>NC_141466.1:126714652-128005902 GCF_009769465.1 Tauraco erythrolophus | reverse complement strand
TGTTTCCATCTAAAGCCATCTGTATGTCCATCAGAACAGTTGCCTCCAAGTAGAAGCTTTGTTTTCCGTAGCAAACTGCAAACTTTCATCAGAAGAGCTAAAATCCACCCAGCAAAAACATTTCCAGCTTTTCAAAAAGACAAAAGTTCCCTAGAAAAATAAAACATTTCCAACATCAGCACCAGGTACAAATTGCCTGGAAGCCCAAGCCTAATTGGGCCACCATTTCCCTCTGGAGTCGTTCCCTGGGTGTCTCTCTGTAGCACTAATCCCCAGCTGAGCCTCCAGCTAAGAAATCCTAACAGCCACCATGAACAAACTTTATAGTTCAGTGAAAACTTTCTTCAGCATTTGTTCCTTTGCACATGACTAAGCAGGATGTAACTCAAGGTACTTTTCCTACCCTCTCTTTTTAAAATATAGGCACCACAAACAGTTACATTATAGTGGAAACATTATTCTAGCCACTACCCTCACCTGTAAAGATACACATGCTCCTTTCCTCCTATCTATCCTGTATATAAAAGCTTACTAGCAGGTGCCACTGATTATTCAGTGCTTACAAAAGCTGCATCCAGCTATGAACCAACAACTGACCAAAGCACCGTCACAACCAGCATTTCCTAATTTTGTATTACCTTCTTCACGCCTTGTTTTCCTGGTCTGTCTTTCAAAGAAGCCTTGCTTCCATGTGCACCACGACACAGGTTTTCATATCTCAGTAAATCAGAGTATCACCTTTTAAATGTCACCACCTGGGATGGAAAAGCCTCCATGATCAGTAATTTGCCACTTGTCTTTCTTAAAAGCGAGCCACATGATACTTGCCTGCAATGTTTCACTGACATATTGCTTCTTAGCTGGCTGCCTGAAAGTAGGAAAAAATATTTCATATATTTTTATAAATATTTTCAAGCTGCACAACTACTGCATTTTATTTTGTTTATAAAACATAGAGGGGAAGTTACCCTGTTTGTTTCCACTCATCAGCAAATATTTCTCTGTGGTCAGTTTCAAGGAAGTCAAACAGATGGCTAACTCTAAGAACAGAACAATATTAGCCTAAGTATTTCTTTATGTTACTATAGAAAAATGCAAATGAGGCAGAGATTAAGAATCAGCTTTTCAAAATTGTTTAAGCACTTAGTCGCTTTTTCAAAGGTCCCTACAGAGGTTAAGGATCTGACTCCCTTTGATAACACAAACATTCAGGACATCTAGATTTCCTCTGAAACACCAGTGAGGCCATGAAAGCATTCAGAAAGACACATAACTTTTCCTGAAACTGCTTCATGTAATGTTACATAATCCCATGTACTGATTTAATGTAGTGAAAAAAAAAATAAATAAATAACATAGATGCCATTTCCACAGGAAGAAGAAACACATACCTACTGTAATTTTGACAGGCAACAAGGCTCAAACACACTGAAAAGGTGTTCTGTGATCTTTCTAACAAGACTAAGAGACTATGTAAATTGTAACTCTGGAGACACAGAAGGTGCTACTTGCTGTAAAACTGTCCTGTAGAATCAAAGTTTTAGTTTATGACAACGTGGGGGTTTTTTGTTGTTGTTTCTGTGGCTACAATAACGCAGATTTTAAACGTGAACTGAGCTCAGAAAAGTTTTTCATTTTATCAGGACTCCAAATTTTGCTGTCTAATTCCATGTTCTAGGTCCAGTTGTAGCCAACGAGAAACAACGGTGTATCTTACTGTCTGTGGGAACATGCAGTGACCAGTCTCTGTATTTTTCTGTATCTGTTGTGCTTACTTCAGAAGCACCGTTCTCTCCATTTTACAGTTAAAATCTCTAAGATTTTCTCCCCTGTCCCTTAAAGCAGAGTTTGGAAAAGGGAAGCCCTAACTGTGCCATCTGCAATGGATACATCATCTCAGCAGCGATCCGGCTATACGCTCGGGCCAGGTGGCAAACACCACCCAAATGCTCTGTCTTCAAACATCTCACAGTCTACCCAGGGAGCTTTTTGCTCACACCAGATAAAATTCTGGGCACAGAAAGGACCTGGCTGAGGAAGAGAAGGAGAAATAATATGGGAAAATAAAAAAATATCATTTGAAATAACTATCTTTAAGGCGAAAAAACATTTTTACTACTCCAAGATGTGATTTTTACTTTATTTTTAAAGCAGAACAAGAGTCATGCATGTTTTGGTCATTTGTGAGCCCTGGCAGGTTTCAGAGACGTTCGAAACTGTGGGGTGCACAGTTTTATTCCTGCATCTGCAGGCTTGCTGCAGGGAGACCTCTGAGACCCGAAGGGACCTCGCCTTGTGCCTCTCTACAGGGTCCAAGCACTGGAGCACCAGGGAACTTCGAATGGCAGCACCATCAAAACTGGCCCTTTTCAGCCCAAAGGTGCAGCTTAGAGGTACAATTAAATCCAGTTCTCACTTCCCAGTCACACAAAGCCCAGCCATGTCACAACTGAACAGCCAGAATAATATCTGTCCTTCCTTTATCTTTCCAGCAGGCAAATCGGTCTTCCAATCAGTAGCAAATATCAAGTTGCAAATCCAATGAATCCAAACATGCCAGTGACAAGTAACTGGACAGACCATACTGCTCACATCCCTGCTCAGAGACAGGAGAAGTAAAGCTCTGCTAACGCACTCCACTGAGATCCCGGCTCCGAGCTCACCCGGGCCCTTTCAGGGAACTCTGGTGGCTCACTCAACCTTGTTTCCACCTGAACAGGAGCAGAGAGCATTCCCCATTTCCCCATCTTTCTTTTCACATGAGGCACGATGGGCCCCTGACATCAGCTGGGGTTTCTTGCTTCTATTGCAGTACAACACTCAGAGCTTTCATTTTTAAAGGATGTCGGTTTTTTCAGTGAAGTGATCTTGAGGCTAATTTCCCGTTCACTACAGAGAACAGAAGACCTTCCTGTACAAGTCCCAAAGTCTTAGTAGTGACCTTGGGTTTCTTTTCATGTCAGCCAAGAAATAACCCATCCCTGTTCCCACACAAGGGCACTTGTTTAATGTTGACGGAGAAGGAAGCGTACCACCTACTGAGTCACCGATGCCACATCCTAAACACCTGGCTTTAGCCTCGCTGGGCTTCCATTTAAGCATGAATCTACCCTGAGTGGAGCTCTAGAAAAAGTCTACCATAAAACCTCAAACCACACAATACTTTGCTGGATGGGAGGTATATTGTCATCTGCTAAAGTTCACAGACTTCCAGAAGACAACTGCAATCCTTTCCAAAGGAGACCCATCTGCTTTGGTTTTGTCCAATTTCAGGGATAACAACAGTGCACGTCACATCCCAAAGCAAGGCATAAAATTAAGTTTCCTTGCAGTCAGAAATAAAATCACAGCTATAAATTTATCTTTTTTTTTAAAGTTGCTGCACAAAATTACTGCCATACCTGCCAAGGTGTTGGATGCCTAATCTCCCACTTACCTTAACTACCTTTGTGAAAGTTCATCCAAATTCTTATCATTTTCACCAAGACTGCTGTACAAAAAATACTGATTTCTTAAAGCCAAACTAAAGACGTTTCTTACAAATTAAATTCTTGCCTGTTAGGCGGTGAATCATTTGCCATCCACAGTACAACCCATAGTTGACAAACAAAGCAGTATTTGCCACCCTATTGCAAAACACAGTACAACGTATTTTGGGAAATGATTTTTCATTAAGAAAACATCATCTAAGGCAGTACAATGCATCAGGAGTCACACGAATGTGCTACATCCTGTGACTGGCTCTGAAGTAAGCGTGAAAACAGTCACAAAACATTTTGGGAGCAGGAGGAATCACACACTTCTCTGTGGGACATCAGCTCACACATGGCTCACTCACCTTTGGTTTGTCCTGAGTCAGACCACGATCCCTTTAACCCCCACGCTGAGGACCTCAGCTTCTTGGCATCTCTCCCATGGGCAGGAAGATCTGGTCAACACCCTTCAAAGGTGCTTTCTGCAATGCGTCGCCAGAAGGCAGAGAGTGATTTCCACAAAAAAATGAATGTTTATCTACCTAAAGCTTCGCTTCCTTCCCTATCTGCTACCTAAAGAAATGAAACGACTCTGTGCTCAAGCTCAGAGACCAAAACCATAAATACGTGGTTTGAAGGGAGGAAGAGGTAAGCTAGGGAAGGCAGTAATGACAAGGAGGGTCGTTTCTGTAACTCACATCCTTTTTAAGCAGGAATAATTTATCTCTTTTAAACTAGTGTTTGCAAAGTGTAATTCTGGAAAACCATACCCATTGCAGGAAGTATTTGTAACAGCTACGCTTTTTATAGATATATCAGGAGCTTCACCCCAGATTAGTGCACCATTGCATACAAGAGAAAAACCAAGCACACGCAGACAGTTCCAAGAGCAAGATCACCTCGGTACATACTGCCAATAAAATTGATAATAATGCTTCAGTGAGACATCCCACTACAGACTGGAACGAGCGAAACCACTCCTGAACAAGATCATGGACTTCAGCCACTGACACAACAGTGCATTTTCTTTCCTCGTTGCACACCCTTTTCCAGTTGATAGCACTATACTCAGGTAGCAATAGGCCCCTGCCTCAGCGGGGACTACAGCATCACTTTTCTCAAGAAGTACCCAGCAAACCACAGCAGAAAATCGCTCTCCAGGAGAAACACCACTGGCAGAATATCCTAATGGGCTAAGTCATCTTGATAAAGACTTTGCTCATGTGCAGAACAGGAAGATAAAACTACCCTAGTAGCATAAGAATTCTCTATATTGATGTTTCCCAGAGAAAAATGCATCAAAAAATAAGTCATAGTAACTTTTTGGTTTGGTATGGTTTGGGTTTTTTTTTGTCCTTCTAAAAAAATTATTTCAAAGGTAAAAAAAACCCAGGCTCTTTTTTTTTTAATTTTATCAAAATAAACTTCAGTTTTCTAGGAGACTTACTGAATTTCCCATAACTGTCTAATTTTCATAGAATAATTATTTTTATTGCCACTCAGACTCAGCCTAAAGCCATATTCTGAAATCTAAAAATTCCAAGTTAAACAAATTATTTGTCCTTTGCACAGAGCTCAGCTTCTTCAGACCTTTCAAATCAGGAGTCCCTGCAAGGAACCATCCTTTCACAGTGTGATTCAAAGCTCCTCAAACCTCTTGGAGTAGAAGTGTGGACAAGGACTTCAGAAAAGGGCAGAAAAAAAAACCACTTCACAGACCTCTTATGCAAAAAGAACATCCGCACCTGTTCCCACACCAAGATGAAATCCAAATCTGCATCATACAACAAATGCAAGAATGACAGAGGAGAGTCTGGCGAGGAGAAAAAGATGAAGTTAGTTCCCAAGTTTTGCCCAAGTCATAGCAGAAGCCTCCAGATGGGCTGCAGGCCCTGACACCACGAGGCTGCTTCACCCCACCAGAACCCTCTTGCTCTCCTGCATGAAATCCACCTTCTATCTGCCAAATCAAAAAAAAAAAGACTACAGCAGAGACCTCTAAATTTCGTGTTTGTAATAGGAATAAGCCTGTTAAACAGTTCCATCTTTTCTAGGTTATGGACTAAATTCTGACTCCAGCTGCTTTGGATGCAAACCCAGAGCAACCTGGCTTCAGGGGAACTACTTCACATTTCAACCTGATGCCTCTCACACCGAATTCTAGTTGTAGGGAAGAGGCTATTAAGTCAGCACTCTTGCTTAACGTTTTGAGTCACATATTACGTTAGTCACAAGGCACAGTAATTGTCTTTCCATCCCTTTTCCCTCAATTTGATGAATAACTCCTCTTAGGTAGCAGGTTTTCCTAGGTGCTTTTTGTCGGAAAAAAACAGGTCACCTTCCAAACAGACCAAAGACCAAAAAAGCCCAGAAACCTCCACGCACCCCTTCACAGTTATCAAATAATACTGCAGAAAAAAAAAAAAAAAAGTGGCATATTGCTATTTACTTGTGCAAGGGATGCAGGTGGTCTCGCTTCCAGGGGCTGTGATGCCAGTCGGGGTACAGCGGATGGGCCAGATGTTCCACCAGTGCCAACTGCTCCATCTCCAGCAAGGTCCCTCCGCTCCGTGCCAGGTCCCTCTGCTCGCTCCCCTGCTGTCTGGTAAATCATGTGTGAGTTATCCTTCTTGTCCTGGTTGACTTTTTTAATTTTTTTTTTTTTTTAATGAAAGAAACCAAGGGCCTTCTCACGTGCAACCTCCGCACTGAAATAACCCCCACGTTTTGGATTACAGCAATGAAAAGACAGGGAGCAGCCGGGCTTTGCCTCTGTCCTCAGCTCACTCCGGTGCAGCTCGGTGCCAGAGGGATCAGGGAAGAAGCTCCACGCTCCAAGCACGTTGTTGCTCTTCTCTTCCACCGCTGTGGTATCGAGCCATCCAAAAAAATGGGGGGGGGAAACAGTTCAATTTACACAGAATGCCCCAAGCGCCCATAAGCGGGACACGCCAGTACTCTCAGCACATCCCTTGCTTTTGCAAACCATTTTTCAACTTTACGGCTCGGCGGTATAACAAAAACAGCTGCGCGGAGCTGCCGGCTCCCTCCCGGAGCATATTCCTCCCCGTCCTTGCTGCCGGTTTGCAGCTCCTCGGACCCTTCTCCTCGTGGCGCCTCGTCAGCTTGCAGGGCACCCGATGCTGGCTGGCAGGCAGGGACGATCTCACAGATACATGGCAAACGTTTGGAGGACTTTCCGTTTTCCGCAGGAGCCGGGGGGAAAAATAACGGATGGCATCCACGCCGGTCCTGGTGCAGACCGCCATGTTTGGCAGCGCCCCCCTGCACACACGCTCAGCCCCTGCTCGCCCATGGGGCGTTGTGTGTGTTTCCGTGCCTCGCTCCCAGCTCCCCGTTCCTCTGCCACCCTTTTCGGAGGGAGTTTTCCTCACGATTTTCCCCACGGTGGCTGCGGGCAGGTGGTGGAGGCAGCAGCTGGCAGCTCCCGCTGCCCTCGCAGGGGAGGCACCAGAAGCTTCTGGAAAGCGCTGGAAGGTTCTTGGCACCGTCGTTTCTTGCAGGTTTTTTTGAGGAAAACCAGGCCTTTCCCTGCGCCCCGAGCACCTCCGCTCCGAGCTGCGGGCACATGGAAAGCGCCAGGGAGGGAGCGAGCGTGCCATGGCCGCCCTCTCTGAGGGGCACCGGCCGAAGCGGTGGCTGTGCCGCCGGGCAAGGCGCGGGGCTCCCGGGCGGGCGGTTCGCCCCAGGGGCCGCGGCAGCGCCGAGTACCGCGGCCCGCAGCGTTCCCGCCCGGGCTAAAGAAACACTCGATGTATTGCAGCACCATCTGCTGGTTCCTGGAAGCGGGACGCGCCGGGCATCTCCTGGCAGGGCGGGAAGGAGCGGGAGGACTTCGCCAGGGGTTGTTGCGGGGTGCCCCGGCGGTTTCTTGCACGTGGGCGTTTCCTGGAGGATTTCCTCCTTGTGAAGGAATTAAAGTACTTCAGAACAAGCGGTCTACGGAAAGCCGCCTCCTGGAGAAACAGCGGACAAATTAGTGCCGAGTTCAGGGGTTTCGCTGAAGAAGTACAACAGGCAAAAATCTTTTCCCTATTCCTCTAAAAAGCCTCCTGGTAAATCGCGCAGAGCCTTTGGGGAATGGTTTTCCGAAGCGACCGAGTGATTCTGGGCACTTCTATATTTTTTTTTTTTTAATACCTCTAACTCGCACCACCCGCCTTTAAAGGCGCTGGCATTGCGTGAAGTCTCCCGAGCAGCTGCTTTCCGACGCTGTGCTCCCGGGAAGGGGCTCGGCCAGGCCCCCCGCAGCCACCCATCCCGGGAAAAGCCGGAGCTGACTTTCAGCAGTTACTTTATTTCAGCCAGTTTCCTTCCTGGGCTTGATTCATCCCGACAGTGAAGTCATGTTTGTGAACTTTATTGAAAGTTGCTCCTTGCTGTTTAATTTACAGCCTGGTGAAGGCAAAAGGAAGAGATTTGAGGGTTTTTTTCTCCTCTCAGTAAGTGACTTGAGATAGCACAAATATGAAGAAATATATTACCTTGAAATTACGTTATATAGAGGAAGGACACTCGCATCTTCCCTAAAATTCAAGTGCAATACTAACTAAACCAGTAACACTGAAGACTGAGGATACGTGCAGGAATTATTGGGGAACCTACTGTCTTGTTAAACACAATATAACTTTAATTTTAACCAAACCTTTATTGCCTGCAGCAGTTAAGTGCAACACAGTGTTTGTGTTGAGGATTTGTGCAAGGAGGAAAACATAGCTGGCTTTTAATCTCTGCCAAGTCCGTGCCCAAATAATTAAATTTGCATTTCTCCTCATCTTCTCTGCTTATCAATAGCCGTACAGCAACTTGCATGACAAAGGTCCAGTTCCGAGTGTGTTCCTGGCACAGGTGACGATCCTACAGACACCAACACAGCTGGGCACCGTCAAGCACCACAGGTCTGTTCCATAATGTCACCTCTAATCTAACCAGCAGCACCTCCTCTGTACCCACACCGCCCTGTAGCGCTTCACATTCCTGTCTGCCCCCCCGTTTTCCTAACGATGAGACCCTGTTCTACACTAAGTGCCATCACAGGAACGACTAAACAAAACTGGCGAGCTTTATAGTGTGTTTGATTTGAAGAAAAAAATGTTTCCCTTTATAGGGCCCAGCAAATGTGCAAGGTTCAAACAAAGTACGAGGTGCTAACGAACAGAGTCTTGACAAAACTTGTTTTCCTGCACGGGGGCTCAGTACATAATGATTTCATTCAGCAGCTACTGTTCAAGCATGGAAAGTGTTGGTAAAGAAATCCCACAGAGTTCAGACAACCATTTTCCTAACTTAAGCTTTCCCCTCCGCTCCTCCTCCCCTTCGCCTTTCGGGCCTCTGCCAGTCATAACATAAATATTCATCAGCTGATATTTGCAGTAGCTGTGAAGTTATGAATGAGGCCAAACGCCTTTCCCTCCTGCCCCATCTGCAAAATGGCAGCTTCTGGTCTTAGCTCATGGCCAAACGACACTTTCCGAAATCCCCAAAGTGCACTTGCAGGCTTTTCAAATTCAGTCGGGTTTTTAATGCGCAAAGCAGAAATGCCGTCTACCTAATATTTACCCTGGGATTACTGAAAAAAAAAAAATATATATATTACTTTGCTGCGCTTTAAACTTTGCGATGCCTTGACGTAATAGACAGAAGTGTTGGCAGCTCGAAATGTTGGTTGGTTTATTTCAGGGGACATGACTGCTGCAGGTTTCCTTTCTGAATCAAATACCAGACACTCGGACCATTTGTTGTGCAGAAAAGAGAAACAGCTTTTATTCTTAATGCTGGTCTCTTAACCACCTGGGTGCTGTCAGAAGGAGCCACACGCACTGGAAAACACTTTCAATAAGACTCCTTTAAGCCTGTCTTAGACTCCGGATCCTGAAAAATGGAATCCTCACTGCCTGTCATACATGCTTTCCCTCGGCAGCTTAGTGAGGGGCTGCTGCTTGACAAATGTTCCCTTCTCTCAAAGCCTGGAATCATGCTCTCAAACCTACCGTGGGTCAGCAAGACAGCAAGGTGTCTGACGTATCCACGCCAGCAAAGTCTAAAGCAGAGATGTCAGAGAAACAAGATGACAGCCCAAAGCCTTAATAAGTCTAATTCAGCAAGGTACCAATCCAGCCAGAAGAGCTGTACTGATGGACACATATGGGGACCTTAAGCCAAAGCATCACTGGATCTTAGAGGCTTAAAAAATCCTAAGTGCCCACAGTCATAGGGAAGCTCTGATAAAGAGGCTCAGCACCATTCAGGATCAGGGAACAGGTACACCTCTTTGTAGCTTGGGTCGCACAAATCAATCACGCAAACTATCCTGTCTTACCTGATTCCCACAGGTTCAGTCACAAATAAAAAAAAAAAGACCAAAAATGTCAAAAGGAAAGTGATAGGCTTCGTAAATTTTAGGGATGTTGCAATCACCTAATCTGATTTTCACCATGAAAAAGCCAGAACATTTCACCCAAGTCTCCAATATTTTCTGGCCAAAATAGAGCATAACTTCTCAAAAAAAATATCAATTTTTCATTTAAATACTGCAAAGGGAAATTTACCACATCCCTTGGGAACATTCCAACACTAATAACCCTTGCTGCTAAAAAAACCCCATAACAATCCATACTTTGTTTTTAATACCTTCAGCTTTCAGCCACTGGATCCCGCATGTCTTTGTTTTGAGATGAGAGCGCCTCAAAATCATCTTGCTGGTACCTCCAAACCAAGATCAAGTACTCTCTCCACCATCTTAATAATCAGCTACATATACTTTGTGGTATATATTAGCACTGATACAAAGCCTGCAAAGGTATTAGGTCCTCTACAGCTACTACCTACAGACAAAAAGCAGGCTTCATCTCTGTGAAATCAGACCCAAGTTCACCAGTGGGTTCAGTAAGGACCTCAGGCAGCCTTTAGCTAACATAGCTCAAGACCAGTAAAACCACTAAGTCCAGGGAGCTGCATGTTGGCCAGAGCTTTATTCTTGAGAGCCACTCAGCTATGGACACAGTCAGACCACAGTCATGACCAGAGCAGGAAAAATTACGAGGCAGATGTTAGATACACACCTTAACACGGCTCCTCTGCTTCCACATACGAGTAACCACTTTGTGTGTGCACGTGTCTGGGATGTATTTACACACGTAATATAAAAAGGCAGCCTCTTAGCCAGACACACATGCAGACCTAAATCACCTACTGGAATTGACTTGGGATCACTTAATTTAGAAGATTTTAATGCTCAAAGAGAAAATAACGTATCAAGAATTGCAGCTTTTGACACTAAACACGCCATAAGGTTACATGCTCACTATTTTCTTGCAGCAAATTACACTACATCCAAAAATCCAAAGTTCTTACTAGGTTGACAACCCCATTTTTATCAACTGTTTACATACTATCATGCTGTTTAAAAGCCTCTTGTTGAGGCATGGAAGTGTTTTTGTGACAGCAAAAGTGAACTGTAATTAATTGACACACTTCACTGAACATACTAACATCGAGATGAGCTCTTCTGGCATTTGCTGTGATGATGCTGTACCCCAGGATGGTCTAACTATTGCCAGCACTAGAAACAAAAACAAGGGAAAAAAATAATTAATCACAGCAACACCTTCTCACAGCCAATGAGGCAGTGAGGAAGGGATTGTATGCTGATGCTGAGTAGAAAAAGAAAGAAACTTCGAGGAATTTCTCCTTCGCTATTTTCTTAAGAGGGTGGAAAGGTGAGACTGAAAAAGGCTGCTGCAGAGAAAGGAATATTATGTAATAGGGCTATCTCCTGTGCAAAAAAAAAAAAAAAGAAAAAAGACGTTTATTTTGATACATCATGTTATGTGACATGCACACACTTTGCCACTTTGCTTTTATAAAGGTTGCAAACTCTTTGGAAAACTTCAATCAGTTGCTTCACCTTTCTAACCATCAAAAGCAACAAAGCTTGGGATATTCTCTCCTGGGTTACCATGTATTAATACATGCAGTGAGATATACACACATATATATATATTTTACTCTTTCTGTAATAATAACCAAAAAGCTTCCGATAGAGGCAATAAAATCCAGCGCATTACAGGGAAGATTCCACCAGAATAGAAACTTTCTCCATGACTGTGTTTCAATCACTGCTCTAGAGATCATGGCAGCAGCACACTGTGTTGGCTTAGGGATGCGTTACGTTGCAGCCAACATCTTTGTTCGACATATAGTACTGAAGATTTCCAAACACATCAGTAAACAGCATCACAAATTAATAAACGAGCTTGTGGGCTGGATATACTCTACAGTTCCTTGTTCTTTGAATGCACTCTGCATCCTCTGTAATAACTGACTACAACTCCCATGCGTATCGGAGCAATAATGGAAAAAAGCTTGAGACTCAAAAGGAATACTTCTTTATCTTTTTATCTTTATGGTAAAAGGAACTTTCTGTGATAGATCAAAAGTATGTTTTTATGTTGGGGGGACACATACACCCAAACCTAACACACTTGAAACTGATAAAAAGCAGAGCATGCAGATGGTTGAACCGTCTGGGTTTACTGTTCGTTAGCATGCCAGCAAATTATTTGGGTCGTGCGTGGTTTTATAGCCTGTTATGCAGCAGTTATGAATTTATGCATAACTACTCGCAAGCGACTATCCATAGACTAACACAAGAAGACACTGTTAATGACACACCATGAGGTCTTCTGAGTTTCTCTGGCACCACTGACTAACCAGAAAATAAGCTGGGGCTAGAACTATCAGAGACATCTTTCAGGCCTGCTGTACAGCTGTGGCAGTCTTCCAGGTTAACAGTGAGCACATAAAAAACAACGGCTGGGAGGCTGAATCTGGGTAGGGTATAGTTTACGGATAGATAACATGGATAATGAAGTAGGGAAGTCATAAGGTACTTTTTTATTTATACATTAAAGTGTACATATCGTGCCCCAGGGCTGTCCATTTTTTCACTCACACAAAATGGTCTGATATTCAGTATCAACTCTTGAGAAGGTAACTGTACGAGCCTTGCCAAACTGAAAACAATCATTGCAGCCTTGCCACAAAACTTGCTGCTTTCCTCCAGCTGTTGTCTCAAAATTTCTGATGAAAGTGACAATCACCCACCTTGCATGTCAGCTGCAAGTCCCAAAAATTTAAATGCTATGGGCCTGATGAAATGCACCCAAAACTTTCAGTGAAACCAATGAAAACTTTGGTGCCTCTTGGGAGGGTAGGGAGAGAGGAGCCTGTAGGTTCAGATTTTCCGCCAACACAGACCAGTACAACTCCACAGATTGCAACAGAGCTATGCTAGCTCATGATTTGGCCCTAAACATTTTGGACAAAGATCGTATCAGCATCTAAACAGATGAAGTGGAAAGAATGTTGTAATGGTGGTGGGCTTCTTTATTTACTCAAATGCATGAGCCTTACAGCAGAAGTTCTGGAACAGCAAGCCCTAAGCTGCCTGGCCCTAGGACAATGTTACTGAGTGAGTAATATGATGTAGGCAAGAGAACTTTAAGGCCTTTGCTAGCCTCCTTTTCAACTTTTTACCATGGCTATAGATGGTGTGTAGCCTGGGAACCAGGGCCTGGGTTCCTCTGCCTTGAGGAGGCACTTGGTGCTTTCTCTGCTGACGCAAAGTGCTGCCGAAGCACCATGGGTCACCTATGGCTTACGCCAAACTCTCACCTAAGCAGGTTCTTTGTCCCATCTGGCAAACCACTCTGACTAGACTTCAACTTTAATCCTGAGTAGGGGGCTATTGAAAAATGAAAAAGACCTCTTACCTTCTGGCCAAAAGCCCTTCACCAACACCTACACCCATCCACACCTCATTTCAAAGTATTTCGAAATGGCAAAGACTCTGCCCAAAGGTCCCAGGCATCTCTCTCATGCCAGCTTCCCTGTGAGATCAAAACCAAGGACTTCGGAGCAAAGGCTGGTGCAGACACAGCAGCGATACGCAGGATGGGATGAGATGCAACACCACAACAAAACGGAGATGGATGCTGGCAGCCGCGGACCTGCGGCCGTGGATTAGAAGCTGGGGAACAAGCTCAGCAGTAGGCAGTAAGGAAATGAGGTGGATTATTGCCAACTCTTATTCTTTATTTGCAGATATATTCTGTTGTTGTGCTTTCCTAAGACTGTGACTGAGTTCTCTTTTCTAATATAAATTTCTCTGTTTGTAACTCTTTCAAAGAGCTGGCCAGTGGAATTTCTTGTATGAAGGGCGCTTTTTCAGGTTCCTGCATAGATGCACAAGTTTGTCAAAGGGAATTTGCTTGTACCAAATTTTTTTTTTGCTGCTCTTAACTACCTGATGGGAAGTCTGCAGATGTATAACAGTTTGTATTAAAATTATAATAGAGACCCCACCTATACTCTTCCACACACCAGGCGAGCTTATCTTTCATAGAACATGCATACAGGCTCAGAGGAAAGCTTAGATATGTGAGACAATCCTGCTGTTCAAATTCCCACCTCTGATCAGCATACAGGTCTCACCTCTTATGAAGACTGTTTGTCTCACATCCATGCTAGATTTCTGGGTCCAGTCACAATACATGCTGAATTTATTTTCTAATCATACCACATAGAAATGTGTACAATGCATATCCTGAATTCATATAAGAGGTAAATCTATGACATGTTGCCTTATTGTAGGGTCCTTGCCACTTTCCTTTGAAGTCTTTGTGACCATTCTTGAAAATTAGACACATCTCACATGAAATGAATGTAACCATGAGTAGCTAGTCTGCAGGAACCTTCTTCATGACAAGTGAGTGTTATAAATCCACTACTTTCAGTCCTCCCAACAGGAAATATAATAAAACACAGTATACGAAATTAAAGGCATTAGTATACGGAGGGGCTTGGGGACAACTCAAGTAAAATCATGTTATGTTATTGAATTATAGATAACCAGCAAGAAATAAGACATCTTCCATTCCCATACTGCAAAGCCACCACAATCAGATTTTGCTGAGCAAAACGGCAGAGCATACGATGTAGTCCCAAGTTGTATAAGGAGCTCCATCTTCTGCAAGGAAAAATACACAGATTAAAGGCTCGGCTATGGCCCAGCTCTGCCTCTGGTCTGTGGTTCATCTGTGGACCTTTCCCATAGTCGTTGGGTATTTGTGATATGTGATGCCTACTCCAGAGTTATCTGCCTTAGGGAGAACAGCATGATTTATAATTAAGGCTGCGGAATGGAAGTGTAAGGGAATTAACTGGGGAGATCGGTTTGTTTCTACCCTGATTTTAGAGAGAGACTTTCTCTTCCTGTGCTTGTCAGTTTACACTTCTGACTCTGTTGGGTAGAGACCGCTGCTTGCAGAAAAGCATCTTTGCAGTGCACAATGCTATTGTGACCTTGACTGGAACTTACAGCTGCTGTTGTCATAAAATAATATTAATCATTGTCAGTCTAGTTATATGAATGTCTTCCCCTTGCCTGAACAAACCATCTGTACATATCTACTAGTCTTGCTTACCATAAAGGTGCCGCCAGTGCAAAATTATTACTCAATACAGTTAACTACATGAGAACCCTGCAGGATTGTGACAGAGGAGATGTATTGATGGTCTCACGGCATTCCTATCAGGGTGCTCCTGGACACAATTCATCCTGTCCATCTGAAATGATGACTTAGGAGCTGGAACTCCCTAAAGGGGAATCAGGTCTTTGAAGTTCAGCTGGGACAGCCTCTGGGTGCCCCTTTGAGAGCTCCAGGGCCTAGAGAAACCTGGGGCTGGCCCTTAAGGGCATTCTTACCTCGGTGCGTAACCACCGTACCTGTGCAAAGAAAGAAGCTGAACTACAACACAAAGGCATTTTGCATCTGGAGGACATGTTCTCAAAGCAGCAAAACATCTTTTTTATGAATGTAACATATGTGGTACTCTCCCTCTGTTTGGCAGGAGATAAGAAAAACAGAAGCAAGGCAAAATGAAAACAAAATGGAGCATATAGGCATCATGAAACAATTACAGTGCTGTGTCTCATTAGTATCTAAATTTGGGATTGCCAGTCCTGTTTTAAAAACAGTTTTGTTCAACACTCAGTGACAGAATTTAAAAGCTGACAGATCTTGCTGTATTGTGGGCCACGGTCACAGCTGGTGTAAATCAGTATAAACTAATGAAGTCAATGAAGCTTCTCTGATTTACACTAGCTGAGGTTATGGCTCAATAAGGTTAGACTTGCTTTCTAGGAGCGTTAAACGAAGCCAACTTCTGTGTGTCCTGTGATGAAGTGGTTATTTATAATGGCCTTCAGTGTGGTTTGAAGCCAAATTTCCACATCAAAAGTAGCTTTATAAGAGATATCCTTACAGTGAGGTTCAGTGCAAAATCATGACTTCAGAAGCCAGCTTTCCTCGTGCTCCCAGTATTTGATTTCAGCCTGAAAACCATTTGAGAAGCCAAGAAAAGCAGAGCCATTCCTGCCTACTTCCCCAGCTCTGCTTCATCTTTGAGTCGCCTGCATATCCAACAGGCCCCGACCTACACTGCCCATTTATCAAAGCGAGTTACTCTAAGTGTCTGTTTATTTATGTTCAGAAATTCCCTGTAAGACAGACAAGTTTCATGCTTAACCTGAAAAATTGGGGATGGAGGTGGAGTTCTTACCAGTTCCAGAGCTATTTGTTTGACTTGGCCGCTAGTAAAAATAAAAGCACAATAACGTGTCCCAGAGTCACAGCAAGAGATGAAGGTCACAAGAAAACAGATCATGTCTTTCGCAGCTCTTCAGCTTCAGTGCACTGAATTATGACTCCTATTATTTACTTACTGGATTCCCCACCCTGTGCGCAGGCTCCAAGCATTCAAAAAGCAGCAGGTCTCTGCTTCAAAGAACTAACAGGCCGAGTGAGAGAGTAAAATCTGTCCCAAAGCTACACTAACCTCCTCCTCCGCTTTTTATCTGAAAGGTCAGATGGTTTCACAACCCTCGGCTGACTTCTGCCATCTTCTGCTCACCAGACTGCCATGCCTGCAGTTCTGCACCTCTGTGCTCTCCTCTTCTGTATTAAACCGCCAGGCTCTTATGGCAAATATATTCCCAATGCAGCCAAACCTGTCCTCTGGGCACAAACTGCTCATGTGTTGCTGCTCAAGGTGGTCTTTTGCAGAAACATATTGGGGTTTTTTCTTAGGAGGGCCCTGCTTCCTGCATGTCTGGCCTTGATGTGCTCCATCAGATGTCCAGACATCACAGGCTCTTTCACTGACCTTATCACTTTGAAACAGACTGTCTCCTTTAGAACTTCTTGCTAGAAATGGGTGTCTCCAGTCCAGTTGTTGGGATCCCAAACCAGGGCTGGAGCCACTTAAAACCTGCCAAGAGGTTTCTATGCATCCTTGGTAGAGTGCCACATTCTTCCATATTCTCTTCAGTGGGTTTAATCCTCTACAGGCCCACTGGAGCCAAAGAGACAACTTTGTGGGAATGCTTCCAAAAACGGGATCTTCTAAACTGACAGCACCAGAGAAATCCACATATAGGCAGAATATGAAACATCAGTATGTAAAAGCCTGACTCGCATCTTCACTTTTTGAGAGGCACCACTTTCTCCTAAAAAGTACAGGATCCTCCTCATCTTTCATACTCTCCAGTTTTGCTTTTGGTCTCTTCTCTCTCCACAACAGATCCCACCAATATTCTCTCATTAAGAGCTGCAATCTCCTTTTCCAGGGAACGTTCCTGGTCTACCTCAGAGGCAGTTAGGGAACCCCATTCAGTTACTGTTCAGTCACCAGCCTCCGAAACGGGTTGTTTTTTTCTAGGCACCCAGCACACCAGTAGAGTGCTGCCTTTACGGGTGCATGAATATCACTCACTGTTCCTCCCTTGTTCAATTTTTTCCTATGTAGACATTTTTTCTTGGTATCTATGGCTTAACATGGAGCCAAGGTAGAGTCAGAAAACAATTTCACAATTAAAACTATCAAGACACTGTGTTTGCTATTTGACATATGGATAGGCACATATACCCACAGCATCACAAATGCAAAATACACCTTCTGATCCTCCCTACTTCTGTCCCTTGATCTGAGGACTGTGACTAATTTTTCCTAAGAGTTTGTTGGGTTCACTTGTTACTGGAGAGGTAAATATTGTATTTTTCTACCTAATCTATCTAAAAGGCCTATTATTTTCTTCTATTAAATCCCTTATATTCTCCTCAGAAACAACCTCACAAACTGCAGAAGGATCTACCACCACGTGTGCTGTTTTCTTCTCAGCTTCTCCAGGTGAAGCAACTGTGAGGTAGATTTTTTTTTCTTAGCCTGGGCATTCTTCAGCTTCTAAAATTGTCAAGGGCACTCAGACTTTCTGCTTTATAACCCAAAACCAAACAGAATTCCTACCTTTTAAAAATAGTTTTCAGAAGTAGTTGTGTTTGGTTGTCTCAAAATCAAGGGAAATCCTCTTCACTTCACAGTATTTTAAAACCAGAAGTCTACCAGGCAAATTAATTTTGTTTCTGTTAATGCTGTCTCACAGCCTTTCAGTATTTGGCTCTAATTTTGATTTTTAATACATGTCTATTCTTATTAGGGTTGAACTGGAAGGCAGTCAGATCATTCTCAGATAACAAGCAGGAAAAAACAACGTAAGCCCATTATCCCAGAGGAACTAGAAACAGTTAATTGTGCACAAATAACAAAACCAGTTTCCTCACCATCCGAAATTATTCTGGACCACAGAGTTACAGAACTTTCCTTGAATCTGTTTGGGGCAAAGACAGGAAACTGCATCTTCTAAACTTTAGAAATAGATCTTAAACATGTAAACATAAGATATTATGCCCCTATCTTTTAAGTAACATTTATATTATCTAAAATAAACAGTCTTTCTGAAGTTAGTCTGTAATTGACATCTGACACAGTCCACATTGCAACAGATATGATAAAGTGCAGTAAACAGCAGAAATTATGCTTCTCTGTGCTCTGAGAAACATTCATATTTCCTTACACAGATAAACTTTATTTTGTTGCTATGCAACCCTCACACAACACACTACATTCTGCAGTAAATAAGAGTACAAGTTTTACAACTGAAGGGCAAGCATGTGGCCTTTTGGGTTTTCTCCCCATTTTGAGTTCCAGCCCCAGCTTTAGTTCACGTAATATTCCATCATTTTATTACAAAGCTGCCTCTGAAGCTCAGTCAGGGATATTTCAAACAGAGCAAAAAGGCAGAGTCAGAATACTTGAGTCCTTCTGACGCTGATGGGAAACAAATGGTGGAGCCAGTGATGTCAGTGACAGTGGAACAATGAAATTAAGGCTTTTTTTTTTTTAATCCTCCTTAAAAATGAACACTCAATTTCCACAATAAGACGTTTCAAAACCTTTATGCAGTGGCCTCTTCCCACTCCCTCATTGTTATACCTGCAACAGAAGTGAGACCGAGAAAGAGCCACCCGTAGTTTTTCCCAGGATGAGATTAGTAGAGTCTTACCTCCTCTGCCTGCTTGCTTTGGGAAAGGTCACTTTGTAGTATGAAGCTATTCCTTTGTTCTTCACAGTTAAAAAATTTCTCCTGAATTCAGTGAGTATTTGGATTGTTCAGAGAATAGAGGAGGAGATCCTGTATGTTTCTGTATCCCTACCACGAGCAGAGTGAGTAACACTAAGATTTATCTGCCTGAAGGGTGTTCATGGAGACTGAATAGAGCCACTAGGATCTTCCCTAATCATGGGAATAAATACCTCCTTTATTTAAGTTTCTGTTCTGCACATGGCTGCAAATCCTACAAACTCTCCCAAGTAGCCTTCACTTGCCACTGTCAGCATAGGAATCCAGGTGAAAAACGTGACTCGGAGCCCCAGCTGGGTGCAGTCGGCACAGTTTGGCGAAGGCAACAGGGCTGCAAGGATTTGCACCAGCCAAGGGTCTGATCTATACCTGATGCACACACGTTTGTGTCACTTAAACAGCAGAATTTCCCCAATTTCACCCTGCTGTTCAGTTCTTTACAACGAAGAGTCCTCTGAGCTCTTACAGCCTACATGCTGCAAGGACACGTGCTTCTAAAGGAACAGCACGTAGTTGGTAGGGAAATGACACTATGTTCATAAGAAAGCAAGATTTAATCTCTACAATCTACAGTGTAGTATCTCTAAACAGTAAGCAACAAGTATCTTTTGCATTTTAAATTTCTGCATTTTCATAGCTGTCTGCTATCAAAACATTCCTGTTCATAGTTTCATTTTAACAGCTACGTTACTTCCAGGCGTGTAAGTTAACGTCAGCAATCATTGCAAAACACCTTCAAGATGCCACATTAGTCTCGTATGAAGGCCCATCTCTAATCACAACTCCCAGTAGAGCAGCTTCCCTTAAGAGCCTAGGAGAACACAGGCTGAAAGAGTTGGGGCTGTTCAGCCTGGAGAAGAGGAGGCTCCGGGGTGACCTTATAGCGGTCTTCCAGTACCTCAAGGGGGCCTACAAGAAAGATGGGGAGAGGCTGTTCAGGAGGGCCAGTTATGATAGGACAAGGGGTAATGGTTTTAAAATAGAGGGAGGTAGGTTCAGGTTGGATATTAGGAAAAAATTTTTTACTATGAGAGTGGTAGAACACTGGAACAGGTTGCCCAGAGAGGTGGTGGATGCTCCATCCCTGGAGACGTTCAAGGCCAGGTTGGACAAGGCCCTGAGCAACCTGATCTAGTTGGAGATATCCCTGTTCCTTGCAGGGGGGTTGGACTAGATGACCTTTGAAGGTCCCTTCCAGCCCTAACCATTCTATGATTCTATGATTCTATGAACACGGAAACACCTGTAAAATTTGCTTCAAGTACTTTCTTCAACAAGTGGTCTCCTACAGACCACCTCCTCTCAGTCAGGATTGCAGGTGGAGGCCCAAAGAGCTGCTTTTTTTTGTCTGGTAGCACGCTTTCCGTGAAACAGGCAACACACGAGGCAATCGTCTTCAGACCTAGACCTTGGACAGCAATACTCGATGTCTTCGGATCAGCGTCCTGCCAATTTCTTCTACTCTCTGGCATCCTGGAGGAGAAGTTACATGTCAGGGGAAAGCCCTGCTTTTCTATCCCACTCTAAGCCTTTTTTTTTTTTTTCCTCTATCCCATAGAAATCTTCCTTCTGTCAGATGAAATTCACCCCTTAGTGACCAAGGATTTGCCACTACTTTTCTATGGATTTATTGCTCTCCTTGTCAAAAATATTTTTCCTTGTTTTTACTTAATCTACTCAGTTCTCCATCTATAAGACAGAGATAACAAGTCCTTTTCCCATTGCTCCATAGTCCAATCTGTTTATGTTGCAAACATTTCCATCTCCCTTCCATAGTTTTCCACAGCTTCTTGCCCAGGGCAAATCAAAGCTATCAGGAAATGCGAAACGGAGGTGATTTTTACTGAAAGGAAACAATGTCTCACCTGTCAGTGCCATTGCCAGGCGAAACTCTTCCTTCAGCATCTGGAGAACTTCTTTTGCTCCTTCTTCACCCTGAGAGATTAGGAGACAATATGTACCATTATGTGTTCATATAGCTCATGCATAGATACGTGTACATATACATGTGCCAACAAAGTTTTACGCACAACTGTAACTCCTGAGTACTTGTCATCGTGAATTTTAGAATAGATGGTCTGGATGCACACAGACACGCTCAGATACCATCATGCACACACCCCTATATGCACACATATACACATCTGTGCATACACTAAGCCTAAGGAGTGAGTCTAGGTATATTAAAACAAAAATTCGAGCTTTTTTTAAACTTACTTGATAAACCAAGCCCCAGATGAGAGGCCTTCCGATGAATACGGCTTTGGCACCGAGAGCTAATGCTTTGAGAACATCTGTGCCTTTTCTTACACCACCGTCTAGGAACACCTCCACCTTCCCCTCCACAGCCTCAACGATTTCAGGCAAGACATCAATCTGAAAGAGTGAAACGGGGAATACAGCTTGTCTGCACCTGTAACCCTATTTATCTTTTGAATGAACTCTATGTGCAGGATCCAAGCTTTAAAGAAGCTCCATGAACAACTGTAACTAACTGCATGTACAAATAACACAGCTTTGCATTTAAAATCAGCAGTGACTTAGCATGTTGGCGGATACATGAAAAGGTCAAATTTATTTGGAGAGTCACATAAATAGAATGAGAATCAGCAGGGTGACACAAAACGTCCATCTTATCCCATGACATCAGATACAAGTCACTGTCAGATGCTTCTGAAGAATACAAGAAACAGCAAGCACAGAAGAGGCCTTTCCTTGATATTACCCCCTCAAACTTCCAGTGTTCACTAGTCTGGGGATGAAATCAAATCACTGACACTTTTTAAATAACTATCTTCACTTTTTTGCTTAAATATGTTATTCATTCATGCTAAGGGCCAGCTAGCATCCAGGAGCCCAGAAGTAGGCATTGTATCTATAGACAACGAGTAAGAGAAACATGTGCCCTGAGGAACTTATTCCTAGAGTAAGTTGAAAAAAAATTAATGAAAACACATCTTGATTGCAGAAATAATTGTAGAGGAAACTTCTTTGTATAAGGAGAAAAAAAGCTTTCTCAGTTTTGAATAACGTAGGAAAAATGAGTTCTTCAAAGGCACATATGTGTTGCTTTCACCAAGCTCTGCTTACTCCATACACCAGTGGTGAAGGCAAGGGGGGAAAAGGATTTTTACTGTTCCCAAGTCCCAGGAAAGTAACTAGGGAGTTAAGTAACACATCCACACCATGCAAGAGGTCCCGATGAAAAGATGAGCCTCCTGAATTCCAACTCAAACATTAATTATAGGGCCTATAACGCCTAAATAGTTCCCATTCATGAAAATCCGGAGAGAAACAAAACTGAAAGCCAAGTACTAAGGAGACTGGAAACTGTGTGGTAGTAAGACAAAAGGCACACAAATTCATATCTTTCAAATACGGATGTAATTAATTTCCTTTCTAATGGATAAAAAATGACTAGGAGATGGTGGGGGAAAAAAACTTGAAAGTGTAGTTTGTTTTTAGATTTGGATTAAAATTTTCTTGAAGTTTGGCACTTGCTATGATTTTTTTTTCCCCTCCCTTTGGTTTTGCTCTCTTGCCAAACATATTTTGGATCTATTTCCATATACAGAGACCGCTTTCTACATCCTGACGAACTGTACCAACATTAAAGTGCTATAATAACTAAAGTATGATGCAAACCATAATTAAAACATAGATTTCCTCAATGTGTAACTAGACACTGGAAATATTAACCAGCTTGCGTTCACCTCACGTTCTGAAAACCCATGAAAATGAAGCCAATTATTATGGTTCTAAAACAGAAACACTTAGCATGATCCAATACCGATATTTAAATTATGAAAACAGCATTGTGAAATATAGTTCTTTGTACTATGAAATCCAGTGAACACATCAGCTTTTACAGAGCCTTCTCCTCTCCACTGCGGCATTGGAAAGGAAGAACTCATCACAAGTAGTTTGCAAGTTTAATTTCTGTTCTACTGCAGTTGCTAAAAAATTAATTCATATTTCTTGAGCTTTCTCATTTCGTAAAATGATGTTTTTACTACCCTCATACATTTTTCCTGATGGATTACCTTACACACAGACTTGCCCAAGATTTTCAAATAGTCTCAGTGAAACTGGGGAATACATTTTCAAAAGGTGACGAGAAGATAAAGAGGGCAGAAGTTAAAAAAGAAAAATTCATTTCAGAAGTATTAGGCACCCACGCTCTGAAAATTCAGTTCCCTTTAAGGTGTCTAAAACTGAATAGCTGCACACTCTCCAATAACACAAAATCACATTTGAAAAAGAAAAATCTGTCTCTTTGTAGAAACTGGAGAAGTCCTGACATCAGGAGGTCTTTTTCCTACCAGTCCCCAAGAGTACCTGGAGACAGTCAGGCAAGAGCATCTCAGAGGATAATGCCTCAACTCCGTTAACTATTTAGAAAACCATTTGTGCTGGCATTTGGCTCCCCAGCACAGGGCTTGGCTGGTGAAGAACCAGCCGACACAACCAGGAGATCAATGGGTCCACGTGAAGACCTCAGGAAAATCAGTGGGTGAAGGAATTTGGCTGGGGAAATCCTCAGCCACCCCTGAGGAGATAAGCAGAGAGCAGACAAGCTCCAGGGGAGGAGGGGATGTCCCAACAGGTCAGCAGAGCTGAGCAGATGAGATTTCACGTGCAAAACACCCCGCAGTGAAAAAAGGCTTACCTGTCCCCCTCTCCCTTCAGAAAATCATCAAGGAAAACATGAGTTTTTTCCTCAAGGACACATTAGGAATACTGAAACAGTCACAAATGGGCTTTGATTCTCCTCCTTTTCATTCTCCGTTTACTTGTGCAGCTTTCCCACACCAAATGAAGTAAGATGAGTGATGACTGGAATTTTGGGGGTTTTCCTTCAGCCTGAACACATACTTTTTCATTTTCCTTTACTTCTTTCTTATTTGCCAGTTCAGAACTTCTCAAATCCCTTTCACCTTCGGAAAAGGCACGGGGTAGCACGACAAGGAAAAGGAAAAAGGAAAAAACCTGTAATTTAACCACTCTGTACCTTTTCCAAAGGTGAAAATATTTGAAAGGAGAAAAAGAGAGAGTTTCATTCTGCCTTTAGCTGTTCCGCAACTCTGTAATTTTTCAGAAGTCTCTGAAGAATATGAAAAGGGAAAAACAACTCTAGTACAACCTTCAGTGAACTGCAAATGGCAACAAGGGCTTTTTGAAAAAGGATGAGAAAGGAGAAATGAAAGAGAAGACTGGAAAAAAATTCTTAAAAACTTTCCAATTTCTAAACATTTAACTGACAATAATACACTATCTGAAATTGCCTTCCTAGATTTCCACGCAGGGTGCTGCAGCCGAGGACAAGGTGCTCAGGTAGCTTGAAGAAACAGCCACACACAAACCCTCCTCTGTTGTTTTTTTTTTTTGAGCTGACCAAGGGGAGGCTGTGTCTAACTCAGAGTATGATGCGACATAGAGAAACGGAGAGAGATTACTGCTCATGGGTTAAGGCACATACCATATTTACAAGTTTTTCCTCCAGCTACCAAGAAAAAGCAAATGAGAAGCTAAAACATGGAGAAAAACAGAGACATGCATATGGGCATCAGTACTTACAGTTGCAGGGACTCCATCAAGCTGTCGTGCTCCATGATTTGACACCAGGATACCATTTACCCCAATCTTTACAGCTTCTTTAGCGTCATCAGCTAGAAAAAAAACACAACCAAACAAAATATGCCCTTCCGTAAATGGCATATGACACCATGAAGAGGGAGATTTTGGCATCATTAAGAAACAGTGCCAGCTAATGCAAAGCCACCTTAGGGCTTCATCCTGCCAAAGCTCTATCTCAACACAGAAAATTGTTTTATCTTTAAGTAACAAGACGAGAAAAGCAATTTGAGATGTTGGAGCAGAACATATTAACACTTTGGATTAGCAGCCACTTTGGTTGCTAGCCTTTATTTTCTCCACCATGTCCCGCAACTCATAATGAAGAAATTATTTTGCTAATTATTTTCTCCAAACCGAAATTATCGGCATGATTATGGTCATAATCCATACTTAATGAAACCACTTCGCTGTGCTCAGGGCTCTTTAAACAGAATAGAAATCCAGTTTTCCTTTCGGTAGCGTGCAGCTCAGATCAGGTAGTGTTTACAGGCACAATGAACAGAGCAAGTTCAATCTTCCCGGCTCCATCTGATTTTGGATCAGCTGGACCAGCTAACTAGCTTAGTGACCAGCGGGGCTCTGGTCCCTACCTGCTGAACATCAAGGTAGACACCTTGCAGCACAGCCACACAAACCATCTGACAACTCTAGGTACAGTTGCTTCTGCAAGGGTCTTGGTTGCTGGGTTCCCAACAATGCATGAGAAAGAGAAAGTTTTTTTCCCCCCCTTTGATTGTTTTTGGCTCTGTTTTGGCAAAATCTTCCCCACTGAGCACAGCACAGAAACAGCAACGTGCATCCCACCATATTCCATAGCAGCAAAACAGATGTTTGCTGTTAAAAAGTAATATAATTCTATGCAATTCTACAGAAATTTCCCCAGCACGAGTACTTGTCCTTCCCTGGTGCCTCTGCGAGAAAGGACACCTCGCCTCTCCCGCGGGAAGCGGCGGAGCTACAAACCCCTGAGGATTCCTTTCATGACGATGGGCAGCGAAGTCAGCCCTCGAAGCCATTTGATGTCCTCCCAGTTGAGGCTTGCATCAATCGCCTCGGCTACGTACACAGCCAGTCCACTATTATCTCCAAAGTCTTTCCCCGAGGAGAATTCCAGGTCACTGCTTGAAAAGTTTTTTAATCTAAAATGACAAAAGACACAGACAAATAGTCTGAGAAAGATTCGTTGTCACCACGAATGAGTCCCTAATGCCAGCATCCGATATACCGGTGTTAAACCTTTGCTGTACTGCAGGGCAGGAGCAAAAAAGCCTATCCCAGCATGTCAGGTCACAGACCTTAGTAAGCAGAAACCTTTGGCTGGCAAAGGATTTGATAAGATTGGTGCAAATTCAGCTCTGGAGTCCCCAACACAAGAAGGACATGGAGCTGCTGGAGCGGGTCCAGAGGAGGGCCACAAAGATGATCCAAGAGCTGGAGCACCTCTGCTATGGAGACAGGCTGAGAGAGTTGGGGCTGTTCAGCCTGGAGAAGAGAAGGCTCCAGGGTGATCTTATTGCAGCCTTCCAGTACCTAAAGGGGGCCTACAGGAAAGCTGGAGAGGGACTTTTTACAAGGGCGTGTAGTGATAGGACAAGGGGCAACGGCTTTAAACTGAAAGAGGGGAGATTGAGATTGGATATAAGGAAGAAATTTTTCACTTGCCCAGGGAAGTTGCAGATGCCCCATCTCTGGAGGTGTTCAAGGCCAGGTTGGATGAGGCTTTGGGCAACCTGGTGTAGTGGAGGGTTTCCCTGACCATGGCACGGAGGCTGGAACTGGATGATCTTTGAGGTCCCTTCCAACCCAAACCATTCTATGATTCTATGAAATTTCTCTGGCCCAAGACAACAGTCCTAATGCTTTCAAAAGAATTAGGATAAAGTCCAGAATCTAAAGGTTCAGCATCAAATCCACAATGAGGTGGGAAAACTCAGCAGTAAGAGCACTAATCTGGGCTCAAGCCTCCTGTAGACCTCCTGTGTGACTTTGGGCATGACACTAAGCCGCTCCTTTTGCCTCAGTTTCCCCTATAAAGTAGGAACAATAATATCTGCCAGGAGCACTAGGAAGACAAATTCATCAGAAGCTGTGGGACGTTCAGACCCTAGAGTGGTACAGGCGGGATGTGAGAAGAGAACATCAGTCTTGCTTGACATAACTCAGGACTCACTGAAGGCAAGAGGTGCATCTCTACTTACCAGCAAAAATGCCCTTAGCTTTCCTGCAGTAAATTTGGATTTAGTTTCGTGGGTTGTGTTTTTGTTTTTCAGATCCAGGGAATTTGGCTATTGGAGGGAACAGGGGATTGGGTAGGTGGGAGGAAAGAAGGAGGAAGAGAAATTTTGTTAAGCTCCATGAATTAGATAGATCTGCATGGAGCCTTACAAAGAAATCCGGAATTTTCATCTGTGCAACAAGACCAACATCCAACCAGTTCAACATCCCACCAGTTCACCGGGTGTCTTTTTGTATGTTTCCTTGTAAAAAACAGGGGAAAGGGGGAAAAGAAGTTTGCACGTAAACATTAGCTACTATTTGCTCTTTAACATCAAATTAATCTCACGGCTTCTAGGAACTGAATGGTAAGTGAGAGTCCCTGCACCAAAGAGTTCACAGACTTCCAAAGAGTTCACAGACTTCCTAGACAAAGCAGGAGAAGGGGGAAGGAGGGTGAACAGAGAAATTTGGGCTGTTGCTTTCATTAGAAAGCTGAAGCAGCCCCGAGTGCTCACAAGCATTAAACCACCATCGGCAACACCAGTACCGCCAAGGACACCCATGTCCCACCCGAGGCTGATTGCTCTGTTCTTCAGAAACTGTGTCTCGCTCCACAGGGCGCTATTTTATACTCATATTCCACGTTTGGGGAAACGCACGGTATTTTTGTATGGAAACTGGCTGGTTTCACTGCTGATTTCATGCCTGCAACAAGCAGCGTTTCACACGGCTTTTCTGCTCAGCTCCAGGCCCAGAAGAAAACGAGAAAGGAGTGGGCTCTCAGCAAGGCCCAGCTTTTCAGCTGTTGGTTTGCGGAGGGTGGGGTACCCGGAGGAAAACAGAACCAGGGATAAGATCATATAAATAACTGTTGTTTTTCTTGGCCTGTGACACGCAGATCAACACTTGAATGAATGTTGCCTCACATACATTTCTGAGCACAATGGCACCTTGTTGTTGCTTCGAAACTTTGTTGAAATCCTGAAGCCAAGAAAAAGTTATCACGTAACTGAGCAGAGCCCCACGCCAGGAGAGTTTTACCGCCGACTCTGCAACAAAACGCTGTCCCAGTGTCATTCTGAAATCTGAAGTGATTAATTCCGACCTTGAAAGATGACTCCAACTCCGTATTATTTCATACGGTTCACTCACATAAAATCTCATTACGGTTTGGTCAGGTGGGGTCCAAGTGTTTTAGAACCGTCCTATCGCTTTCCTCAAATATTTTTGGGTTATTTGACTGACATTCAAAAGCTCTAACCCCAGGCCTTAAAAAGATACTGCCCCTAAAAAAGCTATTTAAAGTGTTATTTATTTTTTTTAGGTAAAATGACAATGTGTATCAATGATGTTTTGTCAAATCACAGGTCTATAGCAGGATTACTATATGGGGCATATTTTCACGTTAGATTTGTCAGGGATTTTTTGTTTTCTGGCGCTTTCCTCATAAGATTGTACTTTAATACAAAATCACAAGCAGAGTTAAGGCTGCTCTGTCAATCTTCATTATATCCGTTAGCTTCAAGGACAAGCGCATGGGGGAGATCCGACACCTCAAGCTCTGGAGGTTTTTTGCCTGCAAGGTGAAGAATTAGATTCGTTGCAGAGTCCCATGGCTTACCTTCAGTTTGAATATTATGAAAAAGAAGAAAGACCTCCAGATGTGATATTATGTTTCTTGCTATGTACATGTTACAAACTAGCTTTCACTCAAAACCCAAATCAAAGTTAATCTGCTTCAAGATATATTCAGCTATCCTTTATTTTGTTTTCTTTCCATTTTTGTGTTCGTTTGCAGGCTCTGAAGAAAAGCAAACACAGTAGCCTCTCCATATGCCATGGCAGACTGCGATCACTACCGACCTACCTGCGAGATTCTAGTGAGATTTTTCGCTCCACTTTGCAAACTCAAGTCCTAGATATCTCATCCACTAAATACTCTTCCAGCCAGTCCCTGGCTGCTAACGCTGTGCCAGTACTTCAGCATACGTTTATCAAGGTGGTCTCCATAATCTACCAATTTATATTTGCAAAAGGCTAGTGAAATCAGTGCCCTTACAACACCGCTGGATAATTCTGTTAAAATTAAATGCTGCATAGGCCCTGCAGTAGAGAGGAACTAGAATTAGTGCTAAAGTCAATCATGAGGACACGAGTTTTTCTGAGATATTTTTTCAAGGCCAGGTTGGATGAGGCTTTGAGCAACCTGGTGTAGTGGAGGGTGTCCCTGCCCATGGCAGGGGGGTTGGAACTAGATGATCTTTGAGGTCCCTTCCAACCCAAACCATTCTACAATTCTATGATTCTGAGATATAGAAGATGTCTCAAAACACATGTAGAGGTGGAAATTGTCCTCGAGAATTTAGAAAGGCTGATTGCCATGTGTTTTGGTATTTGAGTAAAAGAAGAGTTGCTTGGAAAGGAGCTTCCATGGTCAGTAGCAACACGGCCCTGGACCCAGTGCAATATCATAGGATAACATAGGTTAGAAGGGACCATAACATCAGTTGGAAGGTACCTTTGGTCCACTTAGTCCAGGCCTCCATTCAGAGCACAGCCAGCTCTACAGCCAGATCCAAGTTCAAAGTCAGAGCAGGTTGCACAGGTCTGTGTCTAGCTGAGTTTTGAAGACATCCAAGGATATATCGACAGATGTACAAAGAAATGCCCCATCTCTCTCATTTCATCAGTCTACAGCCTCATGTTCCCTGGCACACAATGTCTTTCACAGCCTGCAAACAGCTAAGAAAGCTTAGCTTTGACCCAAAGCAGATCATAGCCCAAGCATAGCAAGAGACGTGCTCAGTTCCCCAGTGTTATCGCCTAGCACAGCGTGTGGCACCTAAAAGAAGTTCCTCGTGCCAGAGACAAATTTCTCCCACAGCACCTCATGGTTACCATGGCATTGCTACATGTCCGTCCCACATCCCACCAGTGGGCACCTACCTGAGGTGGGGATGAAGCTGGAACTTGTTGCGCACATCATCGATACGTCTGCCGAGGAACGGTGTGTCCACTGTCACGAAGATCCCCTTGTAGCCTGCTCTCTCCGCACGCTTCACGAGGAATTTGGTAACCTCCCGGTCCTTGTACACGTAAAGCTGCAGCCAGCGAAGGCCAGCTGGAGCCGCTTCAGCAACTTCTTCAATGGAAGAGGTGGCCCAGGAGCTCAGCATCATCCCTGTCCCCATTGCATGGCAGGCTGGAGAAACACAAAATTGTATTCAAGACTCTCCAAAACACGGTGGTTCCTCTGAACAAGCACCTGGCTCAAGGGAGTGTGTTGGTGCACGTGATTTCACACTGCCTTTCCTCAGTGTTTACACATTTCCAGCCTTCCAGGGAACGCTACGTTAACAGCAGTTATTAACAGCAAAGGGCTGCTGTGAGAGCTCTCTAGCTTATTCTCTGTGCTTGTAGGCAAATTTCTGGTGGTTGTTGTCTGTTTGGGATGATCCCAGCTCCAACACTGGAAATAAAAGATACTGCAATCAAAAAAAGCCTTATCCATTTGAATAATGTTTTATCCAATGGGGAACTTTTTTTTATGCTCCTAGCATCTGGCTGCCACTTGTCAGAAGTTTTGGCACATACCTTTAAGGACAATGCACACAGAGTTTTAAATGAGCTAAAAAAAAATAAATGCATTTAAGGCTTCCAACTTTTTGAACGCTGTCCCATTGCTGCCGGTCGGTGGTTTGGGTCTGTCATTCTCAACATCGCTCTTCAAGTCCTCCTCCTCACTGCCACACACGCTCCCTTGAGCATTTTGATTGTGGCATTTTGGCTGCTTTCTCCCATCCCCAAAACATTCCCTAAGGTTCAACCTACATTTCTTGAAGTGCTCTTCAAGTAAACACCTGTTGTCATCCCTACAGGGTATTTGGGGGCATAATAAAACACAAAGTCATAGTCCAGCAGACAACCTTATTTGAAGAGTCAAGGAGGAAGCTCTACTGTTCTTTGCCCCGTCTCATGGCCTGAAGGAGAGGGACCCCACGTCCATTGCGTGATCCCACACGGAGAGCTTTACAGTTTTGGCAATAAAAAGTAGAAGTTCTGATCTCACAGAGAGTGGAAGAAACACATCCCAAGTGGCAGTCCCCAAAAGTAAATACAAAGATGAGCAAGTTCAACAGACAAGTGGTCTCAAGTCTCCACTGAGACCAAAAGGATGGGTGCTCATGCCCATACCCAATGTGTTTGGGTCTTTCCTCTTTCACCTTCAAAAGCTGTGGAGCGAAATCAGTGCTGAGATGTGGGCAGCCCCAAGGTTAAGCGTCACAGAACAATCCCAAGATGGGGTGAAGCAGCTGGAGGCTCTGTGCCGGCTGCCCCCACTCCCCGGGGTGATTTCCAACCTGGGCTGCACTACGAAGCAGCTAACCTCATACAACTATAATTTTTATGAATCTACCACTCATTCTTTTTGAGTAATCTGCCATTTAATGTAAAATAAAGGAAAACACACTGTAAAACTCAAAAATATTATATAAAGCCTTATTTTTCTTGGTCTACCGCAGCATGCGTATTTTTAATGTAAATGGAACCTCTGTTTCAAAACATCATCTCCAGGCCATCAAGGAATTAAAAAGTGGTCTTTATGACAACATTTTATTAAATAAGGATTACAAGTCTCAGAGTGGAAGCTTATGAACAGCTTATTCAAACAAATTGGTTACGCCCTCCCATGGCCATCAGGCAGCTTTCAATCAGTGGAAATACAGTAGCAACAAACTAAAACACTCTACATTTTAGTCATTCAATTTGTCCCCTTAAAATTACCGAAAAGAGCTCCCTCTCACAAAATAAGTACCTAGAAATGAGTTTCTTCTGAAGAACCCATGGATATTGAACGCATAAAGTCCTGTCAAAACCAGCTGCGGTGGGTTATCGCAAATCCCGTAAGCGATTTGCCAAATCAAGTCCATTAAGTGATTCTAAGAAACAAGGGATCCGCATTCCTGTTGCTCTGTCAAATACGAGCTGGTGGACAAGAAGGAGGGTTGCTAACCCAGCAATTGCAAAACCCTCAGATCAGATAAGGGAAAAATGTAAATGTTATGGTTCAATCTGCCTTTAGGTATCCATTTATTTCTATTCTTACTTTTCTCAAGTCTAGCTCCACAGCCCTAGGGATACAATAACGGTTGCAAAAGCAAAAACGAAAATAGAAACTGTGCAATAAAATATATTTGGTGAATGGAAGATTTAACACACAAAAATAAGACCACAGCCTTTCAACTTATCTGCATACGCGGCAACAGAGAAGATAACGCTTCCGTTTTATTGAAGATTAGATTTGAAGATTAGATTTAAGCAGTTTGGTTCAATCCGAGCTCAACTATCCCAAACTGAGTTACGGAGTTTTCACAAAAGCCTACTCAGAAAATCCCTCTCGTCTGTCCTGTAAAGTTAACTGGTAAAGCACCAGTTCAACACACGGATTTTGGATCTGCACAGTTAAATTCAAATTTCACGTGTACAAAATGGTTCAAAGTTTCAGAGATTCCAAGTTTCAGTTTTAGTCGATCTGTGCTTTATCTTGATCCTTTGGAAGCTTATTTTGACAATTTGCTAGACTTTCAAAAACATATAATACATAGTGCCGAAGTGTTGCCAGGTTCTGGGGTTTTTTCTACCTCAAATCAGGTTTTGCTAAAAATATACTCCCACTCCTTGCACATTTAGCTGCAACTGCAGAAAAGAGAAGCGATTCATTTCCTCCAACAACTACATTTTACACTTCCATTTTGGGGTGCTGCAAATACCTCTATTTGTTATTACAAATCAGTACTGGATCCATATTCCCGTGAGACGCTGTTGCGGCAGTATGTGACATTTGCCAGAGTTTAAACATCAGATTTTTCTAAACCAGCCTTTCCTCATGCCGTTTCAGATTGGTTTTAGTATTTTTTTTTTCTTTTTCCTAGTACTTCTTTTAATCCCAAGTATTGCCCAAAGCATACATTTGCCTTTGTACATACAAGCTCCCATTGAGGTCAATGACAGTGCCGAGGGCACGGCATTAGCCACACGCGGGAGGCTGGGGAAGCTTTTGATATCAGGATGATAAAGCTTTGAGTTATTTGTACTCCACCTTGTTTCCGGGCCAAACTCAACTGGAATTGGGATACGGTGGGGAAAAGGGGAACTTCACAGCCTTCGCTCCATGGCTGCCTTGAGTGGGCACAGGGTTCTCAGCCTCACTGTTACCTGCTTGTACTTAGCCCAGGGAAGCCTCGAGCAAGGACATATCTTCTCACCAGGGAACATAAACCTCAATAAAAATGGAGCTTTCCTCGTTCTTGGGGAACTCAACTTTTACATAGCAACAAATCAAGGCTGACCATGGGACAGGACTCAGTTGGGAAGTCCACAGGAGAACAAAGCGATAACCTTTTTAGTCCTTTTTTTATCCTGAAACCTCAGAGTCTCCTTTCCCTCTCTGATGCGACATCACTTTGTTTGGGAAGGGTATGGAGTTTGTCCCTGCAGGGAGGGCAGAGGCAACATACTTCAGGGGAGGACACTGGCCAAGAGCTCGGTTTAAGCTTGCCTGTTTTGTCAGAGTTACCTTGTATGGCAATGAGAACTCTCGTCATTTTTCTCTAGCTGTGCAAATTCCCGTTGTTCCCCTTTTAGGGGGCATCTCTGAACAGCCAAACTACCCCACAGTGATCATTCTTCCCCGAATCCACTGTCCCCAAGTTAGAGGCCAGAGGACATCACTTGGGATCAACGCGATGTCCTTTTGGCACGGTGGTATTTCTCAAGAGAAGCAGCCTGTGTTCTTGGAGCTGCATCTCCTAAGAAACAGAGTTGTTTAAAGCACTTAACATTACTCTCTTGACGAAACACACTTGGGCTGAGAAATCCCCTGCCCAGCCTTACCTCACTTACCCCGTACAAAACGCTGCGTGCGAGTTGTGCCTACGATCGTTTTGTTGACACAACGCGTTTTGTCAGCTGTGCAGGAAGGCTGGAGGCAGCAGGGAAAAAATACACGTGGCCAGAACAGATCTGGCTGGTCTAGGAGGGCTGTCATGCCAGACTGCTTGTGTACACGTGCACCAGAAAGTCCCTTGGCCATGCTGGTCTCTGCGGGGGGAAGTCAGGGCCGGGTCAGTCCAGGTCATGTTGTCCCACATGAATATTGTCCTCTCAATGACTCTGTGGAGCAGCCATACTCCGAAATCAACAATGTTCTTGGAACACCACAGAGGGAACAGGTGAAAGATGGGTACAAAGTCCTGCTGTTTTCACTGTGGCTAAGCAGAAAGAGCAACAGATCAGAATCCTTCCCTCACAGTCACTGACGTGTCAGATGAGCACAAGGAATCTGAATCCAGATGGTCAGCAGTGTCAAAGCAAGGAAAAAGCCCAGTGGAAGTCTGTTAAGAGCTGAAGGAACAAAGGTATTGCACCCTCTCTAGTGGAAATGATAGAGCTGCCAGTGACTAAACTGAATCAGGGGAAAAAAAAGCTTTTCAGTCTATATTCCTATTGTCTATTTGGCAAAACAAGACGTGCAGTCACATCCCAGGTGATGGTGAAACCCTTCTTGCGTCAGCAGTGACTCCATGTTTGAGAGCAATTGCAGAGGGTAAACATGAAATTGTCAGATCTGAGCAACAAGCATGCAACATTTTCAAAAGATCTGGCCACGGAAACAGTCAGGCTGCTCAGCCTGATTTTCAGCAAGTCAGAGAAGTCAGGTATTGCAATACCGCTTCTGGGCTAAAAGAAGAGGATATAAGGTAATCGGTCAGTAAGAGAGCACTAGGTAATCAGCAGCAATAAAAAAAGTGATAGAAATCTCGATAAAACAATACTACATCTCTCTTTATAATCATTTAAGGTTTCAAAAAATTGCTATTTCGTGCTAAGCAGCTGGATGGTGCATAAGATTTTGTCTCAGCGTACTTGAAGGTGGCTCCTATTTAGAGGAGCGTGAGCACTACCACATTTTCAGGGAGATGACACAGTGATCACGTTGGTTTGCAAGCACAGCATGAAGTTACGATGGCAAACGAATGTCTTTGCATGGGGGAATAGTAAATCTTCTGATGGACAAGCAGAAAATAAATCATGCAGAATCAGAAAAGTTCTGTTGAAAAGTGTTTAGAGAACAGCCCTCTGCTCTTTAACGATGGCTAAGATTATTCATCGGATTTGGCAAACATATTTAGTGAAAGAGGCTGAAATCGGAGTGGGAAGGATGAGAAAAATTCACCTAAGTCAAAATGTCATGTGTTGATATTTTCAAAATGGAAATGTTTTCTTCTGAGCTAACACTTTTGTTTCAAAACAGAACTATGGCTAAAAGCATTAGCTAGTAGGAAAATGAAACAAAACATCGTGTTTTGGATCAAATTAAACATTTCAGTTAATCCAAAACATTTTTCTTCCCAATTTTTCAGTTTCTACTGAATAGAAAATCCATTATTTGGAAAATGGCCACATACACTAATGAACTACAACTAAAATGCTTGGGAATATACTTGAAGAAAGACCTGGAAAAACTGGGACAACTGCCACGGTCCATGAAATTGTTTCAAGGACAAAAAAAGCTTTCTCTGTAAGGAAGGACTCCAGGTCCATTTAGGCATGTCAAAGAAAACTGAGGAGCAACCTTATTAAAGCCTATATGGACAATCTATTATTTTCTTTTTTTTAAAGTCAAGCTGGCAGAAGTATAAGTAAATCCAGCATCTGGATTTGAAGCTGTACAAGTTTTGACCATGATTACAGTTCATTCTGCTCAGAGTGGAGTTAGTTAACCTTTGGAGTAACGTCGGTTGTGTCGGATGGCCTGTCACCAGCAACTTTTAAAATTGCAACGGAACATTTTTCTCAGAAAAGACAGAATCATGGAATGGTTTGGGTTGGAAAGGACCTCAAAGATCATCTAGTTCCAACCCCCCTGCCACAGGCAGGGAAACCCTCCACTACACCAGGTTGCCCAAAGCCTCATCCAACCTGGCCTCGAACACTTCCAGGGATGGGACATCTACAACTTCTCTGGGCAACCTGTTCCAGTGCCTCACCACCCTTGGAGTGAAAAATTTCTTCCTTTAAAAATTTCTTCCTTTTCTTTCTTACCTCTTCCTTTCATTAGATCCTCTACTGAAACAGAATTGTCAATGAAGGTGTGTTTAAGGCAAGCTGCTGGACTTTGCATTATTTCGGGTAAGATGCACGCTCCTTCCCACCAGCTTGGTTGCCACAGGAGAGCATCCCTCGAGGAGCAGCAGCAGCGAGGGGCAGCAGCTCCCAAAACCCTGACAGGCCCCAAAGCGAGGGGTCGGGATGGCAAGGAGCTTTACCTTATGAAAGGCACCACGACATGCCCTCATCCCTAGAGAGGACGTTTATGCTGCAACCTGCGGGCAAACTCTTTGGAAGAGCAGAGCAAAATGCTGTTGTCTAAGGGAATTCCCTGGCAGGATCAGGCATCCTTCTGAAACATAAAAAGGTAGGGGAAGGGGTTGTTATTGCTCCCTGAACCGCCCTGCTCTGCAGGTAAGGATGGTGCGAACCCCAGATTATCTCTTGGGGTTTAACCTCAAGCAGGTAGACGTGTGGCTTGTGGCACCTGCTGAGCGGTGCCCGGGCACACACATGTGCACACTGTGAGTGCTCCTTTGGGCAGCTGCCATGGCCCCCGGCATGAGCCGGGGCACACAACACCTGCTTCCCAGGCTGGGAAGGCGCAAGACTCAGACCACACCATGCTTCTCAAGGATTGTCACAACAGCAGAGGCACCACCATATACATCGCTTCCCATACACCTGAGCCAAAAGTCAAGCTTACAAAGCATGCCAGGCTTTGTGAAAGCCACAGGACTATGGATCAGACTTTCCTGGCTTGTGCAAATTGGTGCAGCTGAAGCCAAAGCCGATTTAAAGCAACCAACAATCTGCTCGCTTATATTTCAGAGGTATCGCAGAGTTGAAGAGAAGTTGGATGTAGCAAACTCCCTGATCTCGAATGTCCCAAGTTTAAGGGAACCTTTAAGCCAAACGTGTAGGTTACAGCTAATCCCTGTCATCTTATAAGGTCAAACCAAAAGCTTGGCACTGAACGCCCCGCTCCACCTCTAACGGAGCACAAAACCGAAGCTGTATTTTTTTTTTTTTCTACAAGAAAAGCTAATGCAACACAGAGGATGTGATTTTAATTATGTCCTCCTTTGAAAGTGATGAAAAATTTACCAGCTCCCACGGATATGTTTATTTGACCGCGCATTCAAACCGTTGCCAGCACATCAAGCTCTCCTAGCTCGAAAACCTAAGACGACGAAATGCAATAATCATATGTTAAAGTTTGAAAACGTAAGTGCACAAAAGTCAGGAAATTCCAAAATTAAGTTATCTACCACAACCATAACTCAGCCCTGATAGTCCACCATATTGTACTGCTCAACTCTACATGTTGTTAGAGATTTATGTCTTAAAACGTGGCCGGGCCATAATATTGGTGGGAATTTGTTGTTATGGACCATCCTGAATTTTGTGTGTTTCGAATCTCACCCTTAATATTGCACTAATGTGTTTGCATTTAACAGTATACTGCCTCAGAGTTTCCTCCCAGCATAACCTGGGCCAGAAACAATCCATAAGGGTTGCCAAAGGACAGGACAGCACCAAGGCTTCACTGGACACCGCTTCACAAACCAATTCAAGGTATTCGAGCTCCACCGTGCGGAACGTGCCTGTAAGTACAACAGGCATCAAATCTTTGGCTTCCTAATAAATCTCTTGGGAAGGGGGAAACGTTATTCCCAAACAGACTAGAAAATGGGAGAAGTCTGCTTTTACAGAGCTCGCTGCTGGAGTTGAGCTGCAGCCCATCACGGTGCGCATCGCGGTGACACGGCTTTTTAATGAGAACTGGGACCAGCTCCCGCTGCAGGGCAGATAATGAGACTCACTTCACCCAAGCTTTTGCAACGCCGTTAGATGAATCGCTCAGCCATGCACAGGATTATTATTTTTTTTAAATATTGCTTATTTAGCTTTTGTATCCTCTTTCATCCCGTGCTAAAGCGCTCAAACACACAGCCCAATGCTGCTTGTATGCAACAGGCACATCGCGTGACACCCCTCTCGGATTTTGTGCCATCCTGCAGCTCGGGTTAAAAGAGTACAAAACCATTTCTCACCTGAATTCCAGTTAAGGTCCCATTTCTCGCAGTCTTTTAGGCTGCGACCTCCGTGCTGGCAATGTCTTTGTGCAGCATCTAGCCCAGAGGAGCCCTTAACTCGTCAGCTCCCTGGGATGTGCACAAAGAGCTCTCTTCAAAGCGATTCTTCTTCCCAAACAAGCAAAGGCTCCTGAATTTCTAGAAACAGTTCTGTACCAGGAAGAATGTTGCCGTGACCGTGCATACAGTTACATTCATAGAACATTTAGAAAGATATATAGATGTAGTTTTCAGTTTTGTATTTCTTGCAAGTGATTTCCCTCAAAACTTTCCCTGTTGCGTACTGCGTTTCTCACCCGTGTCATTGAGAGGGAGAACCCACACCCAGAACAGACAAAGGAAAACAGTAAAAAAAAACAAACCCAAAAATAAACCCTATCACCCTGAGGAGCAACTCAAACCCATCAGGGACGCAGCCTCAGGAGCAAGAAGCCAAGGCAGGCTCCACGACCAGCAGGCACAGTATTACTCCGTTGCGCTCTGACTCGCTGCAGGGGGCACTGAGCACGGTTTACCTTTAGCAGTAGCTGTCTCTCCGTCAGCATGAGCCATGCGCTGCATCGCGGTCGCTCCGACGCAGATGGGCATGCTGATTTTCTGCCCCAAGACTGAGGTTGACAGGTCCATTACCGACACGTCCCTGAGCACCCGGGGGTACAGCTTCCATCTACACAGAGACAAATAAAAGAGGATAGAAAGCCTGCAATCAGCGTTATTTACGGTTCCTAACAGCCAAGAGCAGATTTTCTTGCTGTCAGGAGAAACACGGTGAAAGATGTGTTGGGGCTGGAGCAGAACTTCATTGCGTGACCCAGAGCTGCAGTGGGACCCACGAAACACACAAAGCCAGGAGGGAGCAGGCAAGAAGGGACCGAAATCCAGCGATGGTGAAAGAGGCAAAGAGCCTTTCAACATCAGTGGCTGGTATCATTTGAAAGAAAAGACAGGAGCTGCAAAATAATAAGGTTTATGGTGAGTCTCGGCCTCCCCAAAAGCATTGGGGCAGAACTGGATGACAGAGGGTGTGCAGGAACAGAAGTCATCAGCCTCTCTGGGTTACTTCTCCTATGGGCTAGGGAGCCAAAAGACACAGGATTTTTGCATAAAACTAGTCTGACTAACACTCTAAGCCCTCCTAGTCCCTGTGCTATGAGTTTCTGAAATGAGACTGCACAGAAACGAGCTGCCACGCTTCTTCCCGTGGGAAGTGGGTGGGCGAGATGTTTGCCCTGGCTTTCCTCAGCTTAGGGAAGGTGGAAATCCACTGCATCACGTCTCCGCTGGCGCTGAGACTGAACTGCTTTGCTTGGAGAGGTCCTGTCCCCAACAGTCACCAGCTGCTGTGCCACACGGAGTTGCTGGGACTTCAGTTGCAGCCCCAGGGACAGCCCATTGGACCACAGGGACTCCGGACTTCCAGGAAAAGACCAAAACGCGGCCACTGTAATTTGGTGCAAGAAAAGACCGAGTAGCACAACTGCTTTCCCAACAGGGCAAATTACAGTCTGGCCCTCGAATGACGTGGCACAGCATCTGCTCAACCGTTCCTGACCTTGTCTTGCCTTCAACGTGTCCACCAGAAACCACCTCAGCCCAGAGCTGGGGTCTTAAGTCTGGGTACGAATGGAAGCTGACTCCAAACCAGAGCAAACTAAAATACGCTTAATCTGAAATTACAATTTCTTGCAGCCAAGCTGGTCACTGAATGCTTGCACGCACAGAAATTATTTCTCCCCCATCATCAACAACAGCAGCACAACAGTATCACGATCCCTCTTAGGATGGGGTCAACTAGACGACACCGCAGCGTCCAAACTTATCTTAATAGGGTCACGTTCCTGGGGGTACCTGTGAAACTGGACTTTTTCTGACCACCCAGGTGATGTCACAGCGCAGCCTCTCTTACTAGAAGCCACCAGAGGGTGTGCATTAGCAGGGGCTGCCTCTCCACACGGATGTGTGCCCAGCGAGGCCAAAGGCTCTCTGCAAGCAGCAGTAGGGCACGCGTCAACCTCCTGCTAAGGCATTGCTCCCTCTGAAAGCGCTCTGCACTTTTAGATGATGGCTGTTGATTTTTAATCACAGAAAAATAATTAAAAGCTTAATCTCTGGTACTGCTGGACCTGACTACCTGCTCAGCACTAGAAAGCCTGAGACTGGTATGATTATTACTAGCAAGGAGATAGCAACCGGAGCCACTGTTACCCTCAGACTGTGCTCTGACGGCGAGTAGAGGTCAGCTTGAGCTGACAAGTTAGAAAAAAAGAGAAAAGACACAACCTCTTCATTTTATGAAAAGATGAAGAGACATTTCCATAAGACACCTGGGACAGAGCCAGGAGGAGACCCAAATTTCTGAAGCCTTAGAGCACCAGGTCATGCCAGCTCTCCAGGGAGGAGGAAGATGGTTATGATCCTTGGAAGCAGACGTGGAGTTGTGGGAGTCAGCTGTATTATTCGATGCCAAGACACACACTGCAAGTATGTCTCCTCAGACTTGTTTTCAGGCTATTGTATCGGTTTGTTATTTTTCAGGGGACGATGGGCTTGGGGTGGGACAAAGAAAACATGACTTTTTCCTCCCCCTTGCTTCCTAATCTTCATTCCAAAGGCTTTCTCCCAGCTCTGAGACATCTTTTCCCAGCAGATCTAAAGAAAATAAAAAATCCTTTACTAACCTTGCTCATTTTTACAGTCAAACTCAAAAGCATAAGGATGTGAAGTATCTCCCTCTTCCCCAGCCTCCTAGTTTCTCTGCTCTCCCAGACCTCTTGGATTTTTACCTGCTGGAAGCCACTGCCATCTCAAAGCACACGCATGAGGGTCAGTCCTGAAGCACCAACATTTCTCTAGTGCTTTTAGCTCAGGAAAAGAAGTGGAAAGAGCAAAAATCCTCCCAACACTGTATGCAAGAAAAATGACGCTGTTTCAAGCAGCAATAAACGGCCTCTCTCCCACTCACCTTTATGTGCCACCAAATTACTCCATCCATTAATTTTTTGGGCTGCTCAGGCTCATTAGCCCCAGACTTTAAACATAAATATCTCCTCTGATGCCTTCTGTGGCTTCTCTTCCCCTCACACCTTCTGAGGTCGCATCCTCTAGATTAACGTCAAATCAATACTCAAATCTGAGTATTTACTGGGTCCCGTGAAAAACACCAGTAGGGATTACTACTGTAGTATTATACTCTTTAACTAAAACCTGATGTTCCTCTGGAAACACGGATGTTTTCAGCCATGAGTTTGCCAGACACCTCAAGTGAGGCATTTTCTGGACAAGCCATAGGGAAATGCCCTTAACAACAGCAAACAAAACCCAAGAGCAGGATTTCCCACTAACCAGAGCTGTGTTCGTTAGGCTGCCACACACCACCTGCTTCCTCCAAATCTTTTCACTCAAAGATTTAAAAGATTTCCTGGGTATTTTGTAAAAACCTTGGATGGTTTTTTTTTATTATCTTCTCCTCATCACCCACGTCTTTTCCCAGCCAAGTCCGCACTCGTGTGCCGCAATCAGCGAGCGCATTTTCCGTCCCAGCTGGAAGCGAGGAGATGCCGCAGTGGGGAAGGCAGAGAGCGCTCCCGATTTAGATAACTCCAGCTAAATGCCGTTGTGAAAGCAGGATGAAAGGGAAGGAGGAGGAATTAGGGTTTTGAGGTGTTTTTTGCTCTTCCCTTCATGCTTAAAAATTTCAGAATGTGAATTATCTTGCAGCTGGGTAAGAAGGAAGCACTCACTGCTTTCCCCTTCCCATTTTCAGTTGTGAAACATGTTGAGATTTTCAAACTGCAACACATTTTCAAGCAGCTCTTCTTGTTTCCTTTGCGAGCTGTTACCAAACCCTCCCTTCGCACTGCATCACAAGCGGAGCGCTCGGCAAAGGACGCACTGCTCAGCCAATGTCTCCATCCCAACTCCAACCCGCTCTGTTACCTTCATCTCCCCTTCCCATTGCAAGGGGCAGGTGCTGGTGCTCTGCAAGGTTATGCAAGAGATGCTTTCGCTTGAGGAAAAGTGATTTTTGTCTTCCAGGGCTGCTTGCCATCCACACGGCGACTCTTTTCGCAGCATTCTGCGACTCCGAGGCGAAAGACATCACAGAAATGCAACTAACATATTATTATTACAAGCATTCCTTTCCTTTTCTCCTCCCTACAACTTCATGTGCTTGTTTGACCCCACTCACCTTCTCAGCCTTGCTTTTTTAACCAATATTTAAACTATTGCTGTGCCCAGTCATTTTAAACGCCCTTCATACCTAGCCACAAGTCAATGATAATTCTGCAGAAAATACACATCGATGCTGTCACCGATAAACCAGTGATTGCTGTTCCTCAGAAGTGACATTAGAACACATCTTCTCCAAAGGCCGCCGGGGAGTCGGTGGCAGAACATGTCACAGCGGATTAGCAGAAACGCGTTCCCACACACACGCACAGACGTCCCCCTTCGTTAACGTGCCGAAAGGGGAGACTTTGGATTGATTCCTTGAATGCCATCAAGCTAAAGGCGTCCTGACCTTGTCATAAAATCTATTCTCCGTTCAGGCCCCTCGGTTCCTTGACAACTTGAGAGGGAATTTAATCACCAGACAACACGGTGTGGGAAGGGCACGCGGCGTTTTGAGACGCAAAGCAAATGCAAGGTGAACACGGTCAGATGCCGCAGGGAGTAACATCTGCTCTGACATCCCAAATCATCTGTTGCAGCCCTAACGCCTCACTTACACTGGTGTCATCTCCACGTCATTTGAAAACTACAAATAAAACCCAATTATCTGCCCTTAACAGAAACACGCTGATGTTGAAGTGTGAACTCCGGTTCTTCCCTCAATCCCAGAAGAGCTGGAAGCTGGAGAGGAGTTAGTGTACGTGGTGCTAACCTCATCTTAAACACCGGCCTTCTGGAGACGTTCTATGCTCTTACATTTGATTGCAAGTCCAAAGGACTTCAAGCTCCTGTGCTGTCAAAATGCCAAAACATTCATTTTATATTCTAATGAGTATGGATTGAGCCGCTCCAAAAATTGCATGGGTCGTTCCAAAGGTATTCCAGCATCTATCAAAACTATTGTTCATTTGCTACATCAGTCCTTAATAATAATCTCTCTATTTCTCCATAAATGCAACCACTTGGTTGCCAAAAAGAAATAAAGAGCTCACAGAAAAATCCAACACTGATTTTTCCTCAAATACGATCCATCCTATCAGTCTCCTTCATCCAAATAATCTTGCACCACAAAGGTTTGGGCTAACAATTCATGCTTCTGGTTCAGTTTCATGCTTCCTTCACTTCCCTTTAAACATAAACATTTATACACGAATCTGTAAATATTTAAATAAACTGGTTTTGATCAGGCTGAACTCTGCGACTAAGCTTCTGACAGTGGAAATCAATGGAAAATGAAGCTGAACATGCTTGTTTCTTTCACAAAGTCACCTGACACTTTCATCTTTGTGGCTCAGGGGTCTGAAGTCCATCTTGTTTTATATTTACCCACAAGCTGGACTCAGGAACAGGGAGAAAAAACAGCGACATGCTCAGAGACACACAAGGACTGCGTGAGAGTCAGAGAGGGAAGCAGGTTTGCATCCTTAATGATTAGGCTGTGCTTCTCCCAACGACATCAAAGGGAAAAAAGCAAGATTTTAAAAGTTGCTTGTGTCAAACACGTCTTATAAACCAAAATACTGTGAAGTCTTTATACCAGGTTTCTGCCTTTCCTAGATGTGTTGCCAGGAAGCCATTGCAAACATGGTCTAATAAGCCATTAACCGTAGCATCCCATGTGCTAAGAAAATCGGAATCCACCACCACGTGTCCCTCAGCAGCGACAAGTGGGAACCTCTGCAGCTATCGAGACCAAGCCCGTGGAGCCCTGTGCTCAACATGCTTCCAAAAAGGTTCAACGGCCCATTAAAGGGGGTCGTCTTTGCAGGGAGGAAGGTTCATCGGGCTGCAGGCAGAAAGTACACTCTGCTTACTGGAAACATTTCAGTCTGCAACCAGACAGGTAGAGGAAGGCACTAGAAACGTTGGGAATGATCTAACTTACATTTTTCAGAGCTACGTAAGGGCTATTTATGACTCTGATCACCTTTGCTATCACCTCCCTCTCGTTACGGACAGATAAAGGAGCATGTTTGTCCGTGAAGCAGTAAATCACTATATCCATGCTCCAGCCCTGCATCTTTTCCATTCATACAGGTAAAGCTGGTGAGCCCCAGCAGATGACTTTGGCGGCGATGCCCATGCCCATCCTCACTGGAAGAGCGATGCTGGCACTGCAGTGATCTGAACGGAGAGGACTGCGTGTCTCACCAGGAGAGGTGGATTTCAGGCTCTGATCCCAGCTCTCCCACTGATCTGCTGGGTGACCGTCAGCACATCACACTTTTCTGTGCTTTGGTGGACATCCAGAAAGAGATGTAGATGGAGCATGATGGAACAGTAACAAGCAAAGCTTTGACGTCAGCACTTCTGCCCCGTGACCTCTCTCTTTGGCTGTCAACAAGTTCTGTTGTTCGATGATTTAATAGAGTAAATCCCATTGCCAAGTCTTTTAGGTTTTATTAACTGCCTTTTTGGAAGATGTTTGAATGGACTAAAGCTACTGCAGAAATTAGGTCTTGTTTTCCTTAAGACAAATAAACAAAAAGAAGGGGAGCAAAGACAGAAACACAGCTTCCATCCCCTTCGTACCTTCAGAGCTGAGGAGCAGGAACCCAGTATCAAGGGCCTTTTAGCCACAGCAGGACTTGGCAAATTTAGTTTTACTTTTTTTTAAAATGTCTCAGGCTGTTCAAGGCTCTGCTAATTAATATCTCCTTCAGTTCCAGGCTGCCTGCAAGCTCCACAGTTTGAACACCTCTGAGCACTTCCTTTTAGTTTCCTTTCTTTACATCACATTTTGGTTCTTGAGGGCAAATAATGTCACAGCATTTGGAAGTGTTAAAATAAAAAAAAATAATAAAAATCATTGAGTACTACTACACCTCCTCCTGCTCCTATTTACTCCTCAGAGCTGGAGAAGTCCTTTGGCTTGTGTTTGAACAGCACCAAGCACATTGGGATTCCATGTAAAACTAAGAGATCTGGAACAAGTGGTCACAGTGGGGGTTAGTTTTCTTCTTCTCCTGACATTATAAAGCTTTTCTATATGTGTCCCTAAAATTAGGGTTCTGAGCCTATTTCTGAGATCTGGCCATTGAGATCACGTTAAATTAATTACTACTGAGTTTCCTAGAGCCTTAACAAAGTTCCATGGGATTTCCAGCTGAATTGCTCATAGCCTGTGGAAACGCAACTGGAGCAGCACCTGGGGTTGCTGTTCTACAGCAAAACAGCAAAGCGGAGAGGGAGAAAGAATAAGGATAAATTGGGAAGATCTTGTTTGGTTTGTTAGACTTGGAGGCATTTAAGACAAAGCCTTTAGAGATTAGCAAAGACAAGCGCAGGGGGGTTAAATGTCTGCACCAACACAGCATCCGAAGGAAAGAGAATCCAACAGCTGCTTAAGCAGTTGGATTTGGCTCAGTCGGGCTGAGGCGATCAGCCTCCAGCTGCTTTCTCTCCTCTGCAGCACTTGGGCTGATGCGCTGGGGCAGAGCAGCAGAGATGCAGGGGATGGGGAACCAACTGACTGGACACGAGTTTTGACACTCTTCCACCGAACCTGACAGCAAACACTGGTTTGCTTTGTGCTGACCATTGCACTTCTGAGGCAAGGGGTGACCTGAGTCCAGGTTTTGGCACCAGCTCAGGGGATCGGTTTGTAAGTCAAAACCTGTTTATAACAGATCCCATCATTTACAATATTTCCTGGTGAAGTGCTGACCTTCTGCTGGAGACCCCCTCGAGCACGGTTTGGCCACCCAGTGCTGAGCCTTGGCTTTCACGGCTCGCTCCAGAGGTAGGACATGCGACCTCCGTTCTTTAGGCTACGCAGCCCTGACCGAGCGATGTTGCTCAAGCACTTACCAGGGAAGGCTGCGAACGAATTCAGTCCAGCAGGAAGAGGCAAAAGGCAAAACTGACTCAGGAGCTACGAGGTACAACCCCACCACAAGAATCCCTTGCCTGGATTATAGCCCAAAATGTAGAAATTACACTTGCATCAGCTGATTAAATATTGGAACCGAAGGACTCTTTAGAGAATTTACGTTAATAAAAGAAATCAAATGCAGGTAAAGCTGAAAAGATAATGGATTTTAAAGACTCTTTTTGACAGAAAATGTTAGATGGAGGAGTGAAATGGGAGAGGCAGTTCTCAAAATGAATTATTTGAGAGTCGTTTCGATAAAAACCAAAAGTTTCAAAAAAACTGAATTTTGTTCACACAGAAAAACATCTAATATTGCACCACATCTGCTAATAAAGCAGAATTTACACCTCCTACCTCCCACTCCAGCCTTACATTATCCTCCTACCTTGAAAATGCCGCTACGTTATCTGCTAGCGTTTCCTGGTCATCCGCTCCGGATCGGTAATAATCATACACTGATTTGGGGAGAAATTTTTTAGCATGCTCTTCAAAATCAGCAATGCAAACTGGTTTTCCAGACATGTTTGCAGATCTCACGGAGTTATTCCTACTTCCCTCTCTTTTAAGCTCTGTATTTTTGTCTGTAAATCATTAATACGGGACCTCATCAGGATTCGGCTTACCTACACACACAAAAAAAAAATACACCAACTTCTTGTGTCATACTGGACTTCAGCACCACGTTTTATTTGACATGGTCGAGGCCAACCTAGACCATAATGAAATAAAATATGGCAAAAAGATAGAAGGTTAATTGGCAAGGAAAGAAATATATAGGTGGAGGAAGCATGACTTAAACCTGCTCTAAGAGGAATGTACTGTCTCTCCTGTATGCCTTTATCATCTAAAATATCCAGGAGACTGAGACAAGAAAGACACAATTTATGTTCAAAAGCAAAATCCTGATTTATACATTTGTAAAGCAGGTGTCAGCCTGGACTGGCATTTAGGAACACACCTAATACAAGCGGGTTTCCAGTTATTTCCATTAAAAACCTGGATATTGAGGCAAGTTGCAGGGACCCAGCTGCCAGGCAGCTCGGGCATCTAACACACCCTCAAGCAAATGGTCCTGCTTTTTAAGATAATTCCACCTCCACAATCTAGAGAGCTAGTTATTCTTAAAATGCTTCAAAGTCAGATGTACTCACCAGTGGGAAATAAAACTCTCTTATCAAACAGATTATGCTCATCCAAAGTATAGCAGACTCACTTAAGATTTCTTGATTGAATCTTGACCTAAAATTTAACAAATACACATTGCTTGCTACAGGTATACAGTATTTGTTTGATAGGGAGAACTTACGTGAGTATATCCTGTGTGTATATAATTCAGTTTTCTGGCTGTGCACATTTCAATTCTTAATGCCATTTTATTAAGGTCAGATTTGGAGGAGAAGGGAGAAATTGATACCTTAATTGGAAACAGCTCCCCCAAAGCACAGCGCAAGATGTGGCAGACTTTGCAGCGGGCACCGGAGCAAAGCAGCGGGCACCGTGCTCACCACGCACCCCTCTCTCTGGTGCAAGCAAACCAGAGACCTCACATCTTGCTCACTGTTTGTTATTTGTGCTGCACTGGGAGGAAGAAATGCAATGCAACAGAAGCATGGCTGTGCCTCACTCCCTTCAGTAATTTGGGGCTTGAAGTGACTTGATTTTTTTAATTCTTCAGCAAGGCTGAAGAATTCAGCTGACATCAAGTTAAATATACCTCTGTGAAAAACCACGGCCATCTTCCTCGCTGCTGGTTCATAAATAACAACTAGGAACACAGTATTCTGCAAAGAGAGAGAAAAACACTCAAGATTCAAAGGAGACTGTCAAACAACTTCGGGGGAATCTCTCAGGGGCTGAGGCAGGAAGGATGGTGCCAGCTGTACGCTCCCGCTCAGAAATGATGGCACTAAAGGATTTGCAGCTTTTTCTCTAACTGCTTTCCCAGATGAGGGCATCTCAGATTAAGATGCTTGGGGGGGTCATTTTTATAGCCAGTCAGAATATTCATGGGAATAATTACTGGAAATGAGTATCAATATACATACAATTAAACCAGGAGGCATTTATCACGTATCAGTGCCAGATACAATTCAAGTCGAAGCTGGCTTGACAATGACATTTCTCCATGCTCCCAGCACAGAGCTGGGGACACGTCTGCTTTCATTTATTTAAAGTTTGCATCACCTGTGCTAAAAACAGGTATTTATCCTAGAGCATGAGACACTGAGCACTGCATGATAGCTAAATATTTTAATACATCCAGCTGAATTCAACCTTGACGAATTCAAAAGCTTTTAATGTCAGAAAGTTGCACAAAAACTGCTGAAGGTAACGATAACTGTTTCACCACTGCCCTCGCCCCCACCTTTTATAACATCTATATTCACTTAAAAAAAAAAGTTAAGCTCTTCAAAACACTTCCCACCTGCATCTTTCTCTCTCTCCACTTACATATCCTGGCTTGCATCAGAAATAGTGTGGCCAGTAGGGCTAACGGAGTGATCATCTCCTTGAACTTGGGACTGATGAGGCCACGCCTTGAATACTATGTTTAGTTTTGAGTCCTTCACCTCAAAAAAGATATTGAGGTGCTGGAGGGTGTCCAAAGAAGGGCAATGAAACTGGTGAAGGATCTGGAGCACAAGTCTTATGAGGAGCATCTGAAGGAATGGGATTGTTTAGTCTGGAGAAAAAGAGGCTGATGGGAGACCTTATCACTCTCTGCAACTACCTGAAAGAAGGCTGTAGCAAGGTTGGTGTTCCAAGCAACAAGCAATAGGAGAAGAGGAAATGGCCTCAAGTTGCTCCAGGGGAGGTTAAGATTGGATATTAGGAAAAATTTCTTCTCCCAAAGAGTTGTCAAACATTTGAACAGGCTGCCTAGGGAAGCGGTTGAGTCACCATCCTTGAAGGTATTTAAAAGATGTGTAGATGAGGTGCTTAGGGACAATGTTGAGTGGTGGACTTGGCAGTGCTAGGTTAACGGTTGGACTTGATGATCTTAAAGGTCTTTTCCAACCTAAAATATTCTATGATATTCAATTGCCACATTCACATGATATCGGACCACTTTTACTTTACTGGTCATTACTTGCCACTCGGGCTTGAAGTTCCTGTTCCCTATCGTGGGAACTACATCTGGGGTCACTGACTTCTTGCTGCAGCCCTGCCAACGTGCCCTGGGAAGCTCCACAGCCCACGAGTCCACCAGGAGCTGGGGACTCTTCTACTCCAGCAAGACAACTCCCTTTCCCAGTGCTGGCCTGTTTATGAGCTGGAGTGGGGCAGAAACTGCCGCTACCAGCACAAAGGAAGCAGAACAAGAAGTTTAATCCATGGCTGAACTTGGACTATTTGGCCTCTTACAGGTAGCATGAGCGTAGTCCCTAGCAGAGCACAGCAAACATCTCCCCAGCGCATCTGACACTGACACACGGACTGGCTCCGACACAGCTTCCCTCCTCCAAGTAATTGGCTGCTCATTTTAATGAGTCTCTCTGGATGAGATGTTTCCTCCAGTCACTTAATGGGACATCAGCTGTCTGATCTTTAACCTTGAAGCAGAAGAACAGCATCTGACTTAACAGCAAAGAGTTTGCCCGAGCAGCCACGGTAAAACCTCACTGATAAAAATCAACGTGCAATTTAATTGAAACGTTCAGATGTGATTAGGGCATAGGGAAAAAAAAACAAACAACACACCAACACAACCACCAAGAAACCAACACAATCAGGGTAGCTTTAGCATCCTCTCCCGTATCTGCTGCCTCTCACTTATTCCTTTGGCAGATCACCGGGGAATTGCCAAGGGAGAACGGTGTCAGGTAGCTGGAGCTCGGCTGAACCAGGCTCTGCAAAGGAAACTTTGAATTTCAGTTCAAAAAGGGGCGTCGCGAATTCCAGGAGAAAAACCCCACAGAGGGCTACTAAACACAGAAACACAATTTCTGGCTTAGAAAGTGCTCCAATCGAAAGCTAAAAAAGCCTTCTAAGAAGCGTCACAACATGCTTGCCCTTACGTATGTTATTGACCAGAGAGAGGGAGATGTCTACACAGCATTTGAGTCTGAACCACTGTGTCCTACTGCAGGATCAGAGACCTTGTTGGTCTCCTGTCAACATCAAAAACCCTCCTGTGGGAAAATGACTGAAATTGGAGGGGAATGGGAGAATATTGTTCCCCAGAATTCAGCTAATATTAGAGTAGCTCTGACATGAAGCACAGCTGCTGCTCCCAGGAACAAACAAGGCCTCAATATCCTTGAAATGGGGAGTAGAGTGGTACGGAGGTATCACGGCTCATCCCTGTTATCAGGGATGAGAGGTGCCTGGTAAAGATAACCATAAAAATGCCATCAAGGAAAGTGAATCACAACCGCTGTCTCAGCAGTGATGGCGATATTGTGTCCTTCAGCTACTAAGTCACACCTCCACCCGCCTCCGAGCTGCGACCAGCCCTCAAACGAGCAATTTACACCAATCCTAATTCGTGAACATCCCTCACGAGAGAAATTTACACCAATCCTAATAAAAGTTATGTATGACTAGAGTCACTCGAGCTCCACCTAAAAGATATGAAAAAAGTATAAAATAGCGGCAAACAAAGGGGATGTAAGGGAGAAGCCCCCCCATCGGAACGTCTGGGATCAGTCGACGGGCTGAACCTCTCTTCTCCCCCCCATAGGGACGCCTATTGGGTAAGAACTCTGTGTTATGTGCATTTACTTAATTACTTACTAACATCTTGCTAGCTATTTAGTATTATCACTGATCAGTAATCGTTTTATATTATCACTGCAGTATTTCAATTAAAGTTGTTTTTGCAGTCAGTCACTATCACCGGCTATCCTCGAACCTGTATTCTGTCACAAATAAAATATATATGCATGTTTCCGGAAACTTTTGAATTATTATAAGGAGTTGGCCCATAGTATTACTAGTGACGATCCCTTAATAAGTGGGCGAATCACCCTCCGACTCACTGAGCTGCCAAGAGAAGGCAGGGGGAGTCGGGCCCAAGGGTCTCGCCTAACTTGGGAGCTGGTATACTGGCCAAATTACCTCCTGTTCGCCTATTAGTGACGGATCCCACGATAAGTCAGACGAATCACCCTCCGACCTACTGAGCTGCCAAGAGAGGGCAGGGGGAGTCGGATCCAAGGGTCTCGCCTGACTTGGGAGCTGATAGACTGGTCTTTTGACCTCAAAACGTGACACCTCCGTAGGTGAAGGATGAGTCAGTGGGATTTTCTCACTTCAGCTAACTGCAGTAAAGAGTAATCGGAAAATTTAACTGCAGTATATAACGAAAACATTCCAGTGTCCCAGTGATTACTTATTTCCCAATACTGTTGTGCAAAGTTCTTTTGGCAAGTAACTTTACTTACTTAAGCAGCTGTTTCAACTTCCCAATTCCCTGTATCTGTGAATTTCTCCAACTTAAGTCAGAAAATACCTGTTTACAGATTGTGAACATTATAAGATGAAGTGTTTTCAGTGAGTGTCTCGCTTTCAATCACAGCTGAACCAAATTACTTCGGCTCCTCCAAGTCAGAGGAAACAACAGAAGCCATTTGTGACTTCAGCACGAGCCCAAGTCAAAAACAATGGACCTGCTGCAGGGATGAGGACAGTTTCTTGGCCATTCAGCATGATCAGTGAGCAGGTGGCCCCAACAAGCCCCAGGAGTGTCTATCTTGAGAATTCCGAGGACAGCTGACATGGAGGGAGACTGGAGCATCAAATGGAAGACCAGCACTCCTGGGAGGATCCGGATGACTGAGTACAATGAAAACGATCCAAGAGAGATCTACAAAGAGGTTCTCGGCACCATTTTTGGACCCCCAGCTGCACAGTGATAACCAGACATAAGAAGTGCCCTTATCAAGCACGGTCTTCTCATGTCCTCGATGTGGGACTGACGGACAAACACTTTAAATGACCGCTGCTGTTTCTGCATCCTCTGCAAGCACGAGATACCGGCACAGCCTGTGCCGAGACGATCGGCAGCGCCCAGGTTCAGCTCTCACACCCTGCTGGAATTCAGCTTAACAGATGTAGAAGTTTAAAGTACTTGCAGGCTCTGAGGAACTGTAATGAGCCAAGAAAAACGGCCTTCCTTATACAACGAATATTTAAATTACTAAATCCCTATTTATTCTCTGTATGTTTAAATACAGGAGTTTTCCTTTCTCCTCAGGAAAAACGAAGTGAAAGTAAAGCCCACAGAGTTTTTAAAGTGTTTTTCTACTGGGAAAGAAATGAAGATGTCTGGTTAAAAGAAGTAGTCACTGGAGTCTTCATTAAAGTAAACCACAAGACTTGTTGTTCCTCTGCAGGGAAGCGAATGAAAGACAGGTACCAGCAGATGTGGTTCACTGGCAAGTGAGCTCACATGGGAACCACTGGTGCGTGACAGGTCGGGAGTGGAAGGAAAAGCAGAAAATCGGGAACAACAGGCAGCTCCTGGGAAGAGCTGCCCAAGCATCACAAGGGACATGCACCGTCTCCTCCCAGACAGCCTTTTACAGCCAAGCATCCTGCTGTTTTTTCTGTGTGCGTGTGGGTAATACTCAGAAAAGGGAAAAGGGGGGGATCCATTTCCTTCCCACTGCCACACTGCAAAGTCTTGCAGCTTCTCATTTTCACTGTGTGATGAGCCTCTAGGAGGGGGCACACGCTTCTCGGCAGCCCCATTGCCAGACCCAGTCCAGTTCAAAATTCCAGGGTAGAAACTCGAGCTTTTCTGCCACTCCAGTACAGCCATCAGAGTTATCTTTGTATTTCCTCTATAAAAATACAGCTTATGTTTGTCTGATTGCTTAAAGTAATTTTTAAAACCCGACTGGATTTTACCTGTAGTATTCCACCTGCCTGTTTTCACAGGGAAAATTTCATACTCTCACACCATGAGGTAGAAGAAGTACCTGATTAAATAGTAAAACAATAAAAGAAATGCTGACAAGGGCTTCATGTGGTACTGTTCCCCCTTCAACTTTGCAATGGAAAAGAAGAAAACCAAAGTGACTCGCAAACCACCCAACCCAGGCAGCACTTCTGCTCCAAGAAAAAAAGTTCAGGAAACTCACCTGTGGAGAATGAACCCACGTACTGCACCCAGCAGTTGTTCACATCATCCAAATCTGTCGCAGTGATGGTTCCTGGTAGTCACTTCTCCCTCCAGCACGCCTGGCCCCGAGCCCTGGTTTTTTAGCAACGACTGCTTGCTGTGAACGACAACCCGAAGACGTGCCGTTTAGATCTGTACACTAATTTTTCCCCACATCGGTAGGGAGAGATGCACTGCTGTCCTCCAAATCCCACAGAGAGTTAGCATATATTTGTAAGGAGTCAGTGGATTTCTCAGGGAAGGGAAAAAATCTAGCCTAACATAGAGGTGAAGCTCTCAAAGGTTCGGAATTACACTCTTTGGCCCGGCAGCCTGCATTTGAGCCCCAGCTGCATTTTCTATCTTCGAGAGTTTACTGCTCAGCCCAGAGTTACAATGAAGGCCTCAGCACAGTTGTGCTTCCAAGCATTTTTTCACTCATGGAACAAAGAAACAATTCATTAACATACAGGTTTGTTTCTGCAGAGTTTAAGGAATCTTCCCAAGTCACAATCGTTATTATTAATAGGAAGATTGGAATTAAAAAAAAAAAAATAAATCTTGTTACTTACGCAGATGAGCCATCTACACAGTGAGAAAATGAAAACTAACAACATGATGGTCATAAATACAAAATTTATATGGAATTTCAGTAAAAATAGCCATAGTATAAATTTGCAAGACTTTTTATGAAAGACAATCCTGTATAACATTTGCATGCAGAAAGCCTGCGTAACAAGTGCTGCCCAGCACGGGTGCAGCATATACAGAGTATTCCAAGACACACATCCAAGTTTCACACAAATCTCAAGGACAGGCGTTTCGAAAGGCTGTAATGCATTTCTAGCCTCTTTAAAAAGTAACCCACTGGGGGTTTTGCATAACTTGCCTTTAAGCATTCATGTTCAGATCCATCAGGGACCGGTTTTCAGAGTGGCTCACATCCCATTTGAAATTTAAATTGGATCTCAAAAATCTGAAGTCATTTTTGACACACAGCTCTAGTTTACAAGCCTTACAAGCCTTATCCTTAATCAAAACATTATGAACAGTGTTAGCAGCAGCTTCTCCAAGGACATTTTGTCTGAGATTGCAAGTACAAGTTCCATTTTTTAAAATTAATCATAACAGGACAGAGATAACAGAACACTTACATTGCACAAAAGGTTGATACTGACTTTTTTTTTGGAAACAGATCAAGTTTAACATGATTGTAATAGTCTAATTAGTACTATACTTGCAGGATTCAAATAATATGTGTTTTAGTTGAAAAAAAACCTGATTCTGGAAGGTATATTAAAATTAAACTTTTACTGATAGCCAGTGGTCTCTCTGTTAAACACAAATTTAGCCTCTACAGTGTATGCTACTTGCTGTTTGCCAGATAAACATTTGTCAAAGTTGAGTATCTCCAGTATCATGCGACGAAATTTTTCCTACAAGTGTAAAACCAAGTTGGAGATATCAGTGGTTGCACAGCACCTGTTTTTCTAAAGTCAATCACAATTCAGTGATCTTTGTAATAAGATATTCCAATACATGTTAAATACAGTCAAACCCAAGTTAGCGTTAACATTCCCTGTTTTATTCATGAAAACAGAGGAGCATGACATACATATTATGTTCAAGAAACCTTAGAAGCCTAAAATTGCTCATTTCCAGATTCACGAGACAGATCTATGAAGAGATGAACTGTTAACACTTGCTGCCTGCTTACTTAATCCTTGTTCAGAGAGTGATATTGAAGTTAGGTCTATTACGATGGAAAATACTCAGTATCTTCATTTTAAATAATCCAGACTTAACAGTGACATGCAAAACCAGAGGAGATGTAAGCAGAGACTTCAGAGAACCATCGCACACAAGAGCTTCTGATCTTTCTCGCAGCATCGCATAAACCATGTATCTTGTAGGACAAAGTGTCATTTGTGGTTTGGGTTTTTTGTTTGATTTTTAAATTCAAAGACACCATAACGAAATCCAACTCTTGTGAGGAGACCTTATTTGCCTAAACAGCATACAACAAAGCCACTGTGAGGTACAAGGATGTTCTGCATCTTTTAAAGTCAAAACCTCTTTAAACAGCTGCAGAGGATATCAGATGACTGGCTCCATGATATTACAAAAATTATAAGAAATTGAACCAAAATTTAATATTGACACGCTCCCTCCTACACACTGAATATCACAAGACCCTATGCACTATAAAATACCCTCTTTGGCACACAACCGAAGGCATCATTGCCCTCAATCTGGATACAGCCTCACACATTTTTAGTGCCTGGTATTTTGGATCCACGACCGAGGGGATATGCCTATTCACGGAACTGAGCAGATGCACTGACTCCCTGCTTGTCTCATGAAATACGGTTCAAGTCATGTTTTCCTTTTAGACTTTCATGAGCTCCTCACGCAGAGATATCGAAAAAAGCAAAAAGACCATGGAAACAACAAAACTGTACTCTGAGTTTTTAGGTGCACAGTTCTTCCCTCCAGACTACAGTGACCACAAAAGTTTTCTTAATTTTTGCAAATAAAAGCTTAGTTCAAGCTTTGCTTTTTTAAAAAAAAAAATATTAAAACCATGTCATGTATCTCAACTGCTACCGAGTCTTGCTGTCTGTTAGCTTCTACGATTGCTCAACTACATGAGACAACACCCAGATAACACAAGACAAACTGTTCTCACTACAGTGCAACGTAAATATATTATCAACTGTAGGTTTTCACATATGTTGAAGCATATTTACATGTGTCCACTATACGAAATTCAAGCTCCAGACTGAGAATGTCCCTTAAGAAAATTCGTATTCAATACACGCAATGTAATTGTGGTCTTTACACAGTTGTAATGGGCAAATGCAAAGTTTCTACCATGCAGTTCCAAGACACAATATGCATTAGGAAACAGACAGGAAACGTTAAGCTTTCTCAGTAAATACGCTCTTTATGAGCATTTAAAAACACTTCCCCTCTCCCCTGCAAAAACACACACACAAAAAAAAAAATCACACGAAAACACACCTTCAACACAAATTGGCCCTATTAATCTCAGTTCAAAGGAAACCAGCATTTTGCCCTTGCAACTTGCCTCTTCTAATGAGAGATGATTCCATCTCTGATTACTCTTTATTCTTGAAGAACAAGACGAAACTTATGCATGTCAGCAAGGTTTATGCAATATATATATATTAAAAAACATAATCAAGATTAAGACACATCTTATGCACATGATCACACATCAACAAAACAGGAACATACAGGATCTCACTGTATGTGTTCCTTACCAAAAAAGAGCCTTATAAATTAACCAAGTTGAAGGAGGGAAATACTGACATCTTTAATGACTTAAGTCTTCTAACCACACCTCATGCTGTCTACCTGGCAAGCCATTTTCACCTTACACAGTTCAACAGATACACGTTTATTTTGATAAAAGTAACAAAACTAAAAGCTTCACCCCACTACCCAGCCATGCCCCTCCCTTTCCAAACGCCCCAATTCCAGTGACAAAAAGGAGAAAAGTGATCAAAGGTAAAACCTGAAGTGCCTCTTCAGTTAATATTCCTAAAGCAGTTTGAGTTGTGCCAAAAGTTTTCCGAGTTGGAAATGGCAGAACTGCACTGCACACGGTAAGTTTGTATTGGGAAGAAATACACAACCTGCTGACTGCAAAGTGAATACTTGTTGCTACAATCTCTTGAAGTGGGGAGAGAGGAGGGAAAATAAGTGATGCTTTGGCAAAAATCCCTCCTGACCAAAATAATTGCCTTTAAACTTTTTCAAAATTCAAACATACTTTAAACATTGAGCTGCCCTTCTCTTGGCCTGAGTTTTTCAATTACTCAAACTCCTTGGGTCAAAAAAATTCAGATTGAGCTGTGCAGCATGCCTCCAAATTACCAAAAACGGAAAAATCCGGGGGAACGCAGTGTATGATAAGCTTTCGAAACAAGCACTAATAAAAGAAAAAAGGTGTTTTAATTGAAAGTGATGAAAATAAGCCCGTCACACACAATATTTTTCAGAGAAGACGAGTAAGGTGCCTTCTTTCACTACTCTATCACTTTTCTGGTGCTTCTGTGGCATTTGGAAACAATAAAGAAGCAGACAGAAAACTCACAGTCCTGCCAAGCTACTGCGAAGAGTTGAAAGCGCTGATCTTGCTTAGGTCAATACTTGGGAAGGAACACAAGCACACATGACCATTTTACAGCCAGCAAACTGAGACTCTGTTACACTCTTTTTCCCTTAGAAGACTTCAAACAGGTAAGATAGACTTATTTTGATTGTCATGGCTAAAGTTATACAATACACAGCATATATACTTATAAAACAAACCCAATGAGCACATATTAGCTTAAAAAAAAAAAAAAAAAGAGAAGCCTGCTGACAGAGCAGAGGTTTCGTGTAAACATGAACAACAAATCGAGTGTAAGCTCCAGTTTCAGACAAAGGGTCTGACGCTTCTTTGGTCCCAGTGTACAAAATACACCACCGAAACAACTACAGTTCCTGATCAGCCACCTGGCTCTTACGCTGTCTTACTGAGCTTTCAGTCTCTGAACCAGCTACAGGCTGTTGTTCACTTAAGTCTTCCATTTTTTTTTCCCCTGATTCTTTTCCAAGTGCCAAATCCTCCTCTGAGTCATCAGCACTTGAATTTGCCACATCTTCTCCATCTGAGAGATCTTTCACATCTGCAGTCTCTTCCCCATCATCTGCAGTTTCTTCCGCAGTCTCCTCCGCATCATCCGCGGAAAGCTCTGCAGCCTCCTCCGGTTCTTCCAATGCTGCGTTCTCCACATTATCCTTCGTAATTGCTTCTTCTAAACAAAAGAACAGTTTCAAATACTAAAGTTAGATCGAATCTCAGAACTACATATCTTTTAAAGTTACATCACCATGTATGTATTCAGAAATATTCATGAATGCTATTACTGAAAACTTCTACAGGACTACATTTTCCTTACTTTCCAATTATTATCTCGGACAAATCTTCAGTACTATTTCTCTTCCATTACCATTTGTTTATCTTGCATATTGGACATAGATAGCTTTAATTTTGTTCCATCAAGTTACAAACTAAAGCCAGATCAATTTTACTTGGCTCCTTGAAGAGGTTTAACTATCAAACAAATCAGCGGGCAAGTGGTAAGACACCACTGAACTCTGCCAGGTAACAGCTGCTGGATAGCATTCTGCACAAGTACGCACCGGTGTGCTTTTCTGCTGACAGTGATGAACATCTAAGGCTTTGAAGATGGTAATTTGCACACAGGAATTCTAGATTTGGCTAAAGTCTTATTGGCAAGTGTCACAGATGCGTCTTCATCTTCCGCAGCAAACCAATACACGCAAACATACACAATTAAAAACTAAATTTTTAATTACATTTAAGTTTTGACTCCACTTAATAGCACAAATGTACCAAAAAGTGTTCGAGAGCTTAACACACACCTGGTGCTGACAAGAGACTTTATTTTGTGTGCAAGTTTTTGCCTCCCATGTTCACAGGGAGTAGAATGCTATTTGGAAGCCCTCTCACTAAGGGTCGGGATGACGTATGTTTTCTTTTATTTGAAGGAGATGCAACACTTCCACTCATCCCCACACCCGCAGTCCCAAGATGTATTTGATTCCCTCTATCTCCTCCTTTCCCCAACCACAAATTACATGGAGAGTTTTACAGGTTCAGAACGTTGCATCTCCTAATGCAATATGCAGAGGGCATATTAGGATGTGGAAGCATCCTGCCAAAGCAAATTCCTTTCTATGCTTAAGCAACAGGCCTAACAAATATGCACTTGCATAAAATACACAAACTCCAGTATCTTTCTTCAAATTTTCATAATTTTGAATGCATTTAGCCTCTTCACAGCTGTGGAAGCTAGAACAAATTACTGTTGGTTTTGGGGTCTTTTTGTCTGCTTTGCTATCCCTCCAGGTGGATGCTCTGACATTTTAGAGCCCAACATATCAATCTTTGTCAGTGTGACTACGATGAATACCTGGATTATTGGTTCACATTTAAGTTCTTGACAGTGTATTGCCTTCCCTCCTACAGGTTTACATTTAAACCTACATTATCTCACCCACTTGAGAGTTCTTACCAGATGTTTCAGCTCTGTATCTTGACTTGGAGGGGCAAAGGCAGTCTGAAATCAAAACCAGTATCTGTGTAAAGGTAAAACAAAGACATTTATTAGCAAATCACCCCAGTAGCCCCTGCACTACTAAGTATTTTCCTACTGACCCTTTTTAGATAGACATACAATAAAATTTAGAAAATTACATTATCTTGCTCAGAGATAAGAGCTAAATAAAACCACGTAAAAAAAATGCATTCTCGGTATATACCAACCAACATTCTCTGCTTTTTGCTACAAATTTTCTGCTTTTTCTACTTCCCTGAATTTATTCAGTATTGAAACTGCTTGCATCGTAAGAAGAGAGGCCCAGAACACAGTTGAGGATTTTTATTTCTTTAAAACTTATGAAACAATCTTGGCCAAGATTTTTCTCTACTGTGGGATGTTATTCCATTCCTACCCCTGGCTCCCCAATACACGATGTGTACATCCACCTTTTGTGCTTGTTGCTATTTAAAGCAGCCTAGTGCGGAACACATACAATCCAAATGCAAGGAAGATATCTGTGTCTCATCATCACATGCTAAGAATAATGCAAAGGAAAGAAAAAGAGACAGATGATATCATGTTGAGAAATATATTTCACTGAAAAGCTTTTTAGAAAAAAGCTGAGAGATTAACTTTACATTTTTTCAGCTTTTTCAGTTCTGGTTCTTTTTTTTAGTGAAGCAGGAAGAAGGAAAGGTTGTTTTTTTTTAAATCATCATATTCATTTGTTCCTAGTTACACTAACTTGATTTGCACTCATTTGGTAATGAAAATATACCACCTAGAAAAATGCAGCTGTTTAAATTTATAATGAAAGGCATTTGCTCATATATACCAATTCTGTACACATATTATGTATAAAAATGTGGTTTTGCCTAAATCCATGCACACTGCTTTGAAATCACTTCCCCATACTCCTGAGAAACATCTCATGCAATTTTTGTTTCACTAACACTAATATTTGGGCTGAAGGGCAGAGATCCCAGTGCCAGAAACAACCTTTACACTTCCTACACGGAATGGCGATTTAGCAGCTAGTTAAATCAGTTATCAGCATAACTATTTTATACTGTCTTTGCTTGTGGTCCGAGCAACTAATCCGAAAGAACTTCTACTTCCATCCGTATCTCCTTTTCCAGCTCAGTTTCTCATTTAATATTGATATTTGAGAGGTCACAGAGACACATCATTCAAATATTCTGAGAGGAAATAATCCCAGCTCCACTGACAAAGCAATTTTGAACTGTTTCCACAATGAAACAACATCAGGCTCAGTAGATGGTCTTTAACATTCACATATATAGCTAACAGGTTGGTTTGAATAGCCTTCCTGATGTTTTGGACGCATCAGTTCTGGTTAGTAACAAGAAAGGTCAGATTTTTCAACTACTAATGAGAATTCAAACCAAGAGATCATGGGGGAGAAAGAACTGAAGTCAGATTTTATTAAAACCAAGCTGTAACCACAAAGCTATACCCTGCAATAAAGTAAATCAATAAACCCCCAAATCTTCAATGCCTTTAAAAAACATATTTTCCTCCTTTCATTTTCAGTAACAGTGCAGCAGCATACTTACTTTACTAACGTCCACAAATACAATCCCACTCCAGCTAACAAAAATCTCTCCACAAAGCCTGTGATTTTAGAAACTTGAAGTCTTCACACAATTCTGACCACACACATTCAATCCTTAAGTATAAAAGTCTTTGATACAAAAGGCCAATATAAAACCCACTTGTTTAGTGGAGGGACCAACCAAATCTAAACCGAAGCATGAATTTCATAAAAGGTTAACTTATCTGAGTGAATCAGTCTTTAACCTTCACCAAAAGTAGGCAACAACACAAGAGAGTGGATCTCCAGTACTGAATACTTAAGAATTTTAATAGAAGAGAATAGACTGTTTCAGTTGGAAGGGACCTACAACGATCATCTAGTACAACTGCCTGACCAATTCAAGGCTAAGTTAAATGCCTCAAACACTGACAGGCTTGGGGCACCAACCGCCCCCTCTAGGAAGCCAGTTCCAGAGTTTGACCACCCTCTGGGTAAAGAAACACTTCCTAATGTCCAGCCAAAACCTCCTCTGGTGCAGCTTTCAAGCATTCCCACGTGTCCTATCACTGGATACAGGAAGAAGAGATACATCATTAAAATAAGGTACTTCAGTGTATCTTGTCAGTGAAGTTTACTCTTTTTTTCACTAGTTAATGCAAAGCTAAAGTTCTAGATAACTGAGAAAAAGAAAGTAACATGCTTTCTTACCAAACCCAGGAACAGGCCGATCAGTAAGATAGCTAAGATGAAGATTGAGTAAGAAATCCAAACATGAATCCCAAGAGTGCCAGTGAGGTAGCTATGAATTTGCTGAAAAAGAGTAGAAGATACTTAATAACTTCATACCTAACACCACTTATGATTTATATTGCCATCACCATTACATAAATTGATACCTAATTAAGACCTTTTGCTTAACAGTATTCATACTCGAGTCTTCCCTCTCAAGCCCTAGTCATCCTTAAATGCCACACTGTAATTCTTTTGATATCATTAAAACTTGTTGCTCTTTACCAAATTGTTCACATTAAAAGGCTTTTTAAGCAAAGGATGAACAATTCCTTCTTCCTAAGGAACTCAGCATTAGAGATGCCATACGTAATCTTACTGCAGATAAATGGACGAGGAAGGCTCAGAGCATACAAGAAAGTATCACAAGATTCCTGATCCTCATATTTCATAAGAAGGTGGCAACTGTTGGAGACAGACTATTGGGCCTCCTGGCATGAATGTGTACATTTGTTCTTATGGCCTCTGTTGTGGGAAGGAGACTATACAGTAAGCATCCCTGATAACAACAGTCACAGCACCAACAGAAGTCCATGAAACTGATTATTAAAAAAAGGTAACTCGGAACGTAAGCATTTCAGAACAAAAAAAGCAACCAACTCAGGTTAAAAGTGTCCTTTTATATCCACTTCACAAGCGCACCACCAAGTGAAAAAAAAGTAACCTCATGCAGAGCTTTATCCCCATGATTGCATCTGGGAAACAAAGGGGTAGACACAAGTTGCCAAAGATCAAAACACATACTTGAATTTGGGAATTCATTCACTACCTAAAATTGGGCCATTTACTTCTTACTCGAGCTCTTTAGTTCTTAAAAGGAGCCACTCTTTTTATGCAGATACTGAATAAGTGATTTAAGTTACCAATTGAAAGAGAATAATCCAAATATAACATAAAGATTTCTCTGAGACTGAAGTCTGTTATTCATACCTACAAATTCAATTGACTGAACCAAGCATCACAGAGTCAGATAGTCTCGTGGAAAGTAAATACTGACATTAGATCTCTTCCAAGAGTAAATCCATTAGAGAACAAACCACAATCGACATTTACAAAAGTTTAAATATTGAAATTCCAGGGTCTTTTTTTTAAAATGTCAGAGCAGCTTCCGACATTTAATAAAGCATATGCAAGGATAGCACAGTAAGAAGAGTGAGGAAATGTACGGTTGAAATATTCATCAAAGCAGCAAGCAAATTAGAGAAGGTTTCTTTCCGAAGCATTTAATCTTTCAGGAAGGAAACTAGACAGAAACAACATCATTACACAGCGACCATGGAAGAGAAATGCCAGAAGGCTATAAAAAAGTTCATACTGCCCAGCAAATAAAGAATCCAAGATAGGTTGCACAGGAAACATAATAATTGAAAGTTTTGTTTGATTCTGGGTTAGTGAGATGCTTACTGGAAGTGATATGTACTCTGTTCAAACTTTCTACTACGTTTTTGTAGCATGTTACAGTATTAAGACCTTTTGCTACATCAAATACAGTCTCTCAATCTTGGCTACACTTGAAGATTTTAAGAAAGAGTATGTTTCCTGACCAAAATTGGAAAGATCAGATAATTCTCAGCATTTGCATGCTACTGGAAAAATTCTGATAGTCGCCAAATAAAGCGTCTTGAAATATTTTGAAGTTCAAAGCGTACTTCAGGATACGCTTTGTTTCTCCCTTATTTCTGATAATTACTCTACTGTCCAAATTTGTTGTATTCCTACGCAAACAGCCTTGACAGTCTGAAATCCAGATGCAGAAATTACTCCTAAAAGAAAACCATTACCCTCTCTTCTCCTGTACAATATACTTGACACCAATGAACTGTAGAAGAGCATGATTTACAACTCTGAAAGCGCACCTGGATATGACCTTTAGGAATCCTATCAAGTGAGAGAACCTGGTAAACAGTAAATGTATTCCTGATGTTTACAACCATTTTGGCAGCAGCTCTCAAAAAACTACATAATCATGTTAGCACACGTCGATAGAACATTTTAGCTATACCAAGGTTCTAAGGACAGTAAATATTTTCAGTATTGATGATAATGTTTCGGCATAGTCTATCAGTACTACAAAATTTATAGTGCAAAGATACTATACACCCAATGCACAGTAAATGTAAGGAAAATTTAACTCTTATAAAAGGAAAATAAAAATATTCAGGCAGGTTTTGACTTCTGAACAGATTATTATTCTAAGCATAAAAGAGAGTATGGAAAACACTACAACAGTTACTTACCCTGATCCATCCAGAGAGGTTAAATAGCCCTGCCATACCATGCATTCTGGAAAACAAAAGGAAGGAACAGTTTCTTAGACAGATAGGAGCTGAGATACACAAACTGCCCACAAATCAGAAAAAGATTCTATTCCAGACTTTCAATGCCATTCAGTCCCTAGTAATTGCCAGGAGGCGGCCACTACTGCAAATAAATACATTTTCTCTGTATTATGTTCAGCTAAGCCAGCTCAACGGAAAGCGTTGGAACAGTCACTTGAAAAATGACATTTGAGCATAACCAAGAAATATCAATTCCAGTCCTGTAGCTCCTCTCCCTATTACTAAATATAATACAGTCCTTCCTCATTCTCAGATGAAAAATATGGACCCCCACTGGATCTGTGACATGGACTAACACATAATAGCTTTAGCCAGAACGGAATGCACGTCATTCACAGCTTTGGTTCATCCTTTACATCATGCAAGCATTCTACGCTATTTCAAAGCGAATCCAACACTCTGAAAACAAGTTCTGATCTACTGTGTAAACACTACACTGTTTCCTGTTCCAAGAAGGACACAAGACTTCCTTGTAAACAAATAAACAAGAAATCCTTAAAGCTAAAGGCTGCCTGCCCCAAGTAGCCACAAGTCATGAAGTAATATTCTACATAAACACACATTTCATTCCAGTACTCAGCAGATATTGAAACTGACACTTCTATAATGCTCAGTGGCTGTACTTTTTTCTTTATATATTTTCAAAGATGATCTAAACAAGCCTCAGTGGGCATGAACAAAGGTAAATGCAGAAAAATAAACTGCTTTTAAAGGTGAGAAACTGAAAAGCAGGCTGTCAATACAGATTGCTTCTGCAAAGCCTAGGTGTCTAGGGAATAAAGGCCTTTTGTCTCTAAGCTGTCAACGTTTCACCTTTAATGAATAATGACCTATAAAGCATGTTTGTTGTTAATAAAAACAAAGTGTTACATTATAGAAGATGGAGACTTCCAGCCTGCTACGGGCTCCACAGCTTCCCATTTTCTCTCTAAAACATAACCTTGAAGATCTTCCAATGTTCGTGAGCCTCGATATCTGCGAAATACTCCATCGTTTGCACTAAAAAACAGAAATACACATCAACATAGATATCCCTTAAAATGTATATACAGTGAAAAAAACCCCCCAAAAAAACATGTACATTATAGATTTGACTTGCTCAGAAAGTTGAAAACCTAAGCATTTTCAATACGTTTGCAAACTAATCCATGATGGAAGGTCTCAGTTTTTAAACAGCATGAGCTTTTGCCATTTATTAAAAATGGCTTTTTCCTTAAAAAAACCTCACTCACACTACAGCAAATGCAAAGCACATGAGTTAACAATCATTTTTTAGACATAACTCAGAATCAAAAGAGAGCGCATGTGTGTGCATGTAAATATATACACACAATTCACAATACCATGATTTAATAAAAGGTTCAATATTTAAAAGACGACATCTTTTTATTGGAGAAGAGATATAGCAAGCACCTTTCCTGATTGTTTTGAACAGTACTGAAAGCAAGAGAACTTAGTAAAGACCCTTAAACTAAAGAAAAACCTCAGATGAGAACTTCATTCAATACAATCAAAGCTCTAAACAATAACCTGAACTGAAATCAAAAGTCAGTGTTCCTTCATTCTCACCTGTTTTCAGAGTTAAAGTTTAAAACAAGTGACAAGTAGGAGTCAACAGCTACATATTGGTACTGAGTCAACAGATGAGGAACTCCAGCAGTAAGAAAAGCACCACAACAAACAGGAGAAAACTTCTGTAGTGTTTTACACGAGACCTATGCAGTCAATTATTCAAATGAGAAATTTTAGTGACACTTACATAAGGTCAAGTGTGTCCGCTCACACATGGTCAGGCTTCTAGAAGGCAATACTGTAAACTTGCACCAATTTTTACAAATGCTATGAAATGTTCTTTCCAGACTAAAAATGCACCACTTTTATCTAGGTACAAAACTGTTTGTAGGAGAACCTTCCACCATAAGTTAAAAATACATACTTTTGTTCATTAAGTGCATTGAGCTCCTGAGAAATGTTTCAGAGACTGACAGAAGTGAAATAGGCCAGTTGTTCCACTGTTCAAACAGGACAGGAAAAAAGAACATGTACTGAAACAGACAACTGTTTATAGTATGACACACTTACTGGTAAATTGTAGGAAGTGTTGTGATATAGAAACGACCACTCAAGCCTAGAAAGGGAAGAAAAAACCCACATCAAACAGTTAAGTGAAACCAAAATTTCTCAGCATTCTGACTTATCTATAAATACCTACAGTTCTGTATTTGCAGACTAGAAAGCAGCAGACTGCATGGCTTTCACCACTGTTCTGTAAATACAGGTTTCCAGTTTGTCTTCAGAAATGACACAAACAGTAACAGATAGTAAATGCTGTTGACAAATTAGGAGAAAAATGCTTACCTTGAAGCATGTTTACTACAAGGTAACTTTTCTACATGGATTTCACTAATCAATATTTGCACACAGCTGAAGGTTTTGACCAGACCAGCAGCACGCACCTCCAACCAAGAGAAAGAAGAGCCACACAAACACCCCCATATCCCAGGATGCTGCGTGCTCGTGTCTGTGCACAGCCTTGTCCAGATGAGCTTTGTTTCAACTAGGAAGTTGGTCCACTAACAACAGCAACGACAACGGCTTACAAACTCTGGTCCCTGACTTCCATTCAACCTCTCCCTGATTTTAAATGATTTAGAGCCACACACTTCAGATCTCAGGTACTGCAAGTCATTAAATAAATTAATCTTTGCATTTGCTTGCTTGCATCTTTCAAATAATCCACGTACACTGCACAACCGGTCTGTTCTTATATCCCGCAGGAAGGCTCAATCTCTCTCCTAAACACGACTGTAGCAAGACAGTGTTTTGGATGTTTCTAGGTTCCTATCCTTTCTTCCCACACATCATTCCTCTCCAGGTAACTACAAACAGTATGCCAACAAATTGATAGTAAAGCTTGGGATATCTCAGGATTCTGTTCTGTAAAACACTGCAAGTTTAAGCCGTGAGAATCATCTTTTTACACCATCCAGAAGGGTGGGTCATGTCAGCACTCTGCGCATCAGACGGCAGAAAGGACAAAGAAAGGCTGAAGTAGGGCTTCAAGAGGCTGATGGGAATAGATCCCCACACGGAAAGTGAGTGTTTCACTGACTGGCAAAGACATAATAATCTTTTTATAAGTATCACCCCAGATAGTGACTACTTAATGCAACTCATAGGACAGAGAAATTATCCAAATCATCAAAAAGGGAGACAGAAATTCTCCGGCCTTGCACTCAGTACTGCTACAAAGTACAATGTGCAAGTGCTCGCAGCTTCACTGCTGGGTGAGGTACACCAGTGAAGATCTCCCAGTGCATGGCTTCGCTGCAAGTCAGCTGTGAAGCAAAAAGCTCCCAAACATCTCATAAGCAGGCTGTCTGACTCAGCTAGGTAAGTTATCAGGTGAAGGTATCACTCTCTGCTCCCAAATCTGAGGAAAGTCCAGGCAACTTGACACTACCACCTCCTGACAATTAGAAAACCTGCAAGTGAGAGGAGGAACTCACCTTAGTGCTTATTAATATTACTATACTATTCACCACATCCAACTTCAAGACCGCAGAAATGAAAAACGTGCTACCAATGCAGTTTACTTCAGGGGAAAAAAAAAAGTAGCAGACTTCAGATGTTATCAACCCCTATATATGCAGTTTAATCCCATTAATAAGGGCTACATACCTCTAGCTAGCAATTGCCATTCATATCAAGTACCAATGTAAACAGTACAAATCAGTTATTTAACTTTTGCTTTTATAAAGTTCTGTGAAAATCTTTTGGGAAACTAAGTCCTTATTTGATTTTCAGTAAAGCAAACATCTTTTGGCCATGGAAAAGTACTATAACGAGAGTTTCAGCCTTTAGAGACAGAGATGAGCCATACTGAACTAAGCCAGGTATTTTTAAAAGCATCAGTAATAATGCTATTCCTAGTATGATTCCCCTATGGAATGGGCAAAAAAGGGATATAGTTTTTTTTTTCTTGTTTGGGGTTGTTGTTTTTTTTTTTTTTTTTGAAGATGTTTAAATCAAACGAAGTGCAAGCATCTTTAAAGTTCCAAGAAGGAAGTCGTCTTCATTTCAACTTTTCAGCTTTCTGCCTTTATTGCTATGAGAGGCAGGGTGGTGGAAAACTTTATAAAACAGCTGAAAGCTGTGCCAGCACAAGGGGATATAAAGTAAACAAAACCACAAGTGTAACAGTAGAATTAATCAAGCAGAAAGCACAGCTGCACAAGAAAAACTAGGTGGAGAGCTGCAAAGAAGATAATAAGCTTAAGAGCAGAGAAAGTCACAGAAACACTGAAAGACTCTCTGAAGTCCTTACAAGGCTAGTCAGGCAAACAGAAAATAAAACAGTTATCCAAAATCTCTTACCAGTAGCCTATCCTAAAGCAAGGACCACTGGTCTCAGAATGAACAATGAAATCTATAAATTATAAAATACAAAATCTGTTGCCAAAATGCATCTGAGCATCCCAAAACTTTAGTTGGAGGTTTGCTGCTTATCTAAGGCACTTATCTAAGGATGAGTAAAGCCAGATGTGATCCGGCTACAAAAAGCTAAGAAGAGACAGTAAATTGTTTTGGTGCATGTTTCATGAGATGGTTAGTAGCTTTAACTTGAAATACAGTTAAGCATCTGTGTGTGCGAACCAAAAATGGACATACATCCACTATAAAGTCAACAGATAATCAAGAACAGGGAAAAACCTTCAGTATTTCACACACATCCCCCTCCAAAATGCATGGAAAATATAGATGCCATCTAAAAATAAAGTTGCTTCCATCAAACAAGTACTCAAAGATTACAAAAGATCCAAGAAGTCTTGTTTTAAACCACAGGTAAATGTTGTGATTGGGAGCTTAAGAAAGGCACCACAAATACACATAACTGAGATCCAGAAGTGCCTCCATTACTGGCTTTTGAAACACTGAATGTTTCAATTCAATTCAATTTGAATTTTTGAATGTTTCAATTAAAAAGATGAGGAACAAATAAGCACTTTAAGACCAGTACATCAAGTGACTGAAATATGATGAAATCCATTAAGGCTTTGGTGTTTGGTGGATTTATTCTTCGGGCGTCTGCTGTAATTAAGCACCATGAATGGCTACTTTCTCCTGCAGGTTTTGGAAACTCAATTTCATGCAACTCTGCACTCATCTAGTGGTTTTCCCCCAATTTAACGCATTTTGACTACTTTCAATTAGATGAAGGAGTTACAAAACCAAAACTAATTGAGGTACCATTGTGCAAGCAAAAGCAGGAGCTAGAGCATCGAAGCACACCAACCGAAAGGCTGAAGCATAAGCCTACAGTAAAAAAACCACCTCGATAACTTTGGAAAGCTTCTGAAGGAGCTCATATACCTTCAAAATTACATCAGCACCAAAGGTCAAATCTGTAATAAATCTTTGCTTTCCAGTCTGAGTATTCATTAGCATTAGAAGTGCTATGGTTTTCATGCTCTGGGCTGAACTGGATACTGTAGGTATGTTACAAATGCTTTGGTACAAATTAATCATTTTGGGTCAGTCCTTTGACTTGCAGCAGTCAAACATCCTCGGAGGTCAAGACTCTTGGCAACATTAGAAATTCAAATATTTAAGGAACTTCTGGTTTAAAGTCACATCTAAGGCCTTAAGAATCTGGCATCACTCAGTGGTCAGAAAAATTTAGACCAAAATAAAGTATCAAGTGCCTGACCCCTTCAGGACTCAGTATTTCCTCTTCAAGTTCTTTACTAGGAAGAATAATTCAAGATCTCCGGCATTTTATTTTCACAGCCTCGCTTCTCAAAGTGCTTTTTTAAGTTACAGTCATATTCAAATGCCACAATCGAGATTGAAATTCTTTTATTTGAATACTGCATAAACAAGAGAAACCCAGTCTAATTGGGTGAAAATAACAAGAGGGGATTATAATGGATGCCCGTTTTCAGCCTTTAACTTCAGACTAACCACTACTTCATTAATGTGCAGAAGTTTGAATATGAAGATTTATTGCATATATATAAACTCATCTGCTTAATAAACTGGTAATGATTAGCATATGCACTAAAGGAGAGCCCCACATCAACAGCTTTTTGGCATCAAAGTTTTTGTATACCTCTAGACTTTTAACAAAACATTAACATACACAAGGTCTAGAACAGCTGGCATTTTCTTGTGAACTTAAATTGCTCTGAGACCAGAGCTTAAGTCATTTCCCTGCTGTTAACTTGATAAAGCTAATTTGTTCGGCATGTTTTCTAATAATAAACCAGATATATTTTCCACACACTTTATAAAGAAAAAAAAATAATCAGTAAAGCTCAGCCTTTTTATTCTAACAACATCTCTTTCTAACTCTGTCAGTCTTTTGATACTGCTGATAAAATCTCTTATCCCCTCAAGGCCAAAACAAGCATGAAACATTCCCAAGAGATGCAGAGGTTTAAACAATATTGGTACTGCTTGCACAAACACATATTCAAAACTTTGAAAGGAATCACTCCAGGAATAAATAAGATTATATTCATCCTTCTGTGGATAGTTAGGAAACCCTTTTTGTAAACACATTTGCATATGTGCATCACCAACAGAAAACAACAGTAACATCTGTACTTTAAAGCACTACAATTAAAAAGACAATAAACCAGCACCATCATGGAAACAGTTAAGAACTTATTAAAGCAGGTTCACACTGTGGCTACCACACCCTGCAACTCTCAGTAACTGGACTACAGAATTGGATTCTGCTGCAGACAGTTTGGAGGAGAGAGGAATGAGACAGCCAACAGCTTTCTGTGGAGATTAAAATAAAGAATAAGCCCCTTTTAATACAGTATTAAGCCAGATCACTCCTCCAGTTCTCTAATCCTTCAAATTGAGTTTATAAACTTAGGCTCACAGATATGAACTACATGGACAAAAAATGTAGATAACACTATTTTGATTTAGAAACCTCCTACTTCTGACTTGGCTGGTATCTCAGGAACACCAGTAAAATAAAGCACACTCCTAGATACTAAGTGATACTTATATTGAATAATTCCTTTTATTAAAGCAGTCTATTTCATACTATACCTGGTTCTTGAGTGACGTCCACCTTTCCCACGGTGATACCTAGATGTTCACTCTCCTTTGCAAAACTCTCCCATATCAACTCCATCTGTTGGCAAGCTGAACACCAAGGAGCATAGCTAAAGGAGGAAGACAGGTTAAATATTTTAATACTCTTACACTTAGAGACATTAAACTTTATCTACCATACAGAGAAAATATAAACACATCAATCACACAGGAAAAAAACTTACAGTATTTCTTCATCAAGCCTACTAAATAAGACAATCAAGTAGTTTTGTATGAGTCCCTACGTTCCTCTTCATGTTATCAAAACAAAACAAGTCTCCACAGATTTGAGAAATCCGTATCCAAACCCCTCGTCACTTGTGATTTATTCTAGTTACATATTAAATAAATCCATTTCCACAGCAGCTATCTGAATTATTGAAGCCAGGCTGTCCTCTGAAGCGGTATTCTTCAACATAACATTTTTGTATTGATTTCTCACACCTCAGAACTTCTAGATATTACATTTGCCTCAGCTCACTACTCAATACATCAAAGCACGCCCTTTCTGATAGCACTCTTTAGAGATTTAAAAAGAGTGCACATCAAATTCCTGCTGCTCAAACTGCCTGTCTTTCGCAAGTCTCGGTTTTTCTCAGAATTAATTTCAGCAAAATAAGAAGGCATGTTTCAAGAGCTGAGTTTTCTATATCACCAATTGGAAAAAACAAACCAAGTTTGCAGTTTAAATCGATAATATCAACATGGAGACAGAAGAGCTAATATAATAATATGAGATAACACTGACATGCTGATAAAAGCCCATTTGCCATATTTATGTATTTCACCCCAACTTGCTTACAAAGCCTGTGCCAAACTTGTGCAGCTTGCGATGGTCTGTCATATACACAATTAAAGTAACACACGACAGCGAGGTACAGCACGGAACTCAGCCACAGTTGTCCATAAACAGACTTAATCTTTTACAAATTAAAAAAAAAAAAAAGTCTTTTACACTGTTTAACCTAATTTATGTTGGGGGGGTGGAGGTAGAAACATATATATGCGGGTTTCTGATATTTTAAAATGAAAGAGAGCAAAAGTAGCAGATCTGGAGGCACACTACTTTTCTCACAGTACTCCATATATGATCCCATGCTCCTCATCCATTGTTAACAACAGAAACAAATTTCTTCATCGGCAGAGTCTGATATCCTTAACAGCTCACATAACCACTACACTCTAACTGGGAACCTCTACAAGGAACTCCCTTAGCCCCCCAGTTTCTCTGCCAGTACTACTATCCGACTGAAAGAGTGGCACTTCCTATTGCCTGGAGGTCAGGAACGCTTCCTTTCTTAGTGGCTAAGGATAGAGGTCTTCCCAGTCACCCACAGATGTTTCACATTAACAAGACTGAACCTCAACCAGGTAATTCCTCAAAAAAGAGGTGGAATCAAATTTACTCTGAGTCCTCAAGGTCATTTTGAAACCTAACTATTTAAAAATAAAATCTTGTCATTTGGAAGTTAAAGGATAAAACTTAAAAATACGTGTTGCATTTAACTGTACTGGAAATTATGATTCTAAGCAAGACAATACCTTACATTTTTTGAATCAACATCATTCTGTGTAAGAGCATTTGAAAAGTACATAAATCTTATCCTGCCAAGAAATAGCCTCTCAGCATCTTTTAAAAAAGATGTTGGAAACAAGTCTCATATGCAGAGCTGCTTCCCTATAGAGGGCTTTTAATAATAGTTTGACAGATACTGTACTTTACCAACAGTGTTATTTTATTACTGTTTATTATCAGTAGCTTGACTGATAAGTAAGACAGATAAGTAAGACACTGCATACATCCATCAGATAATGCTGCTGATGTTGCTCTAAAATTAAAGGCAGAAGTTGGAATGTTTTCTAAATCCAGCTTCTCCAGATGTGTCAAATTCAGGCCACGAGATTTTTTCAAGATTAATACACCCTTTAGCCTGTTTAAGGTACTATCTGATCTTGAAAAAGAAATTTGGGTCCTATCAACGTTTATGTTCACATTTGACATTCATGAGCATTTCCTCCAAATGAAATTAAGTGGAATATTCAATACACATGGATAATATTCACATGATTATAAATATTTTCTTTAGCTCAAAGCAGCATTAAAATCCACTTATATCAGAGTTTGGTAGTGACAGAGCATAAAAACGTACTTCACAAAAAGCCTTAGTTGTCGGCTTCCTAGTTTTTATTACCAATATTGGATGTGGGATGGAAACACTCACATACAACACTACAAAATCCAGCCACTCAAGCTGAACATTGGCACAGACAATCAAGGTCAAAATACTTGCTTTACATTCCTGAGATTACTTGTTCAATTTCTGCCAGCCAGGAAACACCCTGTCCCCTCACAGACAAGAGAGAACTTGCAAGAGATATCAGATTTTTGCAGAGTTATCACTGCTGTTTACTTCAACATCCTCACTTTTCTGAACCTTTAATGTCTGCATTTGTTATGCAGTGCTTGAAGCATCAGGAATAATTCAGGAGTGCCTCCTGGATAAACATTTCACAGCCAAAGCTTTATTGTGTCTCCCTCTCACTCATAAAATACCTTCCCTTACACTTTCTATTTCAGTAAGATACAGAAGAGTAAAATACTCCACACCTAGATCACCCTTATTAAAAGTTTCAAAAAACTTTATGCACCCTGAGGAACTGAAGCTCAAGGAGGTACTTTACTTCAATACAGGCTTCTAATGAATCTTTTAGAAGTGTGGCTGCTTTGTATTTCTGTAAGAGTCATGGTACAACTACCATTCTTCCACAGAAAAAACCAAAACTGTAGGAGCAGAAAAGCAGATCCATGTGCGTGCTGTGAAATCGATCCTCACTACTTTTCAAGACACAAGATGCATGACCAGGTCACTTACAAAAGCCGATGTAACCAAATTTCTTCTGCCATTCTCCACAGAAAGATCGGGAAATAATTAGCACCTCGTCATCACCACCAAATTTAGGGCTGTTACTCCTCCAGCTTCTCCCTTTGCACAAGGGGGTACCTTTAGCTGTTAACTTGTTTGCACTATGCCCTACAAGTGTGCCAAGAAAACAGCACTCAGGTCTTTCCAATTTAAAATCGAAGTCCACTGGAATTTAAATCAAGACATGGGCACTTGGTTAAGGAAAAAGGTTTTCAGTAGCCTGTTACACATTAAAAAGCAATTTACTGATCTCTACCATTTAAAAATCAGATGGAAAACACCACATACCTGTAAATCACACATTGCCGAGTCACTCACTGCAAGCAGGTGTCGCACACCTCTCACCACACACCTCCCTGGGGCCTTACCAGACCTCTTACACAGCACAAAGTTTTACAACTGGAACATCCTCACCCACTGTCTACCCTCCATAAACAAGGCAGCTAACAGCTCTCTGTGGTCAGCTCCATTGCGAGAACAATTTACTTCAGGGGATTAAAATCACTATTTTCAAGTATCCACCTGTTTTCCAGCTCCTACTCCAATCTGTTAAAATACCTGACGCATTTTCAGAGGGCATAAAGAATCATAGAATGGTTAGGGTTGGAAGGGACCTCAAAGATCATCTAGTTCCAACCTCCCTGCCATGAAAGAAAGCAATCCAAAAGCCAAATTTTAAGCTCTTAAGTAAACAGCAAAGTCTGTGTCTCTCTCTGATTTAGAGCATAAAAGACTAAACTTTGGCTTTCAAATCCAAGCAACTTCACTGATGGCTGCAATACAAAAAAAAAAAAAAAAAAAATTAAGTTAAAACCTGTTTGAGCAAACATGCCATTCAGTCATATCACTAGAGTTGATCAGTAAACACAGAATGATTTTAATAAGATTCACTGATACAGTTTCCAACTCCAAAGCACTCATCTCTCTTCTTCTAAATGCCTGGCTGGGAAATTCACCAATTCACTCATTTTCAAACAAATGTAACTGAGTCCTTTTATCTGCTTTTTCACTACCATTATCAGTTAACTCTCAGCATTGAACAGATGTAACCTCGAATACCATTCTACACTTTGCTCTGATGGTGATTTCACAAAGTTGCAAGAACCTAAGAACAAAGGAAAAACAGCTTTGGATACAGGCATGAGAGGATTTGCTGAAGAGAAAACAGCAAAATAGGCAAGATGAAAGTTTCCCTGTCTAGTCTAGTTTCTCTCAAGACACAAAACTTCTTTATAAGAGGTACTGCTTACAGTAAACTAAGCTATTCGGAGTACTATTAGAGGTGCAAATGTTGGGATAGTACCTAATAGAATGGGAAAAACAATGTCAGAATGAAATAATTACTTTTTTTCTTTTAAGTAGTTTTGCTTTATTGCTACAGAGTTCATAAACATACTAAAAAAAAGACAGTGCCTGATGTCTTTGGATGTTATCTTCAGACTATCATTTGATTTGTTCCTAAATACAGATAGGTCTTGAGGCAGAACAGGCATTGTCGTAATTTCAGCAAAAGATAAGCTTCAGAAAGTCAACTGAACGGTTTTAGTCTACTTTTCAAGTGGGTTTTGGGGTTTGGTGGGTTTTTTTGTTTGGTTGGGTTTTTTTTACAAACTGCTGAAGCCCTCGCTATCTCAAAGAGCAAACAAAGGAGGTTTCTTCCCCGGATTCTCCTGCCAAGCTTCACTCAAATGCCTCAAATCACAGACGAGCCTGCTGAATGATAACACACCGAGGCACCGTCCTGAGGAATTTGTTTCAGGGTGCAAGCTCAACCTGATGAATTCCCATTCTGCTGTATCTACTTCAGTGACCTGGCATGCGTGTCTTTTCCAGTAAAACCTGACTAAAAGGGAAAAGTAACTGCGTACCATTGTGAAGCACTAGAAGCCAAGCAAATTGTATTCTCTAAGATAACATTTCAAGTGCTACTTTCCACTTGTTCCACAGCTCGGTAATGAAATGCATTTTAAGATTCCAAGAACAAGAGCTTCCAGCTCTCTAGCTTCAAAAACAAGAAAAGGATGAGAGTGCTATCTGCAATTTAAAAAATAAAGACCCCAACAATTTTCCATTCAGAAACAATTCTTTTTTAAAGATGGAGAAATGATTTTTAAAATGTAAAGCAAATCAACCACTGAAAAACCAAGTGAAATCTTTAGAACTTCAGCAGATGAACTTCCATCATTCTAGATGTTTTTGTCCTCTTCTGCAACAGTAAAGCATCTGCTGCCAAGGATGTTTCAGTTTCCCATTTTATCAGTTTCTGTTCAGCCAGCGCATGGCACAGTAATCAGCCACGTTTGGTTACTTAGTAAGAGTCTATAGACAATTTGCTCACTTCCTCTGAACTCAGGAGAGCTGCAGAAGTTTCAGAACCAAAACAGAGTCCTGGCAACTTGATTTTCATTAGCCCCCACTTTTGGGTTGGCTTGGTTCGTTTGTTAAAGAACAGGACAAAGAAAAGCTTGGATACCAACAAATCAAGAGGAAGTAATAGACTATACTCTAAGTGACAGAAAATTCCCAATCTTATTGAACTCTCGATCTAAGTTACAGTCATTGTTAAACAATTTATGGAATTCTTCAGGAGTTTAGTTACACAAAGTGTTTCAAGCCAACTGTTTAAAAGCATTAAACCATGTAAACACCAAAACATTCAGCTGGATTTTCAGCACACTTCATTGAAATGACAAACAAAAGTGCTAGTGAGAGAACTGAACCCTTGCGATAATCTGGTCTCCTAGACAGCAGGGCAATGTTTAATGGTAAATGATAAGGAGAAAATAAAGTGTGGGCCTGTGCTCTAAGTATGACAAGCTAGCCTTGAATATATAACTGCTACACTATTCTCCTGATTTTCACCTGGTCAGAATTAAAATAGAAAATTAAGACATTCTTTTTTAGGTACTAAAAACTAAGTCTGTGCTGAAACGAATGGGAACTGAGACATGTAGCACTCTGAGTGGGAACTAAATTAGAGATTTTCCCCGATGAACAAGTATCTAAAGTGCTTCAGGTGCAACAGGAGCGTATTAGATAGTTTCACTTGTAACCAGAGACATAAAGACAAGAAGTTTATTATTGGGGGGAATAAAGGGGGGAGTGGGGGTGTTGTGCGTGTGTTTGTTTTAATCTACTTCAAAACCAAGAGGATTAAGATCAGTCAAGCTTGGAACAAGCTATGCTTACAAATGCAAAAGGTATCTTTAAATAAACAGACCAGGAACTTTTTATATTCTCAATAGACGCAATATTAAAAATAAAGACAAAAAGAAAACTCCTCATATTAACAAATCATTATCTCGCAGCTACAGACTAAAAATAAGTCAATAAGGAAACCTTTTGTAACAGTTCATTGCAGCATCGCACTCGCACCACTTCAGCGAGGGTCTGCGTGCTGCTGCAGTAACAGCAAGCAAAACGTTGCCACATCTTTCAGAGACACAAAGTTATCCAGAACATTTTTATCAATGAAATGCAGCAGTGCTTCCAGCGCCTGCGGTTTTGCCAGCTATGAATAACCAAATATTTACAAAGTCAGCCAAGTACACGCACTTCAGCTAGGGGATAAAGGAAGAAAAATCCTATTTCTACTACAAATCTCACACACACAAGTAATTTCTGACTTAAGGTTCTCTCTTTGTGCACCTGAGAACAAGAAAAAAGTGGTAGCATACAGTAATTTGCCCTACACTGCTTTCACAAATAGAAAAACTTACATTAAACAGAAGTAGTAACACCTGTTCCTACCAGGGCAAAAAGCTTCAAACCAGTAACCTAAAGCAGGTGGCCAAAATTAATTTTTTTTTACAATGATTCTATAACAACATTTGCATTAAAAAAAAATAAAACTAAGTGCTGCTTGGAAAACAAAGGTGTTTTAAACAAAAAGGAGGTTCTTTGAGCAAAGGAGGTTTTGATGAATGATACTGCAGCCTTGCCAAAAGACCCACCACGCAGTGTGGAAGGAATCAATGAACCGACACGCAGGACTCCTGTCCAGATCACCAGCTCTAAACCAGATAAAAATCAGCATGAAAACAGTTGCAAGAAGCGTAAGAAATCAACACTAGATCTTGCCTGTTTAGACACGACTGGGAATCTCAAACTCCCACTAATTCAAGAACAGCAGCATTGAGTTAGCACCTTCAAGAAAGACAAAGGTTCCTTCTCGCTTAGGAGAAAAGCGGAAAGCCCTGGAAACGTAGCCCAGAAAGCAGCACAGAGAACCAAATATCTTTCACACATCGAACACTGCACATAAAATAAATCTAATTTAAACAACGTGGCAACATGTATCATATTCAGCTAGCACTAAAGCTAACTTCACCACCACTGCTAATGTCAGCTACCTGCCACTCCAAACCAGAGAACAATGTTTCAAGAGGAGTAAAGACTCACAAAGGAATTTAACCAACTCACTAACCACTTCTGATTTCAGCCAGTTCCTCTCGTCTTTCTTCCTCATGGGCATGCACCACTAATTATTTTAGTATTTTCTCTTAGAAATAAAAACTTTGAGTTACCACAAGTAACCTTTTCCCTCCAACTTGTATATGAATAGATAAGTTTCATACAATAACTTCCACATAAGACTAGCATGTCAGAAGCAGAAACATTTCCATTTGAAAATAAACTTATTTTCTGCCATTCCACGATCATCTCCTCCCCAACCTTTTACAACACAATAAATGAAAAGGGGAAAAAAAGAGACTCAAAATCAACCCCAAATCATTAGTTGCAAGAGTAGCCATCCCTAGGTTTCCCAAACAGCTATTTCAGGATTGTTCCCATCTATTCACTGATTAACACCAGGTGTCCAGTAGCATCCTGAGTAGTACAACCCTAGGGGCAGCGATAGTCTTTCCCTCAATATGAGACTTGAGACAACAAATTCAATCCCAAACAAGACAAAACTTAATGGCAACTGTATTTATGAAGGAGCGCAAGTCCAGATGTGGATGGGGAACTTAGGGTGCTTCACAGGCTACCCAGTCTCGTTCAAACTGTTCAAACTCAAGCACTTCCACAGAGGAACAGCACCCGTGCCACAATAAATTCCTGTTTCACAGCTGCACAGCACTCAGATACAACGTGAGCATAAAGCTTATTTAAGCTACTTCTTTTTTTAAACTGCCCTCTTAAAAACACCCTCAAGTTCCTTTTCCCCTTTCCAAACACAAACAGGTGAGCGAGCCTTTGAGCATGGAATGTCACGTGTGTTTCATGAACAGTATCACGCCACAAGCGAAGCCACAAAACCACTACCGCTGGTCAGAAGCACTTAAACCCGCAACAGGCAAACCCTTCTAGCTGCCAACAGGACAAGGCAACGGCAACGCCAAAAAGTCAATGAAATCTGACACATCTCCTTGAACGAGAACTCCGGATCAGTGCGGCTGTAAGCGAGGGCGTACCGGGATGTTGTGTAACACTTACCACGGACGAAACCTACTCCTGCTATATATTAACTACGGAATTCAGCCTTCCTAGCTGGCCCCAAATCCAGCAAATATTCCCAAACGGGTGAGCAGTGCAAGGTGCAGTGCCTGACGCTATTCCCCAGCAGGTAACTGCCTTGGATAACACCGCTGGAACGTAACGGGTGACACCACGGCTTACCGAGACTTGCCCGGTTTAACCCGGGCGTGCTCGGCCACTCCGTGCCCGCACAAGACCAGAGCCTGAAGCAAAGCCGCCTTTATCCCACCACCTCAACAAGGCGAGAGCGCGGCTGCAGGCCGAGGGCCGACAGCGCTCGGTGGCGGAGGGACCACGGGCGTTCGGTGGCAGAGGGACCGCAGGGACCGTGTCCCTCCGCCGCCCCTCGCCGGGCCCGGCCGCGGCTGCTCCCGCGCTTCCCCTCGCGGGGCGGACAGGCCGGCCCGGCCCTTCTCCCGCCCCACCCGGCAGGCGTTACCGGCCGTGCCCGCTCCCCGGGGCGGGCGCCGAGCAGAGGCCCACCTCCCCCCCCAGCACGGTGCCTCTGAGGCGGGCGGGAGCGCGGCCGCTACTCACAACTCCAACATCCACTGGCCCTGCAGCACCAGGCTCCAGTTGGAGCCGCCCAGCACTTGCACACGGCTCCGCGGCTCGCCGGGGCTGCCTGCCGAGGAGGAGGAGGAGGAGGAGGAAGAGGCGGCGGGACCCAGCACGGCGGCGAGGAGCAGCGTGGCCGCCGCGCGGAGCCGCCGCTCGCGCCCGCGGCCCGCCGCCATGTTCAACCCGCCCGCCCCAGGAAGTGAGGGCGCGGGCGGGGCCTGCGCGGGCTTCGGGGAGCGCGCGGCGCGGCCGTTGGGCGCCTGCTGAGGAGGCGGGCGGCGCCGGGGCGGCTGTCCCGCGCCTCACGGGGAGAAGCTCCGCTGGCGCAGCTCGGAGAAGGTGTCCAAGCAGGGCCACCGGGCCAGCGCTCGGGCCCCGCCGTCGCGGTGGCTTCGCTGCTTTCACAGAATCACTGAGTGTCAGGGATTGGAAGGGACCTCAAAGGATCATCTAGTCCAATCCCCCTGCCTGAGCAGGACCACCTAGATCAGATCACACAAGAAGGCGTCCAGGCAGGTTTTCAACATCTCCAGAGAAGGAGACTCCACAACCTCTCTGGGCAGCCTGTCCCAGTGTTCTGTTACCCTTACTGGGAAGAAGTTCTTCCTCATGTTTAAGCGGAACCTCCTATATTCCAGCTTAGATCCATTTCCCCCCGTCCTATCATTGGATGTCAGTGAGAAGAGGCTAGCTCCATCCTCATGACAGTCACCCTTTACATATTTACAAACATTAATGAGGTCCCCCCTCAGTCTCCTCTTCTCCAAGCTAGAGACCCAGCTGCCTCAGCCTTTCCTCATAAGGGAGATGCTCCACTCCCTTAAAAAACCTTAAACCGGATCAGGTTTATGAGTCTGTGTTCCAAGCGCTGAGTAAAAAGCGTCGAGCACGTCACTGGGATGCTGTTAGCCACCTGCCCTGTCGGGCTGCGTGGCGGGATCGTGTTTAATACAGTCACCACAGGCCTCCCAGGGACCATCTCACCCCAGGCTCCTAGCCCGTCTGTCCCGATGCATCCTTTAGGCCATCCCAAGCACAGGACTCTGCTTTTCCTGGACTTCAATGAGATTCCTGTCAGCCCCATTCCTTTGGCTTGCCCAGGTCCCTCTGAGCAGCAGCCCTGCCATGGAGTGAAATGATTGCCTCTCAATTAATGGTAATTAGGACAGCCAGCTTCCTTAGTCAGCCTAGGAAATGGACCAGAATAAATCAGAAGGGATCACTGTATGGATCTGAGCTGCCTTCCTGTCTCTTATCGAAATTAGTTCTTAGAATTAACTTGTGATGGAGAATTCTCTAACCGTTACTCCAGAAGTTAATAAACACTCGAAACAGTAGGACTTAACCACCTCTGCATTTCGTCACACTCGGCCAGTTTGTCTTCTGAGTGTCCTTTACATTATTCCCACTTTCCTCCATAGGAATGTGGGCTTTGATCAAACCGTTCCTTAAAAGCTGAGTATAGGTCTGACCTTTATTTATTGACACTCAAGTGGACTCAGCATTTGGCAACAGAAGCAAAAGATTGCTCCTAGCCAGGAGAGCTTAGCAGCAGCCATGGGCTTCCACTGTTCCTCCAACACCGAGTGAGTGGGGAGATGGGCCTGGCCGTAGCACCACTCACGCTATGCAAAAATGAAAGTGGCACCAATTTTCCTCAGTTGCTACTTCTCAAGAGCAAGTAACCTCTCCCAACGACTCAGTGATATTCTCTCTTCACTAGGTATTCAAATACTACCTGCCATTACCAAAGAAGATTTGTGTCGACAGCTTCCCAGCGTGGTAGAGATTCCTGCCTTTCAGAGCTGTAAGCTTCTTGCCACCACAATTAATGCCAGCTGAGGATTAAGTAAGTAAGAGTCTCACAGACACATATATCTTCTAGTATCTTCCATGTGATACACATAGACTGAACTCAAAGTCTCTATATTACAATTTTTCTAATCCTTTTAGCTATTCTTGTGGTTCGTAAAAATAATTAAAAAAAAAATAAAAATCTTTCTCTAATTCATCAGTGCCCTTCCTGAAAGGACAGTTTGAAAATTGGATGTGGTATTGTAGCAATGTTTAGACCTGAGATAGGTAGTGAAGAGAAAGAAGAAATTATTTGAGAAGATAGAAATTATTTGAGAAGATACATGCTTAGCCGAAGTTCCCTTGTGAGGAGGTAGTACAGAATGGACTTTTTTCTGCTGCTCAGTAAGAATTGGGGAAACCTGAGGGAAATGTGATAGTTCTTTCTATAGATTCTTTATTAGGGAAAGTGATTGGCCAAAAAGGAGAGAGATTTGAGATCTGGTGCAGCCAAATTAGGAGAATTTATGTGACAAAGAGCTGATGTGAAAAAGGGAAGGTTGAGGAATATTTTATGGAGTGGTACGAGGTATTGAGTAATTGTATTTGTGTCCTCAAAGAACATGTGAATAAAAGGGGTGGCAAAACAGATCTCCATGAAGTGGCTAAGAAGGAACATGTAAAATGATGTCTCCAAATATATGGGAGTGTTCCTGGAATTTCAAAAGGACCAGGAAAAAAAGACTTGAGGATGAAAAGAGCAAAAGGCTTACTTACTAAGTAATTTATAAGTAATTTCTAGCCCCATGCAACACAGGTTTGCAGTTCAGGTAAACTCTGCTCAGGAACAAGGCAGACTTGCTTTCATTCCTAAAACAGAACAGGGTGTTCCTAAAACAGGGCAGACATGTCATAGTGCTGCTAATCCCTCCGAAGCAGGTCAGGCTTACAAAGATGGAGAAGATACACCTCATTTGAACCTGATTAGGAGCATGAAACAGGAAATAGATAAAAAGAGAGAACAAGGAGGGCCAGTTAGAGAAGACAGCTGTCTGGGCTGGACCATTGTTATTGCTTTTGTGATTACTTCAATTACTTTGTCCCTTACAAAACTTTTTCTCCTTTGGCTTCTGTATATCTTCAACTTTTACCCTACATGAGTGTGTTGCTCTCCTGGCTTTGCGTAGATCTTGAGAGTTACAGTTTTCCAACTTCCGTACTCCCACTGCTGTTACAGAAAAGGTTTAGGAATCAAGCTGTCTGTATAGGTTTCAACAGCCATTAATGGAAGTGCGTCCATTAACTACAGTTAAGTTTTGGACAGAATTTAGAAAAACAGATCTATGAGTTCACTTCTGTAGCTTTTTGGTTTAATCTTGATTATAAAATGGGAAGTTCAACTATAGTTTGGAAACAAGTAAGTATGGCAGACTTGAATGAAGAGAGACGCCAACAACATATCTTTCTCCTGTTCTGTGATACTGCAGGCACTGATGTCCCAAATATTTCTATACTAGAATGCTTCTTTACATTAGGGACCAATCTCTGCTCTGCATAGAGGACACCACCCATTGTTTTCTAGACTTCCCTAGCAGCAATTTCAGTGTTTCTCTTGAAGCACATGAGGAGGGCTCTGCTTTGTACCCCATATTTTCCCTGTGCGGAGTCTTTATGTTCACTGAACTAAAATTTAGCCTTCTGTGATAGTGTGGCATTCCACTAAAAACCGAAAGGAATTAAAAACTAGTTGATTTTATGTGTGTGGTATAGAGGGTATAGTTAGAAAACCTTTTCTATAAGTTTGTTTCTATTATATTTATTTTCTACTTTCTTGAATATTGTCCTATTATTAGTTGGTGTGGGTGTCTTGTGGTAAAGAAAGGTATTGCAGCATTCTTGATGTGATTTCTTTCACTGTGTGCCATGATAGATTCATGACACTGCCTACAGCAGAATAAATTATTGTAACAGTCATTTTCCTAAAATATGCCTGATTTCACCATCCTAATTTCTTCAGTTCTATACTGGATTTCCAGAACTATCTTCCTAAACTTTAGAAACTTAGTTTCAATGGATTGTTTGTAAAACTCAAAAATAAGAGGTTATTATCACACAGACAACAGCGATTTTGCTGTTTGCAATTTTCATTTAATCTGTGCATGTGCCTAACAAAATAGTAATTGCAATTTATTTTTCACTAAGTGAAAGGCAAAAGAGTTTGCAACTTCATTTACAATTTAAGGCAAATAATGTAGTGGAGAATAAACTGGCCAGAAATAAGTATTCCATGCATGTTCCAGCATGGATTTATTAACCTTAAAGCTTGTTGTATTTTAAGGAGAATGGTTTAATTTAAAACAGATAGATCTGTAAATATACAGCACTGTAACTCACTGTTGGAAACTCAGCACGGCTCTGCCTTTGATATCTTTTTAAAATTCACGAAAACTTTTATAGAAAAGTTTGACTTTTGACCAGGAATGTTCATATCTGTCCTTCATAAATAAGACTTTCAATATTCATTGAAATATATGAATCAAGTTCATATGATTCTAATGACTACTCACCAAAAGGTAGATCTATAATGACAAAAGGAAATCATATTTTGCACCTTCATAAAGCAAGCCAGTGAGGGTGCTGTACACATAATACTTCTGGTTAAATGTTTTCAAGAACATCTCTGACTGACCTTGAGTTTTGCTGTCTTGTGTAAATGTGAAGAACTTGACTTGTCCTGTCAAGCACTCCAATTTGAAGATAAGTTCTCAAAGATATTCAGCACTGAAAAATATATTTTATTTTCAAAAATCCTCGCTGTTCATTTGTTATTTATGCTTCTTACACAGGGAAGTTAACATGCGTCCCTATAGGCACATTACTGTGCACTGACAGTTCTGCCCTACCTTCCTGCCTGGCTGCTCCTGATCTTGTAGTATTAAACAATACAAAAAAATTTACTTTTTCGTCTTGCCTGCATGTCCAACTGCAGAAGACATTTGGCTACCGAGGTGAAGTTTGTCATACAAAGACTGGAACGGTAGCGCGCCAGAGCACAACAGTGCTCAGTCTACTTCATGCAGCCAGAGGTATCCGTGATCTCCAGGGTGCAGAGATGCCGGAGAGCACATGGTTCAGGAGGCACACGATGCCTACTTGGGAGCTGGAGGAACAGCTTGCTTTCTGGCTTTGAAAAGACAACTGCTCAGCAAGGGAACTGGGACAGAAAGAATGAGATTTGGAACCTGAAGGGCAGCCTGTTTCTGGTGAAATGTCTCTGTATTGATATCCTACAGATCTCCCAAGGGATAAAATGGAGGGACAGGGAGTCATTTGCAAGCCTTATGTAATATCCAATCCTGTAAAGAGGTGCAGGCTGGGGGATGTCTCTACCCGCACAGCGCTCCACCATGCAGGCATGCCTCCGCATCCTTATCTTTGCACAACTCGAGCACGGACCTCCTACAAGATCATCTCCCACCTCTAATGTGCATCTGTTCATTTTCTGCCTGTCAAGTCTCTTCAGAATTTAAAAGAAGTTGCAAGAGACAGGAGAACAAGCTTTCAAGTTTGAGTCCATCAGGATCAGGACTGATCTGATAAGAAAAGTAAATTTTTATTGCCTGACTTATTTTTCTTTCTGTTTTATTTTTCCAAAGTGGAATGGAGAAAGGAGAACTGCTGTGTAAGGAACCGTGTCTCACCATGTATCTTTCCTCAGCAATAAAAATATTCCAAGGCAGAAGTACAATTCTCTTTTTAGACCTGACATCTCCAAAGTCTGATATAGGCGATTAACTGAGTTAGATGAACAGGTATTATTAGGTTTTTCTTAGATTATGATGCAAGGTGAAGCTGGCAAGGCTTGTCAGACAGTAAATCTAGTGCAAACATCCGTGGCCAAATTCTGCTCTCATATATGTTGCTATCTGTGGTCAGTGTTCCTCTCTACTGTGATACTGATTCCCTCCTATCAGCTGAGAGAAGTGCATGGGTGTCCATGGGACATGATTTACAATATAAACCATCGTTGACAGAATAATTCTGGCTGTGCTCCCAAATTCAATCAGAAATAAGACTAAAGGCAAAAGAGTTATTCGTCCTTATACAATACATAGAATCATAGAATGGTTTGGGTTGGAAGGGACCTCAAAGATCATCTAGTTCCAACCCCCCTGCCATGGGTAGAGAAATCCTCCACTACACCAGGTTGCCCAAAGCCTCATTTAACCTGGCCTTGAACACTTCCAGGGATGGGGCATCTACAACTTCTCTGGGCAACCTGTTCCACTGCCTCACCACCCTCAATGTAAAAAATTTCTTCCTTGTATCTAATCTAAATCTCCCCTCTTTCAGTTTAAATCCATTGCTCTTTGTCCTATCACTACACATCCTTGTAAAAAGTCCCTCTCCAGCTTTCCTGTAGGCTCCCTTTAGGTACTGGAAAGCTGCTATAAGATCACCTCTCCAAAATTCAAGATCACATGACTCCAAAATTCAAGCCTTTATCACAAGGCTGTAAGATTTGTTAGTTATGATATGGATATTTATTTATACATGGCTTTTTACCATCAGTGACTTCTTGTTTCAAAAATAACTCTTTTCAGCTCCTTTCTGGCCACTGCATGTTGTGTTAAAGAAGTGAACCAAATTGTTGAAGCCAGGTAGACATGGAGATCTTCTATTGACTTCAGCAGGAACTGCACAAGAATTGGGGGTCTGAAAGCTGCACTGGCTGCTGGGAACACAGCAAATGCTTTTTCTGTTCCAGGCAGACCGACGGTCTCACTAACAGTAGGCAGCTCTCTTCACAGTATGTCATACTCATTTCAAACCTGCTCCAAATGCTGCAGGAGCTCAGCAGTGAGGCACGCTGCCCAAAGGCACAGATGTAAACCTGGGCTAAGCTCACAGGTGTTCTATGGCAGAGTATCTACTCTGTAACACACAAAATATACACTGTGATTTTTTTTTTAAAGGTCACAAAACTTCCTGTGAAAAGAAGAAAAGCTCACCTGAAAAGATGGCATGTATGAGAACATGAAAACTGTCTCATAAATCTGAGTTATTGCTTGTAGCTGATTTTTGGGTAAGTGTCTCAAAGACACTGCATCAGATGTCAATGCATGTGGTTCTCAAGCCAAGCTTCCACAAATTCCAACCTTTGCAAATATCTTTATACATCCATCTGAATTTAGTGCTGAGATAAGCAACTTCTGATGAAAGCAGCAATATATGTGAAACCATAAAGAAATATTTTGCCATGCATTGCTGTATCTGCACTACCTTTTCAGAGTTTGTAGTCATTCTTTCCCACAGTAAGAAAAAAACATCTTTGTCTAAATGCAGTGAAAAATAATACTTCTGATCCCTAGAAATATTGGGGACTGGCTTGATATGTATGCCAGTATTTCTGAGACTTCTGTGGGAGTGGTCTTCTCTAATAATTTTCAAATTTTAGTAAAGTAATGTTCATCTCTCTCCTTCAGTATTACAAAACAGGTATAAAATCCTTATCCTGGGCCTCCTGTTAAACCAGTGATTACTTACAACTCTGGGCATGTTTCTCCTGTTTCTTTCCCACTGACCTGTGCATTAGGTAGACCAAGGACAAGGGACAAGTAATGCTCAGTCTTTTTTTTTCCTGGCAACCATTTAAAGAAGGTAAACAACTACACAAGCCCTCAAAAGGCACTGGAAAAATCTACCTATACAGAGAAATTGACTGAAATGCACGATGAATGCAAGAACTGTAATTACATAACTATGTTCTGCCATAGCTTTGCCACTGTAATTCTCCCTGCTCTCCCTTTCCCAGGGACAGTTTAAAATAAGTCACTTGAAAGAAGAATTACATGGCAATATGATCTGAGTTTATCTCGCCACTCATCTTGCATTACTAGTGTCCAATAGACATTTCAGGCCGTTTATCCTTTGGACAACAATCTCAAATTGTTCCTGGAATATTAGGAACAAGATCACTTTCCATTATTAGTCATAAAATCACCCCACTGATTTTAGAGATGTTAGTTACTTGAAGGAAAATTGGATTCCATCCAAAAAGTTTTCTGTATTGAAATGTAAAGGAGGCAGAGTTCAAAATTCTTGGTCCTGCCAGTGTCTTTTTCCTAACTAAAAATCCAGATGAACGAAGAGCCAGTGAAACAAGGTGATTTTATTACCATCGTCGGGCTGGATTGTCTCCACAGCATTGCTACAAAGCAGAAGGAGAAGATTGTTTACATTTGACAGTAATTTATGTGATCAGAGAAATATTTCTATTCTCTGGACTCCAAAAAGAAGTAGCATATAAATCAATATGCCTCTGCAAGGATGTATTTATGAATGAGACTCTGCTGGTGGTGACTAAACGCTCTTACAGGTGCCAAAGAAAACAGGCCACCAAGATAACTCTGCTTCCAGCCTTGTCTCCATCTGGAGCGGAGCATCCCCACAGCTCCCTGTGCAGCTGCCGTGTGGCAGTTGCCAGAGGCCCATCCGCTGCTGCTGTCGAAAGGTCCTTTGGGCAGTCTGTCATGTGGGAGTTGCAATTGCCATTCAGGTGGGGGGACAGTCATCGTGGGCCTGCTGTTGTAGTCCCTATTCAGGAAAAACTCTGTTTCATCTGGCAGGAGTTTTGCTTAAAGAGTTACTGCTGGATTAGGCTACAGATTGTTAGATTGAGAAATTTTACCTTGTTGCTGGGACATATGAAAGCAGAAGTCTTTTTAAATGCAAATTGTCTGAGAAAAAAAGACTACTCAAGCTTCCAGGAAGCTGAAATTCTAGTCTTTTATTTGCCAAGGCCACAAAAATCTTCAAATACACAATCAGCAACCAGTTGTCTTCCCGTGATTAAATGCAACTTCCAAAATGACAGTATATTTCTCAGCCTATTGCAACTTTCAAACATGGGGTTTTATAATTAAGATGATCAGTGTAAATGAAATGATTGACTTTTCTGTGAGGTGTTCCTGTGCAAAGCCCTTGTGTGATCCAGCTGTACAATACAAGGGTATCAGGCACAAAATCAAGATGTTTTTCTTTTGAAAGAAAGAAAAAACTGCAGGGGGTTCACATTTATCTGAAGTGTGGGCTGATGATAGGGTTTATTTAAAACTTTCTTTCAGAGCTACCCTTTTGCCAAAGAATGCATTAGCAGATATCTAGAAATAGCATGTTTTGTACAGAATATGTATGTTGAAGTCAGTAAGTGTTCAGAGCCTTATTTGCTGGCCTTTTCCTCTCAAGTACTGTTCAGCTCCACAAGTGGACAATGAAAAGCAGATATGATCCATAGGTGGATTACGTACGGTAACAATCTAAAGGATACTTTAAGGACATAGATATGTCGTCTTAAATGGCTCATTCCCGAAAAGCCCTGTACTGAAAGTTTGGTTTTATTGCTGAAATATTCCTAACCATGGTGCAGTTTTCTACATGGCAACTATTTCATGAAAAGTGTTCCTGGTCTTTCAGCTTCATCCATAAGCGCTTAAGCCTGACTTTCCTGGATGCCTTTTTCGCTTGAGGGAAACCTAAAATACATTGTGCACTTATAAAGGTTTACATATCCTCAAACATCTTTTTTCCGTCTGTATCAGCTGGTTGAGTAAGAAACAAGTTCTCTTGCTTTGCAAATAGCAAGTAGTTTATTATATCAAAGTTCCTGAAGAGTAATTTTCAGGGACCCAGGCTAGATCCTATCACAAACTACTGTTGATATACACTTCGAGCACAAAGAAAGAGGCAGTTTGCAAAGCAGAGGTCTCCTAAGCAGCAACTGCCAAAGCAAGTCCTCTTTGGTTTTAGACTCTCCTGTCTCTGGCAAGGAGACTGTAGATCCAAGTGTGACATTCTAGTCCTGTGACTCCCTGGTCATTCCTACAGCCTGTCGCTTGAGCAAGTTGACACGCTTGTCCCTAATGATAGCTCGTGTTGCAACTCTTACCACTACTCAAAACACTGAGAAAGGGTGGAATTCATCTTTCTGTGCCTCGCCCAGCAGAACAGCTTTTGATTCAAGTGCTTCTGTAGCACAAGTGATGGATATTCTTTAAGCTGCTATGTTACATTTTATTCTCCCATTTCTGTGAATTTTTCCATGATAAATGAATAGGTAAAAATGGGAAAGCATAAGAAAATGACGACCTTCTAATATGACTCCTCAGTTTATATCTAAAACACCCACAAGCAGACATTTTGCTTCTGTCTCAGAGATGCATTAATATAAAAAAACCACCAAGACTGTAAACCTGAGGGCAACTGAAGCCAAAAGTGTCTTGAAACAGCCACGTTAAATGGCTGAGCAGACATTTATGTCTGTATTGCTGACAGAGCCTTGACCATGATAATGGCAAAATTACTTTCTGATTCGCCTTCATAGAGAATTGTACTTTTAGCAAACTGTTAGGATATGGCTATAAATTATCTGTTTCATTTGGATCTAAGTACAGATCCATGCACACAGAATATGTCCTGCTAAATCACAGCTTCTAACACAACGACACTCTTGTTCCTCCTTTCACACATCTTTTTGAAGAAGCTGAATTACATGCCTCGTTGAGGTAGAAGAAATTATACTTTCTTGCAGTTTAGAAAACAGTAAAAAATATTTCAAATGATTGAACCTTCCAAACAATTTCTTAAATGCAAACATATGATTTCTATTGCAGAAGGCAGAAAAAAAGCCAGAAGAATGTGCAGGGAGTCACTCAAGTCGCACCACACCCTAAGAAATGAGCTCTGCTGTCATTCTCTAAAACAGAGAGCTGCCGTTTGGAAATGTAACAGACATTTTTCTAAGTCCTCTTAACTGTCTGCCTACCATTTGCTGCTACTTGTGGTTCAGTTATTTCCCAATAAAATCTGTTCTGCGAAGAAAGGGCCAGATAATTAGAACAACTTTTTGGCTGGTAACAGGTGCTGGTTTCTTCACCTACCCAAGAAGGATTTGTGTATTTTATGCCCAGAATTTATTTTGGGGCTCAGTACTATCCCTTAGCATAAATATCAGACAAAATACCCTATCTCAATAATGCTTTGGGACTGCAGAGAAGGTCTAGCTCTTCCCTTGAGGTTACTGCAGCCCCACTCTTCTGCTGGTTTTACATTCTGTTCTTATTTTCCAAGGGTTGCTGGTACAAGTACAGATGCCTTTCAAAGGGCCAGTCATCACATTCTAGGCTCTATCTGCTTATCAGCAAAGTAACCACTAGAACCTTCTATAGGTAGAAAAAAGTAAGTTACAGAAGAGGCTTAAGAACAAACAAACCCAGCCACTACTTTTAGCTTCTTGAAGTCTGTTTGACTGGGCAGAGAATCTTAGAATTACAGGCTCCAAATACACAGAGCACTCTCTGCTAATCCAGGCCCCATAGAAAGGCAGAGATCATTGTAGTAGGTGGACAAACTAAAAAAACTCTTTATGTTAAAAGCCATTGTAACAGATACAATGAATAATCGTGGCAGTTAGAAAATAGCATGTTCCTACCCAGAACTGTAAAATTGATTATAGATTCATACAACTGACAGTAAGAACTAAGAATGTTAACAAGAGCTTGTAGCTGCAGACATAGGTATAAGTTTGCTGCATGCAGTAGTAAATACAACCATGAAAAAGCAAACCTCAATTACATTCAAATAAAACACATCTAAAACCTGTTGTGAGCTACAGCTCATCATGCATTGAACTGTTGTCGACATGCCTAAAGCCTCTCACCAGATAAAAAAGACATTTTAGGCCTATGTACTTACAAACTTGTACAATGACTCACTACTCCAGAGAGTTCTCCTCTTCTAAACACCTATGCCAGTGCCCTGAGGGCACTAATAAGCTCTGTTGGCCCTGACGAGCCTCACCTGGGACCCCTGCCCACACCCCTTCCCATAGGCCCTTGGGCTATTTAAGCTCAAACTTTGGCACTCTTTGCTGGTTTGAGCCATGCTGTGTGAGTGCTGGTCTCTGACTGTGTTTTATGGCTCTTTCTAGTGCTTATATTGCAGCTGTATTTCCTGTCTGGATGCCTTATAGGTCTGGTTCATTTTCTTGCTGTGCTTGGGCCTGCTGATGGATCTTCTTGTCTGCAACTGGTATGGTGTGCTATGTTTATGTCCTGTAGGGTGGTGGTCTGGTTAGGTCTTTGCTGGGGTTATCCACAGGTCCTGACTCAGCCCTGCTTGTGAGGTTGCACTGTTTTTGCTGTTATCTGGTGTGCTAAGAGGGAAGATGGGTGGACTGGGGCTGGAATGAAACTATAAAGAGCAAAAGTTAAATTTAGAGACTTCTAAGACTTTAATAACACTGAGAAGTATCTAATCTTGCTTTGAAAATATCTAGAAATGGGCAATACACTGTTTCCCTCATTTTTTTAAAGTTAAATTGGCTTAAGAAGCAAGGTAGGAAAGCAATGTTTCTCAAATGGCAAATGCTGCATGGTGTTTTGTTACAATAGGATGTATGATTGACACAAACTCCTATCAATGAAACCAACAGGATTATAGAGAGTAGGATTTGCTTCTGTAGTTCAGAATAGGCTGTTTAGAGAAACAGATTACTGGATGCTAAACTAATCTTCTGAAAGCCTGGAGAGGAATGGTGATTACTGAAAGTTCCTTGAGAGAAGAGAGCTGAGAAGTGAAATGTTTAATGCTGTCTATAGCTGGAGGTTTTTTGTATATCTTGTATGCTTGACCAGAAAGTATGAATACAAATGTCATATTCAAATCAAACATCCATTTGAGGAGTATCTAGTTTCTGTGAATGGCCAGCAGCATATTTCTGGAGAACTCAGATAAGGAATATATGTACTGCTATACTTAGGCCAGGTGCAGTACAAGCTTCTGAATGTGTTGCAGTTTCAATACTCATTGAGTTGTGTTCACCCAGCTGCTTATGGTTGGATTCTAATTCTAATTAGCATCACTCTGTATTTACCTGCAGGGTAGCATGGCAAACCTGGCATACTTAATAAGATTGCCATATTGCTTTCACAGCTTTAACTGTTAACTGTCAACCTACTTGTGTTCTGAAGAAATGGAAAGACTGTTTGTTGAAATACAAGTTAGAAGGAGGAAACAAGTTAGAGGAGATGTTTGGGCTTTTCCTGAGGCATGAGAAAACAATGGGACTGTGTAAGTCTCCTCTACTTTCTAAGGATGACTGCCCAGTAAAAATGCCTCTTCAGATTAGAATTTCCTTCTTCTTTGGCTTCAAACAAATATCTTTCCCTCTACCAGCATATTTTACAGTATGTTTTGCTGTTTTGCAGCAGTTTGCGGTATGTCTTGCTATCTTTGAGATGCTTTGCAGTCTCTGTTTGGTTGTTGGTTTCTCCAGGCATCCTGGTGAGAGTAGCACACATAGTAAAGTGTTTAGTGTTAATTAAAACAAAGGGGCAAGTTAAATAGTCTCCTTTGTAGCATCTGGTTTTAAGAGGCTTGAAAAGGTCTGTGTAAGCCCTCTTACTGGCAGTACTGTGTGCACATATATTTTCATCCTGAATATCTCAGTAAGGTTAGCAAAGCTGATGCAGATAGAGGATGACTGATGTAGCCGAAGGTCATCAAGCTCATCTGAGTTGAACAGAGTAAAAAGTGCTTCCTTCGTCGTCTTGTTCTAACAACTCAATTGTGTTTCCTGCCTGTCTTCTCAGTACTTTTGTTTTTGTCCAAATAAACAAATAACTACTGCCCTTCAATTTCCAAATAGCCATTCTTCATGTAAGGACAAATGCTGTATTGTTGTGTTTGCTAACAGGGTTTTTGCAGCCTGTTTTTAATTTTGTCCTCTGGAAAGATTTTCCTGGCTGATATAGTAGTTTGGTTTGAAACATACTGGCTTTTTTGGAGAGCTGTTCTACCTTTATGTTCAGATATACTTGACGAGCTGTATGACATCAAAAGTGAGCTAAGGGTTTTTTTTCCAATACCTCCTCTTCATTCCTTCCTGCTGGTCACTAACAATTTGTAGAGGTGAGTGCCTTTAGAAACACTGGTGTATCAGAATACCTTAGTGAGAAATGTTAATGCTATTGCTGTACTTGCTTACAAATTGGAAATTGTACCAAATACTTGGTCACAACTCATCTTGAATCTGTGGAGTTAAAAGAAAAAATGTTGCTAAAAGAAAAAAGTGGATTTGTGGAATTTCCCTTAGTAACTGTTTATGGACTCTGAGACCTGGCTCCTCTTTCTCATCTGACTAAACCTAAATATAAGAATTGCAGGGCTGGATCAGACAAATCTCTGTCAAACCAAGGGTCCTGTCTCAACACTGGGTAGCAAAAAGTACCTAGGGAAGGAGTACAAGCTCAGGCTGTGCATGCCATCTCTTCTATCTTGGAAACACCTGGCACTAATAAGGGTTTCTGGAGCATTTAATTTGCCTTTAATTGTCAGCAGTGGACTTCTGTGAATTTGCTTATCCCCTCTTTGAACTTGTTCATAGTTCTTGGATCCTTTAGCAGTAGGTTCCACAACTTAATTATGCTTCGTATTGCAGAAGTAGTTCCTGTATTTGCTTAAGATCTGTGGCCTTATAACCAGTGGGTTGCCTCTTGGATCTAGTGTTGTAAGAAATGGGTAAACTTTTCCTTCCCTTCCTTTTTAGTGTTCTGTAGACTGAGCACTGCTCTGCTGATTGTAGTGGAATCTGGGCTGCTGATTTACGAAGTGAAAGCAAATGCCTGCTCTAGATGCAAATGCAACTTGTGTTTTCTACCTCTCTCTGCTACTTGGCATTGTAGTATGTTAATGACAGCTTGGAGCAGGTGTGATTTCCATTTCTGTGTGATGAACCAGTTGTGTACTTATCTTTTGAAAACGTGATGACAGATTGGGAATGCATCCACTTAGACAGCCCATGTCCTCCTCAACACTTGCTTGTGTTGGTGGATGCTGTGCTCAGTCAATTAACAGTTTGTCAACAGCTGATTACAGGATAGCAAAATTGAGATAGCACCTCCTGCTAAGTAGATTTTTCTTCTTTTAGGATATTGGCACCTTAGTAATGACGCTCTGTTTCCAGGCTGAGCTTGGATTCCTTGCTGGTACTGCTAGCCTCTCTCGCTGTGCAGAGCCACTGTCTGAACAGCAGATTCGTTGCAGTTTCTGAGACTCTGAAGGTTTTCTCAGTTTTCCTTCACAATGACAAGGAATTAACACTGACCCTGAAATGTCTTGGTGACAAAACAAGCTTAAGTCACTGTAAGACTGTGGAAAAAACTTTGCTTCACAGAAGGTGAAGAGGCTATTTTAGTCATGTAATCATAGAACAGTCCAGGTGGGAAAGGACCTCAAAAGATCATCTGGTCCAGCCTTCCATGGAAAAGGACGCATAGATGAGATTATCTAGCACCCTGTCCAATTGTGTCTTGAAAACCTCCAGTGATGGTGACTCCACCACATACCTGGGGAGCTTTGATCTTCACTGAGCTTGTGTGATCTAAGCTCATACATGAATGGTGTATGTGCTTTCTCTTTGGCAGAACGGTAGGTCTGAGTCCTTTTACTTGCCCTTGTCTCCACAAGGCTTCACTCCCAAGTCTTCAGATGTCTCTTTAAGATGCACCTGAGGCATGTCTATAGCAGCAAGTAGAATGGCTCTTTTCCCTCTGTTGTGCATGCTTGCTTCCAAATCTCTGTTAGGAGATATCTGTATGTCTAGAGGCTGTTTGTTTCTTTAGCTTTTTGCTGATGTTTGGGTTTTTTTCAGTCTGTGCTCAATGTGACCAAACTGTTCTAGCATCTTTTATTTATTTGTATCATTTTAGAGTGTATACTTACAGATTCAGTTCTCTGCAAGGTACAGGTACTGGGCAATTGATTATGCATTTCCTTAGCTTATAATAAGAAATAAATAGAAGCATAGAGTGCTTTAAGAATAAGTAGTAATAAACTCTCTCGAAATTTCCATTTCTGCACTCAGTTCAAGGCAGGGAGAGTTTATGGGCTAATGCTATGGCCAATATTTCCATCAATGTAGAGCGGGGAAAAAACCACTGCCAAATCAGAAAGGCAGCATTTAATGCTCACTTTTTTCAGGTATGCATAAGTGCTCGGGCTTCCTGGGAGGCTCATCAGTCCCTGTGAGAACATGGTTACATGATTGTGTGTACAAAGTAAAGCTGACTTTCTTAACTTCCTCTGTCTAGAAATTGCAGGTCACTGGCATCAACTGAGTGCACGGGCTCAAGATGAGACCACTGCCTTTCTATTCTCTTCCATGTTGCCAGAGTACAGGTGGGAGAGGGTGAACTTGCTCAAGCCTGGAACTGAGATGGCAGCTGGAAGGCTGCCCATGGAGACTCCTCTTGTATGCTGCACTGTAGAAAGAAGGATCATATGTTGGAGGCAGAATGCTAAGCTTGAACTCCAAGCATCACTGCAACCCATACCTGGTTTGGAGATGCTGCTGGAGTTGAGGCATGCTCCCAAGGCCAAGTTGCCTAAAGAGCCTTTTCACACTCATCTTTCCATCTCTGCATATGCATGCAACTCTGCATGGCTGAGGGCAGCAGCAAGAGCTGTCATCTGTGTGATTTTTTTTTTCCACTATTTGTGCCACTTATCTCCTTTACCTGGCTTGCTACCTACAATTTGTATTCTGGTTTTGTTAGGGAATAGTATGGGGAGGAGAGGCTGGAAGGAATGTTGAAGGGAAATATGCTAGAAGTTCATTTACAGTAGTTCATATGATCTGACCCAAAATGTTTTAAGACTTATTCAGAAAGCTTAACATGAAGCAATTAAAAGTGTAGAATCAGTGTGCCCACATGAAAGCGGATTGAACGGATATTAGTGTACTCTCTTTCAGGGATAAAATAACCCCTATTACAGCCCTAAATATCTTGCAAGATGCATAGATTCTGGAAAATACAATATCATTCTAAACATTCAGAGATATGACTTGCTTTTTAATGTTTTGAAATTTTGTCTTGACTCTGCTTTTGTGACAGAAACGTGGTGGTGAAACTCATTTCAAGTCACTTTCGAAGTAAGCAACACAAAGAAATCTTTATCAAATACTTTACTGATTTCTTCTCCCCTCCTCTCACTCTTTCTTGTTTTTTTGTGGCACAAATCACTTCTGCAATTTACTTTAATGGGACTTTTCCAGTCCAGGGAGAATTGCTACAGGACAGGTCTAAACTTGAATGATCTTTGTGACATGCTGAGTGCTTGATGAACTCCACATTTGGAGACACTTGGAGCCTTGACAGAGCTCCACTGATTGCAGTGGCCTGGTTTCTAACATTCCTGTTTTTAATGGCATCAAAGCAATGAGGTCAGTATCATTAGATACATTAAACCTGAATATTCAAAGAGAATAGAAATTTTCTTGGCTTTTCTCCAGTTGATTACACACTTGGGTGTTCTGGAGAGTAGAAACTGTAGGGGACAGTTCCATGTATGTCTTGCATTGTGCTTAAACTTTGATTTCAATCATAAAAATGGATGTAAGAAAATAAGTAAAAACTAAATAGTGTATTAATAACCTGCTGTTTTCTTCTTGGGACACATGTGAGCTCTTTGCTGGACTCTTGCTGACTGTTGCTCCAATGTAGATTTAAAAGATTCTTTTGCTGCCTCTACAGAAGTAATGAACTTGTTTCATCTTCACAATCACAATTAGAAGTAATTTAGTTTGTGTTATTTTACTGGTTTTATCTGCCTGCACCTTCAGCAATGTTTTTTTCTTAATTTAAAAACAAGGGGGATAAATTGAATACAGCAAACTGTGCTGTGTCTGGATTTTGCAGCTCCCAGCTTTGATGGTCAGGCTACATTCTCTGCCCTGGAGAAAATTCAGTTGCGCAGAAAGACAGGAAATAAAGTTACTTCTTGGAGGCCTTGGTGTTAAACAGTCTGTTAGCTGAAACCTAGCAGAATGCTCACAAGCCTTCCCAGCTTGGTTACGGAAAACAAGATCTGTCATTATACTATACGGCTGTCATTATACAGTATGAAAAATGAGTCCTCTTTCTGGAGTCATCTCTATTAATTACCAGGTTAAAGCTCAGATTTACTTGCTAAAATGAATTTGGACTTTGATAATCATTTTAAAAGGAACAGTTCTTGATTTTCTTGTCAAAACATTGCTTCTAATGCATTACTTCAACTAAAATAAATTGAAGGAAAGGGGGAAAAAAAGATGCTAAAAAAGGAACACTAAAACTGTGCAAGGGATGGTGACAGATTGAGACTTGAATTATTGTGTGTTCTTGGAAGGAGTGAAAATGCCCCCTTCATTCTCTGCCACCAGCTTCTTCCACTATGTGCCTGGAAGCATGGTAGGAAGCATACTTGCCTATTTTCCTTTGAGGTGACCAGCCAGGAGTACGGAGATAATAGTAATAGACCTTCAAATTCCTCTCCCACTCTCTGGCCCAAGAGTGGATGAGCAACCAGGAAGCTCTTAGGGCTATAATATGTTTTTAAAAAGCTCGGTGAATATTGAACACTTTATATCCTGCATCTTACTGAAACTCAAGAGAATTAGGCTCTTTGCCAGGTTTAAAAAGGTACTTGGGCTGATCATTAGAAATGAAGCTGTTTCCTGTGTGAACTTGGAGTCTTAATTTTAATATTTTTTTTAAAATCAAGCATGGCTGACTGAATATGTTGCACAAGGACATAAAGGGTAAGAAGGAGCCAAAAATATATTGGAAACTACAGTAAGGTCTGAGCTGAAAAGCTTCTGCAGGCTACTTGCAAGGCATGTTCCAGCTGTAAAATAACTGTTACTAAAAGTATCTTAAGATCACTGTATAATTTAGTCAGCTTTGAATGTCAGTTCATACAATGGAACACACAGACATATTTTGAGAGCTGATAAAATTAGCCTGTTTCTGCTAAGATATTGAACAAATGCTTGCTTTGAGCTGGCATCATCTTGAGTGTGTAGCGGGGGGATCAAGCTGCCAGTTGTGTGAGAAGAACTGGTCCTGGTCCCTTCTCTGCTGCTCTGAACAATCCACCTCACCTCCTGGTGCATTTGCTTCCCTGTCTGCAAATGGGCTGAGGAACATGGATAAAAAGCTCTCTAGAAGGTACATCAGAGAACGATGATACACTCCCAAAGGTTTTACTGCCTTTGAGATCTTGTATTTTTCATTTAAAACACAATTTAGCAAAGAGTGTAGTTAAGTAGCAATGGCACAGTCAGTTGGCATTTTCAAAGTAGATACACAGCACGTTTTTCTTAAGTAATGTGATAGTCTGTGGACAGCATCCTAATTTAACTCTCATCATTCTTGAAATACCTTAATGAGAAATTACTTTAAAAAATACTGTATTGAGTACTCAGTACAGAGTAACTTTATTTAAATGATAAGAAAGCTATGTATTCCTGTTTTGTTTCATTGACATGTAAATGCTCAAAGCATCCTATAGAAATTTGTCGTTTCTAAAATACAGCTTTTTCTGAAAATTGTTAACAACTTTTTGGATAAATGCAAAGGTGCACTTTCTGAATGACAGTGTGCTAGGCCCTTCATCTTCTGAAAAATCAAAGAACTCATATGATTCTATGAACTCTTTGTAAAAAGTAATGAGTTCCTGATGTTTCTCTCCTGGAAACGGATGGCACAAATCCCCCCCCATTGCTCCATGTTATCTAGTTCTCATTGTTATTAAATAAAGACAAATAGTCACCAGTTCCCTTAGCAATATGCTCTTACATGAGCAATCTGGGAGTGATAGTCTTGGCAAAATGCTGGGTTCATGGTAGAAAAACAGAATACCCACTCTAGTGAAATGCTGCGTGCAGTCGTTGAAATGAAAGGAGTGCTGAAAAATGCTAATCTTTTCCTTTTAGTCTACTTTTTGCATATTCACTACTACCAGTTCTACTTGATTTGCTGATGTATGCAAGTTCCTGCATTACAAACTGTTGAGAGGTACTTAAAAATGAGGAAGAGGGATGTTCCCTTTGAACATCCGAGGAGAAATGAAAGCCAGCAATGAAAATCTGTCCTGTCGGCCTTCCTGTCGAAACAATAGCTCTTTTCAATAAACCACATTATCTTCAGAGAAGAGCAGTGGAACATAGGAGACTATTTTAAATGTGAATGTATTCATTTATGTGTGTAAAGCAATTATTTAAATGGGCATATGAAAGTATTAATTGTTGCCAAACTTAAGAGAATAAATGCTCATTTTTAAAGGGTTTGATCCCAACCCCCCTCTGGCAAGATAGCCGTTTATTTTAGGAAAAGGAGAAATGGACTCAAATTGTGTAGGAAAAACTAAAGCTCTGAGCACATGGGTAATACACTTTTAAAAATTCTTTGGATATTGGATACTTTTGAAGGTTTGGGTGGGAGAAATACATTTGAGGGGAAGACATAGAATTAATTTAGAATGTTTTACAAATGTGCTCTTGAGTCTAATGCAGCCTGTAGTGCACTAACATGGGCAAGTTTACAACTCTCGACTTTCAAGGCTTTCCTTACACTAGATTTTTTCTTTTTTGCAGCAGCAGCAGGTGTCTTCAGTTTCTTGTATATTGGGAATATATCAGCAGTGTGCAGGCATAAAAAGTGCTCTAAGATTTCCAATAGGAAAAATAGAGGAGGAATCTAAAAATCACAAATGGCTTATACTTTTGTCAGTGTTAAACTTTAAGCATGTTGTAAGCCTCTGGTTCCAAACTGGTGTGAGGAAGAAGCAAGAACTGGCTGCTTGGCAGGGAAAGAGGAGCCAGGAGTGGAGCATGATTTGAATCCTTCACTTGGGGTATAAAAACCCCAAGCATCGCTATAGGCTCAGGGAAGAGTGGCTGGAGAGCTGCCTGGCGGAGAAGGACCTGGGGGTGTTGGTTGACTACTGGCTTGATATGAGCCAGTGGTGTGCCCAGGTGGCCAAAAAGGCCAATGGGATACTGGCGTGTATCAAGAATAGTGTGACCAGCAGGAGCAGGGAAGTGATCCTGCCCCTGTACTCGGCACTGGTGAGGCCGCACCTGGAATATTGTGTCCAGTTTTGGGCCCCTTGCTTCAAGAGAGATATTGAGCTCCTGGAGCGAGTCCAAAGAAGGGCGACTAAACTGGTCAAGGGGCTGGAAAATAAAACTTATGAGGAGCGGCTGAGGGAGTTGGGGCTGTTTAGCCTGGAGAAGAGAAGGCTGAGGGGAGACCTGATTACGGCCTACAAATACTTGAGAAAAGATGATGGGGAGGTGGGGGAAGGGCTCTTTACATTAGTGATGGGTGATAGAACAAGAGGAAATGGGTATAAGCTTAGTCAGGGGAGGTTCAGGTTGGATGTTAGGAAGTATTTCTTCTCTGAAAGGGTTGTCAGCCACTGGAATAGGCTGCCCAGGGAGGTGGTTGAGTCCCCATCCCTGGATGTGTTTAAGAATAGGGTGGATGATCTACTTGAGGATATGGTTTAATGGGGATTAGGGATGGTTGGACTCGATGATCTCTAAGGTCTTTTCCAACCTAGAAATCTATGAATCTATGATGATAATGCAGGCAGAAGGAGTGACCAGGACATAGACCAGTGACCACCAGTTGTGACAAAGCAGATCTGAGGCCAAGCCAAGAAACCTGGGATTAAAAACTAGCATTTAAAACCACTGTGCTCCAAAGCTTTGACCTTCTAATCAATTAGACCTTAAAAAAAAAAATTTCTGCCAGTTAATAAAAAGTTGTGTGGGGCTTGGGGGAGTGGGTTGCTTTTTGGTTGTTTTGGTTCATGCAGAGATTATTATGAACATTTAAAAAGTTTAGAAATTACTTCATAGAAAGTGTGGATGCCAGCAGAACTATAATGATTTAAATTAGTGCTTTGAAGGTCAGTAAATTAGGCCTATCTTCACAAGGGAAGTTGAGATTTAGTAAAAACATTTCATCCCTAAATGACGTATTTCAGCTGTGAATTGTCATCAAAGTGCCTTAGTCATCTCTCTGGTCTTTTATATAACCAAAGCTGTGTAGTGGAACTTTCTCTTGTATTTTCATTTCAGGCTAATATTTACCACATTTCAGGCATTCAATGTTTATTCAGAAACTGATGTTTCTGCCAAAAAAGTCTCCATGAAAGATTTTTATTTAAAGATCTGGCTTTCCCCTGAAAAATTTACCTTCTGATAAATTTTCTGCCAGCTCATGAGTCATAGCATATCTCTTCCTTCTGAATAGTGAGACTATTCAATGTTGTATGTTTTTATGATGCAGTGTGGATTTTTTACTACTTAAGCCACTGCAGTTCTAGTTGAAGAACTGTCTTGCTTAGAAATGGGAGAAATTTGATTCCATATGTGATGAACAATTAGTGTTCTTCCAGAGCCTCATACACATCACTTCTTTTCACAGCTGCACATGGAGAAATGTGGTACAGAATTGGATCTAAATGCTTAGAATAACTCAAAGAGCAAATATTGGGGCAAAGCTGTCATGTGCATTAAAGGTAGAAGAGGGGCCGCTGGAGACTGTTTTTCAATGGGAGATTCCCCAAGAGGAAAACCTGGTGTCATTGATGTGTATGTAGCAGTTCTGAAGGACAATGAGTGGTTCAGTCAGGTGAGAAAAAGACAAAGGGAATTAAAACTGGAAGCAGGCCAGCAGAATGATAGAAAGCTAGTGAATTAGTCAGTACATGGAAATTTTGTTTGGCATTCGTGTAGTCTTCAGTCTCAAAGAAGAACCACATGTTCCCTTGGGAGATTATTTTGAGATCCCAAAGAACGTATGTGTGGTTCATTAGTGTTGAACAATTTCATCATGTGTTCATTCAGTCTGTTTTTTTAATTCAGAATTAACAAGTGCAGAGCATCCCCTGGATGCATAGGTACTGCTGTTTTATGGGGGGGAAAAAAGAAGAGGGAGGGGAAAAAGTATTCTAGTTTCTGGCTCCACAATAATTTATTAGTTTCCCCCAGGATCCATTTTGCAGCATGCTACAGCCTTTGATTTCTCACTCTTTCTATAGTCATGAGTCCTCTGCCACTAGAAAGTCAATAGAGATCACATTTGGCATAATGTCATTTATGGGAAATAGTTTTAGCTGCTAAATAGAAAACTAATTCAAGTTAATTGTAAAACTTTTCAGCGTTAACTTTCAAACACAATTCTTGAGGCTTAAAGTGGGGGTTTTGCTGGTTTTCATAGAATGGTTAGAGTTGGAAGGGACCTCAAAGACCATTTAGTTCCAACCCCCCTGCCATGGGCAGGGACACCCTCCACTATACCGGGTTGCCCAAAGCCTCGTCCAACCTGGCCTTGAACACTGCCAGGGATGGGGCAGCCACAACTTCTCTGGGCAACCTGTTCCAGTGCCTCACTACCCTCAGAGTGAAAAATTTCTTCCTTATATCTAATCTAAATCTGCCTCTTTCAGTTTGAATCCATTGCCCCTTGTCCTATCACTACATGCCCTTGTAAAAAGTCCCTCTCCAGCTTTCCTGTAGGCCCCCTTTAAGTACTGGAAGGCTGCAATAAGATCACCCTGGAGCCTTCTCTTCTCCAGCCCCAACTCTCTCAGCCTGTCTCCATAGCAGAGATGTTCCAGCCCTCAGATCATCTTTGTGGCCCTCCTCCGGACCTGCTCCAGCAGCTCCATGTCCTTCTTGTGTTGGGGACTCCAGAGCTGAATGCAGTATTCCAGGTGGGGTCTCAGGAGAGCAGAGTAGAGGGGCAGGTTTTATTGACTTAAAATTAAGTTGCTTGAATAATCAGACCAAAATGGGTATGAAGTGCAGCTGTGCACGTTATTGGTGTTTGCACTTGAATATCCAAATAGTTATCATATCTGAAAAGTCACTTTCTTGTGAAATACGTTTGCACCAGCATTACAGCTAAATTACAGTTGTGCTAACAATAATAGTTTGTTATTAGAATATCAAAACTATAAGTTACTGTGGAGGTGATGCATAAAAATAAATAAAAGGTTCACTAAGGAACATCAAGCCTAAGAAGTCTTCTCCTTACATCTGATGAGAGGTTAAACTGAATCACTATTTACTACAAGAAGCTGGGTGACGCATGCTGATTCAAGCAGATTGAAAGAGAAAAGGGCTTTGAGTTGTGGAACAAGAGAGACTTAATGGTAACACATTTATCTGCTTGCACTTGTTGGATGATCTGTATAGTCAGCTTACCTATGGTCATGTTCACTGGGGTGGCGTTGAGTGTACTGCCATATAACATTCCTTGCTGTTTCTCCTTGTAGACATTAAGTAAAGCTGAATATATGCAGGAGTCTGAAAAACAATTTGGAACCTGTTGTGAAGAACTTTGGCAAGTATTGATTTGTCAAAATAAGATATTAGCTCAAATTTTTGCTAAAATGGCTGGAGAGTGAACTGGAATTGTTCAATCTTGACTACTGTTAGTGGCTGGGGGGTAGGAACAGGCAAGAGAAAGATTCAACATACTCTTCATTCTGCCAGAGAAGCTTACGATCCAAAATACAACCCCATGAAGTTTGTTAAAATTAACTGCTTAATATTAGATAGCAAATGCAACCTTGAGGTTAGTAATGTCACAGGAGATCACCCTTTCCTCTCTTTTTTTCTCCTATCCTCATCATGTACATGCACATCAGAGCCCAGACCTGAAAGGAACAGAACCGGTTGGGTCCCAGGCTCTGACCTTCTACCCCACTGGTTTGGAAGGCTTAAAGCTATGCTCAGGGTAGGCGTGAAAGATATAAAAATGTTGCAGTTTTGTTGGTGGTGTAATAGGGAATGTGAGAATATGGCTGAGAACAGCTGGATAATAGACTAGAATCTGTAGTCTCTTGAAATGAGGCAAGAGGTCCATGCAAGCTACCTGTAATGTGGGCTGAGGATGGCCAGGCTAGGACTGATCAAGGTACAGCATTTAATAGTATACAGCATTATTAAACACATGGATGTAGTTGTGCTACTACTAATGAACAACAAGTGTGAGTAGGCTTGCTGTTTGGGTAGAGTAACTGAACTACTAGGAAATAGGTGACAGTAGTTGGTAGAAGAGTGTAAGGAAAGTGTGAAAGTGATTGTACATAAGGGAGAGAACTTGTTTCTTTTTTGGTTTGGCTTTTCAACAACAGGATCCCATGAGTGTCTGGTGTTTGGTTATTGTGCATAGGGTTGTTCTTGGGGGAATTATGGTCCCTGGGCTGTTGACAGTGCCTAGTGGGCCAGAGCAGCCAGTAAGTGTGATAGACCGAGGGGCAACAACCATGAGGGGCCACTTCTGGAGACAGCAGGGCTTGCTTAGTCTGCCACAGCCCAGGAAAGGGCTTTTTCCTTTTCTGTTGTTGCAATTATGGATGCAGCCAGCTGAGCTCGCCCTGTGGCAGAAGATCCTGGAAGGGCTCAACATTTCTTTCTCTCTCATACTTTTAAATTCACGTCTCTAATAGATTGCTGAAAAGCGAGGTGTGTGTCAAACTGAGCAAGAGTGTGCAGTGTGTTTGTGCTGCCTGATGCAAGGGGAGAATGTTTTAACTAGGTGATGCTGCCATTGGCAGACATGCTGGGGAGAGCAGTATAAAGGGGCTGAGTAGCTTCTTCCAGAACCCATGCAAGACCAGTGGAATTGGTTAAAACTGGAGTAAACAAACCCTCCTAGATCCAAGCTGGGTCCATGACTAGTGCTCTACTTCAAAGCCCCTGCCAGCTTTGGAAACAAAGTACTTGGTTTGCACAGCACCTGTAATGGATCCTGTAAGGATTATGCTGGACCTGAACTAGCCCTACCCAGACACAAATCTCATGTCTGCATCAGAACCTACTTGCAATAGGTGGCACTGTTAGTTTGTAACTCGGGCAAACCACCCACAGACGAGTGGGAGTTGATGGTAGCTGCAGTCCAAAAATAAATTTGCATGCTGGGCTGAACAACAAGTGAAAACTGCCACTGCAGGTCAGGGATTGATTGACAAGTGTGTTCAGCTTCTTGTAAAAGTCAATTGAGATGTGTGGAAGCCAAGCATTAAGTGATCCTCTGAGCCATGGATGTTTTAAACCTAGTTCTACCTTCAAATGCGCCTGTGTGATTCCTCAAAAAAGATTAGCAAAACTTTGTGCCTGACATAATGCACAACTTCGGGTTTAGGTTTTTGCTTTTAAGTTCAAATCTGGCAAATGTTCATGCTTTGTTCCCTCTTCTTCCTCCACTGTTTTCTTCTGCAACTTTAATAACAGCTTATGCCCCCTCTTCTCTCCAGAAGGAGATTTTTTGAAGCTTGTTGTGATCCTCTGTTTCTAAGTGACTGTAAAATTTTCTGCTGCTGTGAATGATGTAAATGACTTGACCAGAGGATTTGTGCTGCTCTGGGTGGTCAGTATACTCATCAAATGCCATGTGTGATTGAGATATGTAGATATTATGATTTCAGGACAGTTGTGCTAAGTTCTAGGAGCTGAATAAGCTTCACATGCTACATTTTGGTATGTGATAGCTCTCTATGCAGGACAGATACCCAGTGGAGACAGACTGTTCTAATTTTTAAAATCACGAAAGGCTTTTGACACTTGCTCTATTAATTTTCCACTAAGGACACTGAGTCCTTAAAATAACTGTTTAGCTAACCTCTGTATGAACGGGCCCTGCTTGTTACTACTAAAATTGGAAGTACTCATTGTACTAATGGATTTTGGCTCTTCCCTGCTGCTTTACCTTTATCTTTTAAGCATAGATATTATTATTTGAGTGTTGGTTTTCTGAGTAAAAAGATAAAAATGTGCATTTTAAATTAATCCTCCTTATCCTCTTTGCTGTCCTCTCCCCTTAGAATTTCCTCTTAGAAGCTCAGAACTGCTGAACAACAGTGCAATTGCTATTGTGCAGTCCTGTCAGCTACATCAAATACCACTGTGAGCTTGCCTAGCTTTTCCAGCAGACCTGTTCACAGGCACTGATGTTTTTTTAGCTCAGTTTCTGTAGGTGCTCACTGTCAAAACATGGCATTACTAACCCAGTTAGCGAAGCTAGAGTCCTCTATTGTGTGTTATGGAGACATGTGTTGACTCAAAGTTTTATACTGTCAGCGTATTACCAATTATTTCTGTGTTAAGTATTTCATTCTATTTTGATTCTCTATTCTGCAATTTTAAAAGCTCAGTGTGAAGGCTTAGGGCTGCTTTGATGGACAAAGTTAATCACTTCAGTGATTCAAGCCCCCTGCCTGACATATCAAGCCTCAAAGACTTGTTCACTTGCTAACTTCAAATCCTAAAATCCCAACTGAAGTATTAGCAGCAGGCTTCAAACTAATTTCCTGACTACCTAGAAGGGGACAAAAGTCAGCTGCAGCTGTATACAAGGGGGCTGGGCTGAATCTTGGAGTTGCATCATGCATTTGCATGCAATTAATTTTCATCTGATTTAAGATCTCAAATTCTTTGAAAAGGAAAAAGATTACTCTTCAGAGACTTTCTATAAAATTGCTTATCTTCCATATGTCTTTTTGGGAGAGGGAGAAGGCTTGTCCTAGAACAGCTTGAAGTATATTCTGTGAAAAACATGTGTAGTCATCCTAACATAAGATTATTCATTGACCTACATTCAAGAGAAGTTCGATGAAAATTGAGTATGGATCTGCAGTATTTGATTAATGGTTATCTAAATTTTATTTGAACATCACCTATTTGGTATCAAAAGAATTCCAAAGATGCAGCACACTTAGCAACTCATAAAAATTCTGAAAGGAAGTGATCTCTATAATCCCTGGTGCTTGTTCTGAGGCCTGTCTCAAATATTTCGAATGTGTTTTTCTCAAAGATATCCAGTCTGAAGGTGCTCCTAGGTTACCATTAGGTCTGACCACCTTTTTTCTCTTTTTAATGAGCCTTTAGTGCAAATGGCGCCTTGAAAAATATTGCTGTCTTGTGTTGAAGCCCCATTTTTTAAATTTGCCATGTCACTACCAAATTGCTGTGATGTCTTCTACAAACAGTCAGAAACTTTTCAGTACTTACACAATCAACCTATCATTGCTGCCAGATGTATTTGGAAGTGTTGATCTTAATCTTTTGGGGTTGTCTTGGCCTGTTTCTAGAAGGACTGGCTGGCCCTTACCCAGTGCTTTAGGTATTGCAACCAGGACATCCCCAGGCTTGCGTGTGGATGGTGTGGTGAAAATCCAGTCAGTGAGGAATTTGCATTCCTCTTCTGGCATCAGTGGTGACTTTCACAGCACAGCTCCCCTACCTGTGTGTGGTTATTCAGATCTGTCTCTAACAGACTGAGTGTGGAGGTGACAGGAGTAAATTTAGTACTTACTGACACCCATGAAGACCCTTCCATGAACTTCAGTGGATGTTACATTATGATCAGACTTTATCCTCCTTTCACTGAAATTCAGACTACCTATTCAGATGCCTGGTATGATTTAGCGATGTATCCTCTGAGTTAGAGAATCAGTGCTATAAAACAGCTTGCCAACTGATTTTCACAGGGTTGCCACTGATAAAAATGTCCAATATACTATTCAGCAATTGCTGCAGCAATTGGCCCTTGTTACTCCTTGTGCTGTCCTTTTTTTGTGCTTTCCCAGCTAGTCTGTCATAGGAGAGATCTGAATGTTTGCTCTTCTTTCCAGGTGTAGAAATCATTTGAGAAGGTCGCAAGCTAACTGCCTGAATGTGTGTGCAGGAGAAAAAGTACTATTTGCATTAGGTAGAAAACTGCTTGTGTTTTTTCTCATGCAGAAGATACCTTGAGTAGCTGTTTTTCTGTTAGGAAGGCAAGCAGAAATGGCCCCATTAATATCTTGTCCATTCTGGAACCTCTGCTGTGACCCCATCATACCAAAGAGCATGTTATTTTAGAGTGTCTTGGCCACTCACAACTAAAGCTGATGTAAAGGTGATTTCCTCTCGAACTGCTTCTGTCTGCAGTTAGCATGGTTGATGGAATGGATGTTATGTTCTGACTGCAAATCAAAACAGGTTTCAAATAGAAATAATAAATCCCAGCCTCCATAATTTTGTTAGTGACAGGAAATGATTTTGAATTGATGAAAGTATTAAGATGCTAAGAGTTTTAATTGGGATACTAATCTTCAAGTTTAAAATACCAATGAAAAAAGGCATGTGCCCCTGCCCCACAGGAAACTATGCATGTCTGTATAGGGTGCATTTCAGTTTTCTTGCTTTCAGCTTATTTTTTGAAAGATTAAAGAAATATGTATTTCCTAGTACTTAAAAGAAGTCGACATACAGTTGTTAAATGCTAAATATCAAGGTGTGGCATGGGCAGATAGCTGGCTGAGGAACCAGAAGCTGCAGGGAATTTCCTGGGCATTCCTTGCCAGCCAGGGCCTGTCCCACTGTCCCTAGTGAGGGAGCAGGGTGGGCCAGGGGACAGCCCCCAGCCCAGGGTATCAGGCAGCTCTGGGGACAGGCCAAGATCAGCTGGAAAGTCAGTCCATGGCTCAGTGTCTGGAGCAAGGGGATCCATGGCCAGGTGTGGGCATGACTGTGTGGCACAGCTGAGACATGGCTCAGGCAGGGGACAAGGGTGAGAGCTTCAGCTTACAAGGAAGGAAGGGGGAAACCCCCACAAGATACCTTAGCAGACCTCTTGAGGCAGTTCTGAGCTTTCTTCAGAGCTTCCCAGTGAGCCAACTCACTGGCTTTGAGAAATTTGGGACTGAGAGGCACTTTAAGCCCTGACATCAAGAGGCTGTGTAAATAGGCAGAAAATAAAAAGGAAGAAAATCCCTGGGACTCCATTGTGCTTCTAACTCGTTGGACACTTGCTCCTTGCACATTGTACTGAGCAGTCATCAACCCAGTAGTATATGCACGAGGTCTGGAGAATTTTGCTTTGCTAGTATTTAATGTATACATATTTTAGGTGCACTAATGAAAGCGTAGCATGGTTGAACAAAGCTTTTGAATTGAATTTTCTATGCCTTACAGTACTAAAAAAAAATTATTAGAAGGAGAAACATCATGGGTGAAAAGGAAGTTTCACACTGCTTCTATAGTGTAAACAGATTTCTTATCTTGCTAATTCCTTTCGGTCATTGTTAATGCCCCTTTCAGACCACATGAATGACATTTTTAGGAAGATATATCCCTTAGTTCACAAATTTAAACTGAAATATTGTCACTAGGACATTCTTCACTGCTGAGAGCTTGGTGAGTCCCAGTCAATGGCAGTAGCTCACATGGCCTGGGCAGCATGTTGGCCTCCAAGGTAACAATCCCATTTCCTTCAGGGACTGTCATAACTGGGGAAGTCAGAGTGGAGCTGAGAATGGCCGTGACTCATAACTGATACCAGTAGGTATGACCAGGACAAGTGGGTTAAGATGGTTTATGCTGTTATAGTGGAATTAACACACTTGATGACTGACTGGTGAGAGTTATTGGGTGTGCTGAACAGCTAAATTCAGTGGGACTGTGGTGGAGTAAGACACTCGGAGCCAGCAAATGTACTGGAGTTTGGGTGCATTTTATCTACGCTTCCCACCATATTAAGACTATTTTGTAGTAGAGCACACAATTGTTTGACAAGCCTGTTCTCAGGCAACACATCTGAATGTACACTGCTTTATAAATACATCTGCCATAGGGTTTGTCAGGTAGGTCTTTGGTGCCTTTCACACTTGCTTGGTCAGAAGTGTTACATGCAGCCCTTTGCACAGGATGGCAGAAGCATCTGTTTTATGACATGAAGACGTGGAATGGAAGTAAATCACTTATAGTTTGTATTACTGGAACACTCATCAGCCCTGTTTGTGTGTTGGAGCTGCACAAACACAGAACAGACAGTCCCAGCTCCATGAGCTTAAAAGTCTCAACATGCTGGATTTGAAAATGTACTAATATGAGAGTCTGTAAGGAAGAGCCCATCACATTATTACATTGAGATCAGCTCAGAGTACTGTAAAATATTCAAATATTCTGATCTGCTGTGAACCTGGTGTAACTCAGTTGAAATCAAATTTATCACAGCAAGGTTGACCTCAGTAAAATAAATGCTTTATTCTACTATAAAAACTCAGCCCAACCTCCTCTGTATTGCAGCCAGAGAGTCTGCAAAAAAAAAAAATAATTTAAGAATCAGCCTTTCCTTAGTAAGCCTTAAGATAGCAGCTTGGTTGTTTTAGGTGTTTTTTATTAAATATTGTTTAATTAAAAACTGGTTTAACTGATTTGGAGCCTGAAACAATTCCCATTAATGCCTTTGAGAATATTTTATTCAACTTATTAGCAATTAGATCTAGCCCTTAACCCTTTGGAAACTGCCAACAAATGCATATTCAGGAAAAGCAGCTAAGTATTCATTTGGTTGGCTGTCTGGAGACTGCAGATGTTCCAAGGATTAAATAGATTTTTTTTGCCACTGGGCAAAGTTGTCTGCCAGGTTCTCACCAGATGCATGGTAATAAAGCTGGGTTTTCTCAACAGTTCTGATGCAGAGTTTAAAGCGAACTGAGTGACTCAGCTGCTAACAGGATAAGCAGAGTTCTCCAATGCCTTCTGTTTGCTCTGGTTTGAACTGAGATGCAAGCTGTAAGCAAACTAAAGTATTATTTGATAGTCTTTCCTGAAAATAGTGAGAATCAAGCCCATTCTCTTAAGTGGCAAGTGGCGTATCTCAGAAGAGCTGTGCAGTTATTGTTACCTGACATTTTGAGGCATCCTCAGAGGCCAAGGACCAAATAGTCATGAAGGATTTATCGCCTTCATGGCAAGCAGCAGTGTCCAGGGCAGGGTGCAATGCCTTGCTGGAAGAAGGTGGGAAAGGTGGTGTTCCTGTCTGCAAAAGGTGTTCTGAGCAGTTGGTGTAATACTCACAGGATGAATGTTCTTTTCTGAGCGTAGCAGTGGGGTTAGTGTGGCGCTGGCTTCGCCAAATGCATTGACAGCTCAGGCAAAGGTCTCAAGTGCTGCAGACTGACTAAGGACAGCCTGCAAGTCGCACCAGTCCTGCTATGGTTTAGAAAGGACCTGAGACAGATATGCCTAAATCAATTATTTCCTGCTCTTAAGGTTTAACACTCTCAGTCTAAGCATGTAACAAACTCAGAGGTGGGGACTAATGAGCAGGGAAACGCAGGAGATGTGCGGTTTCATTTCCAGCCTGCTTCTGCTAACAGGGCAGCAAATGGGCAAGCAGGTTTTTGCTGTTCTCTTGTGTTTATAAGCTCAAGTAGCGTGCATGGAGGTCTAGGAGTGTAAGACCAGGAGGAGGATTCCCATGTCCTGTTCTTCCTTTGCAGGCACTCAGAATGACTTGCTCCCTGAAATTTCATAAGATGTTGAGTTGCAGTGGCAAAGATAAGAGCCTTCTGTCAGATTTGTGCTGTTTGTTAGAGCTAGTGTGGGTGAAAGTCTTAAAGAATTATCACACATTGAAGCAAACCCAGAGCTGAAGCTGAGTCAGGAAAAGCTCCCCCAAAACTTACTAGCAGTGTTAGCTGCCCAAGAAGAGAAACCTAAGTTGGCTGAGGAAATACACCTGCTATGTGGCTCCACAAATATCTGGAGTCTGATTTTTAGAAACTGAGTCCCTCCCAGAAGCCAGAGTCCTTATTGTTTGCAATTACAAACACACAAGTTACTGTGCATGATTGAGGCACCAGATTTTCTTGTGTTATTATGCAAGTTGAATAAAATCAGGACTTCCAAGACTATACTGCTTCCCTTCCAGGATAGCTTTTTTTATTTGTCTTAACAATCCAGGGAGCTTACTGTTAGGGACTTGTTCCCACAAACATTTGTTTGTTGCAAATTGTCTGGTGCGTTTTGTCTCCTTTACCTCTCTTCCACTAGGTTGTCTGCTGTTTAAATACCAACCGCTACTTCCTTCAGAGTTCTGTATATCCATGTGACCATTCTGGAGATTTAAATTCCTGACAAATACCAAGATGAACAATAGCTGTATCAGAAAGGAAATCCTTTGATAAGACAGAGCTGGAGGAGTGACTGCTAACCAACAACTTAGGAGACTGACCAAGTTTTCTAGCTCAGTCTGGCCCTTATTTCCTCTTGGGAAATTCATTTAATTCACTTCATCCTTTTCTTTTGCTCTTTGTAAACGTGAGATGATACTCTTTTATAAGGATGTTGTAATTCATTAACTCCTGTAAGGCTCTCAAGCTGCATTGCTGTGTAGTATCTAAGTACGACTTAATCAGAACAGTGTTATTACTAAACTATTTTTGCTTTTGTCCAAACTGAATGAACGCTAATTTGTGTTGTGTGTGAACCTTTCTGAATTGACACTGTATTAAAGAAACAATTTTTTTACCATACTAAGTGCAAGCAAAGAAAGGAGAGAATAAAGATACATATTTTTCAATTTATTAATTCTGGATCATGTCAGAGAGCACAATACTTAGTGGATTACTTAGGCTAATATCCTTTCGCTGGACTGCTCAAAGTCGTACATAATGGATGGTGTACCTTTTTGTGTACACATGCATTATGCATGGATTTTGGACAAGTTATAATCAGGTCTAGGAATTCTGCCAATTTACTATTGGAAAAATTTATGGTACTTAGCACTTATGTACCACTTTACATTTTTCAAGGGGAGTTATAACTAATTAACCCTTGCACATCTGTTACCGCAGATGTGAAATACAGTTAAAAGTTAAATGACTTTTCAAGTTAATACCAAAGTCAGAATTAAACCTCAAGTTGCTTACTATTTGTCTTATGATCAATTTAAAAGGCTACTGCAATAAAGAGTCACTAAAACAAGGACTGGGTTAGTGGAATACAAGAGTATTCTGGCTTATTTGAGGGCTTGACTCCCTGGATATTAGTTTGACAGAAGTGAGCAAGTAAATATCAAACAGAAGCATCGTGTCATCAGGTCTTACATTGAGAACATCCTGCTTGCTGCTTAGCAAGGACTCACAGCTGCCAGGGGAGTGGGTTTTTTTTGTTCTTTATCAACTTAACCCACTTGGTTGTCTTTGATACTCCCCAAATACATATGAGACAAGCAATTGCAGGTGAGCAAGTGACAAGTTGAAAGCCACACTGAATGTAACTGAAAGGAGGGACTGAAGAGGTACAGAAAAAGTTTCTTGGCTAAAACAATTGTTGTTGTTGTGAGTCATTATTGCCTGGGCTTGCCAAAATCTTCTGATGGTTTTCTGTTTGCTAATTACCTATGACTGTAGGAATGCACCTCTTACAAAGCCAGCTTCTCTTCTCTTTCTTGGGAAAAAAACAGTTATGGTTTTAATGAAAACTTGTAACCCTAAACTACAGAAGTGAGAATGAGCAGCTTTAGATGAAGACTCTACATGGCTCTGTTCTTTGTGCTTGCCACTAGCAGACCTGCTTTTTTCAGGGAGTGGGTAGCTTTTCACTTAAAAACAACACATTTCTCAAAATTGCTGTGCTGTAGGCTCTGAACTGGCATGGGTATAAAAATCTGACTTCTTTCCTCTTTCTGTGTGATTCCACTGTGTGATTGCACCTGCAACTGGTATTCTCATTTACTACCTCAGTGTTGCAGGGTGTATTTTAAGTGTAAGGCAGAGTTGAATGAGTGCAGTTAGACCTGATGGCACAGGTTTGTCTGCTCTAACCCATATCTAAATCCCAGTGTTTCCCAAGCTGCTGTGGAGAGCTAGAGCCAACCAGTAAGAAACACCAGACACAATAAATTACGCAGCATCTAGCTGTTAGTTACATTCTCTGCATTACACATACAACCTGAGTTCTTTGTGGCTTCTGTTATTCAGGCTGGAACACCATTTAGTGTGAGGTTTTGCATCCTTCCTATGAAAGATTTCAATATTCTAGTATGTATATGATAAGCACACTGTTGGTTTTTCATGGCTTGCAACTCTGGTTATTAAAAGGAGCTCTTTCCTGCCTGTTCTTAATTCAAACATTCTCCCTGCTGGCATGTATTGATCCATAACATTCATGTGTCAGCATGTAGTGATTCTCTCCATGTTTAAATGAATCAGCTGTCAAATGCCAACCTGGCAAGGTTCTGCTGCTGTGTGCCACAAACTGTCTCGGGTCCCTTTCTTAGCATTTGTACATTTCAAAATTTGCACATATGCATTTATCTCTGCTCATCTGTTCTTTGCATGTTCAAGCTTGCAGGAACAGAGGTGATCACTTCCCTGTCCTTTGTATTCTGTTATCTCTGCTTCTTTTGTGGAGCTTTCCATAACTGCTTGATTGGGTTTTTTTACCAGTATCTTTCTACCTTCAGGAAGCAGAAAGTTTGTTTTCCCTCAGGGGTTTAATTTTGATTTTTTTTTAAGCTGAAAAATCTCTGGCTAAGAGATCTTGATTTGCAAGGATTCTTACCTTATTGCTTTTTAAGAGATTATATACATCATCGTTTTCTGTTTCTCTCATGGTTTCTACTTATTTGTAAACTTTGGCAAGTGTTATGATATCACTTGTGCCTGCTCCTCTGAACTTTCCTCCTCCTTTTTCCTCTATGATATTGTGAGAGAAATGAGCTTTTCAGGAAGTCTGAGTCTGCATTTCACTTTTAAGTCAACATATCTTTGGAAAATTGGGATGCTCTTATCTTGTGCCCCATATCAAGCAACAGGCAAATACTCCAGAGGAAGATGGGTGAGGGGGAGGACAAACCCAAAACACCACAAAAAAAGCCTCTGAACTAGAACAAACCTCATCCCCATCTTCTGGAATAAAATAAAAATCAGTAAAGGCAGAAATACTAGCCCAAGTGGATAAATTGTGTGTTGCATAGCTTGCCAAGTTGTTTGTTCAGGCCTGGTACTGTTCTAGGTAAGCTGAAATAGTCGTCCCTGTATAGCTGGTGCTTGACCCTTGCTCAGAGACCCCGAGTAAGTTAGAAGTCCTGGCCAGACTCCAGCATGGCCTTCTAGGAGTGCAGTTTAGATCTCGTCTTTGGTTTTATTCATATGCTGCTTTGTGTATTTTAAGAATCCTACAAAGGGGTCATTTTTCTCCTCTTAAAGCATGGGGCAGCGTAAGCCAACTACATTGGGATCTGTCTCAACATGTCATTGAGACAGCCTCTTCACCCTGGGAGGACATTGGCTGTTCTAAAGGATGAATATCTTCTCTTCATAAATGCTTTTTATTCTAGTCCACATTGCTGCAGCTATTCATATTCCTATTAAAGTCCAATTCCTGTTTCCTTACAGATTAGACTTTAGAATAAGTTGTGCCTGCAAAATAAACCAAGTTATAATAAAAGCTAAAAGGATCTCAATGGCTTAGACTCTGATGTACATTTGAGGTCACTCTAACCCCAAGTACTGTTTTAAAGTTGTAACAATGAGAGAATGACAGTATAATGTTACTGTGAAAGCATAATTCATCTGGATGTCTTTTGGTTCCCCACACTATTAGGCCTATTAAGAATTTGAAACACTCTGAATAGGCATTAAAAATTGTTGATGAGAAAAGTTCCCATCAAAGTCCATTAGCATAAATGAGTGGTCACAGTAGCTGGGGGCTGACATACTTCATATTCTTTTCTTATAAGAGTAAGTCTGAACTTCTGGAGAGCTTTCAGGCTCAATCTTATTCAAAGATGATCTCAGATGCCACTTAGCATTCCCATCGTTTTTCATGCACTTTTGTGTGAGGAGCAAGCCTTCAGAAACAAGGCATACATTCATTTTAGTAGATAAAATACAGGTGGGAGGAGGGGTAAGAACTGAAGCATAGCTGCAAGAGAAGACAGCTTCCTGGATTCTCAGCTTTGCATACCTGTGGTGTAAAAGGACTGTCAAACCTCAAAATGGTCACTAGACTTTATACAGAAAAGAAAGAAAAGCTTCATTTCTGCTGTCAGAACCCACAATAGATCCTTGGATATTGAAACGACATGTGGATGTTGGAGGCATCATAACTTTGTGGTGTGATAAACCTGATATTAAGTCTGGTGATACTTAGCAGTTGAAAACACTGAGCTGCACAGAAAGGTCACTTAGCAAACTTTGTAGCTTTTTATCAAAAAACTAAACTAATCAATCATAACTTCCCCCATTCTTGTCTGTCATGTAAGTCACCTCAGCTAATTCAGGTTTGTTTGTAAATGTATCCACAAAAATTAAAAGAACACAGTGTGCTGGCTCAGCCTACCTGTGGCAAACAGCCTGGATAACACCACCTGCCAAGGTAGGTGCAGCAGCACAAACGGGGTGTGCAGCTGGGCTTCACAAAAGGGCTGAGAGCTCCTCTGTCCAAAACACTCACTTGAAAGTGGAGGACAACCATCAGTCAATTACCTTTTGAAATAAAGGCGGCATCAACTTGAAAAGCAGTGTAAAAAAAAAAAAAAAGGCAAAAGAACTTGTAACAATGGGGAAGAGACCTTGAAGCAGAAACAGCAGCTGCCAGAACTGGGTTTGGCATTGCCAGTTTTCCTGGGGCTTCAAGACCTTCGTACCTGGGCCTGGCTGAGCATCCTCTGTGGCAGACACCAGGAGTAGCCTGTGTCAAGGCAGGGCACTGTCAATATGAAGCCCAGCAAGTAGGGGACCCCTCCTCAAGCAGGTGTGTGCATGTTGGCAAGTGTGTAAGTCCTATGTTGTGGTTTTCTGTCGTATTACTGATGAAAACACAGCCACTGGAATGTGAAAGTCAGGAAAAATATTCTAGAACCCAGAGAGCTTTAAAACAAATTTCAGCTGAATTACAGCCACTTGTCCTGCCCTTGAGGGCAAGTAGGATGTTAGAGATGTTGAAGAGTTTATTGAGCTCCGTATTCAAAGAACAGCTCAGCATCCAAATTGGAGAGAGAGATTTCTCCGCACAGTCTAGGTGGTGAAATACCTGGCCATCTTGTCTGACGGATGTTTCAGCATTGAGTGTTCATGAAGATGTGGCCCTCAGTGAATCCCTCGCTGGGTATCAGAGGTCTTGTGAAAGTCTTGATCCACTTACAAGCACAGAGCCTGTGCTGATCTGGTCCAGTGCTTCCTTCTTCCCACTTATCTGCACACAGGCAGAACGTTATTTTTAGCTGCCTTATAGTAACTACAGCAAGTTTTGCGCTTATTCAAACATGCCATGCAAACAAATTTGAGGTAAATTTTTCTCTATCTCCTTAAATAACATTGAAATGGATTGGGAAACTGAATTTTTAGTTTTTGTGATATGATAAGTTCAGAGGTATCTAAGGTAAAGAAACATTAAACGTTTTGTCTATTTATACATTTAAACTCTGCTTTATCCTCTAAGCAAATTTTAAATGCTTATTTGTAATGATGTCTTAAAATTATTTGCTTAAGGAGAAAGGTTAAATCACTGGTATATTAGAATGTATTGCTTATTCATGTCAGCATAAACATGTAAAGTAGGGAATAAAATTAGCATCCTTAACAGCTGACAGTAGAATGGGAATATCCATAATCATGCTGGTGTTCCTTTGCCAGTTGGTCGTATTGTTCTGATAAACAGCATTAAACAGTGACAGTATTTTATAGGATTATCCAGTGACTAATGTCTTGATATTCCATGCAAGCATGGATCCTTGAGAGGCATATCCTGCTTTTTTTCTGTCATCTTTATGACATCTCTTTGAAAAAGCAATATCAGTTACCAAATGTTCCAAATGAGATTGTTTCTCAATATAGATATCTTCCTTTCTCTCTGCTCACATATTCATAAGTTTATAGCTTTAGGATATTGTACAAATTATCCCTTAGATCATTAGATACCCTTTAGTGTGTGATGTTCTTACTAGTGTAATAAATGAGAAAGAGACTACAGCTTGTCCTAACAGCATTGTGGTCCTTCTACTGTCCTTGTCCCAACAACAGATGGTATTTCTATTTATATGCGTCATCTGTTGATCACAATTATGTGTAATCATTTTTCCAAATTATTGCCATAAACATTAAGTCTCAGGTTCTGCCTTTTTTTAACTGTCAGGTTTTATCTCAGAAGTTTTTGTGTAATCTTTAGGACTGGTCTAACTGTAAGAATATTGACTTTTATTGACTAAAATGAGCTGGATTTTTTTTTCTGGATCTCTGTGGGTTAGGACTTAGTGTTGCTCTGGTGTTTTGTACCAGTTCCTATTGCTTGAGGATCTTAGTTTACTTCTAAGTGGCAAATTAATTTTAAAGGAGAAAGATCTGAAATATTACTGGGATTAGACTTGTGGTAAATGCTGATACTCTCACCTCTTGCTTCCCCCTCTGTATGAAACTTTGAAGGCTGAATGTGCTTTACATATGTCAGCAGGCCTTTACTACATGTTTTTATAGTCAGTTCTTTTAGTATCTCTTTGGGGTTTTGTTCTTACCATCTTCTCGTAATCTTGCAAGCTGCAGAAGCTACTGTTCTGAGGTTCATCCTTTTGCACAAGTTCTGATTCTGCAAACACCATTTTTGCACTTTCCCTGTGCTTCTCAAAATAATACATTTGTCAGGAGTTTGTCATGTGAAGCCACAAAACTTGAGGTATGGCTCAATTAAACAGTTGAGAAACTTGTCCTGTTAATCAAAACAAGCTCTGCTTATCAGTCTTTTCTTTCCTACTTCACAGTTCTATGTAAAAGACTTCTCTACTGTAAATGCCTGTTGACTGGCAAGTTATCCACAGCAAATAAGCATTAGCTTCTGATTTTATTGTCATTAAGGAAGCTTTCAGCTGAAAGACTAACTGATTTATGAAAATCATCGAGGTTTAACTTGGAGTGAAGCAAACATGTATAAGTGCAAGCTAAAAATAATATATGCTAGAATTATACTACAAAGACTTTCATCATTTGAGAATATGTTTGATTTAAATCCAAGTTCCAGTACTAGGAGCCTTATTTCTGAAATGTAAAAGGAATTATTATTGCTGTATTATAGGTATATACTATAATGAGTAAGGATCTTTCTCTTTTAATTTAATATATTGTACTCCACCAGTTATATTTGTAATACAATACTTCTTGGATACTCATATGCAGCTCCTCATAAAGTTCTCCTAAAATCAATACTAAAAGGCTAGAATTATTTGAGATGTGGCAATTACTGACTGCAAGAAAACGATTCTCTCCTGAACACTTCCAACAAGCAAATCACTGCCAAAATACCGCTGTTAGAAAGTGTGTTAAATAGTGAGTGTAAATCACAAAGCTATAATGGTGTTTTGTACAAAACAGTTCACTAATGGCTCACAAACCATGGCAGTTACCTTTACAGCAAGCAGACTCCTGAATCCCAGACGAATACTGGGGTGTTTTATTGCACACGGATTTGGAGATCACTGTGTTGCTCAATCGCTGGGCTATTTAATGCTTTACTAAGTTTGTGAATTGTCTCCATCGGGTGACTACTCCCGTGTTTCAGAATGCGTTTGGCTATGTTGCCGCATCAGGGATGTCTTTAAAACCCAGCTCTTCAGGATGTGCTGCAGCAGTGTCAACTGGATGTATTTCAGAAGTGCACCGGAGCTTTTTCAGCACAGCCAGCCAGGATGGTTTAGGGGGCCTTCGGGGCAATTTAAGCTTGGCTTTTAAAGAGGGTAAGGGCTTTAAAATGTAACCTCTCCTTTATCTGTCAGTATCTAAACCAGTTTCTATGTACTGTAGTGGGTTATACTGGTTGCTACAGAAGAACATAAAGTTTTGTCTTGATTACTGACGTGGGGATGGGCAGATGGAGGTGCAGAGATACCGTACAATTTACTTCAGCAGTTCTGGCAGCACTCCATATGCGCTTTGCTTGATAGCCTCTTTTTGGTCCACGTGGGCTATAACTGTGCCAGAATGGTTGGCTTTTACATTACAAGTGGAGCAGGAATGTATGTTTTGCAGGTACCTCGCTAATAATTTATCTATCCCCAAAGTTGCTTTCCTGAAATCTGAAACACGTTTTTAGCTCAAATGTCTGATACAGGTAGAACAAGCAGAGCTAATGAAGAATGAATAATAACGCCATGGGAAATGATCATGAATGCAATGTAGCAATCTCCTAGGGTATCTAGGGAGACTCATTTGTATGCCATGGCACAGACAAAGCACCCCTGTTTGCCACTGTCAAACCTAGTTAGCCCTAGAGAGTCTTTCCAGATTAAATAGCACAGCGTAACAAATCCACTAGAGAGAAAAACAGTCTCTGTGCGTGTAGCACACCCACTTCTGAAAGTCTGACTTCAGGACAGGCAGACAAATGTCATGCCAAAGGGTATTTTTTTCAGACAACTGAACGCTCAAGATCAGGAAGTTTGAATGAAACTGTCTCCAAAGATGTAAGTGTAGCAAGTCTGTTACAGTCACACAACATTTTCAGTAGATACAGTGCACTCTGACATGCTCATTATTTTCCATGCACAGCTGATCTTGCATCATTGGGTATTAAGGGACACACAAAATATCCCTTTAAATATTTAATACTATTTTCATATACTGAAAACTGTCACTGGTATTATATATTGTACATAAAACCACCTTTCCTTTTTCATTTTCTACCTATAAAGATGTGTCGTACATGTTTCCCTCTCTCAAATTTATAACGGAGACGACAGGTTTCTTTCTCAGTAGCTGTGGACATAAAATACCTAGCAGCAAAATGGCTTTTAACTCATTTTTATAGCACTGTACGGCAGTATATTCCTAATAGCCTTTTCTCAGACCATAGAAATGCCACCATTAGAGGTGGGCTGTGGCTGCCTGTGTCTCTTACAAAGAAAGAAGCTTTCCACAGAGGTTAAAAGTCTTCATTAGAGTACACAAGTTTATCTATTCAAGCCAAAATCTAACTCCTATCTTTTTTTTTAAGCTTTTAGAGATGTTTTAGAAAAATGAGTTATGCAGAAAGGCCTCTTGAAGCTAAACTGTTGGAAGCAGTGCAGGCCAAATTCAAATAGCTATTACATGCAGTACATGCTACTCAAGTATGAATCTTCCCCTTTGGCCAAAGTGTTGAGTATGTCCACATACATTCCCCAGTTATCTTAACGGGCATGCTCTCTCACTCAAACTTTAACTTGATTTGTCAAGCAAGAAAATCTTTTGTTGGGAATACAGCACAACCTTGGAAAATAGAGCAGTTGTGCATTGGTATGATTAAAACACTACCTCCTGGTGACTTTGGGAGTAGCCTTGTCCTCCATCTCTCAGCTTGAAGTATTAAAAGGCAAGACCAATTCATTTCTCCTGCCACCAAACCTTGCTCGTATTTTGGGCCCAAACTCACGTGTTGGCAGCAGCATCCAGAATCCTGAAGAAGTTACATCTTCTGTCCCTTGCAGATTTGTAATGTGCTTCAGCCAGACATGCCTTCTGACTGTCAAGCTAATATTTGACATATTTGATTAGCCTTAGCCTGCTGCACGCATAGTTTCAGGTTGATTACTTTTTCAGCCACAAGTGCTCAGGTGAAGCGAAGCGGAACAGAGCTGAGTGCAGTAGACTGTCACACTGTGAGAAAGCAACTAATGCCAGCACCTCCCCACTGTGCCTAGAGCATGGCCATGTATAAATTCCATCTTTTCCACTAGGTCCTGAGGGGCGATAGGTGCAGGTCACAGGTAAGAGGTGGCCATGGTAATGGTCAGTTGCTGCCTCCTAAAGACAGGAGAGAAATGAAGAACTGATGGATTTTCTTTTGGGAAGAGGTGGCCAGTGGTCTCATAAACTAACAGCCTCAAACTTGTTCTCAGCTGTGATTTATCTATTGGTCCATGCTGCAGTCTAGCAGGCTGGTTCTTTAAGGGCAGAAATGAGTTTCAAGAGGCTGGCAAAAGGAGCTGTAATTGAGCTGGAGGATTTAAGTGTTGCAGACAGGAAAATGGGTATTCCTTCTATTGAAAACTTATAATGTCTCAAATAATTTGATTTAGAAAATGAAGAAAAATTGTGGCAAGAGGTCTAGTTCTCCATGAAGGCACACCTGTATGCCATGTTCCAAGCATAACATTTTTATGGTTTAATGTAAGTAGGAGTGTGCATGCATAGACAACATAACTATATCACTTATTTTATCCCCATAAAGGAAAAAAGACTTACCAATTCCCTTTCTGCTATGTCAGAAAATGCCGTAAAATGTGCTCATATTCAACATTCTTATATAAAAAAACCAAAGCCAGTAGGCTTAGAAAATACTATACTAAAATGCTAATTCTTATAAAAGGTGTGTGCATTAGAACACAGGGATGGAAAAAAAAATTGTTTGGCACCCAAATGGGAGTACAGTTTAGTCTTACTGAAATGTTCTTTTTCTATGGAGGAATAAACTGTATTTCTCAGATAATTAGCCTTTTATTAGCTTTGGTGGAAACCATTCAGAAACACACAAAGGCATTTGAGAGTACACTGCACACTGTCTTGCCAGAAACGAGTAAGGGATCGTGGTGGCCATTTGCTGCCCGGGCCATGGTACGCAGTGCCTGCAAACCAGTGTTGTGAAACGCTTGCTTCACAGAAGATAGAGCCTACCTTAGTGCAAATACAGTCAAATATTAGCATTTTGGTCTATCCAAAATAGATACCCATCATTGATTTGCATGTATGTTATTTTTAAACTGAGGCAGCCCTCTTGCATTCCCATGTCCCCTTTCTGTCTATGAAAATTACCTTTTATGAACTGATCCCAGGAAGAAATCGGTACCTACAGCTCGATGGAAATCAGTGAAATGCCAAGGAAGATCAGTGCTGTGCATGATCAGGTGCTTGGATTTGAAGCTCTCTTGAAGCAGGACTGACACTGCTCTGGCTTGCAGCGATGAGCTTGCATTATTGCATTTTTAGTGGCTTCGTTTGAAAAGCCAAGCTGAAGTCACGTTTCTGTGTTTCTCCTCTGCTTTTTTATGCACTTTTCCTGAACCAGTCTGCAAGGCAGCTGTGTGTAACTCAAATACTTCAAGAATAACTCCTATTAGGTATGGCTTTGAGATCAATGTTTAGAATTTTATTGACACACTCGGTACCAGACAACATTAAATGCTAACCATCAATCGATGTTTATATAATGTTAATCACAAGATCCTTTCCCCCACCCTATACTGCTCTGTTAATTCTTGCTATTGCATCATATCTAAAACATCTGTAGTTTTTTATCAGTGTTGTGAGGCATGTAGGAGAACAGAGAAACAGTATTTGATTAGGTTTCTTGGAAATCTGGTCTCAGTTCTCAGCTTGTCTAAGACTTCTTGTAAGATCGTGGTCTCTTAGGGGAGTGATAATATTCACTCTGAGCACGCGTCCTTTCTTTGTCTCCGTCCCTGATTTAGATGGTAATAAACAGCCCTTGTCCAAACAGCGAGCAATGTGTATGCACAAAATGAGGCTATGCTCATGGTTGAATTTTTGATGTATTATAAGATTACAAACAAACATATTCTTGGCACTGAAAAAGCAAATAATGTCTATTGTTCTTGGTTCTTCTGTTGAATAAATAAAAATACAGTTTCTTTAATTGGCATTTGCATTCAGATTAATTTTGTAAGCACGCAGCCTGCTTGCAGATGATCCATGAAATACTGGCAACACTGATGGTGGGAATATTAATTCAAATCAGTGCATGTGCCAGATATTCCCTATGACTACTGCAAACCTCGCTGTGCTTAGAGAAGTCAAGAGGTATTCTTATAGTCTGTGATGTTCACTTTTAGCTTTTTTTTGCTCATGGTTCTATATCTGCTGGCTGCTCTGAAACTTGAAATTTCTTTACAATAATTGCATTTCCTTATTTGAAATTATGTCATGAACTTTTATATATTTACAAGACTACTGGGAAAATGAATGTTGAATCCTAAATTAATCATCAGCTGATTCATCAAAACTGTTGCATAACATCATAAAAAGATAACTGCAAGATAATGTGTTACTTGCTTTCAAAGGGCCTGTTTGAACTCCCATCAAAGCTGATGGAATGACTTCAATTGAAATGTCATCCAGTCCTTTGGTTTGACCTATTAGTCCTCTCTGTCTCTCTTTTCCTGGAACAAGAGGACTTTGAGTATTGTGGAGCTTATTGTCTGATGCAAAAAGTGAAGAGAAAATGGGAGAAAGGTGACCAGCACTGTTTGGTGATCTTGTACTGCTATGGAATAGACAGACATTGGCTGTTTCATCCTCTCCTCCTGCTAGCTATGTTTTGCCCATAAATACCAAGATGTAGCCTGTGGTCTTCTTTAAACAAGCATTTTTCCTCCTCCATTTAACCTCCTACCTTTCTTTGACAAGTCTTTATGCTTCTAACAATGCTTTCTGGTTGGGAGGTTGATAAATGTTGTTTGATTGCTCAGCAGGCATCCTGTTAGAGCAGATTGCCTCCCAGACAGCCAAGTGCTTCACCTGTTAGTGCTTTTCCATGCCACAGAGTCACAGCACAAGACATCAACCAAACCATTAATTGAACCTGTATTTCCAGCTTCGTAGCTTTTACCTAAATCCTAGACTACCACAGCAGTTACTGTTAGTTCCTGGTGAATGGCACTCTATTTTTTTTCCAAGAGAATCCATTAAATCTTGAAAAATTCATACTGAAATTATTAGTGACCAGGCAGCAAAAGAGTTTGGATAGGCCATTATAGCTATCATCTTATTTAGCTCAGGTTGAGCTTTAATGGTCATGGATGATGTTGTTGTCCTTAGTCTGACTTCAGAAGTTGCACGTAGGCTGGTAGTAGGTTGTAGAAGACTAACTAGTCCTTTCTTCCATTAGACTTGTTAATGACTAGAGCTTTTTTTAGATTAGTAATGTTAAGAACTGAATTAAATTTAAATTGACTTCTCTGAAATGTAAATAGGAATTGGGGTTTTTTTTTGCCATTAAGAGTTACAATTCATCTAAGAGATACTGTGGCTCAAGATTTACGTCAAAACACAATTGCTCCAAGCCTTAGAAATATAGTTTAGAGCAAGCCTTTCCAACTGTGTAAGTGGTGTTCTGTTGCTTTGTCACTAATGTTTTGTTAGTTGTGGAATTTAACTCTTTACAGCTGCAAGTTCTGTGAAATAGCCAGAATGGGAATGAGAAGTCTGTGATGATTCAGAAGTGTATTATACGAATACTTCTGAAAAGAGAATAGAGAAAAATGTTAGTGGGTTATAGCAAGACACAAAATTTTAATTTAGCTGTTTTACTTCAAGGTAAGGTATACCATCAAAATATTTTTGACTTAATTTATGAGGAGTATCAGAAGACACAACAGCACTTAGGAAATAAAAAAAAAGGAAATATGTCAAATTGCCAACTCAACTATTTCAACACAAAATTTCTCCTTAAATTTTTATCATCTGAAAGAATTATAAAACCCTTTCCATAAATGTTTAATGGAAATGAATTACACCTGCTGGTGTACAGGCTCTTAATTTTTAAGCTTCTTAAACCAAGCCCTTGTGATATGGTGGTCTTGAGAAATTCAGGGCATGTATATGCTGGGCTGCTTGCCTTTAGGAACTAAATGGGGAACTGTCATCTAGAGGGACCTGGAAGACATTAGGTAGTTCATCTGAGTTTAAGAAAAGATTGGGGCAGATCCGAAAACACAGTTCACTTCATCAGACTCCTAATCTCCCATCCTATCTAAAGACAAACCATCCTGCCTCCAGCTTTAACGTATTAATTTTTCTCAAACTGTGCCAAACTTGTAACTGAGGCTGAAATTTGTTAGCTTTTGTGGGACATGACTTTGCTGTGGTAATGGGAAATACAGCTGAGGGCTATTTTCCTTTTTCCTAGAAGCAGAATATTATGTGATACATGTAATGGCTTTGTGGGAATTACGGAAAGAAATCCGGAGAAAGTGTACGCTGACTCCCTTGTTATGCTTCCAAAAGATGCCATGAGAGGATTTCTGTTAATTCAAGGCAGTGCAAGAGAAGCATCAACTGGGCAGTCTCCTCTTAGCATGAAGTGCAGAAGTGTCCTCTTCATTTGCCACCTACAGAGTCCAGAACACATTTTTGGTTTCCGAAAGTGTTAGGAGTCTTTTCAAGGCAATTTCTGAAAAAAAAAAAACCCACAACCCATTTGATGTTTTTGTCTTTTAGTTCAACTTACAGCTAAACTGGGATGTAAACAGAAGCAGGTGAGACAGTCTGCTTTCCAGTTGGTTCTAATCTGGATATCCAGCTGGGACAATAGTTAAGAGCTACAAGAAAAAAAAGGCCAAGGGGCAGACATTACACTGGTATAAGCTTTGGAGTCAGTGGATCTTTGACAGTTTGCACCCTCTGTGATTTAACAAATCTGGTAGGCCATGAAGTCTTTTCCAGTTAACCTCAGTGTTCTTAAATGTGTTGTATGCTTTATGAACTGGTTTTAACAGTCTGCAAAAATATATTATGCTATAAACTTAACAGGGAAGTAAGAACAGGTAATATTCCATTAAAAAAGGGTCAATTGACACTTTCTAGGGAACACACCTGCTGATTTTTTGACTTGTAATTCTAACTGTACAAGTATTGCATTAATTTAGTGTTCTTCCTGTAATATTTTTTTTCCACACAGAGGTTAGGCAGGGAGTGTCAGGCCACCACAAGGGCCAGTGGCTCCCTGAGGGCCAGGATGCTGGGGCCAAGGAGGAGATCCCATGGGATGGAGGGGCAGCAGGGAAGGACCTCACTAGCCTGGGCCCATCCCACCATTGCCAGCAACAGAGCAGGGCAGGCTGAGGGGGCAGCCCTCAGTCCAGGGCATCAGGTACCAACATGGGTCTGGGGCAGGATGCCAGCCTGTGGGTAGGGGGTCACGATCAGGCCCAATGAGGGGAAGCAGGGTCAGATACAGCTCCAGGATGGCAGGGCCATGAGGATGTGCTGAGGCCAGGCTAGGACATCAGCCCAGTGGGCCTGTGGCTGGCCAGGGCTGTGGTGGAGCTGGAGACAGGCATCCTGGAACATCACTGGGGCAGGGACTGATGGCCCCAGTGAAATGCACATGCACAGAGCTCTAATTGCTGCAGTAATGAATTCATCCTACCATGCCATGAAGAGTCATGGCAGAGGTCTCGGGTGCCAGTGGTGAGGAATTCTGTTCAGCAGTATCTTCTGTCCAAACCATCAGGAGTTTGTTCTTCCTCATGTAGGGCATTGTACAGAGGAACACGGGCTGTTTCCTGTGGCACAGATCCATAGGTGCCAGCTGCATATCAGGTCAATCTATCCAGGGTAAAACATGGTCCCAGTGAGCGCAGCAGTGACTGGGTCACTTTGTATACACAAAGACACTCTCTGCGTTGTAATTTAAAACATTATGCATTAATCTTTATTCTCCCAGTATTTTAAAGACATCTGTGATGCTGATATAAAGGAAAAGAAAAATTTAAATGATTTTGACAGGAAATGGACTTTTTTTACAAGATTTCCCTCTCCCATTCCGATTTCTTTTCGTGCAGCAGCTGCTGTTGCCAGGCTGTCTTTGTTGCTATGGTGGTGGTTTGTGTGCCAGAATTTTATATTCTCTCTTGAAAAGTCACCTGATTGAGAGGCTGTGCCATATAAGTTATCAGTCTCACTCATAAATGATACATCTGCCTGCTGCTGTTATTTACACATGACATCTAGCAAATGGATCAAATTAAATATAAACATATTCCAATGGCCACTGGCTGTGAGTTTATGGATGTATTAATTTTACAGGTGAATTCTTTGAGTAAATGAGTGAGTAAAAAAAATAATCTCCTCTCAGGACTACTGCCTTTAGTAGGTTTTATTTCTTAACATGACAGTCACACACAAGGCAGTTTCACTACACCTTGTGGCACTCGTGTCTCATTGGTAAGATTTGAGTTCTGTCTGTGTTACCCAAAAAGTGCTTTTCTCACAATGACTGTGCTTTTATCAGAAAGAGAGGGTCAAATTTTCTATATTTCTTTTCTGGAAAGCTGTTCCGTAGAACTTAATGATCCTGCTCCTGCTCCCACTGATAATTAAAGTATAATTTGGCCCAATTTAAAATGCAATTAGGATGATATACTTCTGTCGAAGCTGAGTTTATCTTTAATCCTAAATCCTGCAAATGCTGCCACTTATGTTTAACTCTTAGTATGTTATGTGCACCACTGCACTGAAGTGTTTTCAAGGCCGAGGCCACTGCTTCTTTTCACGGTGGACTTGCACCAATAAATTCAGGATAGCAAATACATTGAGATATTTCATATACATCTCTCTGAAATCAAATTTAAAAGAGTAAACTTTAGTTTTAATACATTTCTTATCTCACCTCATGATACAGTCTTCCAGTATAGCTTTTTCTGTATCTTCATTTGACCTGACTTTGATCAATGCCACCTGCTTTTTTAACTCAGTTGTTGCTTCTTTCTTCTGTTTGTCTATGTACATTTCCATGTGTGACTCAAACATCCTGCATATGCAGTTTACTCCCCTGGAAATGAAATATCGATACTTAAGCATGTTATATATCAAGTAATGCTTTATAGGTATATGGCATTCAAATAACTTGTATTATTTACTCAAGGCAATCATTTTACTGTCCAGGCTGAGATTTTTGAACCTGCGAAAATGGAAACATCCAGAAATCAGTTTCTGCAGCAATATATGACCAGCGCATAGCACATCTGATGTGTACAATTGTGAATAACTACCTGAATAAGCCCACTGCTGAGTTTATTTCTAACAGTACCTCTTTCCTTTAATTTCTTGGAACTCAAAGGGGCCGAGTCAAGAAGAAATAGAAGGTAACGCATAATAATTTAGGTATTTAGTGAGGCTTACTGCACATTTGGAGAAAGGTGTCTCATTCTTTTGCCAGACTTGGTCAGATCATCTAATGATAAGATACTTGTACTCTTTCTGGGTGTAGCAATCCTGCCAAGTGTAGCTGATTTCCATGTCATTGATCCCAGGCTTTGTGGAAAAGCAAGCTTGAATTTAGACATGCACTGAATTTGTTTGCAATATGCATTACATACCAAGAAATGTATTCTTAGCTGGAGCAGATGCTAATTGAGCAATAGCGGTAACACATAAGCTATCTGGGTTGAAAGTAAAATTTCCACTGATTTCACTGAGCCCAGGATTTCAGCAAAGGCTGAATCATTAGTGCTTTCCAGAGTTGTTGTTTAAAAGGCACAGCCATAGTGCCATTTCCTTTTGTACTTCTTCCTCCTTTTGATCCAAAATCCATTAGGTATCTGCCATATAAAAGGCATGTTTCTTCTTCGGCAAAATACCATCAGATTAAAATACTTAAGTGTGAAAAGCCACAAGATTGCTCCAAACAATACTTCCTATCTGAAATACCAAGTACCAGTATCAGATCCCATACTGATCTATAGGACCACCTCTTCCATCTTCAGACTGATGCATTACCAGGAGTGTATCAGGAACCACGAGGTGTCATCACAAATTGTGGTTGTGTTTTCCCTAACAGAGAATGTAGAGAAGGCTTAGGCTGACCAAAACGTATTACGGACTTGTTGAGAAAACCACCAGAGAGATGCCACTATCCCTGGTAATTTTACACTTTCCCAACAGTTGATTTCAGTAGACTGTTGTGAATTCAAGTGCTTAAGGGATCAAGGATAAGTACTGTAGCATTGGTGCTCTTTGCTCTTATTTTCTGGGAGATTTTCATCTTATCTTATTTTTATTCTTTTGTATACTGTATGCTGGCATGTAAAGGCAGTTGTGAAAATGCAAATCCCTTCCCCCTTACGTCATCATAGAGCAATCCTGTATCTACGTCAGCACAGTCAAACCCAGAATTTGTTATTGTTTAAGTCATGACAAATGAACGGAAATTAAAGCACAGCAGACGGCAGACTTTCATCCTGACTGATGTGACACCCGCGTTTGCATGGAAGGTTGATAAGAATAAAAAATAGATCAAATGGATGAAGTGGCCTTGGAATGTGTACGCTGCCTGCATGGGCTATCGTAAAGGAGCAGATTCAGCTCCTGCTAAAGGCAATGAAAAAGCTTTTTATTGAAAGGCAAAAAGTTGGAAGAGGCCCAGAGGAAGAGCTTTAACAACTCTGTAGTTCACTTTAAGAGCAAATCAGAAGTCCAATAAGCCAGTTTTGTAGCTTTTTAATGAAAAGAAAAGAACATCTCCCTACTCAGATTGTATGTATTTTTACCTGATATTTTTTTTGAACATCATTCCTCTGAAACTAAATCAATTTTTCCTTGAAGATGTTCTTTCTGCATCGCTTGCTTTGTCTTTCATTTGACAAAGTTTGACCTGCTGCCCCTAAATCATAAGGGTCAATTGGAAACCTCTATGGAGAAATCAGAAGTCTTAAGTGCTGTGTCTTCTGATACTTTATCTCTGCTGTGACTGTACAGGGGCTTCCACAGAGAGAAGGTCATTTGTGGAGCACGTACAACTTTTTAAGGAAAGGTTTTTCACGAACAAACCCTGAATTTAGGATTTTGCTGGGCGAGAGGACGTTTTATCATCTTTATGCCCATCAAGTTTAGTATACCTAAAACTGAATAAAGGTCATGTGTTCTGAGGAAGCTCCTCTTCATCTTATGACAGCAAAAAGGAGAGGGGGGAGGCGTCCGGCCGAGCTCCCCCCGCCGAGCGCAGCTCGGCGGGGGGAGCTCGGCCGGACGCCTCCCCCTCGAGTGGAGCCCGATTCCCGGCGTACCGAGCCCGATTCCCGGTGTACCGGCCTTGCGTCGGTAGGTGGCACCGCCGTGCCACCGGCGCGGGGGAATCTCGGGGGCCGAGCCTGGCGAGGCGGGAGGAGGGGCGGGCGGGAGGGGAGCGGAGCGGGCAGCGCCGTTCGCTCCGTGCCCCTTGCGTGCGTGTGTGTGTGTGTGCAAAAGCGAGCGGGCGTGCGGCTCTATATAGAGGATGTGCCGCTGCCGCGCCGGCTTGCTGCTCGGGTGCCAGTGAAGCCTCTCCTCGCCGCGCCTGGGCAGCAGCTTCCCTGCCCGCTGGGAAGCTGTCGGCCTCGCCTCCTGGCGCCGTTTCCGGCGGCTTCTCCGCTCCGGGGGAGAGCGCGTCAATGCGGTGCAAATGGCCGGGGCACAGCCAGGGGTGCACGCTCTCCAGCTCAAGCCCGTCTGCGTCTCCGACGCCCTGAAGAAAGGCATCAAATTCGTCAAGTGGGACGATGTGAGTAGCTCTCCTCGCTTCTCCCCGCTTCCCCTTGCCGTGCCCCGCGCGGGGCAGGGCAGCAGGGGTACGGCGGGGTTATGCAACGTGCAGGGCGCATCGAGCGGGCAGGAGGGCTCCGGCACGCACGTCGCGGCCGGCCCGGCCCGGCCCTGCCTTGCACGGCAGCGGGCCGGCCCGCGGTGCGGTGCGGAGGGCAGGTGCGAGGCGGCGGGGACGTCCCGTCCCGCGGCAGAGTTGGCAGCCGGTCAGGGACTGTCGTGGCGGCCGGCAGTAGGTGCCCCCGACCGGGCCGGGCGGTCGCCGTGTGGGGTCCGGGCCGAAGGGCTTTGTTAAAGCTCCGGCCGTCTGCCCGGCAAACTTTCTCCAAAGCTTGTGCCGGCTCACTTCGCTTGGACGGTGCGCGCTGTGTTGAGCTGGCTCCTTTCGCGAGCGTCTTCCTCTCCTGACTCCCTTTTCTTATTGTGCACATTGCTACCGCTGTCGCCGTAACAGAGTTGTTTCAACCTGTTCCCTATCTCTTGTTCCATCTCCTGTTTCATCCTCCCGGCTTCTCTCGTTCCTTCTGGCTCCCGCCCTTCCCGTTGTCTCTCTGTTTTTGGTGGGCTTGTCAAGCCCTGGACGTGTTCTCTCAGGGCTTTCTGCTTGAGTACTCCAGCTCATCTTCCTTCCTCCACAGAAGGCACTCATCTTTCTTGGCTCATTAGGGCATGAGACTTGCCTCAGCATCACATCTGCTTTCCCCTTACCACTTGCTGCTTGCCAGCCCTTTGCACTTGTCTCCCTCATGTAGGAGAGGAGTGAGGTTTTCACTTCACCTTTGGTGGCTTAGCAGTTCAGCAGCTGGGATTTCTTGCTTCACTGGCAGGCTATGCCCAAGACCGTTTCAGAGAAAGGTAGCTTTTCTCTGTTTAGCTTTCCTTCTCTCAGAGCATGAAAGTAAGCCTGCTGTGCTGCAGAGAAGGAAAACAGAAAGGGCAAGTTCTCTGCTAGTCTTGCTCCTACAATATGACATCAAGTACGTGTGTCTCAGTTGTGTGTGGAGGAGCAGGTGCCCCAAAAAGTCTGTGAATGATATCTGGAGACAGAGGGACATAGTGAGCCTTGAGCTGTGGTAGAGGAATGGGTGGGAAGGAAGGCAGGGGTGCTGGACAGTTGGAATGTCAGGAGAATTGTTGAGGATAACTTGTTTTGAGAGCCTTAATGCAGCTCTCAGATACTTTTACTGTAAATTCGGCTGTGCTAAAGACATCCACAGCAACAACTGGAGAGACAACAGAGAAAGACAGAGAGAAGGAGCAGTTTGTGTCTAACAACTGTTCGTCTTGTTACGTATCGCTGTATTGCCGTTGCTTTCAGTCTGTCCAGCAGCCAAAGTGTAAGCCTGACCTCTATAAACCTGTGATAAACACTCTCAAGGAGGGAAGGAACACCAAAGCACTGAACAACTTGTAGTGTGAAATTTTATTTATGATAATGGCAGGGGAGTTGGAACTAGATGATCTTTGAGGTCCCTTCCAACCCTAACCATTCTATGATAATAAGCTAATACATTTTTAATAAGCTCAGCAACCTGACCTTGTCCACAGTAGTAAACATTGGTTTGACACGGGTTGTTCATGTTCAGAAGATAGAAGGGAACTAAGCTTGAACGACTTGCCTGAGAAAATGTTGTTCTTCGGTTGATATTTTCCTTAGTATAGGAAAAGGCAGAATAACCTCAGTCTTGTCATTGCAGTTATTTGTTTCATTTTGGGTAAGCTACCAGGAAATTCCTACAGGTATGGGCAGATGTCATGTCAACAGTGATTTAAGTCTCCAGACTAAAAATCCGAGCAATTAGGCAACAGTTTAAAGTATTAGTTTAAGTGCTATTTCCCAAGTAGTGTATTGTATACACAGAATTTGAAGGAGAAGAGCCATTCTCCACGCACAGTGGATGTTCAGTGGCTAACCTGTCTGCTTAGGCTAATCGGAAAGATCTTCAATCGTAAGCCTAAAGGCTGCGGGAATAAAACATGACTAAATTCTGGCAAAAGATGTGCATTTCATGTGGAAGGTGTTACTCAGCGATACGCAGGTATTGCCTGGAGCGCGTGACTGAGATGAGAAAGAGTCTCCTTGTGTTTAGTGAGTTCTTTCATCAGCAACCTCGTGAAAGTTGATGTGTATTTAGACACACCATATGATGAAGAATTCTAGCATTAACTCATTGTTGACCGTGCATTGTGTATATATGTATGTGTTTCCCACCCCTCAGCCCACTGTCTTGCCCGTACTGTTTCTTCTCAGCAGCGGAAGCCCTGCAAAATCAAAGTTTTCAAGGGAAATGAATCTCCTTTGGCGCTCTGGCTCAGATGAATGTATGTTTGGTGACTTTGAAAAGTATTTGCCATTGAGTAGCCAATAACCACTTCAGAGTCTTTGTTTTCTATCAAATTAATCTGCTTGAAGGGTTTTAAAAATGCTGGTTATTAATCGGAACCTCTGTGGTCTCTGATGTAAACAGACACGCACGAACTCTCTAGTGAAACAATGGGCTGTAATGAGAAATAGTAAACTACAAAATGTAACAGTAAAATAGAATTGACCATAATGAGCATTTTGGCTCTGCTGTGCTAACAGGGCTGTTCAGAGGAGCGAGGATCACATACTGATGTTTACTACGCACCATTTTCTAGTTACTGTTCCTGAGTGAGAAGGGGAGCTCAGTTCTGCATCGCCTGCGCGCTGGGGCAGCGTTTGTTCCTGGCCAAGGCATACCCTTGTCGTACACTTCCCTGCTGTGCTGTTTTGCAGTTTGAAGATGGCTCTATTGACTTTGCTTCGTGTTTCATAAAGCAGAGAGTGTTTTCGGTGAATTCCTGTGACTTGTACCAAGTTTCAGCCCAAAGCAAAATTTTTCCAGCTGAGTTATAAACCACTGAAAAAGTAGTGTTGTGTTTTGTTTTTAAATGGGAATGCTGGAAGGATTTAAAGCAGAGCATGAGAAGTGTGTAAGGAATTTCATAGTGTATGGAGTAACAGTTGTTAGAGAATGTATTTGCCAGCTTTTAGAAGGATGGTGCAGTGTGGTGTGCAGAACGAGCCGACAAAAGCTGTAGTGATACGGACTTTGAAGCTCATCCATCCATGGACGTCCCACCCTGAGCTCCTAGTAGCTCTATGCCTAATTACTCACTCTGAGGCTGCTCATCAGCAGCTATGGTACTGATGTTGTTACACGGACCTCCTCTCTGAGGAACAGCAGTGAAGTCTGCTACACGTTACACATGAACCTCATCCAGTGCACCCCCGTCCCCAGGGTGGTGATGATCCCATTTGAAAGAGAAACACCTTCCCTGAGCTTTGCTGAGAGGAGAGGAAGAGGTTACATCAACCATTTGGGATCACCTGCAGGCAGGTGGAAGGCAAGCAGCTCAGGAGGCTTGAAACTCTTTTTCCTCTGTGGACCTTCTTCAGTTTCTAAATTGTAAAAGCATTAGGATCGATTTAAAAAGTTTTGGCTTTGCAGGACAAGTCATGCTCGTGCGTCAGGGCTGTATGTAATATCACTTACCTCATCCAATGCTCAATGGAGGCTATTCACAAATTCTGTTTTGGATCAGGATATAAAGCACTGAAGTCCAACAGATGATGGCTGTCTAGTTGCTTTGCTTTTCCTCACACTGTTTCTGGTTTATTCCGTGACAGTGTTACAGGTAGGAAAACAACTTTTAGAATTAACTCTTGTTCTGGTATGTAGATTGGATTCGCGAGGCACCGAACAGAAATAGCTGAAGTTGGAATGGGTGAAAGATAAAAGGGACTGGTTGCTTACGTGTTTTGTCATGGATGTGTGCACATGTGTGTCTGGTTTAAGATGCCACTTGACTGAGCACTCACTTCTTCAAGTCATGTTTCTTCGTGCTGCCTTCAGTTGGGCCTTTATAACCACTTTTCCCTTACTACTGGGAAGAGACTCTGAGTCCCTTAAGTGTACTGGTCTGGTCTTTGAACAGATGTACTCTCTATTCCTAGAGAGAAGTGATATCTGTAAGAGAGAGGGAAGGCTTAAAAAAGAACTGTCTTGATCCACTCTGCTGTAGTGCAACCCAGGTTATAATAGCCCTTCCTGAGGAGAGTTTTAAAACGATTTATAATAAATAAAAAGGATGCAATTAAGTCCACGGGTGAAGCTTTTTTGTAGGGGTTTAAACTTGATGTAGCAGAATGTGTTGCTAGCTGAGAAGGTTAATGAAACCTGAGTATAAAGCGCGACGTGACTTCTCTCAGGACTGATCTTACATCTGAAGGGGCTGAAACCTGCCTTGGCTTCTATTTTGGTTTATTTTTCTCCGGCCTGTAGTGGGAACAAGACAGACATAACTGAGTTAACAAGTAGCTCAACAGCTAGAGCACAGCTGAGCTGATGTTTTGTACGAGCAGTAATTGGTACACTGAAGCAAGTTAATATGATGGTGTATAGTCAAAAATAGATTTGTTTTCAGCTCTTGCTTAAAGGCTTTCTTATCTTCCCTAGTGATAATATGTACTTTACGTAAAGAATTTGGTCTCTCTGTGGCTTACACTATTTACTTTTACTTGCAAGTTAACTATATTAGTAAGGTAATGTAACTCTACCTGAATTAAGGGACATGATTCCAATATTTTTTTCCTAAATATTCAGTTACTGAAACAAACCTGCTGATAGGTGGCATTATTTAGTGGTTACAGCACTTCATCAGGTATTCCAGTGAGCAGCAAAAATGAACCTTTTAAGGTTCTTTTAAGTTCTGTTTTAATGCCTTTCTCTTAGAACGTTTCTTCATCTTTATAAAATGTTTTTGAGCTCAGACAGTGAGTGCTATGTAAAGTTTTCGGGCTTCTTTGTTTGTTTAGAATCTTTTAAAGAAGATTATCAAGAGTATGAGATATATCCCCTTTAACCTTTCGAGTAAATGTAACATCAGATATCATTATTATGGATAAGCTGAGATCAAATGAAGGAAAAAAAATGGACATTTTCAGAAGTGATTTAAAAATGTTGATGCTCAGGTAACTTGTTTTTTTCCTGCCTTTTTTTTTTAAACTCCACACAAGTCTGTCACCACAGTACATTACTGAGGCCATGAAAAATGAACAACCATTGTTCTGTGCGAATAAAACTAAAACAATAAACTGAAAAGAGTTTATTTTTTCTCAATGTTTTCAGTCTAGAGGGGAAGAAGTTAGTCCAACATTCTAGACTTTTTGTTGTTTTTTCTTTCTTTGCTGCTAATCTTTCTGTAGTAAACAAATATCAACTTTGTGCTATATAAAAATATTTAATCTAAAAGTGTAGATGTTGTGGTTTTGGTCTTTTGCAACATAGGAGAGTAATTAGATTAAGTTCAAAATTTCTGTGATTGACATTTAATAAAGAGGAAAGCCTGAACGTAGTTAACTCCTTTGGAAAGCTCTTGCTGACTTTAGCTTGGGGAGAAAAAAATCTTTGAATCCCCTGTAGAATGGTTAGATGGCTGCCTCAGAAGATCTGGTGAAGACTTCACGTGTTTGTCGCAGGTAACATCTGTGTTATTGTGGTGTCTGAGCCCTTTGGAGTGTTGGTAAATACCAGGGAAACTGAAAACCAGAAAACAACTCTCCAGTAAATGAGGAGTTCTGTGTGAAAAAGCTGACAGTGAATTGAAGTTGTGCACTGTATGCCGCCTTCACTTTAATGTTTGAGTGCTCAAGACTTGTTTTTTTTTTGTGCTTTTTTTCTTTAAACAAAGGCTGTGGTGAAATAGAAAGTTAATTTTAATCTTTCTGGAGTCTTTTATCTATTATAAAGTAAATGCTTCATAAACACTTTTTGATTTATCTTCACAAGAAGACCCATTACATGACTAAGTGTGTTCCCAATTGTACTGTTGTAGGTCCAAAAAAAGAGACCAATGTAAAAACTTACTAATTTTTAATCTGTGATTAGATACCTTAGACCTGGTTTTCAGACTGCGTAGTACCATGCAGTCAGATGTTCAAAATGACTCCCTGGTGACTTCAGATAAATTTGGGCTTAGCATCTCTAAAAATTAGAAAATGAAATGTGAAAATACAGTTGAGATTCCCTCAAAATCAGAATACAGCATTTGTGCCCATGAACAGACATGACATAAGAACTCTCTGACAGAGATAAAATCTTTGATTGGCATTTGGCTACCTTAGCTATAAATCTCTCCCTTTATTCCTTCTTTCTTGACTACATACTTAGCACCATCTACAACAAATAAGGACTCATGCTGTCAAATGAAGACTACATCAGGTGAGGCTATAATTAGCCCAAGAGCGTGGACATCCTGAGAAAGGAGACAGGGTAGTCTGTTTCTGAGAAACAAATCCCGCTCAAGGTAGCTCTTTGAAACTTGCAGGAAGTTAAGTCTTATTGGCAGAATGATGACTTCTGGCCTGTGATGCCATCACCAAAGGTGCTCCAGGGTTTAACCGGTCTAACAGTGAAGAATATTTTCCTGCGTATTCCTATTGAACAAGTAGGATTTCAGTTTATGGGTCCTGTAAACTCAGTTCTGGTTTTGATTTCTTGTCCTGCTTCCAACCTCCAGCACTTGCTTCACCCTCTCCAACGTTTCCTTTTTTCAGCTTGTTCCTTTACACAGCAGATTTGGTTCTTCTGCCCTCAGTAAAAGAGGATGTCTTTACCCTGATTAATTATTTTAGTGGTTAATTGAAAAACCAGGGGACAGGTACTCTCTCCCTCTTGCTCGTAGCTCAACTGTCAGCCCGAAGAAATTCATAGTGCTAATTGCTTGAGTAATCCTGCTTAGTTCCAGTCGTGAGTACATCCAGTGTATTATGGAATTTAACACCTAATATATCTGCGGACCATGTGTAACCTGTGGTTTTGCTTTCCCATCTCCTCTGTTCCTTCTTCACTCCCCCAAGCCTGTAATTCCCTTGGCTTTTTTGAGGTGGCAATTTTCTGAAGTGGCAAGAAAACTCCTTGCAGGGACCTTCCCCACACTGTTTCCACAGCCTTACACCCTTGTTCAACCAGAGTTCAGGCCCTTTCACCAAAATGAAAGAAAAGTTGCAGAATATTTTGCCTCTGCCAGAAACAATCTGTATTTCTTAGCTTTGTATTTGGAAGGAGTTTGGCAGAAATTTTCCAGGAGAAGGTTCAAGCAAATGAAATAATGATGTTTTCAGTTTGTATTTGGGGATGTTCAGTGCCTCTAGAAATCCAAAGCAAAACTAGGAAACAACAGTCTGGCTTAATAAGGCAGTGCCATGAGCCCCGTCCATTGTAAGAGGTGAAGATACAGGCTGGTCTGCTTTTCTTTTTAAAATCTGTTGATGTGGGTTTTGTCTGCAACTGTTTTGAAGAAACGTCATTGTTATCCGTATGTGATTTATTAAAACACGTAGTCATCTGACTCATGATCTTGCTAGTTGACAAGGTACATGTAGGTTTTAATTACCCTGTAGGCACTTTTAAGATCACAGAATCACAGAATGTTAGGGATTGGAAGGGACCTTAAAGGATCTTCTAGTCCAATCCCCCTGCCTGAGCAGGACCACCTAGATCAGATCACACAAGAACGCATCCAGGTGGGTTTTGAACATCTCCAGAGAAGGAGACTCCACAACCTCTCTGGGCAGCCTGTTCCATTAGGAACTTTTCATCTATGACAGGATTGACCCGATAGTTGTATCGCAGGCACACTGGTCCCAGACTGTGACGTTCTCTTATCATTCTAACACTGAACTCTGCTTGGCACAAAACGCAGTGGCAATAGTGTTACACCCTTGCCTTAATAATGAAGTACAGAAAGTTCTGGGAGCAAGGGCCAAAGCCTGGGGCATAGGTGGCAGCGCAGAGCACTCTTATGTAGCTTTCTTTTTCTTCTCGTGTCTCTCCAGATCTTACCAGTGATGGTTGAGGAGTGGGATAGAAGGCTCTGTCCCTCGTGGCTGGATACACAGCCTGGTTGTGGGGTTGGGAATCGTGGGCGTACAGTCAGAAGGGAACTGAATCAAGGCTTCCACCCTCTTCACTGTTTGGCTTTGTATGATAGTCTTTATTGGTCAGTAATATTAAAATGAAGGTGGCACTTTTTGCTCAGTGATGTTAGATGTAGTTCAGGGGACTCAGGCTTAAAATTAGACCTTGAAACGGTTACTGGGCAGGCACTTAAATATCGATTTGTCCATTGATCTCCCACACCCATGTTCTGCTGTGCCTGGTTGGTAAGGATCCCGAAGTTCTCTGTGGCGCTTTGTGGACATAAATTTGAAGCCTCTTTGTTTAAAAGTATGAAATGAGGAATATTGCTAATACAGGGTCTGAGGTTGTACAGCCAATTAGGAGGCAACTTAATGGAATAAGTATAGAACAACCGCATTACTCGTTTGAGGCTATGAAATTGGAGGAGAGTAAAGAATTGGCCCTGAGTCAACAAACAAAAAGGTGGGAGGCTTTTAAAGGTGAAATTAAAAGCCCATTAAAAAAAATGATTCACTAAAGTTTAGACTAGTGTGATATGCAGCATACTGGGACTGCCAGGTTAGGGCCACTCAAAATCCTTCTATTCAAGAAATTTGCGATAGGAATCTGTCAGAAACCAAGCGTCTGCTTGGCACAAGCACCCGTGAGTGGCATTTAAAAAGCATGATAAACGCACAACCGTTTGTATCACTGACTGGGACACTCTGCCTTTCTCTTCTTTCTCTCTCCTTTCTGGTCTCCTCTGATTTTTGCCTTGGTCATCTCCTCCTCCTTCCCTTCTTATATGCTTGGAAGTGTCCCAAGAATCTGGGGCTCCTACCCCAAGGGCTGCTTGCCTTGTTGACATGCTGTGGATTGTAAAAGCGGTGCTCCTACTAGACACCTAAATATGTGTTAATTTCCCAAACCATCAACTTTAGATGCACAACACTGACCTTTTTTTTCCCCACTTTGGTTTAATCTTATGTTCTGGATCTGAGTGGGTTAGGGAACAACTGAAGGTCTGCACTCTATTCATTTGTCCTTCAAGTTTTGTGCGGGTTTTTTTTCCCCCCTTTATCTATTGTGTCCAGTCTGTTACCCTCTTCAGAGCTGTGTGTGGTTGGTAAATCTGTTCAGGGGAGTTATGAGATAGGTCAACTCTTTGCGTGAGGAGATTAAATTAATGGGCTTCAGGATACTCTTGTGAATGACTGCAAGAGTAATATATGTCTGCTGAGTAATAAACCACGTTTTTTCCCATATAGTACAACAGTTGTTGTAAATAAATGTACCAGACAATTGTCATTTGAAACAAATCTGTATTTCAGAGCCTTGGACCACTCTTCTTTTTGAATGTGTAGTGCAGGGCAGTGTAGAGGCAACAGACCTGGTCCACGTTACAAAGGACTCTGTGTTAATGTGGAGTGGGGCAAGAGCTTGCAGAGCTGACTAGAGAAGAACTAAGGAATGTGGCTTTTGGTGCCAGGGACTTAGAAGAGTTGTAGTTAGCTTGTGGAACATTAAAACATTGTGCACATGACTTTTATTGCTGCTGTTAACTGTGTGGAAGAGGTCCTAAGACACATGTACACAGTCATGCGTACGAAATTATTCTCCAATCCTGTGTTGGTATACAGCGTGACAGTGTGGGGTTCTTGTTCATCAGCATGTTTATTGTGCTATGCTTAGTGTAATTAGTTTAGAAAAGAGGCATAATGCACACTGCTTTGCTTTTTTTTAATTTTTATTTAAAAAAAAACCCAAAAACTTCTGGAGCACAGAGGATCTTACGTTAAGACTCATCATTATCCCTGTCATGATGACGTTTCCTTTATGTCACCTAACGTATATTGAAGGCCCTTTACTCCCATCCTCCACTTTTTTGGGTCTGATTATAGTCAACATTTTACAGCCCACATCTACAAAAGTATTACTTTGACAGCTGTATGTCATCAGCACAGACAAATCCAAATGGCTTTTGCATTGAAGTAACTGGTTTGAAATGATTAACCGGCAAAATTGATTAATTCTGGACGTAATTGCATCATGCCTATCTGTTTCCCATCACTTCCTTCTCTTCCCTGTGAAGTTGCGTGTGTCTCATCGCAAGGCAAAAGGACACTTAGTTGTCATCTTTCCTCATTTTACATATTTACACGCAGGGTACATTAGACATAATGAAATAAGCTAAAAAAGGAGAGTTATATCTCCAGAGCAGGGTTTTTTCCCTTTATGAAAGGCAGAGATTTGAGAATGCTGTTGTAGAAGCTTGTGGATATAGACTAGTCAACATCTCTTCAGGACTTCCCATTTTTGTTTAAAATAAATTTGTCTGTTGCGCTGGAACAGTACTCGGCTCTCAGGTGTACAAAATACTAGGAACTATGGTAAAAAAAAGGTGGTACAAGTTCTGTATGTCTCTTCCCTCAGGGGAAGGCCATACCACACTGTTCTCTTGTAAGGAGGAAAAGGACGGTCAGTGGCGCTTTGCGGACTAGCTCTGATGCCAGCTGGGACATTCCCACAGCACCATGTCACGTTGGCGCAGCCTCCCGTGTTCCCAGCCTCCAGAAGCTCACATGGCGCTCGTTGGAATGTCAGTGTACCTGTGGCACAGTTAACCCACGGCTCGATCTTCCAATTAAAAAAAAGGCTTTTGCGCTTAATTTGGGTGTGAACTTGTATTTCTTCTTAGTGTAGAATTTGCTCTTCTATTTATGTTTCTCTTGTGCTGAGACAAAAAAAAAATACTTTATTTTATTCTTCTGCTTGTTCCCCCATGGGCTTCTGAGTGGTGCTGGACCTGTCACTTACCTTCTTTGGGTCCCTTTTTTTCCAGCTGTAAACTGGGAATAATTCAGTTTCTGTTATTCTGTTTCACAAATACCTGCTGCTGGGAGTTTGGTACTTTGTCACGAAGGACTGTACTGGTGGCATAATATAGGCAAGTGTTATCTTTTTGCCTCGGATATGGCACTTGCATAAGTCAGTTTTTGTTTATTTTTGGTAATATCACTTCCATCAACTTTATTTGCACTTAGAAAAAACACAGTTAAATGTTTGATTTAAATTTGAATGTGTTAGAGCCCGTTTATTTTCCTGAAGGGAATGTAGACTGACCTCGCATACGGCTGCTTTGGAAATAGGTAAATGCTAAAGCTGTAAAATACCAGTAACATTTTAACAGAAATAGACATCCTTTTTGAGGAGGAATTGTGTGTTTAGCCTGGTTTCCTGTGGAGATAAGGCTTAAGCAATTTTTCTGTCTGCCTGTCTTCCTCCTCCTTTCTGTGCTCCCTCCGTAACTTTCAAATCGAGTTTGGCAAGCAGGTGGAGGTCTCAAGACAGCACTGTTTTTACAGACATGAACAGTAGCAGAGGAAAAGAGGAGGAATCCTATTAGGACCAGGCTGCACTGGTGCAAATTACTGTTAAGCACCAGGGAATCCCGATGGGTGAGAGATGTAACGAACACCCACCTGTGGGAAAGGCTTCGCTTGGAGCTTGTATCTCCCAAGTCAGGCACCTGCTGTCAGTCAGACATGAACGTGTAGGAAACCAGGCTGCCTTGCTTAGAGTACTTACAAATGTGCTTGGTTTTACGTAGTAAAATACTATAGTTATGAGAAGTCCACTGCCCACCTTGATCCAAATTAATCTTCAGATATAGACAAGAGCTAAACGCCTGTAGACTTTAACATACAAAGACTGAATTTGCCTCGAAAACCTGGAATAACATTCACTACCTTAAGACTTTTGTCAATTACTTTCCCCAGTATTTTTCTATTTTTTCCTACAATCCAACTATGAATATTTTAGTGATGGGAGTAGATACATTCCCCCTCACCTCCAAATCAGCTGAAAACCTGTCTACTCCTAACCATCTATGGGTGTTACCTACGTAGGCTCTAGTTTGACAGTGTGTTATGTCTGTCTTCATCCACTTCCAGCTTTTCTGGAGTAACTCCATGTGTTGACAAGTCTGGAGTTATTTAGTCCTGTCTTCTCAGTAATGGAAATACATTCTGTCAGAACAATGGAAATGAGGCAGGTGATACTGAAGACTTTTGATGACATCTCGCTAGTGATACCTTCAGGGTGATTTCTAGATGTTGCAGTTCATTAATATGGGTGGCAACGCAGCTAGTGCATAATTATGTGTTCTGTGTGCTGACATGGATTTTTTGTTTGTCCTTTTTTTCTGCCAGGACTCCACTGTTGTGACTCCGATTATTCTCAGAACAGATCCGCAGGGATTTTTCTTCTACTGGACAGATCAAAATAAGGTAAGAGAAAAGCTTCCTGCTCCTGAATGGTTCGTTCTTTTTTCTGTGGTGTGATAGGCAGGAGTCAGAAGGCTTGGCGTGCCAGTTTTGGCACAGCAGACAAGCATTACATCAGCATACATTCCTCTGCTCTTCTGGAGAGCAAATACAACTGGCCTGTGGCTCTTCTCTGGTGCTTAAAACATGGAGAGATGGATGGAAAACCGGAGTTTTCCTGTACTCTGGTGATTTTCAGCCATGTTAATGATCTGATGCCCAGTGAGGTGTATAATTGTCCTGATTTACAGGCAAGGATCCATTTGTGGTTCATAGTTGACTTGTGGTTTCTCTGTCCTGCTCTCCGTACGCTTGGGGATTTTGGCTGTGGTACATGGCAGACCCAGAATTCTCAGAGGCCAGAGCTTCCTTTGAGTTCTTCTTCCTGAACTGCGGCGCGCTCCCTGGCCATGCCTGGTGGGCCACGTCACTATGTTCTTACTAATCCTCGCTGGACACTTTCTTTTAAAAACATTCCGGTATGCTTAGATCACTGTTGTGGCTGGGGAGCTGTTGGGAAAGCTCATGGCCTGATTCATCGCCGCGTTACTCCAGTTTCACATCCGTGTCACCCCTTGAAATCAGCACCGTCATGTTTCCAGCTGCTGGAGACTGTGGAGCTGCACCGGGGTGAAGGAGTGTCAGTACCTCGAGCGATTGGATGCAGTGTGTTTCATATAGCACGTCAGATATTTAATGGCAAATTATTGTTCCCTGTTGAAAACGGTGTTAGAACCGGGTAGTGCTTGAGCTTTGGCCTTGCGTTGGAGAATATGCCGGAATGACTAAGCACGTATTCTGGCTACAGAAACCTGGTTTACCAGTTGAGTAGCTGTTTTTCAGGAGTTCCTGTTGATTTTACGTTGAGATACCAGTGCAAAAATAGCTTGAGGCGGTGGCAACTATTAAATGTGCAGACTGTACAGGCAATTTGCTATTATGTTAGATCATATTTATCTTCCTATGTTTGCTTTTTAGAGGAGATGGAGCATAGTTTTGAGTCAGTGTATTTGGAAATCATGTCATGGAGTTATAAGAAAAATCTTGTCTGTCTTCATTTGTGCTTGTGTGAGGTGGTGGTGGTGAGTTGTGGGTTCATCTGTTGATGGTCCAGAGTTGTTAATTACTGCCCAAAGAAGCAAAGTGAATGCCCTCAGACTTGAAGGCTATGACTGATTTACAGCAGCCCAGGAGCTATGCCAGAACACAGAGCAGGCTTCTGATTGGTTCCTTCCCTTGCATAAACTAATTGTATAAGCTGAAAAATAACGGCGAACTTTGTGATAATAAATGGAAACTCAGAGTTGATTGGTGAGTTTATTTCACTTTTTAATATGTTTGGCACTAAGACCTCCTTCAGTTTCCTACTGTTGTCTGCAAAAACAATGTCTTGAAGCAATTCTGTGAAGAATAGCTATTTATAGAATTGTCGTTCTCATATTCATGAAAAAATGTATTTATAATGCTCAGAGCATTTTTTAAAAGGTTGGGTATTTGTACAAGAGACATGAGTGTCAGTTTGATTTTTAAACTTGCAAATCAAACCTCTGTAAAGGGCAACAAGAGGGATTTTTTCTGGTTAATAATTCATGACAACTAGGTGAAGCTTGTTTCTAATCGCCATCCTAGCAGTGTCTATTTAAAGAAAGTAAATATATTTCTATTGGGGTGCTGATAGTGCAAGGACCAGGAAATGCCACTTTCTGCTTTTGCAGAGAATGGTTGGGTTCATTTATTGTGAAATTACAAATATATTTAAAAGGAGGTCATATAGGAAATTCTCTTAATTTCCTTCTCGTTGTGTAACGTGATCCTCTGATGACAGCGGAACTACGGGAAGAAATAATATCAGCACAGTACACCCTCTATGAGATCGCTTTCTCTTTTTCCCTCTAGCTATTTTTTTTTTAAGCAATTGCTTTTGTCATAGCCAGGGCCTGTTATTTTCAAAGTATGGAAGGATGAGTCTTGGTAAACCAAGTGATGAACCGAGAGATGCCTGCCTGCCAGCAGCATTGGTCAGACATGTTTTCCTGGGAGCTGACTACAAACGGTGTGGAGAGAAGGCATGAGCAGCAGTCGTGTTTCTAGCTGTTTGTCCTGTTTGACTGCTTTGCAGAGCGTGGCAGTTACTGCCTGGATAATGATATGGCTTTTAAATTAGGAATCTGGCTCCTTTGGTTGCTGTTGCCTTTTCAGTAAAGTTATTTAAAAATTACATGAATTGGAGAGGGGCTGGGGGAACAAAACAAAACAAAAAAACATTCCCTTTGTATTAAATTTTTATTTAGCTTAGAGAACTGGTGGCTGTACCTCTGCAGCTTTCTCTGACTTGTTGGCTGGTTGAGCTGCTTCTTGCATTATTTTCTTGTTCCCTCCTTTTCTGTTTCATCTCTGTTGCAGAGAAAGGAAAATAATATATATTGTCTGGTGTCTAGCAGTGTATTTGGACAGTCCTTTAGATTGTTCTTCATGCAGTCAGAGCTCAAAGTTCCTGGTAAAGATGTGTGTTCAGTGCAGCCCTCCATCAGTGTCACTGACCCCATCTTGTAGTTCGCCGTGAATCAGCAATCCTTCCAGGGTTTGCCAAATCTGGATAATGCTGGAGTTGAACAGATGGTGCATCAAAAAGGCTGCCAATAAAGCAACTCTTACCCAGAAGTTTATGTATGTGACCAGTCTGGACTCTTAGCTTGCTGTCCCCTGGAGCTTTCTGATAAGTAAGTTAGTAGCAAATTTAATAGTTGACTTGCAGGAGCCCTATACTCCTAATAAATTATCCGAGCTCTTCATCTCACTGGCGTGTACTGATTTATTCCTCTTTATTTTTAAAGCTCGGTAACCCCACTGACATGGCAGCATACCAAAAACATGGATGATGCGGACTCAGTCTTATCCACAGCACCATGAGAAGAGATCAGCTACCAGTCTGTGTCATGAAACTAAACATCCATGTCCAATCCCGGGAAGTCAACAACTATTTCTGATACTTTCTGCAGAAACCCTGTTGTAAAAGATGATGATGCCATTTGTCCAAAGGAAGTTCGCGTGGAGGAACTGCTGCAAATGTTGAGGTGATGCTTACTCCATAGGAGGGGATGTATGACTGAAGCCTCCCTCCTCGGCTGGTTGCAGTTAAAGCCAGTAGCACAGCCCAGCTGAATGGTTCCGCAGGAGGGAGTCCCTGCTTCAGAGGCTAGCCTGTGCTTTTCATAGCTTTTCAGGGTATTTGAGAAAAGGTGGGGTGGTGAGACCACAGAAGTACCTACAGCTGGCTATTTCCACCAGCTCTGGTTTGCTCAGACTAACAGGCACCTTTTTAGTAATGACAGTTCTGCAGTTTTCAAGGGAAGGAGCCGGGGCAGTTTCTCTTTTTAGAGGGACAGGCCTGTTTTTCTGTGTGACCATCACTGACAGAACTGGTACTAATAATGCTGTAGCTCAGCCACAGAGCATGAGCTTGCTGCAACAGCCTGTAGCAAGAATACTGCACCTTGAGCTGGAGCTTTCTAATTTCGTGAGACTGCATGAAGTGGTTCGTTAAGATAAAAGAGGGTTTTTTTCCGACCTGGAAGGTCCTTTCCCCCTTGTGTCCTGCTTGAAAACCCAACACAGACTGCAGAGTAGATGTGTGAACTGGAGCCCAAGGGCTGTGCCTACAGTAGGTGGGATTCTGTAGGGTTAGGCTTGGCTCCAGCACGTTTCTAAATTCTGTGGGAATCTCTTTGCCCTCATCCAAATGAAAGATGATGTGGCGTTTTCCAGCTGCTGAGGATTTGGCTGTGTTATTTCAGAGAGTTCTTTAGTATCTGTTTTGAATAGGGGCTTTGAAACAATTGGGTCAATATTTGTTCTGTCCTGTGGGTCAGAGATCTTTTCATTACATCTGTATAGGTTTTACAGTACATTTGACAAGCACACAATAAAGGCTGAAGTTAATATATCTAATAATTCAATGAGAAGAATGTAATATTTAATAGTACTAGGTTTAAAAATACCTGCTCCAAACCCCAACTGTTGGCTTAATTTATTGAAGACGAAGATTACTTAGTGATGCATCTCACTGCTGAAAACATCCAAGAAGTGCATCATTAAACATGTATTCACACATTTACTGGCAGGTAAAAGGGGAAAAAAAAGTTAAATAACTAGACCCTTTGAAGAACTGAGATTATAAGTATCATTAACTGAATGAGAAACTCATTTTGAATTTTCTATTTTGAATTGGGCAACCTGGTGTAGTGGAGGGTTTCCCTGCCCATGGCAGGGGGGTTGGAACTAGATGATCTCTGAGGTTCCTTCCAACCCAAACGATTCTATGATTCTAAAAGATGATGCATATCTCTCCACATAAGGGACTATTTTAACAGGTATGTTGAAAAACTCACTCTTCTTCATTCTTTTAGTATCTCTAGCATTTCAGCAGTCAGCGTCTCTTATTGTTAATTCTGTTTGATAATGAATGTTGGATACGTGGGCCTCTATCACACGATTTGTCATACTAATGGATTTGCCTTTGCTTTACCTGCAAAACTCAGGAGTCAGAATGGCTTAGATCCACGTACCACACTGGCATTCTACCAGGCACCGAACAAGATTTGTATATTTAGGTCTTTGTGTTAATGTTTGTTTTTTTTTTAGTGGCAAATTCTGTATTCGATGACTTGTGTTCTCACTGCTTTAGCACTTGTGGTGCTTATTCATGAACTTCTGTAAAAATATTATATAAAATCTACATATGCACATTCTCTAATGTCAAACTGGCATGACCATCAGAAGGACCCTTGAGCTATCAGATTATAATCCTTTCCAACTGAAGGGGAAGTTAAATTCATTCCATGAATGGCATTGCTCAAGACTTGCTCCATGTGGCACTATTCCTTTATTCATTTACTGTGTAAGTGAACTGAGCGGGAAGCTATGGGTGAATTACCTCTGATTTTTGAGGACTGCGGTCACTCGTTATGTTTCAGTTGGAAGTTTAAGGAGTGAGGGCTTTCAGGCTCTTGAAGGTGGACAAGGTCCTGAGGAAGTGATGCTGATCTTCTGGCACAATTAGATGGAGTTGGGTTGGAATCTCTTTTTAAAAACAAGTCAGTCACATGCTGGAAGAGGTGGCACAGAATAGTTTTCAATGGAAATCTGGATGAGGACTCTGCTTGGACAAGGAGCTGTGGTGATGTGAAGTTTTACTTCTCAATGACACTGGAAATTGGGAGTGAACCTGAAGCAGCTGGTGGTGACACAGCAAATAATCTGGGCCTTTGCTTGGGTTTTGCAGGCTTCATGATTCATGAATTTGAGGTGTGATGTTAAGAGCCACCAATAGTGGCGTTAGAATCTTGAGACCAGAGGTGTCATTGCTGGAATACAAATGCCAATTTTTGGATAATGGCTCATAAATACTGATATTCAAAGTTGTGAGTGTGTCAATGGGAAATGGAAGAGAATTTTGCAAGGATGCAGCACTTGCTAAGGGACTGTTGTGACTGAGCAGTGAGCAGGCTGAGCGGTGCAGAAATCATAAGTGAAATCTTAAAGGTGAGTTCTTCCTCCAGTGAAGATGCAAATACGCGATAAGCAGCACAAAAGTCAACTTGTCGAAAGTAGAGAAGCGAACTAATTTGTAACAGGAGTTCTCAGCTTGAAGCAGCTGAGGATAAAGCATCCAAAGGTTGATCTGCGAGCTCAGATAGCAGTCCGAGTGGTAATCCGGCAAAGTTCACCTGCCTGCATTTGCCTTCTCTTTACTACAGAAATAATTCCTCACCTGTATCTTTAGCAGCAGTACCCGGGAGGTCAGAAATAAGGAACAGTACATGAGCTAAGAGCCAAACTGAGGAGTCCATGCTGGACACTACATGCCGGTGCCTTTGGCAGTGAAGAGCACTGCCTCCTTGCTGGCTTCTGCTACAGAAATTGTTGGAAGGTAGAAGAGCCTGTTGCATTTTGCAGTGGGGAAAATTTCTAGCTTAACAGTTAAAGCAGTAGGGGGTCAGCCTAGCAACAGTTCATGGTCACCTGCAGGTTGCAGCTCATGTTTTTTCACAACCGCTGAAAAATCAGCGTGTGAGTGGAATAAAAGAAGACAGGGAAGGTGGTAGGGGATTGCCACCAATAGTGAAAATGGAAGGAAATATTTCATGGAGGTCAGCTTCCCATCAGACTGTTGATTTCGTTTTTAAAAGGAAATCTCTCTGCTTTCAAAACATGGAAATTGTTCAAGGCCCATTAGGGAAATGGTACTACATCAAACACAAGATCTCTAATAAGCATTTCCCACTGCTAAATGTCTCCTTTATTATTGTGAGGGAGGCAGGAATAGAAGATAAGTTTTGAGTTTAATCTGCAACAGAGGTCAAGTTTCCGAAATGAGGAAGCCAAAGAACTTCGAAAAGGGAAGATGACTCTGGAGCCATCCAAATTTAGGTATTACTGAATTCTTGGGTGCTGAGAACAGTCCTAAGATACGTTGTGGCGTGCAAGAATATTATGTGTGCTGTTTAATTGCAAGTGAGTTGTGACTTTTCTACAAATATGAGATTGTAGGTTGTCTTTTGTTTAGATGGGCTGAGTCTTGGTGAGCTTTGGCTGTAGATAACTGTGTTATAAAAAAAAATTGGAAACTTGAGTTTTTGTGCAAGAGGTCTTCATGATTTGGCTGCTGGAGACTGTTTTGTTGTTACAATTTTTACCTTAAATATTTCCGTGAAGAAAACTTGTGGCCAAGTCAACTAGCGTACGCTTTAACGGGTGCCTATGTCAAGCTTTTAAATGCTGCGTGACTTAAATCAGAATTTTCTTCCCATTCACATCTCATCAGGTCATAATGTTATTTAATGTTTCAGTATATGCTTGGCCTTAACTCATAGCAATGTATGCTTTTAGGAAAGAGCTGGGAGTTGGGAGACCCGAGTTCTTGCCTCATCTTGGTCCTGATTTGCCATAGCTCAGCAATGGGCTGCTGTACCCCCCTGTGCCTGTTTCCTCTTCTACCCTGACTTTGTCTACTAGAGAAGCTTTCTGTGAGTAGGGCTGCAGCAGGGACAGCCTGTTACTGCCTGTTAGCACCTGGTACAGCAGGGTTCCCTCCCAGGGCAGTACCTGTGTGTTGGTGTTAGAGATGTTAATATCTTCCAGCTGAGAAGGGCTTGCAGTAAATGCAGACAATGGTGTGTAATAAGCCAGCCTTCAGCCTCCTTTCTCTTCCTTAATTAAAAAAGTCTCTTGTGTTCATGCCCGCAGCTTGTACATAGATTTGGTCGAATACGCAGCATTGGTTTTGCTGGCTGACCTATTATTAGCACAGTTCAAAAACTGGCTTCTAGGACATCAGCTTTCCTGATGGCTGGGAGGATAACTGATCTCTTGGCGTGCCTGTCAGATTGCCTTCTCTGCTGAACCTCTGCCACTAGAGATACTTCTCTCTAATACTTCATATCCTAGCTGTTCCTCCTCCTCACTATGCTGCTTTATTTTTTTTCTTTAAAAAAAAACCCTCTTTACAGATAGTGCACTGAAAATAATGATCTTTAAATTACGTATGTTCTGTCTCCATGCATGTGATGTTCCTGTGTGAGCGTATGCACTCCGCTAGTAATCAGTGTTATGTGATAAATGTGTTTGGAAGTTTTGGTTCTTTTTTTTTAAATGTGTTTGGAAGTTTTGGTTCTTTTTGTTTTTAACGAGTTTGAAAAAAGTTCTTCAAATACAAGTGACTGGCAATAAATGTCAGGTTTGCACTAACACTTGCCTTACTTGCTTTGAGGCTTTTTACCATTAAAAATGTGAACTTGACCCTGCTTCCCTCTGCTGCCTTTTGCTTACTTATACCATCTTGGTATTTTACAGCAGCTCTGTACACTTGCAGCTGCTGTCACACAGAGCAGAAATGATAAAGCTCTTGGCCTGCATGTACAGTGGTAACAATGTTGTCCATTGTACAGCACTGCCTTCCTTTTGGATTTGGGATTAAGGTGTAAAAGTAGAAGACATTCTGTAGGATCCTTTCCCAGAGAATTGTCTTTCAGTCCCATCTTCTTTGCTTTAACAACTTTTGTTATGTAACCCAGTACTGGGAAGACACACAATCTCACACTACAAATCATGGGAGTTTCAGGTTCACTCTGTGTGTCTTGGTGGCTGTTATTTTTGAACGTTTGTTACTATACAGATGCTGTTTACATCACCAGTCTCCTCCAAATATTCTGCTGGATTAGAAGGTCTGTAAAATCTGCAGGCAGCCTCTGCCAGTGGTGTGCATATTCTGTTGTCTGCAGCCTGGCTTTCCTTTTTCCTGATGTTTTGTGCTACTGTATCTCCTTCACAGGCAGCGGTTTTGCTACTAAAATTCTGAACTAGCTCTGGAGGACATCAGACCCCCAAAAGAGGGGAGAGAGTGTGTCTGTGTGAAGAGGCTGTGCCTTCCCCTGCCTGTGTTTTGTGCACGTGTGCACATGCATGTGCTGGCAGCAGACAGCTCCTTTTTTGAAGAGTTTGGGCTCTTCACCATGCAGGAAATGAGTATTCATCTTCATTACTACTTCTAATTAATCTTTCCAGTTTTCCAGTGTATTCTGACTCCTTGACGTCATTCTCCATCCTTCACTTAGTAACAAAACCCAATAATAGGCGTGTGTTCTCATCTCTGATAACTAGTTTATGACACTGTAGCTCTACTGATGTCGAGTCGTTCTTCATCCCTTCACGCTGGGGGAAGGAGTAGTGGCTGTGACATAAAGGATTTAGGTTTCTGTCTTCATTTGTATCCCAGGAGAAGTAATTTCTAATATCTGAAATTTTGATGCGGAGATTGAACCAGCTTTTAAGACTGGCACATGTCTTTGTCCAAGATGGAGTCTGTGTCGTTGAGAGGAACAAGATGTGTTATTGTGCAAGAGAACTGTTAGTGGTTGAAGAATGTATTTAAATCCTGAATCTCCGGGGCATGTTAAACACTTGCTTTTTTCCAATTAGTCCAATAACAATTTGGTCTGTTGAGGTATATATAACATGGCTATTTCAAGGCTGCAGTTATACATCAAAAGTGAAATTCTACCCTTGCACCACATCCCAAAGAGCTCTCGTACTGTCTGAGGGCTGGGGATTACCAGAACCCACCCCTGATTTCAGGGCCGGTCACGGTGTGCCTGCAGAGCTTTACTGAGCCTGCTGCTGCTGCCGTGGCTGCAACCCGTGCAGACACCGTCAGGCTGCTGGTGTGCGGCGGACTGGTGAGCAGCACATCCTTGGCTGCTCCAGGTGACAGAGTCTGCCTCCAAACTGGAGAAGTCCGTGGGTTGTTAGCTGATACAGCACGGCTGGGCTGCCAGCTATTCCAAGTACTGTTTATTGAAAGCTAAGTCGCAGCTGACCTAAGCAAACGCTGTCTTGCTGATCAGTGTGCTGAATAAACTGAATTGTAACATATTTACCTGCACAACGTGTCTCGCTGAAGAGGGCTGTGGATAATTTGGGCAGGTGCTTTACGACCCAGGGAGCTGATTAGCTCTGATTGATAAACAGCAGTAAGTGCTGTTTAACAAGAGTAATAATAAAAATATTGATTAGCAGGATGCAGCTGTCTGGTACGAAGTGATGCTCACTGAAGTAATGAAATTCGGAAGGAAGTTTTTTTTTGTCTTTTATTCTAGCAGCTGTGGGTTTACTCAGGACGGTTAGACATAAGGCTTTATTTAATAAAAAATACTATGAAGTGAAACACTAATGCCTAAAAGTTAGGAATACAGCCAAAAAATACGCAGGGAGTGTCATTAGAGAAACTTAGGTCATTCGTCTTGGACAGTTTCAACTTTGAGACCAGGAAAACCTAAAAAATACTCTGTATTTAAGGGAACTTAATGGTAGAACAATATGGTATCTTGCAAAAGATGTCTTCTGTAATTTCCCTAAAAATAGATAAATAAAAAAATAAAATTGAGGTGGTTTTTCTGCTTTTAGTCCAGATTTGCTGGCTAAATAGTAAAATAAGCATAGGACTATGTTGTTTGTGAAGAACACCCTCCTAAGTGAAGTAAAGGTAAGACTTAGGACTTCCTCCAGCCCTTTTTTTTTCCCCCCGTGTCACTGAAGTTCATGTTGCGGTGGCACGTCTTAAAGTCATCTACCAGGTGCTTCTGCCAGCCAGTCTTCCAAAACCAGGTCTTTCCTCTGTCACTATCCCATGCTGTAATTAAAAGTTCCCAAACATGCTTGAAGGGAAGCTGGCATCATGCGCGTTGAGCAGCAACAGTGCTGTTCCAAGGACAGTCCGAATCTTGCAGTGGTCATCCCCTTCCTAGCAGCCACATACTGCAATAGAGGACCAGACTGGATCATTAAATATTGTATATGCTTCCCCTGCCCCAGAGAAATATCTGGTTGCTATGGTACTTTTGGATTTTCAGATAGCTGGAACTTTGCCTTTTGGTTCCCTAACTTGGGGCTTTTCCCCTGAAACCAACTTGTCCTTAGGTGTGGATCGCAATGGCATTTACAAGTGTTGCCTTGAAAGCAATGTGATGGGTTATAATAATACAATGGGCCATAATTCAGTGAGGTGACTAAGGGGTAACGGGTACCTTACAGCAAAGTAAAATACTTTAAATATTTACAGATATTTTAAATATATCAATGTCCTGTAAAAATTGTATTCAAAGGAACTCAGTAGACAGTGTGCTTTCTGTAGGTGGAAAGTACCTCCTCTCTGCAGAGTGTGATTTTTGAGGTGGTTGTAATCTACTTGAATGCAGAACAAGTTGGCTTATTCTCATAGAATGTTATCACTAAGTGTCATAGTCTAAAATTATCTGGGATAAATCTCTGGCTTTGCATTGTACCCTTTTGCAGGCATACCAGAAGGCAGAAACCAATAGACGTTTTTGTTGGTGAAAGTTGGTGGGAAGGGCCTGTCAGAGATGCTACAGTAGTACTCTTTGAGCGTAGTGATGTCATACATACTAGATGGATGATATGAAAAGTTTCTCTCATTAGACTTGCATACAGTGTATTTTAAAATGTGGAAAAATCAGTTTGAAAAGTGGCACTGCTTTTCTGCTGCCAGAAAGAAGTAGATTTTCAGTGTACTGACTGCAGATCTTGTCACTGACAACTCATACTGGTATCTTTTGCGTATCAGTGTGTTGCATATCCAGATTTAGGTCCCTCTTTCACATATGTTGAACTTTCAATTAATGTTTTTACTGAAATCAAGATGGATACACAGGAAGAGGGTATAGGTAAGATAAAAGCTGGAGGTCAAGTCAGCCGTTCTGACGTGCAGACTGAAATATGTCTGACGTGTTTGCACAGTGTTCCTACACTTCACTGACAAAAATCGTTCTGGCTTCATAGCCTTTGTGTAAGGGGAGAATTATCTACCCTTTTGTAGTTACAATGATGGGAGCCTCTTCAGAAGTCCTGTTGCAAAGCTGAAACAAGATCTCTTAATTCCTTGAAAATGCCTTTTCTCTTGGTTGAGAGGTAACATAAGACACTTCGTAATGCTGCGTGACGTCTTCCCCCCTCCCCTGGCATTTCATGCAGGACGTGCCGGGGTTCAGGCTAAAACTCTGTGTCCTCCTTCCTCTCATTGCTCCTCCTGCCTCAAATTCTGCTTCATGCAGAACCAACAGGATCACCGTACGCAGCTCTGTCTCCATTCGGATCTGAGTTTCCTGGACATGTCCTGTTTTCTCATGCAGAAATTTTGCCTGTGCAGAAGGGCAGCTTTTGCCTTTTCATTTCGGTTTCTGGATGGGCTGTACAGTGCATGTGGGCCATGCAACTCTGATACATCCGCGTTATGTTGAAAAAGCTCTTCACAATTTGCCTTCAGAGCAAGTTTAAAACGTGAAGGAGACTTGCCTGTGATTGGACTGGCAATTACGAACATGATGTTGTATGACATATCACTTTGTGTCACCTTCTTTAGAGTGTTCACATGCATGTATAATATTGCAGCTAAAAACATGAGCCTGGAAATAACAACATAAGGCCCCTACCATTGAAGAATGCAGGCGTTTAGCCACAGTCGTCCATCCAAATCCCTTAGATTTATGCTGGTACTAAGTCATGGCCACTGAGCAACTTCCCTGGATTTATGCCAGGAAGATGGCTAATGGAACAATCTTTTTATGATCTGTTTAGCTAAATGACTCTAATAATGTGGGATATTAGAGCAACAGATGCTGTTGACCATCCTGCAGTAGATCAAAGTTTGTATATACAGGAACTATGCACTTCCTTTCAGACTCACACATATAATTTGGAGCTTCTCATTTGTTGCCATGGTATTATATTATCAGAACAATGAGAGACAGAAGTGGTAATTTTAATTAAGTCAAAAGTGCCAGTCTGCAACAGTCTGAGCTCAGAGCCTAAGGAATAGTTTGTTGGTATCAGCAGTAACACAGAAGGGTGCTCTGTAGATGACTTTCAGACGTTGTTGGCATCTGAGAATTTCCAAGACTTGAAATACATCCAAACTTGCTAAAACAGTCCTGTGTCACAAGACTTGAGACGTGTTTGGCTCACATCGCTGTTGCAATTTTGTGTGGCCTCAGACCATAGCTGCTGAAGCACAGATGACCGGCACCTGGAGTTACATTTGCCTCCTGGGATTCTCCGGCTTGAGTCTGGCGTTCAGCTTTGACTGCACAGTGCAGAGCGCGGTGGTGGCTGGCAGGTTGCTCCTTCTGCTTCCCAAGTGAGTTGGGAGGTGAACAGAAGAAGTGAGAGATGGAAATGAAGCATCCAGCTGGTGACTCCAACTAGACTTTCTTCTGTGAACTTTCTCCTAGAGTGAAAGCAGCATGCTTCGGTTTTCCTGTTGCATAAAGTGAGAGAGTGACTGACCAAGATGAGGTCCCTCAGGGTCTAGAGAGACTTACGCCCCAATCTCACTCTGATTCGAAACAGGGATTTGAAGCATAGAGCTTTAGCATCTATATCTGAGATTGGTGAAACTGAGCTGTTCCAGCTGTGTATTAATTTTGTACATTTGAATTTAATCTACATGATGATGACACCAACATGAGGATAATCTGCGAATCATGAGGGCACTGTAAATTGACAGTAAATTCCTCAGAGACTAAAAAGGTGCCAATTACACGGGTATGACTGAAAGAGTAGGATCTAGGGGAATTAAAAGCACTTCACACATAGTCTTAATGGGCTGTTTCAGAAATTGCAGCATCTGCTCCCTTGGTATAATATCCTGGCATCATTAGATATGTTGTTTTATTTTTTTGGCCTTATGTTTGGAATATAGGTTGTTGGTCTGAATGTTCATGTATCGATGTCATTAACGATGTTGTTAATGATTTACACAATTAGCCTGAGAACATGGGAACAAGCATGTTGTGAGCTGTAGAGTCATATGCTAAACAAAATAGCATCGTTTCGAGTCGAAGACTTGAACTGAAAAAGCTGTGTTTATCCCTGTTGCAGGTTTAGTAAATACAAGACACAAGCTTCCTGTCATTGGAGAAAAGGATTGCCGTGTGGCTCGCTGAATAAGAGCCTCTTTCTCTCACATCTGTGTTTATCTGCAAAGGAGGGAAGTTTTCCCTTCTCTGGCTGGGCAACGAGCTGTTCATAAACACTGTTCGCTTGCATGGAGTTTGCTTGAATAGACCTGTAATGTGTTTTCACATGAGGGCTGTGTGCAAGGAGAAGGTACCAAGCTTTGAAGCTGAATAACATCTGGGAAATGGCAAAACTCAATTTAACTTGGGTGTTTCAGCAGAACAGAGATCAGACTGACTAGAATTACCTGTGAGCATCAAGAGGACTCCGCTTAGGGGTCAAGGGGGTTGTTATCAGTCAGTTGATACTGTTCACTTCAGCATTTTGTTTTCTTTTTTTTCCCCTCCTGCTGGCTTGCAAGAACTGCAACAGCAGTAATTTTCTGTGCGAGTACAGCTCTCATGGGCAGTGACAGATGATCGCTTGCTGTCATCTGTCATTGCCCCCTGCCATCGGATGCGCCGGGTTGGAAAGAGCTCTCAGAGGGAATCTTGCCAGTCGGCCTACGGATGCATCCTGCTAACACTGAGAACTGATTGCTGCCTGAGGATGCAACTTTCTGCAGCTGTGGCTTTGCTATTTATTATGGAAGGGAAACGATCTGACCTGTCAGCTCGGGGTGGTATTGCAAGGGCCAGGCTGCACATGGCCAAGGAATGGATATGGGCTTTCTGAGTGGGACCAGTAGTTGCCCTGAGGGTTGTGGTAGGGAGATTGTAATTACCGCTCCTTTAATCAAGGAAGCCCAGGGACTACTATGGTAGGTAGCCCAGCAAGTTGTATGGGCACCAGAAGGGATGGGGCTACTTCTTACAGCTTAGGCTCCCACCTGCCCTATTTGTTAGGGGTGTGTGGGAGCTCTCGCTTCTTGAGAGTGGGTCTCATCTCAGGGCTATTTGCAAAGCAGATACATTCCCTTGTTGTGACAGTGTTGTTTTTATTATTTTTTCATACTTGGTTCTTTAGGTGTATATAAAATTAAATAGAATAACTTGCAGAATCAGACTTGTTACTTTCAGTGTAAGGAAGCCTCCTTGCACTGATCGGAATGCTTTTGGAAATCTTGAATGTCATGTTTGACTTTAGTTATAGTCATGGGGAGTAGGAATAGATGTTGGTATCTGCTTACTGTCATGTAAGGCAGAGTGAACAATTCTGGTTTAAATCCAAACTTGCTTGGATTTTGTTAAAGACAAATATTATGATGTTATTTCTACCTACATCTGTACTTTTCCCTGTACTTATTGGGGTGAAGATGCAGTGCTCTAACCTGGGTTTGCCTGAAGACACAGGCCATGTTCTAATGTGGATTAATAAAGTTATGTTCTGTTTACTTTGGTGATAAATCATATTTGCTGTGCCTAGATGTGCCAGGTTTTTGTTTGGTTGGTTTTTATCCAGAGATTGTCTAAAAGGATATTCTGGAGTTTTAAACGTGCCACAAGCGTAGACCTGTGTGCATGTGTTTTTACATTTTTTTTTTTCTTCGCCTCCTCAACTCAAAAGAAGTTAATATACCTGTGAACCGAATGATCTCCCAGAAGAGGCTTGAGAATGTCTTTGGCGATTATCATTATGATACGAATGACAATGTTTGCTCCAGAGACTCAGTTCCAGTCAGACAGCTACTAATTAATAAACCATTGTGTAAATCAACAAGATAAGGAAAAATGCAATATATTGCAAGATCTTGGATGATCTGAAAGTCTTTTTAACTATGCATTCTGTCAAATGGATGTATGCTGATCACAAAGTGAACACCATGCATTGCTGGATACACTTGAAGAATGTTGAAAAGTCTTTTCCTATTGTATAAAGCGTTGTTTTGACCTGTGTTCTTCTTGAATGTCTTCTGCATCCTCTAGTCTTTTTTCTGTCTTACTTACAGAGCAAGTGACGCATGGTGCAGCATTGGGCTGCTGATCTTAGTCAAAGTGCTGGTGTGCAGGGTTGAGAAGGGGAATTGGTGATGGAGGAGTACTGGTTGTTACCTAGAGCTAGAAGCAGACTTCTAGTTTGCATCCACTTTGAAATGTTACGCTGATGATAAATACTTTTGGAATTGAAACCTTAGATTGGGAGACAGAAAACTAATGAATATTGCATTAAAGTACAAAAAAAACCCCAAACTCAAGACCTCCCTTTGCAAACCATGGGGAGAGCTTAAAGCATTTCATTTGAACTCCAGAATCTTTTCCAATTAGACTATTTTCTAAGTAGTGAAGCTAAAGTGTGTGGGTTTTAAACTTCAAAGTAAGATGAAGATGTAGTTTTTTACAGTTGCCCAACTGGGCATTGGAAAGGTCCTTCACTCAAATAGGAAAACATGTTTGGTTTTGCTTTTTTTAAAGCAAGAAGTATAAATTTCTGTGCCTCTGAATACTCAGAAGTTGTGCAGTATTTTTTAAGTGGGTTCATCTTGTGCATGCTGTCAAGATAGAAAGCCAGTTATAAACCTTGGTCTTTGAAGCTAAATTGGTTTCCAGGGATGAGCTTTCTTTGTGTTGTCTTAGATTTGTGCCCAGAGATTTCTTTCTTGCAAGGGACCTTAATAGAAGATAGTTTAAATGGTATTTCACGAGTATCTCCATCACCAACACACACTGGGATAGCAGTTCGTGTCCTCAGGCCTTTGAACATTGTCCAGCCTGCTGTATAAAATGAGAAGAGTCATGCTCAAGGACTTCTGGCTTTTGCTAAATTTGAGGTGCTTAATTTGCTGTTCTGGTAGACTAGGAGCGTTTTTGTTTTATAGAATCATAGAATGGTGGTCGTTTTTTGTAAAGTGTACATGGGCTGTCAGCTTCTAAGCCCTTGTTTATGTATTGCTGATGAACTGCAAACCCTTCAGTTGTAGTTCTACTGTGCAAGTTCATCCCCTTGCTTAGGGGAAGCCACTGAACGCTCCCATCTAGCAGGCTTTGCTTAAAGATGCAGGTGACACTGAGACCCAAACAGCTCCCTGTGAACTCACGTGGGACATTAGACCTGGCAGGAGGAGAGTTGCCTGGGTGACATTGGCTCCAAAGAAGGCAACGTGGGAGCAAGGACGAAACACGCTGATAGGACTGTGCATGTTGCAAAACTACCGTGGCAGTACTCTGAATAAACCAAGGGCCTCAAATTGAAAGCTGGGGTAGCCTTGGTTCTGTGACTGTGTCTGGATGTGCAAGTATCCCATCCACAAAGGGTGTCTTACATAGATGTAACACTCTGAAATACATTAATTTTGTGAAAAGTTATAGGCAAGTTGTTTAAGCATTTTCTTAGCACCAGACAGGTGCTGATTTTTCCGAAGCACCATGGCTGTGCTGTGCCACACACCACAGGCACACGCGAGCTGCTGGCCCTGCAGTGCATGGGTGAGCTCTGGTCCAAAAGCTGGTGCTGGGACATGGAGCTGAGCTGCTGTTAGTAACCTCTCCTGAGCATCCTTATTCCTGATGGTAGGAAAAAGTAATTCATTTAGTGTGCAGTTGTATTCTTAAAGCAGGATTCACGGCACCTCGTGAGTTTGGAAAAGGAAGAGAGGGAAGAAGGGTTTGCTTTTTTCTTTTTTTGAATCCCACTTCTGTTGGCATTCTCTCTGCAGCCTGCTTACCCTGTGTGTGAGCAAGGCGGCTGCTTGTTGACTGGTACTGTAGCTGTTGGCTTAACTCCTGCCTCTTCCAGCTGGCTGCCATGAGACAGGTTCTTCTCTGGGATCTGTCCTTCTGGCAGCAGCATTTCGTTTCTTGACAATTTGAAAATCAATTAAAATGATGCAGATATTGATGCAGATTTCCTCATCACCTGTAGCTGTCTAATCCTGGAGTGACAGGTCAAGTTCTGGCCCGAATAATTTGAACCTGCCTTGCAAAACTCTCCAAGCAGTGGACCTAAACATCTTTCCTTCCTCGTACTCCTACAGCAGATGTAGGAAAGGGGAGGTCTGGTGAGGCGATATGGAACAAATTAAATATTGGTAGATTATTTCAACCCTGACTATATTTTTGCTAGGGTTTTTTGAGTTTTCTGTCTTCATCTCTCATTTGTCCTTTGGTAGAAAGGTGAGGTGGGCCAGCAGGCAGGCTCTAACAGAACCCTGACGTTCTCAGCCAGAAGCCAAATGTAGTTGTTTTCTGATGGCATCTTCTGGGAGACAGTGCTTATTTTCCTACCAAAGAATAACTTCTGCCGAGTGAAGGCTTCGTCTTACCGTCTCCTGGCTGTGTGTAGAGCTTTACAGGCTCCTGGGACCGCGCGATCAGATTTTCCAATCTGACATCTCAGCACAAAGTAACTCCTCAGTGTCACCGGAGATGCTGCTGTACCACTGCTGCGGGAGCAGACAGTGCTGAATAGTCTGGTGTGAGCACGGTTGCTTCAAGCCCTGGGAGGGTGGGTATAAATACACTTTTAGAAAGTGGAAATAAATGTGTGCTTGGGCAATGCCAGGCTGAAATCATCTGAAACCTTGATATCTTCCTAAGGGTGTGCCTTGTTTGGTGGGGTATGTTTTTCTGGCTGTCTCACACCTGTGTGGATAATCATTAGCTCTGTGTCTGAATCTCCTCCTGAGGGCATGTGGCTTCCCGTTTCTGCAGGTGAATGGCAATGAGGCATAATTTTGCAGAGGAAAGGGTTTCTGCCAGCTGTATGTAATCCACACCTGTTACTATGAGTGTAATCATTAACGTGGCCTTTTAAAGTAACTGGAAATAATTAGCAGCAGAGAGGATATTAGGTGCTAACAAAACTTCCAGGCATGTTGACTTCTTTTAGAGTGGTTTTATGGCTGATTGTGTGTAACCCTTGAGACTTACTGAAAAGTTTTGTACTTAATGATCTTCTCTAAAAGCATAAAAACAAAAGAAAAAAAACTTGTAATTCAGAGAATGACTTAACTTGGTGCTTTTTTTTTTTGTTATTAATGCTATTATAACTTCCTCTGCAGCTCAGATAACTTCATCGTGTGGTTCTTTGCACTCTCGTGGAAAGTGGCGTTGAGGACACTACAAAACACACAAACTGCCGTTGCACAAGCATTGTTTGCACCAAGCAGATTAAAGGGTTGCACAGACAGTACTATGGCTGCTTCAACATACAGATGGAGTTGCATCTGATAGTAAATCATGTGCTGCAATTATGCTGTAAAAGTAGAGCTATAGTGGAAAATGCAATAATTTTAGCTTTCCTGGTATTATCGTTATCTTTGGAGAAGCATAAAGAGACATTGAAGGTATGAATGAATTTTATTCTTTTTTTTTTTGGGTTGGCACATAGAATTATTTAAACTTTCTTGAAAATTGGAAGAACGGTCCTAGGTTTAAATCTCATTCATAATTCATCCTCTGTTAGTGTGAAGGGAAAATTATTTCCTCATGTGATTACAGAAGCAGTCTCGTTTGCGGGGTGAGGTGGTACAACTTCAAAGCTTGGGATGCAGCCCACTGCTTTGACTGGAGAAAAATGCTGGAATAGATTAATGAGTATACTGACTTATTTTTAGGGCGAATGACCTGTTAGTTTGCATGGGTAGGGAGATGAAAACTGGAGCTGGGTCCTGGGAAAAGGGGAAGCTGTGAATTGAACTGCGGAGGATTGAGAGAGGAGTTGTGTGAATGAGGTGTGTCTTGCGGGATTGCCGCCTTTCCACACACACAATTTGGGACAGAATCATTCTGAAAACCAAATGCTAATTCTGTGCAATGTCCTGACATGTAGGTCATAGATCTCACTGTGAGATCGATGGTTTGTGTTAGCTTTTGTGTATTTGGAGGCAGCAATTTCACTTTGAAGGATTCTTAGCAAGTTTGGGCCACTGCTGTAAGTTGTGTGTTCCGTGAAGAAAAGCAGAGATATTAGGTAGAAAAGCAGACTTTCTCCTTTGTGATTGACTGGAGTAATTAATGAAAACAAATTCATATCATTAAAGCTGACAGAAATATAATCTGATGTCTTGTCAAGTTCATTGGCATTACTTCACAAGAGACTGATTGAAAGCTCCGGGGAAAAAAACCCTGTAATTGTATACCTATGAAACCTACAGCGTTTGTCTTTAACTCTTCAAACAATGGTTGTTGAAAGTGTCCCTAGATGCTTTCTACTAGCCTTAATATTCTAAAGTTTTTTTGTAGTTTTAAGGCAAAGGGTCCATTTAAAAGAATTTCTTATCTTGGACTTGCAAAAAATGAGAAAATTTGTGACTGCAGCTGAATGAATGAAACTTGAATTCTTCAAGGTATTTACAGAACACAGCTGTTGTGGCAGATACTACTGTGTCTTTTTGAAACGCTATGGCTTTTATAGATGGGTCTATAAGAGCTAGAGCAAGAGAATTCAAATCCTTTGCTTTTTGAGCTGTTTGAGTCAATGGAGAGATATCCCATTATTTTGTATTGGCTGCAACATGAGATTTGGGAAATGCTGAACTGTACTTTTTGCTTAGTTTGTGAAAGTATGCAGTTCGGGTGAAGCGATGAAAAGTTAATCATACAACACTGAAGAGTTTAATATAGACATTTTAGCATATTTTTAATGATAGAGGAATCTTGGTTTATAAGATCCACTTTGATATTTGTGTTCATTCTCAACATTAATACTCTGATACCATGTCAGGTACTGTAAAATCCCAGGATTTTTTAATGCAGTCCTTGAAAAGTTATAGCTAACCTTTACTCAACAGAAATAAGACTGAGCCTGTCCCTAATAGAGGTTCTGTCCTTCAGACGAAATATTAAACCAAGGTCTCTTTTGCTGTGAAAAAATAGTTCCTTCAGAAAGGGCAGGTTCTAACCTTGGTGGACGGGCCAGGAGTCCCTCTCTGTCAGGTTGTAATGTTCAAGGCTGCACGACAAATAATATAGTGCTGTACTCCTGCTCTCTTCCAGTCCCAGCCATAAACTAATTGCATACTTGGGAGAATAGTATTCTGACCTGTGACTGGGCATCCTGTGCCACTGCAGTCAAATAATCCTTATTTTTTTAGCAGTCTCTAGTGTATGTTTAATATTTAAAGCCTCAAGCCAAATGTAAAAAGCTCCTTTTATAGTTGCCAGCTAAATGCTTTTTTGTTGGCTATTATGCCACTTGTAACTAGGCACTTAGAAACTAGTGGAAGTTTAGGATGAGTTGTTTTTTTTTTTTAAACCTTACCTGAAAGAAATTCAGTAAGTAATGAGTTGGAAGGTGTAGTAGTGTTTGGAACTCATCCAGCATTTCCACATAGTTGTTGACTAAATGATGTCCTTTTAACAATGAAAACATTTTTCCAGTTCGTGCAACATTTTTGCTTTTTCTTTTTCTCTAATGTCATCTTTGCCATTAGATTCAATATATATTTCAGATTATAAAGCATGCTGTTATATTTTGCTTAGAGAATAATAGTAAACAAATTATTGTTGGCTTCTGTTATGTATCATCTCTAGAAATTTCAGCCATTTGAGCCCTCAGCTTGTTTTACTGTATGTGTGTTTGCTTGTATTGAATGTGTTCCAGCTCTTCATTTCCCAGGGCATATAAAACTGGTGAAATTCCATGGGAAAGGATTGATTTGGGTACGTAAACATACTGTCAAGCGTTTTTAGAGCTCAGGAAGAGCAGGCATTGAAAAGTTGAGTCAAACATGTCTGTATAGCATGCTCACGTATCTTCCTTTAGGCACTGGATTGTGTTGGGACAGCAGAAGACTCATTCTTTCAGAGATTAAGTCTTCCCCAACAGTTTTATCCATGTTGATGAAGTCAGGAGAAAATAACTCTGCTGTTATTTCCTGGATAATATGTGTTTACCTCCTAGAAAATATTATGCAATAAATAAAGCAAGACTTGGCCTGACCAAGGTTGATGGAAAGTTCCAAAGGAAACGTCTGTGTACGGTTAGTGGTTTTGTTGAAGTTTTTGTTGCACTTGCTAAAAAGAGAAGTAGATATGTAAACAAACAAGACAAGCTTAAGTCCAGCTAAACATAGAGATTTATTTTCCAATTAATCGGGTATTTCCTATGAAATAATGTAATTTGCAAGTATGTCTTGCCAAATAAACAATAGTTGCCAGGGGAAACAGCAAATTTAAGTGTATTCACTACTGTCCCAAACATCCAATTTTCCAACTTGTGTATTGTCCTTAAGCCAGTAACCAAACCTTAAAATTTGGCTAATTTAAAGAGTATGTTTTGTCTTTTCTGTGTTTAGCGATTCCTCAGTCTGGCCAAGTCAGCCCAGCTTTTTCTTATGTGCCTCTGCATGTGGCTGTCCAGCCAACCTCTGTCTCCAGCCGGCCCCATCAGATGTCCACAGATGTCCAATGGTGTGTTGTGCTGGTAGCATCTGCTGGGGAGGATGACCTTCAGCTCTAGTGGGATGAGTGGTCCCCCACCCAGTCACTCTCCTGAGTGTGCTTACAGGGAGATCCCCCAGCGTTGAGTGAGTCTTTCTGTCTCTTCACCTGGATATGGTGAAGAGCTCCGTGCAAGCAGAGATTTCCATCGAAGTTCTCAGTCTCAAATTCTGAAGGATCAGAGGGGGAAGGATCTGTATGCCCCAAAGGCTGGATCTGTTACCAACAAGCAGAAGAGTTTAGCTCGTTGGCTGTTTGTGTGTTGTGAAGGCTGCCAAATCCCTGCAAGAACAGACAAGGTGTTCTTTTGATTTTGTAGGGATTGTGTTTGTGTATGGTGGTGGTGGGCACCGTGGCGGTTTACTTGTTTGCCTTTAACAGTGGTAAAAGGGATTGGCAGAAAGGCAGTTAGTCTTATAAAAAATTGCTTTTTCTGAGAACCCTGTAAGAAATTACCATAAAAGTCAGTGTGCTGTTAAGTTGTCCTTCTTCCCACCATCCTGCTGCCACTTTCTTATTTATAGAGCTTTTCCCAAGAACCTTCTTGTAGTCCCACCCTTGTATGTCTTGTATGTGTAAAAGCACTAGAGAAACAGCACTCGCTGTCCAAAGCACAGTGCTTTTTGCTTCTAGTCTTTATCCTGAGTGAGAAAAAGAATTATGTTTTATGGAGCTTTTGATAAGCTTTGGGAAAGTTTTGTCCTCACTCTCGTCCTTTTAATTTCTTTTTTTTTTTCTGAAAGAATGAACTTTGAGATAATTGGACCTTGAAAATTAAGTGATTATCTTCCAGATAGCATGTCTGAAATGTATGTGTCTGTGTTCAGAGAGCAATGCCTCAGATGCTTAACATTTTAAAATGCCATTGTAAATAAACAGTCCTTGGAAGTTTTTGCTGGAGATGTCACTGCCAAATTAAGGTAAAAATCATGTAACAGGATGTCTGATTTGCGTGGCAGGGAGAATGAAAAGTTCTGCCTTTCTGTGGCTTCTTTGAAGACCTGGAAGACTTGCGTCAGTTCTCAGGCAGTAAAAGGATTTGGCTCCATGCACCAAAATACCCACAAGTGAGAGACTTATGGTGTGCCAAGTAGGGAGGAGGAGAGGAGGATATGGTCCTTATCTCAGAGATGCTTATCTCTCTGGAGTATATGGGATGAGCACTTGAACAGGAACTTCTGGGGTACTATGAATAGGGAATTCCTTCTGGAATGTTTTCAGAGGGTTCAATAGGATGCATAGGGAATTTCTGGAGGGGGGAGATAGATTATGTTTTTAACAGGTGGAATAGCATTAAGAAAAGAATGCAAAGAAAGGCAGAATGCATCTCAAATAGAGGGGAGCACAGCCTGGGATGATCACTAGAAAATGCTCCCACTGCTGGTATCATTTTCTCAATTAATTAGCATGGGAAAAGTATTGGCAAAAGTCCTGACATTTGCAAGAACTTCCATCTTTTGGACCAGCAGAAAATGTTGTCTGTCTCTTGAGCAGCTAAGTGGGTTTCAGATATTTGTAATTTCAGCAGGTCTTTTTAAAACAGCCACAGCAATTGATGGCACAGGTTTTACTTGGCGATTTCCAGGTAACTTTCCAAATCAAAATGGTGGAAATAATTGTTTACTTTGCCATACGATTGTTATTTTGTTGACAGCTTAGTCACAAATATTTTTGGTCATTTGTAGTTCAAACTAGAAATACTAAGACCTGCAAAACTCTTACTCCTTTGAGCAGTGTGCTGTATCAGTTGTATCTGTAATCCTCAACAGTGCCAGAACCAAGTTTATAATATGCATCCTCAAGTACTCTGAGCAGTGTTTGAGTTCTTATTTACTGGAAGATAAGTGCTCCTTGAGTGTCTACAGACTTGGAATGGATGTGGAGCACCAGATTTAATGTGACCTTGTTCTGACACTCATAATATTGTTGAACTATTGGGCATCAGCGTAGCTCAAATGCTTCTCCTTTTCTGCAGGCTCTCCCTACAGCACAGTAAATGTCAGTAATTACCCCCACATTATTTTAAATGCCATTCCGAAGGCCAAGTGTTTTAAAATGTCAGTTCAACTTAAACTTAAAGATATTGTAGTTACGTTTAGGCTAGAAGGAATTTTAAGGAAATAAATGACCTATGCCTCCATGAAAGTTTAAATAAGCAATTTCCTTTGCCAGGGACCAAAATCTTGTTTATCCTCATGTGCTTTCAAAGAAATATTAATACTTGCATTGCAATTTTTGTACCTTTATTAAGATGTCTATTTTCATAAGCGAAAATAATGATTTAGAATGGCAAAGTCAAATTCTCAAGGTTTTCTAGAAGTTACTTTCAAGATTACCATTCTAACTTTTTCAGTAAAACTTCTGTTTTTGAGGAGAAAACAAGCTAATAGAAATCCAGAAATCCTGAGCACTTATGTGGGAAGCAAGCCGCAGGCTGCGCTCAGTCATCTGCCTGGTTTCATATGGTGTGTCAACAGTGTGTTACTCCAGTATTCCCAGATTCTGGAAGTGTCCTGGTGATAGCAGATCTCGTTCCACACTGAAAATGCACAAATACCCACATCTCTCTGTGTTACTTTTCACCAGCCTTCATCGAGATGGCCAAAGTGGGCGCCACCTCTTCCACCGCTCCTTGCTGTGTTGGGTGATCTCATGTGATATGTATGTTCATGTTTAGGAGAAAGTGCTCTTAGGGAGGAAAGACAGGTAGGATATTAGTTTTCTTTGCCAAATGGTGAGGACCGGGAGCATGCGCCAAATGAGATGCTGCTTAGGTCAGAAAAGAAACCCCCATTTCTAAGGAGCAATGGGGGTGGAAGGACATGTTTCTTTGCCTGTAAGAACAGTGAGTACTGCAAGCTGTTGTCAGTTGGAGCAACAGCATCAAAATGCACATGGAGAATGAGGTTGGAATTTATTCTTTGTAATAACAAGCTGGGGTGCTTCCACTTGGCTCTCAATTAGTAGTTAGAGGGTTTTGGCAGAATTAAATAACTTTTCTGTCATTAATGTTCTGGACTAAAAATGTTATTGCTTCTTCAACAGCAAGCACTTTGAGATTTCTTTTTTTCCTGTATACAGTCTAGGTGACAAGCTAGAAGAGGAAGGAAAGAAAGAATCGGGAAGAGATGTGGAGACTTTTGGTGACTGCTGGCAATGTAGGAGATGACTGCTGCATCCTAACTGATGCGTTTCTGTCTCCTGACTCTGTCACAGATGCTCTCTAGGCCAGTCTACATTTGGTTTTCAGTTCATGTTCTAAGTTTCTAGCAACTATTCTTTCACTCAGGACACAGGCCAATCTTGGCCTTTTAAGTATAGCTGTTTTATCTTTAGAAAGTGAATTTTCTTGTTCTTTTTTTTTTCCTCCCCTCTTCTGTCTATCGCTCGGTCTGCCTGACTCTTTTAAGCCATAATTTAGTTCTTTCCTGTTTTAGCAAAAGCAGCTCAAAAGAACATGGGTCAGTGTTTTCTGGATGCAGTGTGAAGTCCTTTGTCTTCATATGCAACTATAATGTTACAAAGTGTTCAAATATGTTAGATTAGTGAATCCACTTCCATGATGTCATAATTGTAGATAAGTCTGATGCCCAAAGGAAAGACTTGACAGTTTTGCAAATTTGGTATCCGGTCATTGTGTTCAGAGGGATGAAGTAAAGTGTTTTCATAATTTGCGAGGTTTTGGTTGTGGGGATGGGAGTGGGGTGGCAGTGATTGTTGTTGTGTATGGGTTTTCTTGGGTTTGTTCTGCTTGTTCCCCTACGGCATTCAGAGCAGCCGTATCGCTCGTCATGGGTCCTGGATATCATCAGTTCATCGCCCTAGAAATGTCTTCAGTGCCGTTTTGGATATGGACTGACGACAGATCTAGTCCAGTAGTGTAGCAAGAACTAGATTAGAGCCTGACCTAATCTAGCTTTAAGCACAAGAGTTACTCCATCTGAAGCTAGTTCTACAGTATTTGTGTCCAGTGCTTCCTGGGATTGCTGAAAAGTGATAAGCTCCTGATATTTACTCTCATAAGCTATTTGTTCCTGTGACTTACTCTTACCTTGCCGGTACTTCTGCAGGGAGCTGCTGTACCTGTGCAGGGTTCAGGATCTCGCTGCCAGAGCTCGACACTGCTGCCCACTGTCATGTTCAATGAGGCTTTGCTCTTCTGAAGCTGATTTCCACACTGGTATCTGGTTCAGAAAAGGGAAACCCACTGACTTTCTTCACTGTACCTGAACTCCATACTTCTGGGTATCTGGCATGCAGTCCAGTTGCTTCAATGGCATGTATGTCCTTGCTAAATCATGTTAGTTATCTGATAGCTTCCAAAATACTAGTTTCAGAGGGAAGGAGACTACTAAGTTACACAAATACAGAACTACTTCCACAAATATCCTTCCTAATAGTGTGTGTTGATATTCGTTCTGTGTTTGCATCCTTCTGAGAAGTGACAGTTTTCTGAGCCATGCTCAGCTCCTTCCTTGAACTAAAATAAAATGTTATTTCCAGAATGTCTACTGTACTCACAAGGTTTGACATCACTGGAAAAAGATGTTTGCATCCACAGACCTTAAAGTTAATATTTGGCTTTTGCATCATTTACACGACATACATGATGTGAATGGTTTTATGCACTGGAATTTCTTCGTCTTGTTCTGTTTCTTGATGCTAACAACTTAAAAGATGATTTCATGATGTTATCGAAATCACTTCTCCCTATTGTCCGTCCACAGCAGATAGGCATTCTCTTGTTAAAATAGTGTGTATGAAGGTCTTGGGGGAAACTTTTAAAAAGGCTGGAAGAATGATTTGTACTGGTAGTCTACACTACAACTGTACTATTACCTTTCTGTCTGTTTGCTATTGGCTAAATTGACAGGCAACAGTCAGCTGACTTGTCCAACTAATAAATATTGTACAATTAACAAGAGCTGAACTGTTCAATCAAAAGTTTCAATTTCATGTCCTGCCTGCATGAAATTTGCTGTCGTTGTCTATAAGTTTATGTGCGCCACGGATTTCAGAAGGTACTGGCAGTAAGTGATCATCAGAGATGAGTTTCAAGAATGTTTTTGAAATGTGATTGAATAAGCTACTGCCAAAGGCATTTCTGTTAGTTCGTGGCACTTCTGATCTCTGCTTAATTAGAAATATTGAACTCTCCTGGTGTACTCTCAGCGCACAAGTCTTTTTCTCTGATATCCACGTTTCAGTGAGTGCTGTTGTCTCTGGAACATATGGAAAATTAGCATGAAAACGGAACTAGGTTTCAGAGTCTTTCCACTTTCTACTGTCTGATGCATGTTACTCGCTTAGGTGTGTAACAAGTCACACTCCACATAGCTCAAGAGGTAAGTGGTGTATTAACCATTAATCTAGAATCACAGTTGAGAGAATAATTGCCAACTATGAGGACAATATCGGATTCCTCTTTTAAACGCATTAAATACATGCAATATTGTCCTCGTTTGACAGGAAAGACATTTTTCCTTTCTATTTTACAGTCACTGTAGCTGCGAGAACAGTGTAAAATCACATTTTTGAAGTGTGCTTTGTGTTTGTTAGATTCTGTAGCTTGCACGTGGAGGGCTTTCTTGTGCACTTGCTGTGGAAAGCATCTGTCACACTAAAATTAATTTGTCAATGGCAAGATTATTAAAATGTCCTGTTCGATTCAAGACGTTCTGTTTTCAGATCAGTGTTAGGGGCCTTGAAGAGTAAGTCTTAGGTATGGACTTGCTCCAGGAGGAAGAAATATGAGACCAGAGTTGGTTTGTGAGAAGGTGAATTGAGTAATTGTTTATTTCTATGAAAACTGCTTTTTATATCCAATAGACACAATTAAAGCTGCATTTATGGGAATGAACAGCCTCACTGCCATACAGGTAGAAGACAGATTATAAAGACATATGTGGTGTTATAGTGGAGCCCCTGAGAGTGAATGATCTAATCAGGATTAAATCAAATTGTCTGGGTGCTGTAAAGAGAAGACTCAGGCTTACTTTTATCCCTCCAGCTAGCTGGGAAAACTCTCCGCTGCATTTTGCAATGAGAGCTTGTGCTATCATTTGGAGATCATAATAGTAGCAATAAAGAGAGTGCAAGCTATCTCCAATTTATTTTGGCCCGCTTAGTCCGGCGTTTGTATCTGATACACTGTTTACACTATGGGGTTAAATATTTCATCTGTTACATTTAAATGAAAATAAACAGAACCTAAAACGAGGAAAAAGGCGTGATAAGTAAATACTTGGATAAAAATATTCCTCTGTGCTTACAGCACTTTAAGGAAGAAAAAAAAAAATATGCCTGTAACACATTCTTGTGACGTTTCTTTTATTTTTCGTTAGCTGTTTTGAAGAGTGAGTTAACACAGCGCCAAATTCTAGAATTGTAGAACCCGTGCTGCCTCATGGGTTAACGAAATACACGATTTTCTGTGCTTTCAAATGGGTTTAGCCTATAGCTGTGAAAGTCCTGTAGCCCATGAGTATTGGCCTTTAGAAATGTAACTGCCAGTCCAGTCTCCTGTCTGCTGGGGTTCCTGTGAGCACTGAGGCTCTGCATCTGGGTGCCATGGACTGGGCTTTGGTTTGGCAGGTGAGTGAAGGAAGGAGAGCGGTGGGGTCTTCTTAACCCTGTGGCTTCAGCCAGCATCTGCTCTTTGCTTGTGGCTGTCAACATCCTTCATGTGATCCCAGTGACTGGCCAAGCTCTGGGACCTCCCTCCTCTTGTCCTGTTCAGCTTCTGTCCCCAGGCAAGGCCATTGATCACACATGGCCAGTCCTGCTGGGTTGGGCAGCTTCTGCTGTGAGCCAGGGCAGAGGATATTTAATTGCTTGCTGTTAACTCTGAAGGAACTACCATTTAATAACGATATGAATATAAAGAGAACTCCTGGAGTATCTAGGTGCATGTACTCCTCGCAGCAGTTGTTGGTTTTTAACGTGAAATTGTGAGCTGTAACAGTTGTAACTCTCAAACAAGTTCCTTTCCTCCATGAAATATGATCGATGCATTGAGCGACATTGAATTAACGTGTTTGTTTATGGTGTTGTAAGAGGATAACTTTCCCTCATGTATTACAGAAAAGGATATTATACTTTACTCTCATTTCTAACTTTGATAATTGTTTAGTATGAGGAAGCTGACATTAATTTTTTTTCAATGTCTGTTGTGTCAGAAAAAGTCATTATCAAGATTGATGGCTGCATTTTCTAATGGTTAGCTCTCTTTTTAAAACTCTACATGGTGCTGCTACTGGTTTTTCATCTTTGCATTTTTACTTTCCTTCTTTTTCACTGAACAGTGAGACTACTCCAGGGATCCCATCATCCCATTTGGTGTCTTGTCACATCAAACAAAAAAATATTGGATATCTATAAACGCACTAAAAACTGGTATCTGACATTGTCGTATTTAATTCAGACAAAGACCAACATGATGCTTCTTTTGTAACTGGGGTACACAGCTGGAGCTCACTTGCTGTCAAAGATTATTCTTCAAACCTGGTGCGAGCACTAGCCAGGGTGGGGTGACCAAATGTCTTGTGCCTTGTGGTGACGTCTCTCCCAAAAGCTGCATGGAAAGGAATTAAAGTTAACAAGTGTCATTTTTAACTTGCAACTCAGTCACTTGCAGTTCAGGGCTGGAACAGGTATGAGGACCATAAAAAGTAGGTGTGTGGATTTATAAGCTCAGGGCAAAATTTGTCCAGTCTGCTTATTTTTGTGAGGAAATTCCCTGCAGTTTAAATTGGTGACACTTGGTAGAAAAGGAACTGGGATCCACCTTCAAAAGGATCCTCAATGCAAATGAGGGCAACATTTTGATGGGTGTCTTCACGGCTACAGAAATAGAGCGTTTCTGCTCTACCTAGACCTATGGCTGTTGAGGTTGATTAAAACGCAGGACAATTGTCTTTCATATGCTTTAATAAAACTTTAAATTTAACCTATAACAAGTAAATGTTTTTTTTTCTGATTACCTGAAAACCACCTGAGCACATATCCCGCTTAAATTTTTGTTGCTGCTAGACGTACCTCCAGCACTCATGTACAACCAAATTCCGTGCTTTCTTTGGGATAGCCAGAAACTGCTAAAAAACAAGGGATATTGTTCCTGCTACTGTTGCTGAGACTGGAAAAAAAAAAATTCTGAAACTTGGCAGCTTCAGCCATTCAGTTGGCAAGTGTGTTCTACACATGGCTCTGGGTATTAGCTTCACTGCGGAGGAGGATAAAGGAAAGGGGGTGTGAAGGAATCAAATTCATTTGGAGTTCATTGTCTCCTTCCACCATGGGCAATGTTAAGTAACTTACACTCAGTCTGTGTCCAAGTGGTGTTTGCTATGGCATTAGTAACAAAAAAAGATTTGTTTCCAGAGGAACACTGTCTGTTCTCTTGCATCTTGGGATTTGTAGTGAGGTGTGTTAAAAGAGCTGTGAAGGTTTGAAGGTGAGAGGCTAATGAATTATTAAAAAAAACCCACCTCACCCTAGTGTTAATGCAACATATCAGCAAAAACTTCAGCATTCAAAACCATACAGGATTCTTGTATTGAGGTTTCTCCTTTAACACTGAAAATGTTAATGTATTAACCCTTTGCTTTACTGTTTTTCACATACGCTATGAACACACAAAAGCATGCACTTAAAATGAAGTGTGGATCCTCACGTTATGGGGATGTAACGCTGCAGCTTAACATTTTAAGATAAAATGTTACTATTTCTGGAGACACTTCCTCAGAAGCAGAATTTATTTAGTAAGCTATGTGGATTTATAAGGCTATCCAGTTCCAGCTGCACTACCAAGTTTTTATATATACTGTTTGTACAGCTAGAAAGGCTTCAGACTCTACTGGGGATACTGGTGGTGGCTTCAGCAACGCGTGGGCGTGGGTTGAGGTTTGCTTGGTTGCTTTAGACGTGGCCTAAAATCCTCTTGGGTTTCATTTAATTGTTCATGGCCTTAGAAGTCTGTTTGGTTTACTGCTGCCGCATTCTCTAACCAGTCTGGTGAAGTAGTTCATACTGGGCTTCTGGAAAACAACATGACTTTTTGTAGCAAATTGCATAAACGTTTAAGTAGTGTCTTTGTTTGCTGATGAGGTACCACTGAGATCTGTTGAACTATCTGCCCACTTTTCTGGGCAAAAATGCGTGATGGTCTTCAGAAGCCACGTGCCCCTTACACTTGGAAATAAATAGCTAGTTGCAGCTACGGGCTTTGCCACCCACTGCTTGGTAGCTACTAAAACTTTTAAGTACCTGCAGGCCTTCCGTGTTACAGGTTCGCCTGCTGAAAATACCTGCAGCCAAATCCCCGTAAGTCACTCCAAACTCTCTCCTCAGGGAATTTGGCTTGCTTTCCTTTTTAAGAACTCAACATCAGCCATTACAGAGAATGAAGTGCCTATGTTTTCGAGTTATGGGATGGATAATTTCTTCAACTGACTGTTAATGAGCAAAGTGTGCTTAACATCCGACCTTCAGGCTGTGTTGGATGCGTAGGGCTTCCATTATATAGCCGTTCTCCCTGTTGATGAGTGTAACTTCTGGTACAGCTGGGGTTTCAGTTCAAAGAATAGCGCTTCCAAGTTCAGATCTCAATTCCCAGAATCTTCAGTAATACCAGTTGAATTCAAGATTTCCATTAACTTCAAGCTATATAAGTTATTCTCCTAAAGTGCTCCTGGGAAAGGCAATGAAGTCAAGCCAAACTTTGCCCTCTGTGCTTGAGAGAAGACTGAAGGGGGGCTATTCCTTCAGGTCATCCATGCAGATGAGCACCTGAAATGGGTTAGAATGAAACTGTAGAAGATGGAGTTTCAAACTGCTTCTGAGAAATTGCTGCTGCCATAAACACTAAAATTTTGTGGCGTGGCTCTGGTGAGGTTTGTCTATTCAGTCTTCGGTGGGTTGGTGTCAGAAGACTTAAGGCTTGTGCCACAATTGTGCTGAGCTCATCAGTGTCTGTGAGAGACACTGTGCTCACCTGGGCCGAGTACAGTGCTGACAGAAGCACCCACGATGGCCTCTAAGAAGTTCAGGGAAACTCTCTGAGGGCTGTGTAGGCATCTCCTTAGCACTGACCTGTCAGGAGGGAAGAAGGAACACGGGGGATGTTAGACACCTTTGTGCTTCTTGCTCCTAAAGTTTAGTAGAACTTAATTTTAATGAAAATTAGTGTTATGTTCTAGAAGACCTTAAATGACTCACCTAAGAAAGGTCTTTGGTTGATGGCATTACATAAGGATGGTAGGACTTTGAATGTGGCTTCATCTGATTGTGGCTCAATTATATGCAGATGTAGAAGGGGTTTTTTTTAACATTTGTTTCTTTTTAGCTCACGTTCTTATAAAATATTTACAGTTACATTAGTTTCCTTTTGTATGCTTGGTGACTGTTTCTTGTGATGCTGGAACATTAGAGCAGAGTTGTTTTCTGGTTTTTGAGGAGGATTCGTGTTATATATCCACATGCTGATTGGAATTATTTGCGTAGCTTTCTTCTAATCTGAAGCTCCCAAGAAATCCTAGTTAATCTCCAACAAAAACATTGTCTTTATTCATACTCTGAGGGGTTTTACTGTCATGACTTGAAAATGTGCTTACACTATGACCAGCTGGTTGGTGCTTGTTTTCAAAGATTCTACATTTATTTTGCATCCATTCCTATCTTAACTGCAAGCACTTTGAAAGACTGTGAAACACGTTGTAAATACATAGGCTGACTCTGTGAATTTTATGGTGTGGAAGTCTGTCATACACCTGTTGGTCATAGTAACAGTGGTATTATTCATGTAGAGTTCCTAGATTTTTACACATGAAAGCAACTTTCCAAAGCAGAACACTTCTATCAGGATACAGTAAGACCGATTAATATGTCACAGAATCATAGAATGGCACAGGCTGGAAGGGACCTTAGAGATCATCTAATCCAACCTCCCTGTCATGGGCAGGGACGCCTCTCAACTAGATCAGGCTACTCAAGGCTCTGTCCAACCTGGCCTTGAACACCTCCAAGGAGGGGGCATCCACAACTTCTCTGGGCAATTTATTCCAAAGTCTTAACCACCGTCGTACTGAAGAATTTCTTCCTAAGATCTAATCTAAATCTGTTCTCCTTCAACTTAAACCCATTTCCCCTTGTTGTATCAGTGGACACTCTTGTATAAAGTCCCTCCCCAGCCTTCCTGTAAGTTCCCTTCAGGTACTGGAAGGCAGCTATTAGATCCCCCTGAAGTCTTCTCTTTTCAAGGCTGAACAATTCCAGCTCCCACAACCTGTCCTCGTAGCAGAGGTGGTCCAGCCCCTGGATCATCTTTGTGGCCCTCCTCTGAACACGCTCCAACAGATCTATGTCTCTCTTATGGTGGGGATACCAGAACTGGACACAGTATTCAAGGTGGGGTCTCACAAGAGCAGAGTAGAGGGGGAGAATCACCTCTCTTGACCTGCTGACCACGCTTCTCTTGATACATCCCAGGATGCGGTCCATGAAATGAAATGTCCGTGAAATAATTTTACTTGTGGAAAGCCATCAGTGGCTGAAGTGAAGCTTTGAGTGCGTAGATGCTGATCATTTGATAAGCCTCTTTCAGCCTGCACTTTATTGCTTAAATAATAATAGTTAAAATGCCCAAGCATGTGTATAATATTCTCTGAGGAACTACTAGTATCTTACCACAAGGCGTAGGGAGTTTTCATCCTATGGCGTGATGTGTGAGCTGACACTGGCTGGGAGACACTGCTTAAATAAAAGAGATCTAGGATGAGAAATGATATGAAGTGAATAAAAAACAAGTGCTTGTGTACCCGATGGTGTTTGCCAGCCTGCATTGTTTTCCTTCAGCCTCTTAATGCCTGCAAAGGGGGAGAAAATAAAGACCAGGTCAGAAATGGGCTGTAGTGAGCGAAGGAGAGCGGAGCGAGCGGGTGGCGTCTGTGATACTGATGCACATCTTGAACTTGTTTATTTATAGCTTGAGTGTCTCATGTATTCGGAAATAGAAGAGCTATTTGGTCACAGTCCTGCAGTAGCACATGTTTGGTAAGGTGGATTAACTTAGTATTTTGATTTTTTAATTTTTAAAATTAATTTGAATCTTTGTTACTAGTAGCAGTTTATAACAGTTTATTAATTTGTTTCTTTTAAGGTGTGTTTCTCTTGAGACAGACACATACTGTTTCAAAATCATATAAAGACAGAGTTCTCAGTTTTTTGGCCTAAACTTAAGATGTGTTTTCATGTTGGCAAAGGGAATGTCTTTTGGACTGTGTTCAAGGTCTCAAGATTTTACCATATCTGGATGTCCACTTGCCTGCGTTTGTTCCCGTTTGGCTTTCATTTTTCAAAGCTTACGGTCAGCAACGCTGAAGGAAACAGCCAATTTTGAGTGACAGGCATGGAGTGTCCTCAGCAAGGGCTCCCTGAACGAGCAAGTACAACTCTTCACATCAGAAGCTGAATTCCCAGAAGTTCTCTGTCGCTTGGAGAACAAGAAGGATGCTTTAATGGCTGCGCAGCTGATTAAAACTAACCGTGGCTACACAAATTCAGCGACAGCTATCAGTTGCCAACGGAGTTAAAACAGATTGTAAGGCAGCCCTCTGTTGATTTGATTAATGACCCAAATCAGTTGTTTTTGAGCATATCGCTGCCAAAGTGTGCTAAACAATGAAAACAGGAAACTTGTGTGTCTTGAATCTCTTTGCTACCGTGGTGTCACCAGACATAATGGAACGGAGGCTTTGCTGTGCGTGGGCTGAGCAGCGTGGAGAAGAAAAGGATATTTAAGGGACTGATTATACCCCTGCCACACCCAGGCTACGGACCGCTCTGAGATGCGGGAACTGGCAATGACCTGTGAGGAACTGCCTGCTTCCTCGAGATTGCAGGGATATAGCTCAGCCTTTGCTCTCTGCCCCAACATATGTTTCCTGCTCTCGAGTTTGGGACTGTGAAGAGAGTGTGGCTGTAGGAAAAGGAATTTCTGAGTTGCTCTCAGAGCATCTTGGAGCTACGTATCGAATGTACAGGGCAGCAGGACAACTGCTGCCAACAGGGAGGTAGAAGGGCAGTAGGACACAACAGAGAACGTCTCCTAGTTAGGGCAAATACTGGGAGCAAGTGGCAAAGGGGAGGAGAAAATCAAGTTCGTTGAGTGGCAAAACTCGCTATAATTTTGGTTGTGACTGTATTAGAAAGTTTGCACCAGCCCTTGTGCCCGCAAACGTCTTCTGAAGCATCCTGGTCTTCCCAGGAAAGCTAAGGGTGTTTTCCCTCTTCTGTAGTTCCTTCACAACAGCGTGTGCTCAGCGTTTGCTAAAAACTTTTACTGCTTTAAGTGGCTAAGGCTGAAGAGGCTGGTGTTCATGGCTGCATTCTTCACAGACGGCTTTTTGCAAGGCTGGTAGGGCAGAAATGAGTAAGTGTGAGATGGTCCCTGTGGCTGAATGTTGTACTAATGCCCAGTAATGTTTATTTCCAGTGTAAGTTGAAGGTTCTGTGAGTAGAAGGCAGAGGAGTTAATAGGTGTGAGCGGGTCCTTCTGTGTCTCCTGCAATACCTGTTTCATTTTCATCTGTGTTAAATATTATCACCAGCTTCTATAAAACACTTGTAGTAAAAGCACAGTACCAAATGCAGCAGTGAAGATTAAGTAATTTCTAAGCTTATTACAAGTCTAAACCTGAGAAAGTTTAAAATGTTCTTCGTGTCTAATAAACACACTAAATTAATAAATTCTTATGTAAACATCTGAAGGTAAGACAAATATAAGTCTCCCTGCTGATAAGCCAGGACCAATTAATTCGTGAAAGAACTGGTCAGCCTCTTGGTAGAAGTACATAGAGCACTTCCTTTTCCCGGAGGAACTTTTCGGGGAAAACAGTTCCCTGGCAGACCTGACCAGCATCAGTCTTTCTGTGTGCAAGGTGGTAGCAAGCAAGGTAGTGGAGTTACTCTCCCCAGTACCAGGCTACAACACTGCCCAGGGAGGTGGTTGAGTCCCCATCCCTGGATGTGTTTAAGAAAAGGGTGGATGAATTAGTTAGGGATATGGTTTAATGGGAGATTAGGGACAGTTGGACTGGATGACCTCTAAGGTCTTTTCCAACCTAGAAATCTATGAAATCTATGAAATTTCATTTCCAGGCTTTTAAGCAAAAGATTCTTCCGTTTTAGGTTTTAATTGAGTATTTTCTTCTATTAAGCTTTAATAGTGTTATTCATATTTTTTTTTTCTTTGAATAAACTGGAAGTTTGGATTGTTAGTTTACTCAGGTAAATATGGCTTAAATCAATGAACCTTCTGTAGTGTACTTGTAGGAACCAAGAGCAGCCAGGCAATAAAGCAAATTGTTGTACAGGATCAGGTGGAGATTATTTCCCCTACCACGATTCCAAACACATGTACTCACAATTCTCCGGGTAGATGTTTTACAGCTGTGTAAATACTCAATTATTATGTGCTGCTGCTTATCTAGCTTGCTTGCTTCGTGTCCAAAACCATAATACTGATCTTAATTCTGTGTATAATGTTTCTCCTACTAACTCAAACAACTCTTTCCCTTGAGTTCATGTTTTTAATTGCAGCTTTAGATCGACTCTCTCCTTTTTAATGCAACATTTCTTTCCTTTTGATCTTGATACCTACTTCTAGCATGTTGTAATTAGGTGTACATAATTAGGTATACATCCACATCCTAAATATTCCATCTGAAAAACTGCTGTAAAGCTGAAGTTGCTCCCTGTTCTTAATTCGGTAAGCCAGCGAGGTCTAAAGAAAAGCTTGCAAACCACTGGTTCTGTTTTTACTATTACTTTGGGTGTTATAAGATTTTTAAGCCCACTAGTTTTAGTTTACTTATTATAAGCGCTGCTAACTTCTATCAGGCTCCAGAGAGCAGTTGTCAAAGCACTTAAAATAGCTCCCAAGTCCGTGTGCCTGACAGCTTAGCTTTGAACATGGGTATTATAGGAAAATCTAAAGAAAATGCAGACCCCTGTGATGTACCTCATTTTGTGCTGTTGTGTCCCATTTCTTCATGACGCACGAGCATGTCACTACAAGATCACAGTAACGCCGGGTCTGGTCGTGTTCTGCCAAGAGCTGGAGTCCCAATACAACCCGTATCAGTCTTGCTGGGGACTGCAGAGGCTCGCTGAGAGTGCTTTCTTGTTACTAGCTCATCTCTGATAAGAAACCTGAATGTCTCTAAAACACACGACGTGTTCTGGTGCAGTTGGAGACCGACAGATGCATGTGTTGTAATCAGATACTATAAAAATGCGTTTCTGTGCCCTGCGTATTTAAAATCTGTTCTGTGAAGAGCTGTTTCTTTTATAGCTCTACTGAGAGACCTCTCCACCTTTAGTGAAACGGGGTCAGCAGACTTTCTGTGCAAACGTGGCTGAAGGGAGTGCATTTGAGCTTTCAAATGGTCTAGGGAAAGAAGCAAGCGGTACTTTCGGAGTGCTAGAGATTACCTCAGCGCTCATTCTGGATTAATCTTCCCTCGATATTTCTCTGTCAATGGGAGTTATAAAATGCAGTATCCACAGGCCCACATGTCAGATCATCCTTTCAACCTTACTTAACTGCCTTGTCTTTTCCTCTGAGCTGTTTGGTAATGATTTAACCATTATTATTTGACTTTCCTGAATTAGTTTGTGTGCAACGCTGTGTAAGATGCCGTAGGTCTCTTCATACCTGGCAGTGTGCTTTGAGTTAGTAGATATGGAACATGCTCCTTGCTAATAAAGTTACCGTGCCTTAAAGCAGAACCAAAAGGTACTTCAAACCCCTCTTTCTGCCCCCTGAAATACCACACTGGATGCCACTCATCAAATTAGAAAAATGAGCGAGTGTTTTTGGAGTCCTTTAGTATAACTCACTGAAGTATCACAGCAAAAATACATTGTTTCTTCTCAAGCTGGATGTCTTTTCCAGGGAGGTCACTTTAGTGATTTCTTCACACTAGCAATTGGAATTATGTAATTTGTTAAAGTGAAATTTCATTTGATCAGATTAATAGTTTTAAAACTATAGCCTTCCTAAAGGGTTTAAATGAATGGACACATGGGAAAACTAATATGAGTCTATTTTTAAAGCAGCTTGTTGCTGCATGAAAACTCTGTGTGGACGCTTTTCTTCACCATTAAAGTGGCCTAATTTGATTTAGTTTACTTCACTTCCAAACTTAAGTAACAAAATCATATTAAAGTGACTTTAATTCTGAAGGAAAGCATCCACATAGAGTTTAACTAATCTTCTTTAGGTCATATGTTAAACTAATGCCAGTTGACTTCCCTGAGCATCCCTGCAAAGTCATGCCCAAGAGCTGTAGACCTTGCTGATAGCTTTCATTGACTTGGGTAACAATTTTATTGCAGATAAAGGTGGCAGTCAGGCCCAACTGTGTAATGGTAGAGTGTGACTAAAATGCAAATATGTCATTAATTTCTGCCCTGTAGATATGCTTGCTGTACCCTAATTTGGTTTAATACTGAGTTAATGAAGCTCTAAAGAAATGTTTTTCAAGTAGTATGTTAAAGTAATATTTCATCATTATGCATATTGACTATTGCAGCGTTTTGAAATAAGAATACATCCAAAAGTATTTGAAGTATGCTTAGATTTCTGTTACAGGTGAAGCAGAGTACCTGTTGGCAGCATTATTGGTTTGAATGTAAACATTAGGGATTGGTTGCGGTAAAGTAACTAACCCACTTCGGTAACTGATTTGTAGGTTTTAACAAATGGAAAATCAGGCTTTATACAAGTGCTTATTCTTTCTTAGATTGGCACTATGAAAAAGACAGACAAATGCAGATGTGTGTTTCCAGGTCACTGGAACCACCTCGTTGTTCTAACATAGCACCACCCCAATAGCACTCAGTTGCAGTGAGTATTTTATGGGGAGGCTATGACTCAACTTTTGGAGTATTTTGTGTGTTTTGCCGGAAGGGAGAGGAGCACACAAAAGATAATAAACATGTCACAAAGGTATGAGAGGCCCCATGTAGTGTCCAGGGGATGGTTGTGTCCATCACATAAGTTGTTTGGTCAGGACTAATCTGTTCAGGAGAGGGTGAGCTCTGATCAGTGCAGACATCATTTAGTCTATATTATTTGACCTGTGACCAGGGATCACTCCTGAAAATGGGTGCCTTTTGGGGTACTGATGCAGCAGCCATGGAGGATCTTCAGGAAGGGTCCTTTTATCACTTGACTGCATGGTATAGTCAGTGAAACATCAGCTGAGATCTTGACATCCAGAAAACAAGAGAAAGTTGAAAACGTAAGATACACCACTTAGTGAGTGCATTCATAAAGGTCTTCTATGGGTAGGTAATTATGTGATCCAATGTGAGAAGATTTTGTGAATGTCATGGTAGTGATGTCCCGGAAATGTTTAGCAGAGGACAGGCACAGGTTTGAGAAGCTGTATGCGAGGTTAAATTTTCGTTCTTTTCATGTTTTTCTTAAAAGCTAAAGCTAGAGTTTAACAAAGACTTGCATTGACCTCAGTGGTATTTTTGAAGCAGACCTCAAACCTCAAGAAAAATCCTTATGTTTTGATATATTCCTTTCAGGACACTCTAGAAAGAAGTAGCTTGAAAACATCTTGGCAGATAAAAATGTTAGAAGTACATGAATGCAGCCTCCAAGGCATCCTGCTCCAGCTGAGCTGGCCTTGTTTGGCAAGCGGAAATCCAAGGAGATGCACGCCACACTGTGCACTCTGATCCCAACCAGTCCTGACAGCGGCTTTAGTCGGTCTGCTTTTTCTTGTTTCACATCATCATATTTTACAATGCACCACTTTAAGGCAAAGCGGTGTTGCAAACGATCATCAGAGGAAGGGGAAAATGCTGAATTCCCAGATTCAAAATATTTACAGGAATGTTGGCTTTGGCTTCAGCACCCTGTGATTGGGAACGTATATGGAAGCCAGCATTTGCAAGGCATCAACAGAACTGGGACATGAGCTACTTCTGTTTCAAGAGCTTAGTGTAATTCTGTTCACTTCCTAAGTGTAGGAGGGAAACGCTGGCATAAGAATTCGTAAACTTAGGCCCTAATTTACCATCTAGGCAGTTTGAAAAATGCCGTGGCAGGGAGGGCTTATGCCTTATTTTATTGGTTGATTTGTGAGATGGGGAATTGTTTGTAATAGTGAGATACGGTCCTGGAAATCAGTCTGTGGCTACTGTGTGCTGCAGCATGTCCCCAGTCTAGAGGCAATCACAGCAGCTGATCTCGGACCTGCGAGGAGAATTTACAGCCTATGAGTATCTGCTAATTGCAACCATCAGCAATCACAGCCCCATCCATAGGTGACATGGTGGCCTTGAAATCCTGAAATGGGTCAAAAGCTGTGTCACATAAAATTACCTTCGAAAGTGCAGAGCTGTCTGGGAGATTTACCAGGCAAGTGGGACAGGGTTAGCATCTCCTCCTGACTTAATCCATCCTTGCACCTGGTTATGGGTTGTAAAAGTCTTTGCTCTTTTAATAGGATGGTTACCCAGTGTTCCGGCGTGTTCTGTCGGCCAGACCAGATCCAGCGTAGCCCTGTCTGGCAGCCACTCTTGCTGATAGTCTTGTCATCTCTTTGAGAATCATCAATTTCTTGTCATGATGGGGATCCTCCTCCCTGCATCATCCCGTCTGTTCATTGCACACTCATCCACTAATAGAATCAGGTCCTGGATTTTTCTGTTTGCTTGTTAAAAAACTGTTCCAGAGTTGCTAGTGGAGAATTCACATGTTTTACTGCATTTCTTGGAGTTAGTTGTTTTGTGATGTGGACAAGCTGACAACAGGGACTCTTCCAGGCTAATACAAGCCTCCTGTCTCTCCATGTTCTGTTTTCCATGTGTTTTTGGCCTGTTGTGTTTGAAAGATATGTTGTGTTGTTTCCCTGGGTTGTTAACAGTGTCGTTGGCAAGACTAGATGCCAGAGTGAAACACACTGCCATTCGCATAAGCGTACACGATACTGTTATTTCGATTTCTAGAAAGGTGGTTTTCCCAATAAAATAGTAAAAGAGAAGAACATTTTGCAAGGGATTCATCATTTGCTGAGATGATTATGTATCTTCTCTTCTTCAGACTGTTTATTCATGGTGAATGAATGTCCTACATTCCTCTTGATAATGTGGAACCTTCCTAAAATATAAGGTATTAAGCTAAAATTGTACGCCCTTGAAATTGCGCTCTGACAGCATGGAGAAGTTGGGTCTTGTGGCCAACACCCAAGCGAGCTGAACAGATAGTCTTGTTTCCTTTCAGCTACAGAGCTTGGGCTTTGTCTTGGCCAATTCACTTTCTGGCCTTTTTCCCAAGAGTGGAGTAAAAGTAAAACTTTATTTTTCCTCTGTAATTTGTGATGTGATGTGTGATGAAGCTCTTCAGGGTAAGGACTGCTCCTTACCCCGCCCAAGTCACTACTTTTGTCTCGTGGGAGTAAGAGGTAGGAGAGCACAAGGATCCTTAACTCTGTTTTTATCACCTCATGCTGATGAAAGGCCTGACATAAACATTGCTATACCAGCCTAAAGATGTTTAGTTTTTCTTGGTATAGCTCATTTTGTTTTGCTGCGTCTGACAAAGCTAACCCATAAATAGTTAGGATAACTTTGTCTACAATTAGTGTGTTTTCTGACTGAGGTGTTGTGGCAAAGTTTATTAAATATAGACCTCATCCTAGTGCGTGCACAAAGCTGAACACAATTAAACTGTGTCATGGACAAAGCCTTATTATAATAACAGCTAAAATCCTGAAGCTGGTCTTGCCTTTGAAATTGCATAGCCATGCTGAGCGACAAATAATCCAGGACTTCACTCCAGCTGAGGTGTTTACCCAACCATCATCTCTTCTCCACGAGAAACTTTTTAAGGTAGATGTGCTTTGCAGTCTACTACCAGAATTGATGCAAGCGGGAGATGTCCCGTGGTGTGAAATGCAGAGTTAGTGGGTTCCCCCCCACGAGAGCGTCGTGCCGGCGGTGCGCTCTCCGCTCTCTGTCACACTGCAGTCCAACTTGGTGACCTTTGGTTTTGCACAGACAGGAGTTTAATCACATCTAGACTGGTCCCAGCTGGTTAGATCTCTAAATAGTTGCTTAGTGCTTCACTGGAAATAGCGTGGTTCAAAAAGAAGTTGGTTTTTTGTTGCTTCAGTAGAATATTGCTCTTGCTGAGATGCCAACTGGATTGTGCACCCGGGGGCAGCTGCTGGGAGCTTCTGGGAACAGGACCCTTGGGTCAGGCCAGCCTGCGCTGCTTCAGTGCATTCTCCAGGCAGTGTTTCCTAGCTGTAGCCCAAAAGTTACTGTGCAGATGTGAAATGGAGGCTGGTAATATAAACCTTGCTCCTCTGCACTCTGGGCACACATACTCTGCGAGTACGGAGCATGCAGGTAGCATATGTTGCTCTGGTAGGAAGAAGGAACGTGGCCGGTGGGTCAGTGGAATGTGACACAGGACTCTTGTTAGAGACAAACAATCTCATGTTTGTTTGAGCCTTCACACATTTTGTTTATCAGTGCTTACGTGGGAGGGGAAAGTGCCATAGCTTGCTCTCCCATATAGCAGAGTGAAGGTGGAGCGATTCCGTGGGCTTCCTGAGAGTTGCTCCTTGTTTGTGTGGGTGATGCAGACAAAAAAGCTGGGTTCGAGATATTTTAAATGCTTTGGTTTTGCTTTGTTTCTTTGCAACCAAACCAGAGAGAGAAGCAGTGCTGGGTAATGGAGTGGGAGGTTTTCAGTTCTTCTGGAAGAACATGAGCAATTTTTCACAGCATTTCAGTGCTTTTTGCCTTTAACTTCTTTCCAGCACTGGACCTGCTTATAGCGTGTTGAATTCTCCAGCAAAAGTTTGTAACGGTACACTGAGGTAGGGATGCTGGTATTTTTGTTAGATAACATTATCGTTCCTCACCCTACAAAAGCATTTGGGTTTAGTTCTGAATTTTCTGCTGTGCTTATCTACCGCGTTTAGCTCACCAGAGCGATCCCGTGCTCTCGTTTCTAAAATTGGGCTTCACTGACATACCTTGGAGTTCCTCTGTGTGCTGCACAGTTAGTTCAACAAATATGCAAGGCCATCCTTTCACCGGGAGTATTTTCTTGGCAAGTAAGACCTGATGAGATCTAATTTTTTTTTTTTTCTTATCAAGCCACAAAACACGATCTATTTATTCATTAACAGAAAAAATTGAGGAGGAAGCCTTGACTATGTGACAAAACATCCCTTAGAATGAAGGTAGTGCCTGGAGCATCGGCCAATTTATCGGGAAGAGCTGGAGTACTGAATGCCCTGGGGCTGTTTATCAGTCTCCCGAAACCCCTGGCTTCCAGAAGGGCTGGGCTTAACCCACTTTGAAGGAAACCAATCCCTGACCTGGTGACTTGAAAGAACGCTGCGAGCTGGCTCTGGAATGTCTACCCCCCCATGACAGCATTTTCACATCCAGCTGAACACCTACCTACGGCGGTGCAGTCTGTTTTAACCCAGTTTGTCTGACAGAAATAGGCATGGACTGCCTTTCTTTTAAAGTACTTAGAATTTATCGTTTCAAGTGGCTAAATGATTTCGGTGGCTTGGGCACAGGTTTTTTGTTACGGTAGCTACACTGATTGGGAATACTGACAGCCTGACAGTGTACTGGGGTGCAGCCACTATGCGATACAGGCGCTGCGTTTTTACAGCCATGGTGTCGACTTCCCCTTGAATGGGAATCTCGAAATGAGGATTATAGTGTTTCACAGTCTTTGAAAAATATTTATTTGGACTTAAACTTCCAAGTTAAAAAATGCCTCTATGGACACAATACATTGATGCAGTAGCTTTACTTTAGTGAGAGTTTGATTAATGCTAGATTTGTACAAGTAAAAGGATTTCTTTCAGTGACTTCGCTGTAATAACTGAGAAGAATAAATGTCCTAATTTAATATTTACGTAGGTGTCCTAGTAATAGGCATCCTACGTCCTAATTATATAAGAAAGAAAAGTGTCAGCGCTGACATGAGATCATATATACTTGTAGGATAAGAGGCACAGATAGATTATCTATCCCTTATTTTACCTCCTTGCGTTTACACATCATGAAAGTAACAAAACCTTATTTTATGATGCATTAAATTACAGCTGGTTGATATTGATACACAGTTTCATACTTTGTTAGATAAGAGTCTGTTGCCATCCTGCTCAGCGTTTCTCAGATAGCTTATAGATTGCATTGCCTTTCTCTGCCCTCCCCCAAGATATTAGTAGGGTCATTAGAGAAAACGTTTATTCATAAGGAATTTCTAACTTAACACATCTCAGTTTTTCAACTCTGATATCTTTGGGGTTTTGTTTGATATGCTGCTTCTGATTTTCTTAATTTTACAATCTGTAGTTTTGATAGCCAGAAAATAACTCCATCCTGTATTTATGGATAAACCAGAAAATAATTAGCTGGTTTCTGTTGGTTAGTTTTGTATATTAATTTTGAGATATATTGGGCCTATTCATTTATGGGAAAACTTGTGAGAGGAATGTTACTGACTTCAGTGTATTTAAATCCAGTAAATTTGAGAAAGTGAGCATCTTCAGGATTAAAGTGCTCGCTCTAACTAGACATGAATTTTTAAGTTGTTCTAAACCAGAATTCTTTCTGACTTCATTCGCTGTGGCCATTTCTTTTAGGAAGAAATTTTTAAAGACATACATGGCTGTTTTCTAGGGAGCGTAGGCTGTTTAAATGTCCTTTTGTGCCTTTGAAATGTCTGCTGAAGTTTTTATGAAACATAAAACAGAAGGAATGCAATTAATTAGTGCAGTCTCTTATCATTCAGTACCAAAGAGGAACTGTTAAATGCTTTTAGAGCACTATGTTATAATAGAAAATTATTGTTATTCTTTAATACCAAGCTGACAAATCAGGGAATACAAGGACTAATTACAAATTACAATCACACTTTACAAAGACTTTGTTTATGGCATAAGTTTGCCTGTCAAAGCAGACAGGATAAAGCAACAAAATGATGTAGAATGTCATGTACTCTTAAAATCACCTTTTTTTTTTTTTTTGGTTGGGAATTGATGCTTCTTTGTGACTTAGATAAATCCTTTAAATCTCAGGTGCTTTAAAAAAATTGTCATCCTTTTAAGCAGTGCTCTCTGCTTTGCAAATTAAAGTCTACCCAGTGGTATAGAGCAGCTAAAGGTTTTGCTGCTTTTAATGAAAATAAACAGAAATTTTAATCAGGGCAGGATCTTCATCTGAATAAGGGTTGTTGGTTTAGTTTGATTTGACTCTCCTGTTTCTAGTAACTGTAACGTCCTGATTCAGAAACGCTTTCCGATGTCAAGGTGCAGCATTAGAGTAGAAGTTAAATTACGTACTTAATCTGTTTCTGGACAGGGATGCACACTGTTGTGTTCATATATGTTTCTCTGGGTGTAGCTGAGAGTGAGCAAAAGCCAATTAGATTAAACAGGTCTGAGTATTAAGACGATTGCACGTTGTACCTGATAGCTGAAACGCATCGAACCGTTTTTGCTCATGGCTAAATTACAATTTAAAAAGAATGAGCTAATTTCACGCAGCGTTCTTTAGCGGTAATAGTGTGACAGTTACTTTGTAAACTGGTTCAATCTGTTTATTTTGAAGGAGGTTTCAGGGTGATAAGAGGTGATCAGATGATGCTTTGTGGCTGATAAGCGTGATGCAGCCTGAATCCTTGTCAGTGGTGAGAAGTGCTTGAACGTGCGATAAATGTGCTCTTCTTCCGTGGATACTTTTAGCGTACCCTGACTGCAAGGTTGGTGCTTTGGGTTGGAGGGAAACCTGAGTGATAATAAAAGGACACTGGATGATGTGAATGCAATAGGGAGAAACTCAGGCTCTATTAAAGCCTGTTACCAAAATTCCCATGAGTTTCACGGGGCGGGCTTGTTGTTCACAGTACTTCGTTTGTACCTTGATGTAATAAAACCTTGGCCTGAGACTGGAATTTTCATATCTTAGATAATTAGTGACGAAGTCAGGCTTTTCAGTTTAAAAACACAGTGGAAATACATCATCAACATCAATATTACATCTGAAGGACAGTATTTTTTCGTAGAGAAAGGAAGTCTTGCACAGCTGTTCTTAAGGTGGGTCCCATTTTATCCTCCCACGCGGCTCTAGCCCGTACTTACGCACTTACAGCCCCCCTGTGCTGGCTGACGAGATGAAGTCAGTGCTACATCAGCTGAGGAATATTGTTCTTTAAGTGTGTTTTAGAAGGTTTCCAATTTAGCTTTACATTGTCATAGTAATAGACTCTACATAGAGAATAGCATTCCTCTCAGGATCTTAAAATTCTTCAAAGTAAACCCTATGCTACACTAATGTGTTACGTTATCCTGGCACATGCTGACTTTGATAAGAAAAAGCTCCTGCTATGAAACATCAGTTTGCTGTGTGCTTCCCTTATTGGCATGTTTATTCATACGGCACATTCCAGACCTGATTGCCTGCGCTACTGTACTGAGGGCTGGCGGCTCTTATTGGCAAGTCTTTTGTGAGTTCTGCTACGCCTTCTTAAAAAAATAAAATCATAACAAACGAGGTGGAGTTGGGGGGAGAAAGAGAAACAGTCTGTTTCTGGCTTTAGTTGGTACAGCCTTGCAGGTCAGTGCATCTCCATGGAGTCGGTGAGGCTCTGGTTCAGATACAGCCCAGCTAAGCTCTGTGGCACAGCGGCTGGGAAAGAAAGGTTTATTTGTTTTGCTCCAGATCATTTGCTTAAAAAAAATTAGCCTTTTGTACCAGCTCTAATCCTAGCCTGGCCATACCAGGGAATATACAGTCCTACGTGTGTGTATATATATCTATATATATCTATATCTATCTATCTGCTTGTATACACAGACACACAAATATACACACACGCAGTGTAATGGATTAAATACTGCTATGTTAGCATATACCATATTCCATGACTCCAGCAATATTTTAGTTATTATTTCTCCTGGCTAATTCTTGTGAAATACGATGTTTCTGAATATTATCTTTTGTGCATTTGAAGAGCTATACTGTGAGGTTGCTTCTCTCTTAAGTAGAGGTGGTAGGGTGTGTTCTCCTCAAGTATTTGAGAAGGTAAATTTTTTTCACAGAGATTGCTTACTTCATCAGATAGACAGCTTTGATAAAACACTGTTGTTTTCATAAGAAATATGTATGGTTACACTGGAAAATATGGAACTGTTTGTTTTTTTGGGACACCAAAGTGAAAATGTTTCATTTTTCAGCAAAAAAAATATTTTTTTATAAAAGTTGGACAACGTGTTGTTTTTCATCAAAACTTCCTGTGAGAAAAAATCCTTGCTTGCTTATCAGCTCTTCCCCTAACCCAGGGAAAGGGCTTCATGTTGCATCTTCTCTGTTAAGTGCTGCCTGATCAGAAATGTAAGTGCTTCATGGCCTGCTGAACAGATGGCGATGCCCTCCTTTGGCAAACAGATGTGCACTCTGGTAATGGGATAGTCAGGAAAGGACAGGCCTTTGGAAACGCGGTCCTTTCTTCAGGTCCGTCCTGCCTGTACCCACTGGCTCAGTCAAAGCCATTTTGGAAAGCCATTCACGGAAAGCCATTTCCTCTCCTGCATCCGTAACTCATCACCGGTGCAGCATCGCCACTCCTGCAGCAGTGAGGACGTGCATCGTTTGCACTGTAAGACAGGCGGGCAGGGGCAGTGCTTCATTCCTTGCCTGTTTTCCCTTCACAACGTGTCTTTGCTCAGTTTTTACAAGGCAGTGGCTGTACACCACCCGCCCGTGGCGGGAAGGGCCCTTCACACCGTGTAGGTGTGAAGCTGCCAGCGTGGCAGGCGGTAAATGACTTGGGAGGTGGCACGCTGATGGTGTGGGTGGGCCGATGGTGCGGGTGGCAGAGGTGCATCTGCAGCGCCGTTTGGCTACGTAAGGAATGGGAATGGTTAAAAGCTACAGCCAGAGTTGTAGGTTGGTTTAGGATGTGTGGGTTTTTTTTTAATTCTTGTTTTAATCTTTAGTGCTTTCTGATCTGAAATGTCTTTTTTTCTTTCTCTCCCTTTAAAAAGAACAAGAGGGAGAGAAAGTAGTTCATCACCAAATACCGTTTTCCATCCAGAAAAATCTGTTTTGTTCTCGCTCTGACTTCCTGTTTACTTATTTAAAAATTAAATATGGGAAATCACTATGGCAAGTGCAAAAAGATAGATTATGTTTTTCAGATGGGCACTGAGAGGTTATTGTTGGATGGTAGTTTTGATACTAAATATTTAAAATGTAGAAATAATTTATTTTAAAAAATGCACTAGAAGTTTTATGCTCTAGCTTTTATTTGACTTTAAAAGGCCTTTTTTAAGGAGACATTCTTACCCAGGGTATGCTGGTTTGGGCTGCTGAGAGATGGGAAGAGTTGTGAGGGAAAGGCTGGTGCTGATTTTTCTGAAGAAGTTTAGCTGAATTTTGTGAATTGGCGTTGCTGACAAGGTAGCTGCCTACTCTTGGTATTAGACTGGTGTTTCATGTCGATGTTTTCTGGGTGTAAGTGCTATTAAAAGCACTCAGAGCTCACCATAGTCATTCTTCATGTGCTGCCTGTAACTCTAGGTATTAACAGCATGGTAAGGGCCTCTTTGAGCGGCGTAGGGCACCTGAAGAGCTGATGCAGGGAGACTCAGGCTGGTGCTCGGTGTGTTGGGCAAGTCCTGCTGCTTTGAAAGGACTGAGTGTAGCCACAGACCAGGCAAATTGAATTTATCATATTTTCAGGCAGAGTCATGTTTTTCTGCATGTCGAACTATTAACTAAATCTGTTTAACGAAGCTAGTTAACGTTGTGAGAAACACTCTGATCAAGATGCAGTTCAGGGTTTAGTTGTTGTTTGTTTGGTGAAGTCGTCCTGAAGGGATGAGGAGAGCTGGAGAGGGAGGGAAACTGATGGCTGTGGTGATGATATTGGGGAATTCCTGATGAATGTGATGTGATGTGATGAGGCATAAATATCCTCTGTTGTTAAAGAATTTCATGAGTGATTGTAGATTCCTCTTGGAATTTGAATCATCATAGTTACTCAGATGCTGCAAAACACAGTTTGTCAATAATAAGCCACCCCACTGAACACAGCATTTAGTTCCTTTGTATTTTAAGTATTTTTTCAAAGTACTTCCATGTCAAGTACATAGTTACTTTCTTGTGTTCTCCATTCCTCCATACGTTTTACACTAATCTTTCTAGTCAAAAGCAAATGCTGGGACTGAGATCATTGTTAAGTAAGCGGCAGTCATGAACTTCCTTTCAGCTGGTGCTTGTCAATAAGTCCATTTATTAGTTGACTATTTGAAACTGTAGAACTTCAGGGATTGCAGTACTTCTGTCTATTCGTTTTCTTTTTTTTTTTTCCTTCAGTGTACAGTAGAGCTGGTAGGTGTTCATTGGCTTTTTATAGTTTTCTTTTTTTCCTTTAAATGCACTTAACGTGTTTTATAAAGAAGTGCAAGGAAGTATATGCAGTGAAATTGCCTGAGCGTTTGGAGCTTTTATTAACATTCTCCATCCCACAGACGAGAACATGTCTTCAAGTTCTTGAGTTCAAGTTCTGTCTGGGCATGAGACCAAGGACTGCAAATTTACGTCCAAATCTTATATCTGATCCTATGTTAAACACATCCAGATGGTAGGTGATATTCTAATGTTAACAATCTGCTTCCCCTCCCTCTGCTGCCTTTCCAAGAAGTTGCTGACAAGTCTTTCTGACAGGCTTTTTTAAGTAGATGAGATCAAGTATATCGAAGGTCTTTTATAGCAACAACCCCTGAGAAAGATTAGACTTTGCAGTAGTGCTGCAGAACGTACATTTACTTATAGCGTCTCCTTGCACGAAGCTTGCAGCTTGTGCTGGTCTGTGTCCTAAACTGTGGGTGCCCAGGCTGAAGGAGCAGGGATTTGCAAGCCCTGTAAATTGCTACCTGCTGCGAGCATTTGCTTTTTCCTGGTTGTGATGCGAACGCTGATGAGAATGCAAAAATAGATGCTCTTGCTCGTGCGCTGTGCCTGCTTGCTGCACCCACGACCCCACCGTGCGTACCACCGCTCTTGGGTCTTGACCTCAGCATTGCACACTCAGCAGTGACGTGAGTCGGAGGCCGTCGTGTAGGTGTTCTAAGGCACTGCTGGCATCTTGGAGCGAATCCAGCAGTCTGGATGGATGTGGCTGTGAGACACGGCATGGTAGAGAAGACCGAATGTGATAACATCAAGATATTACTTGGCGCTACCCTCCCTGCTTTGCAGATCTCGAATCAGCAGGAACGGCTGTGTGTGTTTTGGGGGGCTGTGGCAGAGTGGGCTGCCAAGTGGGTCCAGGATGGCACAGCTCAACACAGGGCTTTTGATCTTAAGGCTTGCTCTGGTCCTTCCACTCTGTGTGTTCCATGCAAATGGATACAATTCGTACACTTTATTGCTAGTAAGTCGTAAGGTTTTTAATAAACAAGCACATTTTTGCATAAACTTGTACAGATTTTTATCCACTTTGTTGAAGAACACTTTTTCCCTACTTTGTTGTGATTTTGGTTCGTCCTGGATATAAACTCTTGCATCTAAATTCTTCAGATTAGATGATGTTATTCTAGTTCATTCGAAGGATGCAGAAATTAAACATTTTTTTTTATGACCAGAGTAGAAGAGACAGTCTCTTTTTGACAAAGATAATTTTGTTTGTTTGCATCTAATGATTGTCCTGATCTTACTGCATTTCAGCTCTTTAACTCCTTATGTCTCCAAAGTTAATAGATAGTATGTTAGCTTTTGTGCTTACCATAGTCTGATAGTTAGGTGTATCTGTAACAACTGCATTTAAATTACTTTGCATCATTGATACCCAGAAATTCGCAAATGGATGCCACCCTTGGTAGCGTAGGTTTCTTCAGCTGACTTAGTTGATTCTGCACGTAGGGTAAGTCTGCCTCCCATCCCAGTTTTATCCTGCTGTGCAATTACAAAGCCTCATCTATCCTCAACTTCCATCTAAGTCTTCCGTGTCTAGTCTAGGCTTCCTGCTGTGCAAGTCTTCAGGAATACTTGGCTAGGAGGAAAATGGTGCTTGAGTGGAAGTTAGGCTAGATGAGCCTTTGCCTTTGCTCTTTGACCAGCCCAGTGCTAAAATACATCAAACCCCATTGTGATTCCACGTGAAGTTTTTAACAGAGCCGATATCCTCTGTCTCCATTGAAACCACCTGTGATTCTGAATGCTGCATGTTTTCAAATCGGCCAGTTTGTATCTGTATACTCCGAGGTTGCATAAAAGCCCTTGTTTACCTCCTGTGAACCTGGTGTGCAGTGATGTGAAAGCAGCGCCTTTCCTGGACTGGTCAGCTGGGCAACCATTCTGTGTGTTTTGCCTTTAGTTACCGTGTATTTCTTTCGAAAAGAAACAATCTATAAATGTACTGGTGAACAAATCCTCCAAAGGAACATTTAAAGTATGTTTCCTGATGTGTAAAATTTGTTTTGTTTTGTAAGTTTAGAATTCTCAGGGAGTTTTATAGAAATGTTTAGAAGTGTTTAGAATTACTCATTTTAAAATGGCGCTTGCATACCGTGGGCTCTGACTTGAATTTTACAAGTGATGATGCCTGAAAGTCTGCAAATGATGTTCACTGCTGTTGGACTACACCAGAAATTACTCTGACTAGGTTGAGAGTTTCCATCCAACTGGAGAAACAAACATTGCTGACAAGACAGGAAAAGAGCTCAGAAGCTGTTTTGGATACACACTGACTTGGCAGGACTTGCTGACCACTTTCAGGTATGCAGCAGATCCCGAGCAGTTGCTGTAGCAGATGCATTCCCCAGTCAATGTGCTTTTATAATCCAAACGTAGGTATTTTCACACACACAAAAATTATTTTTGACTTGCCAGTGTATTCTGCGTCTATAAATAAACATCACCCTGTAGGGTAATATTCTCAGTATGTTGTACAGGGCCGTAAATGTATCGTATCAGCAGTAATTAGTCATGCATTAGGTGGCTTGTAGCACAGGCATAGGATGCTATGGGATATCTCATGGCTAGAGACAACTTACCAGTGGTCAGCTTCTGGTCAGAAAGAATGAAGTCTGGGGTAAAACCAGTTCTAGCAAAAACAAAGCATCCAACACATGCAAAATATACCACTTCTCATAAACTCGGATATAGTAAGGAGCTGCAAACCGATGGAGGAGGAGCAAGCAAATAGGCCGTGCTGGTGATCGAAGGAAACTAACTCCGAGTGTATCTAAGTTTGAAGAGGAAGAAATTGTCGATGTAGTGTCCTTCCAGCAAAGGACTTGGGACACTTGGAAATCATCGTAACCCATAGACATAAAATTACCACAGAAAATTACTTGTAATTGGCAGAAGGCGTGTGCGCACTTCTGCATACTTAAACCTAAACTTAGGTGAAATAGAAAACTTGAATTTTAGATCATCAGAAAGTGAAAGGATGTACCTGAATAGGATCAAGAGCATTCAGCCAATCAGATTGCTCCTTGGCTAAACATACATAAACAAAAGAGAAATTATTCCATACAGTAGAATATCATGGGGATCTCGACATGGTTACCACAAGGAGAGAGGAGATAGTGTTTCTGTTGCAAACTGAGCATGAATGACAAAAATCAAGAAACAAATTAACACGGTAACAGGCAGTGATGAAAAACAATTAACTCTGCTTGTGACTAAACATTAATGCTTGGTCACAATTTTGTAAGTTAGCAGTGCGAGATGTAAATGCCAAAGAAAGATAACACTAAATTGCATTTAGTGTTGCCAGCTCTGAGCTTCGCAGCCTGAGCACCCTCTGTACCCACACCGACTCCTGGTGGGCTTCGAGAGGCTTGCTGCAAACCACGATGTCGGGTCAACAAAGAATTAAAATCCTGTATGTTTTCTGGAAATAAGCTTCATGCAACTCTTTCTGGCAAACTTGAGCTCTAATGCATTGACACCAGCGAGTCATTTCTCTGACAGGGGGCTCAAACCAGGGGAACACGGGTTTATTGGTTTCTGCCCTCGAAGGGTGAAGTAGCTTCGCCTGCCAACTATTAGAGACTTTTCAGTTTAGAACTAATTCGTATTGATTTAATTCCAACCTGGCCCTGCAGTTTCCTTGTCAGGCTCAAACCCGGGCTAGAACTGTAGAAGGTTATGCTTTTGGGATGATGATTGCAGACAATATATAACGCACAGTATCTTTTACAGCCATCGAGGGGAAACTCGCAGCTTCCAGTCTGCAGAGCTCTCTGCGATGTTCAGCTCCTGAGAAGGCAGCTGTGCTTCGGGGCTCCCTGTAAGCTCTTCAAACTGATTCATATAACTGCAGTCATCTGTTTAATTGTCTTTCCTTTAACTTTGAGCCATTCATTTAGCAGGTTTTACATCACTCTGTCTTCCTGAACGAAGATAAATTCAGTAGTTACAACAGTGCAGCAAGTGAAACAAGCTGTGTGCATGTTATGTGGATAGATGATGATTTATTTGCCCGTGTGGTGGCAGGAGAGGGTGGGTCAGGGAAGAACCAGAAAAAAAAACACTTAAAAAGATGATCTAAAATAGCATTTTTATCTACTCCTTTTTTTCTGTGTACATCTGCCCTCTGTCTCCTGCTATGAAAGATTTACTGATTTGCCTGTGTGCAAACGTTGAACTAAAATTCCTGTAAGCCTTTATTAGTTGGAAGGAAGTCTGTTTTGTGGCTAAAAGGCTGGACTGGAAATTAGGAGGCTTGGACTTGTTTTCCAGGCTAGATACAGACTTCCTGGGTAAACAAGAAAGATTCACTTAACCTTCAGGTCTTCATCTCCAACGTGAGGATTAATAGTACTTCCTTTCTCTCTTCCTTAAGGTCTCGTCTTCCTTGATACCTCTTTGAGACAGCATTTAAATGGATGTAATCTGGGTCTCACGGAGACCCTGTAGTCATATTTTTTAACAAAAAGAAGTTGTGTCCAAAAAGCAAAGAAGCTGCTGACTTTCTTAGAGAGCAGACTCTATTAAGAAGTTTATACTTAATTGACTGCCAGTAAAAAAACAACTTTTCAGCTTTTCAAAAGATGTGGGAGTACCATATGCCAAACTAAATCTCGTCGTTTGAATATGCCAGAAAGTATCTTCTAGGTTGTTTCTGTTTTGTGGCTTTTTATCTGTATTTCTGTGTTTTTCACTTAATCAGCTGGTGGCCAGTTGGCATGAATACTGGTCTGGGCTGCTGACAAATTTGACCTTGGCTTTGGTTTGTTTGCTTAATGCTACTTGTACAGTGGGGTGTGTCTGTTAGAAATGGTGGCCATTTGAAATTAGCAAATGGAGTTTTCGGGCAGTTTCTTCATTGATTTTGCTACTTTTGCTGATACAGTTGAAAATATTTATTTATTTATTTATTTATTTCGTATTTGTAGGAAATAATTGTTCTTCAGTTGCTGCTGAGAGGTAGAAAGTTAAAGCAGCAGCAAACCACTCTGCAAACGCTGCTGTGCTCCGAGCAGTGCCGCACAGAGCTGTGGCTTCTGGGGCCCTGTGACAGGGACTGGCACATACTTATTGATGAAAATGTTGTCAAACACTGGTCCTTCCTCATTTTAATGCAATAGCAATGTTGCGTTTAGTCTAATGCTCAGAGCAGCCAGAGAACCATGTGATTGAAATATACTGTGGCTAATTGTAAAGCCTCTGAGTAATATGACCTTAACTGCTGGTTTACTGATAGAACACAGAAAGTGGTTCTTCAAAATTGGATAAATAAAGACAAGTGAATTTCAAGTACCATAACACGACCAGCTAAAAAGTTATTTGAGCAGATGCTTTTGATCTGCAAAACGTTCGAAAAAGCCTTCAGAAGGTTTTGAGGATGTAACATGACTAAGTGCAAGGCTGATGTTGGGCTTTAACGAGTCATTGGCAACTGTGATAGGAAGAGCATGAAAGGCTTCAGTTGCTGCTGGTGAAAGTTCCTTGGCAAACACTGGCAGCCCAGAAAGCAACATACCTGGCAGTGTGCAGAGCAGACAAATCAGGTGTTTTGGCATCCTACATGAATAACAGCATGGTGCCAAGCCTGCACTTGTCACCTCTGCAGCATAGAAAATTCACATTAGTGTTAAATTTTCTCAGCAAGGTGTTAGCATGGCTGGAGTCTGCATGGTTTTGTTCTGGTAAACTAACTCGTTACTGGTTAACAGTGACATTCTAGCCTGGCTCTGTGTGTTGATGCTGTGGTTTCAAAGCTTCGTCACATTGCAGTTCTCTCCATGTGGAGCTTTCCTGCCTTCAGAGTAAGGTGCGTGGAATTAATATTAGACAAGCTTTGCCAGAGCCTACTGTCCCTTGTCAAAAGTCACGATGTGTAAATGAGCTGTCCTGCCTAGTTTAAAGCAATACATGTGAAGAAGAAAGTACTTCTCCCTCCAATGGTCTTGCCTGCCACTGTTCTAACAAGAATGTGGAGGCTCCAGAGGAGGATGGTGAGCAACCATCACATACAAACCTCTTGCAGGTAACAACAGGGTTTGCTGTCAACTACCCAGGCTGAATTAGCAGTGACTGCCTGCAAGGAGAAAGCTCAGTGACTCACTGCTCATCTCCTGAGCCTTCCGATTTCCTCAAAATGTTCCTTGAGGTTGAGCTTAAATTAACTATCCATAATTATGTCAGGATCTGAGCCCACCTCAGGAGGGGTGTTATGTGTGACTAATACACGCCTGATCGCAACTGGAAGCCAAAGACGGGGTTGGTTGGTTCAAGGACAAAGAGCCACTACCGGAAATACTTGAGTTTCTGACAGTATGCCAACAACCCCAATTAACTAGGACATTCGTCAGCCGAGGTAATCCATCTGACCCTGACTTTGCACACTTACCTCCTTCTTTAGACCTTGCCAAAGTGCTGGCATAATACTTCAAAAATACTTTACACTGTGATCAGCAAGATTGAGGACAAGCTGTATGCTGATAGCATTTCTTGTCCTCTCGTGTCCTTTTTTACCTGTCACAAGCCATCAGTGTGCTACAGTGCTGAAGTCAGGACCGAAGATGCTGAAAAGCCCACTGTCCTGATTGTCAAGGAGTAGGGACTTGGTAGCGTGTATCCTGCCAGGTTGCTCTTACTGTCATCTACTGCGAGGTATCTTAACGGTTTAGGAATTGAAACATAACATCTTTTTTTTCCCTCTCCTCTTCTTTTTCCTTTAAATACCTCCTTTTAATTCTGCCTTTATGTGCTACCTGAATTTCTGCCAAATAATTTCTTATTAATTTTTTTAGAGTGTAAGCAACCTTGAAAGATGATACTTCATTACGTATTTGCAAAATGAGATTTTTTTTTTTTTCATAGGCTAATGAATCTTGCGGTTTACTTCAGATTGGGACAGTCACTGGATTTGCTGAAAATATTTTCCTTCTCTATTCAGTTTTTCTTGTCAACATGGCTGCGTTTCTTATATTCATAACAGCAGCGTGTTGCTCTTCAGTTTGCAAAAATTGCATAACGTATGTATTGGTGATTAAACAGGAAAGAGCTGAGAGGGAAAGAGGCTTGGAGAAAGCTTGTGGTTCCAAATGAACATTTTGCATTTCCAGAGTTTTGCTTTCCAAATATCTAGGCTTTGCATCTGTTTAAGTGATGCATCAATCCACCGGTATGTTTGACTGTGTTTTGGAGTGTGGTTGATGTATAATGGTACTGAGTCAATACAACAGTTTCTCCATTGCCCAGCAATTTGTGTTTAAAAAAAAAAAAAAAAAGAGGAGGAAGACTGTGAATCTGTCTCTGTGAGTGTTTTCTTAGGCTCCAGATTATTTGTCTTGGAGAATCAAGGTAGGAATTTACAGTGCTGAAGGATGTGTGAGTTGTTGCGGTGGCAGTTTCTCATTCATCAGCATGGGGTTCAACTCGGTAGCGAGGTGCTTGCGACCCCAGGCTTCGCGTGCGTGCGGCAGGGCACCGCTAGATTTGGAGCAGTTGGTGATGGAAACTGGCCAGTAAAGTTGGTAACTGTTCAACATGGGCAAGACCGCCTTTGACACTGGTGGCAGAAGCATGGAGTGACAGGTTGTTACTGAATAGGCTCAGGCAGCCTGGTCACCTCTAGAAATGGTGGAGGAATGCCAGGACGGAGAGCAGAGAAGGTACCAGCAGCCAGCATCTTGTGCTTGACTCCCTTGTACAGTCATCTTATTCCTGACAGTCTGGGAAAAGCAAACATGGTTGTAACATAGGGGCCCCCAGGCTTGCTTTGTTTGGTATTCATTAAACATCACACTTTAGTTTGTGCTTTCTGTGGTTTTCCCAGAGAGGAGGTTTGTGATGTTTTTTCTCAGAGGCTGGAGGGAGCTCCCCTCAGCCACCTTCCTTTGGACTGAAAAGTGCTAGAAGGGCTGCTTGTCAAAATTGGCTTTTTTTTTTTTTTTTCAGCTGCATGGGACAGCACAGAGTGACATCACAGTTTGCTTGGTCCCCAGTCCTCAAATGCCCCATTTTGACAGTGCAACTGGCAATTTTTGAAGGGAAGGAGGGTCGGGAGGCTGGAGATCCACCTCTGCTTTCCCAGGAAGCTTTTCACCGTTTATCTCTTCTACGGCTCTGTTGCAACCTCCTGACAACTTTAAAAATGGGTCAGATAGCACTGTGATCTAGTGATTTATGGGTAAAACCATCCCATAACAATAACTGACTGGTTGTCAGTGTAGTCACATCTGGTTTCAACTTGTTTTCATCTATCAATAGCCCTCACGCAGACAAGTAGCTCCTCCACCAGTTGCACAGGGGCGAGATGAAAGGCTCGGGCTTGGCTGTGGTGTGTGGCGAGCCCCTGGTGTTGTTAATGGAAGCTGACAGTCTAACATCCCGCTCCGTCTGCTCCCAATTTATACCATGAGATTTATTGTCTCTTGAAAAGATGAAGTAAAGACTTGCGAAACAGAATGGCTTGTTCTGAAAGCTGTATGGGAAGTGTAGCGTATCTCCCCTTCTGTATTTTCAAAGCTAGAAGGCAAAAGAACAGCATTTTAAGATGAAAGCAAAGCCCTTTCACAAGGTCTTCTAGGGATGGACAGTGACCTGTCCCTCACTCAGGGTTCGTGGTCGTGGTTTGGACGATGCTTGGCTTCAGGAACCAGGACTTGTAAGTCTCTTGTTCTCAAGCCTGAGCTTGAGTATTTCACTCGTTTACAGCCGTAATTGATGCAGAACATATCCTGGCCGGACCGAGAAGTGCAGGTATTCTGGGGAAGGTGCCAAAGCTCTTGTTTCTTTGGCATTTCTTTTCCTAGAAAGGGTTGAGCTCTTCAGGTACAGAGCAACTGAAGTCATCATGGTTGTTCATGTCAGTGAGAGCTAGCGACTGTGTTCGGGGCAGAATGGAAACCCTGCTGAGGTTTCATTTGGGAGACAGCAGGGAGCTCCTCTCTGCTTGGAGTCTGGCTCCTGTCACTTGGGAGTGGAGTCTAACCCAAGCTGGGGACATCCTGTCAGGAAAAAGTTGATGAGTCCACAGCAACGAGGTGGGTTCTTTGGCAAGGAACGCAGCTGCGGCCAGGATGAGTGGAAGTGGAGGAGGCTGCTTTAGGTTCTTCCTGGAGCTGTTTGTGGAACTTCAGGAAAATGTATAGGGTCTGGAAGTCTGCCAGAAGGCTTTGTAACGCTCTTGTCAAGTTTATACAGCTGCAGGTAGCCTAATGCTGGTTCAGCAGTGGACTGAAGCCCCCAGCTTGCAGCTGTGGCAAGTGCTGGCATTCATGAAGTGGGTGAAGCTCTCATATGGTGAGCTTGGAGACTTGCTGAGCTCCTCCAAATTCTGCCATTCCAGTGGTGCAGATGGAGGGAAGGGCAACGTTAATCACTGAGCACAACGGACGTAACAAATGAAGCAGGAGTTGGGGTGTGAAGGGCAAAGGTTGCATGAGAAAGGTAATCACCAAAGTTCTCATAAATATCACCTCCTATCTGTATGGTTGCATTTGAAAGTTTTGATTTGATGTGCCTTTATAACAGGAGAAACCACCTGAAAATAAAAATCTATCAAAACCAGAGAGGAAAAAAAGGAGAATATTTTGCTAAAGGTAACCACTTTTTTTTTCCCCCCTCCTTTTCTCTAAAACTGAAATGAAAAAAAAAAAAATCTAAAAAGTAGCATGTGGCTATAGATATTTCAAAATAACAGCTGTCGTTTTCGGAGCCGTGGGGGATAGTTTGTAGGCAGAGAATTAAGGATATAGGCATAACGAACATCAGTTGTATAGAATAAAGCTGAGGAACTTCACATTTATTGCTTAAAGTGCCCAGAAGTTAACATATTCACACCCGCCTGAAACACTTAACACTATCTCCCCTCGCTGCAGGGCTTAAGCATTAAAAAAAAAAAAAACAACAAAAAAACAACAACCCAAAAAAAGAGATAAAACTAATGATTTAGACTTGCTGAGTGACAAAGGAGGAAAAATCTTGCCAAGGGTGGACAAGTGTTTGTCAAAATTTTTAATTTGTGTAAATGTCTGATTGCTTTAGGATAACCTGCTGTTTCTATTAGAACAGTGTGTATTCAGCTCCGTTGAGTTGCTTGTGTTACGTTTAATTTGTTTATACTACTTAATTGCCCGTTATTAAATGACACAATTTAAAGTTTGTATGTTCTGCTGTAGGAAGTGAACAAAGTTTCTGTAAATAAAATGTTAGCATTTTTATTGGCAGAACAACTTTAAACTTTTTTTTTCCTAGAGATTCGAGTCTTAAATGTATGGAACTGTTTTCAAAACCTTAGAACAAAAATCTGCATTAAAACCAGAAAAAAAATCTTTCATGGTCCTGGTCACAACTGGTTGATAGCTTTTCCCAGTCTCTGTGGCATTTCAGGTGAGACTGATGTGTTTAATACACTTCCTTGCAAAAAAAAAAAAAAAAATCTGGATTTTCTGACTGCTTATTTTGCAAATTCAAATATAAAATCTGAAGTCATAAAAAGTTTGTTATTCTTAGCCACGTACTTTTGGTAATGGGGAAAAATACCTTAAAAATTCTAGACAAACTGGAACACTTGCTACAGGATGTGCTTTCTTATCACTGAAGAGGTTTTAAAGAAATGATGCTCTTGGAATATAAATAATATATTGCTGCTACTTTGTATATTTTCATATCCTTCTTGTAGATGACCAACATCACACCAGTTACAACGCATGTCCACCAGTAAAATGGGAAATAGTGTGCTGGGCTTTTCTGATGAGGCAACTAAGGTGTTTTTTTATGAGTCTGTCAGCCAGGCAGCTCTTAGGGAAATAAGCACTACTTCTCTGAGATCTGAGAATTACAGAATATGAGAACCTTGGCTTGATAAATACTGAAATCACATACTGTTGGCTTCAGGGGAGATTTGAGTCCTAGAGAGAGCAAAACAGGAAATCACTGACCTAAAAAGCCAGATTTGTTGAGTAATTATTGAAATTTTTCCATTGGTCATTTCACTGGAATTCTATGTACTGTAGAAATAGAAATAGTTAAAAGTCTCCTATTGTAGGATGTACATGTAAATAAACATGTACATGTAAGTTCAGAATTATTCAAGAATTTCAGGAGAAGGCATGAGGAATGCAGCTGAAGTGGCAGCATCACTCTTTTCCATTGTTTTTTGGTGAAAGGCTCCTCGGTTTTAATCTTATTGTGCTGCTTGGAGGGTTATGGTTTAAAAAGAGTAAGTCAGGACACACCTTGCTCGCAGAAAGGGAGGTTCTCAAATGAACAGATACTCATTAGGGACCAGATTCTGAAAATACCTGAATTCTCTGGATTTCAGATCTTAGATCTAACTCATGCATGTGTGCTTTGGTGTTTCCCCCCTTCACACCCTCTCTTGTGGGTGATTCTCAGCGTTGTGCTGGGTGACCTCTGCGACAGGTGCTGGAGCTGAAGGGTTTCTGGGTGTTTGCCGCCCAGAAGAGCGTGGCGAGCGTGCCAGAGCACAGCGCTTACTGTCCTCTGCACTGCCTGGTGGTGGTGCAGAGCTGATGTCCAGTGTTGCTGCAGGCTGCACAAGATGCTTGCTTTGTTTTGAAAAATATGGCCTCATAAGCTCAGGCAACTTCTTCTTACTGCTGGTGAGCTTGAGAGCCTTGGTTCTCAGGGTGTTTGAGATAAAATGCCATGGGGAGACCTTTTTTTGGGTTTTGTTTTGAGGGAAGAAAAAAATTCCTGCATTTTCTTTGGCTCTCATTTTGGCGATCCAAAGTATTGGAAATGCCCTTTGGAACTTGAAGACAGTAAATGCCTGTAATGGGACTTCAGCTATACATGCAGCATCTAATTTGCAGACAGTTTTCAAAAACAGAAAAAGCTAATTCCTTTAGAAATTCTCACCGCCTTTTAATAGCGCTGGTAAGCTAGCAGTGAAATCATTAGAAGTGTTATATGGCTAATTTATCTGGTATTTTCGGCATGCGTGTTCTCTAGCAGTTTACTAGTTACAAGATGATCAAACATTACCAAATAAATAAATAGGACTAGACAAGCTTGATTGATGCAGCTGCTGTCGCAGCCCATTGAGCTCAGAGGGAATTTGTAATATTTTCTATGATGGGAGTTGCACTGACAGATGTCCTGCAGGAAACTTCGGTGGTTTAAGACCTTGCTGGCAGAAGAGGCAGAAAGGCTCCTGCAGGTCCGTCTGGCATAACAGCTAAAATTTATCTTAAGGCCCTGGGTTGTGCCTCAAGTGTGGCATCTCACTCTTCTCCTCTACCCAGTGCCCTGTTATCTTTCAACAGGGCAGAGGACTGTGGAGAGTGGGATCTGACACATCCACAGTGTGTTTCACTGGAGAACATCTGGCAGAGCCTCTGCCTGCCTCTTCAGCATATGTCACCTCTTTGTCTTCTCATTTCTACTGTATTATATTTCCCTCTCTCCCATTCTGAGCCGATAGTGTTCAACATTTGCTTTGCAACGCTGTGAGCGATCAGAAGCGATGCCGAGCAGCAGAAGAGCAGGCTTCCCTGAAGTCTTTAGTTAGATGTCACAGGGACTTGCGGGAGAGAGAAGCAGATGTTTGCATCTGCATGGAGCTAGAGAGGGAGGTTGTCCCGCTCGCTGCTCAGCTCGTTGGGGAAGCAGAGTTGTTTGCAGATTTGCTTCAGAGGTTACTGAGGTTCCTGCCAACTTGTGCTTTGAAAAAGTGGTTCATCTGTTGCTATCAAAGTTAGAAAGTGCAGCAGGACCATACCCAGGGGCTGCTCTGTTTTCTTTCTCTGGGAAACAAAAGAGGAAGAGGACAATATCCAGCTGTTGACGTTGTATTGCATGGAAAAGTGTGAAGTGGCAAGCTATAGTAAGTAAGTAGAAATGGCTACTGAAGGGAAGAGATAAAGCTAAAGCTGAATCCTTTATTTCCCCAGACTGCAGGTCACGCCGCTGCCCTTTTGTCATCTGGCCAGACAAGTGATAACACGGTAGCTAATGATGAAGCAACAAATTTCTGTCCCCATTTTTAAATACCGTACTGCAGTATTAATGTGAGGCGCCCTGTGAAATGCAATCTGTTGGAGTAATCCTGCTGACAGCTGTTTTCCTCGGCCCTTGATTCACTGCTCGTCTGGTGACTGCCGGTCGCCCTGACCGCCGCACTGGCATTTCATGGTTTCCATGAAACTGCTTTGCAAATGGAAGCAGCACTGGAGCGTGTTCCTAGTGTGTTTTTACGGTGTTAATTGGTCTCATCTGGGAAAGAGATAGCAGGTCAACTAGTTCAATGAAGTTTGCCAGAAATGAGGTATGAATCAATAACTTCAACTGTCCAGAAGCCTGATGCCACAGACTGAGGACTTGATGCGGTATCTCTAAAAAAATCCTTAAAAGTAGTTTTATTTTACCACAAACTTTACCTTGCTCTTTTCTGCAGTCTGGGGATTCAGCTGTAAATTAAGGATAATATTTTCAAGAATCTTGATGATTTGGAAGATTAATTCCTATTTTAAAAGTGATGTTTTTTCCCCAGTGATTTAGAGTCCGAAGTTTGAATTTCAGCAATCCGTTTGATAGCACAATACTGTGAGTGTCAGCTCTGGTGCTTTGATGAGAACAGCAGCTCAGCTGGTGGGCATGTGCAGCAGACAGGAGGGGATTAAAACTAACTAAATGGAGAGAAATATTTCCTATGGATGCTTTGTGGCTTGTAAGCATACCCCAGATCTTTCCTTTACAGAAGGGTGACTGCCTGACTACTCCTGAGTATACACAAACTCCTTCACTTACACTCTCCAATTAAAAAAAGACAAACCCCAAAACGTTTGAAATGACATAAGAAGATTGTTCAGTCCGTAAGTCAAAAGCTTAGAAATGCCAGAAGCTGAAGTTAATTTGAGAGTCTACCTATGGGCAGCTTATGTGCAGACATTATGTTATAGTCTTTAATTATGTCTTCCTGCATTAGCTTTTCTGTGGGTTCTACCTCATTCAGAGCAACAAATACATGATATTCGTTGAATGGACAGAGATTATCTGACATTTTGTTTTCAACCCATTGCTTAGTGTCCATCTGTTATACAGGACACTACAGTCAAGTTTTGCACAGGTAACAACAATATTGTCTTGTGATAGGGTGTATGGTATCGAAGTGATATATGTTACACCATACTCACTGTGATATCGAAGCGAACTGCCACAAGAATGCATCTCTCTTTACTGTACCACTGTCAGGGAGGAGATGTTGTCACCTCAATTGCATATTAAGAAAGTAGGACACATAGTAAGGAGGTAGAATGTGTCCCTTGACTTTGAGACATGTAGGTAGGATTATTTTATGGGCTTCTTGAAATTAGGCAGCATTTTATATGCTTCATGAGCAGCTCCCATTAGTTTTGGTTGGAATTAAAGATACTGGCCCTGCAGCAAATCAGACTCCACTGTGCATCCCCTCCCTCCCCCTGAAATGGGGAATGCATCATCGGCAGCTGTTTTTGCAAGGTTAAAAATGTGCCTCACTACGAAGTTTCTGGGGCACTTGGCACCCAGTCTGTAGGGCTCAGATGTGCTGAAAACCCATCTCTTAATGACTGTACCCCCTGAGGTTCTCCATGCAGTGGTAAGCTGAGCTGCCATATGATTCTTTCTTATGAATGATGGGATAAACGCTTGCCTTTCCTAAACACTGCGGAGAATGGGATAGCCTTGGAGCTCAGCAGCACTCAGGAGGGCTAATGCATGTCTGTGCTGCGGGGAGGGCTGGATACAAGCCAAAATAGAAATGGATTCTTGGCACGTGCCCATCATGCTACCCAGCCAGCTCACCAAGGTCATGCAAGAGTTGTGTGTGTAGATGGAAGGGGCTCGGGACCCACCTCTGCATACTGGACCAAAATAGCTCGGTTACACAGGCGTACCCAGGGAGGTTGGCCTGGCATCTCGTAGAAACTCTGGAGAAAAGATAGTTGCTGACAGCAAAACTGAACCGATTTTGACCGTAAGACTTTTGCGGACTGGAGAGGAAAACTTTAGCACTGAAATAAGAGTTACTAAAAAAAGGAATTATTAGAGAAACCTGTAAGTAGTATTCTCTTCACGAATCAAAAGTACTAATTTTGCATTAAAAATATATTAAAAACAAGAAAAAAAAAGGCATTGGAAATGCCTTGTTCTCCTTGTGAGATCACCCTATAGATATAGTCCACTTAATTGCAATGTGCTTAATTGAGACAGCCACTTTTACTGGGACATCTCCCAAGGAACCATCTTAGCCTAATGATTATCAATGCCAATGGTTGTTGCCTAATCAGGTCAGTGCCATAAATCCTGCTTAACAAGAACGCATTCAGTGAGTATCAAGTGATTAAACAGTGTTTAAACAGGAGTTAAGTAAGTGTGGGATGCCATGTTTAAACTCAGGGAAAACCAAATAAAATGGAAAGCAATAGGTGTGACTCTCAAAAATACTAAGCGCCATCTTTGTCCTTTCTTTTCATTTAGTACAGGGATTTCTCTGATAAGTCTCAAATCTCATTTGGAATTTTTTATCTTTTGTCATGGGGCAAATGGTCCTGGGAATGAAAGCTGGCTGGATGATTAGAGAGTTGACACTAGCTCCTGACTGCTCTGATTAGGTTTGCCACTCATGTAGGTCTTTCCGAAGATCCTTAAATACACCAGGAATTTGTGTATGTTCAGAGATTCTTTTTTTTTTTTTTTGGGGGGGGGGGGAGGGTAGGGTGGGGGTGGTTGCTTAATGATAGTTGGTATAGCATAGCTATAAAATAAAGTGATAGAGCTGTTGTTGGGATGGCTGAATCCGTCTGCCACTATTGATTTAAGAGTCTTAGGATAATGTAGGAAGCCAATAGTGTGTAGTGCTGGTATGGACTACCAGAATACTCGCAGTCCATGTATTCTGCTGCTGCTTCCTGGTCCTGAATACAAACGGCAGTCATTGTCCATCTTTGTCTCCCTGTACAAATACAAGCTGGCCAGAAGCACACCTCCTTTTCCCATGGCACAACTTACCCCTTAATGGGGAGGTTTATTGTATCAGGATTCTGCTGTGCAGGTTGTGTTCTCCATTTTTGATCTGATTATGAGCCCTATAATCCCTATTGATTTAGAACAAAATACAATTGTGACATATTTTGTGAGTATGCAGTTCTAAATTCAATTTGGGAGAGAAGCTTAATCAGCTCTCTCTGTAAAGATTAAGAACACGAGGTGCATATTTCCTAATAGAAAACTACTATTCAATATCTGATGGAAGTTCTATAGTATCGAACTGAAAGCTCTGGAGCGTGGGGATCTTCACGGCGGCCCCGGAGGCAAGGAGTCTGTCCCGCTCATGTCACATGAAATCCATGTGCTTCTGAAACAGCTATCCACAGCCGTCTTCATCTTAGTCTTCTCAGAACCAAGCCTTTCTCTTCTGAGCGTGTTCATGGCCCTGGTTGCTCTGATATTTTGTTTGCAGACTTCGAGGTTTTTGCGGTTCTTAGCAACCATGCCAGTTGTGAGAGTAGTCATTTCACATTCCTTCAAAGCAGTACAGGAAAAATCTTTGGAATTATGAGGGGAAATGTCACCATTGCTTCAGATTGAAATGTGAATTTTTTGTTTTTATTTTGACATGAAGTTAGATCAGGTGAAAAACAACTGCAGTGCAAGGAGGCACCATCCATCCTGTCTTGATGTGGTTCCTGCTGTTTATTAGTTGGTGGCTGTAGTTCTGTCCAGCCTTTTTGTGTAAATTAGCTTTATTTTACCTCTGACTCTGGTTTTATTTTCACTTTGGCCTTCAATAATGTAGTGACTTAAAAACATCAGAGAATAATTTCTATGTATCGAATCCCTCCACTGTAGTAGAATAACTTTTTTAAAATTCACAAAAATATCATTTGAAATTTGATGTAAGGTTTGACGTACTATTTTAATTACACTGTGTCATATTGATGATGTAAAATTAAAAAAAACACACAAAAATGTAGTGCTTTCCTGCCTCTTCCCTCGTCTTTCCAAACACCAATTTAATGGATCATTAGGAGTTTTAAATAGAAATAGCTCTGTATTTTGTTACACGACAAGCTTGGTGTATAGATAGATAAAGATATAGAAGATATTTTGGAACCCCGAGGAAGCATGACTGGCATTATAGCAGCCACTTTATTTTTGCTATTCTTCTCTAGCTTTGCGGTACACAGCCACCAGATGCAAAGGGACAGGTTGTGATAAATCTTTAATAAGAGCCTTATTTAATATTTCAGAACTAAAAACTTGCATAGGAGATGTTACTGGCACGTATTCACAGCATCGAGGTATGTTCCTGAATTGGGTGAATTTCCATTCTGGCAAAAAAAAAAAGAAATCTCTGTCACTTGAATTGTTGTTCTTGTAAAGTATTGAGTTATGCAGCTTCTTTGGATATATTTTTAAAATTTCATATTATTTTTATTTCGTTTGTAGATAGAAAGTTCCAAACAGATGTAGAACTTAGTCTGGAATGACAAACAGGTGAACTCTTAAATGACAAAGCAAAGTCTGGAACGGAAGAAAATATTTTCATCCTGTAAAAGGGAGTCTGCAACACAGTGCAAATGAGTGGCCTGGTGGCAGTCATGCCATGGATTTAGCGAAGACAGAAAATGAGTGTTAATCTCCCAAATCTTAGTCTAGTGCTGTGAGTACAAACCTGGCTTTCCTTTTCAGCAGAAGGTCAGTGTGACTTACAGATGCGAGTGCTCCAGAAGGCCCCGTCTCCTGTGAGGCTGGCACGGCAGCCAGCCGGTTGCTGTTCAGCCATTACAGCTGCAGAAGGAGAGGCCATCAAAATCCATCTTTGGGTTGAATCTCACATCGCTTTCATGCAGTCCTCCCATCCACGGTGGCTAGCTGCCACGGCTCACAAGCCAAGTGGCCTCCTTGCCAAGATTTTGAGTGGCACTCAGTCTTTCCCATCGGCACTAGTCTCCCCGAGGTGGGCATCCTTTGCTTTCCTCTCTTTCTTTGTGCCAGAGCCCATCAGGCTCCCCAAGAGCACGGGAAGGACACTTGCAGAACTTTGTAGTATGTACAAGCGTTCCTGTATTATTCTGTTCTCCCTTACTTCATTCCCCATTGCAGTGGTTTCTCCATTCCTTCTGCTGTGGGCTAGATCTCTTCTAGTAGAAAGTCATTGACAGCCTGCTCCAGTGTAATGCATTCTTCTTCATGCATCACATCAAAATACTTCTTTCCCTCTTTACTCCTGCAGTGTTTGCATATAACAGGTGTAGGTTGGGTTAGACCTATTGCGTTCCTTGATTATGAGATGAGCACTGAGGAGCCATGTTATGGGAGAGGTGAGGATGTGGGAAAGAAAACACGAATCTCTATCAACTCTGCTGTGTTATTTGCACAAGCCACAAAATAACCTCTTAGAAAATGCAAAAAGGTCAGTGAGATAATGGAAGGAGTTCGCTACCTGGGCACCAGAAGCTCTGTTCCATTCAAAAGGAAATAGAGATATGCGTGTGCAGTGGGGCTTGGCTCGCTTCCAGATTCAAAACACATGTGGACTGGCAAAGGAGAGAGCAATGCCAGTAGTTCGGAGAATAATGGCTGAGGATGTGAGACTAGAAGCGAAATAGCTGCAAAGGAGCCAACAGAAAAGACAAATTTAACCGAGTGGATGTTGAACATACCGGAAAGATGAGGTCGAATCAGCAAATTCAGGAGAGGTGCAGAGTAATGAGAGAAATATTATATTAGCACCAGATTCTTCTAAATAGAAGTTAGAGTAGCTCGCTGCCAGATGTTGAGTTCTTTGAAAAATCTGGCTGCTTTTTTCGCCTAAATGCGAACTAACTGAGCCCTTTTTGAAATTTTGGTCCCGATGGTGAGTGTTGAATGCTTTGGAAGTACTGGCCATGGGTGGGATTAAAATCCTGGAATTTATTCCAAGTCTGAATTCTTTCTGTGGCAGCAGCCATCCTTTGGGGCATAGCTGGTTTGCTTTATTCCCTCCTGTCATGCTGGTATGGCTGCCTTTCTCTATTACCGGCTGTCTTCCTTTGTAACTGATTTTAAGGGCCTTGCTGGACTATTGTTTGGTTCCCATCCTAGAGGACTGATGCCATTCAGTGAATCTAAAGATCAGAACCTGTTTTTTCTGACCCTTTCCCCTTTGATTTTTGTTTTGTTGTTTGAGGAATCCAGCAGGAAATGTACTCTAATTGACAGAGATCTGATCACACAGGTCCACCACAGCAACGTTCTGCTTTTAGAGCAGGAGAAAGGGTATTGAAGACAAAACCCAAATAAACCAAAGAAAGCAAGAGCAACTCCTCTGCCCCCAAACCCTGCTGCTTTTCAGAGCTGTATGTTTTGGGACTGTGTGGATAAGAGGGGAAGGGCACTTTTTGATTAAAGGAAGGAAATCAGTTGTTCAGATGACTAAAATAATGCCAAAGAAAGCAGATGAAAAGGTAAACAGAGGAAAGAAAGAATAGGTGCAATTAACGTGTAGAAGTACCAAATCATGGGAACAGGAGGCTAGAGGTGCTTGCTGGAAGCAAACACAGAATCAGAGGAAAAGATAACTCTTCCTTCCCTCTGGCTCCATGTACCTTCCACTCTGTCAGCTGCCTTTCAGAAAATCTGGAAGGATTTTGGCACCCAAAAGTAGGGCTGGATTTTCAGCATTACTCTCCCGTGCGTTGCAGGTTTGCCCCTCTGGCAGCTTCTCTGGCTGGCCCACCAGCAGTGACTGGACGTGAAACAGCTTAAGACCAAGAGCTCTCGACATCTACAGCAGCACCAGATTCCTGTTCATGTCTACTTAGGCAAGAGAAGGTGGGATTTACAAGCTGCACCTGCTAGTGGGTAACACCAGCACCAAAATCAACATTTTCAGAAGACCTCACTCAGCTAAGGGGGCGACCTTTTGAAAATAATCTTGAAGTGGGACCTGAGCTGTTTTGAAAGTAGCTGGTCAGGATCTTGTCAAATTTCTATGCTTGAAGACTGATCTGAGCAGGTTATAGGTTCATGAGCATCTTGTCACAGTGAAGATATTTGGTAATGTTTTTGGAAACTATTATTCTTTATACAGTTGATGTTCTGAGCCTTGTGTATCTATGTACCAGGCTTTTGTCTGTTGCTTCTTGGAAATATTTTGAAGGGCTTCTGTGCCACCAACAGTGTGGAGACCCAAGTTCATTGTGTTCTTGGTTTGGTGCTTTGTGGTCAACAGAAATAAAAAGGTGGTTGCACTAACAGCTGGCAACGTAAACTCAGCAAGGTACATGGCCATCAAACCGGGCTGTTATTCTTACCTGAAAGGTGTGCTGAATCCAATGCTGGCTTTAATCTTCTGGATTCAATCCCTTTTTTTTTTTTTTTTTTCAGGGAGATGAAATTGTTGACTTGCGCTTGTGAGTTAAATTGCCTTTGATAAAATAGTTGTAGCTCTGTTTGCTTGCCAAGATGCCTTTTTTGCATATGCTTTCCAAACTGAAAGCTGAGTAAATGAACTGGCTATGTACTGAATGCCTCACGAGTATCAGTATGACAGGAGGGAAGGCTTCTGGCAGGACAGAGCCAAAGCCTCATGTTCCTGCTGACAGTGCTGTGTTTGGAGGGGTTGTAGAAAGGTGCAAGGGAAAAGGATCAAGGACAAAATGAGGAAATAGCTGTCTGGATTAGAAGTGAGACTCGAGAGGAGCAGGAAGGCTCACTGCTGGAGCCCGTGCCAAAATCCACTTTCATAAGGCACAGACTCATCGTCACTGTGTTTCAATCCAGAGTGGAGAACATCTGGATCTGAACACCTCGTTAGATATATAGAACTCTGTAGATGCAAGGGAAGCAATTCTGTTTATTGGAGTAAACTGCAAGTAGAAGTTGGTTGTGGTTTTGGTGGATGCTTAATATTCTGCCTTCCAGAGAGCCTTTTCATACTTGTGATAGCATCTATAGCTTATTCTTAGCCATGGAAACTCAGGATTGGGAGTCTGATGTCACCATCTCTGCAGTTCTTTCTGTATTTGGTTTCCTACTTTTTCAGATCTGTTTCCATCCTGTCTGTCTCCAGATACTTATTAAAATAATTCTTTATGAAGTGACAGTCTCCCTAAGACCTGAAAAAGCAAGCAAGCTGAAGATGACTGAAGGTGCTGATAAAAGGCAATCAGCTGGAGAGAGCAAAGCATGAGGCTTCAGATGTGATCTGTCTGGCATGTGCCTAATTAGCATGTGCCTAATTAGCATGTGCCTTCAGGCTTACAGTTGGGCAAGAGCTGGGAAGTTCACTAAGCAAGTTCACTTGGTTTCTCTGCACTGCTTTGCTTTTCACACGTAGGAAGCAAAGGTGACAAAAATATTCCCTGGGATGAGCAATAAGACCCTGAAAGGCAATGTAGAAAACAAAAAGGCTTGACTGGAGTAATGAAGCAGATAATAAAGTAATTAGAACTGTGAAAAGTTGACAAAGCACTAGATCCAAGATGAATTGCATCCCCAAATGCTACAGGAAATGGGCAAGAAACTAGAGCAGCCTCCCCAAATGAACTTCTGACACGTAACCCTAACAGAAGTTGCACGTGTACCACAGGAAGGGTTTCTGTCCTTTTGAAGTGCAGAGCTTCCAAAGGACTGGGGGGGGGGGGGTTGGCATAATGCACGCAGTTGACAAGGAAAGCAAGAAGGAGTAAAAATTGTTACCAAAAACTTTGGTAACAATGAGGAAAATGAGGGAGAGGCAAAGTTGCTCAAAGTCAGTGACAGAATTTATTTGCCAGGAGCGGTAGAGCTGCCACTGAAGGTAGCTAAAAGTCAACAGGATGTAAAAAATATTTTCATTCCAAATCTATATCCAATTGGCAGCTATTAAATAAGTGTCACTGTAATTTGTGTTCTTGAGAGTAGAGTCTGTCTTGCAGTGTGTTTGCGTTGGCCCTAGCCAAAGGCAGCGCTGAGCGTGGCACGGATTTCCAGGCACTGCTGTGGTACAAATAGTAGCAATTCGATCCATCCTTGCAGCTTTTCCTGACGTACCTTTGGCCTGATGCAGCCCTCCCTTCCTGCCCATCACCTTGCCATTATTCAGTATAAAACAAAAAAGCCATAAAAGAAACTCAGAAAAATTTATCTGTGGAGATGCTGCCACTTGCTGCCCTTAAACGAAGGTAACGAGTCCTTTGTTGGAGTCAGAATCCATACTCTGGTTTTGCCTTCCCTGAAGATGTACTTGTTAAAATCCATCATTTGCAGAACTTATGTTTAGGAGAGTGTTGTTTTTCTTTATTTTTCCTTTTTCTTGTAAATGAGTTCTTGAAACTAAGCAGGTTGTTTCTGTTTGGAAAAAAATGAAGCAGTTTCTTTAGTTTTTTTTTTTTTAAATACTGAATTTTGTTTTCTTTACATTCATAATATGAACACTGCTTTATATAAAAACGCAAGACTGTGCTGCACTTCAGTTCTCTGCCCATATCCCACATGTGTGTATTACTTCTCTGTCAGCACCGTCTGAGGTTCTTCAGATCATGTTTAAGAAGAAGCGATTCATTTAGTATGAAGATAATCCTGAAAAAAAGTAGAGTAAGGATGATGCATAGATATTTCCTACAGACCATTCTTTTCTCCTGATTTGACTGATTTTTAGTGTAGTGAAATCGTCCTTTGATTTTTCTGAAAATAGCAGATACCTTCTTGTAAGTGAAGAGTTTTGCATTCCGGTGTTAGAAAAGTTGATTCAGGCTCGTTAGAATGAATGGAAAGTCTCCCATTGATTTCAGTGAAGTTGAATCAGGCTCATATCCTCAATTTAATGAAAAACATTATCCACATGACTCTCATTAACTCTGTTTGCAAAACAGACAGCAAGATATGACTCCAGATTTCTTCCGAGACATGCTATGATGATGATGATGATGATTATCCTGTAGAGCAGACAAATGTACCTTGTGTTTAGAAGAGGATCACTTACTGCCTGAGTTTTGCTGTGTGTTTTTTCCCCATTACCCCTGCTTAGACTTGTTTCATGGGGCAAAGGCGTCTTCAGGGGGGCTGCTCTGGAGCACCCATGGGAAAATACGGACGGTGAGATGTTAATGCAGCTGTTTTTTTGTGGATCAGAGCATCTCCCTGGCGCAGGGCTGTGCTGCGGTGGGTTACGGTAAAAGCCAAACGAGTCACCTGTTGGATTTTATTTTTAATGTTTTCTTATCAGAAGAGTGACCAACGTGCACTTTTGGGAAAGCTACTGTAATACTTCATTGTGATTTTTGTGTAGCGGTAGGAAATCTCATTTCCTTACACTTTTTTTAACCTTGAAAACTCATTTACAAATGGAGACTCACAACAGGAGGGCAAGATGCCAAGGCGTAATCGACCAACACAAAAGAAATGAAATTGGGGCAGGCAATATGGAGAACCTTGTCCTACTGAAATCAGTGGTGCAATTCCTGTTGGTGTCAGAGGCGCTGTCCTTCAGTTTCATCTGTTCCTTCAGATGTTCCTAGATCCTGTGAAGTTATAATATAGCCTAAGCCTCGTCATATTTGATATTTTGTTTGAAATCCCAATTTCTGCAGTCCGTAATTATGTAACAGTCAGATATTTGCTCGTTTGGAGAAAGGAATTTTCTTGCCATTGTAGGTGAAAAGAAAACTTTTAATGATTTTTTTTTTTTAAAAAGATCAAGAGCAAATAACAGAGAAGCTTGAATGTGTCATTTAAAAAAATCATATAATACATAAGCTTGTTTAAAGATTTTCTTGGATTGCTGGGCACAACTATAAAATACAAAGTGTCATGTAGATGGGGCACTGGATGTGTATATTTTTGGTGATGAGGAGAATACTCAAAACATTATTGTGTTTTTTCCAGCAAATTTAAATTACATTCTGGAAAATTTAGAAGATGTGACTTGCCATCTTTAAATACTGAGCTACAATTCAAACACGATAAAATGTCTTTAAAGATGGCAGAATCAACCAACACTGTAGGTCTGCTGACCTCAGTCTTTTCGGAGACGCACACGTACAAAAGCCCCACTGTTTTTTTATCTGATGGATCTCTTGAGCGTGACAGGATTTCTGAATTTATTTCTGTAAAGAGAGGAGATATGATATGGGTTGCATGCACTGTTTATTATTTTGAAGTGGTTGCCAAGTGTTCTCTTCAAAGGTCATATTTTAAGGAATTTCATGCTTATTTGTGTTTTTAATGTTGATTTCCTTTGGTGCTTTTGTTTGTTTGGTTTTGGGTCTTCTGATGTGTCTGTGTGTGAGGAGGAGTGGATTTGGAGGAGTGGAAGGGGGTGGTTTATTTTTCTTTTTTACCACAAAAAGAAATAACTTCCTCTTCTCCCTTGTGGCTAAATAACAAACTCTCAAAGGCTAGGAGAAGTTGAAGCTGATGGTCCATGACATGTACAATTGGTTCAAACAAACCAAAAGTATTCGTATATGTTTTTAAACACATGTACAATTTAAAATTAACCCCAAATTATTTTGGCTTGCCTGGTCGTGGGAGGACAAACGTGATTTCCTTTTTTTTTTTTCAGAATTCAAGTACAGCCACATGCTGTCATTTGCTGTACGTTACTGAAGACAAGTTCAGATGCTGATGGCAAGAGATTTGTGAGGATGTACATACTAATTCTGCAAAATAGCAAGCGGGAAGGACAAAATAGGGTTAATTCTTTTCTCATAGAAAATGTTCAGTCAGCATTAAAAGATAATGTCTCCCTAAGGTCTTTATTTAAAATGGAAATCTGCTTTTTCTTTGTCCTACTTGTTTTCCAAGTGATTGTGCTGGAATAAACCTCATTTTCTTCTTGCTCCTGCAAGAAGCTTTTTTGCTCAAAGTATGTAGAAATTACAGGAGAGGGGCAGGTATGAGAAATTGGCTCTCACCAACCTTGTCTTTCCATCTCTTGCTCGCGTGTGCTGGTCGGTCAGAAGATGTGCTTGCTGCACCTTCATGCGTAATGACATGCTAAATAAACCTGAGGCACTTCGTTATGGTCAGGGTGAACATCCTGAGCATGAAAAATCGGTGTGTTTGGGTTTGTGCAAGGGAAGGAGGTTTTACTTGCATGAAGGGTCACTTGTGAAGTCCTGCCTTGGGCACACAAATCCAGCATGGGCTCGGTGCAGCCGAAAGCGCTGGCACAGAACGTTATTGCGGTGTATCGAGTGACAGGAATGGTTGCCAGCAAATCTGTTTGACTGAAATGGAACCTCGGAGCATCACCACTTGCATGGAAACTCTACAGCTGCTTAAGGGTCTCCTTTTTGAAAAAAAATCCCACAACAAAACCACCCACCACAGCAGTGCTACTGCTGCAAAGCTTCCCGACGTCAGCGAAGGTAGAGCAAATGTCGAAAGACCTGTGCCTTGAGGACAGGAGAGGTCTCTTGCCCACATTCAGGAATCTGGAGTAGGGACAATCCCTGAGAACTTGGTGAGGACGGGAGGTGAAAGTGGTTTCCAGCTGCTGACGGCGTGGAGCAGATGTGCTGTGTCCTGCTCACAGCTCAGCCTTAGGGGACCTTTCTGCTCTTGTGGGACAGGAATCTTTCTGTCCCTCTGAGCACAGCTACTGCTAACCTGACCACTTAGACTCCATACTTCAGGAATAAGAATATTAAGAAGGAAAAGAAACTACAGAAAGGGAGTGGCAGATAAATGGAAGGAGGAACTCCAGATCATGAGCTGTAATGTTATACTCTTCCCACGTGTCCGCAGCACAGCTATTATCGTCTGCAGAGTGCCAGGCTGTTACTTTCAACAAATGTCAGTTCCTAAAATTCCAGTTTAACCTTTTGAGTTTTTTTAGACCCTACCCATATATAGACTGACATAGCATCTAGTATTAAATTCTGTAAAAACATGCTTAGTATTACTGTTATGCTTAGTGCTGATTTATGACAGCTCTTGCGTTTGTGAAGAGAATGGCCCTAAAAGTAACACTTGAATTCTGTTGCTGATTTTAAAGCAAATCTTCACAGATATTTCTTTTTGTATTTTCTGCTGTTCGGGGAAGGCGACTTAGCTGTGGTAATAACTTCTAGCTTTCAGTTTAAGGAGTGTATGGCTGAAAGCGTTGGCTAAATAGCTTTGGAAATTCAAAACCAAGGGAGTCTACTGGGACTCAGCACTCTTCTTGCTTCTTCTAGCTGCTTCTTTTTGCACATTGAAAAAGCTGCTGCTTGGCTGCTGCATGTGGGTGATGCCTTTCACTTTGCACCGGTGAGGTTGGCCTGTGAAGGATGTCTCCACCTGCACACGATGACTTAGCTTCCAGGCAGGTCTTGCCTCTGGCTTAATCTGGTCCTGTGAGAAGCCATCAGTAAGTTGCACACAAATTCCCTTAACCCCCCCAGGCAGCAGCCAAACACACCAGCCCGTGCCATGTGGGGATGAAGGACACTAGTGAGCAGCAGTCACTTGCTCAGGGAAGAAGAGGCCCAGCTCCTTCCGTTTCCCACGCCAGCGAGTCAGGCAGATGCTACACGCAGCATGCATGGAGGAGAAGTGCGTGTTTGTCTTCTGGCTGTCCATTTGATGTGTTGTAAAAGTGACTTTTACAAGAGGTCACACTGTCGCTTTTGTAAATGCATGAAAAACTTGGAATGGACAAGCAGAGGCTTGGCAGGGTCGAAGTGGCGAGCCTGAGGAGGGGATGCCAAGAAAGAAATCTTCTGGAGGGATGAGAAGAGAAGAGACCAAGAGAGTAAATCAAATACGAGCTGTAGTGAGAGATGAACAGTTCCTGCCTGTGGAAGTACGGGCAGCATCTTTGGTAGGGATGCTGATAGCCAGGAGGCAGGTCTGACAGGGTGTCCAGAGCTGGGTAGGGAATTTAGCCTTTCTGACCCTTAGCATTTCCTCAGCATTCAGCCTGTCTGCAACAAACTGGTAGTATTTTACCTTTTCCCTTTTTTTTAATGAATTCAGAGACTTCTTAACTACAGACAGCAAAAATTAAACAAAGGGAAATGATGGGATCTGTCAGCTCAGCATGCCAGCAAGAGCCTGCTCAAAATCTTTCCAGATGGCGTGAACTCTTATTTCTCCCTTTGGAGTGGGACTGAGATCATCAGGTTGCATCGCTTGTGGAAGGAGGGACGAGGACTGGTAGGTGCTCTTAGCTGAGCTTTGAAGCGTAACTGGCAGTCCGTGGGTGTGCGGCGGCTTCTTTGCCCGAGAAGCTGTGAGCTGTCCTGCCTGGCTGGAGTAGGTGTCTTGCAGCCTGATTTAGTTGGAACATCAACCTGGTTCTGCCACGGCTACAGGAGCTGCTCGGACTTGGCATCGGTGAGACATACGTGAATAAACTAGCAGTACATTTCCTTCTATCACCTGCTTAAGTTAGGAAAAGCAGAACTTGCACAGGATTTGTTGAGGAATCTGTAGCACTACACTAGTCCGTTCTCATGCTTGTTGAGGAGCAATTTTTTCTTCCAGTTTTGATTCCTGTGCTGTATGAGGTACTGAACTCTGCTGCCACTCTTGATTGTGTAGCAACCATCGAGTTATTTGTGTTGCGATGTGTGCCCCTGCAATGTTTTGTTCAGAGTGCAAAAACTGGGCAATACCTGACCCTTCATCCTTAGAAGGGATGTGCAAAGAAACGTGTTAAAATAAGGTTTAGAAGTTAGCCTTTGCTTTTTTGGTAGAGATGCATTTCAGAACAGAACGCACGCATTTGTACTATGTTTAGCGCACAGCAAAATTATATTACTGGAGCTTTTTTTGGTCTACCATTATTCATTTACACTAATTTTTTTGCTAGGCTGGCTTTGAAAGAGATGTTCAAAGTGCAGCTTTGCCAAAGCTCCTCTGTCCTCTAAGAGTCCTAGCAGGATAGGTAATTCATACAAGCTCGTGTCTCAGAGGAATTATTCTTGGCCGCCTTCCTCCATTAGCGCTGCTAGTACTTATACCATTTATTCCAGGGGGAGTTGAGCAACTCCCACACTCGGTACATTTGCAAATTCCATCCTGAAGCTTACTCTTATCACCGGCTAGAAGATGCTTGCAAAAAGGAGCGTGTCTGAGTGGAAGCAAGGGAGATGCATCAAGACGTAGTTACTTGCAAAGAGCTCTGAAAGCAAGTACAGAGGGAGTGTATTTCGTGTCGTGTGTTTGATACTGAAACTGCTTTGGCTCTCCCCCCAGCTCTCCTTTTCACCTTTCCATGGAAGAAGTGTTGGCTGTCCTGGGAGCAGAAGAGATAAGCACGGATGTGGCTGGGTAATAAGCTGTTATCTGCCTGATCTGCCCTCAGCTAACCAGAGGACCTGTGGCCATGAGATGGATTTGTCATATGACAAACTGTACCAGTTCATAACGAAGTTTGTCATCCTGCTGAAATGCCCCATCAAGAAGTTGTCAGCTGTAACTCCATAACTTCCCGCTCAGTTGAATTCAGTCAAGCTGAGTTTAACTTTTGAATTGTAACTTTCGGAGGTGGCAGGTCCACTCTTACACCGGGTCCTCTGAACCCCAGACCTACCATCCCTGTCACCCTGATGCAGAGCATGGGCCTTTTCTTCTGGGGCTCTTTATTCCAGCAGAGGGCTGAGGTGCCTCCTTGCTGCTTGTCATGGGTACATTGCCCTTGGGCAGCAGGCTCGTAGGCTGTGTCGTCTTGGTCTGGAAGGGAAAGAAGGGTTTGGCTGTAGGTATATGTATTTTTTAGTTTAAAAGGACAACATTCGTTTGTAAAGATTTTTTTTCACCTTCTTCCAAAACCTTTGAATTTTTTTAATACGTAATACCTTAAAGATTATTAATGTCATTTAGGGTTTTTTTTTTCCCCTTTTGTGTTCTTTTTGGGTTTCTTCAGAGAAGTTCTGTGAGTAAATAACAAAATAATGTATACTCTGCCAACCATTTATACCCCTGTCTCTCCTCTGGGCTCTTCTGCGTCCTCCTGGTCCTCACTTGTCCCTCAGTCGAGGAGTATTCCCAAACCAGGATTGACTTTGCCTTTGGAGGCGAAGCTGTTCCTGCGGAGTGTGTGTAACTGCACCGTCCTGTCACTAACACGCCAGCGAGTTGCTCACAGCAAATACACTGAGAAGACCGCGGAAAGTTCCCCTGTGCTCCCCCTTTCCCTGTCTCTGAGGTCTCAGATATTATTTGCTGCAACTCTGCTTAAAACATGGGCACACAGACTTCCAATTCTGTCATGTTTTGGGTTTGTTTTGGTTTGTTTTTTTTTTCCCCCTAAGCAGGATCTGTGATGTCCGTTCTGTGCTGCTCAGTGGTAGAAGTGGGATTTTGCAAGTGCAGGTCCAGGCAGCTGCCTGTCGGTATGGATTAGGAAAACAAAAGCTGTTGAGGTACTGAAGGAAATATGAAAAAAGGATCTCGAGCCCACGTAAAGGTTTTTTAGTCCTAGCCTGCCGTGTACTTTCTGCTCAGAGAGATATGTTGCAGAAGTGCTCTTAGGAATGTAATTTCATACTGGCTGGTATTATTTTTCTCCCGTATCTTGCATCTGCATCACTTACTAAATGAACTTTGAATAATTAGATGGTGAAGTCCTATCTGGACTTGACAATTAAACAGAGATACTGCAGCAGAAACACACACACACACAAAAAGCATAATTATAAATAATGGATATTGACTGGATCTGCCAAAAGTTGCAATAAAAAAGTCTTGCCTTAGGTCAATTGTTCCTGGCATATAAATGAAAAAAAGGAATCCAGCAGTGTGCAGTATAATTGGAGCTGCTGTACATCAATATTTGCCAGCTAGGCTTTTTTTTCTTTTTCCTTTCTGTTTTTCCCTTCGTGGAGCTCATATCTATCCCAAAGGTAGAGACAAGCTTTTGAAAGCATTCAAACACCGCAGATCACAGCCAGCACTTCTGCATGCCATACAAGTCCTGGTTGCCTAACAGAGGGAAGTTTATTATCCTTTTTTTTTTTCTAATTTTATTTTAATAATACAATGCGATGCAATATGGGTAACCAAGCTAACACTTGCTGTTCATCCTTTTATTGAAAATCAGTACTTTACTGACTGTTGTTGAACAGAGCTTGCAGGTCACCCAGAGGGTTACGTCTGAATAAAGTAAGCAGCCGCAGTAAGAAGAGGACCTCTTCTTGATGGACCTTTCCTTTACCAAATTCCGTGCTAGCTGGGGTAGAGACGCTTCCCTCTTCACATGGCTTTAGCACTGTGTGGTCCCACAGCCAGTCCTTTTCCATGACAACTGCAGCCCAAAGTCCTGACCGCTCTCAGCTGCTTGCTGGGGCTGAATTACAAGGCGAAATCGGATGGTTTTCTGATTCAGAACCTGTCATGTTATTTCTTGAATAGGAATTGGCCTTTGGCATCTGCTCAAACTCTTGGTGTAGTTAGAGGTGAACGTAATATCAAGGAGTCTCACTGACTGTGCAGATTGTGCTGTGGATTAAGGCTATCGTGATCTAGAGAAGGGTTTTGCAATTGTTTATGCCAGTCCTTGGAGAATAAGTGTGAAATGGAGATCGTGGTCTGATTTATAGATATAATTTTTGTGATGTATTTCTGTGATGCTGCAGAGCTAATTTTAGATGACTATAAATATGCTATTGGGGCCCTTTTAAACACTTATTTTAGTGCTTTTGAGGAAGCCAGTCCTAAGTTTAGAAGACTGTGGTGAATTATTGACCTAACGAATTATAACCATGGACTACAGTACGGTATTGACATTACAGATCGTACTGTCGTTTTTAGAAGTCATTACAGAATTTAATTCAGTGCATGCTGAACTTTGAGATTTACATTGGGTGGGATATTGACTCAGTAATACAGGAGACACATGTTAACCTGTGTGCATAGTAGACAATTGTTGGAATGTCTTCCATAAAAGCCACAGAAATTACACAATAAATTCAAATCAGATATTTTTTTCCCATCTCCTTGTGCTCATGAAGCTGTAAATGCAGAGGTATGAAGGCCTGCAGTGAGTGGTAGCTACTGCCACGATTCTTAGAAATAAATCCGTTTTCCTAGCAGGTATTGAAAACAAGGTTTCTGTTTTTTTCTAGTATCTTTAACATTCTGGAAACAATCTAATTTTGAGGTTGGAAGAGAAGAGAAAGGGGTAACTTGCTACATACGCATATAAAGCAAGAAGTGATGATTCCCCAGGCCCACAGAACACATTTTATTACCCAGTGCATGGTTGATTCGCGCAGAGAAGGGCATGGGCTGTGTTCCTTATAACAGCCTTGGAAGCTGTCCCAAGGTTTGGGGCACTGCGGTACGTGCCAGCAGCAGTGACCTGGGGAGCACGGTGCAAGCAGAGTGTATGGTCAGTAGTGTGTGCCGTGTGTGGCACCATTCAAGATGCACGTCCCTCCTCAGCACGCACCGCTCGTGTGCAAGACATATCTTGATGTTTTACATGGGATAACTTAGGAGGAATCTTTTATATGGGATAACTTAGGAGGAATCACTTCATCCGCTCCCCATGTGAAACCATTTTGCAGCAGCTGCCGAATGCAGAAACATGCTAAGACAGTCCTGGAGAGGATTTCTGTATTCCAGGGAAAGTCTAGGAGGATTTATGTTGCCAAAGTAAATGGTAATTCTCTGGCTAATTCTGAAGTTTCCCTTTTAAATCCATTCAGGAAGCAAGTCTTTCCTGCTCCTTCATGCTGCCTGGCATTTAGTCTGCCTTAGACTCGTCAGAGCAAGAAACCTCTTCAGAAACAAAATTGATCTGGCAGTAAAAGGATGTTGAGAAATACTCTCTGCATTGCTGTTGTCTTTCCTTGGGATTTATTGCAGGAGGAAAAGATGATGTGTGGATTCCTATCCCCATATGGGGAGTGTAGAAAAAAACAAAGAAGTGCCTCCAGGATTTCTGAAATAAATAGAGTCAATATGCCCAGCCTGTAGTTTTATTTAACTCTGAATTTTGGAGGGAGGAAAACTATATGTCATCAATGGAATAATAATGTTACATTATTTAGGCTTTTGCTTGATAATGGATCGTTCAAAATCTTCTGAGAATCAGAGATGAGCAATAATTTATGAGATGATCAAATGTAGATACTATATCCAGGGCAATAAAAGTTTAGATTGGTTGATTTATTTGATGAAGATTAGACACGCTACTCAAATATTGATAAGATCTTTCTGAAGCACAAATTAGTTTGTTAAATGCGTAACAAAAATGATTCAAAATAATGAAAAAAATATTGAAATAGCATTTCTACTGGTGCTGAAACAGCTCTGTGGTTTTAAACATTTGAGCTTTTACAACACCTGATGATCTGTGTTCCTCCTTCAGGGCTGTCACGGCAAGGAAACGCTGAATTGTGTACAACAGACCGCTGGAGTTCTGCCATCTCGAGCACGTACTTGTTCAAGAAATTAATCTCATGTTTAATCTGGTTCGATACTGTGTTTTAATTTGGTTTGCTGCTGCAATAATTGGCCAAGGTTTGTTTATCCATAAGGATAGTTGCCGTTGTAGTTTGAGGGTGATTTCAGGTTTAATAGAAACCCCTAGCTCCTTCGTCTCTTTAATTGGCCGCGTTATTCTCTTCTCCTTTAATTGAGGTGGGAAATAATCCCTTTGGAAACACTGAGACTACTGAGAGAGATTAAGGCTCTACCAACCTGAATAAAAACTTATTTTAGAGAACAAATAAACACGGTTAGAATTTAAGAGGCCTTTCTGTATTGAAAAAGGTAAATTCTGATCTGGACTGACACGTATACCCAGGTTGTCAGGGAAATTAAAGCTGTTTCTGCAAATTTTTGTGAATGGAAATTGTATTTGCTTTAGGAAGGGAAACTGACCATCTGCGTACACCTGCAGTCCAAGCGCTGTTGAAACGCAGATTAGTGTTTAGAGTCAGGTTTGAAACATCCTGGAGATTATAATCCAGACTGAAAAAGAAGTGTAAAGTTTTGCAATGTCATGTATCTGCGTGGGAGATTTTCTTTGTTATAGAACAGGTAAGTTTAGTAACAGGAATACATGTGGAAGAAAGAAGGTCATGAGTCCCTCTGGGTTTTTTGTTTGTTTCTTTTTAAAGACAATTGCTACATTTAAAGCAAAACTCTTCATACATGGGAACAATATCAGAAGACAGTAAGAGGCATGTTTATGTTCCAAAGTTTTTTTTCAGTTGTAGTTTAGGGTGTATCAGCTGGTGTCATCAAGGAGTCAGGGCTAAAATGTCTTTTTCGAGTTTGGCTTTGTGCTAGCTAATTGCTCTGCAAAAGCTCTGCAGTGAAATTGAGTTACACAAACATCTGTAATATTAGTCATTGGCTTGAGATGAATAAGATTACTTAACAGTATTTCATATATAATGGGAAAAACTCTTCTGTGGCAACATAGACTTGGATTCCCATAGTCATATTGACTTAATACCTCCAGGTCTGGTCCAGTGTGGCTAAAACCAGGGTTACTGGAAAGCAGCTGTTTCACGTACCCAACGATCATGTCAGAGTTTGTGCACATCTTACGTTTACTCGTTATTAAGTAAAACCTGTTCGCTGCAGTTACCCTTGACCCTTCCATGAGCAGCTTTGTGGATTTGCCACTGGTGGTTTCGTTTAAAAAACCCTGCAAAAAATAAGGGAACATGGTGAAATGTGACCTGTACTTACTAGAATTTGCTTATCAGTACCTGGGAAAAGATCATGAGAACCTGAGAGTCTGGTTTAATTGGATAAAGTATTTTTCGTTGAATACACATAAAAGCCAGGACATATGTGCCTAAAATCTTGTGTGTCCCTCTACACATCACACTCGCGTGTTTAATCTTGTAATTCCTGTACAGGAGCTTGGACTTACAAATAATAATTAAAAAAATGCCAAATACAACCCTGAATATCACAATTGTCATTATAAAACTGCAAGAGTTGACCACAAAATGTACAAATATGACGTTGTTGCAAGTTCCTGTTTATTTGCTCTCTCCCCCACCACCCGCCTTTTAACGGACTCAGCTGTCAGACAGTTTCTGATTTTGAGTGTCTTGTGTCATCATCCCTACTGTCCTGGTTTCCAGCCAGCCTAGCTATGTGTTAGGGGAGGGATTTTCAAGGGTGACCAAGCTCCAATTAAAATCTCATCAGTAAAATGCCCGATCTGATGTGCACGTGGTTTAAAATCACGGTAGGTGATTTCACTAACCCCAGCCTCTACCCACATGGCATTCTCTTTGCTTTTCTAAATAGATTTGTCTGCTTTCAGTGTTGGTTTTCAAACTACCGTTTTTCTGGGGAAAAAAAAAACATTGTGCTTGCTGGTTTTCCTCTGTTTCCTTTCCATAACTTTGAAAGTTTCTTTGAAGATGTTGACAAAAATAGCTGTTTCTCGATCCACGTAATTACTGAAAAAAGCATCCATTTTCCACGTCTGCCAGGCTTTTTTTTTTTCTCTCTTCTTTTTCTTCTAACTAGCAAGCTTTCACCCATTAATTGCACTTTTTGGTGTTGTTCTGGAGGCAGCCAAGCCTGCTTTGAAAGACACACTAATTCTTACACTTGATTCTTACCAATAATTTTATTACATGTGAAATTTCATTTAGAGAGAAATGAGACACTTGTTAAGAGATTACTTAGGCTGCAAAATGAATCACTTAGAAGTTATAAAATACTAGAATAAACTTCATTTTAGTTTCATCATGCATTTGGAGAGTAATAATATGAACATATATTCTCCATGAGTTTTTATATTCCTTATGTGCAAATTGAGAATTTCTAGTGTTCAAATTTGTCCAAACTTGGCTGTATTTTCACCGATCTGGTAGAAAGAGACAACTTATTTAACTGTTAAAATCCAGAGGTATTTCTCCAAGCAGGAAGGCATTAGATCTTTCCACATACTAGAAGTAGATGATATTTTAGAGCATGCATAAAACCTGTTTTCCAAACCATTTTGGCTCTTGTTCATCTCCTTTGGACAGACCTGCCTTATTTCAGAAATTGCAGCTTCATTTGAGGAAATTGGTAGAATCACCATAACTGCTACTTTTAAGAATAAAAACAACCAAACCACCCCAGCCCAGGCAGTCATCCAGCATGATTATTCCATGCTGAATGATTAAATTTTGGCAAAGAAATGAAGACCTGACGTCCAGGTCGTATAACGGAGAGTGCTCGATGAGTGCACGCAGTGATACAGTTTTTCTGGTAATATGAAATACAAACAGATTCAAACTGGTGTGCCTGGATGTTAATTGCCCTTCAGGGTTGCAGGATGGTTGTGCTCATGGAAGCTGCCCCCGATATGTTTCAAAAACGCAGAGATTGCGGTGTTGTGTTGTCCATCTTAGAAGCTCGGACATCTCAGTCGCGCAGATCCACAAAGTGTTTGGGCCCTAATCTTCTGTCGCAGTACCCTGTCAGGATTGAGCCCTTTGATGTTTTCTTCAGGATGTGTTTTGGTCACCTTCAAGGAGACAAGCCTTCTTGTGAAAAGCCAAGAAGTATTAGCATGCTGCCACTTGGGGAGAGGTACTTACGGTAATTATGCTCCAGAGAGCAGGACTGAGAACGTTTGTGGGGGAGAGACCAGAAGATTGCAGTAAAACTAAGTGCTAAATAAGGAAACATCGTTAGACAACGGAGTAACCTTGGGTTTGCTGCTTTGCATTTAACTCTGCACACTGGAACAAAATATAAACAGGAAAGAGCAAAGAGTGCCCTGATAGGAGAGAAAAATGTCGTTTTTTTATGTACTGCCAACAAGCAGAGACAAGTCACAGACAGCAAAAAACCCTCCAACTATAACAGCCCCAAAACTGTTAGATTGAGGCAGCGAAATGAAGGCAAAATTATGAGTATGTTACGGCATGACTGTGTGATGCTGAACACAACCATGAGCACGCTTAAGGTGTAGCTAAAGTGAGTCCCTATTAAGAAAAGAGTGTTCTTCAGTATGAGTAAAGATAAGACCACTGAATCATTTATCTAAGTGCCACCAAGTTTTTTGCTGAATTATGACTTGGTTATGTTTCGTGAGCCTTTCCTGCTCGGAGCAGCTGGCTCCTGCAGGAGAGAGTAGCTGATAATTGAGGCTTGAGTGCGGCGTAGGGCAAAATGTTTTGGGAAACATGGCTTGGCAAGAACTCAAGGTCTTCCGACAAATTGCCGTTGACTTCATCTTTGTTGTGTTTGCAGAATGACCCGTGTTTCCTCATTCAGTGTAAGTTCTGATTTCAAATGTAGCTGCCAAGACCAGGAGAATTTGAGGCATGCACATGCAAATACCTTAATAAAAATAATTTCCCAGATCTATCTAGAGATTTATAAAATAATAATGAAGAATATCATGCTTTCAGATTAATAGCAGATGTATGTAAATTAAATCTGTAGAGATTCACCCATTGATTCTGATCTGGGGATTCTCTTTTTTTTTGCTTTGATTTTTAAAATACACTTATCTATAAACCCTGGGAGCATGCAAAAATAATAATGCTTACGGCTTGTACAAAATAAATTAGCAAGAAATTCTTACTGTCCTCTAATTAATTCTCTTATAAATTCCAAACAAATAACTATGTCCTAAACTCACTTATATTGACAAGGGAAGCAGCAAATGGAGGCAATAAGGGAAATTAAAATACCTCAGCAGCAGGTGAAGTGAAATGGGCTGCAGGAGGACGAACTGAGAGTTCTCTGACAAGGAGCATTGTTTGTTTGCCAGTACAGCAAACTGTCGAGGATCCGTCAGGGAAAAGCTTTTCTTTCTGCGTGTGCAACTCCTGCTGCTTTTTTTTGATGTTGGACTTAAAGAGCTTGGAAGTATAAATCTTCTTTGGGATAAACCTGCACTGAAATTGTTGGAGTATCAAGACCTACAAAATAGGCCACTTATGAATTAGTATATTCTCTTACCTGTCCCCTGGTGACTTTATCCTATAAAGCCATGTGGTGGTTGGAATGGTGAGAAGTCAAGGATTTAGCTGTAAATACATACGATTTCTTTAGGTCTATACTATAGGAAATTTTTTTCTGTGTTAGTTCTATGTTTTTGGCTATTGTTTAGTGCTTGTATTGTTTTCAGATTCAGAAACATGTCGAACTCCAGTTTAAAAGTGATTTTTTTTTTCTTTCAATATCTAAAGAAAAATAGGCCTAATTTTGCCCATACTTACTAGAATCTGTGTGGCTCAATTCTTACTTCTTTCTAGATTGAATAGCTCCTCTTCCTCTCAACTGATTATACAATGCATGTATTTATAGGCAATAATCATACTCCTCTTAGCTTTCCTTTTGCTGTTCAGGGGAAGCCAGGCTGTTCTAGTCTCCTCTAATAAAAGCATCCTCCCAGTTCTGTGATCGCTTTTGAAACCTTCTCTGTACCTCCTTTAAGTTAAACTCATCTCTGAGTACTGGTGACCAGAGTTTTGGATGATGTTGTGTTAATTCTGGCTTGTGTAATTAATCAAAATTCAGGCAGAGATCATCTTCAAAGCTTCCTGTGCCAAGAAAAAAATGTATCAGCTTAGTTAGATATGATCTGGTTGGCAAGCTCATGCGGTCTTTTGTTTTTTTTTTGTTTTTACCTTCTCATTGTTATACTCCTTTCATCATCTGATCTGAAGCTTTGCCTATCAGACTAATGTGCCTACAGCTGCTGGAGTCATTTCCCCTCCTTTCCATTTTCTAAAATGTAGATGTTTTAGGTTTCCTTCAGTTTGATCTGGTACGGATTAGATGAAAGACCAGGATGATTTATTCAAAACCTCAGTGAGCAACTTTACCCTATAATAACAGATATGCTAGCAAAATCACTGATTCCAAGTGATTTTTTTTATCCTGGGGAGGAATCTTGGCAACATGTCTTTTAGTGCAGTTTCAGCTTTAAATACATCCCGCAAACCAAACCTTGGACTCTGAAAACACAAAGTGCCTTTATTTACAAAGGTCAAGAAGTGAGTTTTCAGCTATTGTCTTTAGTGCTTAAGCGTCATGTTATAGCTGGCGTCTCCAGCTGGAAGTGTGCCTGGACTGTGGATTTTCCAGTTAAGTAACACATGGCAGGGCCTTAGCTAGAGGAGTTGGCAGGAACATACATTGTGCTTCTGTATAGTTTACAGCTGGTTATCCTTTTACCTTATCCCTCCATGGAAGTCACAGGCATGTAAATAGAGCATGTATTGCTATGTCGAGCCTTAAGCTTGGAATTCCTTGTGCTATGTAGGGAGCAGAGCAATTCCAAGTTCCTAATATCCCAGTTTTGTTAAATTTACACACATAAAAAGTATTTATTGTTGTAATGTAAAGCAGTCAAATGCTCTGGGCTTTTCTAAAAACATGTATTCAAAGCCATAATTGCGTGGGTGTTCTTTTAGAGGTGTCAAACTTAGGCTGCGTGATTAGAAAAGGACTTGATCTTGCTCAATCTCGGAAAAATCTTCTGTTGATCGACAGGAGATTTGCCTGAGGAGGAGCTGCAACCTCAGGTGTGGTGGTAGAGCGGTGTGGGGCAGCAGGCAGTAGTTTTACAGTGACTCTTCCACCTGTGATGAAAGTCTCTGCTCCATCTCTTTGCTATTTGGGGCGTTCTGCTGAAAATAATACACTTCCTTGCTTCAAAAGAAAAATCGTGATACCGGTCTATGTAGTCTGTGATCCCTTGTCAGCGTGAAATAATGGCACAAGAGCATCACCCCTGAAATATGATATGGCCCTTTCTGGGAAGGCATTTAGTCACCATAATCACACATGATTATGACTTTGGATATGAAAAGAGAAGTTTCTTAATGGAAGTACTGCTTTTTTATCTGCTGCTTAAAACTTCAAATCACTGTACTTTTCCTTGTGACTCTAAAGCTAAAAATTGCCGGGTTATTCTCAGTTATGTGAATAAAAATCAGTCAAGTACCATTATGAAGGCTGCCTACAATATGCTTTGTATTTTCTTTTGAAGCAGGTCCTCCCCCAGCTCTTTCTTTTTTGAATATGGCGGCACATCTATCAGTTCTCCTTGTCCTCCTGTTGTTACCCAGTTTTGTGAGTGGGATGAGCAGCTCCATGAGCGCAATTTTAGCAGAACCAAACCAATTCCAACCAGTACATCCAAGGTGCTTGTGTCCGTGCAACTCCTTCTTCCAGCTGGAAGAAAACCCAAGTTATTAGGATGAGAAACTTCTAGTTTCAAGCTGTGGGGACACTTGTGTTGACCTGAACTTGAAAGACAAGCTCCCGTTGGTGCGGGATTTTCCGTTGTGTTGCAGTGTATTGCAGCATGATGCAGCTTCTGAAGGAGTCTGGGACGAGTTCCTTGAAACATTGAAAATGAGAAAGCAGCCATACAACTTGTCCACAGCTGACTGGCCATGGGAGCTAGCACGCTCTAATGAGAAGCTAAATGACCAAGGACCCATTTCTAGCTCTGCCAGGGATTGATTTCTCACTTGGTTTGTGGCACATCGCTTATAACCAGACTTGGCTGTGCAAAGATTTCTCTAAAAAACATCAAGTTCTTGTTGTTGTAAAGCTCCTGACTCTCATGCAGCAAGCTTGTATCCAACTCTGTTGCTCCAGGGCACGCTGCCTTTCCTGGAAAGGTAAAGCACTGGTAGGTAGAGTCCGACGCAAAGGGAGCAGCGTAGTAAGGAGTCTGCACGCTAATGGGTGTGGGACTAAGGTACGGAGATACTTCTCCAGCTTTGGCACTGTTTTCCTCTGACTCTGATGTGTCCTTCATCCCTGTGCATCAGTCAACTTGCTGTGATGAAGGCAGGTAACAAATCTTTACCTCTGCGAGTTCTTCTGCTTCCTGGCTATTTCTTTGTGCTTAGACTTGCGTTGTAAAATCTATGCATGAGTTTCTAGACTGCTTAACTATAGCGTCTGTAAATCCAAGTAAATGAAATTTTCCTTAATGAAGCAGCCGATATATGCATAGATGCAGAGGACTTGTTTTGCTTTCATTATTAAAAGGGTACTTAGCATGAAAATTCCTTCTCATTTTTTTTCCTAATAGCCCAGTGCTTCATATAAACTGCAGACTATTTTCCCTGTGCTGGAAAACGTTACTTTGCTTATGTCTCCGGGGATACATGGAGAGAGTGAGCGTTATTAAGAGCAAAACCTCTTCAGTCTGTGGCTTACTCTTCTATAGGAGTGCTCGCTGTAACGGCCTTTCAGTAGGGATGTTGTGTAACTCGGCGCTTCAAGAAGGACCTGCAAGCAAAGAAACCTTGCAAGGTATTTGGAGCTTATTCCTAGAGCAGTTGAGTCAAATCATAAATGCTAGTTCTGGCCTTGCAGGTGCTGAGGTTCTCCAACTCTTTTTGAGTTTAAAACAGTTAATCACCACCTGGTAAAGCTTAGCTCAGGTTCAGATTTGCAGATAATTCATTTTGAGTGGTAAGTAGTCATTCTGTTCAAGTGATTTTTGAAAAATTTTCCTTTCTGATACCAGACCTCCTGAAATTGTTTGCTTGGAGATCACCATCCACCATCCAGTTACAGTTGATTGTGGTTGTGATCATCTCACCAGATGCTTTAACCAAGAGTGCTGGGAGAGCTACCTGGGGAGCCAGCTGTAGTGGGGTCCCAAGTACATCACTCTCCTTATCTAATGAACCATAATTATTTACTTGCAGAATGCAGAACAGGAGAGGCTGAGGAAGCAAGCCAGGGACCTTCTCCGGAGAGGGCTGGCTGGGCAGGTGGGATGGTGGAGTCAAAGCTGTACTCTGAATCGGATGAAGCACTAACCTTAACCATTCACCTGCCTGGATTGGGGCTGAATGCCATGAGCTGTAAAGAGAGCAAGTGTCTGTTTAGTTTATTTGTTCAGAAAGGCTAGTCCAGGCCTAAGGAGCCCATGTGGTCAAAGCAATATTTAAAACCATCCCTTCTTGTTGGCCAAGCCACTATGCTCTGTAAGAGGAGCACATCTACGTTCTTCCATCTGCATAGCTCCCTGCCTTGGAGGACACTTCTTAGTGCTGTAGGTAACGGAAGAAATGGCAGAGCACCTCCACCAGCGCCCTGGGGAGGTGTAGCACCGATGGTGACAAACAGCTCCCGACTTACAACTCCTGAGAGAGAAAGGTCCAGGGTTGGAAATTCTCCTGTGTGTGGTGAAACGTGCCCAGCCTGATGCTCTGAATGGGCCTGAAGTAGATGGGGCTGCGGTGATTTTCTGCCAGCGTTTAGTGGCCAGAAAGGCGGAGCTTGAAAATAAGTGATTTTGAGAGAAGTCGTGAAGGCGGCAGAGTGTTTTCTCTTTCCCCTCAGGATCAGCTGTGCCTCTCCCCCTTTTTTTTATTTATTTTGGGTGCCAGGGTGGTGGATTTGTTTTGGGCTTTGGTTTTTGTAATAGATGTTTAGAAGGCAGAGAATTCAGGAGCTGCTTTAACCAGGTTTAAACACAAACTTTTAATAACCCTTTGGGAAGCTAATGGCTAATCTGGAAATACGCAATTTAACCTGAGTGTTTGCTCCATTATTTGAATGCCTTGCAATGCTTCTTCATACGTCTGTGAGGAGAGCATCACCTGCAAGGAGCTAGAAGAGGTCTGGTTGCTTTGGGCAGCTTGACGAGTTCCAGCATTAGTGTAATCATTTTCAATGGCTTGTTGAAAAGAGTAAGTGGGAAGGTGCTAAAATATTTTGAACTTGTGAAGAACAGCTTTGAGCAGGAAAAGACTTGGCCGTTGTCAGGGAGAGTTTCACCGTTGGCTTCAGGGCGAGTGTGCTACTGGGCTGCTGGCTTATTGACACAGCCCGTGATTCTGATGCCGGATAATTGAATTGTGTGCTGCCAGGAGGAACCATGGAGACAGTTTCTTCAGGGACTGGCTCCCTTTAGTGAGATGCAGCTTACGAATTATGTACTGGGACTTTCAGGGAAGCACAGCCCTACCTTAGCTCAACTCCCATTAACGTCATGGACAGCCTTGCTGTTTTTTCTTGTAGCTGTCGATGCAGGTTTCTGTTAAATCAACCTCACCAGTCCTCCATGGTTTTCCTTTGGGATGAGGAGACAAATCACTGCGTTTCATTCCATTTAATCTTAATGATATTTGAGTCGATTTATTCTTAATGATAATGGGGGGAAAAAAAAGGTATGTTTTTAATGGAGGGGTTATATATGACATCCCCTAGCTGTGAAAGCCCCATTTCTAAATTAGCCCCAAATGTTCGCTCTCGCTGCGGGATTTTCAGTCCTGGAGTTAATCTGATTGATTTCTCAGTACCCTGTCGAAGTCTCTGAAACCTGAATGAGCTGTATTCTATAAATAGCTGTGAATTGCTGAGTTTGCCTACGTATTTACGCTGACTCTATAGGGCAAGATGCTTCTTTAGTGTAACTTGTGATTGTTCCCAGTCAGATACAAATGTTGGTCTTAGCATTTTCTATCTAACTTGTTGTAAGGAAATTAGTCACTTGTGGTTTTATTTCAAGTAACATTTTTAAAATGCAGAATAAAAATAAAAGTAACCCAGAACTGCATATTTTTTTCTTCAAGAAACATTCAGTGCTTTCATGTTCAGAAAATGGTAAAATGGAGTCTTTCTATGTTAAAGCAGCATTTCATTATGGTTAACTATTCCCAATAGAAGATGATGTTTAAGTCTCCATTTGAAGTTTGTTGCAGCAAAACTGTCTTTTCACTTTGAAAACTTTCACCAGATGTTGCCATCCAGTAGCACTAAATGGTGCTTGTTTACAAAATTGGCTTAGTTTTTCCAAGTTTTTGTCAACACTGCATCAGATAAACTTTGAAGGCAGTGTGTTGTGTCTTTTATTAGATTGACTGGTACTACTTAGAGGAACTAGATAAACTTTCAAGCACACAGTTTCTTCTTCAGGTTTGAAACTAGAAGTAGCAGATTCCAAGCTGAGTGGAAAATGAGGTTTCAGAGTTTAGTTAGTTGTGCATCACTTAAACTGTATCCCTAAACGGCAATGGCTGCAGCAACATGATGGTGAGAACGGTGCTCCACAGCTGCCGACACCGTGCAGCGGCGCTTCATGCGATGTGAGAAAAGAACATCCGACCAGAAGGGATGTTGAAATGGAGGTTGAACAGACGTAGGTCAGAGCAATACATGAATGCTCAGCCACAGTGAGTGCTCAGAGCAGAGTGGAATTATTTTTGTTATGCATATAAGTGAAGTAATTAGATATCTGGACCAACTAACCGTGCAGCTGTTGTAACGCACACCCACTTTTGCTATGTCTCCTTGACATAGTTTTTCTGAAACTCTGTAGGACATTTGATCCTGCTCTCAGCCCACCGTGCTGCCGATGGCTCTTGGGCAGAGCTCTCCAGTGGGATCGGTAAGGAATCCTGCTTTGTAGCTGAGGTTACGTCATGAGCAAGTTCCCAAGACACTGTGATTCACTTGGCATCATTTCGGGCAGTTTAAAATAGAAGTGAGCCAGATCCTCAGCTGGTATCAAATGGTGTTACTATATTAAATTCAAACGGGCCTAATAATAAGTGCTCAAGCAGTCACTGGGGGTTGCACAATCTGTTGCTTTTGTGTGTGCTCACCCATAAAAGTGAGATTGCGCAACCTGGCCCTATATAAATGCATCTCTCTCTCAGCTGCTAATTGGAAACAAACATGGTGGGATTAATAGTTCTCTTCTCTGGAATTTTTTCGTATTATAAATTACTGGGGAGATCTACCACTTGCATTAAGAGATGTTACTCTATTGCAAGATCAATAAATCCCAACAGCAATGACTGGAGGTCTCTAAACAGGGAAAAGTTGGACTTGCAAAGTTATGTGGGTGTAGGTGTTTTTTTTTTTTTTTCTTCCCTAGTTGCTATGACTTTTGTGCCTCTTGCAGCACAGAGTGCATTTTCCAAGCCTGCACGGAGGAAGTCAGTAGCAAAACTCCTGTTGACTTAAGCAGAGGAGGGCTTGAGCCGTTTCGCTGCACAGGAAATGGGGCATTTCTCTGTCCAGTACTTCAGTGTATTTTCACTTTGCAAAAGCCTGTCCTCATTTTGCAACAGGGAAATAGGAAAAAGTCTTTTCTCTCACTTGGGAGGAAGTTACTCTCTGCCCTCCTAATTAGTTGTTTGAAAGATGAAAGCAAGTGCCCAGAGGTCAGGGAATTCCAGGAGGTTTGGTATTTTTGAACCAAAGAGCTTCTAAGAAATGGCACATTAGGAATTCTGATTTATCCGAGCCCTGCCGAATGCTGCCTGCAGAGGCACTTAACGTGGACGCATATCCTGCCTCCTTTGCTTAATTTAGAGCACAGGCTGCAGCACCTATCGAGCTATTGCTTCTGCAGACCTGAACACACAAATCAAATGTACTTACAGAAGCTGGACCATTCCTTTCTGATACCTGATGGTGTTGGTATCAGATGGTGATGAGACTTTTCCTGTGGCTTCCATAATTACTGCCTAGGAGCGAATCCTCCCAAAGTAAATGGTCTTGTCAAATAGGGATATAAAGGATTATAGGAATATGATTATAAAAGCTACTTTCGATGTTGGGTAAGTAGCAGAGCAAAGAGTTAACAGTGCAGCAAGGCTGTAAGATGGACATTCAGGAGGTCAACCTTTCTCACAGCCATGCCTGCTGGTCTTGTCAAAGTAGCCCCACAAAGCTCCACTCTTCCCCTGTTCTTAGACTGTCCTTGCTAGGTCCTGAGTCCTCAGGCTGTCACATTTTCTGCAAGTATCTTGGTGTCACGCAAGCAGCTTGAAAACAGCGGTCAAAACTCCAGAACAACCCTACACCTCCTCCTCCTCCATCCGGGAGGATGCAGACCTGAGCAGGGTTGTTCAGGTTCATTTTACTGTCCTCAGGGATGCTGGTCGTTGCCTTTTCCTTTTTTCTGTCTCTTTCTAATGTGTGTTACTCCATTTAAAAGGGTCTTTTTATGTTTGTGTTATGGGAGGTCTAGTTGCACTTTTGTGAGTGAATAAATGATTAATTGTTTTTTTTTTTTTTTTAAAAGCTAAAATGCCAGACCAATCCAACCAAAAAAACTTCTGAAATTCAGTCTGTGTGTGGCTCAGCATCTTTGTTTAAGATCCGTTTTTCTTCAGTGTCTTTCATTTCTCTCATGTGTTTGCTGTTAAAGCCTTTATTTTTAGTGCTTGTCAGGCCTTACAGTTGGCAAAATCTTATTTTTACAACACGTTCCGCATGTGCTCGTAGCTTCTGTAGAACATTTCACAGTGGGCACCTCGGGGTGTGAGGAGTGTTTGTTGTGGTAAATAGAACCCTCGGCTTCTCGTCCCGAAGGCCACGTTCTTGTCTGGGAACAGCAGACCTGGGCACGTCTGCCCTTGCTGAGCACGTGGTCTGAAAATCTGAAGTGCCAGCGTCTCCACGCTCTGCTCTGCACATCTGCTCTGAGTGGTTTCTGCTGATGGACTTTCAGCCTGTCTCTGCCCTGCCTCAGTTTCCCTCTGCTTGATTCTCATGGAATGTGCTGGCTCTCAGCCCTGGATTTCTTTTCAATTTCTTGCCTTTCGTGCAGTGTTGTCTGGTCTCCTTCTCCCTGTAATTATGTTGTAGCTTGTTCATTTCCCACCTTAGCTCTTGCTCTAAGTGTGATAGTGATAAACTCGAATGTAGCTCTGCCATGTTTCATTATTTTCACTTCTGCCAGTAGCTGAATGGCCGCATGCACGGACTCAGAGATAAGTGCTCCAGTGTGCCAGTTTCCTGTTTTATTTCAAGTTGCACCTGCTGCCATATCTGCACACGGAGCTATTTAACAGTCCTTTTTTGGCTCTTTTCTCTCTGATTTTATATATTTATATATGTTTTTATATATATACATATATACACACACACGTTTAATGTGTTAAGCAGGAAGTTTGCCTTCCACTGCCGATACATCCCAGGTGATAACATTGGCACTGTCGTATTGTTCCTGCCCATGGCAGGGGGGTTGGAACTGGGTGATCTCTGAGGTCCCTTCCAACTCGAACCATTCTATGATTCTGTGTTGCATAAGAGCAACTTGAGAGAGTAAGAATGTCAGTCCCTTCTCCCAACACTTCTTTAAAAGAAAAGGGAGAAGGAACAAATTCTGTTTTAATAGGCAAATAGTTGGTAGTGTCTACACGAGCACTAGGAGTATCGTGCAAATATGGAATGGACTAAATTTCAGGAGAAATAAAATACATGGAGACATTTGCAGTACTCCAGCACCACTGGAACTCAAGATGTGCATTCCACTGAGAGGGCAATGATAGAATGGTATGAATGTGAGGATGTTATCATAAAACCCAGGGACAGATCTGTGGCTGGTAAAAATCAGCATGGCTTTTTTACCACTGCAACCATTTCTCCTTGATGAGGAGGTGGCTCTATCCAGGCCTGGAGACCGGTCTCGGGAGATGGGGAGGTTAGTGCTTGCTGTCCTCTGCAATTTTTAGATGATCCTTTCACAGTTGTCTCCTTGAGTAGTGAGAGATTACTCAGACTTCGGTTCATTAAGGGCTTTTCTGCACTCAATATTGAGCTTTGCCCTAACTCCCAGTGTCATTTGTGCTCGTGTCAGGCAGGATCAGGATCAATGTAGTTTAGATCTGGAAGTAAGATCAGTTTCTAACTGGACCTGAACGTTGCAATCAGCTGTCCATGTGAGAAGCTGCAGCACTGTTTTGAGAGTGCTTATGTCTGTATGCCTTGTATGTTGGTGTAGTTTGGGTGATTTCCTAAGGAGGTTTACAAAATATCACCTTTTATGTCCCTGCCTATGTTTCTTCCTAATCCGTTCAAGTTTTGACCCCCTCATCCTGTTTCAGGCAAGTATGAGCAGAAAATAAAGATCTCCGAAGTCTGTGTTTCCCCTAAACAAGTTGGATGCAGAGGAAAAAAAAATGCTCATGCAAGTTGAGTGGTACTATAACAGAAGAAAATTGAGATTGATATGGGGGACAGAGGGGAATGTGATGAATGTATGGTCAGATTAAAATTTTGCGGTAGAACTGAGGTTTTAGTAGACAACAAAGATCTAAAGAGCTGTGTGGGAGTGGGTCCCTTAAAATGGAGAAGAACTAAGGATACAGAGTAACCTGTGGCAACATAACATGTCCCTGAGAATTTTTCTTTTTCTTGGAGTTTAAAAAAAAAAATGTAGTGGCTTTGTCCAGCACAGAGATTTCAAATTCTCCACACAGTACTTGCAATGACTACTGGAAGGCTGAAATGCATTGAACTGATGTGGCTCTAATTGCGGAGCGGTCACGCTCCTGCTGAAGTACTTCTCAACTATGTTCAGTACGTAATGGAGCCACGCTACCACGGGCTCTTAGCCCAAACGCTGGCGTAAATGAGGCGGACAGCATTAAGATGTGCTTTAAGATACTCAGGTAGTGCTAAATCAGGTCAGATGTTCTCACCCTGTCTCACAGGACAGTTGGTGTTGCTCCTGGCAAAAACCACGTAACACCGCATGGATGTGCGTGCTTGGGAAGGAGCTAGCAGCTGGGAATTGAGCTGCTCCGGTCTCCGGTGTCCTTGCTCCTTCCAAACTCTCCCTGCCTGCAAATGTTAAGGCATTCCAGAAAGTACCAACATGGCAACATCCAAAAATGCCCTGTTATAGGATGGGATTGGGGAGAATGATGTTGGCTGAAGGCTGTAATTTGCTTTGTGGTTGGAGAGGTGAACGCTCTGTGCTGGTCCCGGAGGGTGGGTGCACCCTGCTGGGCTTTCACAGCCACGCACACCCTGGGCAACGTGGGCTCTGGTCAGCCCCCGTCCTTCCCGTGCTGCCAGGCACTGGCAGGGAGCATGAAGACCTGAGAGGTTATCAGAGAAAGGAGATTCTCCATGTTACACGTGCAAAGGGGAGGACAGGAATTTGCCGAACAGAAGCTGTCATCACATGCCAGTTTTATTCCAAGTATGGCATGTGTTGGATAACCCACAACTCGAGAGCAACATATGAACTATGAAATGCTTGTCAAAAGTAAATGGTTTTTATTGAGCAGTAGTCACTGTAAAATTGTTGGAACCTTGTTATCATTGTAGATATAACACTTCTGGGATTTTATGTGCACTTTTCAAAATGTTCTGGCAATAATAAAGTAGGTTTTCTATTGCAGAGGCAGGGTTTTCTGTTTGTAACGTCGACTTTTTCACACTGTGACTAGCATCAAAATTCTAAAATTGTATTAAAAAGAAAAAAAAGAAGCACAGCAACTGGTATTTAGTGATCCAGGAAATAAGATTGACTCATATGGCTTCTGTATGTTCTATGTATGAGACCTGAACGTTTTTAAGGCAACCAAGTTATGCATCTGAGGTCTTAGTGTTGCTATTCCAAGAGCTTGAGTGCAGCAGAGCGCTCCTTGAAACTGTCCTCGGCTTGGACAGGTGTCGTTGCAAACAGGCAAACCCCTGACGGATGTGGGAAGTGGGACACTGGTAACACAACAAGGCTTTTTGACTAATGTAATAATCATTTGTGTTGTGATTTCTTCTTCTAGGAGACTGAGCTGCTAGATATCAGCCTTGTCAAAGATGCCAGATGCGGAAAACATGCCAGAGCTCCCAAGGTAGGAATTTTTGCTGCGTGCTTACATGTTACATTGATGACCTAGATAAAATACAACGGGAATTATATGCAAGAATTTAAAAAAAAAAAAAAAAAAGAAAAAGAAAAAAGGTTTCCTTAGCTAATAAGGAGTATTTTGTCTTTTCTCCATTTAACATGGTTTCTGCTGAGAAGTGTTATGATTGTTGAGCCATTGTCATTTGATTCTGAATGTAAAAATGCTGATGGAAGCTCTGCTGGCAGGGAGGGAACAAAAATCCTGGTTTGTCAAGGTAAACGTACGCAAGTTCCTGGCTTCCCTTCAGTTGTTTGGATCCACATTGTATTTTATGCTGCTGATCTTCGTCTTTCAGTGCCTCTTGAGGCCAGAAAGAGTTTTTTTTTTTTAAACTGTCATCAGGGAGGTCAGGATATCAACTCCCTTAGGTCTGCTCTGATGTATTTATTGCATACTTCTTTCCTTTCTCTAAAGACAGTAGGTTGTAGATATATGTTCTCTCTGGTGTTTTTGTTTGGACAGAAACTAGACATCAGAGAGAAAAAACCAAAAAGCACTCAGCTCTGGAAGGAAGATAGTGCTTCGGGGAATCACAGGAGTGATAGGAAAAAAGGAAATCTCCTTAGGGGCCTGAAAGTATGAACTTGCTGCCGCTTAGCCATGGTTGAACCTGTGATGTTGAAGCAGCCTGAAGGAGTGTTTCTCCTACCTTCATTTCAGGGGAGGAAAAGGGCTGGGTCTGGATGACCGTGGCTTCCCGAAAGCCTGGCGCTGGGCTTCCTCATCCTTGCACCCAGCCCTGGGTCAGGGCACGGCCCCGTGGGCTCCTCAGCCCCTTGAGGAGGAGTGAGCATTAGGAGTGGAAAAGGTTGTTTCTCCGTGCCAGAATGCGACTGTAGTTATCTCTGAACAGACTATTCAAATTTGGTTTTCAAAGCTTTCCATGTAGAGCTGGCAGCATTTTAAAGGCTGAGTTATAATTGAAATGCAACAGAAGTGCTTTATGACATCCACATTAATACCAAATGAGTTCACCATGATTAATGGTTCTATGATGAATAGCAATAAAGTATTAACAATGGCTAGAACATTATTTTAAAATGCTACCCGCTTTACAGAGGACATTCATGTTCTTCTAACAAAATGTTTTTAGCTAAAATTTATGCATAGCTATTGCTTCGGTGACTTTTATTTATTAGGTTACATAAAGGCTGTTTTTGTTACAACGTGTTACGGATTTGACAGCAGTGGCATTAAGTGAAGGGTATGAGAAAATCCTGACTTTTAGGGTGGTGAAATGCACCACCTGTGTGAATGAGTTAGCTTTTTGTCATTGATCTGTGTGTGGGCAGAATGAAAACAGCACCTGGGTTGGCTGCTGATGGGATCTTGCAAACGGTGCGAAACAAAACGCTCGTTCTGGGGCCAGTTGTGTCAGCCTTGCTTTGATCCGCGTTGCGGGGCTGGGCAAAGGAGCGTTGACTGCAGGAGAGCGAGCGTTACAGAGCCCTGTTTGTGTCACATCCATGGAAGATCTAAAACTCATAGAGCAGCAGGAAAGCTTGGCTCCAAGTCAAGCAGTAGCAGCTTGTGATTGCGTGGGGGTTTCTAGTAAAAACCCTGGTATATTGGCTTAAGAGAGCAGCACCAGGTCTGCGTGATACCTGCCAAAGTTTCCAGCTTTTCAGAGGTTCTTTTGGACAGCTCTACTTCCAGGTGAGCAGCTCTTGCTCTCAAGTGAGCATAAATAATGAACTATGGTTGGGGTAGTTCCTGTGTGGGAAAGCAAGCTTCACCTAAGCGGCGTGCAAAGAAATCATTCACAATCTGCTCGTAGCATGGTAAAAGCATGATGCACATGATAATTATGTTGTGATGGTGAGTCCGAGCTGCACCCAGCAGAATAGCTCTGGTGTGGTTTACTGGTACCTGCAGAACCTCGTGTCCTCTGCCTAATACAGCCTATGGTATAAGTTGCAGACATGGAACGGAGTTTAGCTGCCTCAGCAACAAATACTACTTACTGCCGAGGTACCACTTAATGCAGGTTTATTAGCTATCGTAGAAGTTAAATCTCTCATGATCTGGTGGGTTCATCATTGTCTTGGGATCTTAATTCCTGTAGTAGCCTTGGCAGGTGGAAAGGACAACGTGCTGTTGTGCGTTGATGCATCTTTCACTGTAAAACAAAAGATTTAGCTGATTTTTTCTGCATTCCACTGCCACTCCTCCCTCCGCCCATGGTCTTGAACAATTTTTATGTCATGTTAGGGGACTTCTGCCAGTTTATGCAAATTTTTAAATGTATTTTCAGAATTCTAAGAGTGAATTTCATCTGTAGGTTGTCATTAAAAACTCAAGAAGTTAATGGGAATCTTTAAACCTCATTTAGCGTATTTCTGATCTACTACTACTTTTTGATAGAAGTAAGTGTCATCTCTAATAAGCCTTGACTTTTCTGTTAAATAAAAAAAATGTAATTAATTTTTATTTTTATAGTAAATAAATTTCAGTGTCATTAGTGACACCCATAGTAAGTTACTGGAACCTTTTATGTGTGCTGCTACTGAAGACCATCAGCAGTAATGATTTTAGAGGACTATAAGCAGTCGTAGTTACCAAAAAACTCTTTCTTCCCCATCACCATCTGGAATACAGACTCCTTCTCCATATGCTGCCATATCCACCAGCGGGGACGTTTCTTTGGTAGCTTAATGAATCTGCCAAGCTCTTGGTCTTTTCGATGGCCAGAAAGAGAGTCTGTTCTGCTCCATTCAGCGTACCTTCTGCACAACCATCACTATTCTTAATTTCTGAAAAAGACAGAGAAACACAAAGGGTTTTTCAGTTAGTTTCTCTTTCAGACTTGTTGGTTGATATTCACTTTTCACAATATTTTTCTGTAAATCCAGACATACATATTTTTGTGATTGTTCTTGCGTGTTTGTTGTTGCATCTTCTAGTCATTATCAAAAGAAAAAGAAAAAGAAAACCACAAAACCTTTTCCTTCTGGTGAAGTTTTCATCAATGAAGGATAAACAGCCAAATGCTTTGCTTTTATTTAGAAAGCATTGTACTCTTTCTGTTTTATCCTATTTCACAGTCTTCCTAAAATTGTTGAAAGTGTGTTGAAATTTTGCTCCAGTAATTAAGTCCAAGCTGTGGATTGTCTCTGTAATGCTTTGGCTGAATTGCATAGTCTGTGCTCTGCAGAAAGGTGGTATTAGGCACAGCCATGTTTTGTATACCTCCTGACGCCATAGGGTGAGTAAAAAAAAAAAAAAAAAAAGGGGGGTGACAGTAGACTCCAAAAACAGGATACATAAATGCATTATACTACCATATGTTGTTCATAAGCTCAGAGTTTTTTCTTTCTGGGTTTCTCATCCAGGAGGTCTGGTTCCTTGCTCCATTCCCTATTATGTTTAGCCTCAAAGGTTCCCTTGAAGGCACAAAAATGCAGCTCTCATCCTACAGTCATCACATTAAGGTAGCACAAAGAATGTGCTGAGCTCTTCTCAAAGTTAGTACCTTAGCACTAGGTTGTAGCTGTGCAGGTGGTCAGCTCTTCTTGGCACTTTGAGTGCAAACCCACTTCTCCTTCTCCAGATAAATTCAGGAGGCTTGTACAAGTCTCCATCCTACTTTGGATGCTTAATAGCAGCCAAACGAAATTTGTGAATTTAGGGGGTTAGGTAGACTCTGTGCATCTTGGGCAGAGGGTCAGGATGGTTTTACAGCAAAGGAAGTGGGACATTGAAAATTAAAAGTTAGATCCGTCATAGTGTTTAGGCACTGAAAATAAGCCTGTAGGTCTTTCACAGGAACTTAGATTTCTAATGAAGCAGAGGGAGAACTTTAGTGGATACCAAATGACTTGATGCTTGGGGGCTGAGAAGATCCTTCTCCAAGCCAAAATCGGTAAGCAGTATACTCTGAGAACCTCAGTGTTACTGAGAAGCTTCAACATCACTTTATTTTTCCATATTCTGTCAGGGATGAGTCCTTCCATCTTTCAGCTGCTGCTTTCAGAAACGATAATAGAGTTTTCCGTCTCAGTGCAATATACGTGCAAAGACTTATTCTTTGGAATAAGGGCAAATCTCAGGCAGCACAGAGCACTGCAGCAGATCGCTAAATGAGAAGGAAAATGAAAGTAATGTTCTGAAGAGAACAAGAAAAGACTTATTAATTGTGTATGTTAGGAAAAAGTGCCTGAATTCAAAATGCGGTGAAATTTATACAGAAGTGAGGGAATTATAAGATGATTATCAGGACTCTGCCTTTTTATTAAGCATTAGAATCATTTAGGAAGGGAGCAAGAGAAATTTTGAGAACAGGAGATTATTATGCAGTTCCTTCTTTTTACTTTTTTTTTTTTATTTTTCCTTCGGAAGACTTGACCGCCCATAAACTCAGCGCAGCCTTTTTGAAGCGCGGCGTGCCTTTTCTCACAGCCTTCAGGGGCTCAGAGCTGCCACCGGCGTCTCCAAGGGTGCAGCGTCAGGATGCTCAGGGCTCACGGCGTTTGTGTTTTGAAATGCTGAAGGAATGTGAAAATCACTGGTGGTGAAGAAGCAATTATTTATTTCCTTTTATTCACGCATTACCTGGTAACACGCTTAAAGAGAGACCTTTTTTTCCCTTGTAAAGTTTAACGAAGAGGTCTGCAAAATAACACAATGAGCAGTGAAGAGAAACCTACGGTTTTGCACAGTGAGGCAAAGAAATAGCTCTGAATATTCACAAACCTTCTGTGAAGCGTGGAAGAGCCACTCAAGAGAGTGCTCACGTTCTTAGAAGGGAGACGTGGCTAAAAACGTCACGCAGCAGTAAACACTGGTGAAAGGTTAGGTGGGGAAAATCTGGCAGCTGCAAGCATGCTCACAGGTCGAGGAAAGTCACACTTTTTACCATCTTGTATTTACTGTAGCCAATAACAGTTTCTATGGAAACGAAAATCTTAATGCAACTGTAGAAGTGTTTTTAGTAGCAAGAAGAAATATCAAGATGAGTTGGCAGGAATAAGGAAATAACCCCGTGGCAAATGTTCATATTGAAAACTTTTGATGCATTTGAGTCTGTTTTCCCTCAAAGATACCATGCATCATTCAGCAGGGAATAAATTTCTTTAAGTGACATATGCTATGGAACCTGTCGGAGATGAAATTATGAATGATGGGATCACTCTAATGCCAAAATGTTTATAGAGCGTAGTCCCCAATTTTAAAAACACTCGCAGCTCCCCAGTCTCAAATTTTCTCACTTTAATGAGAAAGCTTTGCAGAGAAAAATAATTAAGCGTTTTTAATGTCAGAAATTTGCCAAGGCCTCAACTACTATTAATATCATCACCAGCCTCTCTGTATTTAGTGGGTTTTCTTGAAATGCTCAAGTAAAGTGAGATGATTTCAGGAATATCTCAGTTGTAATTTAAGAACTACACTCTTCCTCACTGCAGAGGGTTTGCTGGTTTCTAACACAACTGTAGAGAAAAATCAGCATTTCATGAACTCAACAGGCTCGAAAGCTAACAAGGAAAGGCTAAATAATTATTTAACTGAAAATCTGGTGGTTTTTGGAGAAATGAGGACGTGCAAGACTATTTGACTGTCAGAGCTATGAAGACTGCTGTCTTCTGCGTCTGCTTCTGTGCTCCATTGCCCTGACTTTGGAATCAGTAGGATTTTACTGACGTTTGGGTAAAATTTATGCAGAGAAGCAGAAAGACTGATGTCTGTTACGTTGTTAACAACCTCCTATTTCCTTATTTGTTTTTTAACTTACTACCTGAATTTACCAATGGAGGTGAAGAACTTTCTGTGAACCCCCTCAAAGCATACGTATGCAAATAAAATCGCAGACAAGGCTTGGTTGATTTACCTCTGAATAAGGCTCTAACTTCCAATTTACAAATCCAATGGCAGCAATCTGTCAAAATAAACCTAATTCAGTCACTTGATTTCCTTGTGGTATCTGAACTTACATTTTAGCTGGCAGCTCATGATTTTTATGGTCAGGTGGTTCGTTTTTCTTTTATCAGGAGAACAAGAGAGGCCTCTGTCACTTCCGAAATATTTGAAAGACGAGCAGTTGTTCGTTTCTTTATCATAAAGTCTGTGCTGGGACAATTTTGTTGTGTTTAATAACCACCCTGATGAGGAATGGCAGGCAGATTTTTATTATTTTATTTCTTCCTTTTTGGTCCACTCAGTAAATTCCCTGAAAAAGTCAGCTGCCTCCATGGATGGCACAGGAGAGCACGAAGCCTGCCCTCTGCAGCACCGCCTTCTGTCGCTCTGCCTGTCTCAAATTCTGCTATTGCTGTTATTTTTATCTGCTGATAAACGCACGTTGCTTTCCCTTCGACAACCTTGGTGCTAAATTAGAAACTCCGATGTAAATTACGCCTAAGCAATGCTCTATTTCTGCCAAAAAAGAAGTAAAAATGGAATATGCACGCTGCTCACCGCCTTCCCACTCACCTTAGGGATACCAGTGACATCCTCAAACATCCCCGCCAATTTGTTTGCTCTTCTACATCACTGCTTTTTTTCATAATAAGGATTAAATTACATAAACATTTTCTCTGGGTTGAATTTTATTTTGTTAAGGAAGGTGAAGATGAATTTCTTTGGATGGTATTGGAGCAGTGTTCATCTGGTCACAGTTGTAAAGACGGGGAAATGCAAGTGGTTGAAATGCTGTAGAGAGGAGCCGTGATCACTGGAATAGTGACAGAGTTTGGCCTTGGACACTCCTTGGAAGGAATGAGCTTTGTTCTGCCCTTCTCTGCCCGCTGCCCCGCACCACGGTGTCACCTCTCTTCCCCAGGATGAACAGGCTCCTAACGGTACCCAGCATCTTTCAGTCTTCCAAATCTTCCCCACCAGCGCAGACTTTTTTCAGAAGAGATCTCCCCACTGCCCACAGTGAAGTCCTGCTACTTACTCAGGAGAGAAGGCAAGTTTATGGCTGGGATACTTCTGAGTCAGTTTGTTTGCTTTTTAAAAATCGGTTGAAAGTTAACTTCTTTGGGAAAGAGTCTCATCTCCAAAGATAAAGCTGTCGCTGCTGCTGTGCAGGAAGCCTGGAGAGCAGGTCGTCACTTCTCCATCACCTGGAGAAACGTCACCATCAGAAACGTTATTCATGCTATTCTGGAAGCAAAGCAAAGCTCCCTGAAAGCCCAAGCGAAGCCTGGGGCACCGAGCAGCAGCGCAGTCGCCGTTGTCTTTCCGCTCCATCGGGTCACAAGTCGTGTTTCCAACACGGCAGCTCGCTTGGCCAAGCGGAGGAGCACAAGCGTTGTGCACCTGCGCTCCGAAGCCTGCAGAGATTCTTGGCCTGCTGTGGGGTGCGGATCACTTGGCTGCTCGTGCCTGAGGCTGAGGCCACCTCCGAGATGATCGGCATCCCGGTGCACCACCAGAATGGCCCACAGTGGTGAAAGTGATTTTATTTGCAACCCACTAATCCTTAGGGAACCGAAACCTTTTCAGAAGCTTGTCGTACACTGTATGACTTAGCTCTGTCTGGGCACTTCGTCGGATTTGCTATTTACTGACGCTCAGGGTATGATAGACAGCACAGGGTTTTGTCCATGGCTTTCAGTATGAATCATTGCCAAAAAGATTCCATTTTTTTTTTTCTGCTCACTGATCATTTCAGTTAGCTTTGTGCTGCTTGGGTTTTTCTTTGTCATATTTATAAAACATACATCTTCTTTTGGTTTGCATGCTTCCGTGAGAGTACAACGTACAAAGTATGTAACAAGAAATTCTGTATTTTAAGTAGCACAAAGGTATTTCATAAATATGGTTTTTAAACTCGATATTTAAATTTGAAAAGGTAGGCACTGCTCAATTGAATATGTAATATTTGAGTTACTGAGAACACCAGAGAGTATGAGTAAAGCTGTGCTTTAAATGCTGCTGCTGAAGATGCTTTTGAATAAACCTGCGTAAACTTTTTTTTTCTTCTTTTTTTGTTGTTTAGCATGACTTTTAATGTGATTTTGGAGAGAGATTGACAGAGCTTTGTGTGCTCTCAGGCACACGTAGTACTCCAAAACTCTTTTAAATTCATACATAAGCCACTCTCATGAGCTTTCAGGTTGCAGCAGTGGGGGATTAAAGTAGCCCGCTGGAGGGCATGGACTCATCGCTTAACCGAGTGTGCTTCATGCAGATGTGGAGTTCAGTGCTACAGCAATATTTCCTGCGATAGCGTAGCTGATTGTAATCACTTCCACGCTGTTTCAGCTTGAAGGTTTAAATTCCTCCTCTTGCCTTTCCGTGCCGCGGGGTAGGGCTCGCAGGAGGAGAGGTGGGCTGCAAAGTGGCATCTCGTGGTTCGTGCTGTTGGCAGCCGTTGCCTGCGCGCTTGGTGTGATGGTGGTGTGCTGTCACCGGCTCGTCTCGGTGATGACGCTGTATCCGGTGCTGGTGGCCTTTTGGCAACGTTTGTGTTGCTCATCAGTAATTCGAGACACGGGTGTCTTATTCCTGCCCGCACAACTAATAACACTAAAGAGATGAGAAGGCAGCTGGGACAGCTATCACATCCCACACCCATTGCCAATCCTGGTAAAGCTCACTTGAGTCTGGTAAAAATGGTGTTTTTACAGTGGCCGGCACAAATTTAAAAATTGTTGGGACAATGTAAAGTTATTTTGGAAGTGCTTCTAGCATTGCTGAGATGTTAATGTTGTCTTTAAATGTCCAATATTATCTGCTTGTTGTGCAAGATGATGTTCATATAGAATCATGGAATCATAGAATGGTTAGGGTTGGAAGGGACCTCAAAGATCATCTAGTTCCAACCCCCCTGCCATGGGCAGGGACACCCTCCACTACACCAGGTTGCCCAAAGCCTCATCCAACCTGGCCTTGAACACTTCCAGGGATGGGGCATCTACAGCTTCTCTGGGCATCCTGTTCCAGTGCCTCACCACCCTCAGAGTGAAAAATTTCTTCCTTAGATCTAATCTAAATCTCCCCTCTTTCAGTTTGAATCCATTGCCCCTTGTCCTGTCACTACATGCCCTTGTAAAAAGTCCCTCTCCAGCTTTCCTGTAGGCCCCCTTTAAGTACTGGAAGGCTGCAATAAGATCACTCCGGAGCCTTCTCTTCTCCAGGCTGAACAGCCCCAACTCTCTCAGCCTCTCTTAGCAGAAGTCCTCCAGCTCTCGGATCATCTTCGTGCCCTCATCTGGACCTGCTCCCGCAGCTCCATGTCGTCCTTGTGTTGGAGACTCCAGTCTGAATGCAGTATTCAGGTGGGGTCTCATATCCACACATTACCTTTTGACTTGCACTGAGATCGTAGAGACTTGGGAAAGAACAGCCCTTTTTCCAGTGTTGGTTCAGTACCTAGCAGAGCAAAGTTCTCTTTCATGAGTAGGGCTCCCAAGTGCAATACTAACACAAAAACTAATACATAAAATCTTACCCTCCATAAAGATAAGAAATGCTACATTCAGTCTCTGTCATGAACACTTAATCTGGCAAGACTTTCTAAATTTTTTCATTGGAAAATGTGAAGGTACTAAATAACTGAGTCATACTAGTCTTTCCTTCTGAGCAGTAATCTCTATCTAGAAATATTTCATAAATATTAAAGTATGTATTTTAGCAGTAGTGTGGACTGTGCATCCAGTGAGAGATCTGATGGCCATGCAATGCCCTCAAGCAACAGGCTCAAGTGAAAATGCCGCAGCAGAAACATTTTTATGCAATCGTTTAGAACAAAATATTTAAATTTCTCTGTTGTGTTGGAATCCAGCTTGGTGATTTTTCCATGGCATCTGTATCTTGTAAATAACTGGTCAGAGAAATCTGCTGGGTTTTAATTAGTTGCAAAGGCTTGTTTTTGTTTTTTTTTTTAATCGTCCGTCTCTGTGTGAACTGAGCAAAACCTTTTAGTCTTAGAAAAGAGACCAAAAGAGCCAGAGGATTAGGTGTAGATCCTGAGTAACCATTGCTGACAGAAATGCTGGTTTCTTCGCATCCAGATGAAACTGGCCTCCTACTCAGCTCTGCAGGAAAAAGCTTTTTACCAGTGTCAGGACGGCAGGGTGCTGAATAGCCCAGGGGGAGCAGAGGGTGATCAATGTTGGTGAGTCGTTATCCATGTTGGATGAGGACATCTGCGTGCTGCAGTGGTTGTCAAACCCTGCCTGGAAACCCACAGGCAAATGGCAGGAACTGAGCAATTCGTGATCAAGTATAAACTGTCTTTGGTCAAAGCTCGTAACTTGAGATTTGTTTTTGAGATTTAGAGAAGTCCTTAAAAAAAAAAAAAAGTTTTTTTTAATACTGAAGTTATTTAAGTTTGCTTAAACTCTGTTAGAACGGCTTCCAGCACCAAAGTGCTTTATCTTCCGTATTATATTAGCACTTTCCCAGTCTTGCAGCTACACACATTTGGCTGGAAAACTGCACATTCGCCTAGCATTTGTTAATCCCTACTGGTATGCTGTCCAGTCCAGATGTCTAAGAGAAAGTGATGGGAGGAAACTTGGCTCTCTGAACTAAAACTTTGATCTCAAAATAATTACAGCCCCTGCCGTAAATAATCCTTGTTTCATGGCTGTGGCTTTTCAGCCTGTTTGTCTGTGTCCCAAGGCATGTCTGTGCTGGTCGGACACCCCAGCCCCACCAATGACATGTTACCCACAACAGATGTGCTCCTGGGCCTTGTAGTGACACAGGTGTCCTGCAGAGAGACCTCTCCCAGTATCGCAGGGAGATATTTTATTAGGAACGTGAACGTGGGACTTAGGAAGAGTCAGCTACAGATAAGAAAGCTAATGGAAGCAAATGGAATTAGCCAAGGGTCTGTGTGAACTATGAAGTAGCAGGAAGCTGTGGCTATTTCCAAGGGAATCTATGTAATTTAATGTTAAATCCGTGTTACCGTTTTTCCAAAGCATCAAGTAGAAATGAGACTGTTTTCTTTTGCTCTAGTCTGCTGTGGATATACAAAAAGGTAGAGGCAAGTGCATCTGAATATCTGATAGTTTGGGTTTTTTTTTAATACAGGGTATTTCTGAAACCAAACCAAACCACACCTTCTTCCTATTTAATTATAAATAGATTTATACTACCAAGAAAGACATGTGAATCCTTCATTTTTAAATAAATCCTGGGTAGTATTTGTGTGGTGATAACAAAACACTTTATAGCTGTATTGAGCGCAAGTCGCCTGTCTCCGGCTTTCTCAGCTCCATCACCTCCCAGCCTAATCCTAGTTAAATAAACAAAATTATCAGCTGTTGCTGATAAGGAGTTCAGAAGCTCCATTCCCCTCCTGGGGTGTTAATGAGCCATCCCCAGGGATGTTCCTGCAAAATGGATGGCAGGGCAAGGCTTGCTGATGCACAAGCATGTGCATGTGGGAGCAAAATGCTTATCTGTATGTCAGTGCTAAAAGAACATTTTCTGAAGGCCAAAGGTTTGCTTAATGTATTTTTCAACCCTTGGTAATTCACTGGAGTGAAGTGTATTCCTGGTAAAGACTGCTGTGTCTTAAGATTGATACTCAGCTACACCTGGTTTAGCAAGATGGTTCTATCAGCTGCATCGTGGCTACATCCTTTCCAAGGAGAATAATTTCTACCACTATGAAGTTGAATGGGTAAAATTGCTGTAGCCCACCCTTGAATATGGCATATATGGTGCATGTAGGCAGAATTAGGGGCTGTTTTCTGCAGGAGGGTGGCCTTTTGGTATGGTTATTAGCACTGTAAGTGTCCGGTGTCCTTCATATTTTGTCTTTTGATGATAAGAATCAGGTCCTTGTTCTTCTTGAGAAGATTGATCTGCTGAGAAATCCTGTACATGGACCTGTGTGTCATTCCTGTTGTACAGAAATTGTCGTATGGGATGTGTAAGAAAGTAGGTGAATCACACAATTCCAGAACTTGAGTACGAACTTGATCTTATGCCCCTGAAGTGTAGATTGAGTTATTAACCAGCCTAAAATTTCAAGGATCTTACTGAAATGCTGAGAATGTACCAGTGCTCTGGGATTGTGGCATGTCCTAGAAAGAGAGTGTGCAGAAAGACCGGATTCGATGCTGATCTTACCCTAAGGTTCAGCATAGCTCTATTTTTAGTTAGTAGAAGGATCTCGATTGAATCGCCAAACAAAGCAGAAAAAAACGAGTGTGTAATTGTAAATTACAGCAATCTATTAAAATGCAGATTTGGTCTTTTAAAAGCAGATTCCATGTGGTTTACCTTTGTGAGCTTCTGAGTTACGTTTTTTAACTTGGGGAATTTGGATGAAAACCCAGTTACCCTACTTTGGAGAAAAAATACGCTTGGATGAGATTTCTTGGCTGCAGTGTTTTTCAGTATCCAGTTTCTTTGTTGTTTTTTTGGAATTAGAATGAATTGCAAACGTGCAGTTTAGGAACAGGCCTAGATGGTAGCTGATTTTTTTCCACCGTGTTGTGCGCTGCCTCTGCGTCTGAGTTCATTCCCATCAGGGGAGGCCAGTTTCTAGACGCTAGACTCCCAATGATGGTTAATCATTATAACAGCTATTAAAAGAACTCCTCATTTTTCCAGGAGGAACCCTAAAACGAGTCTCAATATGACTTGCAAATACTGACATCATGATCTGGGTGGTTTGAATTCTGCCGTAGGTATTACCTGTGCTGAAGAGCAGATGTGATGTCCAGGCAGAAAGGTGAGCTGCTGGGGGTTAGGTCCTCTCCAGGAAGCTGGGAATCTGGCAAGGTTTGGCTGTACGTATGGGCTTTGGCTCTGAAGTTTTTCTTTTCTTGCAAGGAAGTTTTATCCAGTCCTGGTCTAGGACAGCGTTAAACATTATAGTTTATCGCAACTGGTAAATAATTGGCTTTTTTTCCTTTTTTAAATAGGTCAGTGGAAATGAGACCTTTCTGCTCTGTTCAAAAATAGAAAAAAGCATTACCAGCTCAGTGATTTTTATAAGAAATGTTGCAATGGAAGGTTCTGGCAGTTCAGGAGAGCTGCACTGACTGCCGGTGTGACTTGCGATGCATCTCAAGTGCTTTTTTCCCATTTTGAAATGCATCCAACATTGATAATGCCATAGCTGAAATTACACAGAGAGTTTTTTGTTGTTACCGCTCTGAGTTAACCTCCTTCCTCCAAGATTAATGAAATACAAGAAAAAAGAAATCTATATGAGAAACTCTATGCTGTAGTTGTGAATGTTTAGTACAAATAGCTTCCCAGTGGGTTTGCTAATGAAGTGGCAGAAGCAGAACAGTCGTGCTAGGTGGGGTCACCATATAGTGGGAAAAGACAGTCACATTCCTCTCGGAAATAATGGGGGCAATTTGCATGTTGTTAAGATGTTTAAAGAAAACAACGAAACGGAATTCAGGTAAACTAAAGCAGACTGCTGGAATGGTTGGTTACTGGAGTGTTGAGACAAATGTAAGAAACCGTTGGGTGTCGGGATAGCTGCTAGAGCCGTGTCAACAGATCCCAGCCCTCCGAGGGTGGAGGGAATTCTGCTTTGGCTTTTGCTGAGAGCCAGGCTCCCTTCCTCATGTTAAAGAGCAAAACCAACGTGGGCTTTTCTGCAATATATTTTCGGTAAAAAATTCTAAACCACGAACTGGTCATTTGGCAATTTGAGAAGGAAAGCTGATGTCAGCTAACCTGGTTAGTCCCGTTTTGCTGTGTTTTGCCTTGGTAAGGACAAAGATGCCTTCCTGCCCTTCTTCCCAAATCCGGCTCCAGGGATCTGCCCAGGCTGCTGCTTCCACGCCCAGAAGTAAGCTCCGAGCAGCAGCCCAGCAATCTTTCCCCCTTTCTTTCTTTGTGTTTCCCTGCACCTCAGACAACACTGTGGTTTTGTAGGAGAGAATGTTACCTTTTTCTCCAGAAATATTTAGATCTTATCAGTTTTTGACAGTGGTAAAGTCTTTCTTCACACCCGTGGACTGTTGCTACCAGGGTAAATATGCAAGTTGGTGGTGGCTGAGTGGCAAGAGAAAGTGGAGGAGAGGGAGTTGTTTATGTTTCAGGCTGTGTGTTTGCAAGCCATTGCAAGAACAACCTGTTCAGAACTGCTGCAAAGGTTTGGTTTTGCTTGGGTTTAGCTGAAAGAAGAGGAGAATTTATTTTGGAGTTGCTTTCATATATCTTATCCTTCCGAGTGGTCTGCTGTGGTGACCCTTGGCTCTGGGGTGCTTTGGGAGATCAGGCTGCTGATGGTGTAGGAATTCACTCCTGCTTTGGTCAGTGCCTGCAGGTCAGCTTTTGTTCTCATGATCGATGCACTGATTTTGCTCTTCAGCTGTAAGAACCAAACATCTTCGCTGTGGAGGTGGCGGTGTCAGATTTATAGTCTGGTCTGCACTATAGTTTAACTTGAAGCTAGTTTTTCACTTGTCCTGGGTCTTATGAGAACATCAAGCGCTTGCAGATGGTGACCATTCCTTTTGTTGAAGGGATGAGATTTGTCCTTTGTTGCAAGTCGTCATAACTGACGCGTTAATCGTTGCATCGTGTTTCCCAGTGTAGTCGGTGACGCTTGTGCACGTTTCAGAGGAGCTATTGCTGCTGTAAATTGTTGGAGGCAACACTGAATACGATCTAGCTCATTTTTAAGACACTGATACGTTTGTGGCAGTGTTTCAACTGGGGGAACTGATTTTTTTTTTTTTTTTAACACTGTACTTTTTACGTCCTGCTAAAGTCAGGAGAATTGCAAATGGTGGGAGGAAAAGTGGGATTATTTAACTGTTGCTTACATAATAAAAAAGGAGAATTTGAAAGCTGTGATCAGGTCTGGTCATATTTTGATGATGCTTGGCTTTTCCTTGTGGTTTATATTTAAAGTGATTTGTTCTCTGAAAGCATAATCTACATGATATTGCTAATTCAATTTTTTGCATATGACACTTGCAAACTGTGTAATTAAAAGAAGCCCTTTGCTATTTTCTTAGGTATCAGATACCAGCTTGATTAAGAGCATTTAAATGCCCATGCGTTTGAAACAAGGGTGCCGTGTTTTCTACTTTAATTAAAAACTTCTTTGGGCAAATTACAAATGTCAAGGTAAAACTTAGCAGACTGTGAACAAATGTTACACAATCTTTGTTAGCTTTCTGCCATCTGGCAAACCCGGTTACCCTCTGACAGTTATATGCTCTTTACAACGATGCTATTCTTGGCAATATGGAAAATGGACGTTTATAAGAGAGACTGCCAGAGCTGGTAGTGCCGCCAAGGGAAGGGAAGGCGCGGTGGAGGTGGTGGTACTCGTGTTGTGGGCTCTGCTGTCTTCATGGAAGAGTCACAAGTTGTTCTCCAGAGGCCTCTGTATCTCTGTGTGGACCAAAAAGAGACCTTATGCTTGGAGGTGATGGGGTTGTGAGCCTCTCTTTCCCCTGCCCCCAGATCAGGTGCCTGCTGCTGGCACCATGGATGCCTCCACACTGGCATGAAATTAGGAAATTTCACATTTGGAATAGTTGGAATAATTATTCAGATTATCTGTTCAGTTATCTTTGTTCCAGCATTGAGAAAGCAAACTGAGGAGTTTGTGTAACTCCGTAGAGCAGGGAGCACTAACGTGAGCACCTCTCTAGCACTCCTATACCAGTTTACTTACCCGTTTTTAAGATTCCTCTTACATGCAGTATCCACTGTGAACTCGCTTCATGATGAGAGCCGACAAGCATAGCTACGGAATTGTCTGAGCTGGATTTAGATGGCTGATCCACACACATCCCATTTCAAGGAAATGTTTTGCTCTCCTGTCTGCTTACGGGACCCGATTCATCAAAGCACTTAGCGTATGCTTCAGAAGTCTTCTTGGAAGAAAACCTGTAATGACCAAGGATTTATTTTGCACATCCAGGAAGGGTGTGATCCCAGAACTGGAGAACTGGGAGACAAAGCATTATTTAAAGAGATTTCTATATTAAGTAGCCCAGAATTAAGATGAGTGATGAGAATGTAAAAGTGTTGTCAGCAGCTTTCCCCTGAGCAGTAACTGTGCCTGTTAGTCATGCAGTTTATCCTGATGATAAATTCAAAACTATTTGCAGGATTATTTAGAGTAGAAGAAAAAATTGTGGTTTTCCTTCACTCTTGGAGCTAATGTCAAACGTGATATAAAACTATTTGATATAAAGTTATTTCAATTGCAGTTAAATATGAGAGAGAGACTTATAATTCTAACCTGCTTATAAACCAGGGAAGAAGAAGAGGAGAAAATGCTTCTATTTGCATAAAAATAGTTGACCCTGCTATAGATGCAAACGGATAGTTTTCTTTCTCCCTTTGGGTGCACAGTGCCGATTGCTCCTGGGAATACAGGATTGAATTGCATGAATCCGTAGTCCAGTCTGGCTAGATGAACCTGCGGAAAATAAGGGGGCTGGAAATAAGAAAGCGAAGAAATGCTTGTTCTGTGCCTTTCTATATGGGATTATGCTTGAGAGTTGCAACACCACCGGTCAAGGACCACTGTGTATGTGTTAATTTAGGCTCTGCGGTTTCAGCAGCATGCACAAAAAAAAGCAAAGAGCACACACAGCCAAAGCTGTCATTGAAATCCATGTGCTGAGTTTTGGACAGAGGGAGCTGAGGAGTGCGTTTCTTGCTCACTTGCACCACGGAGACAGTTGTTTACACAACCAAGGAGGTTTAGAGTATTATTTGTCACAGGCTTTAAAGCTAGAGCTTATTTATATCAATTGCTGCAAATCAGAGTGCTTGGATAAAGCCAAAATCTATTTATAGGATGCTTATCAGTATGTCACGTGTTTTCCAGTTTTCTTGATGGCAGAGCGAGCCGACTCCCAAAATGAAATAGGGAAGAAAATGTTTTTCTTGCTGGGACTGTGAGCATAGGCAAGGGGCTCAAGGCTGCCTTTGCTGCCTGCAGTTCTTCGCCCTCCCGTCAGTGTATGATTGCAGTTTGGCAGGGAGGTTGATTTTGTTTGGGTTTAGGAAGTAGAGGGCTTGGAAGCGTCTCCAGGAAACCAATGGGCAATCAACAGGCAAATCACCAAAGGAAAGAATAAAAAAACTGTATTTCACTGGTACTTATTCTTGAGATACGTGGCAGTGTTCTTCAAAATTCCCATCACACAGAGCCAGTTGATTGGCTCGCTTTTAATTTTGCTTCAGATAATAAGTTCTTAGCTTGAAAAGCCAACTTAAGTGGGCTCTGCACTTCCCAAATCACTCTTGCCACTGATTAGCAGATGTAACAAAAAGAAATGTCGTTGTGTTGCAAAAAAACATGGGCTGACTTGTCACGTCCTATGTGTCTAAGAGAAAATAATACACAAAGTAAGAACAAAAGCACTAATATTTGAAACTGTGGCCGGGAAAGAAATACGATGACTGATTGTGTTTGAAAAGCTTTCTTGAAATGCAGGGATGAGTGCTGTGGGCAGCAGCTGCCACTGGGTTTAAAAATGCTTTGGAAACCCTGGGATGGGACAGCAGCACGCCGGCTGGGCACATGCAGCTCAGCCAGTCTTGTTAATAATTCAACTGGTTTTGTTTGTTTTTCAGTGTAATTTGATGTGTCTGTTCCGATTTCTTTGTATATATACATCAGGAGCTTAATTAAAAGCTCCGGAGACTGTTTACATGGAGAATAAATTTTATTTCTTAAGCATGAGACTGGAGTGAATGAAGTGAACAAGAAAGTTCTGATGAGCATTTTTAGCAAACAACATCACAAAGGAGTCTTGGAGGAAAACTTATGTGTTTTCGAAGCAATACCTGTTTAAACTCATTAATTTAAATCTGTTGCAAATATTTCTGTTTATTTGCTCCTTTGAAATAGTTGGTATCAGTGGAAATCATACACTTTTTGCTAGATGAGAGGTAGTTTTGTATTAAAACAAAAAAATTTTTTTTCAAATTAAAAAAAATATTTTTCTATTCTTTGTTTTTATATATAGTATAGGTAGGAGTCCTGTTACAAAGCATGAACTGTACTGTCTAAAATATACTGATTTAGAAATGTGGGTAATGTTTTAGTTTATTTTTCTAATGTGCTCATCTTCTGTTATAAGTAACTTTTTCTCCTGATCAGGAGAAGAGGTGGGTGATGATCACATGCCTTGTCTGGTAGGAATGAAGCGTGAGCATCTGACTGCAATTATCTTGGAGAGACAACTGAAGACCAGTGAGAGGACATTAAATTTTAATGACTAGCAGCCAAGAGGGGGTGAAACATGTGAAAACAGGTGTAGCAGGGCCTGAAGCTAAGCATTGCACGTCAAGGAGCCCCAGGAGTGAGCTCCACGTGCTGTATTGGGGAAGGTGGAGCCCACTTTTCCTTTAAAACAGGAAGACAGGTCCTACTTTCAGGATGAACCTTTAGGTAAACGTTACTTTTCCTCTCTTGAAACGCTCTACAGTCCTCGCAAGCACCAGCTAGCCGTGGAGACCCAAGAAGAGGGGCAGAGGTCTACACTCATGTTCAGGACATTGTAAGTTGGCACCAGCCCCACAGCACTGAAAGCACTACCTTAGCCCACTTGTTTTGGCTCCATGTTCTCAGCCTGGTGCCAGGACTCATTTCTAACATCCGAAGCTTTTGTGCACCAAGGGATACCCTGGGATAGGGAACTTGCAGAGCTGAAAACCAGATGTGCTTTCCCCCCGTAGGGTCATTGCAGTTGGATCAGTTCCCCAGCTGCTTTCGCTCTGCAGCCACGTGAGCGTTGGAACGGAGCAGGGCCGGGCAGGGAGCAGGGGATGGGAAGCGGGAGAGGCGGCTTCTCCGAATAGCATCTGGCAAAGCATGATGAATACGTGGAAGCGAAGCCTTGTGCGATCTTAGCAGTTATTTAGCTTTTACTGGGAAACAGCTAAGCCAGGAAAAAGTCCACTAAGCAGCGATTAGTAATGCTGGTACAAATGTATTGTGTTGATGTATTTGTTTCTCTACTCCTTCTACAACTATATTTACTTACTCATAGCTAGAATGAGAACAGTTACTACTTTGAAGTGATTTGAAGTGCCACATGAAGCACCTTCAATTATGAATTTCTGTCAATGTCAATCTTTTTACCTACACCCAACCCGCCACAGTATTTATACTTAGTGTGGTTGGATTTTTAGTGCGTTTCTCTTTCTTTTAGAAAGTTTCTTCGTAGGTAGTCTTGCTTCTTGAGAATCGCATGTGAAATCACTAAACTTGGAGCTCAGTTCGCTGATATCTGGCCGGCACCACTACGTGTCGTTGGTTAGGATCATGCATTAACCTGCAATCAGTTTTAAGTATGGTTTATAATCTATTTACAATTCCATTCCTTTATCTATGACATGTTTCTTGGAAGAAGAAATTATGCTTGACAGTGCACTTCATGTTTGAGAGCTAAAATCCAATTTATCTAATCCTAGAAAGCTGGTCCCTGTGTTTCTATTAATGAAAAACCTCATGTTATCCTGTTGTCCAAATTACGCAGCGGGAATGACCACTAACCATCCATTAACCTCTTTCGGCACGTGCTACGCCAGTTAAAGCATCAGCTAGGTAGGGAGATGGATGTAGATAAATCCCGTGAACTTCTGCTAGTCTGATCTTTCCCTACAAACTATTGTGATCTAATTCGAAATACTTTCATGGGTTTTTTTTAGTATCTTTAAAGGCTGAAGCATTTTTACTTCTGTAGCCAGATGACTGTTTATTGACATTGTTTCAGCGATGAAAGAGATGACTTAACATATCTTGATCTTTCACTTTCTTTGTCTGCACTGCTATCAATGTACTCTTTCTGCTGTGCTTTATAGTAAACTGCAGGCCAGCAGGCATGACATAGAGACTGTTTGCAAATGTGTGTGCTTTGTTTAAAAGCCAAGGAGCAGAATAGTTATTATTTTGGGATCTGTGCCTAATGCAATTTTCCAGTAGTAACTAAATCAGACAGTGCCCTCAATATTTGTTTGCTTTTTTGTAGTGAAGTAGGGTTAGTGTGGATATTGTAAAATTGGAGTGAAGCATTGAGAAGTACAAACTGTATTTACAACAGCATATGTATTTGTTTTACTGAAGTATTTCTTCTCCATTACACTTCGTTAATGACCTTTGGAGTCCTTTCCAAGTTTACATTTTTTCTATTTTATGAATCTCATTTTTAAAAAATAAGCTCCAATTTATTCTTTTCTCCCACAACTGTAAATTATGGAAGAGAGTACTTGTAGTTAAGTAAATCGTTTAGGTCAGAACAGTAAAACGTTCTAAATTGATGTCCTGCAGTAGAACTTAACCTCAATTATCAGTCAGGAATTTATGTAATGTCTCATCTATTTCCATAAATTTGGGAGGAAAATCCTGACAACCTCATCACATTTGATACAAATGCTATTTTATTTTAATTCCCTAACCTGGAATAATTCAATCTAATTGTTAATCTCTGAATCATCAGATATTTTTTCTTGGAAAAAGAGAGATTGCTGTTAACTGTCAAAGCCCAGGCAATACGAAGCAGGAAAGGCAAAGATTTCTAAAGCTGTGCAGAAGGCATAGCTGCAGCACCAAATAATCTTTCTTATTCTCTGTTCGTGTCTGATAATTAAAGACAGATGTACAACTCTGCCATTGAATTGCTGCTGTTGATTTTCATGGCTCCTTGGCTTTCTGTTCTTAATCATTTAACATCAAATAAAGACACCCTGGAAGGAGTACCTGCAGAAAGGCAGCTTCCTAAGACAGCGCCCGACACAGAAACACTGGAGTTAATGCTGTTGTAGTTCCGTTCTCCGGCTCTGAGGATTTGTCGCAGCTGAAGATAAGTAAATGATGCATGGTTCATGCTGTGGTGCTGATGCAGTGAACTTTAGGCAAAGTTTATGTGTCACTTTATCAAGAATATAGAATGTCCTGATAGCATGTGTTTCCTAATTGCGCTTTGCTTGTTACTTAGCTCCTGATTGGGAAATGGTATTAACACTGGGATGGTGGTTTTTCTGTTTAAAAAAACCAAAACAAAATAAAACAAAACAAGCTAACCTAAAAAGAGACAGAGCTCAAATTTATTTTTTGGAAAGGAAGTTGAGTGAGAGAAACAGACTGGAGATCAGTTATCAACAGAACAGAAAACTCTTGAAATCATCAGCCCGTAAAGACGCTACATGCGGCACTGTTGTATTCATTTTTCTCGCCACCTTCAGCTTCTTTGATCCTCTATCTCCAACCTCCTTTCCTTTGCAGAGGTCTCTGTACGGCTATAGAACAAGTTTCTTCTTTAAGCAGCTTGACTCGAGCATTTGTGTGAACACCACCCTTCCTTGTCAGAAGGAAGAAGACATTCCCTTTTTTTTAACAGAAGATTGTGATGTCTTTTTAATCAGCTATTTGAGTTGAGCTGTAATATTTAAAACAAGATGGATGAGACCATACCTGGAGGCAAATTGGAAAGAGATGTTTCAAAAACTCTTGAGTGAAACAGTGGCTAAATAGACCCTGCCCCGGGTGCAGAGTTACAGGCAAGGTATTCAGTGGAGAGAGATCTTTCTGCAAATGCTTCCCTCTCTTCAGATGCCCATGGAGGCATTTCCCTTTTGTATCACGGGGTAATCTCTGCCTGAGGATGCTGTTAATTAAACAGGGGCTCTCGACTCACGAAAGGATGCGCGACCGAATGCTAATTGTGCAGGAAGTAACAGCGATGGAATAGACTGTAGCAGGCATGTCATAAGGTTGTATTCCTTGGCAAGAATAGAAATTGCCTGGTGCTGAAATCTGAAAACTTGATTAAGTTGTCAAGAAGTGGGTGGGTTCTGAAGGACTACACGTGAAGATTTGATTTACAGAGAGGGAGGATGAAACAGTAGTTTCTTCTGGAAATGATACCGGCTCTCTGCTTTTGATTAGAAGTTACGGAATAGGGAAAATGCAGCTGCTTAGTTCCTCTCTGACATACACGCAGTTGAATCACAAGCAGGATAGTTTCTCTCAGTGCAGTTATCGTTTGTGTGTTTTAAAAGTAAAAGGCACACAAAACATCAGCAATTTCAACAGAACGCTGATTTCATCCATGATTTTTCTTCTGCCACAGTCCGTTGTCGTCGGAGTGTGGTTCTGGAGCTTTGGAGTTTTAATTGCCTTTAATCGTATCCAGAAATCTGGTTCCAAAAGTACTAATAGGATGAATAGGAGCTTAATTTTAATTTTTTAAATTTAATTTCAAAACACTGTGGGTTTTTTTTTTTCTTACTGAATTTTCATTTCAATGGCTGGTGGTTTAATGAAAAGATCTTTCCTAAGATTTACAAGCAAGCCGAAGTTTATAATGGAAGCTTGACTAAGTAGCTGAGCTACAGACTTTACATAACATGAATGCTTACGAATCAGCTTGGTTTTGTTTCTGAGCTGCTATGCCAGCTAGTAGAATTCTGCTCATCGAATATATTTAACAGAAATCAGAGCAGAACTAATACTTGGTGGGCAAGATTCGTGGAAACAAAAATGGCCAGAGGAATTCAGATCTGCAACAAAACATTTAAAAGAATAAAATACAAAGCTGTTTCTACATCAAATAACCTTTTCCCCTAAGGAATAGTATTATGGCTTCGGCGTAGAAAGAGAAGAACAGCCTCTGTGAGAAACATCAGTGACCAAAATATTCTGCATATTGGAGACATCTACAGGGAATGTATTTTTTTGAATTGAATTATCTTACTCATGCAAGCTGCTTTCTTCCAGATAAACAAAACCAGACAGGCAGTAAATAGATTATTAAAATATTGCACAATTGAAGAAAACTCTTGGAAATACAAACAATTATTATGTAGGTGTGTCTACAACTCTGTGGGATTTGTCCAGTTGTATTATAAAAACATTCTCAGTTCTGCGTACTAAGCCCATTTCTGGGGCTTTATCTAAGTCTGTGTAAAGTATAGGATTAAGTTATAAAACAGTGCCAATGTAGTTGGTTTTGTTATTTGATTTTGGTTTTAATATATGCAGAAAATTTAGGCTTTGCTTTTGCTGCTATTTTGGCTGAATGTGTGCTCATGCTGTCATTTCCTCCGAAAGAATTGGTTTAATCTGTTTGTCACATTTTCAGGAATTTGTTTTAACTACAATATTGCTTCTTGCCATACCGTTATTCCCACCTGCTGGGAAGCGCAGGATGTATGACTCCACAGCGAGTCTCCACAAGTAGCTGCACTTCATCTAAACGGGGAAGTGTGTGTGCTCACGCCTTCGCATAACCCTGCTCCGAAAAGGAGCGGATCCATCCCTGCGGGCACGGTAAAGGAGCTGTGGAGTTATGTTTGCCGAGAGCTTTGGCCTTGCAAAAATTCCCCCTCGGGCCTCCGTAGCTATCAGCCCAATAACTCACCGGAAAGCACGGCTTGTCAGAAACCGTGTGGGAGGTTCAGCTACCTGCAGGCTGATGCACTTTGAGAGGTTTTGCCAGAAGAACTTTGGTCATAAAAACCCTGTTCCAACCGTACAAGCAAAACAGTTCTTTTACTGGCAGAAGTTTATTTCCTTTGGTGAAATGGCTTTATTGACAAAATAACTTAATGCTGGCATGAAGCTGTGTCCGTACAGAGGTGTGTGCTGTTACCTACCAGCAAGGCTCGTAGACAGAAACTGGAGTTTTTTGTAGGGAAGAGCCACCTGCGACTGCTGAGCGACAGGGATTGAGAATTAGGGTCTCCGATAGACAAAATAGGAGCTTTGTGATTTATTGTTGCTGTCAGTTAAATGAGGAGGAAGATTCTGCAATCCACAGTAATGGAGTTGAGATAGTGAAATTAAATTTAAGAGTGAAAAATGCCCTGGCCTTAGTTAAATTTAGTGGATCATCCACTCAGTGGTAATTGTACACTTGCAATTCCTTCATCTGGACTGGACTTAAAATATGTACTTTAGTGATCTGATTAAATGAAATTTTACGATCAACTGGGGTTAGACAAAATACTAATTAAACCCAGGGAAGTCTATTAATATAATTAGCCTTAGGGCAAGACAATTCAAGAACTGGAAACAAATTATTTGTAGCGTCCTGTCATTTCCTAAGTAAAATGTTCGAGTCTGGACAGAAAAGACAAAAAAATGGAAGAGAAGGGCTGAGTATATTTTTTAAAATATTTTATACCTTCTGGGTAGTCTTTACTTTGCTCCTGACTTCTGGCACGAACATGAGGTGACCCTGTGCATTGTAAACTCCACAAGAAGGAACATGCTCGGCTTGGTTTGAGAAAGTATCCTCTTCCCCAGTCTCATTAACCACCAGAGGAGTCTGGAAGTTGAATGGGCATTGAAAAACAAAAGAAGTCCTTGGAAAACATTTGAGTTTATGTTTAGCTCTTCTTCTTTCAGGCTGTACGCTCAAAAACGAGCTCTGTAGAGCACAGGGAGAACTGTCCGTGCTTTTGCTGGGCCTCTGTTTTTAATGGTGGTTGGATTTTCTTTCCTTGTAGGACTCTTCAAAAGCAAATTTTCAGGCAACACTTTTACCTTTTTCCTAGTTAGGCACGTTTGGTAGGTTAGACTGAGAATGTGAAAGGTGGGAGTAACTCGGTCGCTGTTCATTTCTGACAGTTTTGGCCAAGGTCCGTAGATTGTCAGCAAGTGCTCGGTTTATTCAGTACCGTGGTGCAGGAAATCTTGTTAATACCACGATCCCTTCAGAGTGCCCCTTGAAACATCCCTTAACTTTGAATTCAAGGAATAGAAAGTACGATGTTACGATGCCTGGGTCTTACTACATCGAGCGTTGTGGCGCTGGCAAAGGAGACGTGTTCTTCCTCTTCCTTTCCTGACGGAGCAGCAGCCCTACTGGCACGCGCTAGCAATCCCACCGAGATGGTTCCACCAAACATAAAGATGGCAAATGCAGCAGTAAGTTTGTTTGACGACGGACTGGCCTGGCATTTAAAAGCAGCTACATAAGCTTCCTGCAAACAGCAGAGGTGCTTGCTGCAGCACAATTAATAATACCAAGGTTTCACTCGCTTTTAAATTGCCACCATCTAAATAATTTCAGTAACGTCAACCTTTGGTCAGGTTGAGGCAAAAACTGGACACTTGAGATTTGTATCTACTTTGCCCCATTTTTTATTGTATGTTTTAGAGAATGTTTAACTTTCAACTTTCTGATGAAATAAAGAGAAGAAAATGTTGGATTCCTTATTTACTGTTATTTTGGAGGCATGAGGGAGGATGAATCATTTCTCTTTTTGACTTCCAGTAGTCTAACACAGGCTTTTTGGCATTGAAAAAAAAAACGAAATCGTTAAAAGGATGATAAGACCTGATAGTCTTCAGATATCCCGGGCAACACCAATGGCAACATGCAAATAATTTTTGTTTTCTTCCCTAGTTGACAGATTTAAGGTCATGCATTGTGTGACTTGACAGGCATTTTTTGTGTAGGATTGATACTGCTATAAAAGTTTTCATGTACCATCTCTGAACCTCTTTGGGGTCTTCTTTGGGCTCTTTGGTTCGTAGGGCAAATGCATGAGGCGTCTTATCTGATCTACAGCAGATAATTATAAAATATTTTAGTGCTAAGAAATGTTGAGTCTTTAAATGCATATATGAATTATATTTAGGCAGTTACAGTCTCAGTTTTTAAATTTACATGCTTCAAATTTGAAAATGTCATTGTAGGAACTTAAGGTACAGTTTAAAAAGCATGAGAGTTACTTGCCTGGAATTCCCATTTTTGAAACTGAGCAGAATGTAAAGATTATGGACATTTTAAATCTCAGGTCTATTATTATAGGATTAATGTTACAAATACAGAATATCAGTGAGAACTGCTGTTTTTCCAGCATTTTGCATATTTAGCTAAGTACCTCCATTTAGCCTACCGGGGTTAATTTTAGAGTCTTGTCTTTGTAAAACAACTCAAAATGTGTCTTTTGTAATAAGAGCATACAAGGCAAAACCATCTACAGCTATGTCAGTTCCACATAACAATTACTACAAACAGCTTTTTGAATAGTTGGGACTGTTTTGTGATTGCTCCTCCTCTGCTGGTTTTGCTTTGACGTACAGGTTTACGTTCCGCACCCTGACGGTGCTAATGGAAGAGTGAGAAGGTGAATTTTGGTCGCTAGTACAGACTAACTTCAAACCCTCTGATCTCTGTAAGCCTTTTCTTTGTCATTAGTTGACGTAGGATGAAGCCCCAGCAGAAGAGGTGTTTGTGGTCCACTGGGGAATGGCGTTGGACGGGCAACACAGAGATCTTTCTTTCGTTGGGCTCTGTAAACAAAGTTGGGACTTTAGTAGAGATGCTTGATCTGTGGCTAGCTGATGATTAATCATTTAAAAGTAATTAAAGTTGAACCTCAAAGGCAAGCAGTCTGTTTAGAAGAGGTCTGAAACAGCCACAGAATCAAAAATTCACCGGAGGTTTTCATAGCAAGGTGAAAAAATGTGCAAAAACAGGCTCTTGTGAAAGATTTTTCTGCTCCTTGTTGCTCAACATGACTAGGAAATACTTAATATTTCTCAACTGTTATTAATGAAGTATATGAAGAAATGAAGGAAGTTCAAAATGGAACAGAAAACACTAATAAGAAATCTCCTGAACCAAATGTCTGTATATATTGCAATTGCTTGGTGAAGGATCATGAAATAATGTAGATTCAGTTGTTAAAATAGTAATCTTTTAAATTTGTCCTTTGTGGAAAACATTCCTAAGAGAGGAGAAAAAAACCCCAAAACAAACAAATCCCATGCTCATCCTGTTTGAACATCAACAAAAGCGCCACTTTCAGCTGTCAGGGTCTCTGCCTGTGCCTGATGTTTTGGTGACCCACCATTTTTTTATATATAAATATATTTTTTTTTTCTTAAATGTGGTTTTACTATGTATGAACAAGAAACCACTGGCACGAAAAGACTGTAGCATTTGCTCTGCAGGGACTGTGCTATGTGTTATGATGTTTTGGGTTTATTTGATTAAGCATGAAGCTTGGGAAGGGTTTGTTATCGTTCTGCTGGTCTCCCGAAGGTTTGAAGCTGCTGCTGTCATCAAGCCAAGAACAATGGCACAAAACGGATGAAGTGGGTACCCAGCAGAAGATTTTTCATGCTTTATCTTCAAAGCAAGGATTGGCATTTGCAAACAGTAACACAAAACTTTCATGTTTGTTCTGCTGAAGCTAAACATAGAACAAGATACTTAAAACTGGAGAATACCCACCAGTTTCTCATGTAGGTATAGGTTTAGGTACTGGTCAGCATAAAAAATTAGTGGTATCAGGATGAGTTTAAGATGTGTCTGGGATTCAAGTTGCCATTTTTTCCTTCGTACTAGTAATAATGACTTACTGTTAAAATTTGTCGTTTAAAAAGGGCAGAGAGCAGTAATTCTGAGAAAAACCTAGGGGCTACATGCACAATATTGTAAATTACACAAGTAAATAGTATCTGTAATGTATAAATAAATATATTGTGTGTATGCACACACACACACTATACTGCAAGTTAAAGGGAATTCAGAGAACAACAATACAAATTATTCCGACATTGCAATCACTGACTTATACAGCAGGAAATATTTATTTGTTTTTCGCTTGGCTGAATAATGACTAAGAGATATAACAGAGCTGGAGTTTATAAAACAAGCAGAAGAAAAACAATATCCTTTTCAGCAAAAGGAATCCAAACACACCTTATCTTCCCCTCCTGATTGCTAGGGGAGAAGAAGTGGCAGCAACTGCAGAAATCAAAGTAGGCAGCACTTGCTGTGGACAGGATATGGTTGACGAAGCGATAATTAAATCCTTTTCTCTGGCTGCCTAAGCCTGCTTTCAACTCTGTAACACAGATAAAAATGTCTTTCCTTTGCAGAAGCTCTCAGTCTGGTTTCTACTATGTAAAACTAAAACTTTGTCAGTGTGAAAGCTTTTCATGGAAGCATTCGTGAAAAGTCTCCCAAGTTGCTCTGGCTTCCTCATCTCCGGGTTCAGGATGCAATCTCACTGGTGTTTTCTACGAAGCATATGGAGACTTCGAGAGAGTCAACAGGAGCCACTTTTTTTCTGCAGGCAAGTGCCCAGTGACCTGAAAGTCCTTTACACAAATTAGCCTTGTTACCTTGAGATGCCCCAGACATCTTTGCTGCTCATCCAAGTGAGCTCTTCTCTAAGCAGCGAGACCGTGCTAAAAAGGCACAAGTTACTTTGTGTTCCCCTGGATTAAATAATAAAGTAATATTTGATTATGCAGAAATGTGATAAAGAACACAATTTTTTTCATCTGTCATGGCTTTATTTAATTAACGGGCACTACTCTAATCATGAATTAATTGCCTGAAATTTGGTTGGTACTTGATCGACTCCGGCCAGCATTAACGCTGTGTTTTATGTTACAGATGCAATTCAAGTTTGTCATCTGTTTCATTATGCAGGACTTGTCTGTAAGGGAGCGTCAGGCTGCGTGCTAAGCTTTCTCCTGACGTCCGTCCCCAGAGACTTTCCCTGGACTGTCTGTCCTGAGTCACTGCAGTGGGTTGTGAATTCTCTTAGGCCCCGATGCAGGGGAGCACTCAGGCACGTCTGTAACTTGACGATTGTAGCTTCAATTGTTCCTTGACATCAGTGGGAATACTGACGTAATAAAATTATGCACACGATTAAGTGCTTGGCTGGGCAAAGGCCTGAGCTAATTCTCTTTTGTAAGCAGATTTGGACACAAATTGACACTACATTTCTGTTTTATTTATTATAGGATTTTAGGGTGAGGGTAATTTAGTCTCCCATCAAAGACTTGGGCAAACACAAGCATTAGAACACAACATTTAAATGTAATTATAATGGAGCTTGTCAAAACCACTTAGCGTCGTGTAGTTAAGATATTACTGGGCCTAAACTCTGTTAGCTTTGAGGTACCTGAGAACTTCAAGGAGTGCTTGAAAATGGATGTTTAAATATAAAATAGCAGCAGAAGAAAATGTTTGCTTACTCCTGGTTAATAAACGTAAGGAATAATGTATCTGTGTGAAGAAGCAAGCAGAAAACTCCAGCTATATTCAGCGTAGAGAACAACTCATTAGCTGGTTCTGGGTTTCTTTTTGGTTGTTGTTCCTTTTGTTATTTTGGTGTAGAAAATTATTTTCACCGTTCTGTAAAACGTGCTATACCAAAGCTGCTACAAAGGTTAAGTTAATAAAAGTAAAATGTGCCTGGTAATGGCTGCGTAACTGAGAGGTGTTGTCAGTGCTGTCCACTGTTTTTTGTCAGCCTTGTACTTCGATAATCATCTCCAAAATATTAATAAGTGAACTCAGTTGCAGTCTCAGCTTTATGTTCTCTTCCTCTACCGGACGATCTTTTTACCTCCATTTGAAAAAAAATAACAAATATCCAAATATATGTGTGCATTTATATGCATTGTCACACGCTTGATATGACTAGCTGAATTTCGGTCATTATCCGTCTGCATCTTGGCAAGTGTCTTCCTACCTTCGTGTTCAAATCATCTTTCCTGTTTCAAGATCAGGCATTAAACTAACCCGCAGCGGGTCCCCCGTGGCTTTAGGCTAGCTGAGGATGTGCTGTATACATTCTTTACCTCTGTCTACGAAGCTGCTGTGCCATATGAAATTGTTGGCGTCTAAGTGAAATGTTGATACCCGTTTTTGAGCCGATTGCGTTTTGCTTCATACGTATTTCAGGGATGTCAAGGTGATGTAGGTGGAGGGAACGGGGAAGAAGCTGGACGCTTGCGTGTTTGATTCAGTGCTCCCTAAAATGACCGTGTTCCTGTGTCTGATTGCTCTGTGTGAGGTTTTGATTATCTCTGAGATGCTTGCATTTATTAAGTGGGTGTGGGCTTTTGTTTAAAGAAAAATATCTGTATGACAGTCTCAGTTTTCCAGACATACGGGCAATAACTCTGTACTAAACAAAAGGCTGGCGTAGCTGACGTGGGTAAATGCCTATTAGTAGAAAACACTAAGTGAATTGGTTGGCTTTCTTTCAAAACTTAAAAGCAGTAGTGCATTCTGTTGGAGCTGAATGCTTCCTAAAGGGCTTTTTTTTTCCCCCTAGCTGTTTTTTCTCTGTTTTCACTGATGGCAAGAGAAAGTAGAGCTGCATTTGTCTTTGCATCATTTTGTGAAGCTTATGGTACTATTTCAGTAAGATGTTTTCTGAAAACAGAGCAATTGAGGCTTTCTTTAAATACATATTTATTTTAGAAAGAAAATTGCCTTTATTGATGGTATCGTTTTTTATTTGTCGTACTTCTAAGTAGTAAGTTGCCTTCACACAATAGCACAAAGTCGTCTGGCTACATGAAGTGGTTGGAGCTGGTGACGTTACTGTCACAAACACTGAGCATATGCCTCATTTGTCTGTTCGTTCCTCTTCTCCTCTAGTCCCCTTGCCTTTTCTGGTAGCCGTCTCCAAACTATTAGAAGTGACACTGAATTCAATACACTTAATTCCGATTGGTGAGCTGGCCTGCAGCTGCTAGCAGTGATGCTGAAGATGCTGGTTACTTGTTTATTTATTGATTTTTAATTGTTTATGTTGCATGTTGCTGGAAGGGATGTGTGAGAAGTACTAGCACTTTGTGACTCGGTGCTATTTGTGACTGTATATTACTTCATGGTTCTTCTGATTGCTTAGTAGTATATCACTTTGTTGTACACCATAGGTTTTGGGAGAAGAGGACATAAAGATATCTGTTTCCCATTGGTTTTTCAAACAGAAGTATAGAGGAAAAAATATTGACAATTTCTGCCCTCTAAAATACGTTATTGAGCTTTATACCCTAAGAGGTTCGTGCCATTCGGTTGTAACGTCTGCTTTACTGCCCCAGGAGAGCTCTCTTTCTCTGCAGTGCTACTGAACACATCAGTTCTGGTTCACCAGGTCAGCCACCTTTTTGTGGCATGATGAGGTGTTGAGCTCTTGCAAACACCTCGGTGGTGCATGCATACAGGCGAGGAGCCTGGTCACTCCGGTGTCCTGCCCAGGAGGAGCTGTGCAAATTCATCCCGTGATTCCTGAGCCAAATCCACAGCTGAGCTGGGTAAGGTATTGGAAAATTAGTTTCAAGCTGCATTAACTCAATAGCAAATTTGCCTATCAATTTTAAATTGAGAAAGTCACTCAGTCTTTCTACTTGAAGAATGGATCGAATCCCTGAATAAGTCACTCTGGTTAATTGCCTGCAGAAATAGAGAGATGTGACCTTTTCCAGCTCTCAGTCTAGCTTCACTTTTCAGGCAGTAGCTCTTGTGTCAGGCTTCTGTTTGGACAGCTCTTGCATTTTCTCCCACTTAATTCCCATCTGGATTGCTGGAAGTAATAAATCAAGATTTTGGAAAACCAGACAATATTAGTCTTTCGGGGAGGAATGAATAAAGTGAGGTGGTTATCAGTGGTGCAGCTTTACAATCCAATTTGCTCTCTATCTCCTGCTCTCTAGGGAAAGGAGAAATGAGCAGAGAAAACCACGTTTTTCAGTGTAGCCTCATAAGACACATTTAACCTGAATATATGAACTTGATGGTCCCAAAAGTTTTGGGAAAGGAAGGCTGTCAGCTCTCCTTCAGTCTAGCAGTACCTATTAGTCAAAATATAACCAGGTCCAGAGCTCAGGTCAGCACACTTGGTTTTCATTTCATATAGCAAAAGCAACGTGCGTGTTCCCTTGAGATTTGATTTTTTTGAAAATGTTCTGTGCATAGTACTGTGCAGTCACTGACGCTTTTTTTCCATGTGTTATGGAAAATTGCAAATAGCCACATTCAATCTGTGAAATCTTTCTGTTCCTTTCTGCTTCTTCAACAATTTTATCATTGTGTCATCTCCTAAAGATTTAGTTGCTATTGACAGTCAGCAGGACACAGCTTTAGTGTTACTTGGGTGATTTTGAAAGTGAGATTCACTTTAAAAAAAACCTCAACAAAACGCTTTTCTAACTAAAATTCAGCACCAGATACCGACTTTACTTGCCACGTCAGTACAGAAACAGTTGCTGTGTTTGCCGGAAGACCAGATACATCTCAGAGATGACACTTGCTGATTGTGAGTGAGAAGGATATCTTCTTTTTAAATTGGGGAATGTTTTTTTTTTTTTTGCTGATGGAAATATTATGCACTGCTGTCAGTGGGAGAGGAGACAGTTTGTGTGAGAGAAGGAATATCCAATAATAGCTTGAATCCCCTCGGGGTCAGTTGGAATATTTCACAGCAAAGAGGTGCCAACTAGATCATGAAAATCTCAGGTTATATTGACTGTTGCTCATACTGCTCAGCAGTAGTGCACAGAGGTCAAAACATCAGATTCTGACCTAATTCCTGAAGAACAATATTAAATTTTCCATGAGGTACCTCAGGGTCAGCTATGTGGCTTTAAATGGGCAAATATTCCAAAACAGATGTAAAAAGATGGTGAGTTAGAAACTCATTACCTTTTTTTTTTTTAAAAAAACAATACTGTGCTGAAGTTGGGGGCTTCTGAGTAGAGTACCTAAAATTGCTCTTTAGCTGGTGCACAAAGAAAAGCCTGTGGTTCAAGGAAACGTGCTGTTGGATTCCATGACTGTGGATAAAACTCATGCCAGTGTTGTAGTTTCCTTCTTTGTGTCATCACCTTGCTTGGGTTACGTGTAACCACCGCTTCGCCTGTCCACAAGTGGGGCTGTGGTGTTTGTATTGACAGCTTTAAAACTATGCACTGTGTTATCTTATATCCAACTTAGATTATCAAAATTATGCTGTTTGATGCAAGACTATAGGAATAAATTGTCACAGCTCTTTTGGAGTAGAAAACCTCCCAGTAATTTCTAAAAAATTTCCAGGAAAACTGAAAGGTGCTGTTTGTCCGGTACAAAACCTGTTTAACATTTCCACAGAGTTTGCGTGGGTTTCAGATTATCTCCATAGTCCTACAAAATATAACGTCCTCCTATTTTAAAAACAAACCCACAAGCAACCAAAAACCACCACCACCCTTGTTAAAAAAAATATGGTTGTGATTCTGTGGCAAGCCATGGAAGGTTTTCCTGTGGTGCCTAAGTAAGTAGTGATTTCTCCTCACCAGCCTTCTGTGTTCTCCTGGTCATGTGGTGGAAGCGGACGTGGGTACATCTTAGTTTACACACTTGTCTCATCGTCATCATGAGTCCATCCAGCCTTGCTGCAAACATGGACACAGAGTCCTTTCTGGATAGAGTACAACATTGTCAAATTCTGTACAAACAGCCTTAATGAACGTGAGTCACTTTATTCTTGGAATTCATTTCTGCACTGCAAATGGACATAATTATGTGGCTAAATTGAAAGGAGCCGTAAACAAAACAGAACCATGAACCAAGTCCTGCAGAAAGCAATCGGCTAAGAGCCTCACCATCGCCGGCTTGTGGGAAAATCAACTGGTATCAGGAGGGTCATGGGAAACAAAAAAAGGATGGTGAAACACTGGCTTGGGCTTTGCATGCAAGGACAGCAAGTAGGAGTGGGAAGGAGCAGCAGCTGCAGTAGTCACGGGGCTGCAGTCCCCTGTGCACCACTCAGCCTGGGTGTTTGCTCTTGCCCTCACCTGGCCAATTGTGCCATGAGACTCTCCCGGTGATGGGATTCTGCCTTCTGTTCCGTAGGCACTTGCCAGGCACGTAGTCCTGGGTAAGAAGCCTTGGAAGCGGCCAAGGCACTTAGAAATACAAATGCTCTTTGTTGGTTCATTTGCTTTACTTTAAATGAATAACTGGAGCACAGAGGTTGCTTTTTAAATCTCATCCTTGGTGGTAGGATGTGTTCTTCACGGAACAGAGGAACTGAGCGTATGCAGTTTTGCTGCGTGTTGCGATGTCCCTCGGTTCCTGTGCAGTGTGCAAGGTGGCTTCAGCCTATTTAGGAACCCTCAGGGTGGCATCACAGCTGCTGAATGTGGATTCTGGGAGGCTTTTGAACCCGTCCATCTACTCTTAAAGTGCAGAGTCCTTCACTTGGGGTATAAAAACCCCAAGCATCGCTATAGGCTCGGGGAAGAGTGGCTGGAGAGCTGCCTGGCGGAGAAGGACCTGGGGGTGTTGGTTGACTACCGGCTTGATATGAACCAGCAGTGTGCCCAGGTGGCCAAAAAGGCCAATGGGATACTGGCGTGTATCAAGAATAGTGTAAGCAGCAGGAATAGGGAAGTGATCCTGCCCTTGTACTCGGCACTGGTGAGGCCGCACCTGGAATATTGTGTCCAGTTTTGGGCCCCTCACTTTAAGAGAGATATTGAGCTCCTGGAGCGAGTCCAAAGAAGGGCGACTAAACTGGTCAAGGGGCTGGAAAATAAAACTTATGAGGAGCGGCTGAGGGAGTTGGAGCTGTTTAGCCTGGAGAAGAGGAGGCTGAGGGGAGACCTGATTACAGCCTACAAATACTTGAGAAAAGATGGTGGGGAGGTAGGGGAAGGGCTCTTTACATTAGTGATGGATGATAGAACAAGAGGAAATGGGCATAAGCTTAGTCAGGGGAGATTCAGGTTGGATGTTAGGAAGTATCTCTTCTCTGAAAGGGTTGTCAGCCACTGGAATAGGCTGCCCAGGGAGGTGGTTGAGTCCCCATCCCTGGATGTGTTTAAGAATAGGGTGGATGATCTACTTAGCGATATGGTTTAATGGGGATTAGGGACGGTTGGACTTGATGATCTCTAAGGTCTTTTCCAACCTAGAAATCTATGAAATCTTCTGATAAATGCATGAGGATAGAGGACAGGAAGGTGTGACAGAAGGCAAAAAAGCAGGGAGAGCTGAAATACAGGTTAAAACCCATGAGCTTTCCCTATGTGCAAAGCGAGATTCTGCTCTGTGCTCCAGGATCATAAGAAAAGGGAGAATTGTTATTCTTTAAAGCGACCGAGCCCACGTGTGCCTCTAAACAGAACGCGATGCTGCTGGAGCGGGCTGTCCTGCTCAGCAGCCTGTTCCTGTGGTTTATCTCCATCAGAAGGGACTTCCTCTTCCAAAGTCCTCCAGTAGCTGAAAGGAGGCGAGGCTGGAGCGTGGCATTTGTCCATGCATTTATCTTAGCGTGGCCTCTTTCTCCGTTCCCTCGGATCAACATATTGGCAGCGGCTGTGAGTCATGTTACCCTGAACTGGCACTGGCAGCAGTAGGAGGGCAAGGAGGCGATTGTGCCCCCTCCTTCGCACCAGTTCCTCTGCCAATACGGCATTCAGAGCGCTACAATGGGATATTGTGCTGCCGGGATTGCGTGCTCCTGTTTTGATGGGGTGGGGAAGGGGGTCATTATTTTTGTATAGAGGGAGCTAGCAATCTGGAACAAACTGCTTTAGAAAGCGCCCAACTTTCCTTTCATTATTACCAAAATAAGAAACGTTTTTATGCAGCAAAAGGACTCCATGCTGCTTGTGTTGTGGAGAGGTTTTTTTCCACCCTTGTCAGATATTTTTACCAAGAGAAAAAGGCTCAGGAAACCCCTCAAGGAACATTAGTGTTCAGCCTTTTGTGGGGGGGAGGATGTGTTACTAATGGTTGGTAATTATACCTTTTTTTTTCCCAAGGAAATTCACAAATCTGACTTCTTTTCTTTGGAAAGGAAGAAATCCCTTTGTGTGTGCTTAAATGGCTGGTGTGCTTCTGAGCAAGCCTGCAGATGCATTGTTTGGAACTAGAAGGAAGTGAAAAGTGGCAGCCTAATTACTGAGCTGAGATGCCTCTAGAGACAAGGAAGGTGCCTACATCCGTGTGCATCTTTCTTGGGAAATCAGCCACTTCTGCTCCAGGAACTCTTTAGGAACCCTCTATAAAATCAGAAATACTTGACAGTTAGAAGTTTTAGCAAACAGAAGAGGAAAATTAGTATCGTGTATTAAGGACACGGTCATTGTTAGCAGTGAATAGACATGTCAGAGCCCTGTGTGCACAGCGTTCCTGTGTCAGCGGGCTTTGGCTGGGATGCCAGAAGCATCCATGTTGGGATTTCCAGATCCCAGACTCACCTTTTTCTTGGGAGTATGAAGAGCTGATGGTACCATTAACCCTCATCCTCCCCTTCCACCCCCTCACCATCCCTGCTTGCAATTGCTTCAGATTTCCTCCAGTGAACTACAAAGACAAAGCAATAAAGCAGTTCATGCACACCTTGACCCTTGATGATCCCACAGTACAAATTTATTATTGGACTTTTGTCTTAGTAATTGGCCTGAAGTTTCGCAATAATTTTTGTAATGGAGGAGACTCAGTGTTGCTCTGCTCCAGACACATAAATCAAGTACCTGGTTTTTTCCTCCTTAAATTTTGGGGATATTTGTGAGCTCACCGTAGTTTTGAAAAATCTTCTCAGCAGTGAGACAACTATATCTCTGTCTAGTTATTGAGTCTATTGAGATTTGAGAGACATGCTTCAACATAAGCAGCACTTCAGATAGTTTTTTTGTGCTGTGTCATTTTAGGAATGCCATAGTGCTGTTTCACTAGTCTTTTGCATATGTTAATAAAAATACAAGCCTCCTAAATATCCAGAGTTGTGGCATGTTAATGGTTCCTCAAGATTACAGGCAGGTGTCAGAAGCTCTTTAGGCTTTGCTAGGCTAGGTTATGCTTTAGGACAGAGCTATATGTTGAAGCTGCCCTGTTCTCCAGAAGCTCTGTGCTGCCCATCACACAAGGAGCCAGGAAGGGGCAGAACTGGGTACAGGTCTCCCAGCCGAGGGCTGCAGGACTTTGGTGGGTGCTCAAGGGAGACTCTTCTTCCTCTTGGTCCTGTAGCCCGAGGCAAAACATGGTTACAAGTTAGAGACACAGGAAGGGAAGTGGTCTTGGAAATGAAAAAAGCAGTAATACGTAATTTTGTCATAATTTTAGCATGTTACATAAAATAGCGTGCTGCCGCATGAGCTGCCAGATTATGGTTTGTATTTGCTCCGTTTTCTCTATATTCAGCTCTTTTTGCAAAATGCGACTAAAACCTAGTTGAATGCACAACTGGTGCCGTCACTTGTTCAGGGAGATCTCTTCCTTTGGCTGCGTGTTCGTGCATTTGTTTGTTCATACATGTAAACCAGCATGCTGTGACCGTGTGCACGCGTAGGTTCCCGCTACCGCAGTCACTCTTAAACACTAACACTCGCAACAGGCTAGTTTTCGTAGCTGGCACACATTTCTTTTATGTCTGGGTAAGGGAACTTGTTGTAACTCCAGGTGTCAGGTGTCAGGTTCTTGGCTGAGGCACCTTCTCAGTGTTGAATACTGTTTGGCTTTTTATCAGCATCTCGGTTCACTGCTCGTTCTGTTGTTCTCCAGAGTGCTCCCATTGTATATCCGACTGCCTTATTTCTGCAGCCAGCAGCCTGTGCCGCGCAGGTAACGCTTCGCTGGCTCCTTGCATGCCAGCAGATTTGTGCACGCTAGTGCTTTAGGAGTGTGCTTTGAAGCAAATCTCCCCTCTTTCACGTTGCAGAGCAGATTTGGCGTACACAAACGGGATGAAACTAAATTAGGAGTTGTGCTCCAGGTGCATACCTAATGTGCTTCCGCCATGTGCTGGTGGTGCTCATTTAAGGTGCTAAAGCAGACCCCCTCCTCACCCCTGAGATACATAAGAACCAAACGTCAGGTTTGCAATGCTAGCAGGGTCTCTACAGTACCAGTCTGCTCCTAGCATCCTCGCTGCGTGCTCCTAGCATCCTCCCTGCTTGCTAACGTGCAGGTAGCCGGAGATACCGTAAGCTTTTTCCCTCCTGCTTTAAGTTAAGGCAGCCTATGCTGGACTTTGCTTTTCACTCCATAAGCACGGCCTTTTGTGAAGAAATACAATAGTGAAATAAATCAAGCATGGAGTTGAAAGTTTAGGTTGTGTCATTGGACAGGTAGGCTCTCCTGACTGCTAGAGCTTAGTCAAGTCCCTCTCCTAATCAGATGTTCTCATTTGCCTGTGAAGATGTGCCAGTTTGTGCACAAAAGATGCTTAACCTCTTGCATCTTAATAGGCAATCTTTGCTAAATCAATAAATAATTACCTGTTAAACATACAAATTCGGTGTAAGATGGCAGGCTAAATTTGGACTCACTCTTACCTCTCAAATTCCTTTTCTCTTTCAGCTTGAGGGAGCCAGATCGGATTGTCATTTGCGTGTTTGATATATGCCTTGTCTCTTCTAGTAGTCTTAAATAATACCAGCATCATACCTCAATTTAGAGAGACTAAGTGCTGCAAAACATATGGCCAATAGGTAATCATAAAAGCATAAAATTTGCCAACATTTGGCAAGGGTTGTACGAAAACACACCAGACCTTCTGTAAGAAAAGAAGAATATTCCACAGTAGTGCGGGTTCTGCGTAACCGCTTCCTCTTCACTTCAGCGCCTGGCGCCATTTCAGGCTTTATTATCTGAGCACTGATACTGGTGTAACCCTATACTGGCCCTGCGTGGAGTCGTGGGAAAATAGCTGCTTTTACTCGGTCTCATTTGCTTGTCTGTTGATATTGAGGAGGGGCAGATCATAGGGGCATCAGAGTTTTTCAGTTCATGGGAGGGATTGTGATCTAGCACCTGGAGGAGTCATGGAGATGGCGTTGTCTTTTTATGGGTTTACGCTGACATGGGTGAGACCCTCTGGAATAATCCTGTAGTCTTTTCTCTATCAAACACCCCTTGCCTTCAGAAACTTTTCCCTGAAGAAGCCCAACTTCACCCCAAGTAGTTCTGTGAGCTCACCAGCCACTCTCCTCTCCCTGTAAATTTGCCGTCTTCCCATGGGTTTAAAACTGCTTCTCTCCCCTCCATTTGCCAGTATGAAATAATAGGATTGTTCCAGTGGGAGAGGAAATGTGTTTTGACACCATTGTGTCAGAGTGCCACTTGGAAGGTGATTTGTTTAACTTGTGCGAAGTTCCTGTTGGTGTTTCTTTGGGGTTATTATCATTTTGTAAACATTACCGAGTGCCAACTGCTTTATGTTTTCTGTTAAATAAAACATACGGTACAGCCCGTTCACATGAACTAATCTCCAGTGCCTGCATTGTTTTGCATCTTTGGGACCAGCATCTGTAAAAAAGACTGAATTTGGAATAAGGAGCTGTGAGGCTGTGGTCACCTCAGTGGAAGGGCAGGTCCTGACACCGGGGTTGACTCAGATTGGCAGAGGAATGATTCATTCTTCTTCCACACAGATCTGTGGCTCTGAGGTGTGAAAAATAAAATAAAATGAAGAGTTAAGGAATCCTTGGTTTTGTCTTATCCTACCCACTATGGACTGCTGACTTCAAGTGTTATCTCAGAGTAAAAAAATCCCTAATTTTTACATTTTTATAAGGACTGCTCATATTTACTTCCCCCCCCCCCCCCCCCCCCCCAATAACGCCTCCAGCTTACATTTGTGTTCTAGCAGGTGACAGAGATCCCTAAGGATTCCTCTTCATGCCCTGTGACACGACAGTACTGGCAGAGCAGCTGCATGTGAGCCACACGAATGCTGGGCCAGCTCCTGGGTGGACTCACTGGCCCCAGGCTGTCCAGCCCCCTGGGAGGACCCAGAGCAGGCAGAGCCGTGGGACTGCATGGCTCACTCCTGGAGGGTCAGGGCTCCCACGTGAGGCACGTGGGAAGGTGAGTATGTGCCCCTTGGTTGTGTGCTGCACCGAGATCACGTGCCGCTACAATTATGATCCTGTCAAGAGAGCAGGACCAGTAAATGAACCGTACGTAAGTTACCGAACATCAAAGGATTTATGAGTTGCCACATTTTCCGTTTGGAAGCTAATGTATCGTAAGGAATGACGACAGGCAGGAGAAGGTTATTTTAGTTCTGCGTTTTGAACAGCCGTTCCTATCTGTCGTCTTACGGAGGTCAGCCGTGCCAGCCAGGTGGGCCATGTGGCCCCTTCCAGAAGCGGACACGTGCGATGCTCTCTCTTGTCCTCCGTAACTAATGACACGAGGCTGATAGCTTTGTACTTGCATGTTGAATCTAGTGCTTCTGGGAAGCTTCGGACTGAGATATATTACAGGAGGGACAAATTCGTTCTGCCTCCCCCCTGCTTTATGTTGTATAATGGTGACAGAAAAAATGGCACTAGGAAAAGGCTGCTATTGTTAAAATAATTAATCTGGCTGATGGCCTCTTCCTAAAGGGCCCTTGGGAAAGAGGACTGCCAAAAGTAGGCTGCAGGCTGGGTGAATTTGCATAGTGTGAAAGGTGGGACATTTAATAATAAATCTGTATTTGTTATCTTGGCCTTTCACAATGAAATGGAAGTACTGCCAGTGCTTTGATGTCCAGAGTAAGTACCCTACAGTATTTGCTGTATTAGTCTAAAGTCATCTTTCATGGGGGAGCAAAAATAAAAATGAAAATAAAAAAGAGAAGGGCATTAAAGCAGGGTATTGTGGAGTAAGTTTTGATATGCTGAAATTTGTGAGTTTCTCTGGTTTTGGTTTCTGGAAGCTATGAAGAGATTAGCATAAATTTGGTTACACAAAGGATAAAGCCATTGTTAAAGGTGGTGGCGGTGAATGCAGCACAGTATAAATGTAACAATCTGCTTCTGCTAGTTTTCATCGTTTTCATGTTTCCTTGACAGAATTGTCTGCTCAGAATTTAAGTCCAAATCACCTCCCTCCACAGGTTTTTACGTCTGTCGTTGCTTTTTGAGCATAAATGGCCGTGTAGAAAGGTACCCAGCCTTAGCATAAAGGTGCTTAGTGGTGGCATAGCCAGCGTGTGTCAGGTGTCACTGACTACTGCCATCCAGTCACTAGTGTCATCTTCAGTATCATGTCATTTATCACCTGTCAATCAAGGCTTCATCTGTGGATAAACAGTAACCACTGGTTATGGCATGTAATTAGACGTCATTCTTCAGCAGTAGACAGGCTACTCATTTTAGTGGCTTTTATATCTAACAAGTGACACATTCCAAGCAATGAAGTTTATAGTTTTAAAAGGCTGTGTTGCCAGTTAGGTTGGTGAGGTTCATGTCTGCAAATATCAGGTGACAACTCCAGTCTCTTGTTTTCCTGCAAATGAAGCAAACAGGATGGTTATTATCAGCAGCACATCTGCCATCAGTGCAGGAAAAGTTAAGCTTTCAGGATGCAAAGAGATGCTGCTTACATGTATGATATTAGGAAAGGTTTTTTCCTCTCATTTTAACAATAGCAGCTTGTCTTCTGAACTTATTGCAACATTACACATAATGCTGGGAAGGTATTTTTTTTAAGACTGTAGCTAGATGATCTCTCAAGTGCTCTTTCCTACATGTGGGATGACTTTGAAGCTGCTCTGTTACAGTCTAGTAATGCCTTATCAAGGGTGGGCTTCGTGGCTTGTTTAGTGCATGACTCTCTTGGGTTACGCCAGGAAAGATTGTAGGAAAAACAAGCAGAAAACAAAACAATGGCTCAGGATGGCCACCCCCCAGTAAGAAAGTCCAGAACTACGTGAGAGTGCCCCAGGCATTGAGAGGAACGGGCTGATTTCTAGGCTTCAGCCAGATTGCACAACGCCTGGTGCCATGCAGGCAGAAGCCAGTCAGGCATGGCGTGCGGAGCGGGAGGGTGCGCTCTCCGGACGTCAAGGAGGCACTTTGAAACACACTGGCTAGACTTGTGAGGCCAAGATGCATGTGAAAATTAGAGTTATCAGTGTTCCTGTCCTGCTTTCCTGCTCATTTCTTTACTCACTGTGACTTTCCTCATCCTTTGCATATCCCCCTGTCCCTGTAATTGTCCAACAAGTTCTAAGTCTCTTGTCATTCTTTAGAATCAGTACCTTGCCATCTACACATCTGTGGTTCCCTGGCCTGCTTCACTGACAGATGCCGAGGGGCAAATCTTCAGCTGGTAAAAATAGAGCTCCCTGCAACAGTGATAATTTACACCAGCTGAGGATTGGCCACTTGTGCTCTATCTTAAAATATCCATCTCTGAGAAGCAATTTGTTACTTAACGAAGAAAATGCTCCTAGTCATCTATTTCTCATTTCAAAACACCAGGAACGTGGTTGGTTTTTTTTAGGCTAGGCTTTGTTTTTAATAGAAGCTGTGTTGTGTAATCTGGACTATAACACATATTCATAAAAGGGTATTTGAAATATGTATTTTATTTCTTCTTAAAATATTTTAAGAAAAGCATTCTGCATTTTGCCATGGGATATGTAAATGCTTTATACCTGCCAAATCTTTCTGGTTGGGAAGTATCCCTTCCACATTTTGGCAGATAAGTGTGGTTTTCCCCAGCTATTTTCCAAAATCCTCCCTGGAACCAATTTATTTAGCTGACTTCAAACATGTTCTCCATTTTAAAATGTTGGTTGGTGGGATGATTTTGTAGTGTAACTGTAATCTCTCATCATAGAAGTTAATGGATAAAAATACAACTTGCATCCCTATCTTTATAAGGACCCAGTCTGTGTCACAGCTGGAAGATCATCCTCCCGTACTGCATGGTGGTGCCTGAGTTGCGAGTGGGCTCCCCGCTCTTGCAGATACTGGTGATGTCTCATGTTGTGACTAACTGGGGGCCAGTGACTCTGGAGAAGGGCAAATCACCGCTGGGACTGATGTGCTGAGGTTGCTTGGTTCAGAAGAGCCACACAAGTCCGTCTTATCCAGGTTTTTAATTCTTTGAGGAATCTGAAGTTGGTCATACAAATTGGAAGCCACTGGCTAGCGACTCTTGTCTGATGTAGTCTCAGATTGTCTGGGGTTTTAAGTCCGAAGTATCTATGCAGTTGCTCCCCTGTCATGCTAACACTTATGTACCACGGCTTCTTCTTGCTCATGAACCTGCTGCAGAGGTTTACGTGTCCACATCTACCCCTGTACCAACTACACCAAACTGTAGTGCTTGTTTGTGTAGAGTAAAAAGATCTATTTTTACTCTCTTCTTCAAAGGATCCTTCTGCTTTCCTATCTTAAACCTTGTTTGAGGAAGCCTTAAGGAGTGAGAGAAGTTGAGTTTTAAAGCTGGAAGTACTGCAGACTCTTGAGGCTGACCGTCATTTAGCTTTTTAGATCTTAAAATGCTTGAAGTTGTGTACCCTACAGATTGTGCAGTGGGATTCCCAGAAATGCCCTAGCTCTGTATTAATTTGTAGTCTATATAAATATGACATGATCATGGTTTTTTTTTTTTTTTTAATATCTGGCTTGTACGGTCATATCAAACATCTTTAAAAAGAAAAAAAAACAATAGAGAGGCCTATTTTAAGTGGGAAAGCTGAAGAGTGAAGTAGTAGAGAGATGGAGGCAGGGAGATTTGGTACTGTTCAGGATGCTGTTATTGCATTAGGTGAAGTCTGGCTTCTTGCATAATGCATTAGAGCTGACAGGCTTGCTGTTCTTTCAGAGGCATCTAAATTGTATTTCAGTTGTCCCATGAAGATAGAAGAGTTTCTACAAGTGAGCAAAGGTGCATTGGTTTCATTACAGGTTAATTTGGGGGTTGTCTGGTTTGGTTTTCTGTGGGTGTTTTTGTTTGTTTGGTGTTTTGCTTTTGGTTTTTTGTTTTGTTTTGTTTTTCCCACAGCAGTGAATTGCATCCCTCCATCAAGATACAGAAAAAAGCAAGAGAAAATGCAAATATCTCAATGCTGGACTTCTCATATAGATGAGATAAAGAAGCTGGTGCTTACTCTGTAGAAGTAAGACTAGGAATCATGCTGGTGGGATATGAAAGGAGAGGATGTAGTTGTCAGTTCAGAGTACTGTCAGTGACAACTGAGCGTGACTCTTGTGTTACTTTCTAGCTGTTACTGCTTGTACCAACTCATTTGGACTTACTTAATAACCGTATTTCATCCTAACAGATAACCACCCGGGCTATCACAGTATGCAATAGTTGATGAACTCACAGAGCAAACCTTATCTTAGACCCTTCTTGTATTAATTCAGTTAATCTTCAGATTTAGGGTGCAAATAGGAATCTACTTATTTGTTCTAAAAGATTCCAAGGTTGCTTTCTTCCTTTTATACATGTTTTTCAGACTGTAGTTAATACAGATCTTTCATACAGTGAGCCACAGAGCCTATGATTTATTATCAGAATTTAGAAACAGAAGAGCTCTGTACCAAAGAAACGCAGCACGGGCAGCTGCCTTTTCTGGCTCTGATATCTGCCCATCCGGCATGTACCATAGCAGGTGTGTAGCCCCGAGCACACTACATGAGCTCCAGACTGATTACAGAGATGGAGGAAAAGGTGAAGTTACCAGAACAGAATGACTCTGAATGTTGACACTTTTTTATCAGGTAAGGGCACGGTATAAACAATTGTATGAACACTCTCTCTCCACTCTGAGGTGAGGAGAGATCCTGTAGGAAAGACTATGTGTTTGTCCTCTTCCGTTCCTTCCTTACACTGGCCAGAATTTGCATCTGACTGGGCTTTCTGCAAGAGGTTGTCTAATTTGTTTTCAGTGTTCATGCAGTTTTATTTGCTGGGGGAAAATTACTTAAAGGCTTTGCTTTTTTGAAGCTTGAAAGTCATCTTGTCTGATGATCTGACTGTGGTTGGACTGCAAAGGAAACTGAGAATATCCATAAGGTCTGGATCCTGTCACCAAGTGCAATGCTAGCTTGCGTCAACAGCCCTAATATTAGCTTTGTGGTCAGGCAGGTGGATTAGAAATCAAGTTGTTGTGGAGTCAGTGCAAGTATGAAGTTGTATCTGACAATCCCATCTTGGTATTATGTCGATAGACATCATTAGCATGCCAGCTGAGAACTTCGAAGCAGATGGAGAGCATTAATGGGTAGCGTGCAGTCATCCAGCAAAGCAGCAGCAACTTCTGAATAGAAAATGACAACATATAATCCATTTTGTCTGAATTGTCCAGTGCACGAGAACGTCTGACTGAGAGCAGTCAAGACATGATGTCATTTTCCCTGGAGAAGATGTTTGCAAAGTGCACTGCATCTCTTGTGTTCAGTATCTCTTCTGCTCCTCTGTTAAATGTTTTTGTTAGAGCATCCTCTTAAAGTCAGTTATTTGGCAACATAATACTGAGAACAGGGTAAATTCCAAGTACTTAAATTAAAATGTTGGGGTTTTTTTTTGTCTCCCAGAGAATACGTATGTTTTTTTCTAATCGAGGCTCAGTAGATCGACCTTTAGGCATTAGTATACCAATAAATCTACTAGCATGTCTGTTCTCTCCTTTCAGGTATATACACTCATAAATTCTCTAACTTACTAATTCATAGATTCAGGATATGCAAAACCTTGCAAATTCAGAGAAATGGGTAGTTTTGCAGTCTGTTGAAAGTACGTGTAAGTCGATTCCTGGGTTTGTGTGCAAATCCGTTGCCAAATTCGTGTGACTGACACAGACAGTTTTCCTCAATGTTGTTTTTTTATCTGATGGCTAGCATGAATGATCACAATCTTAGCTTAAAAGTTGTCCAGGACAATTTGGTGAGACATGATTCAAAATGGATCCTCTAAAGATTAGCAGTGGTTGAAATATTAGAATAAAAAAATGTAGTTAATGCCATTCTAATTCATTGGTCGGTACCTACGTTTCTCAACCCTTTGCTTGTCCCGAGGTCAGCACCAATTACGTGTAGTAGTAAACATCTACCCAACAGTTTCATCAGTGTGTGGAACCCACACATGTTAAATCAAATTCAGATGGAAACATCAAATATCAATACCATGCTTGCTCTTAGGGCTCTAGTGCCAGAGCTTAGGGCTCGAAGTTGGTTTAAAGCTGTGTTATTTAATGTAAAACTGAGAGTCTCTTCTGAATCTAAAATTCTATCTAAATATGCTTGTATGGGGAGAACGTGCCCATTTAAATACTGTATTGGCCATATATTGCCTGCTGCGCTGAGTATGGAGGTGCTCACAAAATGTAGCTGACTGCTGTCGTGCTTTTAGGACTCAGCCTACAACTTTTATTGATGGCCCATCTCTCAGCCCAGTGAGGAGGAGTCAGGCAAAGATCTAGAATAAAGAATTTGCATGGGACACAGCTGTTTGTCATGTTCGTGCAGGATACAGCTGCAAACCTCTGCTTGATACGCATTAAGTTCATTCAGCTCGGCTCACTGCTTCAGCATGACTTAAAATAAAAAGTGCGTGCTGCACTATATAGGATTGTTTAAGTTGTTTGGGAATAATTGTCACCTACTTGTCTTCTCTGTGCTGTCTTTGAATTTATTGACCACTTTCCTAACAGCCAGTTCACTTCCAAGCTGGAGAAATCTAGCCTGTGACCACCTCACCAGTCAGAAAAGCCTATTTTTGACCATTATCTCTGTTCCCTTTCTTCTTCCCTTTCCTTGATGTGCCTTCACGAAACAGCTGGAACTCCTGCAGAAACAGCTGGAACATGGCTGCTGTGTGGATTGCTACTGTAACATAGCGATTTTTTAATTACATTTATAAACTGTTAGCTTCTCTTGTGTTCTTAGGCATATGGTAAAGCAGGTACATGTGTTCAGATCTTTACTTACCTACTACCCTACCTCAGACTTTTCCTTGTAGTAGTGGGGACTCTGTTTTCGTCTTTAACTATCTAATCTCTTAATTTTAAAATGCACCATCATTTCTTAATCTTTTCGTTGACAGTGCTTTGAGTTCCCCCTTTTCTTTCAGAAAGGAAAGCAGTTCATTTGCCTCGTGAATATCGAAAATATGACTTACGGATAACACAAAAGGGGAACTTACTGGAAGAAACGTTGCAACTTTTCTTTAAAATTCCTTCGTTTGTATTGTAGTATTGATATTAAATGGTATCATAAATTATACTGCAACCTTTTTTCTTTTCTTGCCCACACAGAGTATTCAATAAAAGAAAAGACAACGTGACTGAATCTGTGAAAATGTCTGTATATATTTGTCAGAAAAATACAGCAGAGTGGCATTATGTTCAGGACCCAGTCAGAGTGGTAATTATTCTTTCAGCAGTTTAAGACTGTACCTGTTCTCTGCGTTTTAAGTGGCTGCTGAAGAACAAGGCACCGCAAATCGATTAAATATTAATTGTGACATGGAAATTTTCAGTCTCCTATTGTTTGGCTGCATTGATCCATAACCTGCGTTTAAACAGCGTGATGCAACAGATTCAATGTGATGGAAGGTGGTATTTTATGTGAAGTCCATCTACAACTGTATGGAAAAAAATATTTGTACCTTCAAGTGTGTCTTGGGAAATTGTTCCGTGTTAGTTCTGCACACAAGTAACAGTGAGGTCAAATGAAAATTTGCATACTGCAGGATTCATCTTGTAGCTTAGTGGACTTTTGTTGGGCAAAGCTCTGATAGCTTTAACAGAAGGATATTATTTTGGTAAAGAATATGGGTCAGTGCAAGACTTGTGTGATAAAGAATTAGTAGACTGACTTGTGTAGACTGCAGAGCTCGCCTTAGCAGATCTCCCGCACACCTCGAAATGCCCATTCTATTTAAGCCATTTCTGTCCTTACTGGGACGTAGTTTAATCAATAAGGAATATCAGCAGAGTTTGTACTGTATTTGCAAATCTCCAAAGCTTCTGATCTCTGATGCTTAACATACCACAAGTCAAGTCACGTGCTGCAGGATGTATTTGCTACCCCGGGTGACGTGATGGGGCTGGCTCGCGGTGCTCCCCTCGGGGGGAGGATGGGTGCAGCTGGGCTGCCTTAGCGCAGGGGTGCCCCGTGGTGCTCCTGGGGCGATCCAGTGCCCCAACCTCCTTGCTTTCTGTAGCCCAAACTGCTGCAGCCTGCAAGGGGTTTGTGCTCCATATTGCCTACATGTGTCTCTGCCAGACACACACTTTTCCTTTCGTTTGAGGAAATCTGCAAGTGCTCGGTTATGGCAATGAAGGGCATGATCCAGACGTGTGGGTTTCCTCGGTGCCACGTTGCAGCCAGGTGGCTTGAGGCAGCCTGGGTTTGTATGGACGGGCAGCGATCACGTCCGCGGGCTGCAGGTGTGAAAATCTCTGTGCTTCCGTCACTAAGGTGTCGTGCCCAGGCTCTCCCAGGGTGTTTGGGATTAATTTTTGATGTGTACTTTTTAGAAGTCCGCAAAGTGCGTATTCAAACTACAGCGATTGTTGTTAAAGTTTACTATAGATTTTAATGGATGTTAATACAGTTTTCCCTCCAAGTGCAATAAAAATTACTCCTAATTTGATTTTACCATCAAAAAAAACTTTCCTATGCTTTGGTTTTATTCTGTATATTTTTAATCACTTCCCATTTCCAAGTGCATAATTTTGTGTTAATACACTGTTGGAGAACTTATTCTGTCCTAAAAACATTAATTGTTTTGGTATCAAAGTGTTTCCCTTGGTGTATTTCTACCACTGGAGATTAAGACATTTCCTCAGTTCTGGCATGTTTCATGCTTTGAAATATTTACCTCAAGCTGTTTTTCCTGTGTTATTTTCAGTCCTGAGGCATTTCGCATGTTGAAGGGAGTCTACGTTTTGTGAATTTTAAAATGTTTTGTGCAGATTTGGTTTTGAAGCTCCAACACATTTTCTAACCGTAGGACAACTTACAGACATTTATGTGTGTGTGTGTAAATGTTTCATACACATCAGTCTTTAATATCACATTTAATAATGACACAGGCTAAGGGCACAATGTAGCTACAAGAAAGAAGTGCAGAAATTCAGTGCTTAGTTGACAATATCAGCTTTGATGTGAAGTGCTGACCCTTCAGCCATGCAATGCCTGGCTCCCTACTTGACCCAGCTGCCCTCCTGTTCTGCAGCCACAGCTCCCGTATCGTCTCACCAAACCCTCATCGCTAGTATTCCACTCGTTTACTTCAGTCCTTTTCCCCCTTGGTTAAGCTTCTCTTTTTTGATTTCATACTTGAAGTCTTAAAAGCTTGCCCTCTTACCATGTTTGTCATCACATTACTGGAGTCTCACATGTATCCTCCCACCTTCTCCTTAGCAATTATTTTGTTCTGAGGCAATGCCTTTACGGTCAGCTCACTCTTCTCAAACTGGCAACAAAATCCTTAGGTAGTTGTCCCTCCAAGCTAGTTGTTTATTTGAAGTCACTTTTCAATTTTCAGTGTCTAAAGCCGAGTACCTACGTCTTTGAAGGGGGTTAGACATGTAAACACAGATGTAAAGACATTGTTTTCCAGCGCTCTTGTTTGAATGGTACTGTTGTGATGGTGTTTGGCACCTAAATGCTTTGGACAGAGTATCTGAAGAGAAGGAGGAAAACCAGATTCTCAGCTAAGGCAGAGATTTCTTACCAAGCTTACATGATGGTTTTACAGCAGCTGAATGTGGCAGGGAGGAACACTGTGCTGGCAGAAAGCTGCAGAGATGGTGTGGTGGTTCTGTCTATTTGTTCCACCAGGTGTAATGTAGAGGAGAGCACGACTGAGATGTTGCTGGTTAAAAAAAGGACAGGGAAGTCTTGAAGGTGACAGAAGAAAATTTTGCTGTGCCTCTCAGCTGCATCAAAGAAGAGTGGCTTGAATAGGGCCTGACCTTGTGAGCTTCTCACCAAGGCTGTATAAGCAAGGGATACGGCAGAATCAGGTCTGGGTATCTGTTTGAGAGTAGAGGCCAATGTATATTTGTAATATTTATCTTAAGTATCCTGTATTTCTTGAAACATCATTATTTTCCACTGGAAAGAAGGCCATCATTTATCTTCATAAGCAATTTTATCCTTCTTTCTGCTTATTAACTTTTTTCCTCTATTAATCTACTGCTCATCAGTGAAACATATTGCAATCCTCAGTAATCACCTATTCATGACCCATCAGTCTAGCGATCGTTATTTTTTAATATTATTAATATAAAGTTGATGTTATATCGATTCATCAACAGCTGGTTAGAAGTGAGTCACTTCCACTGTTCCAATAGCATTGCCCAAACTTGATGTGTTTGAATACAGTGTCGAATAGATGCGAGCAAAATCTTTGCGTGTATTTCTGTGCTCAAAAACTGCTCAGTCACAGCAGCCTGCGTCTCAAAAAGATCTATTTCATGCTGTTAACTAATTACAAAGAACCATAAATACTCAGTGCTCCACAGACATATATGGGGCTTGAACTGTGAGCCAAGGCAAGGTCACTCCAAATTAGACATGGCACAGCAAGAATTTGCTGTGAATGGGCACGGCGCTACTCCGTGTACGTTAAATGGCACTTGTGGCAGAAGTATACGAGCATTTCATGGGAGCTGCTGGGTTTTATTCCCTCCGTGGTGCATCTGCATCACTTCTGCATCTTCTTGAAGATGTGCCTCCACGCCGGCACTGCTGGAGCTTTGTTGGTTTTTTTAGACAAGAAGATTTCATCAGAGGCCCTGGTGGGAGGTGATGAGATTTAGAGGGAATCAGAGAATATGCCCATTCACATTCCCATGCCATCTGTCTGTCTCCTCAACTGTCCATTCTCCACTATGTCCTCTCTGCCCTGCAGTTTCCTTAGGGGTTGGCTGGCTCTCTGGAGCGATCCCTGTGGAGTGGAGAGTAAAGGTGGGAATAATGTGGTGCCAGCTGAGCCCCTCAGATAAGGGGAAGGTATTTACACAGAGGGCTGTTGCATCTTCAGCAGTTGGGGCACGCAGGACTTAACGTTTCTGTAAATAAAGCTCTGTCCAGCTGCTCGGCCAGCTTCACGCATTTCTTCTTGTAGATGGCCTCCGGTTTTCATCTGCCCTGGCTGATTCTGGCACACGTTAGCTGATGGTTATTTTGTCGTCACTCATGGCCGGTGTATTTCTGTTGACCATTAAGAAACCCTACGGTTTCTTCTAAATGACTGTTTTGTGCAGCTTCTCGGCTGCCTAGTTGTAATCTGTGAAAGCTAATACTCCATTTAATAACTAAAATCCTATTTTCTGGGATATTATTTTCACGGGTCAGTGGTTTTACTGAAGTCACCACTAAAGCTTTATTGTAATCTCAGCTGGTACAGATGAAGCACAGCTTCTGGTGGTTTTTTTTTTTTAAAAAAAGCATCAACAGGCTCGCTGCTCTGCCTTTTTCTTATCATCTCTTTTTTGCTTAAATAAAACTGGTCATTGTCATCTCATGTTCTCACCTATGTGAATGATTGGTTTGGAGTGTGTTGTATAAAACTGCGAGCTTTTGGTGACAAACCTGTTCTTTTAATTTTAACCTCCATCTGCCATTCTCTCTGTTTGCTTTGAAATAAAAAAAAAAAAAACAAAACTTCAGAGAGGAACAAAATTTGACAAGAAAATCCTTGTCTAGCTCCTGTCCCCCCTGCAACAGAGGTCTCTTTCCACATCTCTGCAGAGATCGTGCACAGGTTTGGTGCACCCACCTGCTCGTTTTCGCGGGGTGGTTGCTGGGTGGTGCGAGGTGCCAGCCCTCGGCGTCGCAGAGTTGCCTGATCCTGGCGCTGGAGCAGCCGCTGTGCTCCACGCCGGGAGCCAGATGAGGCGTGGTGAATGGGGAGATGCTCGGGAGAGGGGGAGTGGGTGAGCAGGAACCAGGGAAAAGAAAGTGGTTTCTCTTGCAGAGATGCAAATCTTTAATGCACACGAAGTGAACAGCTTTGGGGTGCAGAAATGAGTTAGGCTCTGTGCTTTACGGTTGTTTCTCTGTACCTTGCTTTTCTTCGCCCATCTCTGTTCTTCCATCAATACAGAGCTGTTGTATATTCCACGTTTTCCTTTTTTTTTGTAGTAATGAAATAGTGGAAAATTGTATTTCCAGTGTGATACAGAGGGTGGAGGGGAAGATGAACAGCTTTGGCTGTGATCCTTCTAACTCTGTGTGCTTCAGAAATGACAATCTGCAAGTTTCAGGATGCAGGGAGGGCCAGGGGCTCAAAGAGGCGGGCAAGGGGAAGCCCCTGCCCCAGGGCATCAGGCACCTCTGTGGGCATGAGGATAGGCCAAGGTCAGGCTGGGATGTTAACCCCCAGGCTGGGCAGGGCTGGAGAACCGGCATCCTACAGATCACTGGGGCAGGGACTGATGGGCCCTGTCTGGGCAGAAATGGGGTCACGGACCATGAGGAAAGAATATTAAGGTATTCATTTAAATACCCTGCTTTGCTTCTGCTCTACCAAAACCCTCATTGAATGAACTAAATAAAAATGAAACCTCAGTCTTGCCAAAACAGGATGGAGCTTTTATTGAATATGGACCTGAGAGATTAATTCAGTGTTCCCAGGAGCTAAGAGCATGAGAATATCAGCAAATAAAACTGTGGTTTGGGATCCAAATTGGATAATGAAGTTGCTCCCATATTGGCTTGTCTTAATTGAACCAAATGGTTTACCTAGTTTGCTTTGCATATTACAGAATATATAACGTGCTTTCTGTGCTGGTTTCTTTTCGAGCTTGTTCGTTTTTCTTTGTTCTTGAGGTGGTTGTAGGGGAAAAGGCCCTCATCAACTGCACGCCTAACAATGAGCTGGTTTTATTCCAGATGCTGAGTTACTGGTCAGAAGTCTCTGCAGTCAGCGGGAGGTCTAGCTTTCAGTACTGTAACCTCAGCCTAATCAGGGAGAGAGCCTATTAACGTGCAATCAGAGTTTTTCAGTGTGGGGTAACGAGCAGACCTTTGTCACTGGCTATGCTGGGTATGAAATTACAGCTATTGCATAGAAACCTCTATGCTAAACTAATCCTTCAATTGGTTTCCATCCGTTTTCTTTCTAACATTCTTTTTTCCCCAACCTCTTGAAGAAAATATATGCAGGAGTACGTTAACACCCTTCCTCCCCTCCCACAGTGCCCACGTCTGCCTCTGCTGACAAGTCTTGTAGCACTCTGAAAATAAGTAGTTTCTGGAGGTTTTTTTCTGACTGCAAAACAGAAAGGAAATTCTGCCCCCCTTTTAGAGAGATGTAAAACTTTGGCTGTATCATCTGTAGGTTGGGCTAATGTCGAGCAGGAGATGGGCCCCTGTCTGTTCAGCCCAACTTGCCCATCCACAGAATCATCCCTTTTCACCGCTCTCTGGAGAAGAAACTTCTTGTCTAGATCTATCCCTAACACACTGCCCTGCTGAAGGTAGGAAGACTAGGAGGAGACTATGAGTAAGAGGAGCAGTGTCTTTGTGTGCAGCTTAGAAGGGCTCTTTGCTAAACATGAAGTGCTTCCAAAAAATTTCCGGACTTTTCTGTTGGCATAATATGGGATAGCTTAGAAATTACAACGTAAGCTGCAAATTAAAGACATTTTTAAAAATATTGGTTTAGAAATAATAGCTTATGCTATGTTTAAGACTGCAATAGCCTTACTTTCTAGACTGATATTTGTGGATTATGCTTGAATGGCTCAATCCTACAAGCTACTGAACAAATCTGGCTTTATCCAGGCTTTGCTCTAGCACGTGCATGATCTGCAGAAGAATAGAGCCGTTTGCACACTCATCTATAAGCTTCCATGGAGGCGGGTTTTTTTTGAGCTACTCGAAGCCTGAACCTTGAGCCGTGCAGCTGAAGTGCTTTAGTTTTTTACCTTTCGCACCGCTCCTTTTTTCCTGCCCAAAGGAAAATTGAGCTGCCTCACTGGGCATGGGGACATCTAATACGATGCTGAGTTTAAGTTAAACAGTAAGTCTTGGTTAATATTATTTCTAGTACTTTCTGAAACACTTCCATCAGTTATGTACGCAGCAGTCCCAGGATCCAAGTGGGTAAGAGTTGCAGCTCTCCTGGCTGCCTTGGTGTGCATCTATTTTGCAGGGCCTGCCTCCTCTTCATGGGTTGTCTCACAATTCTTGAGACATCAGTTAAAGTCTCTCTGCTGCTTTGAGCTTAAAGGCTGTGGCTAGATCTGTCCTTCCTGGAGGTCAAGATTTGTAGTACCTTTTCTCCAGTCCACCCCTCCACTGTATTGGGCTCACAGGCAGTCATTTCAGACCTACGTGGAGTGCATTAAGACCAGGCTCTGCACCAATTTTCTGTGGGGTCTTGATGTCTGTGTCCTCAAAGCCTTGTGTAGCACTGCAATACTCGTTGTTTGGTAATGCCCAAGAATATAGCATCAACTGAGCGATTTGATTCGTTTAGACTTATCTTCCAAATAAACTTAAACCCCAAAGGGTATGTTTTAGGAGAGAGATTGCATAAGGCACCTGTCTGAGTGCCTTTAGCCAATGGAGCAGTGTAGTCAGCAAAGGCTTGCTTCTGCCTGGGATAACTCCAAAGCTTTTCCTGAGATTCAACACAACTCTTGGCTTTTGGCATTTGTGTTCAGTACTTCTTGCTTTGCTCCTGGTGTACAAGGAGAGAAAGTACTCCTTTCTCAACCCCCATTTATTCAGTTTGTGTTTCATTTGTCTCTGCTTTTGTCTCTCCTTTAACATCAAAACCTTTGGTCCACATCTCCAAGTGCCCTAATCCAGTTGAGACTCAAGAAGGGTCAGTGGTTGGCCCTTATTTTGTGGAGGCTGTGTTCCTACGTATATGTATACCACTACGGTGTCTGTCATCTTTGCAAACAGCACAACAATGTTCAGTTTGTGACACATTTAACAAGCAATAAAATGCTGAGCTCCAACCCTGGAGAGGTTCCTGAGAGATGTCAGGTGCAGGAGAGGGATTGCAAGACTCAGGAGGAAGCCGAGTGTGGGCAGCAAAGGTGTTTCAGGTGCTAATCCTCAAGCTCTGGCACCTCCGGAGATGCTGAATACCCTTTCCCCAGCAGGATGCTGAATAATAGCATTTCTTGGAGAACAAAATATCACCAGCTTAAGAAAGGGTAGGCTGGTCAGAATCTTTATGCCTCCGTTTGTTGTTGGCAATTGGTAAACGCATTTTATTTAAATAAAAAAAAAAGCTGAATTATAACAAAACTCTACGTTTTTTCTTTGCACTGAGCCCCTCCTGAAGGCCCTTTACTGTACTGGCTGTTCTGCCAGGGTGGTATTCAGCACAGACCCCCTCTAGGCAAGCCCTGGGCCCACACAGCCTCCCCCAGTAAGCATAGCATCCTGGGGCTACACAACAAATTCCTCCCCTGCAAAACCTGGGGCTTTATTTCGACACAAGAATCCGAAAGTGGCAACCCAGGGGGAAGAAGAATTCCAATTCAGACTTCCCACACGGCAATACAGAGACTTACCACTGAGTCACTGAAGCTGCTTAAGAATATTGTTATAATATTTTCTGAAAACAACATTCCTACCTGATAAAGCTGAAAAGTGTTCAGGCCATGTAAAATTCAATTCCCTGTTAAAAGTGTCCATTTTCAACTGCCTTTTTCTCACTGAATTTAAGAGACATCTTGTATCTGCAGTAAAAGGATTTTCAGCCAGGAAATGTCGCTCAGATGGAAGTTCATTTTTCGGGTTGGGTTGTATTGCAGCTTCAGATGCTTGAGAAGAATGAGGTACAAAGGGGAGCAAAGGCTCTGTTTAACCAGAGGACTCTTAGTGCACGTGGTCTTTTGAGAAGAAAAAATACTGGAGAGAGTGTTTTGTTCCCATCTGCGATACAGAAGCCACAACGTATATTCTATATCATCCTAGTATCAGCGAATGCATTTCATGTGAATCCAAAGGAAACATTTAAATGCTTTATTTCATTATCTCAGAAGATCTTTTCCAGGCTTTGGTTTAACATATTGGTTTTGTGTTTTGCTGTAAAAGACAAAATACTAAAATTGGACAACATCAAACATTCACTTTTGTGTTGTGCTATAAAACGTGGTGTAATGATTGATTAGCAGACCCGTACTTCTAAGCATCAGTTGGGTGTTCCAGGAATGAGCTAGTAGACCAGCTCGTTCTGTGCTGTCTAGCAGGGGATGCTCACAAATCAAAAAATAATAATAATAAAAAAATCAGTTTCATACATACCTTTAATGTGTACATGGCTAAGGGTCATCTGATATGAATATTATCTCATCTGTTTTGGAGCTGTTATATAGTCAGTGCTTGAGGACAGACTTTTAATTGACCACTACTAATTAGTCAAGCTCTACAAACTGTTAAGCAGGGCACACGTGGGCCTCTTGATGCAACCAGAACTGGTGGAACGTGGGGATGAAACATGGCTGGACATAGCTACAGCTTCCGATAAATGCAGTGCGTGTGTGGCAGTTGGTGCTGGTGCTGTGAGTTAGGACTGGCTGTAAGGATGCAAAGAGAATGGTCAAATGCATTGCTGAAATACTGGCACTCAGAATTAATATCATAAGTACTTCAACAGGAATTAAAGACTATACTTCAATGTTTGCACTTTGCCTTTTAGGAAAAATTCATTAATATGTCTGTTTTTCAGGCATGTATCTCTGAATATTGGAATATATAACACAGGAACTCAGGATTCTTAGTCTTAAACTCTGACACAGAAAATTTTGATGTAGCTTTACAGATTTGTGTTGTCAGTCTGTGTCACTGTACAAATACAATCAAGAAAGACGAGGAAAAAAGGGAATGTCAAGGAATATTTTGACTAAAACCATTAAGTATCAGTGTTTTGGGGTTTGTGTGTTATTTTTCTTTAAACTAGAGTCGCTGTTAGTGTCAGCTTTGCTTGCTGGAAAAGCCCTTCCATGTTAGTAGAGAGCTTTCTCCTGTTAATTGCCCAGTGAAGTTAATTCTAACTTACACGACTGACCTTTAGATCTGAGGACAAAGACATCCAGGATTTGCATTCCACTTAAGACCGGATTCATTGAATCAGTCTTAGACCTAATTGCACTATGAATTGCAAAATACAGTCCTGTCTGTGAGATGCTTTCATATTTCGGCCTCTTTGTAATAACGTGTTAATGGCACGGGGCATTGAATTGATCTTGGTAATTATATTTCTGCAACTCCACAGAATCTCGCCGACCTTTTAGGTGATGCAAGGAGAGCTAAAAGCAAATAAATTTAAACTGCGTAGTAATAATTACATTGTTCTTGCATGTGCCCAATATTTGTACTTTGTATTTGAAAAATTGAAGATTTATAGTATTTTGTTCCTATATTTTACTCCATGATTTCATGTCATCTTTCGTTGCAAGAATGTTGACGGTTATTTAAGTCCCTTCAGATCCCTACCAATGATCCCTAACTTTCCTGGGTACTGTCTTTTGGAAATGATTTATAAAAATTGAAAGAGAATGTTTTAATAAAGCTAGGCTTCAAATAACTGATTTTATTTAAAAAAAAAACAACAAACAAATTAGATCCATATATCCTTGGATGTCTTGATTAGAGGAATTATTCTCAGTTTGACAGAAGCAAGTGCAGCTGCAGGTGTGAAAACAGCTGCTCTGACTGGGTTTGATTTGGTCTGTTACTCCCGAACTGTAGAACAAATTTTTTCCTGTTTCATATTTTGATAGTTGACCTACAGAGGACACCTCTGTGGATTTTCAGTTTTCGAGTATGGAGATGACTGATCTAAAGAGTAATGTCTAAGATTTTCAGAAGACCTGACGATTTTACGTGCTGAATTCTGCTGAAATTATGATGGAAATTGACTTCCCAAGTCATTAATTCTTTATCATCTATGTATTTTATTCCCAAACAAAAAAGTTAGGGTTTATGTAGGTCACAAAACAAGTGTGAAAACTAGGAAGTGTTGATTCCATGTTGCTCGTTTAACCACAATGCTGATATTTTCCCAAGAAGGGATTGTTTTTAGCACTTCATAATTTAAGTAAATCTCATTGAAATACCATAGAAAAAGTGTAAAACATTTTTGTGGCATAAGGAACATCTCCTTAACTTTCTATGAGAAGCTTTTTGCAAGTGATGGGAGAGCTTAGTACCTGGAGGAGATTCCTCTAATTTGCAAAATAGGCTTCTCCTCAAATTGGAAGGAATTTGGTGTCATCCCTTGTGATTTGGCTGTATCTTTTAATTCTACAAGAGCTAGCTATTGCAGCAGGTAAATCCAAGGAAAATCGGTAGTATTTTGCTTGATGAAAGTTTTAGGTTACTCTGAAAAGTCACATAAAAAAATAAAATCAGTGAACTGTGGGGAAGCAAAGCCAGGTGGGATTGCCTTAATGAGTCTCCCTTGATTTCAGGGGTTATATTGTCATTTATACCACCTGAGGGAGTCTAGCCTGCAGTTTTTAGTCAGCAACATTGAAATTTTCCTTCTGTTTGGCTGGTCAAATGGTGTAATGGTAATCAGCATGTGAGAAAGGGCAAATTTTAGAGGGGTGGTGCTAACACAGGGAGTAGGAGGAGCTGGATGACTATCACAGTGCTCTTGTCCTCAAGGAACTGGGTGCTGGTGTATCTCAAAACTCTTAAAGTAATTGTCCTTCAAATTATAAAAGAATGAGTTTTCTTTTTCAAGTGTCTTGTCTGTGTAACTCTTCTCTGGTTGCTTTTTGGGAGAGAGACACTTTTCCCTTTTCTGTTTCAGAGAGAAAACTCATTCTTACGTTTTTTAGGGATTTACTGTGGCCACCACGATTTTATGTTTCTCATTGCTCTGATGAAACCATGTTTCTTCTCTATGCTTTTGTGCTCTCCAGTGCAAAATAAATCAGTGAACAAAACAGAAATTACCTAGAGACTGGGCTTTTTTATTTTTGTGTGGTTGTTTGTTTTTTTTTTATAAGCATACTTTCAAATGAATCCTGTCTGCTGGTTGAGAGACTTCTCTGGCAGCCCTGAGGAACCATACAGGACTGGTGGGGAAGGCACTGAGCTCGAAAACAGTTCTTTAGCAGTAGCAGTAGTACCAGTTTTATCAGAATGTTTTGGAGTCTGAGACCAGGATCTGATTGTCCTAAACTTAGGTCTAAAATGACCGACTGTAGCATCGTGAACGTGTTATTTGGAAGCGAAGAAATACCTGGAAGTTTTTAAGCTAGCAAATAGGATGTACTTTTTTCCCCAGGGAGTTTTCTTGCGAACGGGTAGATTTAGTAGCTCGAATCAGTGCATATTTAAAAGGCTGCAGGTAGCTCGTTTTAGATATGTTTTGTCCAACTCAAGCTGCAATAGGGCGTGTTCTTGGCAAGACAGTTGCCCTGTGAGTGCTTCTAGCCACCATAAATCTCCTGAGGGACTTTTCTACAACATTCTGCAGTTAGTGACACTAACACACGTGTGTCTATCAAATCTGAGCATCAATGAAGGGAAACACTGTAGGCATGTATCTGTATAGATGAACTGTAAGACATAATTTTGCTTAAACTGTGATTTTTAGCCAGAATTTTTTGGTGATGCTTGTAGAGGTTGCAAAATAAAGTGCATCAACAGAAAGGCAGCAGTCCTTCAAGGCAGGATTAGAATTACAAAGCCAGTACCAGTGCTGGGAAAGTTTATCTTAATAGGAAAGTGCCACTCCTAACACAGGCTAACAATAATAAATGTGTTTTGTAGAAAAGGATCAAGGATTCACTAGGGCTTAAGAGATTTGCTGTGTTGAGGCCATAAGACTCATCTTCCTGATTACCATTTTGCCTCCTGCCTTTATTTTCTTTTGATACACGTTTCTTTACTGAGAACAATTAAAGATTGAACCTAGCGCTTGAACTCTTGTTTTTCAATGATTGAAAACAAAATAGATTTATAGAAGAGGATGAGACAATATAGCAATCAAGAAAAAGACATGTAATTGCATATATTTTTCTGGTTTTGTTACGTGATTTAAATACTAACTTTGCAGTTGTGACTCCTTTTGAATATCAAAATATTAGTAGTGGCAAAGAGTTGCATTTCACGTTTAGCAAGAAGTGCTAATGCAGATGGGCAAATACAAGTCTTCCTTTGTTTGATTGCCCTCATGAGGTTTTATTGGGGGGCAGAAATCAGTGACCAAGAAAGATAAATATTTTTTAAAAATTCAGAAAGTTAACTGCCACTCTCTTTTGAGGTACCAAGTGGCATACAATATAAAAATATTAAAATTGGGAAGCAGAAGTAATTTTTTTAAGCAAATTGATGAACCCTGCCGTGGTACTTTGGAGGCCATATGTGTTTTATATGAAAACTTCAGATAGCTAATTTTGAGTCTTTTTTATTTGTTTGTTTCAAATCAGTATTGTAGCACTGAATTCTGTTAAACTGCTTTGCTGTACATCTTCCAAGGGGTTTTATTGGTTAATGGGTATTTTTTTCATCTCATTCACCATATGCGTCTGCTCTGCACTTGCTGATTCAGCTGTCTTTTGAACTTAACATATATCTGTTGTTCAGAATGGTCCTTCAACACAGAGCCATTGTAAGTAAATAAATTTACAGCTGACAGTCTTGAAAGACAGCTGTAGTCTTCATCTTGGATGTGCAGAACAGGAACATAGTGATTTAACTTCCTTCTCATGCTCAATGTTGCTTTGTGTTCGTAACGCTGCCTTACCCTTCTGTCTTATTAAAAATTGCCTGGTCTATTCATCTATTTGCTGTAGTTCAAATAATTTGTAAATCATCCTTTTTAAAACTCTTGTGTATCTTCAAAATGACTCTTTCGAGCTGTTTCTATAACCATTATGATACGCGATTGGAACTGCAACCCTTAAAGAATTAAATGAGTCTTGGTTAGGCCATTCTGCAGTGAAGAGAAGAATTATCCTGAATTACTGAAGCTCAAAATCTAAAGTTCTCCCTAAAGTTCAAAAATGTCTCCTAATTTCCTATATGAAGGAAATAAATTTCTGGACTCTCTCAGCCCAGTGAAGTTTAATTTTGAACATTGTGAAAGTATTCATGTTGATTGGGAATTTTGGCAAGCTGGTGCTCATATGGCATCAGATGGCACTTTTACGAGCACCTCAGAAGTAGGCCTCGCAAAGATAGGCACCAAAATATGAACTAGTCATTCCTCCCCAGGCAAATTACATGGGGAAAAAGAGATTTTTCTGGATCTGTTAAAGTTTATGTGGGATAGAATGCCAAATCTGTTAATCGTCGCTGCAGGATTCTCCTAACTAGCAGCTGTCACCGTATTCATTGATCCAAAACTTGAAACGTCTGAATTCCGAGTAGATACAAACTCTCCATTTTAGGCACCTCTCAAACAAGGTATTTGTTTTTTTCCCTGCATTGTTTATACCTGTATATGGGATGCAGATTTTTAAAAAACATGCTATGGGATTTGATGGTTTGGATTTGCTTTGGAAGTAATTTCTTGCACCTAGATTTCAAATTTGAAGGCCTTAATTAGGGGAAACAGGGTCATCTCTTTTGGTTTCCTGAAAGCAACCATAAACAGTTGCAGAGTTAGGATGAAGCATCTACCAGTGATTTTTTTTTTTGCCTTTTTCAAAATTTAAATCTGAATTTTAAACTCTTTCACCTTTTAATTACTACTGATAGAGCTCTCTCACTCAAAGCTATTTACTTTTATTCCTAAAATTAGTGCAAAGGCTGTTGAAGGAGCTGGAGGAGATGAATAATTTGAGTTTTGAAACCTAGAGCCACTGATATCAGAAGATATAAGGAAGTGTTACTTATGCCTTTTATGTATGCTTCCTTACTAAACATGCTCTCAATTTTTCCAGGGAATTTTTGGTGCTGAGAATATTGCACACATCTGAACAGGACAGGGCTTTTTAACTTCAGCCGTGGGCAGGAGGCCGAGGCTGTGGAGTTGTAGTTGGTGTGAGTTGTCAGTACGGTCAAATGAGTTACGTGGAAATTATTTAATCCCGTTGTACTGAAACGTTTGAAAATGTGAAAACAAAATGACTCGATGTTCCTGAGCAAGCAGAATTAAGAGGCCTTCAGCGTGCTCTTTCTGCATTTCCCAGACAGATGAGCAGCCATGTAATCAACAGAGCTGTGTTGAGTTATTCTGGCTGAAGGTCTGGCCCTTGTGGTTTTGAATTTAATATGAACTGGTGTCCGCAAAACTCTGATGTATGGAGCTTTGTGTAAATATTGTCAGTCTAAAAATACTTCTGTAGAATCACTCAGAGGATAATGTTATAAATATACACATGCCAACAATATGTAAATATTCTTGGCGGAGAAACTGAGCTGAGATTACGCGTCTCAGATCACCTTCACCAGAATTTAGGAAAATATTTGTAGTTATTACAGGGTTTCTAAACAACAATTAAAAGCTAATTGATTGAAATGGTTCAAAGGTTCAGTTTTCCATGTAATCATTGAATGAATGAAGTTCTGGTGGCTGAATGGTTTGAGAGCTTCAAATAATCTTGTGTGGATAGAAATACTTAGAACAGATATATAGGCAATTAAGGGACAATCTTTGCACTTTTAGTACAGAAAGAAATTAAACTCGTTTCTTACGAATTTGGGAGATCATTTGAAAGAAAGAATGACTCCTGGGAACTAGGAAGTAGCATTTATGCATTATTAAAATGAACCTATGTGGATTGTTCTGTGTTTTAGAGCGAAATAACTGAAGAGGTTGAGCTGGATTTAGATCTTCTTGATTTTTTAATTCTTCTGCAGAGAGGGCCATTGCTCAGAGTCATTGTCACAACACCGTTCCTTATGAATTACATCGGTCGTGATACTGAGGATTGTGCAAGGAGGAAGAAAACAGCAAGGAGGTTTTGCCTGGCTCCTGGTCCTAGAAAAAGGGTTTTTTCCTAGAGCAAGTTGCTTTTCTACCAAGTGAGCAACTTCAGCAGGAGCTGGCAGGTGGAAACGTCTCTCTTGTGTTTGCACAGAAGTGCCCCAGTAACTATGGGCTCATCTGTATCATAGCAAGTTTTCCAGTTGTGGCAACTTTATGGTGTGGTTCAACACAGTTTGGTCCCCTGATGGACATGCACAGAGGTTTAGCCACGGCCTTGTCTTGTCTTTTCTTATAGCTCTTTGTGATTGCTTTGAAAAAGAGCAAGTTGTTATCTGTCTTACACTGCCAAGGAAGTTTGAACTGAAAAATCTGTGACCTGAAATTTGTAATTTTCTCTTTTTCCTTCACCCCTCATTTTTTGATTTCCCACATTTGACAAGGCTTTGTATATCATCACTTTGAATATTTTACTGATAATGAGGCAGTTTCTCCCTTTTTGGAAAGCTGTAATCATCTAGACACATTTTTAAAAGAATACATAGATGGCACAATGCAAAATGTGCTGTTTCAGAAATTTCTATCTTTTCCAACTGCTTCAATTATTCTAATAAAAGATTTTACCATCCCTGCAGACCTTACATCCCTCATATCTATCGTGACTATAATTATATTAGCTTTTCACACAATATAAAAAAAAACCCCACATAATTCCCTTGTTTTCCAAGACCCCCCTCCCCCAGCAAATATAAAGGTTCTCTAGATACAGTCATGGATTCGTGTGCCCTAAGTCATTGGCTAAATCTTGAACTACAAAAATACAAAATATAGATCGTTATACCTAGTCCAGCTTTAAACATCAGCCTTGCGCCAGCGTGGGGCTGCGCACAGTGTTGCTGGAGGTATTATGTTTGGATGAAGTGGAAAAATAAAATTTCTTTTTTTATTATTTTTTTCCAAAACATGTTTATCTTTTCTACCAAGAAATTAACAGAATTGTTTTTAAAAGTTCACATCATAATATTTGAAAATCATCCATCATAAATATTTCTTCCTCGTGCAATGATTTCAGTTTGGTTTCTTTTGCAAGCTTTTTAGAAGGATGGCAGTAAAAGAGATAATAAAAGAAGTAACTTCAACACAGTTTCGTACACATACTGAGTTAGTTTTAAATGTTGTTGTTTAGACCTGACACTGAAGCATCTTAAAGAATATTTTAAAGAGGTATGTTAATAGAAACAGCATAGAAATTTTCAGATATTGCATTGAGCCTACTTAAAATTCTACCTGTGGTTTCAATTCTACCGTGTTCTTTTCTTCCTATGTAAACTGTATCATTGTCTGCTATTCCTGTGTGTGCAGCACCATCAATATTACTTTCTGCAGTATTGTGCTTTAGCTCAATCCTGGCCCTGTGGCAAGAAATTGTTGATTGTTTTTCAGACCATGGAGCGAAAACTATGGAGAGTTTTCAAGGAATAAATAAAACATGCTGCTCATTTTTAGTTAAACTAAATTTAATTGAAGTTTCATTTAGCCTCAGAAAGTTGCTCTCCAGTAGGCAAAGGGACAGGGAACTTTCTGAGATTTAACTACTTTGATAACCAAAATGTGGATTTGGTAGCATGAGCTTTTCAGTTTGACAGCGATTTCCAGCTTTGTTCATTTCTTGATCCCTCAACATTTTTCAAAGGAGCAGCGTCCCACTTCAGAAACTGCTCGCTGTAAGTTAGTGTTTGGCAAGCGCTGCTTTTTGGTCACCATTTGAAAATGTTTTGGAGACTGCCTTTAGTGCTAGCTGAGTCACACAAACACCAGTAAGAAAGAAAACAAATCTTTTAGATAATAGCTCTTTTATTTTGCCGTTCACATTTCTGGAGAAGAGAAATACAGTCCAGTGCTTTTTTGTTTCAAACAGAACTTTATTTTTTGTCTAAATAAGACAGTTGGATTTTTTTCTTATCAGTGAGTCATAGAAAACATAGAAAAGAAGTTACCTAAAACGATATGAATGTTGCTGTGATTTTACTATTTTGATAGTCCATCTCTAGATTTCAAAATATTGTCTCCTAAATTGTATATAGGTCTTTCAAATTTCTTGAAATTTTGCATGCACTGGAATTTTTCCCGATTTCTCTGTTATTTCAGCAATTTGCTTGATAGGCAGATCCATACTGCAGATGGAGGAGGCACTAGAAATTGTTTCCGTTTGAGCGTGGTCAACTCCTGTTAAAATAGGCCCTGCTCACTCTGTGGCTTACCGTGCTCTTAAGGGCTTTGTCAACATGGACCTGTCTCTTGAAGACCATTCCAGTGAATTGCTATGAGGCAAGTAGAAGGATTTCACTGACCTTAACTTTGATTTCTCATTTATTTTCTTCTTCCAGTGTGGTCAGAGCTTTGAGCATGATTCAGAATTCTCCTATGAAGTTGTTTATTCCATCCGACTGACTATTAAGATCTTGGTTTTAAAAACACTTTTTGGAGAGCAGTGCTTTGATGCTTAGGAATCAAGAACATGACATAATTAGTGGGTACATAAAAAAATATGAAGTTTGTTTTTATCATTAGTCACATAATTAATTTGATAGACTATTCTTTTCCTTTCAAAATGCTTTGCTGTAGAATATTTTCACTCCAGCTTTTGATATTGTATTTGCAAGCTAAAAAAAATTAATTTAAAAAGCCAGAAATGCAAAGAATGATCATCATATTAAATTATACTCTCTAGAGAAGGAAAAAAACCCAAACAATCCAAACAAAAAAAACAAACTAAAAAATTACTTTGGTGATTCTTTAATGAGCTTGTAATAGATACAGTAATAGTTATATTAATGAAATGACATGTTGCAGCTCCATAGCTGTTTTTTCAGAAACCTAACAAGTAATTTTGTTTTCTTTTGTTTTTAATAGTGGCAATAATATCCTGATAAGGCATTTATCTGGTAGCCCAGAGACCTCTCAGGGCTCAGTTTGACAATATTGCTGAGAGCTCTGGACTTCCCACAGTCCCCAGGATAAAAACATAATGGGCGTAGTCTGTAAGCTTGATTAGAATAGTAGTTTTATGAGTAAAAGCGGTGGGAAAATAAATCAATTTTTGCCAGGTGAAGAAGGATTTACAACTAGTAGAGCAATGTGCATTTGATTTCCATGCTCCTTAAAAGCTGCTACAACTAATGAACAAACCCACCATGGATGGGGCAGGATTTGTCACCGGGTACGTTTTAAGAACTCGCAGTGGGGAGGGACCGCTGCTTTGAGGGACCCATATCCCCTTAATTAAAGTGTCATATCCTGACACTGCCACCCGATTATTCCCTTTACGCTGCCATCCCTTTCCACTTAGATAATAAAGGGAAATGGTGAATCGTTGCCCACTCTTCATCTGGCTGGCAATGGAGAAACAATGCTAAGGCAGATACGTAGGCTGGAAGCCTTATCGTCCCGCTGGTGGTGAAAACCCTTTGTGTGCTGCTGTTTGTAGCAGAGACGGGTCCTTTTCCTGGGTTTCTGAGACTAAATGCCAAATTCCTGTTAGCACTTTGTGGGTATACAGATCTAGCTGCTGCCTGTTTTCCAGTTGCTAAATAGTGGAATGGAGTAGGCTGAGTTCATTATCTGTTAGCAAACTCTGTGTTTTTACTTGAATTTCTATTGTTGTGTTTGCATAAATAGAACACAAGTAGTAGTAGTACTGGGCTCTGTGTTGGCAGAGGAAAATAAACAGAGGTTTTTTTTTTTTGTACATTTACGTCGGGTCAAATATCCGAGGCACATCAGCCTTTCACTGCCCCTGCTGCTAGTACCTGGGCCAGGTTCCTGACCTGCTGACCACAGGCAACTGTCCTGATAATTCAGAAGAAAACAGAGACTCTGAGTGTTGCTCTGACTTTGCTCTCTTACAAATTCTTCTCTTGAGAGCAGTAGCTCTTCCAGGACACAAGACGAACCCCCCAGGTGCCTGCCAAAGCATTTCCCTCCGTTACCATCCAGCCCGTAGCACAGTACCTTGTAACGATGATGCCTTTTTCTTTGGTAGCATCAGCTTTCTGTGTATCTACCTCGAAAAAGACAAAAGAAGAAGACGTTTTTACTGTTGAAATAATTAAAGCATACTCACAACAACTATCCTAAATGGTGACCAAGGCTTGAGGCTCAAGTTGTCTGTTTTTAGCGTTGCCAACGGAGGATGCTTTGGGAGCTCTATATTTCAATGACACTCCAGGTATTCACACACTGTACTTAGATAACGTGATGCCTCCTGAAAGGTGTGATGCAGAGTACCTAATTCTGGAAGGGTACCTTCTCCATGTATCAGAGTGCAAATAACCTAGCAGCAACCTAGGTTATGTGCCTAAGAGCAAGGCAGGATGAATTACCTCCACCAACAGAGGAACTAGAACACCCATTCACTGCTCATTAGTTATTTAGTTGCTTGGAGGGTTAACAGAACTTGGCACGTATCTGTATTTGAAAAATATTTCCAAGGAGTTTGAAGTAGTTTCTTTTTAACTGTTTCACTTTTGTAGTCTTTTTAAGCTAATTCTCAAAGGTCTACTTGGAAAGAAAAACAGCAACACCAAAAAATCCCCCAAAATGCTAATCAGCAAAAAGCCTTCCAATCCTTATAAGTAACATTTTTCACAGAAGCAGTGTTCCTCGATGTGCGAACAGCAGATCTGTTCTGCTCTTGAAGTGGTACACAGAGAAAGCAGGAAATAGGAGGTGCAGGCACAGAGGAGGGAGAGGGGAAAGAAATTAAGATAAAATAAAATAGATTATAGGAATAGTGAAGACGGCAGTTGTGAGCCAGGGCAGTGGTTCAGGGTCTTGGAGCAAAACTATTTATAATCAGGTTGCAGTTGCACAGGGGCATCTGAGAAGGTTTTGCTGAGAGCGTTTTGAGTAAAGGAAGAAACAGGGAAGAGAAAGGCTTTGGCAGCCGGGTGAGAGCTTGTAATTGTTTTTGCCAATTGATCTGATAGGATTTTGGAAAGGATGTTGGAGAAAAGGCAAAAGATGTTGAGTCTGACTGTGAGAGTTATCTGCGAGGAAGACTCAGCCGATGAAGCTCTGAGGCTGAATTCAGGGCTGGGGATAGGCCTGCCGGAAGGGTGTTGCTGCAGGAGAGAAACAGTGTGTGAGACCAAGAGCATGAGAATTGGGGTTTTGTAACAAGGAGGAGGAAGGAAGGCTGAGTTCACCTTTCAGTTTTTATTGGCAGAAAACCAGCCGTATTGAGATGGCGTAGATGCAGTCAGGGAACGTTCGCTGTGCGTTTTTTCCCTTTGCCTCCTGTAATGGTTGCTCTTTCCACTGCGGTGAGGCTCTCCCAGCTCAGACCTACAGCCTTTACCATCTTTAGGGCCTTTACCATCTTTGCAACGTAGCAGTATTCCTTCAGTGCATACCATGTGTGGAAAAGATACCTATGGAAAACCTCTTTTTTTCATAGTGATTGTGATGGTTTTATGCCTTCATACGTTTTGTGTCTGACTCCAGTGTAATTAAAATTGTCGTGGAGGTTTCCGGTGTTGCTTTGTTTACACGTGTATTTCAAATTGGCTGAGTTAATTTAAATCTGAAAAACTGCGTGAGGTTTTGTATCGTGCACTTCTGGAATGAGCCTTAAAATGTCTTTAAAAAACCAAACCCAACAGAATGCCATGGATTCATCCTGCAGTTGGTAAGGTGTATCCTCCAAGGCACTTAAGGCCCTCAGCTCAGATACATTTACTTGCAGTTTACATTATTATTACATTACTGAGTATCAGCATCTTTAATATTGTCCGGTCACCTTCAAGTTTCCACAGCTTGGCATGTATGGCCCTATTAAATGCATAGGGAAGCATGTGCCATGTTTTCTGTTCCCACAGCCACTGATTTGCCAACAGGTTTCCAGGCTGCACACAGACAGGATTTTAGTGTCCTTGGGGACACAAAGAGCTAGTCTGCTCCTCTCCTTGGAGAATTCAGCCATAAGTCACTGACTGAATTACTTTTTCCTTGATCCCCATAAACCTCATGGCATTGTGAAGGAGCCACTGTTCCTTTCACCACTTCTGCACCTACTCTAGCACCTTGTTACATGAAGAAGAAGCCCAGAGAACTGTATGTTGTTCCTGCAGATGCGAGGGACCTGGAGATGGAGGTGTTGAGATGTTTGTGTTTATAAAACTAGTTCTTGGGAGGTGCTGAAGCCCTTCATTCCGTGGTGGACATCCCATACACATGTGAGAAGAAACCAAAATGCACTGCTGAGATGTGCAGACCCAGGAGAAAGCCAGCAGGCATCGCTCAGCGAAGTGGACCATGAGCGAGCCTGACCCTTTGGCTTGTGTGCCCCTCATCTGATTTTCTCCATGGCTTCCCTGGTAGGAGTTTTGTGCTGTACAATTAAGAGCAGGAGAGGAAACGCGTTTAATGACCTTCTGACATGAGGTGGTTGGCTGCAGGGGAGAGAGACGCACCGCTGGCTGCGTTCCTGTGGATTAGTTCAGTGGCACATATGGCACAAAGAGAGTTTTGGAAATAAAACACACAGGTATCGTTAGCACAAGCTCTAGAAATACCTTTGGCAGCCTGCAGCTCTGCAGGGTATTTGATTGAGACCATGCATGGCAAAACTCTTCTCCTGCTTGTCACCAGCTGTCAGAGGTTGCTGGTGAGGAGAGGAGAAGGTTCAATTCACTCTTGCCCGGCCAGACCACGCCGTTCGCTTCTTCCTGGCGGCGGGCAGAGACATCCATTCCCTTTCCAGCCTCTGCTAAGTGCCCGCCAAAGCAATATGGAAAGCAAAGGGATGTATTTAGTGGAAATTTTCTGTAGAATGAAGTTGTGCAAGGCTTGCTTAATATTTTTCTTTGGAAAGGTCGGGAATTTCTACTTGTTAAAGGTCTCTGTACTAATAGTATTTATTTTTGTTTCGGCAGCATCACGTCCTTCAGCTACAATATTACCGCTTTGCGGCAATTCCTTAGTAGTTTGCAGCCCTTGGAACCGCTGGCACCTGTAATGCTTTCAATATATAATAACTAAGCGAGGTACTTTTCTGAAGGAAAATAAGCAGATGTCAAGGTTACGGTTGATCTTGGGACGACAAGTCCCTGGTAATAAGCACTTTGTTCAAAAAGACACACTCAGTAGTTCTGCAGGAAATTTTAGCATTAAGGCTTCAGTTGTGAGTCACAAAACCTATTGTTTTATCTGAAGCAGCCGATCTCAAAGCCGTGTTATTTCCAGGGCATGGCACAATCGGGCTGTAGTTTATTCAAAGGTTTGGGGCTCAGTGCAGTTGACAGGGCTGAGGACTCCGTGCCGTTGTCATTTCCAACTCTCACCGTCTCTGCAGTCTTTATTTGCTCTGTTTCTTTTTCTCTCGCACCGAACTCTTCATTCGTGTAAACTAGCGTGATTTTTGTATATATATATATTTTTTTTTTTTTAGTGTCTTATGCAAATTGTTATATTGCTGCTGTTGTTACATTCAGAAGTGCCCAGGTTAGTGTTTGGGGGGTGCAGTGCATGCACACTCAGAGCCAGGAAAGCTTTCACCCCCCTCTGCAATTCAGATGCAGGATGGAGGCTCTCAGTTACCTTGGAAGAGCCTCCTCCTTGTCTCTCCGCTTCTTCCCACAGATTCACCCACGAGCTGCCTCCTCTCCATGTCTTCTTCCCACTCCCAGCCCAGAAAACTCGTCATGCTGTGTGCATCTCAACTCCCACACAGCCACAGCTGTCAGCTCCGCGTCCCCTGCACTGCCAACGGCAGCATCTCGTCCTTCTTCCGGCTTCCAGAGCAGGATCATTCCCTTGCAAACCTCCCACCCTCCAAATGCACTAATGCTCGCATGGATGTTTTGTTGGGGTATTTATGGAGTTATGTTTGATTTATGAGAATCAAAAAGAAATGTGAAACAAGCATTATTTGGCTTCTTAGGAAACGTTTACAAAACATTTTCCGTGTTTTGAAAATGAACATTTACCAAGACACAGTTTGTTTTGCTTATTTGATTTGAATGAAGAATTAAATGCAGAAAATTCAATAGAACCTGCATATATGAGAGGAAGAAAACCAAACGCCAAAAGGCTAGAAAAACGTTTTCCATTTAAATAACTTTTGGACAAAGCATTTCAGCCAGTAACAGTTTTATGTATTTTGATAGATTCAGATATGGGGCTATGACAGAAGAACGGGGTTTTCATCTGGGTGTCATAGGAAAGCCAATTTTAGGAAAGTAGACAATAAGGTATCAACAGGTAGAGTACACACTTTTCTAGCAGATGATTTGGCAGCCAAGACAATGGCGTTTTGCGGTACTCTGTAGGTTGGAGTAGCTCTATTTTTAGTATAGCTACCCTCCAAGGGAGGGCCCACCTCCGACTTCACCACTAGATTCTCACTTGTCCTGTAATATTGTAAATCCAGGGAAAAAACCTGGATGTGATTGGGTTTGCTTTGGATGCAATTAGTGTGATGGGAAGCTGTTGGACTTCTGTCACGATATGAAACTTTGTCTTTACCTCTTTCCCCTTCTTGTTCCTCTGAATATCTCTAAAACAAACTTTTAACGAGGATCCTCATTCTCATATTCCAAACCCAAACTTTTAATGAAGATTCCACCTTTCTCCGTGAACTTTACCTATGCTTTGTTGTCCTTACTATGTTTTTTTTTTCCCTAGTGCCCCATCTGGACCTTCCCAATTGCCCTGCAAGCTCAACCCTCCCTTTCTGTCCCCAGTGAACCTGGAAAATTTGCTGCTCCTTCCTCTCTGCAGCGACCTTCCCTGTTGCTAAAGTCTTTGCTCCTTAGGCTAGAGACTCCCAGTTAACTTGGGTTTCCTTTATAGACAATGTCTTTTAGACCTTGGTTCATTCTTCACATTGTGCTTGGGACTATCTCCAGTTGGTCCCCATCTCCTTTGAAGGTGGTGCCCAAAAGTGAATGCAGGTTTCCAGCCAGCTCCTTTTGCTAGAGCTGAGTGGGATCAGAAGAGCTTTCAGGCTCATAGGGCACGCTTATGTGCACAGACATTATTGTATACATACATACAAACGGATATTCTCTGGCTTCTCACTGCAGTGTGATTACCCCTGATCTTCTGATCCGCAGGGTTTTTTCCTATTCTATACTCATGGGATTGTCAAGACTAAATGTGTTAGTTTTCTGGTGCCCCGTGAGTAGCAACCCATCGCTCCAGACCATATCTCCAGTTACTAAGGATAGATTTGAGTCTGCTCCATGCCTCAGAGCACTTGCCATCCTTTTGGACTTCATGGCACCTGCAAATCAAAAAAACATACTCAGTATTCCATCATCCCCATCATTAGGAGGTGGTTGTTTCTTAACAGTAGCAAAACATCCCTCTGAAGGAAGAGGACATCTGAGAATTTAAAAACAAATAGATGGCACAGTCTGTTCAGAAGAGGTTGCTGCGGATTTGTACTGAACCATGTTGGTTTAGGGAAACATTTCGAGGAAATAGCTCTCAAAAATCTGCCATTCATTTATTTACAGCAATTTGCTATAGATGTACCTGTGGCAGATGAACTGTGAGAAAACTGGATTAGGATTGTTTTATAAAAGTTAGTCAGATATCAGCATTGCTGTTCTGTGGAGAGTTAGGCAAATCTGATTCTTTTTCCATCTTGACTGGAGCAAAAATGTAAGAATATATGTATTAAATTTTCATATGAAAGTTGAACTACTTTGTCTTTGCAGTCTCAGTTTATTACATAGATTATTTCACCATTAACTGATCTGAACATGGAGTTTTAGTCTGCTAAAATGAATCAAACTGTTTAAACTTAATTTGTTATTAAATTATACCTTAGGGAAAAAAATATTTCTGGAGCCGTTGTTTCTGTGATGTTGGAGGTCACCAGCATGCTCTGAGATAATATCATAAAATGATTCAGTCGGAGTTTCTTCTGCTATTAAGGCAAAAAAAAAAAAAAAAAAAGCTCACTGGTATAACCCTGTTTTCCATGCAGATGGATTTGTGTATTTGGGGTTTCCTACAAACTCCACTGAGCAAAATAGAAAGATACCTTCTGAGATAAGTAATCTGAGAGTAGGGCCTCTGGTTGAAAATGTTGAGACCGTCAATGAAGTACAGATTTATTTGACTATGGGTTTTTGCGATGAGAAAAAGCTGGATCTGGCACTTCTTTTTCCCCATTTTCATTTCTCTGATTCAGACTTCAAAATAAAAATGATGAGAGAGAGAGAAGGTGAGCAACTGTCCTTGAACACGGCTTTCTGACTCAGATCAACATCTGGTTGTTTCTTTGTCCATCACACCATTTCTCCAAGATGCTGTCAACAACAGAGCCGTTAAAATGCAAAGAGGCTAATGAAAAGTAATTATTTTGGCAGTGCTAAGATTGGGAAGGTTAGTTCTGCAGAAAACCTCCAGTATGCAAAACCAGGAGTAATTGCCCGTTTTCCAGCTGAATTCACAATACGCTGTTGCCGGATTAGCTCTTTTCAAGAGTTGCCTGCGCCTGAGAAGGTACCACCATCTGCTTTGTTTCCTGTGAACCTGTGCACACGTTGCTGTGATTTTTACGGTGTGGTATGTATTATGGAATAGTTAATGACTGGTTCCTGTGCTGATTACTGCAACTGGTGAGCGAGAGCAGGCTTGCACTTAATTGCTCGCTGTGCGGGGAGCCGCGATGCACTGGGGAAACTGGTGCGCCCGCTGCCCACGAACCGAGGCAAGAGAAATACTCTTCTCATTTGGCACCATGGCCCCCCACTGACTACTTTCCCACTTGCAAAGGGCCTTGAGTGTTTCGTGGGTTCCTCTAAGTAGGTTGTTTATTTTGCTGGTTTGACAGTGTAAGAGCAGGCGGTGGGGATGCTTTCCGTTAGTAATTATTTTAATTATCTTGGCCAAACCTTTCTTTGTTTAATAACAGATTATGCAACATAGTTTGCCAGATTATGTAGTGATGTTTTCACTTCTGAACTATACTTCAAATAAGTTCTGATCAGCCAGTAAATGTGTTAAAATGTTTCTCGCTCATGTGGAAATTAAAGTTAATGCTTGTGTACATCAAAAACATACTAAATTTAGGCACCCTCGCATCTTGCATGCAGTTTATTTTGGAGTTGGCTAGCCACAATTTTGGGTAAAGATATGTTTAACCTATTAGAGCTTTTCAGATTTAGTTGCAAAATGCGTTAATCTTGTTGACCTTCAGCTGCTAGACTTAGGATGTAAAGGAAGTAGTTGTTGTTGCCTTTTGTGTTGAGTAATAGTTGTATTTGGTTGAAAAATGACACGAGTTAATTTTACAAAGCTGTCAGTTGCATGCTTTACACATAAGGAAGTCTGTGAACATTGAAGTCATGAAGCTTTACCCAGAGAATGGAATATTGCAGTTAGTGCCTTGTCCGGGCTATCCTGAGACAAAACTTCCACTTGAGTTTTCACTGTCTGCTCATAGCAGAGGGACGTGCGATGCATTGTCACTGTTAGGAAGCCAGACAGAAAGAAGAATTTGATTTTAAAACTTAGTGGGGTGTTCTTGCAAGTTTGAAATAAAGTTATTGATTAATTTATCCACTGAGACTGGAGACTTAAACTTACCAGCATTATCTGGTGAAGCAGAAAAATAGTCCCGCTTCCCACTCGAGATGAGAAAACTGAGAACATGAAGTATCTATTGTCTAAATTTCCAAGATTCCACGTGTTGATTTTTACTCTCTCAACTTTCTGAACAAAGCCTGAGATTTCATAATGGGGCCCCAGGCTTTCAAACAACAGATTCTTGGTCTTTGGGTGATGTAGAGAGAGACTGAAGCTGAGAAGTTCCATTGGGAAGAATTACACAACTCTGTTAAAACCAGGCTTTCACTCTTGAGGGTTTAAAATGATGCCAATTAGCTGAGGCGAGGTTCTCCATGTAGAGCGTATGGGGGAGTTGCACAGTCAGTAGGAACACAAATTGCAAGTGCTATGTGCAGTTTGAAGAACTCCCTCAGTGTGCTGAAATCTGGCTGCCTCCCGTTGCTCTTCAGTGGAAAATAACCCTCTCACTTCTTTTGTTTGTGAGCATATTTTCGTAACACTGCTGCACATTTATCTGTAATTTACCAGCTGAATTTTTTATAAACCTTGAGTCATCTAGATAGTGTTCCTACCTCAGTTAGTGTTTGTTGTTTTTTGGTTTTTTTTTTAACTCTGTGTGAAATAGATTCTTGGAGAAGCTGATAGGATGCAAGTGAGCAGAATGCAGCGATTTTGTTTCATCCGTTTAGCTACTTCCTTATGGGTACTTTTATGAATGATACTTAATGTGATTGATTTTCTAAAGCACTTAAATTTGAAGGGCAGAAGTCAAGCTTCTGTGACTGATACATATTTAATTGAGAGGTTTGGGTCAGCTTTCTTCATCTTGCAGTCTGAACTCTGATGCGCAGCATGACATTTCAGCAGGTGATAAGATTTAAGATGAAAAATCTCGTCAGTCTTTCCTCAGCAATACCAAAAGCAGTATGAAAAATATAGTTAATAAGAAAAGGTTAATGTGCATCAAATATCAGCCAGTTTTAGGGAGGACCCTCTCCCTGGCCTCCTCTGGACTCCCTGTTTGGCTTCACAGGCAGAAGACTCAACTGAGGGCAGCAGAAAGCAGTGCAGCAATATGCACAAAGGACTGGGTCTCATACTGCGTGGTCAGAAGAGGTTTGAATAGTCCTGGAAGGAGATAAGCCAAGTTTGCTGGGTCTTCAGAGATGCTTTGCCCATGGGAAAGGGCGTTAGATGTGAAGGGGTTTTGGTGTTTGCTCGCAGTGGCACAGTTGCCTTCAGTGGAGCTGTCACACCGGCATAATCCTGTGCCTCTCTCCGATTCTCAGATCTCAATTCTTGTGAAAGAAGTGACAGAGCCATCATGTAACTTTAAGTAACTTCAAAGAGTATTTTCAAGACTTTTTAATAACACAGTAGAACTTATTTAATGTTCCAGTTATAGAGAAGTTACTATAATAAGAACTCTTCAAATGTGATTGTGTTCCGTTGAAGTATCATCCCTCTTAAGTAAGTGGTGTTATTATGGAACAGGCTTGTTCACACACCTGGTACATTATTGAAAATCGCTTCTATAATTCAGGTTCCAAATAAGTTTACTAGTACTGAAGAAAATTATTACAAATTTCTTGGTCATAAACACCAGAAAGCAATAGGATTTAGATTTTTATGGCAAAATTGTGTTCAGCTCACCCGATTGGTTCTGTAGAGATCCATGGGATTACTCAGGTAGCTAAACAGAATAGGATTTGATATCAAGGCTTCAATACGCTCTTAGAAATTATCAACTTGACCATCCTTGTCCTGTGGTCTAAAGTGTACGTCAGTATTCTTGACAGATTAAGTACAGGAAGTAGAAAATGAGTTCAAATTTGTGTTTACTTCCCAGATTTTAGAAATCAGGGCTACCATGATACAGCCAAGCGTGCACGTCTGCTGTTTCATGTTTTTGTAAATCCCACTGCTACCGGTGGTGCTCGAGCCAAACCATCACTGCTTAGTCTGAGGCAGCTGTGCTGCGGTGTGTTGATGTGTGCAAGCTGCTCGTGTGCTGCTTTTCACTGTCTCATGCCAAGAGGATGTTTCTGTGTCTCACAGCATTGTAAAAGTTGTTGCTTTTGGTTTAGATGCAAGGAGGCGTTTCTTGCGTCTGCTCTTTGCTGCCTTGCCCTCCAGACAAACACACGCCGCTTGCTGCAGTTCCCTCCTCCTGACTTGCCATGTCTGGTATCGCAGGGGGAGCATGTGAAATAGTTTCACACGTCTGTCTTCTTTTCTTCTTTCTGAAAAAATAGAAATAGGATGCCTTTGAGAAAAACCCTGGCAGGAACTGAAAAACTGTAGGCCTGCAGTTTTACTACTTTTTTCCTAGTTTGTCTCTTTTAAGAGATCGTTATATCTCTTTCCTTCAGTAAATTGAGAGGTCGATAAATCTGCCCTGATTTCAGAAGACATGGCTGCTGACCATGCCAAGACTGGCTGTTACAATAACGGTGTTGAACAGCCTGCACTAGATATGCAGACGTACCCAGAGCTTCTCGAGTCACCCAGGGGCAGGTACGAAGGAGCTGTTAGCCAAACAGAGCCCCAGGACACTTCGATTCCTTGCAGATGGCAGGTGCCATCCCTGTTACGTTTCCAATCATTTGATTAGAAAGACCAGAATGGATTCATTTCAGTATTTTATTTTGGTTCTCCTTCAGTTGCTTGTGATTTGTGGGGTTATAATTTTGTGTGACTTCTGAGGTTAAACTTTCTAAGTATCCATTTAAGTTGGATGAAGCCTGCCACAAAAGCATTGCTGTGGTCAACACTTAGCGTTGTGTTCTGTTGTTTTGTTTTATCTTGAAAATGATAAGGAAGACGACGTCATCCGTCTTCAAACTTCACTTGGATAAGTGTTAATCTTAATTTGAAACTCATTAACAAATAAATGTATTTTGATGGTGTTGTGAAGAGCGTACAGGATTACTGGAGCAGGGATCATAACTCAGAGGGCATTGTCATTTGTCAGTGATATGTGTTAACATGGATATTATATCTGCTGTGAATTTTGTCGGTGAAGCTTTTGCAGGCCATTAAAATGTCAGGTTTTGTCACCAGCTGCCAGAAAGTAGTCTGAAGGAAAAAAAGAAACCATGATTTTATGTAGGAGTAGAGCTGTGGTATTTTGTAACCTGCAGTATTTGAAGAATTTACCATTTACTGACTTCTTGTTCCTTCTGGGTTTTTTTTCCTCTGTTATGTTCAGCAATACGGCACAAAACAAACTATAGGGCCCACTTGTCTGACTGGTATCAGCTTTGAGACATAGGTTTGAGACATATTTCACCCTCAGAGTTCTTAGAAACTCCAATTTCTGTATGTTTTTCTCTTTGCCTTTTAATTTACAGAAGACCTGGAAGTAAAAGGTATGATCACATTTGTACAAAGATTATTGTAGGTGATGGCATTTAACAGTAAGACGAGCGTTCTTTATGTGCGTTGCTGAAGATTTATATTTTTGGGTTTACAAATGTTACGTGATGGAAAATGCTGGGAAGGAATAGCTATAATTGATAAACTGTTTTGCCAAGTTGTCCGAGAGTACATAAAAATCACCAGGCTAACATAACTGTAAGAGACAAGATAAACCTTTTATTAGTAGAACAAAGTGTCATTTCATTGTCTGATTGGCTCCATTGTTAGGACCTTTCTTGCTTCCTAAGACATATTTAAATTGTTTACTCTATTGCTAAAATGTCTTGTAACTTGATAGCTCTCAAGGTCAACGTGACTCTTTGCATCAGACCTAATCCTTTATTCATAGCCAAGCAGTCAAAGATTCAATTATAAATGTATTAAGCTCATTGGGTGAACATTAAACTGAACAAATGACTGTATTGACAAGAAAAACTCCAATGATCACTGTACAAAAGAGCTCTTCGTCTATGATACCGTGGGGTTGTGCTGTTCTTGTTTGCATGCTTAAAAATACCTTAAAAAGGTACTGGTCACTCTTACGTTTCAAATATTACAATAGATGCATCATTTAAGTAGGTTAGGCTGGTGGCTGGTGGCAGGGCATTCCGGTTAAATGGAGCCCTGGAGGAAAATAACCTGGCAGTTTAAGCAAGGCATTAGAGGAGGAGGAGGAGGAGGTGGGTTATGTTTGTACCTACTCAGGTATAATGGCCATCATTAGTTTTTTAAGACCTAAATGAATGATTCCGTTCCTCATCAGCTCCTGCAGCCACCAGAGGTGCAGTATCTAATGAAGCCTCAGCAGTAACTTCCTTTGCTGGAAGAGGTTTCTGTAGCCTCCAAGGAATTCTGTTGTGTGAAGTGGGGAAAGAAAGAAAATAAACCAAGGAGAAAAGGAAGTTCACTGGGAGGTATCTTTAAAAAAAAGAAGAGAAAAACTGCTTGTGTGGGCTGGATTTCAGAGGTGATCTACTTAGATATTCTTGTGAGAGAGGTATCAGTGGAACACGTAGGCATGGTCCAGAAGCAAGAGGAAAAGAGATAAATGAAGTGGTAGAGGGAGATGAGAATGAAAAATAAATAGATACATATATACATAATTTTTTAAAATTCCTTTTACGTGTGGTACCTGGAAACAGGAGAACAGCTTCGTAACAGCAGTGGACACGCTGTCTCTTGATACAGCGCGTATAGTCCGGGGCTTGTGCGTTTCGCACCACCGCTGTCAGTGTCAGGTGTGAAAGCAGAGAGTTGAGCAGCAGAGAGGAGAGAGTAAGAAAATTCACTTTCCTTACCCAATTTGCTACCTTCAAAGATTGCATTTTGAAATACGATAAAATATCATTAATAATTTTTGGTTTCCTGCATGTTTCCCGAAATGCTTCTTATGCTCTTCCAGCTCAAACAAGGTTGATCACATGAAAAAGAGTGAAGCGGAATTGTTTTATTATAGTTTCTTTTTTTACTAATTTGTGGAGTAAAAAACGTGATAAGAGCAACTGAAATGCTAGATTACATTCATGTTTGTTCTTCGCCTGACATTACTTAGAAGATAAGTCATGATATTCCTTGCTGTATGTTCTGGTAAATATGATGCTAAGGGATCACAGACCTCAATTAATATTTGCAAATTCCTGCTACAAGGTAAAAATAGCCAAAAGATATTAGTGTCCTTGAAAAACAAGATTATTGATGTCAATGAAATATGTAATAACATTATCCAGGAGAAATATAATGTTCCGTAGACAGAATGTCAGTGGTGTGAGCGAGCACCACGTGTGAATGTCTGTCTGTTTATACGGGAACAGTAGGTTAGCACATGTGCATCCACAAAATTAATGGGTATAATAGTTATTATGGCTTGAAACCTCTACCACAAAGGGATTAAATGGAGTTAGAACTGCTGTAGCAGTTATATTTTTGGATTTTTTTTTTATGAAGAAAAAAAGTACATTTTTCAGTCATTTTAATAAAATAAATAAATTTGTACACCCTCATGAGTGTCAAGTGGGCATAACCAGAACTCACTCTTTTAGAAAACGACCACTCTGTTTTTCACCTTGATAGCCAGATTTTCAGAGTAGTTCCCTGTAAACATACTGACCTCTTTGCAACTTTAGAGTAGACCTGGGCTGCTTTTAAATACGCTCGTGATGAGCTTCCTCCGTGGGCTGCTGCGTACACCTGTGAAGTGGTCTAGTGCGTGTTCGCTTCTCTGAACACTCTGCCACAAGAACAAGGGTTTCTGATGGGATCCAGAGAATGTGGTGTATTGCTGTGACCCACAAAAAGAGTGCTCTTCCATTCCTGCCCAAATACAGCTTTTACAGGAGAGCTGCACAGGTCGTAGCTAAAAACACTCCGCTTGCTAAGTGACTTGTTGAGATTTCTCCCACTGACTTGGGAGTTGACAGCATCGGATAATCCATCTGTGAGAAAACCCACCAGTCTTAACAGTTATGCTAGGCAAAATATTCCTCAAATTGTATGAGAAATTGATAAAATATGCTTTTATAATGTGGAAGTGGAAAAGAAGGGCTTCACAGGTGGTATTTATACACTACTGTTGGATAGCTCAAGTTGCAAGATGTTGTTTTGGACCCATATCTTACTTGGTGGGTTGGTGCTTTTCTTTTTTTCTTCCCTTCCCGTTTTTATTTTCCATTTTCAGTATGTCTGACACTGCTATATATTTAGGCAATTTCAAACATCTATTTTTGGTTTGTATTTATTAAATTGTGGCAGTTTATGTACCCTGATAGCTTAACTCCATCTTGTATGTCAGAAGAATTTCTTACATTGTGCTTTGTTTCTGTTGGGATTTCATGGGTACAGCCTTTTACATTTGGCAAGTTCTCACTTTTTTTTTTTTTTTTTTTTGAGGAACAACTGTGTATGAATTGACATTTATAACTAACAAGTGCATAATAGCCTTTCTCACAAAATATTTTGGGTTTTTTTTCAAAATTTGATTTTCATCATTGTATGCATTTTGATGGCTATATGTCTCTGAATGTGGATGTAAGCTCTTAATTCCAGCTATTACACACATGTGAATCTGTACATTATTTTGTCAGCATGCAAATAGTTTCGTGCCTATTCAATGTACAGAACTATAAAGTATCTGTAATTACAATGATTAGCTGCAGGTTCAGTCATGCGTCTTTCTTCAGGACATCAAGTTGAAAAATAAGGAAAGGGCCAGTTAAGTCTGTGCTGTGCTCCCCCGGGTTGTGGGCACTGACATGAAGTTATCCCAGGGATGCTTTTAACCATGGAGATGTTCTTGTCTTACATTTTTAGGGATTTTTTCCACGCACCACTGAAATGCAGCATGTATGTCTTGAGTGCTCTGTCTTCATCTGTTCGTGGTACACGTGAGGTTTGGTGTTGCAGCCACTTGAGCATCACAATTTTATAACGTCAGTTCCTTTAAATATTTTTTCTGCTTTTATGGACAAAACCCATGCGGAAAGGAGAACGTATCTCTGGCTGTGGAGAAGGTACAGCTGCTCTCAAAATGCAGCAGGAAATGGAGAATGTAGCAATTCAGCCTGATGTCATGGCAGCATCCTTGAGCCTTCTGGCATTTGAGAGACCAGTAGCAAGGTGATGTTTCACAAAGGAATTCTTGTTTCGCTTACCAACAGCACAACCGCAGAGTTCCTCTTCTATTTAAAACACATTGTGTGCAGCATTTTGTTGCTAGGCGCCTGCTTGGCTGAGTGCTGGTTTCTAAGCATGCTTTTATATTTAACTAACCCCTGCACAGCTTGCAAGTGATTTTGCCTCCACGAGTTCTAATTTCCCTTTCACTGGTTTCTGTATTTTTGTGTAAGGAGAATTCCTTCTTTCTTGCCATCAATTTAATCAAGATAATATCTCTCAGCTAAATAGAGGAGATTTACGTTTTTTCCTTTGAACTAGAGAAATGATGTGCAGAATTAGTACAGTTGGATTGGTGCTGCTTTCAGAAAGGGTCGTAAAAAAAAATCAAATTAAGTGTTATCTTATTATTAGCTCTGTAGTTTTTGTTTTTACATCACTTAAAGAACTTGTAGAGCCTTTATCTCTTTTTGTTCATGATTGATGCAAACATATTCCACAGAGATTTAAGGGAAAACGACAGTAGCAGAGAGAACAAAAGTGTGAGTTTCCAACAGCAAAGGCCATGCACCTTTCCATTTATTTAAAAGAAGCAGGAATTAAATTAAACGTTCCTTGGAGTTGTTTAACTAACCTTCTGAATGAGGGTCTCACTTAAGGGAGTTGTTAATTTGGGAATGTGTCTGCTAGTACAGAGGGTGCAAGCAGATGCTGAGTTCCTGTGCGAGTGAAATGGTGATGGTTGGACAGCCCAACAGATTTGACATCACTCTAATCTGGGGAGGGAGACCACGTTTTCAGTTGCATTGCTTTCTTGTAGCTTTTTTTTTTTTTTGGTGGAGGGGAGGGATGTTCCTGTAGCACACATCAAGAAAGCCTACTAATTCTGGAATAGCAGCTATTGGGAACTATAAAGCCACTGTCCATACCTGTCAGTTTTTCTTAGGGGTTGAAGAAAAGGCAAAAATGAGGACAAAATGCTAGCATGCTACTGTAATATTGTCTACAACTTTTGAATTTGTTCCATCAGCTTGTATGTGCGACATATAAAATGAAACTCTTTGCATCCCTCTGCCCTTTGAGCATATGTGCATCACTGAACTGATCAGATAGTATTTCCAGGATATAATGGGTGATCAGGGAAATCTGTTCATGTACGATACTAAAACCAGAACTATTTTCTTGTTCTTCTGTAAAGGGAAGAATATCTTAACAAGGGAGAAGAAAATTAAGGGACTGAGCTTTCCTATTTGGAGTTATCATGAAATGTTGGGGCAACAGCACTAACAAAATTGGGATGAAAAGTCAATTGCTATCACTGTAGCAGGAACAATCTGAGTAAATTATTTTGCAAAAATTCTGCTAAAATAATTTTAAATAAAACCAGATATTGACTCTCTGGAGTTTGTTGCGGTGAGATTGTAATTTAAGGCTAAAAGTCTCTTATTTTTCTCTTTATTTTCACTCTTACTACTCTTATATTTTAGGGTGTGACCATGCCTCCATTACATTTCACTAGTTCATAATCAGAAATTCTGTATGAGGGGAATCAAAAATGAAATCTGGGCCTCACTGGTGGCAACAGCAGCATTTTGTTGGCATAGCAGACCTGGGATTTTACCTCCACAGGCTACTTATCTGCCTTTTTATTTGACCAGCCAGTGTCAGATGTACACTTTACGAGTCTACTTTATCAGCTAAGCCAAAATCTGTGTGAAATGTGCAATAAACATGAATGAGGAGTGAAGGAAGAAGAGAAAAGCCTTCTTTTAAAATGCTGCAGCTTTTATAACTTGAAGAAATTTTATTTATTGGGACACTAGTTTTAACAGATCCTTGCTTCTCTGTCCACTCCTGAGAACAACAGGTTTTTTTTTTCAGTTTTTAACAAAAGTAAAGCCTTGAGTGCTCCACACGGTGTTACCATCAGAAAATATTTTGAGGCTGTGAATACTTGAAAAGTCCGGATTTAGCCTGTAGGCTCCCGGTTCCTGCTCCAAAGCACGTGCTGCTTAGGCATCTCTGCAGCCGTGGCGGGGATGGTCTCGGCTGCGGGCCATGCACCGCAGAGCACTCGGGGCTTCCTCTTGCTGGAGACTGGACAGAGCCCGTCTTCACAAAAGACATTAAAAGGTTCTGCCTGCAATTTCTCTTAAAAGTCCAGAAAGTGTCTAGAAACATCAAGGCATCCAAGTCTGTAGCCTTTACTCATGTAACAGTCCCGTTCTTTCTAAGGTTAAAATAATGTTTTTGCAAAGAGGGATAGAACTTTTCGTGGGTCTGTATGCCATTAGAAAACCAAGGCCAAGTCCCTCAGCAGTATAAACTTAAAGCTGAAATCAGCTGAATTCCCTTTTACTGGGAGAATATTTGGCCGATGTCTCTGTGTTTCCCAAGGCCGTAGCTGCAGGGATTAACTCACTTACGATTTTGTGCTTTGGCCCTCACTCAACTTCTGCTCATGCATAAAAGTGCTTAACTTGGGGGAGCGAAGCCTGAGATAACCTGTGTGAAAGTGGATTGCCTGCTTCGTTACGGAGGCTTACGGGCACATTCAGACACATTCCAGTTCATCAGCGGCTAATATGATCACCATACGCCACGGCTATAGGCACCTTCACTGGGTTTAAGCTAATTCTAGGAAAGGCCACTTGAGTTTAAGGTGTTAACAAGGACAAGTGGATGTTTAGAGAGAATTGTGCTGCTTTATCCTTAACTGGTCCTGACTGTAGCCCTCTAAATACATGGAGCAGGCATGAGCAAAAGTCTTTCATTTTGTCAAGGGGAACAAGGCTGGGGGTTTTCTTCCTTCTCTTTCACCTATTTTTGTGTTACAGATGCTTTGTTGGTTTCCTTTTGAGAATTTTTACTCTTTTGAGAGGGTCAAGCAATACTGTACTATTGTCCAGGTTGTTTTGGCAGAGGTGTGTATAAGACTTAATCTCTCAATCCCAGTTACCTGCTGTAACTACCTAAGTAATGCAGGATAGTTTCCACCTTGCATCACTCTTCCTTCTTTTAAACTGGGGAGAGTTTGAGGTTAAGAATTATAGCGATAGGAGACAGTGATACAAGACTGTGGCAGCAGACAGAAACTCTTGATAGGTGAAGATTCATCACCGTTGGTTACTCCCAACGAAGCTGCAGTATGTTTGTACGGCATTAGAATTTAATTTCTCATCTTTCCCCAGACTCAGCTTTTCCTGAATCTTATAGCTGTACTAACTACTTGTAAAGCATTAAGAGTGAAATTTTACATTTAAGGCCGTTTCGGTGTAGAGAAGAAGAGAAAGCATCATTTATTACCGTAAAATAATGCTCAGTTTTAATTCATTGTGAGAGCTGTTTTCATGTGTAAAGTAGAGCCAAGATGAATTTCAGACTCCTATTTCTATTCCGGTCCTGCGTGCTGCAGGCAGTAGGTACAAGAATGGCTCATGTCCACTCTGCTGAAGAGCACCAAGCTTTAAACATCAATATCAAGCTGTTTTGTCGCAGCACGTGAGAGGGAAATGTTTAGCAAGTTGTATTTGCATGTCTTTCCAGACGCCTGGTGAGCTAGCTGCTAGGATGTCCCAGCACATGCTTCATATTCACCTGGAATGGATAACGCAAAATGCACCTTTCCTTGTTTCCCAGTGCCACAGACTAGCCACGGAATAGCCCAGTGCTGGGAAACAGGAATATTTATTTGGTTTTAAGTAGTCAGTTTCCAGGCAGGTGATGTTCTGTGATGAGCGTGGTTCAGCATGGGGGTTCTCCCTCGATCTCAAATCATGAATGTAAGCTTTTCTATTGTATTGAAATGCTCATGAGGCTTTTTTATCGGTCTGCAAATACGGAAAGGTAGCACGTGCAACTCGATTTTGCAAGGTAGGTAGGTGCCCTTCCAGTGGTAATGAAAAAATAATATTTGACGTGCCCATTGCTTTCACTGAGCCTGTTGTAGGCAGACAAATAGATCTCAAGGCTTATCAGAGATAACGTTCGTAACTGATTTGTTTGTGTAGTTCTATCTCTTTGTCTTGATTATTTCAGTTCTGTTGCCCACAGATTGTTTCCACAATCCCTTTGGTGATAAAACCAAAATGTAGATCTCATATGATTGTTATTTAGTATGTTGTTATGCATTTTCTGAGATTTTCCTGAAGTGCAGCTTACGTAGGAGTCAAAGCAACGCTAAGATAATTTTTTTTTTTTTTGTCATGGTGCGTATAATATGAGCAGTGATACAGGCTTTGAAGAATAACCTGGCTTTAATGTGACTTCATTTGGCTAAGTCCATAGGAAACAATAATGCCATCTACAGCAGAACCAGCAGAAGGCTGAGGTTTCAGCTCTTTTCAGAAGACAGATTCTGCTGAATCTGTTCTACAGCCGCTTGCAGTTTTCAATCCAGTAAGTTGCAGCCATTCCCTTAAAAATATTCTGTACACAAGAGTGTGGGTCAGCTAGATGGAGGAGAGCTCAGCTTGCAAATTCAGCAAGATCAACCAGGATTAAATATGTTTTATTCTCTTAAATGAGACGGATGTAACACTTGCTACAAGAAGCTTCATCAAAATGAATAAGCCATGCATTGTATTTTTAAACGAAAACGCTGCTGTGTTCACAGCATGCTTCCTTCTTCCTTCCTCTGAGATGCTAAGCCATTAAGAGAGTCCAAGATCTGTTTTCTTGTATTCCTTTGGACTTTTTAATGTTCTTCATGTATGCTGTCGTGTCTCGGCAGTCAGGCAATTGATCGCAATTGTAAGATTACATCTTAAAAATGTATTGATGGCCAAAAAGATTACTGTCAAACTGGACTAAGCACTGCATACACCTGGAGACCTATCATACCTTGCTTTAGATGCACCTTTAAATCCACAGAAATTCAAAGAACAAGTGGAGAATCAGAGACACATGGATGATTCTGAAAGGCTGTTGAGATGCGAAACCTAACCAGAGCCATACATCTGGTTGACCTTCATAATTACGTGTCTATCAGATGTACTGTGATCCCAACCTGTAAGAGGAAAAGAGTTTGAAAGGAATGGGAAAGCGGGGTGCGGGAGAGAGATGACCTGAGGGGGTGGATAGTAACTTGGTCTTGGTCCATTTGTCCATAGCCTCTTTCTTGGTGAGGTGGTGCTTATGTGCTCCAACCCAGAACCATTAGAGAATAGCCCAAAGGAGTTGAACCATGACATCTAGCCACACAAGATAATGCAAAAGGCAATAGCCAAGAAACTTACTCTGTCTTTCTTCCAAGCTCGTGCCTGAGAAGAACAGGATGTAATTTTTATGTTGCCCTCCTGCTCTCTTCTCTGTGTACAATGTGTGCCCATTTCAGCATAAAACCTACCGCCACAGTAACACACTAACCCAGTTTAGCCTCAAGTTCTTTTTATGCATGTAGGGATCAAACTCACACCTGCACGTGTTTTTAAAAGTATGTTGCAGTAGAGGGGACTAGATCTGAGCCTTTGTGCTTGCAATCCTTGCTGAGAGGGTTGCCCTTTAAAAATGTTAAATGTATAGAACAGGATATTACAAATCATGGATCTGAAATTTCTGCGTTTCTTCTAAAGTTTTGCAGGCCTTTTATTATATTAGTCTCCTGAAAATCTTGTGCAGGATTATTTGACTTCATAACTTTATAAATTTCATAACTCCTGCCTACATCAAGTTACTTTTACATGGTGTAAACATATTTCTGTATTTCTAAACAGATGACACCTGAGTGGAGACTAGTCTAGACACTCCTTAAAATCTTGTCTCTAGTAAATTTTTTTTCAGCTCGAAGTAAAATCTCGGTGGAGACCAGGCTGTTTGTAGACCGAGCATGTATTGGCCATTCAAAATAAACACCTATCCTGGCCTGTTCTACGGAAGAGGTTAAACGTGTGAAAAATAGAAACTTTCTCATCTTCGTTAGACTTCGATCCTAAATTAATTACCGTGTATTAGTTAGCAGTGTAACAAGTGCTCCTTTTAGTGCAGATATTTATTCCAGGTTGCTGCTGTTCATGATTTACTCTAGGAATCTGTGAATTAGGTACTTAATTCAGTATTTAACTTTACTTAGATAAGTTCAACACAGGGAACAGTCTTAGAAGAAAACTGTTGATTTCAAAAAGTTAATTCCTCAAAAGAGTAGAAAAAGCAAAAGAACTAAGATTGCCTGGGATATCCAGGCACATACAAGAAATGAGAGGAGATGGACCGTGTATGACCTGGTGTGTGCTCTGCCCCTTGCCCTGCCAGTGTGATGCCTCACCTTGCACAACAGGAACGGCGGCCTCGAGAAATCGCACTGTTAAAATTATTCACACCTTGCTCGTAAGTGCAGACCGCCGTCTCGCAAAGCTCTGGCTTCCTTGGAAAAAATGTTCTTGGAAAGAGCTGGAAGGTGAACCCCAACAAAGCAGACCAAGACTAAAATCCCAAGCACTAGTTAACAAATGGCGTGGGTTTGAAACAATGGCAGCAATGGCATATTCTTGAGAGGGTTCCCAGACGTGGCAAATTTGAGTTCAGATTTGCTTGGGAAGGAGAAAATCTTCGCGTTCAGCAGAGTTCGGGCACTTTTTCTGCTCCGTGATGCCTCCCTCCTACCTTAGTTCCCGTTACACCTCCTCACTCTGACAGACAAAACCTTTGTTGAAGTTCAGGCTCACAAAATCTCCCACTCATTCTAAAATTAGAAGACAGTGACGGAAAGACAAGTTAAACCACCAGCGACCCCTCTGTCAGCATCAAGATACTGATTCATGTCAGTCCCTGGTTTCATGTTCAGGTGTAATTTCTTCCTGGATACGTCCTGCAGCTCCAGAGAAAATCAGAGCTGGTTTAACAGAAGTTTCTGGCATAAGATCACTCCTCTGAAGGGTTTATCATTTCTAGAGAAGCATGAATGAATTGCTGAATTGACAACTCCTTCCACGGTTTATTATTCTACTTTCAGAAAGACAGAGAAAAACTTGTCCAGAAAGGAAAAATCTTTCTTTTCCATCCAGTTCCCTGATTCAGATCCCTTAGAAACGTGTCTGCTGAAGCAATTGTCTTTTGTTTTCTAAGCCAGGTATTTGGTATATTGTATATATGTGTTTATATGGATATATGTATCCATGCACATGTGTGTGTGTAGAGTTTTAACTGTTTTTTAATCCACCATGACATTTGCTAGACTGCAGAGAAATCATATAAGCTTCGTATTAGGGCTGTTCTTCCTCCTTCTCCTTATTATCTTTCTGAATTTCCTTGTTCTTTCAGTACATGAGTTTTTAATTCTAATTTTGAGGTTTTAATTCTAATTTTGCATCTGACTGCGCGGTCGTCTTTCCGTAGCCACTTCTTGCAGGAACAACAGCATTAGATTGCAGGCTTTCTGGTTTGGGGTATATCTTGTGCAAGAAGGTGCAGCGTGCCTGTGCTTTTATCTGTGGTAGTGGTAATACATGAGACTGCGTTGTGATGTTGATTACAGACCTAAAACCAAAATTAATTATGTGCAGGATGTTTTTATTTCAGTCAGTGGGCAACTGGCTGCATCTGTTATTTTTAATATAGAATATATTTTAAAACTCTTCTTGCTGACAGTTTTTCCACAGGATTATTGCTTGAGTTTGCACTGTGAATACAACCAGGGCAGGAGACGTCCAATATATCATTTATTTATTGAAAAAGGAAAACCAAATTTCCTTCCAAAAGTACAGTGGAGAGGTATGTAATGTATTTCACACTTGGCTTTAATGCTGGTCAAGAAGTCAAAGCTTATCTCCTTCTTTAAAGGATGAGCAAGTGGACATGCACTTGGTGTATTTTTTTTTTTCCCTTACTAGATGTGTTTATGTAGGAACAGTGGAAGGAATGAATATGTGTAGCACGAGTTGTCAGGGAGGTGCCAAGTTGTTTATCCTTTTTCCTTCAGGTAGGGTTTTTTTTTTTATGTTTGGCTCAGTTATGCCAATAAACATTTGCAGATCAAAATGGTGTTTATTCAGGAAAGAAGCTAAAGGTCTCAGGCTTAGAAAATGTACAAATGCAGGGTCAACGTTCTTATGCTGATCCACTGCTTTCAAATTCCTATGAATTATTCTGGATTTTTTCCTGCTTCAATTGGTTTCAAATATCTTTTTGAACATATCTATTCATCAGCATTGAATCAAAAGCTTGGCAGCTATTTCTTGATTAAATAATTATTCCCAAACTAATAAACATCACAGCAGGATTTAATTAATATATGTCATTCATAGGGCTTCTCCAGCCCCCCCCCCCCCCCCGAAATACAGTGCTGTGAATTTAGTACCTGCAGAATAAAGGTGGGGGCTTTTTTCTGCAGTGAGCCATGGGAAAGACAATTAAAGAGTACGTTGATTGCATCCACTTATCTTTCTGTTTAGGCAGGGATGTCTCATTTTTAAAAGTTTCCTGCTCGAAAAGCTGCAAAAATCTCCGTAGGAACCCTCCTTACCCCCATACAACTGTTGTTATTGTAACAACTCAACTCTGCTGCGACTTTATTTTTGCAGTTATTTTTTAGCAGTGGCCTTAACCTCACTGTATATCAGCGTGGCTGCTTAATTCTGCTTCTCAATCAGCATTTGAAGATACCGTCTGCTGGAAAGATAAGCTTCAGACACTTAAAAATTATAATGAAATTGTCATCTCTTTAGGATAGGGTATGTGCTATTGCTGATCATGTGTATCAGCCTGCTCTGCACTTTCTGCTTCCCCAACCGCAGGGCGATACCGCACTGGTTTTCCTCCGGGCTGTAGGGAATGGCATCTCCTTGCCTGCCTTGGGAGGAGAGGTCCTCTACTCCTCCATCAAAAGTCTTCCACTAGCAACTGGTTTTTATCAGCCACCTCCCAGACCAGAGCCCACGCTGAGATTCAGTCAATGTTGAGGATATAATTTACAGTTTAGAAATATTAAAACCTGAAGTATTGTACAGGATATGCAGGTATGCCTTCAAAGCTTCTGAGCAGCTCTGAATGTGCTGCTGAAGCATGGCAAGCCTTTGCTGTGTGATTTTGATGAAGACACACTGATATCTTTGACCCTAGATGAGATAATAGCAATTAAGGAACGCACTTGATTATTTTTGTGTTTTGTTTTTGTCTTTGACATCTTTCATAATGAATCTTTCTATATGCATGAGCTGCAAATTAGCTTTATCTGCATGGTGAAAAGCGTGTTTTACTGTATAAAACAGACCAAAAAAAACCCTTAAATGAGTCTAATGGGTTCAAGTGTGGTTTTCATACCTAACCACCTGGGAGTTTTACCATGTTCTCTGTATTTATAGTAAACACAGGCTTATGGAGCAATATATAGAAATCCGGTTTTAAAACGAGCAAGCAAAGTCCTTCAAAGTGTATCTCATTGCACGACCTTGATGAAGTGAATATTTCTGATGTGCAGAAGGAGTGGATAACTATTACCATATTTTGCGTGAAGTATGATCTGCTTTGAAGTTGGCAGAATCTTTTCCTGGGGACTTTGTAGGATCGGGCTTTCTACATGAACAAAATCGCTTCCTTTAAGGAATGTTTTTCCAGATGGAGCGATATTCGACTTGCAGATACTGAGATGTAGAATGACTTCAAGCAACCATGCAATATAATGAGAACTGGTATTATTCATGACCTCATCAAGAATTACATTCATGGAGATTATGGAATGTCCTCATCTTTTATTTGGACGGCGTCATCTAGTCTCTCTTCACCAGGGGCCTGTGTGAAACACTGGCTGAACTGATTAATTTATTTTCAGTTTGCATAAAGACTTCCATTTCTGTAAATATTTTTAGGTACATGCATAACTTTGCACTTAAGTAATCCCTTTGAAGGGAATAGGGCAAATTATTAGTTCATTTTGACCAGAAAGAAGGTATTCATAAAGGATTTGGAGTTTAATCTTATTCTATGACTTCCTTGGGTACTGAGTCCTGCCTTTGCTGTAGCCTTTCTTCTAATGGGTTTTACACATCTAATCTTTGAAGGAGGGAAAATTGCTTGGCATTCTGTGTACTCTTCACTTTATGTAAATGATCAGGTTTGATATTTACTGGTTTTACGCTTCATTAGCTACTTAATTAATAGCAACTGTCCAGAAAACATTAAATTTATTTCCACAAGGAAAGTCATCTCAGGCTTTTTAAGAAGGCCGAGTTTTCCCATCTTCTGTTGAGTATGTATTTCCAAGTGTGCTGAATGGTTGTTTTACTGATATGTTTTTAAATTAATACATATGCTTTATGACAATCAGACAAAATTTTAACAAAAATTTGTCAAACAAAGGCAGCAGTGATAAAATCCTTGTGTTCATGTGAAGAATTTGCTGCCGACCTGTGTGACGTACCATACCACCGGGAAAGCACCTGGGCTGCAGTGATCCCGGCGTGTCTGGCCATGGCATGTGCACCTTTCTGCTCAGAGGGACCTTTGTACCTTCTTGTGTCGAGGAGAGATTCCTGAGCCAGCTCCAGAGCAGCCCAGCTACAGGGGAGGCCCTGGCTGCCTCAAGTGTCACATTCTTTCTTATGAGAGGGTTTCTGAGCTTCCATATTGTTTCTTTACACATTGTTGGGAGTCTCAGACAGGTTCTTTCGTCTTCTTATTTGTTTCATTTCCCTTTCTCTTGTGTTCTGAATGGTGCTAGTGAAGTGGCTCATTTGATGGGCTACCAACTGACTTGACCTAGAAAGGGACAGGGCTTGGTCGCTTTGTAACAGCAAGGCATGCGGTGTCTTCTCCGCAAACAATTTTTGAGCGCTTGCAAGTGTTCTAATGCTACAATGAAGTCAGTGATCAAGATTACCCTTGTTGGGCTGTGCTGAAAATTCCACCATGGACACTGGGAGACCTTCGGGGTGTATCTGTGAGGCTTATTAACTTCAGGGCCACGTGAAGAAGCTGTGCCTGGATTGATATAGACTGTTTCTAGGTCAACTGAATGAAGGCAGCTGTAGCTGTAACTCGTGACAGAGGGATCCGGGAGGCCTTTACAAAGCATGAAATCAGGAGTAAGTGCAGATGCAAGGGGATGATGTTCAGGCTCTCAAACCACAGGAGTGGAGCCTCTGCTCTGGCTGAGGAGCTGCAGCTAATGCTGTGGCCCATCGGCACCCTGCGGTGGGTAAGCGTTCCCAGGCAGGGCTGTGTACATAGCTGTATGTATGAATGAACTGATCCCCAGGAGGCAACATCTGAAGAAGCTGAGGTCTTGCTTGTTCCAAATCCTTTCCCTCCTAGGAGGGGATAAACTCCAGCTCTGCTGAATGCAGCATTGTTCTCCTTATGGCCAAGTTTTATGGCAAACCCCATAGGAAAGCTGGCACTAGGCTGAGAACTCGGAACATCTACAAGCCTGTCGTTCCTGGTCTGAATTCCTTGATAAAATGTCTCTTGGGTTTGCCATACATAATTCTCAGCATCATTTTTTTGGCAGAGGAATGAATTGGGCTGAATGTCCCAAGCTCTTGATTCTGGGACATGGTTCATGCAAGTAGATAGGAATGTTTGTACTGACAGCAGGATCTGAGAGCACATCTTATCTCCCAAGATTGTAGCTCTTGGTGAACAACCTCACTCTTCTGCAAACTAGCTTGTACCTAGGTGTAGCTTGGATACTGTTCTGGGTTTTCACTACAGTGACGTGGGTGACTGTTCCCAGCTGAGTTCAGTATCAACCATTGCTGCCTAATGTTAGGAAAAGTGCAGCCTGATTCTCAGGGAAGTGTGTGGCACCAGTTTTCTTTTGCTGTAACCTCTTTACTACGTAACATTAGACAAAACTCGCCATGATATGGTGTGTCAAAGTAGCGTGAAGCCCACTGAATCCCTTCCCTCACAAAGTATAAAACCAGATACAGCTCTGCAAGCAGCGTGCTTTTTCCTAGCATAGATAGAGGTGAAACACGAGGGACCTACGCTGCAAAATGTTTTGGACAGTGTTTAATGGCCAGCAGTCATTCTTCTGCTAATCTGTCCCTCTCTAGGAATATTTCCAGTTACTCTTGAATTGCACAGATTCAGTTTATTTTGTTTCCTCTGCTGTCAGGCTGTTGCTTACTACCAGCTGGCCAGTGAGAGCTTTCAGGGCTTGGAGGTAGCAGAAATGAATATTCCACTGGGAAGGGAGACAGATGTGTGATCACCACATCAAGTTAAGGATGGCTGGGGAAGGTGTGATTTATCAAATGTCATTAACTTTAGAAGTATTTTCTACTCTACAGATAAATCTGGACGTTTTCATTATGTATTAGACAATGGATTGGGTAGGCTGCGTAATATAAAACATTTGAGAATACTTTAAAACATTATCTGACAAAAGCCTTTCCAAAAAATCAGATCCAAAGAGCATTTCTTTGAACCATTCTTCATTAAAACAAATAACATTTGCCTGTGTTAAGAGCCAGAGGACAGAGCACTTTATTTTCTCTTTGCTGGTGGGGATTGTCTACTTTTCCCTGCTTGCAACTGTGCTGTAAAATTATTCCTTTTCTTTCAAAATCAGCAACGTTACAATAGGTTATCCAGCAAAGTAATTGGCAAGCTTTCCCTGCTCAAAGCCAAACTGTGAATAAAATATGAAAGGACTGCTTTTTTAATATAATTTCCTGTTAGTATTTTATTAAACATTTAAATTTTATTGTTAAGCTTTTTTATTGTATATTTTTATTCAGAAATCTCAGATTGTCATCTGGGAATAAAAGAACAGATATAAAACCTGAAAAAGTTTAAGAAATGAAATGGGGATATAGGACAAGTCTTAATAATGGCATATCTTATGCTCTCTGGAGTTCATACATTAAAATATTAATGTATATCTGCAACTTTTATTAAGAAAAGACTTGTACTTGCACAGGAAAATAATCAGGTACTTGTTCTCAAAACTGTAATGAGAAAGGTGAGAGCTAAAACTATTAGCTGGCTTCTACCTTGTCACTGAAATATATTAGTAGGTTTTATTTTGCTGCTAGGAAGTGACATTGAAAACACCAGTTGAAGCCAATACACAAAAAAAAAGGGGCATATTTGCAGCACTGATGGGGGCAAAGTTTGTGTTCAGTGCACGTAGGTTCCAGGATGGAGTCAGTGAGTAGGTCTGGGATCAGAGGTGTCTGGATGCAGGAGTGAGCTCTGCCTGCCTCCAGGTTACTGCTGGAAGTGTGTATCAGTAAGAGCGAGTGTATCAAGGCACGTTTACTACACGGCATTTACACGTGTGCCCACGGTAGGTGACTGGATATGGTTAAATGTCCCTGGGGTGGGAAATGCTGGGAACATGAGCTTCAAGAAGTTGCTTTATATTCAGTTATGGAGCGTGGCTTTTCTTAATTTTCATGTTTGATGGCACAGACCGAAATAGATGCATTATGTAATGCAAAAATAAGAGAGAAGGTTGAAGTAGAGTTGAGAATCCAGCCACCCCCACAACGTAGGTGTCTGCGAGTCTGGGGTTGCATCTGAATCAGATGATCAGAGCCTTACAGTTTTCTGAAATGTCAGAAGTCCCAGTGCCAAAATGAAACGCAGCCAATAAAAGGGACTGAGCCAAATGTATGGAAGAGATGTGACCCTGGAAACTGCCTTCCAGCTTCTGACCAATTTAGAGATTTGGTAGAGCTGTAAAGGTATTTAGGTGGTAAAGGGAGCAGGCACTTGCAGGAGTCCCAGTGGGTACCTGTGAACACATATATACTTTTCAAAAGTGACCAAAAGTCACTTTAGAAAATGTTTATTGTTTATTTTATAAATCAGAAATAAACATCTGTATATGAAGCCTGTACCTGATCTGTCATCTGAAGTTTAGTGCATGAACCTGCCTGAATTTAAAAAAGTAATAACAAAAAGTAGTAAATAAAATTATTTGATAAAAAGGTGGGGAAACAAAGCTAGGATTTGTTGTTCTGGTTGGTTTTTGTTTGGGTTTTGTTTTGATTTGGTTTTCCCCAGGTTGCCCTTTTTCTGTCTCTTCATAGATATCCCGCTTTCTCCTGGAAATGCAAATGTGTGTTACATAGAATGAAGATGTTTTACCAACAAGATTAATTAATTATTGAGGCAGCCAATTAATGGCACTGACTAGTGTTCTTAAAGTCAAGTACTCAGTGCAAGAAATGGTTGCTGTGTAGGATTAAACTGAAACGCCGTATCCCAAGTGAGAAACACAAACGTAAAGCCTCTATCCAGCGGCTAGACATTGCCAAAGCAGAGGCGGACGTGACTGCTGTTCGCAGGAGATGTACAGGAGCAAACTCGTTAAGACAGATCCATCTTGGAAAAAGACAAAAATTACGTTGCTTTTGTGTTGCGTTTACTTACGCATCTGCTTTCGGCTTCAGCTGCGATTTTCTTCAGAAAAGTACAAATTTCTGTCAAACGCTATTGTGGCTGCCTGACTGATGAGATGGTATTTTTCCTGTCTCAGAGCAATTCCCACTCTCTTCTTCTGGAGACAGTAGCTACCTCCTCCCGTTCCCTTCACATCTAATCCTGGATATTTAGTTAAGCCAGACTTTGAGGTCTTGATCCCTTTGCTCAGCTTCGCGGGCGCTGAGGTTGCACAGCTGGTAGTCGGTGCTTTGGGATCTCATGCCTCCCGAAGACTGGCAGCAGTTCGATTTAGCACCTGATGTAGATTAAGCTCATGTTTTAGTACTGCTACTGGTAGAGATCTTGACTCTATCCTCAGCTTGTTTAAAATGTGCTAATTGCTCCGTGTGCCTCGTGGTGTCCAGGTAGTGATGCACGGGGGGAGCGTTGCACCTGCAACGCAGCTGAATTTTCCTCCCACTGGAGTCTTCAGGTGTTGCTGCTAACCTCAGTGGTTCCTTGTGAGTCTGATTTCCAGTCAGCAGTGGGATTTTACCAAAACCTTCAGGATTGCTTGATATTTACGCCTTTAATATGACTAAGTATTGAACTGGTATTTTACACATTGCTACAAATTGCTATGCCTCAGAGTTACACCTCATTAATATAATCTCATACAGCAGAATAATTGTAGGTAGAACAAATAATTTATGTATGGAGAAAGTTCATTAGGAGTAAAAGCTCGTTTCAAATGTTACAAAATAATTCAGTGTCATAATTGTATTGTTGTTTGCACATACGTGTGAACTGCCATCAAATATTTATTTTGGCCTAATTCGGAGCTGACATTCAGGAGTCTTCACTGATTTACAATGATGAAGTCAGGTAAATAATTCTAATCCAGTTGTATGGAAACTCATTTCTGTAATTAACTATCACTTTCACTCGGATAGATTCTCCAAATTGCAGCTTGGATACCAGCCTCCTTTAGCTGTGTCTTCCCTTTCCTAGGAAAAGTGGAGAGGATGCTGTTGCTAGATATGTACATGTCCAACACCATCTCCTGTTTATAGTTATGCTGGAATTTTAATTTCTGCGAGAAGCTCTGGGTGTGTCTACAGACCCTGCAGATGTGTTTTAAGGGATGAAAGAAGAGCGTTTTCTTCAGAATGCCACCTGGTAGATTTACAGCACCCTCCTCCGTCTACCTGCCAGCTCGGAGTGGTAGCAGTTTGTACAGAAAGCCACATTATTACGCGTTGAAATAGTATATATCTAGTTATATTCCCAGTAGGACTAAGTTTTGAGAAAGAAGTGGAAAGAGACTTGACAGATAGGATATTTGCTCTTTGAGCCTTGCTCCTGTTTGGACTGAAAAAGCAAATGCCTTTCCATAGCCAAATCTAACTTGTGGGAGTCAGGAGGACATCAGAGCTCTCTGGAGAAAACCAGAGATGTACCACCTTCATGTCCTGGTTTTTACTGACCAGAAACCAAGGGATGTGTGCAGGGAGGTAGCTGCCCGTTGCTCCATGATGTTGGGAAGTCATGACTGCAGTCTGGGGACGCCCTGGCTGGCCATGCAGCTCCCCATGGTGTCCTGCTCCCCCGGCCACAGCTGGCCGGGCACCCGAGGTGTGAAGGGCCATGGGTGCCAGAGCTGGGTACCTGCTGGCTCCGGGATGGTTTCTCTGAACTCAGTGTCCCTCCGCAGGGATCCATCAGTGACTGCTACTGCGGACGCAGGGCTGAGGCTGCCGACTCAAGGACAGTCCTGATTTTAGAGACTTTGAAATTCAGCGGTCTGTTGATGTACCCGTTAGTTGTGAAACACATCTCTCTGGTTTATCGGTTCCCTCGGGGATCTCTGCTTATTGTTCCTGCTCCCATTTCTCTTCCAATATTAATTAATCTTTGCCAAGTGAAGCCACAAATTACTTGTCAGATCAATGATTGGATTTCACCTGCTTTCCCTTGGGCTTTCAGTAAGAAGGGTATCACTTACCCTGGGTGGATTAGGCTATTGTGGGTGTACGCTCCGCTTTTTTCTGCCACCATGAGTAAGGAAAATCTGATCTGACAGCTGCAGGTCAGAATATGCTTTACATGAAGCTGTAGGTAATGAAATGGGTTGTTAAAGAGACAATTGAGTTTGTGAGCTAAACAGGAGTCTGAAAAGCATCTGAGTTTCCAAGTGCTGACCTGAACGCTGTAGGTGCGTAGGATTACAAAAGCAGGGAAGGTATCGAATGGGCTACAAATATGTATTTTTGAAGGTTAGAAGCCCACTTTTCAGTAAATTATTTCATAACTGCTGCTGGAGGTGGCTTATGCCTTTCTCCTAGAACTGGTTTGGGGTGTCTTGGAGCAGGATATTGCAGTAGCAGAATTGCTGTAGTGCACAAGCCTCTTAATTTGTGTTTTCCTTTTTCCTTTGTTTCCCTTGTCTTTGTAATTGTTCTCCCTGGTTTACATAAGTGTGTAGTATATTCCCTTCCTTTATTATATTGTAATCCATTTTAGTAGAGTCCAGAGAAGTTTAGGCAGAAGAAATAAAAATGCCCAACTTTGGTGGGTTCCCTGGTGTCAGGTGCTTAGAAGCAGCGTGATTGTTGTCAGCGCTCGGGAGAGAGAGAAACAACCAGCAGAACCGCTGTCGAGTGCGTACAGATGTGCCACTGACGCAGTTCCGATGGACTGGGGCCGGGACATGAAAAGCAGCACGTTTGCTTCTTTTAAGGAGGGAGAATGTGAGTGAGAATTAGGGTCATAATTTAAACATCACTGAATAAACATCGTTTTCCTGTTGTGTACTTTTTAGGCATTTATAATCAGCTGCATGTATTAAGGCTTTGTCAGGCTTGGGAAGTAGGTGCTCAGGATATTGAATTTATTAAATTGGAGTTTATTGAATTTCCTTTGAATTCTTTTGGTTATGTAATGTGACTATTGTGCTTATCGTGTGCAGCTGGCTGCTGTACGGGGGTCTTCTGTGCAGCAGCGAATACATCCGTGTGGTTTGGGTATGTTGTTAATAACTAGAGGTACTCTGAGCAGGTGAAGGACAATATTCTGATCCCAAACCTACTTTTTGATTTCCCCAAGCTAGACTCAAAAGTCTGGATTAGTGTAGACCTGAAAACATAACTTATATTCAAATTATTTTCCTTGCAGTTGCCAGCAGTCTGCAACGTGTCTTTTCCTAAGCTCTTTCATTTGGTACATGTGCCCTTCTGCTTCCCCCACAAATGTTGTCACTTTTCTTCCAATAGCATTTTCTTCACTCCGAGGGTGGTGAGGCACTGGAATAGGTTGCCCAGAGAAGTTGTGGATGCCCCATCCCTGGAAGTGTTCAAGGCCAAGTTGGATGAGGCTTAGAGCAACATGATCTAGAGGAAGGTGTCCCTGCCCATGGCAAGGGGGTTGGAACTAGGTGATCTTTAAGGTCCCTTCCAACCCAAACCATTCTATGATTCTATGACGATGACTGCAGCCAGGGCATGTGTCTCTGTGACTTAAGCTGCTGTGCTGAGCAGGAGACTATGAGGTGGCCATGGCCACCAGGGAGTGCTCTCACAGCAGCATGGTCAGTGTAGTGCAGCTGCTTGGGGGTGCAAAGCCTGTCCTCATCCACAGTATGAAATGAGTGATAATATCAGGTCCTCAGGTGAAGAACACCCTGATCATCCTCTTGGCATTTGTGCAAGGGAGGAGGCGTTGCTGAGTACTGGACATGTCCCATCTGTAGCTGCTTGGAAAATATTCTGCTTTTCCAACTTTGAGGAGCCTTTGTGGTTGTAGGGTCCTGTCACATGAGGACAGAGTAGTGTAGAGCAAGTGTGCTACAAGCTGAAGCAAAGCCCCAGCCCTCCATGACATAGATACCAGTTTACATATCTTTGTCTTTTGACATTGTCTCAGGGAGCAATTAGATGAACGTGAGGTTGCAGAGAAAAATATAATCAAGTTGTGGTTACTGAATCTCGTTGCTGCTTTGCTGACATTTGTAAGCCAGAAAAAATATTGTTGACCCACTTTTGCTAGTCTTTGTTTAGATAGAGGACTATTCAGTATGGCTACAGCACTATGTATCTCTTATGAAACTATGTCAGTGAGAAATTCGGTGCTGAGGAAGCTTCACAGAGGATGGTAGACTTGCCTTTTTGTTGCTGATTCCATCTCATTACCCGTTATACCTCAATGAAAGAAGGAAATTACCCAAGGCTGAAAAAAACACCAAGTTTTAGATTGGAGCCTGGAACTTGCTCTTGGTCCCCAGTTCAGTCCGGAACTCAGCTGCTGCCTAAGCATTCATCTTCGGGAAGAGCTGAAGCAAAATAAACTAGAGCAAATAAGAAGGAAGAAATGCACGGAGGTCTGTAGGGGTCATCCAAGAACTTGGCTGCAGCAACTTGGGGTTTATTCATGTTATTTGTAGCAATCCAGCCCGATGCTGCCCCGCAGGAGGAGAACTTGGTTTGCTTTTATTACTTCGAGGGCTTTGCCTGAAAGAATCAAAAGGATTTTGGAAAACTGTGAAAGCTTTGTTGCTGTTGTTGACTTTAATCATGGCAGTATAAATTTGTAGTCCCTGGGGGAGAATTTCTGTGCAATACCTTTCTGTATTTCTTACTAAAAAAAGAGATTCTTAAGCTACAGGTTATTATTTCTGTCTTAGGCACTCACTGCAGGATGGAACTGGAGATAAATTTAGCCAAGTCTTGTCTTCGAAATGTAATAAATGTACTTCTCCTAGATTTTTATTAAGCTTTCTCTATAATTAGAAAGAGAAGAGACAGGAGATCTGAAAGTGAGGTTGGTTCATGTAATTCACTCTTCTGACATACAGTGTTTAGGTAGTTGGTTCTGGTTGGGTTTAAGTTTCTCTACAGATATTTGTAGGATTCTTCCTACTCTTTCCTGGGTTTAATGAGGTGTTTATTGATAAGGACTCAAGGACGACCTCATTAGAGGTGTTTGTTTAGTCCTGTTTGTATAACTTTGTCATGCCACTCACTTCTTGGACTTCTCAAATTTTTTCTCTGAAAAATAAGTGTAATTTATTTATGTTCTTCAAGCTGCCAGCTCTTCTGGATTTCTTCTGAATCTTGACGTTCTTGATGCTTGCTAAGCTCATGTGTTTATTTTGTAATGCTTTTGATTGACATTACCACTTTTTGCAAACTTTCCCCAGGAGCAGTTGAGTTTGGTGACACAAGGTTGTAGCACATGGGTTGAAGGAGCTGCTGAAGCCTGTCTGTCTGGTTGTGCTTAAAATTGCTTCTGTTGACAACAAATCTGTGCTTGTTATTGCCTCAGTTTAATCCAAAAAACTTTCTGTTCGGAGTCATAAGTTAGAGTTTCAAATCTTTTTTTCCCAAATGAAAATATAATACACATTTTAGAACGAATTCAGAGGTTTAAAGATCTGCATGTTTTCAAAGCCAGTACATTTTTAATACTTAGAAGTTACAACATCTCTCAATGAGAAGATTCCAAAGCACTAATGCCTTAACTAGCAACTTTTCTCTGTCAAGTGTCCATCCAGTAGTCCTGCATGCAGAGCACTTCCACACTTGACCCTTAATTTATTCAGTATCTGTGAATTCTGACATGCCAGAACGTTTCAAAAATGCTATTAAATTTCAGCACCAATAGAGTATTTGAGAGAAGGTTCTTCTTCTGGCAGAAAGCAGTAATACTCTATTTTTTCTATACTTTTTCCTTTTTTTAAAAAAAAAAAAACTACACTTTTTTTGTCCTTGCACTCAACAATCGTTCCTTGGGGAGCTGACAGTCTGTTTTGTAACCATGGGGGCAACTGCATCTGAACTGGGATTTATTCACTGGGAGGGAAGGGAAGCAGAACAGAACGTTAACCACTGCAAAGACAAATAAACCTTATTCTCTGTGTGGGAAATGAGTCTCTGTGAAAAATGTCCTTATTGAGCGAGTCTTCCAGATGGCCGTGCTCACTGCGTAGCTGGCTCCGCCGCACGCCGAGTCCCACAGCAGCGGCTTTGAGAGCCTGGTGAATGGTTGGAGCATCAACAACCTGGAGAGAGTTTTGACAGCGGGATCAGGCCCTCTGCGTGCAAAAGTCTGGTCCCTGCTGACATTTGTGCTTTGCAAATTAAAGCCTTTATTTATAGGAACAAATGTTCTCTTGCTGCGGAGAGTTTCCTTTAACCACCATGATTAAAAGCTGCTGAGAAACTGTTTGCTTGCTTTCAGCTCGCTGATGCGGAGCCCTAATCTCCGCAACCCAGTGCTGAGATTCTCTTTGTATGCCAGGAAGCGTTTGGTTTGGGTTTGTTTCCTGTTGGGTTCGTGTGCTGTTCCGTCACATGAAGCAACTTCTGATCCCGCTGCTGAACGTTGTTACCCCTGGGACCACTCTGGAGGAATGCAGAGAACAGGTCACTGTGCAGTGTGAGCTGTCATCTCACGGGGGGTCAGAGGAGGGTGCTGGGTGCTGCACCCTCTGGGTAGAGCTTGGGTGTCGGGTTAGACAGGAGGGCTGGCTCCTGCTATACTCTGTAATCCACAGGGCACATTACAGCTCCCAGTACACCTTGGGGGGTCCTGTGTGGACTGCCTGTCTCATCTTATCAGCCTCCAGAATTAAACAGTTTGCTCCTTAAAAAGGTATTAAAAAAATAATTTCCTACTTGATCTGTGTGCTAAGGCACAACTGTCATACCGGTTTATCTGCAAAGTTTTCAGAAATAATGTTCCAACATTTTTATTGCTGTTTGTATTGCTTTAAAGTGTCTGATTTGTGACCAGTGGACAGTTTTATTGCCTTCTGTGAGCTTTGTTTCTGAGGCAGAATGGTGTTATTATTTAATGGATACTGTTGATTTGGGGGAAGAACCTCCCTTGGATATTGTCCCACTAAAAGAAAACAATCCTTTATAAAAACACAAGACTCTTATGTCTTGACCTTTAAGATTTTTATGACTGTGGGCATGCCCATCCCACACCACAGGGCACAGGAGTGCCCAGGGACTTGAGCCACCAGGAAAATTTCAGCTTGGATCTGAAAGCATTAAAGACATTCAGACGCTGGGGAGCTCGTATAAGCAAGTGCGATGTTGCCCAGAAGGTTATTTTTTTTTTTTGCCTTTCTCACCTCGGCTTTAGATGTGGAGTCACGAAAGGCACAAAGACCTTTATCCTGGTAGGTCCAGATGCTTTCAGTGCTCCAGTGTGGGTCTCTTTCAGGCTGTAGCATCTTCTCAATTAACTGACAGCCAAACTGTTGGGAAGAGGTTGAGTTTTAAAGTGATCCAAGACCAGAGATTAGTCAGATACTGCATAGGTCATGTCCAGTTGTTGTTCTTCTGCATTAATTCTCATTTCACTTACTTAAACCCTAGACAGCTAGCCAGGTTGCATCTTTTGGCACAGCTCCTGTAGCAGCTATCCCCCTCTGGAAGTGCCTGTCTCTCTCCATTGACCAAGAGATGATTTAGACAATGAGTTTGGACAAAATACCTAACTTTTGATTTTGTGGAAATTTGGTGAGTTGAGGCCTTCCAGAGGATTTTCGTGATGGTTGTCCATACTGTGTCCCAGTTACTGTTCCCTTGCTCTTCTGCTTTTCACAACCAAATCACTGTTTAAACAGTCTTTAATCCTGCTATTAAGCCAGGTAAGTTTGTTCCTCCATCTTTTAGCTCTTGCCCTATTTTAAAGCGTTCTTACTCTAGCTAGACCCTCCCTTCTCCAACCTGCCTAGGAGGCCTAGGTCTTTACAGTAAGGGAAAAGGTCTTATTTTCTGTGTGACAGTTTGGAAAACTTGGCTTGTGTTTAGGACTGGTTACTCTGGAAACTGAGTCTGGAAAGTTACTTAAAGTCTGTTTAAGCCTCTGTAGTTTACAAGCACGTCTTGATAGAAGAGAGAACTCTTCGTGAGCTTGTTGTAGCAGTACAACAGCATTAGGTGAGAGTTGCAGTGAAAATACATGTTTGCTGTCTGTGTTACCTGGTACATCCAAGTGTGTTTGCATTTAATCTGTGCCATTTTCTCTGAGCAGTTGCTTAACATTGAGTGTTGGAAGGAATTTGCTGTAGAAACGTTAGAGCAAAATGTTGATGGCACAATGAGGGAGGTCCTCTTTTGCATCTGGCTGCCTACCTCTGTTACTTTTATGCTGAAACGCTGTGATTATCAAGGGGCTTTTTATCTCCTGGAAAGCGTCTTAAGTAGGGGTCATTCTCTGTGAATCTTTGCTGTTTACAATACACCTCATTAGACCATGTTTAGAATTTAAATGAGTTACTTTAGTGCAATTAGCTACTGTAATTGCACAGGGAGCAGCCCTGGTACTGCTGCTCAGCATACCTGAGGATCAAGACACTGAGAAATTATCTCACCACACCTTTTCTCTGGTAGCTTTAATTAACTTGGATTTTATATCCTGGGCTGAGCTAGTGGGGCTCACAATTAGTAAACCCTTCACAATAAAAAAACAGCTTGGAAATCTGGCGAAGCAGTAATTGTGGAGCCCTGAGCTTCACGTATCATGGGAACATCATGCTACTGCTAAATCCAGTGACAAAGCCTTGGATATAAAAATCCCCACGAGGCGATTTCTGCAGTCTGTTAAGATGCCAGTATGTTTTATTGCGTTTTACAGCATGTGCCATTTAAGTGAAATGAGCATGAGATTAGCAAAATGTGAATTCAGTTATGAAGTTGAAGTGGAAGTGGATTTGTCAACTTGGAAAAAGTAGAAAAGAAATAAACTGCAGTCAGAAGCAGAACTGATGTCAGGATTGTGACATGGATCGGCATGGTCATGAAGGCCACATAGATTTTAAAAACAGGTTTTCTCTGGGATTCCTGGATGGATCAAACATGGATTAGACCAGAATACTTTACAAATGTTGCTTGCTGAGAATCCGCCTGGTGCATTCAGCATGATTTAATAGGTAAGGACTGAAATTAGGAATAAGAAAGGAAAGTTACTGTAGGCTAATAGTGAATCTGATTTTGTTTTCAACACTGAAGCCTCTTCTTGTCTAGATCAGTGTCAGGTTATTTCAGGAGATACTGTGATTCCAAAAAGATGAGATTCTTTGATCGTAGGTGTCCTTGTCATTTTCGATGTGATCAATATAATTGTGGATTAGGATGAGATCATACAGTAAGAGTATTACATGACGTTTTAGAAATAAACAAAACCACTAAAGACATTCTGGATTAATAAAAACTTCCAAAACAGATGTTCCGAATTTGCATCGTTTTCACTCAGATCAAAAACTTCTAGATACTTTCTTTAAAAAAGAAAAGTACTGTCTAGCTTTTCCCTGTCTCCGGAAAGTTGTTAACCAGCCATGAATTGTGGGTTATCTCACAGGGGAGGCACCTCTCTGCAGGGACAGGATTGCCAGGACTGGGATGTCTGGGATGAAGCCGTAGAGGATGACTTACTGATGCCAGGCAACAGCAGTACAGTAGTGACAGCACTTTGTATAGGAACAGTGCGCTTCTGCAGGTACAGATTTGAGAATCAGACATTAGTTTTCCGCACTAGTGATCTCATCGTTGCTCCTGATGGTTTATGTTTTTCCTTATGTATCATTTGCACTACTCATAATTTGCAAATATTTAGCACATCTCTGCAGGCAGAAATACCGCTGTCCTTTAGCCCTGTGTGTATGACAGACTTTGCAAGTTGCTAAGAAAAGTGATCTCCCAACCCACAAATTATTGAAATATTAAAAAAAAAAAAAAAAAAAAGGATTGCTTTTGGGAAATGGTCTTTCTTTAGGGTTGTTTTTGTTTGTGTTTAGATGTATGTTTGGTCGGGTTTTTTTTTGTGACAGGAAGACAGCTTCTTTGGGTAACAAGGATTTTGTAAGCTGGAAGTTGAGGAACAGTCTTAGCTGGGGCGTTTGTGACTCTGTGGATCTCAAAGCTGATGATTTTGGTGGAAATTTTTCAGGGGTTGTTGGTCAGAGCCTGCTTAGCAGACAGCTTGGTCTCAACGTAAAGCCAGGAGAAGCCTTTCAGAAGCAGAGGTACATGTCGTGCTCCTGAAGATCTTCTGAATCTGTGAGCAGGTGTGCTGGCGTGTTGACAGAAGCACATGAGCTTTGTGCACCCTGGGCCATCCACATGATTGCCAATAGGCAGAATTACACCCTGACCAACATTCCTGCTGAAGTGGGAAAACCAGCCGTATCAATACAACACAGCAGTAGCCACGCTTTTGTAGCTCCCTTTGGGCACTTTGGGGAAATCAGATCAGCCTATGTGAGAAGTTTTCCTTTCATCTTCTGGATACTTTTCCTTGTAGGTTAGACGTGATGCCAGGAGAATCCAGGATTTTAGTTTTGGCAAAGTATATACAGTGAAACAAGTGTCAGTACAGGCACTAACTCAAATGTAAATAGCTTCATATTAATATGACTATATAGACACCAACCTATTTAGATACAACTCCTCCTTTTCTCTTATTTCATGTCGGTGAAAGCTGTGGAATTACCAACACCCATACAGACAGGACTGACCTTCTCAAGCCTGCACAGCTGTAGGAAGATTAAACCATCAGGGCAATAAAGAAGCCATGTCAAAAGTGTGATGGCTTGAACGAGACATTACTATGGATGATGAAGTTAAACTAAGCTTAACACAGCGCTGAAATGTTTTGATTACTGAATTTTGGCAGGAAGGATTGACAGGATTACTGAATTTGGTTGGGTTATGAATCCAATAGGAAGGTTTACTTACGATCTTGCGTTATTTTTTCTGCTCTGAAAGTGCATGGAAAACTCTCTAGTAAAATCTCCATCATGAGACGTCGTTTGAAAACCCTCCAGACAACCTAGGCAGTGGGGTATTTTTGTGCCATTTCAGTGCAGATATTGAGTAAGATAGAAGTACCTTGAAAGTAAAAGCCAAAATATTCCAAGGGAGATCTAAAACATCCACTAATTTAAAAAGAAAAAAAAAGAAAAAAGTGGAATTTAAGTAATGAGCTGAAATACTTCAGCAAGTTATTTTGTAAACGCAGTGGCTACTTAAAGAAAGGACTCCATCATCTAAAGCTTCTCCTGCCTGTACTGGAAATGTATTCTGGAGACATGGCAATCACTGTCTGGCTTAATTTCCTGAACTAAGAGAATTTGCTTGATCTTTCTGGTTTTAACCCTAGCTGCAGCTCTGCTGTATGTTACTTATGTACAATAGTTACTTCTTCTGCAGTTCTGTTTGGAGAAATGTAAATATTTAACTTTTTTTAGCTATTTGTGGTTTAGAAATTTGTGTTAAATGTCCAGACGTTGCTAAGAGAGCAGCACTGACAACGGTAAACATTTTGACCAAACATTCACCATCAGTGATGAAAACTCAGACAGGTAGAGCCTGCAGGATGAGAAGTGTTGGCAAAATGATCCAGGTGTAATGACTCAGATATTCATTTCGTCATTCTCCTCCATCCGGTGGGACTGCTTGAACTGTAGCAATTTTACCCATGCCGTCAGCCCTGCCAGAGAGCTCATGCTTGATGCCATGGGAGGCTGCAGAGATCAGGAACGTAGAAATAATGCAGATTTAAACAGGATTTTCAACAGGGAAGCCATGGAGTTGTTAAAAAAAAAAAAATAAAAAATGAGAGTTACTGTTGTGAAGTTACAGCATGCTACGCAGAAATTGGAAATAGTCAAATGGGAATTAGAGAAAGCCAGCTGAGCTACCAGGGCAGGGGCAACTGTGTGCTCTTTAGAGTTACTTAACATGCTGGGGTACTCTAGTGTGAAATCTGAAAAAATCTGATTTTTTCAGAAACCTGAGAAGGGGAGCAGAAGCAGATCGAGCAGCAGCTTGAGGAGCTGTAACCACCTCTGCCTTTGCGTTAGAATTAGCGTGACCAGCTCAGTGTGGAAACCTTGTAAAGAGGATTACCCTTTAGATGAGAGGAGAAACATTGCTGTCCTGCTGATACAGTGAGGCAAAGATCTCAATTTTAGAATTTATGAGATGTTACACGGGCTTCATGTCGGAAACGCTCATGAGTTCTGAATTGCTTGATAAAATAGTCATGAGGGTCATCATTGCTAAGATTTTCAGAGGGGGGGGGGGGAAAAAACAGCAACAGAAGGGAATAATACAATCTGATTTCCATAGGCTTTCAGGGCATGATGCGTTTCTATTTTCTAACAAAAGTAAGATTTTATATACTTTGGTTTAATCCTGAAGTGTGGGTTTGTTTTTTTTTTCTATTTCTCATTTGCCTCAGGAATGTGTTTAGCAATAGCAGGTCAGACTTTTTAATATTTAAAAAATAGCAATCGAATGCAAAGGCATCCTGCCAAAAGGAAGGGAGGCAGCGTGCAGGCTCTACAGAAAACCTTTTCACCATCCAGTAGTTTAATGTATTCTTACAGTTTGATCTCAAGATACCGCAGCACGTTAACATGAGAACCATATTGTGTCCAGGATAAATATTCCTGTACTGTTCACTGGAGCGTTTTTGCTGGCAAAGAAATTCCAAGTCAGCTTTTGCCTACCTGTAAAAGAATAGCCTGTACTGTGCCAGGTGCTGATGAGAAGTTAATCAGCTTTTTGTACGGATGCATTCATTGCTAAAAATATGAGATTAGAGTACAATGGAGGCATAATTGGTTCGCTGGGTAAGAAAGCATGAGAACTGCACCTTGGATAATTTGGTGGTAGGCCAGATATTTTTAGGGACATATGGTTTACTGAATGAAAAGTTTTCTATTCTTGTGCTTTTAGTATGGGTTGTCTAATGAGGAATTCCACTGCTTAGTTTTAATGCTGTTTCTTACACTGCAGAGACCTTTGAATTGAGAGACTGAATTACACTCTTCTGTTATTTACTATGTATTTGCTGTTGTACATATCGAAAAAGTAGCGTTTCTGTAAGATGTCAAAAGCAACCACAGAATGGACAGAATTTTGGGGCAGATCCCAAAATGTCTTTGTGCGGAAGCTGAACAGCAAGTAATTGCCGTAAAATTTCGGCAAAAAATGATTGCTGTGTTCTCAAAGTGTTTAGGGCCTGACTTTTTCACATTTGGTGTTCGTGTTTGACTTCCTTGTTCAGCATTTTCAGGCAGTAGGGAAAAAATTTTTCAAGTATGTGCATATTTCTGGTCTCCAAATCGGTCCTACTGAGTTGAAAGCTATTTATTCATAGATTCATAGATTTCTAGGTTGGAAAATACATTAGAGATCATCGAGTCCAACCGTCCCTAATCCCCATTAAACCATATCCCTAAGTAGATATTTGGTGCCTTAAAGATCCTGTTTCCGAGATCGTCAAACATTTGAGAACCTCACTTGTTATCCATACAGTTTCATGAAATTAAGTTAATTTCCCATAATTTTAACTACCCAGCAGCTAAATATTGAGCCCAGGGTAATAGCAATAACAATAACAATGTATCTCTTGGATTTAAGTAGGTGCTTTCGTTGGAAGGAAGGTGACTCAATGGGTCTTGAATGCTTAGGTTGACAGTGTTGTGAATGTGGAAATGAAAGAGTATTAAACAAAGACTGAGGTGTGGTAACACGGGTAAATAATAGTAAATGACATCCTAACAACTTGGTATACTTTGATGAAGTACTTTACAATTCCTTCTCCTTTTAGAACTTCAATAAATATACTCATTTAATCTGATAGTGACTGGAAGCATTCAGCTGCTGAACCCTTCTTGATTCCACTTAATAGCCGTACACATAACTCCTTTGGCTTGTAGTTTTATGTGTTTCTATTTTGCAGAGCTGAACAAACACTGCATTATTTTATCAAAAACAATTACGAGCCTGTTAACAGCAAATAAAGGCCAAGCTATTATACCCTAACAGTTAGCGTAAAGGAAAACTGTAGCATACGTAGGCTGATTAAATGGTGTATATTTAATCTTCCTTTCAACCAAGGGAAGTCAAGGATGTCAGGTGCTGAAATTCACAGAAGACAGAATACAGTGAGAGCCACATGGGCTGACACAGTGATCCAGGGAAATTAAGTATGTGGTGGCTTTTCAAAGACATTTGAAAAAAGAACTGAAATGCAGCATCAAGTAGGAAATTCTTGGCAAAAAAAGAGAGTACCACCCTGAAAGCTCTAACGTTCTGACATTTATGTCATAGATGATGGTGTTATCTAAGATGTTATTGTGTTCTCTCATAAAATGAATTTAAAAATCGATAACTTTTGGCACATGTTGACATTTTAAATTGCAACTATGTCATAGCATATAGAGTCATGTGCACTCTCATTGTGTACATAAACACTGGTTTATATACACAAAAGTCGCCATCCAACTGCATGGCAGGTGCATTCCTTCTTCATTTTGAAAGTACACAAATACAGGTCTTGGGTTTGTCTGAGTCCAGTTGAAAGTCTATTAAAAAAATGATACTTGAAAAATATCTTAATTGGAAAAGCTGTCTCAGGCGTGTGAGCCATCCTCCCCATCCCCTTTTCCACTGCTTTGTTCCCAGACGACATGTGAGTTAACAGAAAACCTTTCTGTTTCTGCTATGAAATACTTCGTTCTTTGTGTCTCATAACATGGAGAGGCTTCTTGCTACTTTCAGATATGAATATTTAAAATAAGGCTTGGAAAGGAAAAAGCAAGTGACATTGTCTTATAAATATCAAAGCCACTTAGTCGTTTCTGCTACTGCCTGGAAAAATACCAGTTTTCTCAGTGTTCTGTACCTGAGCTATTTAATTCTTCGAAGATTTTAAGGGGTTATTTTCAGCTCCTTTTAAATCAGAGCTCTTAGAAAAATCTATACCCTTCTCTAAATAGCATTTCTTATTTCATAAGCCCATGTTAAAATGTCACACCTTTGAAAAAGAAATATGTCAGAAACTGGTACATCAAAACAAGAAAAAAACCCTGGTTTTCTTTATGTGAAAGCCTGTTCAAGCCACACTGGAAGTGTAAAGAGTTCTTTCAGTAAATGTAAATATAATTAAAGTCCTTTAAAAAAAAATAAAAACACAAACAAAACCCAACAACAACAACAAAAAAAACCACAAACAAACCCAAAGTGAAATTTCTGGGCAACTTACTTGTGAATCTGCAGTACGCTGATTTTAACAGGACTGCTCAGGTACTTCAGTTAAGCATCTCCTGCAGTGTTTTGTTGAACTGGTCAGTCTGGTCACACCGAGGGTGTGTGCACAGCTCCCACCATCAACAGGACTCGACCAGAAATTTAGGGATAAACTGCAACGAATAATACCTGTCTCTTGCCTTGTTCTACACTCATTCTCCTCTTCTGCAAAGCTCTCGCTAAAGATCATTAACCATTAACATCAGCAGCCTGATCTAAGGGAAGGTGTCCCTGCCCATGGCAGGGGAGTTGGAACTAGATGATCTTTAAGGTCTCTTCCAACCCAACCCATTCTATGATTAAAGCAAGAGGAGGACAGGGCTGACATTTTGCTTCTTCATGGCTTGATTCAGCGTTGCTCAATTACTCTTTCTTCCCTGGGAAGCCATCACCCCATGACTATTGTACTCTGTCTAAGAACATCCCATTAAAGCAGGCCACACCTACCTAACTCTCCCTGTATTCTGTGGGCATCTGCTTTTCTTTGTTGTCATGTGAATGTGAGACTTAGTCATTCAGGCTTTCATGTTAAAATCAATGGGCTTATTCACAAAAGCAAGTGTTAATGCAGTTTGTTCCCCATGGTACAGCTCCATTTCTCAAAGTGTAGCAGCTTAATTCATCTCAAATGTTCCTTTATTCTCAAAGTCCATTAGTCTCTACACTGAAGTCCTGAACGCAGCCCTTCCCATTCATTGGGTAGGATGGCACCACATTTGCACGTGTAACACCCGGATGTCACTAGAACTGGTGTCCTAAAGCCATGTCTGTTTTGAAGGACAGCCAGGCACCCAACGGCTACATTCCCTGTAGTTGCAAGGTGAAATTTAAGAGCGTATCCTTGCTTTGAAAGCAGGCTGAACCTGTAGGCAATGGAGAAGCTGTGGTGGGCTCCAATAGCTCCTCCAACCTGATTGCTTGGAGGTTTGGAGGACAAGATGAACCCCAGGGCTGCCTGTTAGTGCATGCTGAAAGTATGCTCACACTTGAGCCACCCAGTATACTAATATTTCAGCTGCTTTTTAATCAAAGCTTTAAATTCACGTTTTATTCTGTATTTTTGTTGCTTTTCCTTGTAAAGTTTTTATACCACTTCTATCTAGACACAGCAAAATGAGCCAGAAGGTAGATGGAGATGGTTCACAGCATGAGCTGCTCACACTGCAGGTGGTCGGTCGGTCCCTTGGCTATATTTGTATGTTAGATTAGTCTACTTGCATAGTGCTTCCATTAGTGGCATTAATTTGGTATTTGGAAGCTTTTCTAAGCAATCTTCATAGAAATCCACCTAGAAAAGTCCTTCCTATTTTACTTTTCTTTTTTTCCCTTTTATTGTGTGTGGCCATGTTGTTTTTAAAGGCAAAAGAGAATTTGCCTGACAGTTGATCTAATAAAATATGCAGTGGTCATGTATTTGCTCAACTGCTGCTGACACTGGATCTGAGGGGAAAAAGCACGTTGAGCTGCTCTGAACTTTTAAAAAATAGGAACTTGTTTTTCAATAGACATTTGTTTTCCTTTGAAACAGTAAGCATACTTCAATGTCTGGAAAGGATCTTGGAGGAGGTCTCAAGAGAAGCAGCAGGAAACTCATGTCTATGTGTCTAAGAAATTATTTTTCTCTTACTTGTTTTTTAAGGTGTGAGATTTCAATTTTCTCCTCACCACAAAATTAACTGAGATCTGTTTGGTTCATTAGTTCCTCTTCCTGGTTCATGAAGTCAGCGGCCATCCTTCTGGAGCAGCTTCCTCATCTCAGAGGCACTGGGTTGCGTATCGGTACAGGTTGTGCTGAGTGCAGTAAAAGCAAATAAGTTTGTTGTACTCCGTGCTTTCCTTATCCATCTATCTCATTCTTTTCACTGGAGCATGAACTTGCTGTTACGTTTATAGGTTTCTGAAAGAAGGTGCAGGGTCTCCATGTGTGGCACCGCAAGGGTCTGACTTGACACAAGCTTTCTGATTCCAATGGAATGTCCAGGGAGTTGAGGACATTTGAGAATTATCATATAACTAAATAACTGATCTGGGAGAACCATCTCTCTGGTAACCTCTCTAGGATTATGTGCCTAGTGTAGGTTATATGAGTATTCCTCTTATAGTTTAAGAGCAAGTGTGCCCAACAGCTAAGAACTGGGCCATGATTTTGCTTGACTTCTAAGAAAAATGATAAGAGATTGATTTGTTATCCCAAACTTCATATAGGCTGAGTAAGATCCAAAGGACAAAACCTAGAGAAATGAAAAGAGAGTTTGAGAAGAGGCACAGTCAGGAGGTTGGAGGAAGATACTATGAGGTATTATGCACTTTAGATCTGTGAAGAGTGGAACTTTTCATTGGAAGGTATCAAATGAATGAAGAGCTTAGCACCTTCCAGCTTTATAGATCACAGGACCCGTGACAGAAGATGAGGGTATCATTAGATTCATAGATTCATAGATTTCTAGGTTGGAAAAGACCTTGTAGATCATCGAGTCCAACCATCCCTAATCCCCATTAAACCATATCCTCAAGTAGATCATCACCTCATTAGATCTGTTCTGCAGATGGGAGAAGTGAACAAAAATTTGAATGGCTTGCAAAACAGCAGCAGAAAAGTCAGCCACTGAGGCAAAAACTGCCCTAATACTCTTCTCAAAAATATCATCTTGGGTTGCTGTAGACTTGCTGTTTGCAAGTGCATTTTTTAAAAAAGGAAATATATGTGTTAATAAACATTTCAAACCATTTTTTCTTATTTATTCCTACACACTATGGATTTTGCTCTAATGTTTTTTCTGTGTATCTCTCTCCTATCCTTTGAGACCATCCGATGAGGCAGTAGAGTGGCTTTACGGGTTGCAGGGAGAGTTGATCCTGCAGTTGCCAGGAGGAGTGATGTTGGTACTGCATGCAATTGCTCTTTAGACAGCTGTACTACACTTGTTTTCAGAGAATGACAAGTCGGGTGTGGTATCAAAAAAAAATAAAGATCAGGTTTCCACAGTTTGAAGGCTGAGCAAAGATAAAATGAAGAACATGAAGATTCCATGGTAGAGAAAAACTGTATCAGATTAGTTATAACCTGCCTGATGGTGCTAAATGATGGGAAACGTCAAGAACCAAATCTGTGACATAAAGATGTTTTTGCTAAAAATTCCAGCAAAATAGTAGACTATATGGTTTTGGGGCAGTAGTAAGTTTATTTGTGTCACTCATCCTAAGATTCTATAATTTAAATTTTCTCCGTTATAAAGTGAATGTCTCCATTCTTACACGTTAATATGGAGAATACCAGCGGTGATAGGTTGGGGTTTTTTTTGTTTGGTTGGGGTTTGTTTTGTTTTTCTCTCACATCAGCATTCAACTTCCTGGAATAAAACAGAATATTTTTAAAATCCATCTGAAACATTAGTATAATTCTCTTCTTGGACAAGCCACTGTAGTAGCTCATTTGAATTGCAGTTGAAGGACTCAGTAGGTCAGATACCTGGGTAGATGACATCCACTGTGATCTAAAAGTTTCTGTCTCTATAGTGAGTTTCATACCGTTCAGGAGATTTATACCTATTCAGTAGCCTGGTTTAAAAAACAGATTAGAACCTTGATTAGCCAAAAATAAATTTCTTCTGGGAATTCTTCCCAGAACTTTGCTCAAGCATGCTTCCATTCACCATTTGTTTTATCGGGCACAGTATTTTTCCAAGGGAAGGTATAAAGCTGTATTTCTTTTCCTGCCCAAATAATGCATTTCCCAATGTCAACGTTTAGCTCTCTTTGAAAACTTATTGTTGTTCCCTTTCTCCAGTAGCTTCATTATGAGACAGGATTAAAAATGAAATCAAAATAGACATTTAAAATTAATGAGAATTTACTCTCCTTTCTTACTTGTGCATGCACAGGCAGTAGACCCTTTCTAATGGTCACAGAAAGGGGCAGATACCACAAGCACCACTACAGGGTATTAAGATTCAAAACAGATCATGATGTCAGTATAAATTATATTATATAACCATAAATATATAAAAATATGTGTGTTTGTGTCTAATTATATAAATATAAACAATATACAATATTCTCAAAGGTTCTAGGTTGCCAAAGACATGAATTTTGGTCATTTTTTCATGTAAACAGCCAAACAAATTTTTAAAAAAACCCTAACCTATTTAAGTATCTAGGAAAGTAAGGGTCCCTAGATGACTTTGACCTTGTACCGCTCACACTTCATAGTCTCAGGCAGGTGCCAGAATGTGCCATGTAGCCTTGTATTACTGCTATTTTGGGGAGTCATTAATTTAAGCATTCAGGCTGACTCCAGGCACTATTGATCTCTCTATTTATAATATCCATTACACACAAGATTTTTATCTGTAGGGGTTTGTTTTGGTCATGGGGTAAGTCGCCCATTTTGCTCGTGCTCCTGGTGGAGAGACCCTGTCATTCCAGGTAGCCTTGTTAGCACGGCTGCTGCAAAGATCTGATCTCACAGATTGAAAAAGAGTTTTTCAAAGTACGATTGGGGTTTGGTTTTCTATAATAAGTCTCCCTTGGAAAGTTAAATGTAACAGAAAATTACAGAAAGCTTCCATGGAGCTTTTTGAAATGATGAAAAAGTAACAAAACCCCAAGTTTTTTCTCACATGCTGTAAACCTACGGGGTAATATTGCATATTGCACACACATTGCAAAGACTAGAAGTGCAGTGCACCGCGTTAGCTCGTAGGAGCTATTTATGTCCAGCAATAACGCTGCACCAGAGCAGTCCAAGTGTGCAATTCAAGACCGAAGTGATGTGAGGCCCTGACCTGGGGCAAACAGATGCCATTATTTCACACCAGCAGAGCATTTGCTCTGTGGTTTTCTATACACACCGCGTTCAGCAGTTGCATGTGTTCTCCATAGAATTGAAATTGTCACCTTCATAGATCTTCCAAGGATACCTAAATGTTTAGCAGACCTATTCTGCATCGTAGCAGAGGCATACAGATGTCGCTTCTCTGTCGTCTTTGGAGACATTATACATTGGAAGCTAGAAAGAAAAATAACGTAGTAACACCACCACCACTGGAGTGGAGAAAACAGTGACAACGCTGGAAGGAAAGGCTGCACTGAGGAGGAGGGAATAAAGGAATAAAAATACTTATATACCCGTATATGACATGACAGACACCCCCAGCTGCTTGGTGGGGGTGGCTGAACTGCAGCATCTCCTCCCAGACTCCTTGCACAATGAGGGAGCCTTGGATGTGGCCAGTGGGAAGCACTACCATGCTGACAGTTATTAGCCAGCTGTATTTTGATGCTTTTAAATCCCAGGAGGTATAAATGCATAAAGGGCATTGTGCCATTTTCTGTTGCAAGGTATACTCCTACTGTAAGCCAGTGTGGGGCTGGGTTCTTCTGGCTTTTCAGAGTAGCATCGTTGGCTGCATAGTCATGCAAGAAAGGGAAAGTTTTACCTCTATTCCTATGAATGCAGTGAGGTTATATGCTTCATCACTTCAGACACTATTTAGATGTGTAAGTATGAAGCATACATTTATTTCTCTTTCTAAAAATGATTTAAAGAAAAAAAGACTTCAGCTGTGTTAACATTTTCAGTGAGGCAAGAGCTGTTGATGGGGATATTAGAGAAGTGAAATTCAATAGACTTTGAGAGGCGAAAGAGAGAAAAACTCTCAATGTACAGAGGGAGGAAATGAAAACACTGAAATTCAGTATTTTCGACCTCTGTTATCACAAGAGATGTCCACGTTTTGTGGTTTTTTTTTCCTCATTTCCTGTTAAAAGCAGGGGGAAAAAAAAAAGCAAGATATTAACATGTTATAATAACGTACTGTAAAACATAAGAACTGTCTGGTAGAGCTGAATTACAATTGCTGTTAGAGGTCAGGATCGAGCTCTCTTTGCTTGATCCTCCAACCCGTTGCACAGGGAAAGAGTTGTGTGCGTTTCTGGATAACCAAGTTTTGCAAGTTGCGGCGTTGGGGATTTAACCGTGCATCTCTTTCCCTGACAGTTTGATCCAAACCCCTTAAATCCTTTCAGCTTTAGCCTAAATCCTGGCTTCATCAATCTTCCTGCAATTGCTGCACTTTCAGCCGATCTTCCTGTCTCCTGCTCCTTGCTGGCAGTTGATCGTTGTTGAAGTTGGCTTTGCACCGCGAATACAACGGTTCCCCACCTCCGCTGGAGAGACAAAAGAGTGTTTCAGAAACACAGAGGTCTTCCAGAGCAAAGGCCACATCTTAACATGATTTAGTGTATTTAAATATCATGTTAAATCACCTTCATGTCGTGAGTGAGTGTGGTCTGATGTTATACCTCACTGGTTTGTCAACGTCAAAAGGATCGTTGTCTTTCACAGATGTTTTCTGTGGGCAAATGCTTTACACAATTTGGTTTTTCTGATAAGACTGAATGCAAAAAATATATAAATTACTGCATAATCGTGGAATCATAGCATGGTTTGCGTTGGAAGTGATAATAAGCACCAGGTCACTGTTGTAAAACAGCTGCAAATGTAGTTCCAACAACAGAAATGTTTTAGAGAAGCTATTAAATTCTGCCTAGAAGTTAGTGTCCACTTCAGGTACAGCTTTATGCAAACTGTACTTTAAAACCATAGTGTCAAATGATGTGGTTTTGGGGAAGTGACATGTAGGATATTCTCATGTTTGCAGAATATTCCCTTCCAAATTGCGTGCATTGTAACCATTTGTTTTTCCAAGAATGCGCTGGAAAGGATCCAAGTGGATAAAGTGTGCCCTCAGTGCCATAATCTTATGTGCACAAAATATTTTTAATTCCATTTTCAAAAAGCATTGGACTTTATAACCTTTCAGAAACATTTTGGGCAAAGCCTGGAGTGTGTAGTTTTGCTCAGTACTGGGGATCCTTGGGAAACACTGCAAGAGAGGGAGCACAAAGCACAGCCTGGAGTTTTTGCAGAACTTTCCAGCCTCCCATGTGCTCTTCTGGTCTGCAGCCTGCGTGCCAAACCTATTTACTCAACTTCCCCCAGCTAAAATGTGATTTTTAGAATTAACTAACTGCTTGAGTAGTTTATACATATCAAACTGTGTTTTATTTTCCACCGCCTTGAAGGCTGTTTTATCCTTTAAGTTGGAAAGCCTCTTATCTAAATGGAACAGCCTTAAATTGTTGGATGTAGTTCATTAAATTCTTGGATAACTAGAAGTCTCTCTGGCACTTAGCAAGCGATATGAGGAAGAGAAGTACGGATCCACCTTCAAAATGTAAGAAATTGGATTCTTTGCAAGCTGCCATGATTCGTACAAGGCACATCTGAAAATAATTATTCACTGTTAAACTTCCTCTGCCAACTTTTACCTTTTCTCAACTACTGTAAATCCAGGTTAGTGTCTTTGAAGTGAGGAGAGTTGTTAAGGATGTGACTTAATGGAGAATTCCAGTTGTCTCTCAATTTCAGTATATCAGCTTGTATTTGTACTTAGACAAGGGGTTTCAAAGTTCACAAGATGGTGTGAGGTTTTGTTTGAGGTGGCAAATATCCTTTGGCTCCTCGTGCTTTTCCAAGTGCTATTTAATTATTTCCGCTGTGGGAAAGAGCCATCGATGGATATCAAGGATGCAGTTACGTTTTTAACGGAAGAGGTGTTCATGGAGTATTGTCTGCTTTTTAAAGTGCAACAACTGTTGCCCTTGGTTTTCTTGTGAACCAAGAAGAACTGATAGAAATGGAGAAGCTTGAAGGACCAAGTTGGGTGTTACTGCTGACACTACTTTTTGATGTCATTGTCTTCATACTCCGTGTCTGCAGACGTATAGGCAGAGATATGTATTCATGAGAGAATTTTGATTCTGTAACACATGCAAATAATTCAGATGCACAAAGTCGTTCACTGCACCAAAGTGTCTGCACCTGGATTTTTCTTCATGTGGACCTCATGCCATGTAGTCCATTTTCTTTTGGGACATGTGCTGATTTTCCATCATCCTTATCTTGGTATTCTCATATTGTTTGGCTGCTCAACTATGTAGTACTCAAGATTGCCATCAGGACTGTTCTCCAAGTTGATGTGTTATGTTCTTCATTGACTCTGGTCTCAAATCAATCCAGCCACCGTTTTTATATCCCCTTCATCAATTCTTTCTTAAAACCATAGAGTACAAAACCAACTGCTTAAAGTAATGTCCATGGCATCCTTTAAAGAATTTCTTCTCTCAGCAGTTGCTCACCAAAGATATTAGTGTTTGGATGTTCTTTTCCTAGCAATGATTGAACACATTTCCTGTACTTTCACAGGTAGTAAAACTAATCTGTCTTACAACCACCCAAATCCAGTTTCTGCATTTATTCATTGTTTTCTCTCTGTCCTCAGCCAAAAAAACCCCGTGTTTGTAGTTCTTACTCATACTCCTTGTAGATTGCACTCCTTTTTTTTCCAGTAGTCCTGTTGTCTTCTGACACAGGAATCTGTTTCTAGCCTTTTTCTATTATCTATTTATATAAAACGTTAAAATGTACTTATAAAAGATCACCCTCTCTGGAGTAAATTGAACCTGACCAACTTTTAAAAAGCAGTCTTAAATAATTCATCTCTTAACTTTGCTGTCTGAAGCGGTGGCATCTGCTGTATGATTTTGCGATGTTGCTTTTTAGCTGATTTAATGGTTGTAGTCACGTTTTCAGAGTGAAGGCACCATTCAGCTGATGAGCACTCCCTTGCCTTTGTGGCACCCTGACTCCGATTCCCATTGAGCTGGGCAGTCGCCATGAGCCAGGACAACTCTATTGAGATCTGCAGGAAAAAAGTGCATCTGTGCTGGCTAATTTTGCACCAATTTTCAAATATTAAGAGTCTAAATATATTTCTACTTCTGAATTATTGTTACTGATATGCACTAAGATGAAGTGACAGTTTCATGACAAGTGACAGTGCATGAGAACTTGTCATTTGCAGTCAGTAGTTAAATAGATGTGCCATGAAGAGTGTGGTGTAAGCTCATGGTCTGATTTGCAGGAGCCGAGTATCTGATAACAGTCCAAGAAGGAAAAAAATTATGACTGTTGCTGCACCATCATTGAAATGGTTTATTTTCTTGCAAATTAATTTCCTACAATTAAATGGTTAAAGATAATGAGAATAGGGAGTGTTTGCAATAATTGAAGTTGGGTAAATGGAAACCTTTACTGGTAAGCATCCCACATGACTTTGTAATTGAAAAAAATTATAGTAACACGTCTCACAAACAGGTAAGAGAACAAAATAACTCTAGCATGGCTTAGCAGAATGTCTCTTCCCCCCCCCCCCTTCTTTTTTTCTCCGGATGAGTGTGACTGAAATGTTGCAATAATAAACAGCTCCTTAGTCAGATGTTTTCAATTATAACTTTCTGTGTTTCATCTGTTATTTTTATACTGTGTGGGTAGTTGGTGCATTCAGCATTAAAGACTGTCTGGATGTACATACTTCCACCAGCTAAAAAAAATCCTTTAACATGCAAGTGATCATACTCCAGCCCTTATGGAGCACTCCAAAAAGCCTAGTGGGCATTCATGCAATACCTCTCATTCAACTCATTCCAGGCATCTTAGATTTGTACAAATGATCTATAAATGAATAGCTGATTGTACCTCAACCTCCGAAGTAACCCTATTAAAATAACTCTACGCAGCCATTGGAAGAACAATGCACACGAGATTTATAGATAAGTGAAAATTAAGCTGCTGTTCCAGCTATTCCTGCCCTTATGTGCTGTGCAACCTGCTGTAGAGATCATTTAATTCTAAGACTTTTTATAGTTTCAATAGTCTCATAGACCAAAGAAAATGAGTTAACAAAAGTAACATGAAAATGAGAGAAGTTTCTTTTTTCCACCGTCTTTTCATCTCTTCCTTTAAAATTATATTGAAGAAAATCTCAAAGTGTTCTGAGAAAGGAAACGCAGTGAAAGGAAATGTGTCTGCCTTAAAGGCCATTTTAAAAATAATGAACCGTCTGCAGCTAATAATTGATAAAAATGTTCGTGAATAAGAAAACATCTAGAGGAAATTGTGCACGATTGTAGCTTCTCGGTGTTTCACCTTTTTAAAATTGTTGCTTAAATTAAGATATACACTGCGAGATACAAAGTACTTTCTTGTTAATCCCAATGACATCGGAAAGAACTGAAAAATACCACGTTTGGTCTGATTTCACTTACACGGTTTATACTGTCACTTGTTTTTTGTTAGAACACACAGTCTTGGAAGCGATTTAAAACTTGAATACCATGAACTTCACAAAATTTCCGTGAAATATGGACATTTGGAAGGAGAACTAAACAAATATGCAGGCTGAGTATTTGCTTGATGTTCTGCGATGAGAGCATGAGAAGCTGAGGGAAGCTGGATTTGGATGACTTGAACTGTGAGAAAGGTCTAAAAAAGAGGACTGAGGTGGCCCTGTTTTTGTCCCCAGGCTTTTCCTTAGCACAATTAATTCTCTTTCTGTTTCATATAAGATTCTGTTTTCACAGAATACAGCACTGAAGGTGAAATCATTATTTAGGTATAGCCCTCCCTTCCCCCAGAAGTCCATCTGATTTTGTACTGTAAGGAGAAATAGTGTAAGGCAAAGCTGGTGCTGAGTATCTATCAGTAAGTCCATAGGGTTGTCTCTGGTAAATTCTTGTAGCACAAGTGGTCACATCTGGTACAGAAATCATGGTGTCGTAGAAAATTGTAGGTTGGAAGGGACCTGTCAGCCTTGCTCTCCAGCACATCAGCTCCCTCACTCCCTCCCCTCCAGCTTAGTGTTCTCTGCAAAATTGCTAGGGATGTTCTGTCCCTTTGACGTGGTTGCTGACATAATACTCAAAGGGGTTTTTTAGGTGTCCATAAGTATTATAAAAATACTGATTGATAATATTTTGTATTTTTAAATATCCCATGTCTTGTACTTTGGTTATTGTAGAAAGTCAACGTGAAATCTCTGAGTTCATCCTGCATTTTCAGAACTCAGAGTTATATTTGGAAATGCGTATCGACATAGTCCTCTCCAAAGTTAAATATCATTTGTACATGTATATGTTTGCTTACTTCTTATTTCTCTACTGAAGAAAAGTATGCTTTTTGCCAGCACGTAGTCTCCCTTCCTCAAAAGTTTTACATCATAGAAGAAGTAGCTTTATTATTTTTCATCACCTGTTCCTGGTAAACTGTATGTATTGATGTTCTCGCTTCAAGCATGGAATTGGATTAAGCTCTTTTGGGAAAAGCAATTGTTGTTCTGGAATAAGTGTTTCACAAGTGTTTCACAGAGAGAGTTAATCAGGATTGACTGTTTGATGTATGATTTATGGTATCCTTTCATCCCTGATAATTTCTACGGGAACGATAGCCCTTGGATTTTGGTTGCATCCAAGACATTCACAATTGCTGCAGGTACCAAGCAAGATCTGTCCTAGAAGGCAGTGAATGTCTCTGGTCTCCTTCTTCAGTACTGACTCTTTGTTTAAAGCGTTTCTGACTCCTTTTACCCAATACTGTGTTCTACCCTAGAAATATTCCACCGTATTAACTGAGCAGATGGTCAACGTAAAACCAGTTTAGATTACCGAGAGATATTTCTCAAGAAACATCCTTTGGTTTTATACACACTGACTTAGTGTGCACAAAAATGATATCTTGAAGACTCGAGGGTTTGAACAAGATATTGGCTCCGTTTCTGTGCATAGGTAGCTATGGTGATATGCAAAATTTGGAATCCATTCTGCAACCCTAGAAATGAGAAAAAAATCTGAAGAATAAGTATTTGCAAATATTTCAGTCGTGTATTGATCTGATGTACTTTTGAGAAATGTATGGAGACATGTTTGTATTAAAAATGATAGTGCAGTTTTTCTCTTTGTTGGACTGAACGTATTTCTGGTTTAATGATAATGAATTTGGTAAGAACGGGTTGATGGTATAAATGAATATATTTAAATATCAAACTCCTGTGAATTCTGCACAATAATAGAAAAGAGAGTTTGGAGAACACTGTTTTGAGTATCTTTGATGTAGTAATTGGAGTATATTCGTTTCACATGACTGTCATTCGGGAAGACCGACAAAATCCCGTCATTGAATTTTGTAGGTGTGATTCCCGTGTATAGGCAATCTCTTTAATCAGTGAAAGGGATTGCTGAAAAATAAACTATTGGTAGTTTTGACTTTGGTCTGAACAAAGGAAGAAGAGAGAGAAGAAAAACATGGTTCTTTGAAGGACGTCTGTCAATCCACTTGAGGGGAAGTTCCTAGTCCTGTACTGTTGCTAAGTGATGTGCGACAGAAAGGGTATTTGAACCAGCTTTGAAATCTCTGTCGGGATTGTTAGCAGGAAATGGAAGGCACTTGGCAAGAGCATTTTGTTTCTTAGGGTCACACTGGTGCATGGCAGCAGTTCATAGCTACTTAAGAGGCAATGCAGAATGATGGTCCCTTTGCAAGGAGAGATTTGGGGTGTGACACTTGCTGTGGGATTGTCTCACCTCTAGCAGTTACACATAGCCTGTAAAGGGCTTGCACCAACACCTGGTGTACTCATTAGGCAGAGGACAGACTGTCAGGTGGGTAATTTATTCCTCTGTGGCACAGGTGGGAAAATACCTACCTAGGGAGGTGCTTTACTTCTTGCTTGGCTGTAGATGCAGATGGAGTGGACAAGATGAGACACTTAACCTGTAGAGACAAAGATAAGTAGCAACTCTCAAGTATCATCGCGGACCCAAGAAGTTGTGCAGGCCAGAACTGTGTGCTTTAGCTACCAGGGATGGTACAAAATCGCTTCAACAGGGTATTGGGATGCAATTCCTACCCTTATTTGGTCTTCTGTGCTGGGCAGCTTGTACTGCGGAGTTCAGTTGGATGAATTCAGCAGAGTCAGGGCTTGGAAAGTCTGCTGAAGTCCTTATCTAGCCATAGGGGCAAGTGGTCTGAGTTTAAGAGAAATTTGGTTCTCACTTATACTGCCCTACTACAGCTGCTTACTTGGAGCTTAAAGTGTTAAGATCTGATGTTTAGAAATCTGGGTCAAATATATGAAATATACATACTATAAATATATGTGTATATATACTTTTTTGTTGATAAACACTCTGTGATAAGGCATTCCTGAAGATAAGACTTTGTTCTATTTGAAGAAAATCTGTGGGAGTTTTGCCTTCGACAGAGTCACAATGTAAGGTCCTATTTTAGCAAGGTTCTTCGTTTAATTTAAGCACAAACTTGAGTGTTTCCTGGAAAACTCTTTGCATATGTAGCTATCTAATTATGCTTCTTTTCCCCCCATCTCCCCTCTTCTGGGATACATAAAGAGCTAGAAAAATATAAATGCAGTTTTGAATGCTCAGAAATATTACTCTGATGAGCAGGGAATGGAAGATGAAAGTCTGTTGTCAATTTTGTTTCAAACCTCTCCAGTCTTGAAGTTATCAGGACATACATAGAACAAATTGGGATTGTGATACAGTGTCTCGGGAATTCTGAAGTACCTGTGTAGCTATCTACTATAGTTTTAAAATCTACAACAAAACGTACGCTTCTGTCCAACCTCGTTTTACTGAAAGAAACTTTTTATTCATTAAATACAGTGTTTTAAAGTAAGGAATATGGCATATTTTTAGTACTAGAAACAGAAAACATTTGGAAATCGCAAGTGAGATTGACAGAAGTCATGAAAATCACTGGTAAACACTGAGTTTGTGTGTAGAGGTTGGTGGGGGTTTATTCTGGGCTATTTTTTTTTTTTTAAGTCTGCTTTTTAGAGGCTTTGGGATGCCTTTCCTGGCTATAGCTTCAGTAGGACTCAAATATTTAATTGATATCGTAAAGACAACGTTCTACTGCATGAGATGGGTGAGAGAACGATTTCAGTGGATACCTGTTTGGGTGTAGGCAGCGTTTGACATTTTCCATGCACAGAAGTGAACGTTGTGCAGATAATGTAGTACACACTGCATATAGTCTATGTGTGTAGTTTAGTCTATAATGACTCCTTTAGATTGTTTGCATTGTAAATTAATGGCTCAAAACACCAAAAAATTTCCTATAGTACTTTAGTTGCACAACAGTTCTAGCAACCCAGAGATTCTGGCTGAGTCTTTTGATATCATTCCATTTGGCCATCACGTTGTCTGTAACTGTTAAACCTCCAGAAAATTATAGAATCATGGAGCCATAGAATGGTTTGGGTTGGAAGGGACCTCAAAGATCATCTAGTTCCAAACCCCCTGCCATGGGCAGGGACACCTTTCACCAGATTGGGTTGCTTAAAGCCTCATCCAGCCTGGCCTTGAACACTTCCAGGGATGGGGCATCGACTGCCTCTCTGGGCAACCTGTTCCTGTGCCTCACCACCCTCACAGTGAAGAATTCCTTCCTTAGATCTAATCTAAATCTGCCCTCTTTCAGTTTAAAGCCATGGCCCCTTGTGCTATCACTACATACCCTTGGAAAAAGTCTCTCTCCAGCTTTCTTGTAGGTCCCCTTTAGGTACTGGAAGGCTGCTAGAAGGTCTCCTTGGAGCCTTCTTCAGGCTGAACAGCCCCAAGTCTCTCAGCCTGTCTTCATAGCAGAGGTGCTCCAGCCCTCGGATCATCTTTGTGGCCCTCCTCTGGACTCGCTCCAGCAGCACCATGTCCTTCTTGTGTTGGGGCCCCAGAGCTGAACTTGGTAAATCTGCAGCATCACACTGATTCCTTTACTGCTTAGTGTAAGTCTGGGATCAAAGACAGCTGCTTCCAGAGATGGTGCTGCAGCTTTGAGAAGCATTAGTAACAAAAGGTGGTGTGTTACATCTGAGGGGAACCCTTGGCTGACCTGCTGCCACTTGATGAGTTTAAATCAGCGTTCGAGTTTCACTGAACTGCATAGCAGCCTTTTATGTGTATGTATGGCAATGTATTAAAAAAACAGAAAATTTTCACAGACAGATGGTGTATTGCAAGTTTTCATAAAAAGAGTTTAAAGAGCTGGGGGTACTATTAAAAGATGTGTGGCCTTTACTATAATGTGCAGAGCACACGTTAATTGGGATTTCAGTGTTAAGAGCTACATTTTAGTAACACCAACCACAGCTGAAAGCAGTCTTCATGGAGGTTGTCGTTAATGTGGCTGAATAGCCTCTTTAAGTTTAAATTTATGATTTCCAGTGAAAGGAAAATACAACAGGAGAAAGTTTTGGAAGTCTGATTGAAATTGATTTTTATCCGTCTGTGTACAGGATCCTGGCTTCTAACAAAACATGGTTATTCAGTGTTTATTCATTAATGTTGTAGGAATTCCATAAGTTTTTCTTTATTCTTTTTTCATGTTTCTGGCTAGTTTTTTGTGTTTTCTACTTCTGTTTCAGGTTTATTTAAGGTAGATTTTCTTTTGATAGTTTTGTCAAGACAGCAGAACCAAATAGGGAGGGCATTTTGCCAAATAAGCAGATAGTCCTCTGGCCAACTCTTGCCTCAATTTGACATGGTTAATCTCATTTTTGATGGATTCTAAAGCTGTTTGTGCTGCCTATACCATCTTTTTCACCTCCTCTGTATTTGCCTGCTCACAATTTGCATCTCCCTCTGGGAATCTGTCAGTCCATTAATCACAGAGGTGTCCTCTCAGAAATGCTGGCTTTCCTGACCTGGTTTCATGGCAAATCTTCAGGCAGCTCCAGTCCTTGAGCTCCTGATAGACTGTAGTGGAAGGGGAAAAGCAAGCTGGCACTTAGACCTTTTGAGTAGAAGAGGTGAAAGGAAGTTCCTTTGTCAGAAAACATCAAAGCAGATTTAAGTCATTGCCCTTTGAAGGGAACTTTGACGAGTTAGGTGGGCACTGTCAATAGGCTGCTGTTTATTTTCCCTAACATGATAGAGCTTCAGTAGCTCAGGTGTTCAAAAAATTACTATACACAGTATTCTGTAGATATAATTCTTCTGAATGTCTCTCAAAGAGCTCAATATGTTCTTAATAAGGTCCAAGTCTAGCAAAGAGTTTATGCCAAAAGCCAATCTGTCCACTCGTTAGCCGGTATATTAAATGCAGCTCCAAACAGCAGCAGACTTTCAGTCTCGTTCCTCAAAATGGAATTATCAAAATCAAAATAATCCAATTTACATAAAAGAAGCTAAATTTGGTCTTGCTGCTTGATTTTTTTTCCATGTGCTTTCTGTCATCTCCACAGGAAAAATTGCTGACATTTTAAAAAGGACTTTGATGTATAGAGCTTCAATAATCTTCAAGATTTTGATAAAGGATATTTTGCTCATCTCCTTAGTAGTGTCTTCAGCTAATTGTGGTAATAAGGGAGCAGAGCTGTTCATGAGGAGCGTGAAGAGCTGACAGTGTGCTTTGGTGTCTAGGTTTGAGAACTTCCCATCTAAGGACTAAATAATATGACCTAGATCATCAGCTAAGGGCTAAGTTGTCGCTGACAAGTGGAAATGCATCTGTCACCCTTGAAGGGCAAATACACCCATGGCAGGGGTTAAAAAGGGTATGAATCATGTTAACATCGAAATTATTCTCTTTCTCTGAACTTATATTAGAAATGTCTATTTTAAGTCTGTGGAGCGCATTGCAGGTTACGCTGAGAAAGCCCAGGATCCGCAGTGTGTGCCCTTCATTCATAGATGCTGGATGGTGGCCAGATAATGTATTGCTGTAAGGGATTGTGTGCTTCAAACTTTGTTGGACAAGTCTTAAACAGAGTAGAAGAATTCAACATTTCACTCGTCCAAATCCAGCAACCCATAGAGGATGAGCTGTTTAATTTCTTGCCTTTAAGAGCTGGAGATAAATCCTGTGATTTGGAAGACCAGATTCATACTCCCATTGCCTGATTGGCCACTTACTCTGCACTTCTGAAAACCTTACTGAGCCAGTCCCAGATACCTTCTCTTTTGATGAATTTGCTTTGGGAAAACATCCCATTTCAGATATCTTTCTTTTTTACTCTGTGATGCATGGCTAATACGTATCTTAGACTAACTAGAGTATGATCCATCATAGAGACAGCCTGTAGTTGACTATAAATACGAAGGAAAAAGATTATCTTCTTTCTTCTTTTGTTGATATGATTGCAGTTCATCACCAGGACTGAAACTGCGAGCAAGAGGTTCAGCCAGGGAAAGGAAGAAAGGAATGACAAGTATGTGAAAGAGAATAAAACCAGATAGACAATCCTGTTCAGTTTGAGTTCAGAAAGAATGATGCTCTTCTCAGACAGACCCTTTAGCAGAAGTATTTATCAGTGTGATTTTGGGTTTGAAACAGTAGAGAGTAAAAATAAGATGAGTTCTCATCTCCCAGAGAAATTAAACAAAGCTTTACAGCATTCAGCCTGTAAATAAAAGAGAAAATAACCCATCTAGTAATACACCATCACTAACTTAGTATCTTCAGGGCGTTTCTCTAGCTTTTCTTCTAGATGTAAATTAATACAATTTATTTGTCTCTCTCCTTCAAATCCTCATCTCTGAAATGCAGCTACTATTTTTAGGTCTCTCTTCTGTTTTTCTCTTATATGAAAGCCTGTCATTAACTTGTTTACCCATGAAATAATCTTTGTTTCAGAGCACAATCATATTCCTTCTTTTCAGAACCCTCAAATAGGATTATTCTGTCCATTTTCCTGCAACGCTTGCCATCATACCCAGTATTTAATGAGGCTCAGCATTTTAAGACAGCCTCGTAGGTTTTTTTCCAGTTAATACGACATACTTCAAAATACTCTCTAAACCTTGTGAAGTATTTGGTGAACATATGCATAGCTCTGTTGCCTACAAGCAGATATGATCCCAATCAGGAGATGCCCATTAGACTGAGGTCTTGCCAATACAGGATTTCCTGCGAGTGCCATGAAAACACCCTTTTTATCATCTTGAACTTATCATCCTGTTAAACTAAATTTAATTTGTATCAGTCGGTGGAGATTTAGATTCTTATTCAAAAGTTATTAAATATTAAGAAGTACTGTAAACACTAAACATATGCAGAGTGGGGGGGAAGAAGGTTCATATGAGAGTGAAATGCATAAACTGCAGTATTTATTTGTGTCAGTTTTGAAGCTATTTGATCTCTATACAGAATCTGTCATCCCACGGTGATGCTATTTGCTGGTCCTTTTTCAGTATTTGTACCAGACTGAAAAATCTTACCTTTTAGGAAGCTTGGGCTTTCAACTTATACTGGCCCTATTCAAAGGACTGAATTCAGTCATGGAGGGCTTCTTTTCATCTGTCTCTGCCTTTATAAACGTCCTCTTGAGGCCAAGGACCAAGCAGTTTTCTTAGCTTGAAAAGCACTGACTGAGTGTGTTTCTTGGAAATGCTGCAGCCTAATAGAAACTAGCAGAGTTGCAAAGTAACCTGAAATGGTTTCTCACGTGCTTGTGCTACCAATGAAGCTGAGGTTCATGCTATTATTAGCTGACAAAGATGGTTGAATATTTCATTTCTTCACAGAAATGTTATGTAGTCATGTCTATATTGGATATAAACCTGAAAAGACGATTAAAAAGTAAATAAAAATGAAATCTATCTCCTAATTTAATTAATGCATGGCCTTTTGGACGCAAAGAAGAAGACGAAGGGAATGACCAAAATTCCAATTTCCATAGTGTTTAAGACAGTTAATTCCAGGCAGTCTTCTCAATTCTTTAGGAAAACCTAAGCTCTCATTTTGAGCTTTATCTAAAATCCATTAAAATCATAGAAAATCCCTCTGCTGAGGCCAGTAGCCTTTGGACAGATTGTGTTATGAGCAAAACAGTTTATGTACACTGAGCTTAGAAGACAAAATAGCTGAAAATAGGAATGCGCAGCCATCAGCTGCACAGCTTTTAGTCTGTACCGTACCAACACAGAGCTCAAAGGCTTTGAAGGATTTACAGTAGTGATTTTCTTTTATTCAGGGTTAATAGTTTTAGGTATTTTAATGAATAACTAACTGCATTCTTTAAAACATTTGAAATGTTCAAAATAATACAAGTTTTCAAAATTGAAGTATTTGTGAAGATGTCCACCTCTTTTAGGTTAAGTATTAGCAAAAGATTTTTAACTATTTTCTAATGTATTTACCTGCAGGATCCCAAACTGCGTGAACTGTTGGATGCTGGGAACCTAGGAGGTCGACTGGAAAATCGAATGATAACTGTTGTCTATGGTCCAGACCTGGTTAATATATCATACCTGAACTTGGTGGCATTCCAAGAGGATATAGCAAAGGTAATATATCTGTGTCATATTAAATTAATGTTTTTAAAGTATTGTTTCGTGATACGGATAAATGAGATAAAAGTGGAGATTGACTGTGAAAACGATGGTACACACAAATTTTCTCTCAGCTGTGAGTAGCATATTGTGACTCTCCAAACATGTATCAATATCTTTCAGTAGTTGTCACCCTTTTATGCTTGTTCTAAGTGTGTGAGAATTATGGATCATCTGTGAGACCAAGGTTTGTAAATGGCTGACTTTTTAAGGTTATCCTATATCAGAGTAGTGGGAATCTACAGCTCTACCTTGTTTGGTCAAGTATGTCAGCAATCAGAAACCTAATTTAACTTATGTGACTGTTTCTGCTCATGCTCAAAGGTTAATTTTAAGCATTTCATTTTGTCTGCTGATAACCCTTGATAAGAATTGCGAAGTCAACGTCATTACCGTAAAGTATGTGAGGAAAAAAAAAGTATTTTTTCCATGCAGGTATACAGTCCCTTCATTTCTGTCCAACACACCACATGAAACAGTTGTGCATGACAAGCAAGTTATGGTTGAATTTAGTGCACGTTTATTTTTTTCCTTCTCCCACCTTCTGTATGACACACTTGCGTCTAGTGAAACAGGAGCTCTTTGATTTACCTATCCCCTATTGACATTCAGAAGCTGCTCCTCTTTTCCACTTCCATTCATGTAGACAGACTGATGACAGCCTCCAGATAACCACACAGAGAACACACTTTCATGTGGTTTGCATCCTGGAGTCCACTAGATTGAGCTAAAAAGATAATTTCTCCTTAGACTGCTGTTATTTAACAACAGTAAGGAGGTATTTTGTCACCTCACAGACAACAAGAGTACTAAGTCTAGGTTGAAAAAAGGCCATAGAATGAAAACCTTAACTTAGGAGGATATGTTTTTACTTGCCAGGTTTCATTAGCCAATTGGTCTATTTGGCAAAAACACAATTTCCAGTTTCTTTGACATGAAAGAGTAGAAACCCAATGAGTTTGTGGTGGTCCACGGACTGCTGAATGGGAAGTGCTGTCCTCAGACTTGAAAATGCAGAGCTATAGTCCACAGGTGTGGTTAAGAAATCTTAACACTGCAGAAGTGAAAGCAATTGAAACAACTCTTCAGGAAAAAACTAAGCATATGATGGCGAATGAAAAGGTACGCTAAAGCTTTAACAGCAAAAATTGTTAGCCCTGAACGAGGAAGATGGAAAATCACCTAAATCAGAAGCATATGTTCTTTTTCTCTTTCCTGTCTAGCCAGCAATCAGTGAACCGTAATCTGTTTGCTAGAACAGTGCAGAAATTGGTATTTTAGGGCCATTTTCTGTTTGGTAATGGAATCTTAAAAATGCTGTAGATAAAATCATGTTTTAGAAAAGCTTGGTTGCTCTAAATCCTGAGTAACTCCTACGAACTGAGTGACTAAGACTCTAAGTCTTCCTTGTTATTTGTAAATGTGGTAGACCAAATAAATTCACATTTTATCAATCAGGTGCTGTAGCCTGGGGATGGGATTTTCACAGCATTGCAGATTAGCTGTGCTTGCCCTGAAATCATGCTCAATATCCTGATTGTTTCAATGAGAGCAGAGTTTGATCGCTGTTGAATGCATCTAAAAATTCTTCCTTTCTTAATGTGTTTTCTGACTTTATATGAGCCAGACCACAGAATCTGGTCCTTGTCATCTCCAGGACCCATGCAGTGACTGAAAAGAGTAGTTATAAATAAGCACATCAGGCATAAATAATCTCTTCAAGAAACTCTGAGAAGGCGTGGAAATACAAGAAGTTTTCGGCATCACACGTGCGAATTTTGACCCTTCTTCTTGCTGACATTCCAGGGAAAGCAAGTGCCAATGAAAAACTCCCCCACCTTTTTTCCCTTTTCAGAGCATGACTATTTTTCAGATTAACGCTTCATTTGTGATACCTTATTTTTCAAGATGTGACAAGTATCCATTAGTCCTCCCTTAGAGGAGGAAGGCAAAGTGAACTGTAAAGGTCTTAGTGAGGCAGTTAAAATTATTCAATTATGGGATTTGCTTCCTTTGCAAAGGGCTTCCTGTTCTGCTACAGACTGTTCATCACATCCACTGGCCTAGCTGTGAGAAAGTTATGAAAATATGAGCCTTGGGCTATTCAGCTTGCTTTAAGTGAACTCGATATGGAGCTAGAAATGATGACATCGTGGTGATGGACGTGTTTCATACAGGAGAAAGTAACTAATGGTTGAAGTGTATTAATGATGAGCTGAAGGGCACTGAGCAGCTGGTTTGTTCTAAGAATGCAGCCTGGGATTCATTAGATAATGGTCTAAAAGGCAGATTGCTGGGCACGTCTTGATGATGAAGAGATGTATCAGTGATACAGCGCGTGCTTATTTTCAGCCTGTCCTGTCTTGGGATAGAAGTTTTGAACATCCACAAACGTAGCACTGCAGAAGCCAAGATAAAGAAAGAAGTTTCTTCTCAAACCCTATTCTAAGCAGATGCTCTTTTTCTCTGTCTCCATTCCTAAGATGAAGAAGTCCAACCTATGAACCTCTGTGTCTCCTGTCCAGCATTCCATTCTCTTCCCAAATCCAGTAACTTCAAAAGTGAACATCCCATTTTTCTCATGTCCTTCCCCTCGCTCTCTTTTGTGCATCTCATGCCAATTCTGTTCTTGCCACACTAGTCCATCCTGGCCATACAGACCCCTATCCAGAGCCCAAGGAATTTTGTTTCTTCTCAGTTTGATGAGCTTTGGGTCAGATCCATCACTAGGAGCTGAGGAATTCCTCTGTAAGTAAAACGATGGAGTCAAAGATGATTCACAAGTTGTGATACACTATGCTTTCCAGCATACGTCTTTATTTTTCCAGCTTCTTAGGCATATTTAAGAGCTTGATCAGTATAATAAAATGGTAAAACAAAGCATATAAATTCACGTCCGTTTGATGTATTATTAAAAATAAAATTCATAAGAATGCCGAAAGTGTCGAATTTCAGCAGCTTGCTTTGTTAACCTCCCGCCGAAAACAAATGCGTGAGAAACATTGCCTTCACGTGTAGTCAGTTCTCATTTGAAGGAAGCGCTTTCATGAGTGTGTGCTGTCTTGTCTTATGAAAAAAGTCTCATCTCTTCTGTTGAGATAGATGTCTTACGGTATGTATCCTGATGCATGTGATAGAGGAGAGAAATGACTTCACTGAGCAACAGATTTCCAAATGAACTGCAGCTTATATGCTACCTGCCAAAGCACAGAACAGCTGAATAATTGGTTAGTAATGTTCACAGGAATGTTTTAAATATGAATTAGTGTAACAGGACGGAGCCAAGAGGAGATCGAGTTCAGGGAGCTCTTATCTGATGGATGTGACTTGCTCGGAGTTGAATGTCGGAAGGCTGGGTTCTTCCACTACCACATGGGATCAGAGGCTTCCAGTCTGCAGTTTGTTGGCACTAGTACAGTCCTATTTCAAAATACCCAGATTTATATTTTCCTTTTGTATTGCATCTGTACCGGAGTCTGCAGCTACCGCGGTGATTCAGAGGCTGTTGTAACCTTTTTGCAATAGGCTGTTTTCTTTCTACACAGAACAGCTTTCTACCCTGCGGAGGGCTCTCACCGAGCGCTGCCTTCTGGAATCGCTGTTGCTGGTAAAGATGGCTGCAGAGTGCATCATGCACGGAGTTAGAGGATGGGCTTTACTCCGTACCATGCAGCAAAACCAAGGAAACGGAGCCATTTGGTAGCTAAAGCGGCGAGACGCTTCTCGGCTCACAGCTTGATGCGAGCCCATCAAATCTGTCCAAAGCATCTCCTTTATTTCTTCGGGTCTGTGCTCAGGGCTGTTGTTTCCCCTCCTGCTGAGGGTTCAGACCAGCGACTGGGAAGATGATGTGATCCTTGGCATATTTTCTGGTCTTGGTTCACAGATCTTCTCTGTGGTGGCCAGAATGAAGGCTCTAAAATGGGAGAGGTAATGAGCAGGTATGGCTAGTGACCTGTTGACTTGGCACCTGCGTTGTTAGAAATGACTCAGCCTGCAGGTAGCCCTTAGAATATTTGGCAAGAGAGATGTGGTCGCTTGAAGAGCCGGGAAGGGCTAGCAAAGGAACGTGACAAGGCTGTTTATATAAATAATGCTTGTGACAGGCGCATAATAGCTTAGTTCCCCTTACATTCCTGTCAACAAGCACTTGGACAAAGAGAAGGAAGCGCTGTGGTTTGGGATACTCCTGAAGTGCCCCGCTTCTGTTTTCTACAAAACACTTCAGTTTTAAGCCCAGCAGAATCAGTGAGATCTAAACAAAGTCTATCAAGATCTGTTAAAAGCCAACCTGTTTGCAATTTCTAAATAATATTTTATGTTGCCATTAATCTTTGCAGCCGTTAGTGTCACAGGGAGAAGTTCTGACTGCTATTATTAGTGCCTAAACAAAGCAGTGTTTACAAGATGAGCCTATTTTGAGCCTGGAAAAATGAGTTGCCAAGAAGGAAAAAAAAAAAGACTGCACTTAATACGCTTTCTGCTCCAAGAGTCACAGCAAAGCAGTGGTGTTGCTAACAAACCTGACTCCTTCTTTTATTCTTTCTCACACTCCTGTTTTTTTTCAAATTAGACGTAAGAAGGAAAAACAAGTAAAGAAAAAAAAAAAAAAGGAAGTGGTCACGAGAAGTGGAGGGGAGGGATATCTCAGCAACAGCGGTTTGCCTCCAGAACAACAAGGCTGTGTCTGAGGGAGGAAGGTTTCTCTGCCAGAAATACCAGTCACGGGGAGGTGTGTTGGCTCAGCTGCTTAGGAGTGAGGTTGTAAACGTGGTGGACGTAAGGATCTGGCAGCTGAAGGGGTATCAAAGGCTCATATAACAGTAGGCTTATAGGTAGCCTTAGCTCTTCCTAGTTGGGAGCAACTGTGTGAGACCAGTTGCAGGAACAAGATCTGATAACCTTAGGGAACAAATCTTAGCACATTAAAAAGACAGAAAAAAATTACACCTTCTGAACCTCATAGATTGATCACCTAGTCACATGGAAACTGAAGGCTTTTTAGGTAAAACAAGCTTGTAAGCTCCAAAGTGACATAACAATATTTGTTTCATTGGAAGTCAATGATACTTTTCATCAGTATCAATTTTTGTCAGAATGAAATCAGCTTTTATTGAGGAAAAATACCAAAAAAAACCCACAAAACACCAAGGAAGAGGAGAGGGAATACCTCCCAAAGAGTATGCATCCAAGAGGGTGCACAGCGATGGAAGTTTTGGATCTGGACTGATATGAAAGGAAACTCAATTTTAGTTTCAAAGAAAACTCAGAAAACTACAAGTTAAAAAAAAATCCCATTGTTTTCAGAGGCATTGTTTATTTTCATTCCTTTCTTTTAAAGAGTGAAACAAAGCCAATGCAAAACCACAGTCGTGATTAAAAAGGATTGCAATTAAAAGTTGTAAACAAGCACCAAGTTAGGAAAGAAAGAGGCACTGGAGTTGTCGATGAAAAGCTGCAGGAGAGACCTGCAAAGGAGGAGAGCAACAGGATGAGCAGTGAGAGTCTAAACTTAAGATTGTAATCATGGATCAGCCTTGCTGGGAAGCCGGGAAAGGCCGGGGACCTAAGGGAAGGACTTCAGCAACATGCATAGAAGTGAGAAAAAATAAGTCAGGAAAATAAAGGGGAGAAAAGTGAGGGAGAGCCATGGAAAAAGCAGTGCCTGCAGGCAGGGTGGGAGGTGTCCCGTCAGCAGCAGGAGGACATTTCTTCCCTACGTCCAGGTGGCAAGAGGGAAAAATAATTTAGTGAGGGATAGGACCACAGTGTAAGGATGTACGGCAGGGGGAAGAGGAACTTTTCTGTTTGGAGTTGAATCTTCTTCCCAATATGTCAGAATAATTTAAATTTATTCAGATATATTTCTATTAGTTCGGTTTTTTTCAAGCATGTTTCTTAAGTTGGCTGATAAAATCCTAGATAGAGTCAGTAGTTACAGCTCTTAATTCGGTATACACCATAAAAGATAAGATGTGGAGACAGTGGTGCAGATGCTCTCACAACGAAGTCTTACAAGAGGAGACATTGGAGCAAGAGGCTTATTATGGTATGGTCTGTATCCCCAACCCTGTCAGGTCTGTCTGTCTTCAGAGGGCTTTAAGCCCATTTCAGCTTCATTTTTCAAGAACGGCCGTTAAGAGGCTCCTTTTTTAATCCTTAGTGTGCCAACCAGAACAGTGTCCAACACACAAGAAAATGTCTTTTTCTGGGGCATTTATTTTGCATCTCCCACAAGCTTGAATGTGCTTTGCATCAGACATTTGTCCATACGATTTTATATTTTTTTTTCCTAATACACTGCAATAAGATATCTTTTCTAAAAAATATTCGTAACAGTCTTCATTTTTTGCAGCATAAGAAAATCAGGTCTCACAGATGAGGAAGGAAGCTGTAATTGGAAGAGTCAAGTTCAGACTTTAATTAGGCACTTTTTACTAACGATATAATTTTCGAAAATATTTTGCATTTTGTCAGTAAATATCTAAACAAAGCCTCATTGAATCAAATTTTCTCTCTATAGGAATGGTCAGATGAAGTGTTCAGTTTGGCAACGAATCTGTTGGCACAGAACATGTCAAGGGATGCGTTTCTGGAAAAAGCGTGAGTGGCCGTCGTATTTAATGCTGTGGGCGTTGCTCTTTTCTCTGCGTCATTTTCCTCTTTTCTTGTTAGTCATATTGTCATCTATTGTTTCTGCTTTGATGAGTTGTCACTTTTGTAAACACAGGCTGTCCTTTCTCATGGTTTTAAAAAGCCTGTTGTCTAAACGTCATTTCAACAAAAATCTTGTTCGGGTTCTCCTTGCAATCTACTAAGTCGTAGCAAAAAAAACAGAATTAAATGCCATCTTCCCCTTGTATACAAAAGTAGGAGCTTTGGCTGTAGCTGGAGCTCTTCATTTAAAATGAAAGAATATTCTGGACTGACTTGCTTCTGTTCTGCTTTATTTTCCCTTTTTTGTTATTGATAAAATAGGGGAAATGCAAGAAGTCCGTTTTCTCAGTCTAATGTCTCTGGTTTTCCTGTGATTCAGAGGGAAGCTGTAAATCTCTTCGTACTCATTACTTTGCATAGCACACAGATTATGAGTTGCTTTCAATGAAACACAAAAGCTATTTGTGAGAACGTGTGAGGTGTCAGAACACACCTCCGAAAGGAAAGAGAACTAAACCTGAGCTTGGTAATTCTCAACTGGATGCTAAGTGCACATGCTGAGGGACTTTAGCATAAGTGATAAGCGTTGAGAACAGCGTGGCAAAGCCTGCCAGATAACAATGGTAATGAACTGGGGTATTTGCTGGCCTTTTGGGGTTCTACAAGAGAAGATACACCTTCCCCAGCCTACAAGTTGGCTTGATTATGTTTATCTTTGTGTTTCCCCCAAACTCCTTTTAATTTCTGCTCACAGGCAGAGGCTTAGTCCAGCTAAATGCTGAGGCTTAGGTTCCTAAAACTTGCCTCCATCCAAGAAGCAGGCTAACCCACCTGTTTTCTGGACTTTCTAAGGTTGTGCATGCCTAATTTCATTAGATGCACCCATGTTTAGTTAGATGGTTCCCAACTGCTTAACCTTAATCCCATGCACATCTTCATACATGCTGCTTCTGGGAAGGGGAGGGATGTACGTGTGTTTCAGTCTCACAGCGTTTGTTGTGGTGCAGCTGAAGTCAGCAGAAGTTCTCGAAGAACCTTTGAAGGTTGGACCTTGCAGGAACTACAGCTTTGTGTCTGATAATGCTATGTTGGGGCAGCAATGGTATATCAGGTGAACAAACTCCCAAACGAATGGAAACATTTAACATTTCCTTTTCACTCTGCATGTTGACAGTGGAGAAAGCGCTGTGCTAACCTGAGCAGACCTAGGTGTGAGAGCAAGAGCAGAGAGATGACTTCCTTCAGCTCCATAGGTTGTAGATGACTTACAGGAGTGATTTGATACTACTATTTCCATGCCCCTTACCACTCAAATCCCTAGAGGGCCAGCGGAATTTGCTGACAAGTTTGTAGTGGAGAGGATGGTGGCTGTGCCTAATGAACGTTTTCATATCAAATTCAAAGGAAAAACACGTTATCACACAGTATAGTAGAGCCAGTCATATTTGGAGCCATTTTTCTGTGTTTGTTCAAGCAGTGTTAATTAAAGATGAAGTCACTGGACACGTTGCGTAGATTCAGTAGCAGGCAAGCATGGCATTCCTTTTCTTTTTTCCTTTTTCCACTAATTAATAAATCACTTGGGAACTGTAAGGTTGCCAGGGTCCTTTGCACAGATGCCAAATCAGAGCCACTCCAGAAATCTTTGACTTTGAAGATTCAAAATATTTCCCCATTGTAATTACTGTACTAAGAAAAGGGTTGGTTGCAGTCCTATCAGAACCCGTTTGTTGAAATAGAAAAGCAAATTGCATTAGAGCAAAATTAGGAAGGTTTTTTTTTTCTTTGTGGCGTTCAGTCCCTTGCAGCGTTGGAAGTGCAATAATAAAGAGCTTGAGCAGCTCTCCTGTGGTTTGGTCAGATAAGAAAAATAGAGTTAATTTGGGAGGAGGGGTGTTTAATAAAAAACACTCTTTTGGTTATAAAATTCTCATTCCTCTTGTAACCAGGCAGTGTATTTTTTCTGTTGGGGTGCAAAAATGAGTGCTGGAGTATGTTAGCACTGACATACTGATCAGTGCAGTAATGGGCAAAGGGTGACTCTACTGTGGAAACCTTCAGTCACTGTTAGGTCCAAAGTTTGTCATCCTTGGAGTCCGCACAGCACTCCTGAGGTGTGTCTGTTTGGCCGCTACCGATGGGAGTATCTCCTAACAGGCTTTTTAACAGGAATAAGATGCTTGGTTTGCTTAGATGAATGGATAATAGCTTCAGGGGAAAAAATAGTCCCCCATGTAACAAAGAGTTTTGGAGGAAGAAAGACACCAGGTGCTGGTGGGGCTGACTGTTTCTCAGACACACATTTTTAGTTTGCTTTAACTGAAGTTCAGAATCCTCTCCCCACACCCCCATTTCTTTTATTTCTAGTTTTCTTGACTGTAGAGGAAAATAATACATGTGACCAGAATGCACTCAAAAGTTCCAAAAAGTAGAAGGCAAAATAAAAGAAACCTTTTTTACTAACTGCTGTGATTTTTTCTTTTTAATCTAGCTCAGTGCTGGGAGATGGAGTGGAGGGGATAATATTTTTGTTTGTGACACAATAGCAAAAGAGATCCCAGTTTCCAAAAGATGCATATGAGGAGACAAGGATTTGTGAAAATGTTCCTATTCTAGTTAGGGATATTAGCACGTACGTTGTTTTTGAAGCGGTTGCTAGTGGCATGTTCCTTTGGGAAGAAAAAGAAAGTTTATTAGAACCATTCTGTTTCTTTTTCTTTTGGTAGGCCGGTGGGTAAAGTGAAAATGTTTAAAAAAATAAACTAATAAAATAATCCTCTGAAATACTTCAGTGTTGCCACATTCTTCACCAGATCATATTACTGCAAAACTCATTTGTAGTTTTAATTATGTTAAAGTGGAAGAGATGAAGGACTCAAAGTGCTCTTTGTGGGCTGCTGCTGGTAGATGTTATGCCATTAACTAGTAGTCCCTGCATACTGGGAGGATCATCAGATGGCAGCTGTAGGCCCAACTGCTTCTCATTAAAGCTACTGAATGACTCCTGTTTCAGTAGGCTTTGAATCAGTGTGTTGAAATATTTGGGTAAAGGAAGATACATCCTCATCCTGCTGCCTTAATGAGCATGCAAGAAGAGAAGTCACAGGTCCTGAGATATTGAGATGCTCTAAATTCTCGGTTCAAAAGCTGGATAATTGCCTGCCTGTAGGCTGTTTCAGCATGTAATTTTTATATTGCTTTGCACCGTGGAAATGTCTTGGGCTTGCCCAGGGCTGCTGAGCATACTGACACTCTTGCTGGTGCAGAGACATGTCGGTTGCGAGCGATTTGACGTCCTTTTAGCTGAGGAGTGACAACATTTAGGGTCAAATGGAGAAACCTTCTCAAATGCGTAATGTGGAGGGCTTAGGGAAGCAAAGATGTTGGCGTGCAACATCCAGAGACAATTTCAGCCTCTGGAAGAGGACTACAGCCACCTTTCCAGTCGAGCTGTGTAGCCCGTGTGCCACGATTCAGTCTGCTGGCAGACTGGCGGGCAGCCTGGGTGAGAAGGAGATAGCAGGGATGATAAGATATAAGGAAGAAATCTAAGGATTCCTTAGATTAGATATACAGAAGAAATTTTTCACTCTGAGGGTGGTGAGGCACTGGAACAGGTTGCCCAGAGAAGTTGTAGATGCCCCATCCCTGGAAGTGTTCGAGGCCAGGTTGCATGAGGCTTTGGGCAACCTGGTGTAGTGGAGGGTGTCCCTGCCCATGGCAGGGGGGTTGGAACTAGATGATCTTTGAGGTCCCTTCCAACCCAAACCATTCTATGATTCTGTAAATTTCTGCATTAATTGTATTTGCAATGTCCTGTCACAAGACAGACAGTATTTCATGCTACAGGTGTATTACTGTTGAAGGAAAAGGTGTTTATGTATTAATGATATCCCAACATGTTTTCATATTGGGCAAAAGATGAGTGGAACTTGCTACATGATCAGAGCACTAGCATTGAGCTATAAAGTTGGTGGAGAGGTACTTGAAAATACTGTGAAAATAAAACAGGATGCTTTTCTCTCCACAGCTACACGAAACTTAAGCTGCAGGTGACTCCAGAAGGGCGCATTCCTCTGAAGAAGTAAGTTCTGTTTCCCTTCCTTACCACATAGTCTCTGCCTTTTTAGTGTGAATATGCGTTTGAGATGTCAGAGACATGTTGTGAGGATAAATATATTCAAATTGTGTATCACTGGGATAATACGAAGAGAGCAGTGATGACTTTTTCAAATTACTGTCCACTCTAATAGAGGCTCGTGTGAGGTAGAGTTAAACTCACTGTGGACACCATTAAACTCACTTGTGTTACTGAGCAGCCAGCCAAATGGAAATAAATAGCTAATGATGTGATAGACGGGGACCTGATACTCAGTCTTGAAGCCCCAAAGGCCATCAAGGTGTGCCTCTAAGCCAGTTCCCTCTGCTTTGTCTTCATTTTGCAGCATATACCGCTTGTTCTCCGCTGACAGAAAACGAGTAGAGACCGCGTTAGAAGCTTGTAATCTTCCATCATCCAGGGTAAGTGTCTGACTTTGTTCCTGGCCCTTACAAAGTGTTGCTTTTATTCAACTATATTTACTCTGTATTGAGTTGAGCACAGTTTACTCAAGGCTGATCACGCTGGGCTGGCTTTGCTTCTGGGTAGGTCCTCAGCAGCGGGTCTGTCTTTCCCACACAGAAGTTCCTGATGCCCATCTGCAAATCCGAATACCTTTGATTCAAAATTGTGTAGGGACCAGGGGCGCCTGGAAGAAGTGCCGAGTGGATTAAAGGAAAGGGCAGGGGGTTGTGTGACTTGTCCTGGGGAAATCCTGTGAGAATATTTTAAGAATCAGTGACCGTTACGCAATTTTCAAGGCATGATTTCAGAGCTGCGTTAGCTTGAGGTGTAGCTGACGGTGTAATCTGTTTCCTTCTCACAAAAATAAATAAATGCAGCTTGAGTTAAGTGACGATTTAAATTCACTGTAGCTTATCTAAAAGGTGCGTGGGGTAAATGTAGAAATGCTTTAGTGTCAAAGCTGTTAATGCTGTGGGGGTGCAGCCATTGTATGCTGCTAATCCAGGAGCTCTCCCCAACCTGGAGCATTTGCAGCATGGTGTCTTACCCTCAAGAAGGCTTTTTTCAAGAGGAATGAGCTCAAGCAAGTGATTCTAGTTAACACTGAAGTGAAGATGTCCTTAGTCTTTCCCCCCGGATGGAGATTCTCCTCCAAGAAGCTTCACAAGACAAGTGAAGCACTGCTTTTTTAAATCAGTTAATTTCTTACTTCTGTTTGCTACATATCTCTGAAAAAAAAATCTAAATATCACTGGAGTCCTTGGAAGAAACTGCAACCTTTTTCTGCTGTTTCTTTAAGTAGTGCCGATTTTACATACACATTGCAGGATACTTGTTGCTGAGATACCATCTTGAAAATTATTTGTAGTATAAAGTAGAGCCTTTCTTTGGTTGGGACAAAAGAGAAACACGCATCATGCAACAAAAAAAGCTGTTGATCATCTTTAAAAAAATATTTTAGAAGTTAAGTGTTTAAGAAGCATGAAACTCAACCTCTTAGAGGTAATGGAGTAGAAGAAAATCAAGTACTTCAACTACAGTTCTTTTCCTTTGTGTTCCTGTTTATTTGGGCAAGTAAAATTCTTAGCTTCAACTTCCAGCTTTTCTACCCCATTGTACTGCCGGACAAATGGTGTTCCCGTGAAGCCTTGGAAGAGCACTGGACTCCAGCAGTGTGCGAGACATAAATATGAGGGCATCTTGCTCAGCAAAATCACACCAAATCGTTCAGAGAATTCATGAAAGTCTCTAATAGACATTAACAGCTTAGACTTTTTGTTTTTTTTGTATTCATGCCTCATGAAGATCACTCTAAAGATTTTTCTCCCCAAGTTTCCATACCTCTCATTGCTCTAGGAAGATGTGGGGTTCGTTGGCCATGAGTTTCATATGATATTTTGCTGTGCCTCTCACAACGTGTGGATGACCCTAAAACACAAAATGAAATTCACAGTTATGGGTAAGAGGGTGACAAATCAGCTTTTATCAGTCTCTTTGTAATTCATAGCTTCAGGGCTGAGACAGTCTGCAGAAGAATAGCTCCAGGGAGGCTCCCCAGAAATGTTGAAAATAAACTCTTTATTTCGTATTTAGGGACCTTAATAAGGGATTGATTCTTTGCAGTGCTGAGGCTGAGCAGTTGAGCATGACTGCAATGGGATGCCCCTTAGACACTTCAAGTCAAGCACATTTTCAATAAGTGGATCTATTTATTTATTTATGTATTTATGGGTCAGATCTGGCATGTGTAGAGTCTTGCAGGACCAAGCCCTGTGTGATCTGATTTTCAGCAGTGCTCGTCATCCAGGAGTTCTGAAAGCAGAGGAATGTTTATATAAAAGTTTATATGAAATTTTAAAAAATGCCAATGAGTTTTTGTTTGGCCTCTAATTCCCCTATGATTTTTTTTTTTTTTAAATCTTGGCTGCTTTTTGTTTATTTGTTTTATTTTTAGTCAGAAGTGTCTTAAATAGAATTTGAAGAGCTTTATTTCAGTCACCTGTTTGGCTACGAAGATTGGTTTATATTCTAGTTCATGTAGAGGTTCCCAATGAAGCACCAGTGAGCTTGACTGTTAACTCAAAATAAAACAACCAGACATTGATTCCTGTCTGTGCAAATAATCTGAATTAGCTGTCGTGCTGCCGAATATATAACCAAATGGATACAGATGTTATAAAAGCAGGCAGATTACCAGACAAATCATCAATCAACAGTGCTTGAAATCAGTAGAGAGTCTTAATCACGGAATAAAATTGAATACCAAAATTCAGCAAAGCCAGGAATGAGGAATGCTCTCATGTGGTATGGAAAGTTTGTGATTTGTTCATTGGTCTCAAAAAAGAGATGAACACATAAGGTGTGTGGGCAGTTCCACTGCAACGTGGATGGGTCAGGCCAGGATGAAGAATGGGGCAGCATATTTTAATCCTTTTGGGCAGGCAGGGTTTTGGAATCCAAATATAGTTGTCTGAGGTTGTGCCTGGGGTGGCAAATGCTTGCAGCAAGGCCTTCATCTCTCATCTAGGTCTCTGTGTTTTGTAGCCCACTGATTACGTTACTGGTAGGAAATAAATAGTTATTTAAAAATTCTGTATTTATGCCTGAAGACTTGTGTTGGTTATTCTTGTTGTAGGTATATGTTGGGAAACCGAGGTATATTTTCTTAGTTAGAGCCAAGTAGCGATTAAAAGCCTGGATCTCAGGTTATCAGATAAGACCCATGTTTTGTTCAGTGTTGAGTACCTTCAACTCCCCTGTAAAGGAAAAAAATACATTGGGTCAATAGGAGACTGTAATTTTGTGATAATTACAGAATCAACATCTAAAATGCCCTTAGGAGAAGTGCTGGCTGAGGAGCAGTAGCCTGCTGGATAGGGATTATAGGTACAGGGAGCAGAGGAGAGTGGAGTACTGGCTATAACAAGAAAACTCACAAGCTTTATGAATCCTGGCCTTTAAGAAAACACAAGTATCAGCAGTCCTGCTCTCAACCAAAGGCCCCGCTCCTCAAATTTATTGGAGTGTAGTAGGTGTGGTTTCACACATAGTTCTATGTCACCGATGGTTGTCCCTGAAAGGAGCTATTTCCATTCTCCAGCTTCAGATTACAAACTTCTCCGTCCACCTTTGCGCTGGATTTAGCCGTTGTGCCATCACGAGTTACCTGGCTCAGCGAGCTGATCCCACGGTAGAGTGCACAGGGTTGTTTTGGCCAGGGAAGTTTTGAGCCAGTTCACCCTGCAGCTGCTTTCACAGTCTGCCAAAACAAGGAAGGCACAAGAATCTAAGGGCTGGTGACCTTAGACCGTTGGAGCCTGGAGATGGATACCCAAGTGGAGCAGGGAAGCAGCCCAGCTTGGTTGGAGTGTGAGCTGGGTCCAGTTCGGTCTGCGCTTGCAGACAGAAATGCTGAGTGACGGTCACGGTACAAAACCCTCTTGGGCCTCTGCAGGTTTTGTAGATTAAAGGTGTGCTAAATCGATGCCTGTGGCATTAATTTACTTATTTATTTTAACATAAAGCAGGAAAAATACGGAAAAGTTTCCTTTTGTCTAACAAAGGCTTGAATCGATGCTTCCGGTTCCCTTGGCAACGGTGTTAAAACAGGCAGAATAAATAAAAGCAACATTTTCCTCTATCAGCAGCTTGCTTCTGACACGAGTAGGTTCAACGGTGTTTAAAAGCAAACGGCTTTGTGTCCAAGGTACAATTTTCCTCCTCCAGTTCCTCAGATTCAGGTGTTATTTTAGAGCCACGGAGAGGTGTCACGTGGGCCTGTTGTGCTCCTGGAGAGTACATGTCATAGCGTTTGATAAAGTTGGCTTGCGTGGAGGAAACTCAAAATCAGATTTTCAATATGTGTTCCACGTTTTTTTGTGTTTTCCTTTTCTCTTATTCCTTTATAAAGTTTCCGCTCCACAAAATTCAAGCTTCGGCGCCATTTTCCTTTGTCTGTGCACTGACGCTAAGGCAGAAGCGAGTGGGCACCTCGTTACTGTTCTGTGCTGAAAAAAGTTTTGCACGTTCCTTGGGGTTCTCCTTTCTACCCAGTCCTGCTAAACAAGCAGTCCTTGCTGTCTTCTGCAGAAATTCTGGGGCTCGAAGGCAGCGTGTGCCAGTGGGAGGAGAGCTCTTGAGCTTTCACGCAAAGGACTGTTTTCCGTATCCAGTCCAGTAATTCCCGTCAGTTAAAATCAGTAATTCTGTTTTTTTCAGAGAAAAGCCAACAGATATAATAGGGATGATGAAGGTATCCCCTAGAAGCAGGATTAAATGTAACTTGTTCTAAGTTTTAGAAAATGTAAGAAAGAAATGCTGATCTCTCTTCTATAGGGAGCATTTTTATCAATTTCTGTAAAAGAAATCTGATTGCTGAATATGCTGCTCTGAGTGTTTAGGACAAAGATGTATGGAAAAGCTACACTGCGTGAGTCTTGCCCAGAATCACTATATCTTGAACATGTATCTTGAGGAAGGAAAAGGAGACATTGCTGCTGCTGTCAGAGAACAAGAGGGTTGATAATGACTCAGTGACCCAGTTCATTCCCCAGTTCTTTGAAAGCTTTGGAAAGATGAATGATGTGCTTGTCCTGTGTCACGCTGCCATTTTACTCGCTGGAGCACACGGGCTCAGCACCACTGGCCAGCTGCCCCACTGGGATTGAGCTTCAGAGGGCTTCTTCAGGCTTGCTGTACCTATTTATGCTATAGATAACGTGGTTAGATGGAGAGGTGTCCATCCTTCCTTCTTCACAGGCGCTCAGAGAAAGAGCCTTATGGGAACTAAGATGATGAGTGTATTCCTGTGGTTTTTTTTAAAGATGTACTCTTTAAACTGCTCTGTTATTCAGAGGAATTTATTATTCTGCAAAATCCAGGCTTCTCTAGGTTGCAAGAGGCAAATCAATAGAAGTACAGTAGCGAGTGATCTGCTTACAAAGAGCATATAAAAGTGCCGTATCGTTCTTTCACTATTTTTTTCCCATTTTGCAGAATGATTCAATCCCTCAAGACGACTTCACGCCAGACGTGTACAGGGTGTTCTTAAACAACCTCTGCCCTCGGCCTGAGATCGACCACATCTTTTCTGAGTTGTAAGAAAAGGCACTCATTTATTTATTCTGGGTTTTTTCCCCCTTCACTGATTTTCTGGGCTGGGGATGGCAAAGTAGGTTATTTAGACTACAGCACCATGCAGCGATTGCCACGAACAGGTTTCAGTGTCAAGCAGGGCTGTTATTTAACCTCGGATGAAGGGTTCATTCACTCTGAAGCTTTTGTCTCTGTTTCTAATGGCTGGAGTTTTAAAGTAATTTTTCCTAGAGGAGCAGAACTGCTGGCTCTTTTTTTTCCTGTATGGATTAAGATAGTTTAGGCTTTCATGAAAGTAAAGGAAGAGTAATAAGCAATAACAGCATGCAATAGGCGTGAGAATATGTATAATCACCCCCAATAGCTTAATTAGGAGTTACAAAAACTGTAGTAACTTTTAGGATTTGTAGATCACGAATTCACACTGTGAAATTAAATTAGCAGCCAGCTACAACTGATTTCATACATTCAGTTACAAGCTACGTAACTCGTGTTGCTTCTACCCCTTGCAGCAATTCGTTGTACTTCCCAGTTTCAGCAGAGCCTGATCAATGGAGTCAGAACATGAAGCAATATGGAAGCAAAGTAATTTCCAAACTACATCCCAACACCACCAAAGCAATTAGTGAATGTATCTTTGCAACATGGATGTGCTGTGTGCTTCCATACTTCTTTTGTGCGTATCTCATCTCAGGTTGAGGTTTCAGAGGAACACAGCCTTGCCCTAGTTTGATCCCATTGAACCTGGGGGTAGACTTTCCGTTGCTCTCTTGCAGAGTAGAAGTAGGCCAGTCCCAAGTGCTGTAGACAACCCTAAGCACGTCACCTGGCTTGGAGGCTTCCTGGATCTCCATCTGGGTACAAATTGTACTCAAACTCTGCTCTTTTTACTAACTCTCTAAATAGGCATCTTTTTACTTGCTTTGCAGAGTGCCTAGCATTTTTTAGCAGGTTTATAAAAAAACTCAAGGAAATACTGGAATAATGAAGTCAGGACTGCTGTTATTCAGCAGTAAATCCAAATAGTTGGGTCAGGAGTGCCAGCAGAGTGTTTGTGGCAAGCTCAGGATTGAATTCCACTTCGTTTTCTCTTACTTTTTAAAATTACTTAGTTCCAGGAATTCAGAGGAATGAAAAGCTTTTAGCCTTGCTCTAACTCTTCCCATTGATGTTAATAATGCTGAATGCTTTATGAAGAGTGTTTGTCGTTACATGCTGGCAAAGTAAATTAGCCTGGAGACACAGTGGGAGAAAGTTTTTGTTGCACCATAGTTTGAATTTTGTTTTGGTTTCCCTGGGAAGTTACAAAACATTGAACAAGATTTCAAGGAAATGTGTTTTAATGGCTTTGCCGTCGCTTTAATTTTTCTCTAGTGGTGCCAAGAGCAAACCGTACCTTACTGTTGATCAGATGATGGAATTCATAAATTTGAAGCAACGTGATCCACGATTAAATGAAATCCTTTATCCACCGTTAAAACAAGAACAAGTTCAACTGCTGATTGAGAAGTATGAACCAAACAGTAATCTAGCAAAGAAAGGTCAGTGGTTTTTTATATTCTCGCTGTGTTCGGTTTCTGATTTGAAACAATTACTCAATTATCCTGCAGCGCATGCTAACGCAACATTTGATTCAGAATCAAGGTGTGTTTCCAGCTGTCTGCTTTTGGATCATGCAAGCCTGTGAGACATCGTGCGGTGCGTTTTCAAATGTGTTTGGTTGGGATCGATTTAGCAAGGATGGGGCTGGTTTCAGTATTTACTTTTCAGTGTGTGTAATAGATAGTTTAGAACAGTTGCTCTGGTATGCAAACTTCAGCAGAAATCTTACTGTCACAACTGTTTACTGGCATCTGAAATGTGAAATTTAAAGAAAAAATCAGTGACAATGAAACGAAGAAGATGGTAGTTCTATCATTTAATAATAGTAATAAGTCCAGCCCTCTGCTTTCTGATGAAGTGGTACACTAAGTAAGATGTGCGAGTAACTGAGCGTGTTTCGTGCTATAATCACAGAAAATTCCCCTTTGAAAATCTCAAGTGTTGTCAGGGCTTAACTGGGCATTTCGCCAAAACCAGTGAGAGAGCTCCTGCTCAAATCTCTGCAGATTTTTGCTACCAGCACAAGTCTTAAAATAGCATTGAGTTTGTGTCTGCATCCTGTTTTATTCCAATCCACATATCCTAATGATTACCCCAGCTTTTAATGTGTTTAAGCCTTAGAAATTTTAGGGGCATGGGAATATCCTGAAAAACAGATCTAATATGAAAATACTGTTTTGGTCCAGAGATTTCGAATCCATAGGAAACACAAAGACATCTTTCCCAAAAGTCAAGAGGTTAACTGAAGGAGGCACTCCTGCCCCTCTCCCTGGAAGCCTTCTGACCTAGATGTCTTCCTGAAGGAAACCTGTGGCTCTCGATGCCATGATCAACGTTGTGGCAAGGCAAAACACTTGTCATTTTTCTCATAGGGCTTCTTGTTTTTCTAGCCCAATCAAATTTAATGCTTCCAGAGTTTTTGATGGAGGGTTAAATCCTCCTTCTTTGTCATGCTTATGCAAACTGTATTTTGACGTCAGCGTGAATACTGGCGTGAGTAGATGAAAACATGTTGTGACCTCCCCGCTCACCCATGCAAATATTAGAATATTGCTCCATGCTTACTTTATTTCACATCAGCTACAGGAAAGCCTGGTACCTAAAAGATCATTCTTGTTACCCAAATATTGGCACTTCATATAAACCAAACAAAAGATATATTAGAAGGAACTGTGCTAGCAGAACAGCAAAGTCAAAATGAAATCACGTTCCAACTAGCAATAAGGAGGAAGCATGAAGCAAACCCGAGAAGAAAGGATGTTGTGATGGTATTTGCTGTCTCTCTGGTTAGGATTTGTGGGACATCTCCAGCTTTAATTTGCGCTGATGCACACATTTGCTGCAGGTACTTTCTCTTCTGTAGGTGCCTCTCTTTCTGAGTATGATTTATACTGCTCTTGCAGAATCAGTTCTCACAGAAAATGCTGACTTTAAGAAGGAAAAGGCAGGTCATAGAGAGTTAATTCTTTTTTTTCTTTTTTTTTCTCTTCAAACTTGTGCACTGATGTCCAGCAAACTCTGACATGTCACCTCCATGCTGCAGACACTCCCTCTTACATAGCACCCTGTCTGGTGGCAGAGCTGAGGTAACTGACCCATTCTGCTAATGGGGTCCCAGTGCAAATCCCAAGCTTACTGCCTTAAAATTACAGGAATTGGCTAATCAGGACTGACATGAGGACAAAATATTTTCCGTTCATCTGCTCCGATTTGGGAACACAATTCACGGTATATTAAATGAAGTGTAGGTGTGCTCTCAATCCCACACTCATAGAATAATTGCAAACAAATGCTGCGTGTCTGTAAAATGTCACCAAAATATAACAGCACATATTCAAAATAATGGTTTAACCTTTTGATATGGTGTTTTGTAAAAGCGATTGTCACTCAGGCTTTCTGCTGGTGGAAAAGACTGTTCATAGGCTGAATTGCAGGGATGGCAGACCAAAATTACACGTTTCAGTGACACTCTCCCTGCCACTGAAACTACACTTGGGCCACTGAGCAGAGACATTATTTTCAGTAGACCTATGAATGTTCAAGCCACAGTTAGATGTAATCCACTGTTACATACCCATGAACTTGTTGGCCTTGACTTCCTACCTCCACCTCTCAGATATTCAGCTACATTTCTTGCGGTGGCATTGCTTATGTCCCTTTATTTGCCAGGGCCAAAATCATTGGAGAGTGTAGTGATGGAAGTAGGATGTTTTTAATAGCCCCAGTGCTGTCAGTTAAAATAGTAAGAGCAGGTAGAAACTTTAGGGCACCCAGGCCAGCTAAAAACAGGCAAGAATGTAGCAGAAGCCTTCATCCGACATAGTTCTCAAAGAAATTGGGGCCCAACAGCTCCATGAAGAGAGATGGGCTTAGGGTCGTTGTCCACATGCTCCTCTATGCTCCTGCATTTCAAAGTGACCAGTTGAACGGGTCCTCAAGATCAATGAGGTACACCAAAAAACAGAAGAGCAGCATAGGGAAGAGAAGGAGTAGTGTAACAAGGCACAGGAGGCAGGGGCAGCGATCTGAATTACGTGATAAACACGATGGGAAGCAGAGTTACAGGTGGCCTAAGGATGACTTCATCACAGTTGTACCAGAGCAATGCAATTAAATAATTGGACTTTTGGAGCAGTTTTGCAGAGTTTTGGTTCAAGAAGCAAGCCAGAAGATCTGACAAAAAGGTATATGTATTTGTTCTTTGTTGGCAATGAGAAGTTACTCCTTTGAACTAAATCACAGCTACAGGCCCAGAACAGAAGAAAATACCATAGAGAAATTTAAAACTTGTGATTAACTGCTTCGTGTGAGTAATGGGTGATTCGAAGTACTTTGTGGTGGGAGAGACTTCAAAGACTTGTTTGCAAGAATTAAGTGATATCAATTGCCAGCCTTCGTGCCAGTTAAATCTCTTTCCTCAGGTTGTTGTAGAGTTGGGATATTTGCAGCTGCTCAGTGGGTGTGTGTTTGCATGCACATGCCTGCACACCGGGATGTTGTTTTGATTCCCTCAGCTGCCGTTCCGACTCGCTCCATTCATTATATCGTTCAATTATTACAACACCAGATTGCAGAGGGGTGAGGGACAAACAGTGTCCACTTTCATATTTGTTTCTGTAGCATTTCCATATTAAACAATCTCTCTGATTTTCAGGTGTCCCACTGAAATAAAGGGATTCATGTTCAGCATCCTCATGAAATGAGCCAAGCTTTTCTCTTTCATTCGAAATGTAAAGCCTGCGTAGTCCTCGTTTAAACTGCCAGAGAAAATTACTTTTACAAAAGCCTGAGACAAAGTTAGTGGCAAATGTCCTCATTTTTCAGGTATTCTATAAGGCCAGAAGGCCTACATTTCTAATCATCTTTCACAAAGTTAGACAAAATATATAATAATCTATCTTGTTTTTTTTCCTGCGTGCAGTAGCACACGTCAAGATGCAAACTTAAACTGAATATTTGCAGTTCACAAGGAGTGAAAGCATTTATGCTGTGGGAGTAACATTTCATGTTTGCAACATGCTGAATGTCCTGGCCTCGATGCAGTAAATCACTTAAGCGGACGCTTAACTTTGAGCCGTGTGGGAAGAGAGGATGGTTATATAAAAATCTCTTATGCTCCGTTTCCTTGAACATCGTATTAATTCTCTAGTGAAGTTCAATTCCCATGATAACCTATTTCCCAACGTTGTTGAAGTGAAATTTCTTAGCAAATCAAATTTTATGCATTGAAAAGTTCTTTTCAATAGAATTAGGGATTTTTCCTTGAAAACTTAAATCAAAAGTCATAAAATAGAAACTGTGTGCCTTTGTACAGCAGCTGACTCCTTGGTCCCACTACCCAGTGAAGTTCTGGACCTTCACTCACTCATCTGATGATTGTATCTTCTTCTAATTTCCCATCTAACTGTACTCCTCATCTGTGCACATCCACTGTACAACAATATTCTCTCTTAATTATTCTTCTCCCATAGCTAATTAAATGAATTTCTAAAGAATGGTTGTACCGTGTCTCAACTTTCACAGCACTAGTCAAATGCTTTTGACATCTCATAATTCTCCATTCCTCTGATTGCCATTATAGCGCTTTTTCTGTACCTGTTGCTGCTAAATTACAGTATTTTGAACACAGCAAGCAAGAATTGTACATAATATTTTAAATTTTTACAACATGGCTCTTCAGGTAAAATCAAGTGCCAATGTGCTTACTGGATAAGGGCCTGAGGTTGCAGAGTTTTGAGTAAAAAGGCTGCCCTTGTTCCTGCTCATTGCTAACATATTTGTATATATTGTATTGCTGGGATGTGATTGAGCTTTTGCAACATTAGCAGGTACATAGGCTTGACATCTACATAGGTTAAGCACCTGGAGTAGTATTTCATTGTGGTTGAAGCAAGCTGTTGTGATTAATGCTTTGTGTCATACAGTGGAGGAGATTAATGCACTATGTATAGCACGTTTCCTTATCAGGTGGAAGCAGAAGGAAATTCCTAGTACTGCTGAGCAGTCTCTCGCTGTCAGCTAAACCATGCTGGAGGGTTCTTAGGCCCGATTAAGGAGCATCTTGTAGTTTGGTGTTTTCAGGCTGTAAAGCATTTGTGTTGAGTGGCCGGCGTAACTGCTAAAATGTATTCCCTTTCAAGTACCAGGTTGATGATGGGATGTGTATTACTAAATCAGTTGCCAAGTGGTTGATTGGGAATTTCCCTATATGCTTTTATTTCTAAGAAGGCTTCTATAAAAGTAGGTTGTTCAGGATCTTGGTACCTCATGAGTGGGAGATGAGACATTGGCGCTGAGTTTCAAGCATCTCTGCTTGCAGTGCCCGGGCTCCTGGGAATGATTGTCCTAGTTTCTAGAATTATGTGAAATTTACCATATAAATTTCATGCAAATTCTGAAAAAACATGCTGGTTCTTCCTGACTTAATGATGCAGTTCATTCTAAGTGTTTCTAAGTTCAAGAGGACCCCGGAGCTTTGACAGCTCAAATCCCATTGTCTCAGTTGAAACCTTTCCTTCTGAAACCAGTAAATGTTTTGAAAACCAGAGTAATGTCTTGGCTCTAGGGGCATCCTGTGTCTCTTAAAGACTCTAAGCATGCAAGAAGAGCTATACCCATGTATCAGACTAGCAATGAAGAATACGAAACCAAGGCCTGCTATGGAAAGGAGACGTGGAAAAGCTGGAATGATGCTATAGCAATAAAATATATGCTTCCCACCATCCTCGTTGGTGGGAACAAGACAAGGGTTCGGTTATTATTAGCCTATTTTTAGAGTGGTTTTTATTGAGAGAGATTGTCTTGACTGTAGTATAAGCTTTAAAAATAGAGTCTGGAAGTGCTTTGGAGATTTTCCTGGTCAATGGATCTATATACCAAATTGTACTTACTAGAAGGCATCTTTGAGATAAGTAATAGCATAAAGATTTTCTCTTAAGTATGCATCTGTTTAATTAATATTACTGCCTACTTAGTTTTAAAGGGCCAAACCTTTATATCTGCACAGAAGAAAGAGCTTTCCTCTTATATTTCACAGCGTTTCCTTCTCCAGATTTTCTCAACTGTACCTGTTTGGAAATACTGTATGTCAGTTTTAGTTAGACATGTATTTAGAAAGATTGTAGGGCAGCTGGTTCCATGACTGTCTTTGAATTCTAGTATTAATTTTTTGCTAGTGCACATTTATTGGTAGCTGTTCTGCTGAGGTTTTCTTAGGTAATAAAATTAATCAAGCAATTAACATTAGATTAAGATATAGTTAATTTTATACAGCATTTACTACATGTGGTTTTCTCATGGCAGCCTTAACACCAAGTATTATTTACTTCCACACAGATGTATTTTTCCTCCCTTAAACATTAATACATTTTAAACATTTTCATCCCACCACATTAAATTCACCTTTTAGTAACTGCTTAAGAATAATTACACGTTGGAGTCTTTTCAATGGCAGAAGGGGGTCATTTCCTAGGCAACAGATTTTAATGGTAAAAACAAGTACCATGTAACCGTGGCTACACTTTTATGACATACTTTATAGTATTTAAAGCATAAATTCTGATTTATATATCATGCAGTGAAATGGTGGAGTTTTCTGGCACTGAAACGTTTGTAGGAAGTGTTACACAATGATTGAAATTAAGAATACTTACCAAAAAACCCATTAACTTTGGGTTTTTCAGTCTTTTCCAGCATTCCAGTTGTACAAGAGAAGAGCTCTGTGTTGTTTCTTATTCTCAGATGATGACAGAACAATAAATCCTAGTCACAATTTATTACTTTTTAAAATTTATAAGCCACACAAAAGTCGTAGCCTATCCCATGCTGTCAGCAAACAAGTGCTAAGTTAGGTAGAAAACCTTTTTAAAATTATTTTTAAAAATATATATGTGTATATATATATGCAACAAATGTTAGTATGAATGTGTCACCATAAATAAGTTAATGGAAACTGTACTGGTCAAAAGGAATTTGCAAAATATGTTTCTATAATGACTGTGATTTCTTTTTAGTTGCTTGGTTTTTAGTTACTAGTTAAGTTGTAAAATTCATTTCAGATCTTGCAGTACTTTGGAAGATTGCATCTCAAGTAAAAGATTAAAATCTGTAAAAATCTTTTAGAATGGAAAATCCTCAATTATGAGGGTTTTTTGCATCTGCTTTACAGGTAAAATGCTTCATCTTTCTAACTTAACAACTTGGTAACATAAAATGAAACAGGGATGTGGACTGGTAATAACGGATTTTGCAACAGTCAACAGACACAGTAGTGTTTGGCTTAGTAAAAATCAAAAGTTTTTACCTTTTATTCTGTGGTTGCATTTTAAAAATATTGGGCCTGGCTTGGATCTGAGGTCCGTAACGTATGCTTATGCATAGGGTTAGTTTTTGCTGTTGTCACTAGAATTAATGATAGCATTCATCAATGCTTAGGGTTCCAGGGAGGGCAAGTTTCCTAATCTTCTGTGTCTAATACACATACTTTGAAAGAAGCATGAGCTTTGCAGAAGTGCATTTTGGGACTGGTATTTGGTACCAGGAATAGCTCCACTGATAGCAGTGAAACTGTGCCAATGTAAAATGGACAGACTTATTGTGGAATTTATATCTGCAGAGCATAAACTGTTTGTGACATAAGTTCAGCGGTCAGACCAGGCCTGTGCTAACTGATATGGAAGCTGACCACACCAGTAACTCTTGTCCCACATCCTGGAAACTTGATAGACCACCTGATGGACCCCAGGCTCAGACCCTGCAGGTGGGCTTAAACCCTGTGTCCTAACATTGAAAGTGGATGAAAGAATCTGGGGTGACAGGACCACACAGCAAACATGAGTAGAGGTTTTGGAGTATATCTAGGGCTGCATCCTTTCCTTCAGCTGGAGTTTTTGCTCAGGGATAAGTAAAGAGGGTCCTACATCCATACTGCATTTCTGGGGTTATGGAGACACGTTTTTCTGCTGCTGCCTGCCTGTGTTGTGTTTGACTCAGCCTCAGACCATCAGAGCCCATAAATAGAAAACTTACTTTAAAAGTAGAACAGCTTCTTTGTGCTTGTTGCTGTTTTACTGCCTCTTTTATGTAACATGGGGAGGTATTCAATTTTAGCAGCAGGATTTATTATTTGAAGATGAATATCAGCTAAAGTTTACTTCTGAAAACTTAAAGCAGCATGGACTCAAGTGCTGAAGGAAACAAATGCAGATAAACTTTGAATAAACATTTTGGGTTTTGCCTCTTCATTATGACCACTACAAATGTAGTGCTTTGCAGCTGCAGAGGGCCCATGAGGACAAAGGGAGCGAAGGCTGCTGTGATCTGGTACCGGGTGACATCTAGAACTGGTGGCAGAAGAGCATGGTTTTCCTGGCTCTGCCACAAGTGAGCTCGTTGACATTTGGCCATCCCCTTTCATGTGCCGTTTTGGTTTTTTGCCTCATCTGGTCGACTCGACTAAATAGACAGTTAATCAATCTCTGCCTTGAGGAGCTCACAATGATCTCTGAGTCTTCTGGTACGTATGGTATCTGTCATAACAGGGCTGTTAACATAGTTGGATTATATACACTGCTGTAATACAAGGCCCATATGAGGAAGTTTCCCTTATAATGTTAGATGTAATAATCTACTCTAACAATATCCTTTAGCAGGAATATGACTGTTGCCTATAAATACATCAGGGTTAAACGCTGGGGAGGCAGAAAGAAGTGGTAGGCTAAAGGACAATGTTGGCAGAAGAACACAGAGGTATCGAGTGGCCTTGAATAAATTTAGGCTGGAAATTAAGAGAAGTTTTCTACAAATATGGTTCTGGCACAGCCTACCAGAGGTAGTAAAGAGGGCAAAAAAAAGCAATTTTTCTTAAGATAGAGCTCGATTTGTTTATCAAAGGGATTGTGGAATGCAATGCTTGCAGCTGCAGAACCAAGTTTAAAGAAAAGAAAAGGAAGTTCCTTTAAAGAGACTGAAGTCCCTTCTTTTCGTTTATTTGAACTGTCTTTGCAGAGCTGTGCCATTATTCTTTCCCACTTCTCTTTTAATATTAATCTCTTCTTCAACCGAAGGAGTTTCTGGAAGTAAAAATATTAGCCGCGGTGAAGGCTTTTCCTAGGTTTTTTCCCACCTATAGCATGCTCACACTCCACTCTTGCCTTTTCCCACTATACTGCACTACAGTCTTTTTGGGAAGTGCATTAGTAGCTCACTTACAGAAGTATCACTTAAGAGAAAAAAAACGTGTATTTTCAGATGTCTTTTAATGCAACTTAGCAATTGGAAGTAAGCCAACATTTAACGTTATAACATCTCCCAGGATCACTCCGAGGCATACTACAGAGCGTGTTTTTCAGAGGTTTTGGAAGAAAGTGACAAATTCCAGTAGTAGCCCTCTTTCAAGCCTGTCAGAAATAACTGTAGTATTTCTGGGATTAATGGTATTTTTATCTGTCTGATTTAAAACCTTTCCACTTCTCTAGTTGTCTACCTGTCTTAGAAATCTGCTGTGTTGTAAAGTGATCATTCCACTGATAGCTAGGGACTAGTATGAAGGTGGTTTTGCAGTGTTTTTATAGATTTAATTGGATCTAAACTATCTGTCGTTCTGTAACCTGTAAGGAATATCCTGTCAGAAACCATTTCTTACTACATCTGTGCTGAAAAGTCAAGAGCAGCTGGAGAATGGACTTGTGTCTGTGAAACCCTGCGACACTGTAGACGTTCTGTCCACAGTAATTATTGTAGATGGTTGCAGTTTGGGCTCAAAGCATTCAGAAATAGCAAGCTTAGGATGTCTGCTGGGAGACTTGGGTGTAGCTCGCTGCTGTTGCCTTTGCTTAATTTGTCCTGATGTAATGAATAAGACCTGCCCAGGTTATAGGGCCCTTAGCACCTCCTGAGACCTCAACTGAAGTCCTGAGCAGCAAGAATGTTTATATGTAGTCAGTAGTTATGGTGGGAAAGTGGGTCTTGAGGACAGTTTTCCTTGATACTGCAAGAACGTCTTTTACTTCGCTGTGTTGCTCTGCATTATCTTGCAACATCAGCTGAAATGATCAAGATGTAGATTCATTGTGGGGTTTGATAGCCAAGGCCCCACTCTTGGATGAGAGCCTGGAAGACAGTAGCTGAGGCTTGCTAATGTAAAGAGTGCACAAATGAGGCCAGCGCTTTTAAGCAGAATTGGATTTGGACAGGGAATGAAGAAGAAAAAAGCAGAAAAATAAATGCCTGCCAAGGAATAAGCTGCGGTCCCGTGTGGTTCTCTAGCTAACCTCAGAGGTGGCATTTCTTCATAGTCCAATTTGGAGATGATGCTGATCACCCTGCTTCAGTCTTGAGACTTAGGAGAGATTGCTTGCTTATCTACACCAGAGTGGGATTTTCCTCTACTCCTTAAAATTTACTAATATTCAGATATGTCTGTGTACATATCTGCTCCTGTTTTAGAAACTGCTTTGATTTAAAGGAAGAGCTATCTGTGACTGAAAACAGAGGGTGGTAACCAGTAAGAAACTGCTCGATACTACATATAGGAATCTGCTTAAATGTGAACTGTAACATGGACGTGCTTGATTGAAGATGCTGGACACTCGTGTGTTTGCTAGCTATGGTAGGCATATGCTATATATATGTGTACTATTTGCAATTAATAAAACATTGGTTTAGAGTAGAACAGGTTCCAAGAATTGTGCTCCTTAACACAACACCTCTCCTTACCAGCATCTCTGAACTGTGGCCATGCTTTGTTACAGCAGAGGTTTTTAAAGCTTCTGTAGAGATTCAGATGATCAATATCCATTAAAATAAATGTTTCCAACATTTAAATTTTGAGGAAGTTGAGTGTTTAAATTTTGAAGATTGTTGAAGTGTACAATCATCCCTGCCTATGTGTGTGATTTATTGTTTTCTAGCACTGCTAGAGAAAAATAAATACATTTCATAGGCTGTAGCCTCTGTGTGTTAGAGCCCTTCTTTTCTGAGTGTTGAACAGGGCTGAAAAAAACGGTTACTTCTAATAAAACAAGTAAATAGCATGCTGAACATTGCACAGTGACTTTAAAATCTCGTTAAAATGGATGGCTCATGCCAACAGACACAAGTGAGGTTTGGAAACTTTTATTTCTTCTCAGGTAACACCCCATTTCCCTCTCCCTTTTGAGATGGCAATGTTCTTGGAATGATCTCAAAGTTTTCTATTCTGCTTGAAAATGCTCTTTATCGGTTTGCTGTTTGGCATGGCTTGCCAAATATCTCCAATATAGGAGATATTTCCTCCCTAAAGTGAGCTAAGTGGCTTGAGCTGCAGTACCTCTTCTGAAACCCATTCAGAAAAATGGTTTTCCATTTGAAAACATTTTCTTTTAAAAAAAAAAATGTATTCAATGTTAGTTTTCTCTGTGCACTTGTACAGATGATAAAATGGATATGATAGCTTCATTAGAATGACAAGCATTTCTGATTCAAACATACTGAATCTTGCTTTACTTGGTTGATGATCCTTACTCTGCAAAATATTCTGGATCTCGGTGTCCTTGGGCATGTGGTATTTCCGCATGGATTAACTGATACTGAGCAAGCTCTTTTATGTACGCTGCTTAAGCACAACATGTTTATCTTCCCATGTTTTCCCTCTCTGACTGCTTGTCATTTAGTAGGCATTTATTTTTGATATTGTATAGGAGTTACCATTCTCTGTTTGTTTATATTCAGATTTCCCTGTGCCCTCTTACAATATACCCATTCAAGGGCAGAGCAATGAGTCTTGCTCTATTCCTTTCTCATTGAGTAAGTTTCCTATTTCGTTTTCAAGATCATGTTGCCAAAGCTTGTTTTGGTTTGTGGCCAGGTAACTGTCTAATTACAGAAAGTAGTCGAGCAAGTACAACTGAAGGCAGAATTGGATCCGTTATGTTTTCCTTTAAGTTTAGAAATCTGAAATGAGATTTGAACACAACAGGATATCCTCCTGGTTTGATTTTAAAGGGTTTAAGCAATGAGACAACCAATAAATCCACTGCAAGACCGTTTCCTAGCACAATTAGTTGTAGTACTGCCAGGCTTTTTCAGACACTCACCCAAGTTTTCTGTTGCTTACTCTGATCTCATTACCTGTTTCTGCCTTTGGCCACTGTCCCTCTTCTTCCTCATCCTTATCATTTACACTTAAAACGCTGGTTGTCTATTATGTTATTGCAACCTCAGCTTTACGCGTTTGATCTTTCTCGTTTTGGCACGTATTGTGACATACATAATTATTCATAACACTTTTCTATGTAATCTTCTGCATACAGACACTTTTCCAATACTAATTAGTCAAAAACTAGAGTCATGAGACTCCGTGCGGTGTCAGTGGTCCCGTTAAGATCCTTGATGTTGTCAATAGTTAAGTTAGGTGTAACTTGTGTCCATTAAATCCATAGGATTGCCTGTGTGGTTAGGTTGACTTATGGATATGTATGTTGATATATTTGCTGCTGTGCATGTTTACCTCTTTCTTCAATGACTTGATAGTAAAATGTCCTGCCAAACAATTAATATTTATTTTCCAAGCACCTTTTTTGATGCAGCTACATACAAGTGTATTGCTGCTGTTCTCTGCATCTAGTCTGCTTTTCAGGATGATGGATTTCTAGGCGTCTACTTCCCAATTCAGCTCTGTATTTTGGATTTTTGTTTGCTTTAATGATTAGCTACCTAGCTTGAATTATTATTGTGTCTTCTCATTTTATTTTTTTCTCATTTACCTGGCTCATTATAGCTTGTTTTGATAACAGCTCTCAGAGAACTGTCTGTTCTTTAAACCCTGTGTTATGTCGATTCTACTTTTTCAGATTATTAAAGAATGTGTGAAACCAGACCTGCTGCTGATTGGTGTGACAGCCTCTGGACTTCTTTCGTGCATTTCAGCTTTCAAATTCAAAGAAACTGTGTGGTCTTGTAGTCTGACCTCAGTTTATTTCTGTCTGTGCTTTCTGCAGATTAGTTTTTCCAATAAGGCAAAATTTGAATTTAGAAACTCTATTAAATGCTTCACTAATATTCAGATACAGCAATTCAGATGTATTGCCCTTCCTCTACTTACTTAATAATTTGATGAAACTGTCTGACTATGAATTTTTCCCCTTGCTGATCATTGAGAAAATTGCTAAAATGGAGGAGTTACTGATGACTTCTGTGTGTTGTGTGCAAATAACGGTTGGTACGTAGATATTTTGCAGGATCTGCAGATCCTGACCTGAGGCCTGGAAGTCTTTCCTGTCACCAGTGTTTTTTCAAAAATAGAGCAGTACCGATGTTCCTGGGGTAAAGTCCAGAATTGTAACTGTAGAGTTGTGGCATTTTCACTCTGAACTGACCTTGTACCGTATTGTCTTCTTGTGATGACCTTGCTATTAAGAGGATGTTGCTTGGACGATGCAGTCCTGTCCTGCCCTAGTTTACAAAACTGAATACAGACAGAAATTCCATTCACACCACAGCAATGTAGTGATAACACACGTGTCTGGAAAACGGAAAGGGTTTCAGCATCACTTCGAAAATCACTTGGATGCAAATGCTGCAAGTGGCATCAGAGTGGCTCTGGCAGTTGCGTCCCACACAGTGTGAATTTTATTTAAATTCGTCCTTGTGAACTTCTCTGCTGGCTCACAAAGCTAGAAAGCACAGAGTGGCTAGTGTGTGCCCAGTGTCGAGAGACACACCGGGGGTAGGTAGACGCATCCTACTCTACAGCATGAAAATGTTAATACCTAATGAGCTGTAAATTGCAATGCTGGTTTGTGAAATAGAATTCCTAACGGGGCATGTTGAACAGATCTCTCGCAGGATTATAAAATATCTGCTTTACTTGGCGGTGAGAGGACTGCTCAGTTGTATGGGATTAGAGTGAATGTGATTAATGTTACAGATTGCATTGGAATAGACCTGATTTCGCTGTCAGACAAAATACTAATGTAATTCTGTGTTGCTGGCTGGGACATAGGAGGTGCCAGTTAACTGTCTCCTTTCCTTTTTGGTTTGTTTGTTTTCTTTTTTGCTTTGATAACATCTCTTGGCACAGTTGTTCCTTCCAGTTACATTGTGAGTGAGTGAGTAGGTAACAGCATGGGCGTAAACAAATGAAAGGCTCTATGAAGTTTGTAAATGTATGGAAAGAAATGTTTAAGATCCATGCAGCTTAAGCTGTTGACTGCTTACGTGCAAATGAACATTTTAATTGTCTTACAAAACGTGCACAAATTTTAAGGGACAAGCAAAGGCTGATGTTAAAGTTGCAAGATTGAAGTGCAGAGATGAGTGTGCAGACAAATGTTTTTTCTACTGTCAGTTGTACCTCTCTTGGTTTGTGTCCAACTCTGTCTCAGGATTTTGCCCAAAGGACTGGAAGACTCTTGAGAGCAAGTTAGGCAGACTTGAACATGCTGGAGGACGGGAGAAAATCAAGTAGCTGCGCGTACAGCCCACCTGTTTAAATAAGAGGGACGAAGTTTAGATGAAGCAGTTGGGTTGAGAAGTGTGCAGGATTAGCTTTGCTTTTATACTTCTTCCAGATACTGCTGAGGTGTTGACCTTCATCCAGGGCCTCTGCAGAGGGCACTTAACTGGTGAAGCAGCTTCTTTTAGAAGCTCAGCCCTGCTTTGAACCCGCATGTCTCTTATTGTATGCTTGGCACAGTGCTGCAGGTGATGAGTGAGCAGGGGTTTGTTTGCATCCTCGAGTTGATGAGCTGGCAAGGTCCCAGGGACCCACGAGCATTTCCACATCCAGAACAATATGTTGGTCATGCGGGCACACTAGAGGTGTTGGGAAAGCAGGAACTTGTCGAGTTACCTATGTCTTGTTAAGCAGCAGGAGAAGGATTGTTGTGTCAAAAGCAGCCTATGCTTTTGCCAGCCCTGGAAAGTGCATGAGAACAGCTTTACGTGCTCATATTATCTATATCTGAACTTGCACAGGAAACTGCATAGTGCCTTGTGCCTGCACAAGGACTGACACGGGCCCTGGTGAGAAAATTATTCCAGGTTTTCTAGATCTAGTTAAAGAAGATTATGAAGAGCCTTGTGATATACAGCAAGTCTTCAAATAGAGGAGCCTCTGAGAAGTATATTCACAAAGTACGGTCTATCCTATCAACCAGTTCAACTGACTGGCTGGAATTCCTGTTGCATGGCAAATTTGCGAACACCATCTCCCAGGAATGGGGAGGTTCCAGATCTCATAAACTGCATAAGAAAACATTTTGAGTGATGAATGTTGACAGTATCTAAGAACCACAGAAGAGAGGATTCACTTTGTTACCCCTATAGATTTTGTGAATTTTCAGTAGATCCTTTGCCATCACTATTTCACCTGCCTGAAGACAGCTTTCGAGAGAAAGGACCTGGGATGATGGAACTGACTTCTCTTGTCTTTTAGAGCTGACAGACGTTGACCACAAAGAAGCCCTGTTTCTTACAAGCAAAGTAACAGTTACAATTTTATGTGCTTTTCTTTAAACTGACGTCCAGGAACATTTGCATCTTTGATCCGGTGTAATAGATCTTGAGAGGTATGAGATCATGTAGCTGCAGCTAATAATGAAATATTGTGAAATACTCAGGGCTTGCCACTTCATTTATTTGTTTATTTATTTCTCCCTTGTAACTATTTTGGAGCAATCAGGTGGAGCCAGGGATGCAGAAAAAGATCAAGCTGCTGCACAAACACTTTACGTGTTTCACATAATGAAGCTTATCACAGCCTGGGAAATTCAACAGCATCTCTCAGCATCCCTATTAAATATACTGCTCTTCTAGTAGGAAATTATTTCTCCTTCCTACCAAATTTTAGTGAAAAAAATACCGGATTTGGTTGACTTCACTTGATTGTCATCTGGTGGTGGTTCTTTGATCTCTGCGTGAATTTCACCACCGAGCAGGTCGTATGGAGCAACCGTTCCACCGTGTCCTGTGGAACCTCTTGCTTATGCTTCATGCTTTGCTGCAAGTAAAACGCTGAATGCTGGGGACATTCTTGGACTCCCCTGCATGGACTTCCTCTTCTTTTCTGCAAAAAGGATGAGGTTTGGAGGCAGCAGGTGGGACAATCACTGACAAACTCCCTGCCAAGCAACTGGCAGATGAAATTGAGCTTCCAAATTAAAAGTGAAGGGCAGGAGGAGATTGCGGGCACGCCACAAAAGGACTGTTGGCATGTGCACCTAAAGTGCAAGCAGAGCTTAATTTTGCAGTGTAGAAAAGCAGCACAGGGATAAAGCCAGAAGCTGATTCGAATAGGTCTATCTGAGTTTGGATTAGATTTGTCTTGTGAAACGATGGCATGGGAACTTCATAGTGTGGATAACAGTTTGCGTGGGTAAGCGGGCAGTCCTGACTGCGAGGGTACTTTGCCTTGTGTTTCGTAGAAGGTTATGGATACAGTGTCCAAAAGATGTGGAGGAGTCAAGGTCCCTTTCTTTTAGAACCTTCCATCCATTTGGAGAATGGATTTTGGAAGGTATGCAGATATATAAGTATGGAGAGGCATGTAAGTGCATTTCCAGACTTTCCAGTCCCTCTAGCTCTTGTAAGTTTTCAGTTCAGATAGGTTTTTAGAATTGCATTAATGTTATGTATGATATATAATTTATAATTTACAGACAAGTATTCAGCTACAGATTTATGATTTTGAGGTGTTGGGAATGTCTGTGATTAAGAATACATTAAATACTTTCATATTTCTCCTCAGGACTTGCTCTTTTATTTACAGACCTGTTCCATTGCACAATAAAAGCATTAAAATTGACCTGATACTTATTTGGCTCCCAAAAAACTTTTAGTATGTTAATATAAAACACTACTGAGTGACCCTATATGGTTATTATAGTTAATCAGGTAAATTCGAAATATTTGAGGAGGAGGAAAAAAGTAAATTTCTCGTGCTGGTAAACTCCAAACGCCACAGAAGAAGGCATCTTCACTGAGTGCTCTGGCTGTCGATGCAGCTTCTGTTATGGTTACGTCTGTGTTTGTTCTTCTCGATGTGGCTTTGCCAACATAGCTGAGAGAGAGTCGTCAGGAGTCTGGTCTTTCTTTGCGTTGCACTTAGGGTTGTTTAGTGAGGTCTTGAACCAAATGTCATGGAAGTGGATGGTGGCATTTCAACAAACACCAGCAAGCTTTGGATCTGCCTCTGTCCTAATAAGTGACGTCAGATCAAATTTAACACGGCAATGGTGAGTGAAAAAGACAAGCCAGTTAACTCCACAATTTTGAGTATCTGAAACATACCAGTTATTTTGAAAGTTTCATCAAAGACCTAGAGTTGAGATGATTTTAAGGCAATTACCAAGCAAAAAAAAAAAAAAAAAAAAAAAAAAAAAAAAGAGTGAATGTCTTGTCCCAGTGTCTTTGCCTGGTGTGTTTCTTTTCCCTCTAACTTTTTATGTCTAATCATATTATTAAATCTTCCTAATATACATCTGGAGATAAAAGGTGACAGCTGTAATGGAAAGAACTGATCACAAATTATTTTTTCTTGGCAATGTCTGCGGTAAATTTGTAGTATGTTTAAGAAAACACAGAACAAATCTTACCAATAAATTGAGGCCATTTCATTTTGGGTGACTGTCCACTGAGAATCACCCTCACTGCAGTTGGCCTCAGAATGTATCATTGACATTGGTCACAATCTACTCTTCAATATCTAGGATACAAAGTCCCTTTGACATCTGCCATCTCTGTTCCACAGTCAAACTCTTACTGGTACAATATCGACTGTAATTGAACTTGCAAATTGCTTCACTTTCTGAAATGCTGACTGCTTAATTATGATGGGGAAAATAGCGTTCTACAGCCATAAGCTCAGATAACTGTGTAACTCAGAAACTGTGTAATTATACGCGTGAATAATACTTGCTGTGATTTATGTTAATAAATATCAGTGGCAACTCTGCAGAAGGACCACTCTGCAGACCTTGTCTGTCTTCAGTGTGGAAGGGAGCAAAGAAGCAGAATGAACCACAAAATAGAGAGAAGGGAGGAAATGCAGGCCTGGGACTTGCTTCCGTTTATCCCAAAGGTGTTCAGCTGAGTAAGGCACTCAAAGAGACTTCAAGAGATTTTGCAGTTCAACTCCAAGCTTAATCCTTCCATGGGATATCATCCAGTTGGTTAATTTACCCTTAGCTTCAGTTCTCCATCTCAAAAACAAGGACTGCAAGGACCCTGTTTTTCAGGTGTACTCTGAGGATTAAACACAGAGATCACTTTGAGATGCTTGGATCCTATGTCTACATGAATCAGCATGAGTATCTGTATGAAAAAATGGAAACCTTTCGTTCCGGACACTCTGTGATCGTGATGCCAGAAATTTTTGAGGAATTGTGTGTGTGAAAACTACTAGGTTTTATTTTAGCCTGGAGCAGGAATGACAGAGCAACTTTAAGCCTTCTAGTCTGGCTGAAAGGAGCACGTTCAAAACAACACGGAGGTGCTGAAGATGACTCTGGATGAGCTATCTCAAACATCAGAAGTTGCAAATCACTGTACTTGGCAGGTTCCCTGTAGAGTAGCTATCCCATTCAGATCTTACCCGTTTTTCCTCTACGATGTTGCTTGTGTGCTGTGAAGGTACACCACAGACCGTATCTATATCCCAGTGAACTTGGTGCAGTTTCTCTTAAATGGATTTTAGCTCAAGCCAACTCCATGATAGCGCCCGATACTACTGTTTACATGCATACTGTCTCTCTGGTAGATTTGTGCAGCAGATAGTTTTAAGTCTTTAGTTTCACGAAAAACCTCAGTGGTGGATTTTTTTCCTGCTTTTCTGCATCGTATTTTTTTGGTCTTGTGAAAAGTATATAGGCCTCAGTCTGTGGATGATTAATTACTCTATAACAAAGCAGCTGTGGAGCCTGACAAGATTGCACTCAGATTCCAGTCTTAAAATAGTGGATGGACTTGATGCTTTTCCTTCCAACCATCTTACAATTGTTGTCATAAGAATGACTGATAATTGCATTGCTCTGTGTTGTCACTACATTGCTTGTCATATATGAATAGGTTCATTTGGCACCGCCGTCCTGTGTTGTTATGAAAATGAGGCATCTGAACTTAAGACTGTTGCATCTTTTCCTCTCTGATCAAGAGCCAAGTCCTGGAGTCCAAGCACAGATTTTATGTAAATGCTTTACATGCCATATTTGCATCATGTGGTTACAAGCTTTACAAAAACGATGCAGGATTCATGGAATCATAGAACGGTTTGGGTTGGAAGGGACCTTAAAGATCACCTAGTTCCAACCCCCCTGCCAGTGGATTGCCGATTACTTTTTCATATGCTAGAAAAATATGTGTAAGCTTATACGTTTTAGGGTAAAAAGGGATTGGCCCTAAAAGGAGAGAGTAGCAGTTAGGAGTAGAGCTGAAGTCTTCCATTTTTCAATGCCATATTTGACTAAGTTTTTTTTCTATAGAGATATTATGCAGAATATTTTGGGCTAGGGACAAGAGATAAGAAATTCTCATTATTGGGACTCACCAGGCACGTAGCTGCTTTGAGACTCTTCAGAGATGTAGGAGATCTGTTTTGCTATAGGCAGTAACTGAATTAACAAAAGCTATATGGTTGAGTAAATCTACAGATGAAATCTAGACAATATAACAGAAACACCAGGCAAAGAAAAATGTCTCAAATGTGTTCAATTAAGCATTAATTTTCAAATATAGATTACTGGATTTTTATATTTTTTTTAGTTTAAATGTACAAATCGACACCCTAAAATCAACTTTATGCAGAAGACTTGACAGAGAAATTCATCTTGATGTAATAAGCACAGCTCCACTGAGATCCATGTTGATATTTAGGCTGAGAAGAGGACTCAGCTTTCTAATTTGCCAGCAGCATATGAAATGATCATTTATGCTGGCACTCCAGTGAGATATGAATTGGAAGACAAATATAAAAATTACAAAGCAAAGCTTAGTTCCCACTTGAAAGGTGATTCATTTAGTTTGCTTTGCTTTGCAGTTTGGTTGCATTCATTTACACGCACTGAATCATATTCAAAAGAGTTCAAAGTTACCTGTTTCTTTGTGTGGCTCTGCTGGTTTCTTGATTTCCCCTGGAAAGCTTTCTTTTGTCCCTAGAAGACCCCTTTCCTTGATAGGCTTCGGTTTATTTTCTCTGTAACTCTGATTCCTCTGCGCCCTTGATTATCTGTAGACACTGATTATGAAATGATTTATCTTTCATAGGGTACAGGTAAAGGGATGTCTATTACCTGCAACGTATATGGCCGAAAATGAGGTAATAGTAACAAAAGAATAGATGAGTAACTAGATAAAGGCCAGTCTGATGATTATATCTATGGTCTTTTCACACACGCCTTCGTGTAAGTGTATGTTGAACAGAGCATCTCTATGTCACAAAATCTGTACTTGAAATTAATCGGTGCTTTCCCTGGATCTGTGTTTCTCTCAGGACAGATATCAGTGGATGGATTTATGCGATATCTGAGTGGAGAAGAAAATGGTGTTGTTCCACCTGAGAAACTGGATTTAAATGAAGATATGTCTCAACCACTGTCACACTATTTCATCAATTCCTCACACAACACCTACCTCACAGGTACAGTGTTGGAGATATCTGATTTCTTATCTTGCAGAAATTCGTATCATATTTGCAGTTATACCGTAAAATACACTAAAAGCATCAGCAGTAAATGATGATGGAGCTTAGTCTTCAGGGAAGCAAGAGTAGCCCTTGATTGTTGTTCTAGCTGCTACACACATACATCAAATACACTTTTATTAACAGGTGAGTAGCAGTTACACTGTTCAGACTAGGTCTGGGCTGAAGCCCAGTGAAGTCCCTGGAAAGTTTCTCTCCACTGAGATAGGATTCCAGATTAAGGTCCTTATTTGGGGAGGAGATGGAATGATGTACTTTTTATGACAACCAAGGATAGCCAGACAAGTATGTGAAGCAGAATATGGGAAACATCTCTGTAGCTAATAAATTTGCCCCTAAACATTAAATCTGACAGTTCATTGAGCTCCAAGAAATTTGCTTTGATTCAGAGGTTAGAAAGGTCCTAACATGGCACATAGCTTTCCGACAGTCCATTCTTTTCTGCAAGGAGTGGAAAACTGGTCTCTGATGTCTGAGTTGAGATTTTTGAGTTCTGTCATGTTTCAGAAAGGCTGAGCCCCCAAAAGCTCCTGTTAATTTGAGTTAATGAGTCTGAACTGTGTTGTTTGCACAGCAAAGTCAACAATGCTTTAAGATTCTGAAAAAAACTAAGAGTTTAGGAATCAAACTTTAAGCATTGATTTTATAGTCTAAGATGCTGTTAACTTGTGAGAAAATAATTGTAAATTTACTATTTTAGTTTAGTTTGGGTAAGAATAAACATTTCTGACAAGCAGATGTGCACAGGGAGTTCTCTTCTATTTGATTTGATGTTTACTTTGTCTTGTCAAGTTTGCGAATGTCTTAGCATTATGTAAAAAAAAAAAAAAAAGTAGTAATGCTACGGTGCTTGCTAAAAATGTGGGTTGTGGATAATGTAGGGGTTTTATGTCATTTAAGACACTTGCCTTAACTGACTAGGTTCTTCAGAATGCCAGTATGCTGAAACATAAACAAAACCATGCAGTGGCGATGCCCAGTTTAAACAGACCGTGTGGTAGTTACTTTCATCTGTTTCATGTTTGGTACAGCACTTTCTTCAGCACCTTCTAGTGCTTTCATAAAGGGAATGAACTGTCATTGTTTCCATTAGACACCATTTTTCAGAGGTTTATATCTTGGCTGTAAGATGTATTTTGGGCTAAAACCTGTCATAGAAGTATTCGACTTGACAGCTATTTTGTTTCTCCGAATTAAAAGAAATGAAAATCGTTGTGGCCACTTTTAACTTATGATTCCAATATGCAGAAATTTATGCTCTTTGGAAGAGCGCAGACATGTCCAAAGCAAAAGCAATTTTTAATTATGATATTTTGCAGGCCCCTTACCTTTAGTAAGGACTTTGCTCTGTCAGTGAGGATTAGGACCCACTTAAGCCAAATGCTGCAGCTTTATACAGCTTTTCTGGAAGAAAACAGTAAAGCTGTTGTACAAATGTGAGAAATGTAGACCCACAGGGAGGAGAGACAGCGCAGTTTAAAGTTGATCTGAAGAGATAAAGTACTTCTCTCCCCTCTACCAGCATGAATTTATAGCCAGTACCATACCACAGATTTTTTTCAGGACTGATCAGGACAGAGCCATGTTCTAAATGTATAGAAGCACAGAAGCCAAAGAATTAAATATGGAAATTCATTATTAGTCAAACCCATTCTAAATTTTTAACTGCACAATAAATGACCCGACAAACTTGATTATTTTAGGAGAAAGAAATTTTACCTTGAAACTTTCTGTATTTCCTTTGACTTGTAGGTAAAAGTCTGCAAATCATCTCAGATTGCATCTACAGATTTCTTTGCCTGCATTTCTAAATAATTTCAGAAACTACATTTGAAAGTATAATCCTCAGTCTTAATTTAACACAATATTCCTGACTTAGTAAATTGGGAGGAGTAAACCAAAGTAAACTCAGAGGGTAGTGAAAAATTAGTTTTAATCTCTTTCAAATTCCATTTCCAAGTGTGTATTTTGACATTTAGAGGCACAAAACACATGCCCTTCCCTTTTAGTGGGTTCATTATGTTCAGTAAATGTGTGGCAGCTGGCTGACAATGAGATTAATGATTTGATTTTTATCTGTGCATTACAAAAAACTGACAGCCCTAGATTTTCCTTTGAGGCTGGACCAGATACAGCAATCACATTGCCATTTGCTTTCTTCCAACAAGGACTTAGTTGCGCTGAAACCTGTAAAATTAATGGTGGCAGACTATTCTTTTTCCCAAGAAAATTTCCAAGGCTGCTCAAGTGCTCATGGCTTCAGAAGGGAAGCTTCAGTATCACCTCTGCCCTCCTTGGAGCTGCGAAATAGCAAGCACTAGTCATGTAATAATTATTAGGACAACAAGAAAACCATTCAGTCTAGCAATACTTTATGATTACTGTGCTTAATGCCCTACCAATTATCTCTCCCTTTGATAGTTTTTTAAACCCCAAAAAAGCATGCACGAAGAAACCACATTATAACATGAAAAGAAACGTGCACATTCTGAGTTTATTTTTAATTACCCTGATCATTTTCCTAGCCTTCAGTAGAAACCCTTGGCGGTACATCAAGTCCTGATTATTTATTTAGAAGTGTTATTGCTTTCTTTTTCTAAGGGAAGTGTAATTTTTAAGAACAAAGGTAAAAAACCATAAAGAAAGAAGTGATTTACAGTGAACCTAGGCTAGCTTAAAGAAATGTCATCTTTTGGAAACTTTTTTTTACTGTGTCTCATCTTTTTTCTCACCGCTATCATATTTAGTTATTTACTCCTTTGAACCCTTAATGTGCAACTTTTTGTCTTGTTTCTCACTAGTCTCACCTTACGTTACTGCTGTTGTCACAGGTGGGGAGTGACTTTGCAGCGTTTCTCTCAGCAGCACCCAAAGTCAAAGAGAAATGATTACGTATCATTACCAGCATTGCACGTTTTGATAGCTGTTGAACTTGCTGTTCTCTATGTGAAATGCAAAATATGAAAATTACAAGCCTTTCACTCATATTTTGTCTTTGGCTAAAAGGAAAAATATTAGCAGCAGTCAGTTTAGCTCATTTAGCCAGTGTGGGACTATCCTGTTCACCCTTAGTACCTGCTTCCCTGCTTACAGTCCAGACTTTTAGTTGTTTGTAATTAATCTCATGGGGGCATGTTCTCTTCTACTTTGTTGTGGCTATAGTCTCTACCATCCTCCAGCTTTTCTGCTGTCAGTGATTCCTCAGTCCTAACTGTTGTTGCTTATTCACCTGCATTCAGCACTTCCTTGCAACCCTTCTTCACCTTTAAAGCCTCCAAAACAATATCTTCACAGTTTCTGAGATGGCAGCACCGTACAGGAAAGCGAGGAAAGCTGGGTGATGCCTGCTCTGAGTGTGAATTTGTCATACCACCAGCAGCAGTTTTTGCCTGGCTGCTTCGTGCCTCTAGAGCTGCGCTGAGCTCAGGTGATCAGCTGGCAAGACCCAAAGCTGTGTTCTCCTCCAGCCTAGCCATGTCCTGATGGACTGGAGGTGTAGGAGAGATCAGGGAGCTCTTGCAGCAGAGAGGAGCTGAGCTGAGGAGCAGCCATAGCTGTCCTCCCACCAGCAGAACCAGCTAATCCTGTCCAGCAATCTAGGGCAGGTAAATGAGATTCTTCCTGGCCCTGAGGTCACAGTTTATCTTAGCACGAGGACTAACGGGTAAAAAGAAGGAATAGTGGTTATTGCACAGCTCTTCTGTCCATCAGCAGTTTGTGGGGGTATAGCTGTGGCTATTCTTCCTTATTCTCTTTCAGAGTATCACAAAACCTTGTGTAACACTGAGGAAGAGGGCTGAGTTTTCAGAATTAAGATAGTTTGAACATGACGACTTCACCTCACGGGTGGGAAGCTATAGACCACTATGTGGGCCCTGCAGCCTGTTCAGTGCAACTGTGGAAGCTGCTTCCACAGTTACGTTGTTGGATTTACTATAGCCATTAAAAAAAAAATAAATCAGTGGAGGGAGAGCTGTTGTTGCTTCACAAAGTGGGAAAGATGGTCTGTGTGGAAGGTCTTAGGTGAAAGTTTCTGAGATACCAGTTTGGTGCCCCACTCTGAAAAAAAGTCCTGTATATAACAAATAGCTTCGATAAGATGGTGATTCCCATCTGCTTGACTCTTTTGCATCTTCCTCTGAGGCAGTTTGGCTTTTGTGAGAAGATGACTACTCAATTAAGCAGACTGTGAGTAAAAATTCCTTAGGTCTCCTGCTCTGTCATGTTTTTACATGACTGCTCTAATTTTGACAGCTGAGTATTCATACTAGCACTGTTAAACCTCAGTTTATTTTTTTGAGGTCATAAGGGGTACCTGCCCTCCCATAGCAGCTTCACCCTTGCCAGTTCCCTCTTTCTGAAGCCACACTCTTAAGTGAGGAAATTTTTACCTTTAAAAGTGAGTGGAAACCTTGTAAAAGAGGAAAAAAAATCATATAGATTGTATCCTTAAGGCAAAATTAATTATTCTAACACAGATCAGCAACTGACAACAAAATTTCTAGAGGAAGCTTGCCTCCAGTAGCAGCAGAGGTGAACATAAAGAGTTTTTTAAAAAAAATATCTGTTTCATCTGGTCTGAGATAACTGAATTCTCAAGAAGAAAAGTTAAGATCACGATAGTGTTTTGCTTCCTTTAAGTAATCATTCATGCACTACTACTTAGTGAGTTTTCAAGCTCCTCTGTGCCTTCTCCTGTTTGCCTCTTTAGGCCAGCCAGTTGAAGCATATTGAAATAAGAGACACGTTAGACACAGCGTCCGTCGCGCAGCGCGGGAGCTGCCCAGGAGCTGCCCGGGCACGGCTGGCAACTGAGCCAAAACACAAATCAGAGGCTGGCCAGCCCCAGCCCTCCTGGCCTCTGCAACTGTTCATCTTCTGCTTGGGTGGGCCCGAATCAGTACTGACAGCACGTGTGTTCCTGCTGCTGGCTGGAGCGAGCCTGGCCGCAGGTCCTGCTTTCGTCCAGTGCAAAGCGTTAAAAATAACAGCCACGGGGCGAGAGCCTTTTTTGACTTACACAGAAGCAGTAGCAGAACATGTCACAGTGGGGGGTCTAATTCGCTTGTCCTGTGCATGGCAAAATAGCTGGGAAGGAAAATAAATTCAGATAAATGTGCCGTGTCTAAAAAAGTCTTAGCTGCCAGCACCTTCTGTTGCTGCTGGAGTCAAGAGCCCGACTCGCAGCGGTGTGAGGGTCTGAGTCTGCGCGCTGCAAATTTGCAAGCTGGAATACTGCGTTCAGCTCTGGAGTCCCCAGCACAAGAAGGACATGGAGCTGCCGAAGCAGGTCCAGAGGAGGCCACGAAGATGATCCGAGGGCTGGAGCACCTCTGCTATGGAGACAGGCTGAGAGAGTTGGGGCTGTTCAGCCTGGAGAAGAGAAGGCTCCGGGGTGATCTTATAGCAGCTTTCCAGTACTTAACGGGGGCCTACAGGAAAGCTTGAGAGGGGCTTTTTCCAAGGGCGTGTAGTGACAGGACAAGGGGAAATGGCTTTAAACTGAAAGAGGGGAGATTTAGATTAGATCTAAGGAAGAAATTTTTCACTCAGAGGGTGGTGAGGCACTGGAACAGGTTGCCCAGAGAAGTTGTAGATGCTCCATCCCTGGAAGTGTTCAAGGCCAGGTTGAATGAGGCTTTGGGCAACCTGGTGTAGTGGAGGGTTTCCCTGCCCATGGCAGGGGGGTTGGAACTAGATGATCTTTGAGGTCCCTTCCAACCTTAACCATTCTATGATTCTGTGAAACTACAGCATGTGATCCAGAGCACTGATTGCTTTTCCAGGACTTGACTGGAGAGGGGAGGTTTGACAGCTCACGTTTGTGCAGAGCAAAGGGAGTATGCAGGCGTTTCTTCCTGCAGGGAGAGGGTGGTGCCGTGAGTGGGTGAAGAGGCAGAAGCAGCCTCTGTTTCTAGACCAGTGAAGAGTTGGATAACTCCAAATACCTGGATCCAAATATCCCCCAGTTTTAGGAGGATACATGTCAGAAAATCCTAAACAAATTTTAAGTCTGTGTATTGCAAATAACTTGCGCTTGGAAAAACAGTGATGAATGAACCCCACAAGGATGCACTTGCTGAGAAATGAGCAGCTTGAAGTTATAGAAGCGTGGAACCAACCTATGTGGGGAAACATGGGCCATATCCTCAGCTTATATCAATTAGCACAGGCTCATTTTGCTTCATGTCCTGTCAGGTATGATTTGGACAATTATATTTTTTAGAAAAGCTACTTTTTGTCAAAAGTCAGTTTCTCCTTATGCAATATAGGTTGATGGGATACAAATATTATGCTATTACTGCAGATGCTCTATGTATTATAGAAGGGAATACATCATACTCTCAATTTCCAGTATTAAAAAAATTGTTCTTTACTCAGGATATTAAAAATATCATACTGGAAGTATTCCCTTTAGTGTCTGTGTTAGCACATTTTAGAATGCATCTATTAAAGGGACAGTTTGGAATAGATGCAAATAGAGACTCACACAACAGAAATTTATAAATAATATAGGCAAAAAACATTTGAGGGAGCATTCCTAATATTCTGTGTTTCAGAAAAATAAGCTATTGAGGCTATTAAAACATTTGGTACTATTTTGCACTCTGACTGAGAGTCTTTCTGAATATTGAATGTTTCGGAGGCTGAATATCCCCTTATCCTTAGCAGGAATCCTTCCAAAATGGCTCAGCCTTATTAATAAGGTAGTGTGGAGTAGTGTCATATGGCAAGTGATGCATGTCATGATTTACTTAAGCACTTTTGAAGGTTAAGGATCTTGTAGTCCAAAACACTTCACAATAACAGCCAGTAATCTCTCAGGAGGTATAGCAGAGTTTGTTAATCATAAAATAGTTTGGTAATCAAAATTCAATATGTTTTAAAGGAAAAGAAAGACAACACGAAAAGTTTTATAAGTGAATGTAGTTTTTTAGGCAACAGAGTTCAGTGGATCCATATGAGAGCCAAGTTTTCATAAGCAGATGCTTAGGGATGAGTATACAGAAATGTGTGCTGTTGTACTCTGATCCATACTAGTGCTTGGTTGCATCCTGCAAAGAGAAGGAACCACTGCTTACCCCAGACATTGAGATTGCACCAAAAAGGCTTTTGTGTGAGTAAAGATAATCTGCCATAATCAAAGGGAACCACAGGAAAAAGTTAAGTTCAAAAAAAAAAAAAGAGACACATTGTTACTTTGCTGATTCCATCTGGATTTTGAGAACCTTCCAGCCCTGGCCAAATTCTTCTGTTATTAACATATATTTCCCATTGATTCCAGCAGGAGCTGAGAAATCTTACGAATTTCGACAGCAGTAACGTTAATACCTTGTGGGGTATTTATGGTTGCTCCAGCTCGTGTATCAGACATGAACTGTAAAAAGGAATTTTCACATAGAAGAGTTTTTCTGTTACGGTTCGAAGTAGAAAGTATGAACACAGAGAAGGCAGACAATGTGTAGTTCCCAGCATAAAATCTAAACACAGAACCACAGAGACAGTAAAATGATTAATCTGCATCGTATTATGTGCCAATCTGGATGAAGTATTTATATGACCTCCATCAGTGAAGGATCATTAGCATAAATGAACTCACTGCATCCTTAAAAAAACAGTTAATTCCCTTCAAGAAATCCAGGAAGGTCTTCTCAGGAAGCCTGCTAGAAAGCAGGAAACTGCATCCGTTTTCTGCACATCTAAAACAAGCAGATTCCTCCATTATCTTTACCTCTGTGCTGCAAGAAATTTGTATCCATATGACTGGAATTAAACCTGTTGCAGTAGGTGAAGAAACCCTGGCTGGATATCCTTCCCTGAATACAACTGGACTTCTTTGTTCATTTGGTTTTGGTTTTGTTTGTTTGTTTGTTTTTTGTGTGGTTTTTTTTCTTAATATATCCTGAGTTTAGAAAAGCTGAGATTTCCGTGTTTATTTTTAGATTTAAATTATGTCATTGTTGGAAACTGGTAGTTTAATTAAATTTCTCCCTACATAATGCAGTATCACATCAGGAAATTTAACTGACCAACTCAGTGTGGTGATTAGTGAATTAAATATTGATTTGAGACCTAGTAGTGCTACCATTAGTAACTAGGCAGGAGGTTTGTTTCACCTTGTATGAAACTGCATTGTGTGTTATAAGAAAATATGATCCTGCTGTCCTGAGTCACCTCTGAATTTCACATTGCTTGTCAAAAGATAACAGTGTCTTTTAGAACTAAGCCATTTTATTTTATTTTATTTTATTTTATTTTATTTTATTTTATTTTATTTTATTTTATTTTATTTTATTTTATTTTATTTTATTTTATTTTATTGTATTGTATTGTATTGTATTGTATTGTATTGTATAGTATTTTCTTGTATTTTCTTGTATTTTATTTTATTTTTTATCTTATTTTATTTTATGTATTCAATGCTATCTGTCAAAAGTTTTGAACTGGCTTCAGTTCAGTTATTTCTTCTCATTCACAGCAGTTTAACTGAGGGCAGGATCTAAACCATGACATTGACTCTGCCTAAGTCATTTCCATCACGTTTCGTGGGCTTTTTACGTGCCTTTGAGTGTTATTCCTCTCAGCCGAGGGTAAAAGATGCTGTTAACTCTGATTATTATTAGATTATTTGTATTTATTCCCGAGGCCCAAAATGACTTCTCTTTTTCATGTCCTTGTGTTGTCGCAGCTGGACAGCTGGCCGGTAACTCGTCGGTGGAGATGTATCGGCAAGTGCTTTTGTCGGGCTGCCGCTGTGTGGAGCTGGACTGCTGGAAAGGGCGAACAGCTGAGGAGGAGCCAGTCATCACCCATGGATTCACCATGACGACGGAAATATCCTTCAAGGTACAGCAGTGCAGCACACTGGTGTAGTTGGCTTTAGCTGGGGCAGTTCCTTCCATGTAAAACATGTCACAAATACGTTGCTGGAATGTTGCTGCAAAGGTGCAAGGGAAGAGAAATGCAAAGGCAAAAAGGAGTTGTAAGAGGTGATTTGGGAGCACATGCAGAATCATAGGAAAAGAGTTGCACTATTTGGACCTTACGCAGGAAGCGGTCTTGTTTCCTGCCTTCCTCCGTGGCAATCGGAGGAAAAGGGATTTTATGGCGTGACAGTCTGTGCTATCTGGGGATAGCTCCTGTGCGTGTCTCTGCATCGAGTCTCACGAAGGAGGAGAAGGAGGGTAGACCACACCTAGAACCAAAAGATCAGGCATTGCCACCACAACTGGTTTCACGCAGTGTGGATCGAGTCTGCGGATGGGTCTGGAGCCAGGACAATAGGGAGGAAGGACTGGTTTGTGTTACAGCTCCGTAGCGTGCGGCAGGGCGGAGAGCTGGGATGAAGGTCGTAAGGTTTTGAACAGCAATAAGCAATGTGTCAGCGTACTTTTTCTCTTCTCTGCCTGGTAGATGGGAGTGGGAGACAAAAATGCTGAACTGAGGTAGAGAACAGCAGCTGTCATGGAATTCTCTGCAATGTGCAAGCCTTTAAATTCCTGTGAGCAGAGAACAGGCTACTCGTGCCCAGTTGGGCGGGTCCCATCCACAGGGACCAGACACTCATCATTATATTCACAATTAAAAAAAATTAATAATGGTGTGTACCATGTTACACTTATCTCTTATACTTGGGATTAGATTTGGAGCACTGGAGGATGAAAAAGAAAAATTAGTATCTTTGGAGAGCATGATGGGATATTTGTGCCATTCAAACCTTAAACATATAATCTATATTTCTGAATTTCATCTTCTATTTCCTTTTTCTGTTATAAAAGGTAGATACTATACCCTTTGCAGTAACTTTAAATTGTTATGTTCTTGTTATTCTTAAAGATGTTTTTGATCCAAGGTGTTAGAGGAGCAGGATGGAGGTGTTTTCCTGTAGTATTAAGATTGGTAGTCAGGACAGCTTATAGTGGCACATCAGGATATCGTTTTTGAAGCGTGAAGAAATAATTTTTGTTCATCTGAGACAGGAACTCGCCATGGAAATGCATTTCTAGACTTACCTGTGTGCAAGAAGGCATGAAAAAATATTCCTTACTGAATTTGGTTACGTAGTAGGTGTTCGGAGTGGCTTCTCCACTAGTTACAGCTCTGAAGGATGTCTCCCACACTTGAAACATGAGTTGTTGGTGTTTTTTTTTGGTCTTCTGGTGCTTTCTTTTAGGAAAAAAAAAGCAAACAGCGCTGCCACACAGACAAAACACCAAATTTCACTTGCACCAGAATGCTCCTTTCGGTTTTTCAATTAGTTTTCTCTAACTCTTCACTGATTGAGTTAATCACAGGAAAATGTAAACCACAACCTTCTTGCACGTTTGTTATTAACTTTCCGGTTATGTTTATATGAAGCCACTTATGTTTACATGCGTAGAGTTTGATTGCTGGCAGTCCTTTAATTAAGGAAGATAGCTCTCAACTCCTTTGCTCATGAGCAGGAATTTGAAACAAAGTTAATCTGATTCTTAAAAGGATCATTAGCAGGAATGAGGGTTATCCCTGGTTATTTAGATGTTCCACCCTCGGCATTGTGTTTGCAGGAGAGATATTGGGAGGTATTTTAAACCTACTCAGGAATATTTTGTCTATCACTTCAGGGCAAATACTTTTTCTCCACACAGGAAAATGTAAAACTGTATCAACTGCTGGTTTCTTTTTGACACTGAAAGTGTGCTGCTTGGCTGAGGAGGAGCAAAATGATAGTGAAATAATGTGTCAGGAGCGCGTGAATCAATTCAAAGGGATCACTGGATCTTGAATGCTGAATCCTTTATCAGCTCATGCTTTTGGCATGACCACAGCACACAGTGCTTGTGTTCGTCTGCCAGTTTGCACTGCCTCAGACACGCTTTCCAAAGTGCAGAGACAGAAGCAATATGAACTCCCCATCATTATGTTACTGGGATTTTTGTGGGTTTTTTGTTTTGATTGATTTTTACCTTGCTTCATGACATTCAGAAATCAGTAAGGTTTTTCTCAGCTGCAGATTGTGAGCTGCTACCAGGGTGAGATCTTATAGGGAACCAACAATATTTTTCATGCCATAACGAGGAATCCGTGCATGTATACTTTATATATACACCTCGGAGACCTTTTTCAGGTGGAGTATAGTATGGACCTTACTGTGTTGTTCCTGTCTGACCATAGAGAATTTGCATTTACATTTGAATGCAGTCCGAGACTGGATCACCAGCATACCTGTTTCTTCACTGAACCAATGCCTGAGCTTCTTATCCTCAGCTTTCGTCAGTGTAATCCTGATTTTACTCTTTCAGGTTATTTTCTGCATGCATGCTGGATTTCATCCCTTTTTGCAGTTTAAAAGGCAGTTGAAAATAAATTTATGGATTTACTCCACAGCTTGAGCAGTGTATAGGAGCAAGAAAGGCCTCAGGACTGCTTTTGGCATTACGTCTTATATTGAGCCTCAGGTGTTCTTAAGCCCTGCATGATGCTCAAAACCAAGGAGAGGGTGCAGGTGGTTGGAGACCAAGCCAATACTAATGATCTTGGTGGAGAGCATCAAAATGGGAGGACTCACTACTTGTAACCTGATTCTCAGCACTGCTGTTCACTTGTAGTGGCAAAATTGCCTCAGATGCTTTTGCGGATCTCACCGGTTCTGAACAGCATGAAGGTGGTACCAGCACTTGGAGATTTGCTGGAGCTGGAAAGAAAGTGCACAGCGGGAATCACTCCATTGTGTGTTCCCACTGCTGTGAAACTGCAGCTTCTTACCTGCCTTCGCCCAGCCTTCTGCACCATTTACTGTTCTTCCAGTACATGTTTTGCCTTTCTGCTTTCTTTAAAGACTAGAGAAGCACATGAATGGTTAGTGATATGTGAAACGTTTAAATATTTGGCGAATGCAGTTTATTAAATGTAGTCATTCACCACCTATGTGTGCCGAGAGCGCTGGTTTCTCATAAGAGACACTACTACAATTTGTGCCTGAGCTGTGTGTTTTTCTGCTCACATGAAGATTGTGAATTTTGTTTGTATCCTAGCTCATATCAGCAAATCTGGAGATGGCTTGTACTTTCCTTCCAGCCTGGATTCTGCAACTCAGCATCAGAAGAATGTACCAGAAGCTCAGCTTTCATTTTAGGAAGTGGATTTCTTACTGTTAGGCTTCTCAGTTGAGCCTTTACAAGTACAGAAATTGAACAAAAGGAATCCCCAGAGGAGGCTTGTTTAAAATAAATAAATCTTTTAGGTTTTAGTCATCCTTATGATTTGGGTGGGAACAGGCTTATGGGTTCTTCTAAACTCCAGAGTTTGGCAGCAATGCATACGGAAAGTCTCCAGTGTTTTACAAGTTCTTTTCAAAAAAGATATGTGTTCCAATAAGGAAACATTGAATAATTTGTAACAATGAGTGCATCACTATATTGTGCACCCCACTAAAATTAGTGTTATCAATGTCTACTAGATTTACAGTTGTCATTTTCCATCAGAGCTGAAAGGAAACTTCTATGGAAGTTTCGGTTTCTGGGCCCTCTGTTTGATGATTCCTACTCAGCCAAGTGTTTTTAACTGAGTAATGTGTTTTCTTTTTTCTTTTCTTCTTTTTTTTTTTTTTGCCTTAAAGGGATTTCTGTCATCAAAAAAAGAGGGAACTAAAACTCATGAGTCAAAGTAACTAAGGATTTTATGGATACGTGCTTGTGTTGATGATGTTTAGAAGATATGCATTTGTCAGAGCACGTTTATTATTATGCAGAATAGTTCATGAAAGCCATAGCTTCAGGCATGGAACAACTCCACACAAAGACCAAGTTTTACATTTAAACTATTGATTTAGGCAGACATAAGTCATTTCTTGAGAAATGCGATGCTTGAGGCTCATCAGACGTTTTGAAGATTTGATTACAGTTTAGGTTGAAAAATTCAGTTGCTGCAAAAGAACATCCAGACCTTTCTGGGATATTTAGAACAGAAAGTCTGATTTCAGACAGTTTGAGTACGATTTCAGACCTTTTTGGGTCTTTTCTGTCTTTAAAGATGAAAATGCTGTTTCTTTAGAGACATAAATTTGTAACTGTATCTATTTTGATTCTTTAGGAAGTAATAGAAGCTATTGCTGAATGTGCATTTAAGACATCGCCCTTTCCAATCCTTCTTTCCTTTGAAAATCATGTGGACTCGTAAGTAATTACCATGTTTTCCTGTATGGTGTTATATTTTTTTATAAAGTCTAAGCATGGGATTATGTATGCACTTGTGGCAGTTTTGTATGACATGATCAACAGCTCTTACCCCAAAAAACTAAACTTGCATCAAGCTAAGTAACTGAGATGATCAGAACAAATCAGGCCTGTTCTTAAAAACCTTCCTGAAGTAGAATCTTTTGTATGAAAGAGAAAGTTTGAATAATTATGAGACAAATTCTGTTACCTTTACAGTCTCAGTATGTCCTGCTGGAATGCAGCAGTACTTCACCAAAGAAAAAGAATCAATTTTTCACCTGTTGATGACCTTATTCTGGGCTATAAGCATATTCTATGCACAGAATTTGGTCTGTTTCTTCTGTGTTAGAAGTAGAAGCCAGAACCATAGACCAGCCAGGATTGTGAAATCAGTGGTATGAAAGGCCAGGAACTGTTCTGTTTCTGCCAAAAAATACCAGTTTGACTAAGTTGTTTTCTTTTCTTTTCTATTAATTACAAGAAAAGACATTTTTCTGATAAGAAAAGAAAAAAATAAGTGAGAACACTCTTAAATTTGTCCCGGTGATCTAATTATTATTATTATTGGTTTAGTTCTGATTTTTCTAAGTTTGACATTAACTTTGGTGTTGAATATAGAGACCGCGTGGTTCGAAGTGGAGTGGCGTTGAAACATAACATGTGCCTTAACTTCAGTTGCCTTTTCCTCTTTTGTTTTCTGCTGTGAAAACATTTTCAATGCTTCTGGGGCTGGTTTGGACTGAGAAACTTTTATTTTTTTTTTAATGTGAAATAAAAAATAATCTTTGGGGCAGCAGCGAATGATTTAATACAAATCAGAAAAGATGTTGGCACTTTTGCTTCTTGAAGAGGAAAAGGGTGAGGGCTAACTGCTTTTCCATTGTTTTAGGAAGAACATTCTCGTCATAAGGGAAGGAACTGGTAGAAGAAGCTATGTAAGAATGTTTTTAAGAACAGATGTGACAATACTGATCAAAAATTATGTAGGTAGAAAAAATTAAAATCTGAGAGCTGACCTACATTACCTCTGTACCTTACAGTATAAGTTTTACCTTTTGTGGGCAAATATGTGCTTCTCTGTGCACATTTAAAGGCCACGTGGTTATGATTCAAACAGCTGCCTGTTAAATCCTGCTTAGTTAGTTCTATCTTCCTCTGAAAGACCACACAAATACTGTATTTAATTTCTTTCTCTGTTCGGTTTCCTCACTCCTTTCTTTTTGGTGTAAGTTATATCAATTTGGACAGCTGTTGCTGTAGGGTTTAACTCACAGTGCTTTTTTCAGTGCTTCCAAATGCAAACTCTGGTCTTAAGAAAAGACCTCAACCATTGTTCTTTGATGTATTATATTTAATATTAATTCTTCATTATTTTTCTTATTTTCACTGTGTTACTCTAAGGTAGAGAAGACGCAACATCCATTTTATTTTAATCAGAAGGGTTACATTTTTCTTCCTTTGAAGTCATTAAGACTTAAATCTTCAACTATTCCAGGGTGATCTGTTCTATTTTAGGCAAGTAAAGAAGTAAATAATTGTATTATATAAACTCCTGTCAGATGTAAGTTACATACAAAAGTGGCTGTAAAACTGTAAGATGAAACATTGTCAAAATTAGAGGTGGTGTGATACTGCAGGAACACGTCAAAAAGGGAACAGAGCTACTGCTGCATCACTCCAGTCTTCACGATTTGCCCCACCGAAGCTATTGGACCTTTCTCTTCAGAAAACTCCAGTTATGGAATAACGAATTATCCTGAAGTGTATTATTTGATGTCCTTTTCCATGCATTGCTATGATATAGTTTTTTAGCCAAGCAAGTCTACTTTACTGCTATTTATTATTTTTTGCTGCAGTAAATCATCAAAGTGTATGATTTCTAATTTTGCTTCAGCTGAAAATAATTTTTAGTTACTTTACCAACTACTACAATTATCTCTTCATTTCTTCACTAGTTCCTAGCGAAATCTGCAATTAGTCATGCCACTCACAGAAACCTTCACCTAATTTCATGGAATGCTCCTTTTGTCTTTTCATTTACTTGGAGAGTTGTTTTTCTCCTATATCTTAAAAGATGGACTTTGCCCTGAGTATTAACAAGAAATGCTAAGTGTTTTTATGGAATATCTGTCAAACAAATCCTATGACCTCAACTTCTGCTCTTGGGTCACCAAATTTTTCTTTTTTTTTTCGAGTTACAAGAGTCAGTATTCATGTGTGAAATGCTGGTCCTGTACAAATCAGTGGAAATTTTGGCATTAGCTTAAACAGAAATATGGATTTAGCCTGTGTTCTATATTCATGGCTTTTAAATAGACTGCGATTATCAGAGGTAAATAAGTTTTACATCACCAACATAGATGTGACAGTGTTAATCACTAGGGGACTTAAAATGCAAATTTTTCTTCCTTCTGGTTTATGTTGATGAGAATATTTTGGACTTCCTGTTTGTTCCACCTAGGGAACAAATCACTTATTAGCAGATAGTGTTAATCATCTCATTTTGCCTTCTTTCAGTGTTTTCCCTAGAAGAACCCCTCTCTAATATCTTTAAAGCATTTGAAGATTTTTTATTTCCTTTAGGATCATAGAACCATAGAATGGTTTGAGTTGGAAGGGATCTTAAAGATCATCTAGTTCCAACCCCCCCTGCCATGGGCAGGGACACCTACTAGACCAGGTTGCTCAAAGCCCCATCCAGCCTGGCCTTGAACACTTTAACTCCACTATGTAGTATATTCATTCTTGCCTGTTTTTATGCAATAAAAAGTTTAGAAAAAGAGCATATAACTTTTAGAATATATAAAATACTATGTATGCCATCATTTATATTGAAGTCAAAACATGCACACTGCGAAAAGACAGTACTAAGAAAAGATGTGGTTCTATCAAAAAATAGAAAAGTGCCCTGAAAATGTTGAAAAGACCTCAAGAAGACCTTGACGTTTGAAATTGGGCTTGCAAGAAGATAAGCAATCTGCAAATCTGAAAGCAGACACTCTATAATTAGAAATGCACTGATGACATAGCAAAAAGGTTAAGTGATCCTTGAGCAGTATCCCTATAAGATTGCTTCCAAGATTAAATTTAATTACAGTTATTCATATTGCTGGTTTCTTGCTGGAATTGTTATTTCAAATATTAACAGGATTTTTATCACTTTTTCTTCCTGCACTTTAAATTATTTTAGACCCTTCTGGGAAGCCTCTGTGTCTTTGTCTTATGCAGAAAAAGAATCTCTGCAGAAGTGGTAATAGTATAATGTTAGGAGCAGTAGTCATGCAGTAGTGCCAAAGAGCCTCTGTGACTGACCTTCGTAATAGGTGTAATACAAACACAGGAAAACGAAGTACAAGCAATGCAGTAATGGTAATGAAAACATTTCTTAGTATTCTTTTATTTCCATATCTCCAGGTATCATATTTCCCCTTTATCTTGCCTTTCCCTGTCACGTTTTCAGGGCGTATATTATTAGTCTATGTGCTACCCGTCCATGTCTGCGCAGTGAAAATCATAAAGCAGATAAAGTCGGGTCTTTTGTGGCAATCAATTTTTATTACAATACGTGAATGCTGAGAGAATTTCCAGTAACAGTGGATATGGACGAGGAAATACCTGGGTTTTGTTTCATAACACAAATGGGGAAATATGTTGATACAGAAAAGTTGATATTTCAATCTATTGTTCTGGTTCATAGTTTTGAAAGAAGAGAAAATAAAATGAAACTGATATTCCAACTTTTAAAATACTATAATATTAATACATAATCTATACTGTTACTAATAATCTATCTCTTGAAACAGTATATGTTGTTGATTCCTTATCCCTGGAAATGTTCAAGGCCAAGTTGGATGAGGCTTTGAGCAACCTGTTCTAGTGGAAGGTGTCCCTGCCCACGGCAGGGGGCTTGGAACTAGAGAGTCTTTAAGGTCCCTTCCAACCCAACCCATTCCATGATTTTATGTATTTATATATATTTGAGAGAGAGAACATAAAAAATACCACTCAGTTAAATGCTGGTACTTCTAAATATGTTTTATTCCATCTTAGGAGCTTTAAAAAATATCTCTGCGTATAGTCCAGTTCACAAAGTCAAGTAATTTTGTAATGTCAAGATTTTCCTACTTTGGCCTTGTCTACTACTGCAAGATTTTTTTATAGTATTAAAACCCCTTAGTTTTTCACATGATTTTCCTTTTCCTTCTTTCTGCCTCTGGGATACAGTGACATTGGAATTTATAAGCCAAATCAAAATAATGTTGGATTACGTTTTCCCCTTTTGCAAAAATGAAAGTTCTCACTGTGCTCTCTTTGAGGTAAACATGTAATTAAACACAGAAGATCAGATGAATTTGTTCTAGCTGTGGTGATAGTATGACATTTATTAGATTTAAATCTTGCATATTTTTTTTTATGTCCTATCAAGAGTTCTTTTTGAAATTGATGTGCCCATTTAAAAATGCTGATGTCACATCTAATTACTAAGATTTCAATGATTGTGCTCCTTTGATTCAAGGCGCTGTCCTTTGAACTTTCTGGGTTCTAAGAGCATGAGTCTGTTCAAAATACACCCTGGTGGAGAACGCTGAAATAAAATTCACTATGATCACCCCTAGACCTATAGCAAATACCTCGTCCACTTGCTTACTGGAGTGAAGTGCCTTTATTTTCCCTGGTAGCTGGCAGTTAGAAATAGATAACATGCTGTCGCAGCCTGATCTGTTCTTCCCATCACCTTCTCCCTTGTGGGTTCTTAGTTCCATTGCCTTGCTTGCCTTCATCCTAATTTTCCATCCTCAGCTAAAAGTGGCTCTTAACTTTTTTGCAGAATTGGCTGCACGCAAAAGAAAGCATTAGTGAAACGCTGTCATGATTTAAACTGCATGCGGTGCTTGCGTAGCTTCGTGGAAAAATTTAAAGCCTCCTCGCAGTATGTTTTGTCAATGACTGAGCTAATGACCGATTCACCCCATATCTGCTTCAAGGGACGTTCAGAATGCTGATCTCAGGGAAATTACATTTTCTGATTCAAATACCACCCAGCCTTTATCTCAGCTCTTGGTTTGGCCTTGCTGATCCCAGGAAGAGCTCCAGTGCCAGGTGCTCTGGTAATTAATGACAAACTAGACGTAACGGTTGTTGCACTCTTAGTTTGCAAGAAAAAAAATGAGCACTCCTTTTTTCCTGTATACTCAGCTCTATTTTGTCATGAAAAGTAGCTCCATGGTAACATAACTGCTTATACCGTTCATGCATCTTCTGTGATATGCAGATCATAATTAACAGGGTTGAGGAAGTTCTAGTAAGCAATATAGACCTGTCCTTCAATAGAGACTTCTCAACAACAGAGCATCAAAAATGAAACTTAAAGATAGCTAGTCTCAGATGCTACAGGTTTTAAACAGGCACATATAGAAAAAATGCACAGTTGTCTAAAATTAGAAAGAGTGACTGTAGCACTGAGCTGCGTTTTAAGATGATTTGAGTAATATTCCTGAGCAGTATAACCTGTCTTCAGTCCTGAAGTTTCCATCACTTATGCGCAGGAATCTTCAACTTCTTCAGTTGAACTTTGGGAAAATTGATTGTAAGTAGGGTTTACTGAGGTTCAGTTTACTTCTAGAGGATGTCAGGAAAACCACTGAAGTAATTTACTATGGTAAAATTTGACACACTGTCTGATTTTAAATAAAAATTGATAATTTTTAAAAAAGGAATCTGACCACGTGCCCAAACAAGCTGAGATGGTCATTCAGCAGCTCCACCTAGCAGCTTGGTATTACATCCAAATAGCCACTAAGAAGTCTGTCCTGATATGTTGGTCTCAGTTATAGACACATCAAATGCTCGCAGCATGTAATTATATGCATATAAAATGCAGTTACACCAGCACTTCTTGCAGCAATTCTCCAAATTGACATAATGCCTCTTAGCAGTAGCACAGTTACATCTACGCTGTGACTTCTGCCCGTGAGAACATGCCAGGGGAGATGCTGCTCAGTGAGCTGGCGAGGGCATTGCACGCTTCTGGTGCAAACTCAGCCCAGGAGGTCGGAGGATGGGTCAGGGCTTTGCCGCGGAGCGCGGTGCGGAGGTGAAGCTGCTCAGGGCTGTGGCTGGACGGGCTGTCATGCTGCACAAGCACAGCACCCACCTCACATGGGCCAACACAGAGGGGGAAAGAGGGCTGCATTTTGCAGAAAATGTGCAGTAAAACTAACAGCATTTTAGAAATCTGCAGTAAAACTAAGTGTTTCTCTAGCAGTGCCTGTAACTGAAGCAGCTTTGCTGGTTTTGAGACCCAAATGTCTTCTGCCCCTTCTTCTGTGTGGCTGTGCCCTGTAGACATGCTGAGTGAGGTGGTGGGTACCCATGGCTTGGGAAGAGTAACAGACATAGCTGCACAGGAGACGGCTGTCTGACTGTTTGGGGGGTTATGCTTCAGGTTAGGTATGACAAAAAGAAAACAAAATCCAGGTGGGGTTGTGGGGGCAGGGGTCAGAAGAATGCCAGGCAGGTGTACAAAGTAACATGAGAAGGAAAATATTTAAGCTTTGAATAAAAAAGTTGCCTGAAAGAGGTAAATTCACGTAACCACTGTTTCCCTAAAGGTAACAACTGACAGCCTCTTTATTTTCTACTAAGTGCATGAGAAAATATATCTCAATATTAAAATTTTGATTTCACTGTTATTCAATTGACTAATGCCTTTATTTCATGTGTGATCCTTTTGATAAGCTCTATCAGAGGAATCACAATAATTACATGATATATCTAGGTCCCTCTGAAAAATTCACAGCAATTGGATCAGGAAATTATATCTAGTTTAGGGATATTAGATATTCCATTACTGCTGCTTTCACTCTGTAGCATTAGTAGGACTCATTTGTTTCTTTCTTTTCTCTCCCTTAGCCCTAAACAACAGGCAAAAATGGCAGAGTACTGCAGATTAATATTCGGAGATGCATTGCTTATGGATCCATTGGAAAAATACCCGGTAATATGGTTTGATATTTATCAGATCACAATATCTGTGTGAATTTTTATTTAAGTGTTTCAATCCTGTGTCATTCTTTATATACAGCCTTTCAAAACAGATCCTAAAGAAGAGGGTTAAGCAACGTGAGCTGTTGGTGATTTAAGAATATAATTTCTGATGCAGAGATTGTTGTGACACAGTGAATTGTAATCCTCTGAATGCAATTGATTCACGTAGCTGCAGTTTGATAATGTAGGCTTTCATATTCGAACTCATACTTATTTTGGTTATGACTGTAGACATTTCATAAGGCATTTTTCTTTTCTTAAGTGCCCTCAGTAGCCCTATTTCATATAATGTTGAAGTTACCTCTTCTGCAAAATACCTTTCATTTTAACAGGGCTTATAGAGGTTATGAAATTATCTTGCCCCATGTGGGCCCTAAGGAATTGCCATAAGCTTGTTTCTTTTGTTGTTGTAACAAATTTCTCTTGCTTTTTCTGCAAGCTTGAACCTGGGGTTCCTCTTCCAAGCCCTATGGATTTAATGTACAAAATTCTGGTGAAGAATAAAAAGAAGTCGCATAAATCTGCAGATGGAAGTGCAAAAAAGAAGCTCTCGGAGCAAGCTTCCAACACATGCAGTGATACATCTAGTATGTTTGAACCTTCCTCCCCCGGAGCAGGTATGAATTGAATCTACAAATACATCTCTCCCTAAAACACAAATGCTTAATTATAACCATAATTCAATCCATTTACATTGCTCTATCAAGGTAAAGGTGCACCAGTGTGGGTCTTGGTAGAAACCAACACTAAGTGTCACTGATCCAGGAGTCTGAGAAGGCTTGTGGCTGAGGATCACTTACAGAATGACCTAAAGCTCAGTGATGTGTACTACTATTTATCAGCACTGCTTAGGAAACAGAGTGAGCTGCCCGCTCCGCCACCCTTGGATGCCAAATACCAAATAGAAATGTTTTCTTTTTTCTGTTGTCTCTGAGATGTGTCTACCATTTGGTGCTCTGAGATGTGTCTACCAGTGGTTCTGCAGTGTCTTAAGATTTAGGGTAAATGTGAAAGAGATATCTGTTCCTCAGGCAGACAAGGCTTAACCTGCTGTTGTCTTGCATTAGTTGGGAACACATCACAGACCTCTTTGCAAAGTGCTATAAGGTGTGGTTTTTTGTTCTAGAGATGGAAACGGTCAAAAAGAATACTGCAAGCAAGTATTTGTTACCATCAGGAATTGTGGGGAATGTAGCCCATGGAAAGCAGTGTGTTACATTAAACTTGTTCATTATTAGAAGAATTTTAAAAATCAGAAATAAAATAGAAAAGTTACTGTGGTTTAATGCATGTATTCTGATAATGCTTATGGGATCTGCAGGGGACCATTGTGAACGTTGGTATGCAGAAATTAGTAAGAGATGGTCTTTGTCCTGAAGAGCTTAAAACCTAACTAGAAAAGACAAAGAGAAGTGCAGAGAAAAAAGTAAAGTAAGGATTTTCTCTAAACCGCAGGAGCAGATGAGCAGCAGGACAAACAACGAAATCTATATATCCTGATTCACAGCCCCGTGTCTGTTCATAGATTTCTAGGTTGGAAAAGACCTTAGAGATCATCGAGTCCAACCATCCCTAATCCCCATTAAACCATATCCTCAAGTAGCTCATCCACCCTATTTTTAAACACATCCAGGGATGGGGACTCAACCACCTCCCTGGGCAGCCTATTCCAGTGGCTGACAACCCTTTCAGAGAAGAAATACTTCCTAACATCCAACCTGAATCAAAGCACTTCTAGTGCTTTCCCTGCACTAGAAATTCTTTTTCCTATTACAACTGAAATTTTGGATTGCTAAAATCGTAGACGTTTATGCCCCAATAGTAGAATACTTGCTAGTAGAGCAAATTGAAAGCTCTGCTGGAATAAAAGTTCATTACCATTTGCTGTTAAAAAACTTTTTTCCATTGTTTGTAATTTTTTCTAAACTTTGATTAATTGAGCTGAAAATTTTCATGCTGGCAGTTTGCCTCAAGTTGAATTAAAAAAAAAAAATCCTTCTGTATTTGCGGATAACATTGTTTATCCTATTAGAAGCAAAAAAAAAGAGTTTTCAACTACTGTGTTAAGAAACTTTGAAAAGGGCATGCTTTGAAGTAGGGCTTGGGTTTCAAAGGAAGATTCATCCTGGTGTCAGCAATGATTTAATACTGTTTTCTTGATTTGCTTTAGACAAATCCCAAGCAACAGAAAAATAAGTATGTGTATGCCAACTGACTCCTTTCCAACACTTGAAATCAGCCCTGGGTTCCTAACTCTACATTTCTGTTACGAGCACGTAGTGAGAACCCAGTGGCAAAGTATATTCTTGTGCTATATGATTTCTTCTGAGTGCCTGATCTGCATAGAGGGTAACAGCTTTGTCTTTCAGGACCCTCTCTGTGAGCTTTTATAGGAAAAGACCTGGACTGTGAATCTAAATATTGATGATTATGCAAGGCAGGGGTGACAGTCCCACAATAGGGTGCGTAATTTTGCAAATTAACTGTGAATATTATGTCTGTATTACCTGTATAACAACCTCTGTTCACTGCAGGTTGTGAAGATGAACACTTACAAATTGGAAAATGCTAGAACTGAGATGGCAAAATTGATGTGGTCAGTTGTTCATCTGTGATTGCCAAAATATATTACTTGTAATCCTTCTGTCAGCCATTGTTTCTCCTTTAGGACCCGTGTCTCTTGCAGAATGCAGTTAGTCAGTACTTTTTCACTCAATACTTGATCCTAGATCTAGCATCCTCATCTTGCAGTGAATTTGTGTGGAGGTATCCAGGCTGCATATGAGCACTTGACAAACAGCAGTGAGTTTATCTGAACAAGACCTGTGGGAATTGAAATAACATTAAGACAAATTTATCTAAGGACAGTCAAGTCTGAGAGAGCTTAAGGGCAGTTTAGGGATGACTGACAAAGAACATCCAGGATCTGATTTTTCAAGAATACTTTGAATTTTTAAGTATTCAGAGCACAGCTCCAGAGATTTGAGCGACAGCTTACAGCTATGAGCATGCTGCGTTTCTGTAAATCAGATGTCAGTCTTTGGTCTGTGAACATTAAAAAAAAAAAATTACTCACTGTTTTATAAGACCACTGTGGCAAGGCCCAGTGAAGAGTATGATTCCATGGGGCAGTGATCAACAATCACCATGACACCCTTCTGTTCACTGCCTCGTTCCTTATGTGCATCTCAGTATCAGCAACATGTAATGCTGGAGCACTGCAAGCATTGTGCTCCTCTGTACCCAGTACCAGTTTCTTTCTGGAGCATGAGAAGAGTAATGCAATTAAAGACTCACCAAAGAAAGCCTAATTCTTAACATTTCTTAACATTCTTTCAGTCCTCCAACCTTAATACAATATTTGCGTTTAGCAAGTTGGGTGCATAATTCAAATAACTCTATTGTATTGTATAATTCCTGTCAGCATTACTGCTGATCTCTGGGAGAAAGTTGTGCTGATTCAGCCTTCTTGAGTTTTTAAATGAGTTTATTCACAGCAGTGCAAAAATATGGAGATTTATACTTCAGTTGATAGCAAGTTTCACTGTGTCTCACACTGCTTGAGGTCAGGTTTAAACCCAAATATATCACTCTCTTGATATGTTTATAAAACGCACAATATGAAAGCTAGATGCTGGTGATACAGTAGCAATAATTAAAAAAAAAAAAAAACAATTCTGAAGCGAGCTTTGCAGAATGGACTTGCAAGATGTTCATGAAACTGATGTAAAAAGTAAGTTCAGTAGGGTATTATATGTGTCTGTGGAAAAAGCTTTCCCTAAAGGTACAGCAAAGCTGGCAGAGCAGAAAAAGAATTTCTGAGATAACACTTGTTAGGTAGATTGTCATTTTGGTAAACAAGCATCTTAGACCTGACTGTTTTAGCATGACGAACAGAAGTAAATAAGCAAGATTTTCAAAGAAGTTAGATTGCACTGCAGAAAGAACAGTGGCAGTTCTGCAGGTACGTACGATTTACCACAAGTAGTCCTATACTGAAAGTGGCCAGAACTTGCTAATTGAACAGTATTTAAATTTTCAAGTAAATTGTTGATTTCTCACTGATGGGATGACATTTTTGTCGGAGTAGTGGGTGCTGCAAGGAAGGAGTCACAGGAAGACAGAGAGGGTAGAATTGGCTCCATCATTTCATGACTGAATAGAAAACAATAAAAAGTTGTAGGCTCAGTGTATGTCAGTGCATTGGTAAATGGCCACTGTAGGCCAGCTCAGGCCATGGCCCACTGTTAGAAAGTAAATTATTTTAGCAAACTGAGTAAAGTTCATTTCTTCCTTTTTAAAAATCAGCAAGTGCTGATGTACAGCAAAAAAGAAACAGAGATTGCCTCCCCAAGATGCTGGTGGCTGCTTAAACGTTATAGAGCTAGCAAGCTCCACCAGCAAGTACCTCATTTCTAGTGTGTTCTGGCTGTTATTTGAAAGGGGTCTGAGAAAGCAGATTACCAAATTTCTCTGAATTTCAAGCAATGTATAACTTTTTGTTTCATTAGGCTCTCAATATCTGTCGCACTGCTGAGGCATGGTGAGAATGAGTAATATTTAGCACTCAGCTTCCTCAACCCTTGGTAACAGGGATTTGGCTTGTTCCCTGCTCTCCTCTCCTAATCATCTCTGTTCAGTATTACTGTGTTGAACCCCTCTACCCATCAGCTGGGATTCAGCCTCCTTTGTCCACTCGTTACATTGCCCAGTGAGCACTTCTATACCTTCCCCACACTGCCTCACTCACTAGGGGCAGTTCCTTGAAAACACCCATGAAACTGCCCCATTACTCCACTGACAATTTTCCTGAGCCCTTCTGCCTATGAGCAGTTGACAGCATCTGTGTTATAACTCACCTGTTGTGGTAGGGAGCAACATCTCGTTATTTCTTGATATTATTCTGTCTGCTTCTGTCCATGGGCAGGCTCTTGTCTCGTACTTGGAGAGCAAGCACTTGGAGCAGGGCTGTCTATTTTCATTGTATGCCATATCGCGTGGAGAGGTCCTGTCCTGACCTGGGTTTGTAGTCCCATGTAAGTTCATCCACGTCACAGACATCTCCTCAGTCTGGCCAAGAAAGAAACTCCTCTTGAGCAAGTCAGTCTTTCTCTGACTTTGTGTCCCAGCAGTGTAATGGGAAAAGAAGGCTGGGTTTGAGTGTAGGACCATGCTGCTGGGTGAAAGGCAATGCAGATGTAGTCATACTTTCTAAAGCACTTAACTGATTTTTATTCTGTGTTTGCAATCCTGTTTATTATTTGTCCTGGTTTTGCTATCTGATGCAAAACTTGAAAATGAGATCTGATCTCCTTGGGAGTTTTCCTGTTAAATATTTTTAAATAAATGAATAATGTGTTGCGTACTTTCCTCCCTGGACACTTCTAGCGAGAACAAGCTATCATCTACCTGGTATCTCAGCAGTGCAAATTGTCTGAAATCTGCCCGTGTCCTCTATTTTGTGGACTACACAAAGTGTTATTTTGCCAGTCTGGTTGTATCATTTGAGAGCTTCCCATCCAAAGACTGTCACTACAAATCCTGTGAGAGCTCGACTGGCTCTTTGCAATGTGTTGAGGTTCCCTGAGCCGTCCCTTGAGCCTGTTGAGCAATCGTGTTATTTTCTTCAATGAAATGTTCAGGAAGAAATGTGTTCGTGAATAAAAGCCTGACATTTCAACATCTGCATCTGGAAGGAAACTCAGCCTGGGTAGTCATCATTTGGTTTTGAAAGGCACACTCATTATTTAAGTCATATGTACTCTCCATGTTCATAAGGGGCCCACTGGGCATGATTCAAGGTCTGCTGGAACAAAGAGGAGTTTCTTTATTGACTCAGTGGGCTTTGGATCAGACCCTAAATTGACAGGAGGAACTGAGACTGAATTACCATTCTCTGGAGAGTTTAGGAATGCTGCACAGTGGTTAGATTTTTTATGCTGCCAAAAATAAAATGGCCACTGCTGAAGAAGGCTGAAAGGTTCGTGGAATAAAATCTTCAGGGAGAGTTGTCAATCTTGTAGGTGTGGATCGGTGACTGCAATATAAGTTAAACCTTCTTTTCCAGAGTCATCTTAAGATGCACAGTGTATACTTTGTGACAGCCAAACCCACAGGAGGAGTTACAAAAGAGAAAGATAAGCTTGATATTCCTTAATGGTTTCATTTCTGGTGCAACCAAATCAAAACGTTTTGGAGGCGAGGGGAGGCATTCGTTAATTAACAATAAAGAATCTGTGTCTTGCCTGTAGGCATTTGATGAGTACACCGCAACTGGGAGCAAGGCATAAAATGGGTTTTATTTGGTCCCATGTACCCCATCGGTCCGTTTTCAGGGAAAGGATGAGCCATGTGCATCCCCTTCGCATTATTTGATTCGCACTGCCCTCCGCCGGTCCGTTTGAGCTGTGCCACCGGCGTCCCGGCAGCAGGGCACACCTTGCTGCCATCCACGCCAAATTGTCGCAGTGAGGTGCCTGTGCCTGTTCCTGCCAGCTGTGCTCCCTCAGCGCGTGCCCTGCGATACAGGCAGGAGAGATGGATTTTGCTGAACAGTCCTTGCTGCCCCACGACGCTCCGTTCCCAGTGCTGATACCTACCCCGTGGTTTCCAAGCACTGAGCATCCAGCAGCTGCCAAGGAAGAGCTTTTGTTTGTTTGGACAATAAGAACTTATCAATGCTGAGGATGGATGAATCCCTCGAGACAGTGTATTTGATTTGTGCTGTGACAAAAAGCACATGTGTACTGTAGTCTCCTTTGAGCAGCGCTACTTGCACATCTTTACCGAATTTACCGCTGGTATTTATCACTGTTGCTTCAGCCAGTAATTATCTTCTGCTTAAAACTTTTCAGGAGAAGCAGAGATTGAGAGCGATGATGATGATGACTATGATGATGACTGTAAAAAGTCGTCGATGGATGAAGTAAGGGTGTAGATATGTTTTATGGTTTTGGGTGGGTTCCAGCAGTTGTGGATTGGCTCATGTTACTAGGAGTGGGACTGCCATCTAGTGGAGAAAGGGAGGCAGAGCACTGGGAAACACGACCAACTTTCTGGAGTTGGTTGTTAATCCATTGGGAAGAACATCTTTGCTTTGTTTATATTTTCATTTACTGAAGAATAAGAATTAATAGCACCACAGCTGATCTGTTTTAGACCGCTGCTTGTGGTGTATTTAGCAATGTTAGAAGAAAAACTTGACATCGAAAACTTAGAGCTATGTTTGGATTTTATCCAATAAAATAATAATCCAACAGTACTGACGAATGTGCTCAGCACTACGTGTGTGTAAAGGTAATGCAGTCCCTTCCCTAGAAGCCATGTAAAAAGCATGAATACAGCAGCAGTTAGTTAAACGTTTCAGTTTTATAGCGAATTTTCTTCTTTACTGTGTGAAGCTCCCTGTGTGGGGCACTGACTTCACCAAGCCAGGATCAATGAAAGATATCACAGTGGACAGAAAACTGGGCTTTTGTATTTGTGGCCTCTGCTGGCCACCATGGACAGATTAAAACTGCAGCATTTTCCCTTCTCTGTCCTAGGGTACTGCTGGAAGCGAGGCTATGGCCACGGAAGAGATGTCTAACCTGGTGAACTACATTCAGCCTGTGAAGTTTGAGTCATTCGAAGTATCAAAAAGTAAGTAAGCTAAGCATGAGCAACATCTTATACTGGAATTTACCTAGCAAGTGTTTGGGAGAAAGTTCTGGAGAAACGCTGCTTGGCTTCCTCTCAGTACATACAGGCACACGGACAGAAAATGTTCCCTTGGTGTATCCAGCCAAATAAATGCGTATTTATTTTGAAACCTGCGTTAGTCTAAATATCAAACTTCATCAACAGTAAACATGCTGCCATTAAAAAAAATAAAATTGAAAATGTTGTGCTTACGTTGCCTTTGTTGTACATGAGTAAAGAGTAACTTAAGTAGCTTTGAGAAAGGTGGTCATAAATATTCCTTAGGATTGAGCAAGTGCTTTATAGTTTGCTTCTGCTCCTTTTAGAGAGGATCAGTGCAAGCAGAGTCTGCCCTTCCCCATATGCAAATTCACTCAGTCCTGCCTCTGTGTATTGTATAGAAAAGGCCATAATTTTATCCCCTGCTGGCTTTTACAGAAGATGCCTTGCTAGGAATGCACTCAGTGGCATCCTTAATAAACACTGCAGCATCTTTTCCTTTCTTGGTGCAGAACCCCCTACTGTTTGCCTGCCCTTTTTCACTTTGTTTTGACAGGTTGCAATATGCTCTTGGAGCTTTTTAGTTAAAGAAGCATTTTAATTTATTGTGGATTTCTGGAGGCCTTGGCAGAGGACAGGTAACTGGTGCCGAAGTCCGTAGCTGTATACAAGATTTTGCATTTACTCGTCATGAATAATAAACACATAAGAAGTTCTCTACCTGTTCATTTGTAGGTGTGTGTTTATACAGACATACACACAGCAGTCACAAAATCATGCAGAGAGCTACGCTCATTCCCTATAGTTAGTCTCCCTTTGGATGTTTATAATCTCCTCTAGCTCTAATGAGAATTACAAGAACACAGTGGGAAGGAGATATTCCTTCTGGAAAGGAAGCCATGTGAATCGTAGCAGGACAAGTTGATGCAGCTGTTATAAAATTGTCTGTGTAGGTTTCTTCTGTTCACATGCCTGTGCCTTTCCGAGCTTCGTCTTTACTTGTAAAGAACTGCTGACATCCAAATTTTTTATCCTAAGTCTTGGTGTGACCTTTGATCAATCATGCTGTTGCGATGAACTAATAATCTTAAGGAATTAATTTTTCTGATGTTTGTGTTGAAAAAATCATTATGTGGTAAATGTGGCCAGTTTGTTAAAGCAGTGGCCTTACGTGGTAAGTGTTGCCAGCTAGTTAAAGCAGTGGGCACTGTAGTGTGACTTTTGGGTTCTGGTCTTAGCCCTGGCCTGGACTCACTGCTGGACCTTCATAAAATTCAGCAAAGATGAGCTGAATAAAGGAGGAATTAGATGAGGATTGTTTTTTATTTTGATGCCTATCCAGTTGTTGCCCAGATTTTATTTTTGTTCACCTGACTTCATTTCCCTAAGTGTAGAGCTCCATACTTACCTTTTATACAGTTTCATCATTTCAATGTTACAGCATTTTTCTAATTTAATAGTTTCTAATTCAGAATTTGTTTTGATTTGGGATCCTGGCTTCCATGGTGATATCAGCACCTCACTGCTTCTGTCATTCACACATTATAGAAGTGCATTTTCTGGTCTTACATCCAACTTGTTAACAGAAATGCTGAATAGCATTGGATCTGTGACAGTCCCCTGATTGCCCGCACTAGATATGTTCCCTCTCTCTGATAGCAAGTGGTTGTATTTTTTCAAGTTTTTCAGGCAGTTTTTCAACGAGCTATTTGTCCACTCCGTCATGACTTCCTTCTGATAAGATAGCACGGTGTATTGTATCACAAAAGAGAAATGTGTCTCCTGCACAGTCTTTTCTTCAAAGGGCAGGTTTCTTAATCCTCTCCAGATACTACAAGGAAATAATTGTTCTCATTTTAATTAGGAGTTTGATTAAGCCCTGGACACTTAGTAACCAAGTCATTTAAGAGCTACCAGTTCTGGTTTTCTACAAATGCTGTACTTTAGGATAAGGCTGAGAGATACAGTATATGCAACAAATTCTAGCACCTATATTCTAAATAGAATAAACCCACTATATATGTATGTTGCTAGTGCTATCCCACTAGCAAGAGAGAAGGATGAAATAAGAATAATCTTAGTGCCTTTATAAGGAGCTGAGGTGGAGAAGAGCTGACTGGAGAAAGAGGATATTGCTTGTTGGAAAAGAAGAGAAGTGGTAGGAGAGCAGGCTCTAGGGAATGGCAAGAATCATTCACCATTAGGAGATAACAGCTATGAATAACGGCAGTAGTGTGATGGTTGCTAATTAGAAATGGGGACCACGATAAAGTCTGAGTCCCACCTCTCCTAGAGGGAAGAATCACTTTTGGAACACTGCGGTCGTCCTCTGACTCTTCAACGTACGCCAAGAATAGTTTGTAATTCATAAACTGGCAGCACATTTTCCTCTGTGTTGGCCCAAACAATCTAGCTCCTCACTTCTTTGGATCCACTGCTTCCTTTTTGGCTCCCTGTAAGGAAAGCGCCCACCTGTTTCTGTCCTGCTTCTCTCTGCAAGGCAAGTGCTTTTGTTCAGTTTTATTCCTCTCCTGCAGCTTCGCTGTTTGACTTCAAGAAGCCGGCCAGGCTGGCCTCCTGGCCATCCCTGGGTTACTGCAGCACAATTACATCTAAAACTGGATGAGGGCAAGCCTTTTCTCTGCCTTATTGTTTTCTTTCAACAAAGTGGTGAGGCTAGAGAGTTTATGCTTCAACACAGACACCATTTCCCTCATTTTTAAAGAGAGCAGTGCTGAGAGAGCTAATGGCTATGACCTCCCAGTGCTGTGGCCCCTTCTAGGCAATCTACGCAGCTGATAGTGACAAAATGGGAAGGTGTTATTTTACAGGAATCCTTACCTTTTGTACAAAAGCAAAAAATACTGAAGGTAGAAGGGTCTCGACTTGGGCTGTCTGCTACAGCATGTCACACGGGTACACTGAAAGGCTGTGCACACATCAGGTAAAGGTGAGTAACAGATGATACACAAATTAGTGTTTTGTCCCCCTGAGTTACAAGCTTAGGAGGAGCTTTTCACCACTGTCAGGTCAGAAAGTCTGACCAAATGAAAGAGGTCGTAGAAGCTCCGTATCAGTCTGGGGTTAGGTCTGAAGACCTGCTGGGACACAGGAGTGTACCTTCAGGCTTGATTAAATAGCAATGTTTCCGTGACTGTTTGAGACAGATGTGACCTTGCTCTGACGTACTGGAGATAACGAGAACCGCTGTAGGCACAGCTAGAGCACTGCTTAGTTTAATCTGATACGGACGTTAGTCACTATAGCTTTGAATTGGCTCAAAACCCTTGCATCTGCCTGCAAAGACAATCTAGAGATCCAGCAGGGCCACAAAAGCTGCCATGTTGCCTCTGCATCCCACCTGAGAGCTTTGGGCTCTACCTCTCAAACAGATCAACGTAGTATTTTGTGAGCCAACATGAGAGGTCTCTGCCCGTGCATGGAATTTCTGTTGCCTGAAGCTGGAACAGCAGCAGTCTCGGGCAGTACCGATGCCCTTAATTTGGGCAGTGCTGATGTGAGCTCAGACAGAGCTCTGCGCTCCCATGTGCGGAGTGACCTTGCTGCTGTCAGCAAACAGTCGTGTAGGTAGACTCTTTGAGATCAAGGTGAAATGGGCTGGTGAACAGTAGATGGGACAAGTGAACTGAGACTAAGCCAGTTGTTTGCAGCTCTTGTATCACATATGATTGCATGCTCTAACGTGTCACTGTTTTTATTTCCCCTTTAAACTTTCAGAACGCAACAAAAGTTTTGAAATGTCTTCCTTTGTGGAAACCAAAGGGCTCGAGCAACTTACAAAATCTCCTGTGGAATTCGTGGAGTATCCTTGACTTTCAGAAAGCTGATTTCTTAGCCTTTCTATATCTGACATCTGTTACAGGGCTTTATTGAAATTTGGAGACAGGAGCTGGGGAAATGGGGAACGCAAATGAAATTTGTGGATTTGACTGTCTTCCTAGATAAATTAATTGGCTTGAGTTCTGATGAGCTAATTTAAAAGCTGGCATGAGTCCTTGTGCTGTGGGCTAGGACTACAGGGAATAGGCATAAACTACATATTGAAGACCTCATACTTTGTATTCTCATTGTTAAATTTATCATGCTGTATGAGGTGGTATGAGTTACAATGAACAAATTCTCAAAATGTGGCTGATGGTTTTTTGCAAAGTCATACAAGAGAGCTTGCTTTCCCATCATACTTGTAATTCGAAGAGCACTGAGCTGTTTTATTACCACACAATTATTTTTTTTTCTCAAGAGTTTTTTATAACTTTTAAAGAAAAGCTAAAGAGCATTCTGTTTAGACCTTTTGATGTTTCTCAACGTCTCACATCATGGCTGCAGTTAAGAATGAATGGTCAAGATAAAACAGTGCCTTAAAGAAGATTAATGGAAAGCTATTTCCACAGATAACCTGCAGCATGTTCTCATTTCTGAGATTTGTAGACTCAACTATAGGAAGTGCACACTCATCATCTCTGTCTGTATGTAGAGGCCAATTCTAATGCCTGTTCCAGAAGAGCAGTTATTTTTTAATGGAGCACCTCTCCCCCACCAGAGGAAGGTTCGCTGTTTACAGCTATTTGGCCTCTATGAATGCAATCTTAGGAAAATCCCAAATTAGTAACCATAATGATAAATAGAATTTTATGAATGCTATCTTTTTAATGCATATGCCTATGCTATTTCATTGCTTATTCTGAGTACTGAGTACAGGAACAAAGAGCACCTTTAGTTAACCTGTATTTATCATATCTCCTACAAAATTGTGGACCTCTAGAAGCGTTACGGTGGCAGAAATCCAATAAGGAATTCACTGCCATTCTGTAAAGATCACCTGCATTTAAACAGTGCAGTTGCACCTCCCTGCCAAGTGATTTTTGTCACATGTGTCTTAACTACTCACCGTTTAGATACAACAAAATGCAGCTGAGCCGAATTTACCCAAAGGGAACACGTGTAGATTCTTCGAACTACATGCCACAAGTCTTTTGGAATGCTGGCTGCCAAATGGTTGCTCTTAACTTCCAAACTGTAGGTAAGTTGTGCTGGTCTCTAGATTTTGTAAGCTGTACTTTTCCCCTTCTCTGATCCGGTTTCTGATTTGTAGGTAGGAAAGGCTTCATACATCAAAAAGACATCTAGTGATTGAATGATACTACAGAGCTGTTAATTAACATTTTTAGCACAGTTGTTTGGTTTTTTTTTAACTAGGAGTATTCATAATTACCATACTGTAGCTAATGTAATACACATACATAATGCCCTCCATATTGTCATCATTTGTAAGTGGTTACCATTGAGCAGCATTCCGCATCTGGCAGAGATTTTTTTCCTGCATCTTCCAAAATCTCAGTATATCAAGACATAAGGGACTTAGACAGCAAATTCCACTTTAAAAGTGAGTGTTCAAGGCTCCTAGATGCACAAGTCACTTTTGAAACAGAATGTATTGTTTTCCAAGGTTTTATCTGTCTGAGACATACAAACATTCCCATCTAATGCATCCCAGGACATATCCTGGCCATGTTCTGCCTCTGGGCACATGGTACTGTGGTAGGATTCCCTTTTTCCTTTCCAGTTGTGCCTATGTATACACCGACTTTCCATGGAAAGCAAAACCCTACACAGGCTGGGAGTCTGTGGAGTAATAAAAGCTTTTTGGGCCAGTTTTAACCAAGTGTCGGGCACCCAGTGTCTGATGTTAGAAGGGGTTAGAAATATAAGTGCTCTGCTGGGTCAGGTGCAACAATACAATGCTGAGGAACTCAAAACCTAAGTATCAAAGCTTCTTTTAAAATTTGAAAATGTTCTCTATTGAGTAGTCTCTGAAAGATGTCTTACAGACGTCTTTTTCTTGTCAAGAGAATCCAAGAGGGTGGCTGCAATCACTTCCAAAACCTCTTTTAACAAGCAACATGTGCCATAAATAGCTGTTTACAGTACAGCTGCTTTGAAATTACAATAAATAGTATTATTTTATTGCTTTTTAAAATCGTTATCTAACCAGAACATTATTCTTATCAATATTTTTAACACCTAGATTTGTCTATGCAAATAAACATGGGGATGTACGAGTACAATGGCAAAAGTGGATACAGGTTAAAGCCAGAATTCATGAGAAGACCAGACAAACACTTTGATCCATTTACTGAAAGTATAGTGGATGGAATAGTAGCTAACACCTTGTCTGTCAAGGTATGTATGCATCTAGTAAAGGTGCTCTCATGACAATGTTAGAGCATGGATGTATTTCTGTTATGCAGTGGCCTAAGAAATGACCATACTAAGTCAGGAACATAAAATGCATTTCATTTTATGGAGAGACATTTCATTTTTAGATTGCAGAGGATCTTCTGCCTCATAATTCATATTGCAGGATAAATAAATGTATTTTTGTCGTACGCATTCTTTTCCATAGAAGTAATTGGGAAGTGAATGGATTTAGGAGTAGCTTGGCTGTTTTTTTAGTAACAAAGAGCTGAATTTAAAATGCACTGCTATGAAGTGGTAGGTTGCACTGGAATAGCTAGAACAGTACCCTGTTTAGTATAAATAAATTTTCTGGTTCCGTATAAGTTCTCCAGCAGAACAGTGGAACCATAAATGTCAGCTGCAATTCATTGCCAACTTGCTTTTCTTCATTCCTTTTTAAGAGCCTCTGGTGAAGTTCAAGGACCACCAGGAATCTGCAAAATGAAACTACTTGTATGAATGTTTAGAGGGGTAGATTGCATCGGCTGTGACAGGATCACAAATTTATACTTGATATGTCTCTAGTTATAAAAACATAAACTTTCTGAAATCCTGTTATTCCTTTAATGGACTTGTCCATTAGAGCAGTGTCTATATTATAGAATCCACCTGCAAAATATCTTCTTGTTTTCTTTTAGAGAGAGCAAGTATTTCCTCTCAGGCTGCACACACAAGCACAGCAGAGCAGTGCTGGAAGGGATGTGAATAAAGTAATAATCTGATGACATGCATGGTAAAAAAGATGACTATATGGGAATGACCTTTTGTGGTGACCTGTAATCATGGAAGCTTTCAGGTCATCCTGTGGGTTTAGAGGCACTTTCTTCTGTAATTTCAGTAAATGGAGATGGAAGTCATTCAATACCTATTAGGAGATGCACCGCATTTTTAACAGGAATGAACATCCAGGAGTCATGAGACAGCTGTCAGAAGTCAGCTGCCTCTGCCTGCTTGATGAAGGCTCTGCTGGTTATAAATGTCAATGCTTATACAAGATACAGCTGAGAACAGATTAAGATTTGCTTTAGGCAAACCTGAATTTGTTAAGGTTCAGTGACACTGCTACAAAGTTCTCTGCCTCTTCCATTTTCTGAAGTAATTGCAGACCTTTCTTTAACTTTTTAAACCTGAGAGTTGTGGTTTTTGTTAAAAATAAGAACTAGAAGAGACCAGCTATTTTATAGTTGTCTTTTTTTCATCGTGAAACTCCTCACCCTGTGTGAAGAGCCTTTATTGGAATACCAACTTTTCAGCTTGTTTTCTCCCTTGCAGTTAAAAACATATGTAGTTTCTCTGCTGCTTATACCTCTTTTCTTCCAGCATTTTTTGAACCTGTTGTTGAAACTGAATAGAAATGAGAGTCCTCAAAGATACTGTGTTGTGGAAATAGGCAGCCTGATTGAAGAACGGGATCCGAACAAGTATTCCCGCTGAGGGAAGGGCAACAGCATGATCTCAACCACATTATCACTCATGGGGGAATTCAGGACCACAGGGTCACAGGAAATCAGGCCTCATAAATTGTTTTTCTGTGTCTGCAATATTAAGCAGTGTTTTCTTGTTTATCGTGGTTTTGGTTTTGTTTTGCTTTGATTTTAAATGCGTACTGTCTGATCATTAATGAGAATTAACCTGTCGGCATTTCAGCCACTCGTTTCCTAATCCACCAAAGTGGTCTCTAGTGGTTCTCCTTTGTTTTGGTTTTAGATAATTTCAGGTCAGTTTCTTTCTGATAAAAAAGTCGGTACCTATGTAGAAGTTGACATGTTTGGCCTGCCTGTGGATACAAGAAGAAAAGCTTTGAAGACCAAGACCTCTCAAGGCAATGCAGTTAATCCCGTCTGGGAAGAGGAAACCATCGTGTTTAAGAAGGTCAGTGTAACACTTGCTTGCCAGACATGCCTTGTGCTTGTTTTATCACTGTCCAGTAGAGTAATTCTGTGGGTTACTGAAACTTTGCGTTTGTTAGAAAGAAGATAAAGAGATTCCAAATAGTCATTTCTTGAACTGGTTACTGTTAACCGCTTTTGGTGTAATTTTGCTACTCTAGTCATGCCAGCTCCTACTGAAACAAATGAGTTTCAAGTCACGGTGATTCTTTCACTGACACAGCTGGAAACAGAAGACATGTTGATGGACTCATCTTTATAGCGCAGTGCAGTGCTGTGCGTTAAGGAGCAAGCACAGGTCCCAGAAGCAGTTTAGCTGAATTACCATTTTGCCTGGGCTGAAGCACCCTACTGAATAGCAGATCCTGTTAACCTGCGAGCAAGACGATGTGAATACAGCTATAACAATCTGGCTGTCCGAGCTAATACATTCCAAGCAATCTGTTATTTCTGCTTAGCACGAGATTGTGCCATATAAATATAACCTAGGTGATGAAACCACTGAAATCCCATCCACTTGAAATGAGACGTAGGCTCCTGAGCTACTTATGCAATTTGGACAATATTACTCAGACTCAATTCTCTAAACGTCGAGGGAGCAGAGAACACTGAGCATGTTTTAGGATTGTGCAACGTGAATGTCTTACTGTGCTTCACAAGGTACTTGGCAGCCAGTTTCCTAAGAGCATTTCTGGGCTTTGCTTATTGGACACTGTGGTGAAGTGAATCCTGAGCCCAGGTGTTTGTAAAACAATTTCTTCCGTATTTCTCCAGGCAAATGTAGTTCACAGAGGTGTTTATACAATTGGTACTTGCAGCCCTGCTGTCTAGGGATTACAGCCCTTTTCCCTGAATATTTGGCCTTCTGAATGACTTTCCTTTGGCAGCCTGCCAGAGCTCGAGTTTGGAAACATCGCTAGCGTTTTTCTTCTGTAATGAACTTCTAATTAGTGTACTTCATTTCTCTATTTAGTTAACAATCGTGCCTGACTGCCTCTGTGCTCAGTGAAGCACAGATTACTATTTTTAGTAATCTTGAAAATAAATTAGAGAAACTCTTTGGTTTGGATTGTTGCTTTTTTTTTTTTCCTTTCATTGTCTAGATAAATTTTGTCATATGTTCTGAAAAAATGCATATCCGTGCCCAGATTAAAAACATGTGGATGAATTATGCTACACAGTTTTTTAGAGTAATATTAAAGATTCCTATATTAGGAGGGTAGTTTAAGTAACCTTTCTTGATTTCTTATTTTCTTTTTTCACTGTTTGGCCTTCTTTCTTATGTAGTGCCAAGTAAATCTCCAATACTAGTAAACATCCTGCCTGATTAAACGTCTTTAGCCCAGCCAGTGAGTGTGCTGCAGCACTGGAAAATTCGACTGGGGTTGACATGGTTCATGTAATTTGTACATTCACACTCCGCAAAACAGGTTGAGTTGCTTGTTGAGTTTTCAACACTGATATGCCTGTCAGTGACCATTCTCAGAAATAACTAATCCCATTGGCACAAACACAAAGGAAAAAAAAAAACAAAACAAAACACATAGGGCTGTAATAATAAGCAGAAAACAAAGTGACATTCAAGTGTGATAGAAGTTGAGCTGCTAAAGTCCCTTGTATCCTAATGAAAATGTAGGGTCAAACTGCTGGGTTCAACATCCTATGCACACATCCCATATCAAGTTTCTTGATTGAAAAATGTTTCTATGAGAGTTATTTTGACGTGCAGGTGCATACACCCTGACCTCTTATATGGTAGATGTAGATGTTAATGTCTGCCATATAGCCTGTGTCTGAGCTGTTTCATTCAGAGCTGAAAGTTAATAATGCAACAATATTGCCTTCTAGGTCGTTTTACCTTCCCTGGCATGTTTGAGGCTAGCAGTGTATGAAGAAGGAGGGAAATTTATTGGTCATCGAATATTACCAGTCTCAGCAATTCGACCAGGTAAACTCTTTTTCTCCAATGAGATGGACATTATTTAGTGAAAAGAAGCAGCATGCCGGAATTCCAGTGCTGTAAATCAGCAGCCGCTCTGCAGATTTATAGCAACTGAGGATTTGAATAATGTATCTCATCTTTGAAAAGAAAAATACCGTATTTCACCAGGAATTTAAAATTGTAAATGAACCAGGAAAACCAATAGAATTAATAGTCAGAGGTATGGTTGGCACTTACTGGTCTCAGGTAGATCGACTGCATGTTCACAGTTTTATGCTAAAAAGTGCAATTGTACACTTTTAAGAGGAAAGAGGGCAGCAACAGCCAATTTTGATATCATCTTTTTGAGAATGAGAGATTGCTGGGAACGATAGCAAAATATGCTCCCCTAATGTAATTTTTACATGCATGCAAGAGCTGACCTATATGCAAGCTGTTATATCTCTGCAAAACCTTTAAATCAACCCAAAATTACTTTTATCTTTATTTCTCAAAAATAATAACTACTAGTCTCTTCCAAATCATATAATTATTTCTATTATAATTAGCGGCTACTTAACTGAAAATTGTCTTGTGCAACAACTCAGCTGTTATTTTCCAGGCCAGAGACTTGTTAGAGATCGTGTTTCAGAAAGATGCAGTGACATTGGCATTTTGAGCAAGAGAAGCATTCGACTTCAGCGCCAGCTTTTCCAGTGAGGGGAGGAGAGGAAACTAAATTAGGGCAAGCATATGGGCCATAAACATGCTCCCAGCTTTCCTCACACAGGAAAAGGAAGAATATCTGTGTCTGCTCTGTACCTTATCTAGCCAGTCCCAGCAGTAGCACAAAGCTCACAATCCCTGTATCTAACAGTCGTTGTCCATATTATTCCTGGAGACGTGATCTGGGGTAATATATATATCAGTCCATTATCTTGTGGCAGGTGATGTCAGGGCTCTTCTAAGAAGAGCTCCAAGTGGTTTTATCTTAGCTGGTGTGGGTTGCATGGCCTCACTGCAAGCTAGCCGTGGGAGGTGGCTGCTGGGCTTGTCACTGCTCCAGGATTTCCTCACCAGTTGTCACTTACTTTCCCTTCTCCTTCCCTTCTCTCTACCCTGCTCTTGGCCATGCATCCCTGGCCATTCATTGTGCCAGCTCTGCCAATCTCCACACCTTTTTTGTGAGCCAACTCATCTTCTGAGTCCAGCAGAAAACTCTCAGCTGTTTTCTGCTGGTGGATGTAATCGCCTTGTGGAGGATCTGCCGAGCTCCAGAGGAAGATGGGTGATTGGAGAGGAGAAAGGGGGATGTGAAGGACTTCACTGTTCTGATGAAAGTGAACTCTTCCCATAACTGATCCTCTTTCATGGCACTCGCCCTTCGTGCGGCACAGAATCAATTCAGCAGAGCGCAGAATCACGTACCTGCTTTTCAGCTTGTGCTTTTTAGAACAAAGGCCGCTGTGTTAAATCATACAAGGGCTTTCAAGAGCTTTTTCCCACGGGCCTATCTTCTGTCCTTTTTGACTCGAGTAATCACTGGTTTACAGCATGTGATGGAGGGCAGCACGTTGATTTTAGTTTGTGTACATGCTGAAAATTTGCTGGAGGAGCTTGAGGGAACTGAGAAACCTTTGTGATATTTAATTTCTCTCTTTTCTGAGACATTATTGAAAACTGTATCATACTATCACACAAATCCACAGAATTACCATTATTCCCAAAACAAGGATTTAACCATTACTTGAAGATGAAGTTGTTCACATCAGTCCAGTGAGGCACCTTTCTCCCACCCCTACCTCTGCACTTCCGTCACTGTCTTTAAATTGGCATTAATGTGTCTGACCTTATGGTGAAGCATTTTGGGGAGCTAAATTGGCAGAAGGCTTCGCAGTTTCTGAAGGTCACTTTTTTCCAGACTTTACCTTGCTGAGCTGCAAGTCAGAAAAGTGTCAGTGCACAAGAGGTGCTGGTGTAGGTGGCTGAGAGGAAGGGTTTGGGACTGCCCCATTAACACTGTAATGTGTGCCCTCACTCTTGCAAGTCAGCCAGCTTTCAAAACAGTCTGAAAAGGCACTTTATTGGGATACATTTCTAAGGTTGGTCACACACCCCCACCTTGTAGCTACAGTTCCACGTTGTCTATTTTTTAAATTAGAGACTGTGTTGTGGGTGGATTCTTACCTCTCAGTTTTACTTCACTGTTCAGATTCCTGAGTATTACAAGGGTCACTTTTGAAAATTAAATAAGAGCTTAAAAAAAAAATAAAAAAAATCCATCCTAAGGTAATAAACTAGAATGCATCAAAAATTATATAAATGGCAATTTTTAGCATTGTTCAGAGATGTAAAAACAAAGGGAAAATACCATTCTAAACTGCAGTGTCATGAACCTTTCTGACAGTCCGTTGTATACTTATCCGTGAAACCCTTCAGGTCAATCTTTCCCTACCAGAAGTGCCTGGGATTGCTTGCTCAGTTGGAGCCACACTATAAATAACAAATGATAACACAATTACGTTGGAAATGCCTGTGGCAGAATTTATGCTCTGAACTGGTTGTTTCTTATTTTGCAGGCTATCACTACATCTGTTTGAGGAATGAGAGGAACCAACCTTTGACACTGCCAGCTCTCTTTGTGTACATAGAGGTCAAAGACTATGTACCTGACACTTACGCAGGTAATTCTGTGACGTTTTCTTACTGGGAAATATAAAGGTTACTAAAAACGTAAAATGAAAGTGGTGTAGGTGACTTGCCATATTGGGATAACAGTCCTGTGAACAAACCTCTGCATCTGATGGATCGTTATTTCTGATGGCCTGATTTACAGCGGCCTGCCTGAGGTTTAGGATTAGGACCAAGACTTCTATTTTCGGCAGAACCTTGAATGACTCTGTAAAGGAGGAAATACCCCAGGCATTTGCCACTGAAACGCAAATGAAACTTTGCTTACACGACACAGTAGTATGCAATTGTTTCCTAAGCAAAGTGCCATGCTTAATGTAGAGCATTGTATTTTGGAATCAGCTCTAAACAAGCACAGGTTTAAAGACCATACTATCCATGCATCCAGTTCTGGAGCCCCCAACATAAGAAGGATATGGACCAGTTGGAGAGGGTCCAGAGGAGGGCCACGAAGATGATAAGAGGGCTGGAGCACCTTTCCTATGAGGACAGGCTGAAAGAGTTGGGGCTGTTCAGCCTGGAGAAAAGGAGGCTCTGGGGTGACCTTATAGCGGTCTTCCAGTACCTCAAGGGGGCCTACAAGAAAGATGGGGAGAGGCTGTTCAGGAGGGCCAGTTGTGATAGGACAAGGGCTAATGGTTTTAAAATAGAGGGAGGTAGATTCAGATTGGATATTAGGAAAAAATTTTTTACCACGAGAGTTGTAGAACACTGGAACAGGTTGCCCAGAGAGGTGGTGGATGCTCCATCCCTGGAGACGTTCAAGGCCAGGTTGGACGAGGCCCTGAGCAACCTGATCTAGTTGGAGATATCCCTGTTCCTTGCAGGGGGTTTGGACTAGATGGCCTTTGAAGGTCCCTTCCAGCCCTAACCATTCTATTATTCTATGATTCTATCTTCAGTGAAAAACAGTACTCTGTATCACTGTTTCGATTTTTTTCAAAGACAAGATTTTTACTAATGGTCCTCTGTACTCATATGAAGCAGGATCTTAGTTGGCTAATGCCATCATAAAACACTGTGCAGAAAATGCACATCCATGAGACCCAAGCACAGACTCAAAGAGAGTTTGTGTTAGAGTATTTGTGCATGACGATGTACTCGCCTCCACCGTTGTTTCTAGGACCCGGAATACCTATCAGCAGCAGATCTGTATGAAAAATACAGTCTCTTTCTTAAAACCTTAGGAGCACTGGAACCATAACATAAGGGATTTGAAACTAAAGTATTTGCTTTATTTCTAGATGTGATTGAGGCCTTATCCAATCCAATCAGATATGTAAACTTGATGGAGCAGAGAGCTAAGCAACTGGCTGCACTGACTCTGGAAGATGAGGAGGAGGTAAAGAAAGAGGTAAGGGAAGTTTCAGAGTCTTTGCAAATGATGTTATAGTATTTAAATCACCTACTTTACTTAGACAAATATTGAAAGTCTCTGGGAACTGTATGTGTTGATGACTTGAACACTTGTAAACATCTCACCTAGAATGAGACTAGAGTATTTTGTAGCCGAGAAGCACGGACAGCACTGTGTGTTTCACTGAAGGCAGCATGTTGTGTGTGTCGCCAGTTACTGTTCAGAAGCAGAGAGATTCCGAAAGCTGAATGAAAAACCATGTTAAGCGTATGCTGATTTCCAACTTTGTTCTGTAGTAAATTAAATCTTTGTAAGTCATTGCCTATTGTTTTCCAGCATGATGCTGAAGTTGCCCTTACAAAAAAAGACAACTCTATGTAGCTTTTCCTGAAAATATTACAAATTTTCCCGAATTTCAGGCTCTGTTTCTGGAGAGGTTATTCTGTTCCGAAACACTCCTGTATCTCAGGTTATGATGTCTCTATACATTCTCTTTGAGCAAACATGCCCTAAAGAGACCCAGTATAATCATACAGTAATTCAGATGGGAAGGGGCCTCTGGAGGTCATCTGATCCAACCCTTCACAGATCTTAGAAAGAGAGGTGAAGAAGGAGGAGACCATAGAGTAAATAAATGTTCAGGCCTATTCTAGCTTAGCTGAAAGCTATGAGAGCCACATTTCCAGTTGTTAGGTGTCTGTTTGGGTATACATGCTGACCTACGGGCTAAGTTGTAAACTCTATTTTTCTGTATAATTGGAGGTGTTGTGCATACGAATGCATAGATGTTATTTTGAACATAATTCAGAGTACTGGCAGTTCAGCTTTGGTTTCTGATAAACTCTGTGCACATCCAAGCGTTCAGTCTCTCTGTTCCAGACATTGTCATTGAGACGTCTTCTAGCAATGTTGGAAAATATCAACGTTGTATTTTAAAGATTGCTTGTGTCAGATGCTAGGCACATCACGTGAATCAAAAGGCACTCGGTAAAGGTCTCTAGTGAACATGGAGAAGTGCTTTATAATCCTGAACTCTCCCCAGCTCTGATGCCTGTCTTCTTCAATTCTCAGATGCGCAAAGCCTCATTGAACTAGATTTTGTAACCAAGAATACATTCCCGAAGCAGGCAGGATGAGTGAAAGTCATTACAATTCAGTGGCCAACAATTTACTCTTTGTGCAGTGTCACAAGTTTGGCTGAATGAGGACACTGTGAAATGCTCAATAGTATCTTAGACATTTATCTAGGACGCTCCACACATGAGATTCTATTTTAATAGCAAAGGGTTTTTTTTAACATAATCCTTTATATACCTTGGAGGTCATTTTTACTTTTGAAAAAGTACAGATTTTCCTGTTCTGTAACAGGCTTATTTGTACAGAGTCAGTACAAATTCTGTCACAGAGTATCTTCTAAAGCAAATGGGAAGAAGGAAAGATGAATCGTAGTGCCTGGGTAGTGCTACCATATGTCAAGGACCTTGAAAGCTCATTGGATAAAGGAGCTTGTTCTGGAGTAGCAGAGAAATATTTCGTAAAAGAAAACTGTAACGATCATAGTGGTGCATTTGCTAAAAGTGTGTAACCATTCAGTGAGATTCAGCAGCAAGGGACAGGTACAAAATTGCTGCTCTAAGTGGCAATCTAAATATACCATCGTTACCTTCTGTTTAGAAATGCCCATTCTGGGTAAGAGGTTTGGCAGCTGGGCTGTACTTGGAAATCTTGAATTGACTTATTCACTTACATTGGCCCACGAGAATCACAGTGGTTGATAATTGCAAGTACATTCACTGGCAACGTAGCTAAAGGTACTTAAGTGTGTTTGCCAGAAATGGACACCTGGATTCCATTTTCCTGTGTACAGTTTCAGATTTACACACTATAACTGTTTGTGTGCACAGTGTCTCCTAGCACGGATTCCACCTCCTCACACCTCTCTCCCTCCCCTCACAGGAGAGTTTTTTTCTTCGCTACCTAGAAGTTTAAACTGCATCTCCATAAGAAGTTCCTCAAGCTTCTTGCAAAACAGTAGTCAAATAAGCTACCTAGTAGTGAATTGTTTTGAACAAATAAATTAGCCTTTCTTTAGGCTTCAGATTAACTATCAGTGCAATAACATAAAAGAATGCTGAAGAACTGACAAAATTGTCAGCATCTTCTCTGTATTTATTTGCAATATTCCTGTCATGAGCATAAGATGAATTCATACCTTGAGCTTTCCGATCAGTTCTTGCTTTCCAGCCTTGCCTTAGAACAGCAATTTTTGCAGAATGGAAGCATTGTAGTACTTGCAGTGTGGGTTTTGCACCTTTAACTTGTGCCTATGTGAATACAGAATAAATCTCTATGAGCGTACAGGTGGTGAAGCTTGCCTTCTCTTCCCCTGCCTGGTGTCCTCCACAGACAGGAGAAATACGCCAGAGAAATTTGCAGCTGGGAGTTCCTTCAAATGGATTATTCCCAGCCTAAAGCAGATGGATGTAACCAGTTGGTACGTTTTCATCCCCACAGTCACAGTGTTGAAATGGAAACTATTGTTTTGCATGCCTGGATATAAATCAGTTGAAGCCAGTTGGCTTCTTTGGTTAAATAAAGTTATTTTGATAGGGGAAGTAAATAAAAACATCTCTAGGAAAGCAGCTGCACTTAGCATACCTGATACCACTATTTAAAATGAAAATTCAGGAAAAGTTTTGCAAATTATAATGATCATACCAAGTTACAGTAATAGAAATTAAGTTGATCTGACACTTCTTGTGGGGAGACCTTGCTTATACTTTTGCAAGGAGCATGGAGGCAAACTGACTTAAGAACTGCCCACCTAGTCTAACAGCGATATACTCAGTGCCAGAGATCTCCCAACCCCAATATATTGCACCTCCTTTTCTCTGTAAAAATAAAAATAGGCCATATAGATAGGTACCTGTGTGCCTGCATATCTTTCTACTTAGTAAACATAGTGTCTTGCAAAAGACATGGCAGCATGTGGAATATAAATAATTTTCTGTGAATATTGAAACTGTAAATTATAAGGCTGGATTGATTACATCATGTTTTAAAAAGAGCCTAAAATATCCTCCACTAAGGGAAAATCATGTTTACTTTAGCATTATGTGTGATGAATTATGAGAAGAGAAAGCGGTTTTTAATGAGATTGGATTGCTTGATGCAGTGAAAATTACTCTTTATTCACTTCCTGATCCTGTCTCACATTTCTGCTTTAGTTTTCTGCGTAATGTTTTATGTCCAAAACTGACAGGCTAGAGTAATAGAGTAATAGTTTCTCAACAAGCTGTGATGCTGCATTTTGCACTACGTACAAACAAAAAAAAATCAATTTAAAAAATCCCCCAAAAATAAGATAATACCCACTTTCCCATGCAGTGGCTTTTGGGGCACAAAGTTGCCAGAAGTTAGGAATTTTAGCTTTATTCGTATTAAATGTTGATATATAGAGAAAACACCGTTTTTATTAAACTAATGAATTGCATCCCGTGAGGAGTATATTTTAAAGGAGAATTGAGGGGATAACCGTGTCTGCAAGTGTTTGTTGCAGCTACAGCTTTTGTCAGTCACATCGTCCTACTGTCCTAAATGTTGGCTTATTCATGTTTTTCCTTATTTTATTGCAATTATTCCTGCTTGATATAAATGAATTTGTTGGCACTGGGTTTCAATTGCATCATATTTTGGACTACAGTATCTGTCTCCTATAATTTTGGTAGAAAAAGGCTGTTGAGACAGAAATCCTTTTGCAATATACAGTATGTTGTCAGGGCCAAGATGAAGGAAATCAGCAGCAGGAGCAGCACAAAACAGATCAAAAGGTATTTTGCCTCTGTTGATGCAGTGCAGGCTGATATTTTGCAAGTATGGAGTAATCAAGGGGAAAAAAACCAACTGTGGTATCCTGCCTCTGCATGTAATGTGATTACCATCAAAGAATGAAATGGAAGCAGCTGAAGGAACAAATCCAAAACTACCCTGAGACACTATGGCAACTGATCCCTCGCAGGGACAGCAGGAATGGGGGCTTGGCTATTTCAAAATAAAAATTGCTTTGAATGACCTTCTGTTTGCTGCGTGCTTGCTTAAAACCTGGTGGTCACAAGAAAATATTAAGATGTTCAGTGCCTAGTACAATGTATGCTGTAAGCCTGAGCCTTTAGGAAACTGGAGAGAAAGAAAAGATTGTGGAAAATGCTTAAATATTTGGATGCCACAGATCTATTTATGCCACAGGATGGAGGTACTGTTTACATACCTTGGAGTGTAATTACAAGAATGTAAGATCTTGGGAATCAGAAGTATATCTCTGCTCTGTAAGAATGGTGAAAAATTATAGTACTGTGTGTGTCTATGAAATTTAAAAGTAATTTTGTGTACACGTTTTGTTCACAGCAGGGATTTGACTAGCATTTTCATGCCAGCTTCTACATTATTTCTAGACAGATTTTTATGGCAGAGAACAATGCTTTTTAATAAAATACAGATTTCACATCTGGTGCAGCTAATATATACTGTATTGAAAAACGTCCCTGATGAGTTATATCCACTTAAAATAAAAAATGCTTTTTCAGAATAATACATGCTCTATTTCTTCTTGAAATTTACCCTGCACAAGTGAATCACCTGGATTACCATGGCTCTTAAGGATATCTTTTTTGTTTTCTTTTAGAAAGATTTATATATAACAGGTACGGAATTTTACAATTTAAAAAAGAGGCTGAACTAGACCTGTAAATAAGTAATTTGAAGTCTGTTAGCTGTGAAGAGTAATGTAAATTATTATGTATTGTCAGATTGACCATGGAGATGCACCATCTGAAGCTAACAATGAACCTAGGCCAACACCAGCAGAAAATGGAGTAAATTGCACTGCCTCTCTTACACCGAAACCAGCGACTCAGGTTGTCCATAGCCAACCAGCACCAGGTAAAAAAAAAAAAAACCAACCAAACAACAACCAAAGCAAAACAAAAAAGGTCCTATCTTTTCAAAATAAATCTGGATAATAATTTTTCATATGCTTTGTGTTTAAAGAACAAAGGTTTTTTTGGTGTTTGTTTGTTTTGGTTTTATAAAATAGGTAGAAATTTTCCCATTACTTTAGTATGCTGTTATGGCCAGCTGCCTTCAAATATACACATATCTTCTATTTAAGAGTTACTTTTGTGGTGGAACCGAAGTTTGTTACAGGCAAGAAAGTTTCCTGGTTATTGTTGCAAGTGCAGTAATCTCGTTAAATTGATTTTAAAAATATGCTTAATTTATGCATGTAGTTACATGTTATTCCACATACAAAATGAAATCTTAGATACCTAAAATATTCTGTAATGGTATATCTCCTATGATAAACGCTTGTTCCACCACGTTGTGTGTGATTTTATGACTGCAGTCTTCATAGGCTTGATCAAACTGACTTCCAAGGAGCTGGATTCATCTGGTGGACAGAAATCTTGCACTGTCATCATAACACCGGGCAGGTGTACTAATCATCAGTACTAATACCACTTAATGATTCATATGAGTGGTGTCAATGAGTTCAATAACATCCTCCTCATAAGTAAAACAACAAAGCTCTCATGGCTTTTCCAAAGGTTACCTTTTTGTGTTGGTTCACAGGATTGGTGGTGTTCTCCGTGTTGCTATTCTGCTCAAGAGATGTGTTTTCTCAAATGATTAATAAATGCCCATGTCAGCATATGTCCTGTGTCACCTGACATGTTTTAATTTGCAATCAAGCAGCACAATAATGGCTGTTGCTTTAAAAGAATTGGAATCAGTCATCTCTTTTACCTCTAGGTTCAGTGAAAGCACCTGCAAAGACAGAAGATCTTATTCAGAGTGTCCTCACAGGTAATAAATACACAGTTTACACTGCATGAATGATACACTGTTTTGCCAAGAGAAACCTTTTTTTTATTAAATAAGCCGTCTGGCTTAGACATTTCTTTGAGTGATTAGGACTGCAGTAACTCATAGAAAATGTACATACCATGTTTTCTTCCTCAGCTTTGAAGTTATCAAATGTTTGAACATGTTTTGTATCAACAGGGATTTTTTTTAAATACCCAATTGTTGTAGTTTCACAAGCACACCGTTACCATCTAATGCAGATAAAAGACCAGCATCATTATGAGAACAGAAGCTAAATTTGCTCTGAATATTGTGAATAGTACTGAAGCCATTTTATCTTCATTAGCCTTGCAGTGTTCCCATTGCTCCTACAAAATTGAAATTACCATTACATTAAGCAAACTGGCCTGTCAGTTAGCTAGTGTCCTGCTGTTCAATTGAGAGTCATGTCCTCCAGCTTGGAGTTAGAGTTTAGATTACAAATCTCATAACTCAGTTTATTTTATAGTCACTCTCTTCTACGTTAGAACCCACTCCATGTCCAAATCTTGTATGGGCCTGCATTTAGGTGTGGAAAACAGGTAAGACATGAAAATCTGCATGTCAATTGCCTCTTATTCAGTCTCCCTTGTGTGTAATAGAAGGAGGCTGGCCTAGATTGTGGAAGTACCTGCTGGCCGTTGTCTGGGAAGGGGTCTTCGGTCTGGCTTTCCTAGAGCTGTGGCCTCAGATCATGCAAGTCACCCTTCTCTCCAGCACTTTTTTTTTTTTTTTAATTGCTGATGTAAGGTGAGCTTGTGGAGGTCGTGCTAGCAGACCTTGATCTCAAGCTGTCATCTGGGTTCACAGGGCTGATGGAAACCTTTTGCATCTGAAAGAGTTGAGGAAAGACAGTACATGGGTTTTATTTTGCTACACATCTCGGTGTTCTAAATTTTCGTCTCACTTCTTACTCCTATATCAATTAAATTTGCCACAGTATTTTCAGTCTGATTACCTTATTTCCAGACAGGTCTACTCAGCTACTTTAATTGAGCACATTTCACTTACCAGCAGTAAACAAGCAGGCTTAGTTTCCTTCCTGCTAAAGGCAATTTCTGGGTTCTCTGATTGAAATCGTACATTACTGGAAAATTGAAGTGGCTTTTGTTATTGTCGTTGTAGAAGTGGAAGCACAGACTATTGAGGAGCTAAAACAACAGAAGTCTTTTGTTAAGCTTCAAAAGAAACACTACAAGGAAATGAAGGACCTTGTAAAGAGGCACCACAAGAAAACCACTGACCTTATCAAAGAGCACACTGCAAAGTATAATGAAATCCAAAATGACTACCTGCGACGAAGAGCAGTTTTAGAAAAAACAGCAAAAAGAGACAGTAAGAAAAGGTACGTTGAACGTAGCTTTCCTGTTCTTGGTATTGGAGATCTTTACTACTTTTATACTCTACAATTAATCTGGAGGTGACATCAGAGCACAGAAAAAAAATCAAAAGCAGCAAGATTCCTAGGTAAAATGAAGTCAGGACCTTTGATATTGAAATCATCAGAAAAAGCCCTCTCCACAGTGTGCTACTTCTCTGCTAGAAGCCAGACAAGTTGGTCACCATGTTAGATCTCTTTCCCTGTAAATGAGGGCACACAATATTTATCTTGGGACTTTCCCTAGACCGCTGGTATGGGTAGGTGGCTCAGCTGCACTGGCAACAGCAGGCAGTGGTTAGGTAGTGAGCTTAACCCCAGACTGTGAGAGGGGGCATCCCCTACACGCTGGGACAGTTCCAGAACCAGACTGCAGTGTGAAGGAACTCAAACGTACCTGGATAAAGTGTTTTACTTTTGTACTTAGGTCAACTGCAACACGTTGTATCAGAGCACTCCATCTTCTCCCATGCTGACCTCCTTTAGGAGAAGGACTCTCAGATCCATGGAAGCTTTTGCCCTGCACTTAATAGTATAACTTCATAACGTAGCTCCTTTTGCAGGCAAGGAGAAGTTTTTGCAGCCAGCTCACGTGGTCATCTTGCCCATGTTAAGCCATTGGTTTACTCTGGGCCACCACAGTGTGCTGTCTGGAAGAGACTCCAGTGTCAAAACAGGAACAAAATTTACTCCACCTTTATGCTATTTATGGGTAAAATGGATATTCTGAATTTAGGAATGAAGAGCATTGTCTCCAAGTTAACAGCGCAGGAAAAAACTCATGCTAGATTAGAAGGTGTCAGCTGTATAATTAGGTGGAAGAAACACCTTAAAGTTATAAACATCTGACTACTGTTTAAATTGTGATTGATCCAGACCACTTGGGGATCTCTTAACAACTGCTTGGCTTTGCCTCTGCATGCACTCCCCTTATGTGCTATGTCTCTTTCTAAATTTTGCATTGCCCTCTCTCTTTGTGTGTTCTGATATCATTTTTGTATTATTTGTTTATGTAATAATAAAAAAGGAGAGTTGTATTTATCAGTTTGAAATGCAAAGACTTATGACTCATTAATCTTCCACAATTATTATCTAGTTCATATAGTAAGGAACTATATGTTAATAAAGATCAGTTCTTAACTCCTGGCAAAACATATACATACATAGGTACAATCACTGTCTGATACTGTTACAACAGAATGATAATCAGGTAAGGGTACTCTCCTAAATTTTTATTTCTCCTATTAGTGCAGCATTCTCATTTTAACATTATTTTTTAAAGTAATTAGAAAAGCACAACAGCTCTTTAACTTTTACATAAAATTGATACAACTGCAGTTCTTAAATATGGAGACATTGAATGAACATAGAAAAAATTTACTTGATACTTTTCGGTAGGAGGTCATCAGGGAAAAAGGCTGCAAGCATTCTCTGGCTGCTAACTTTGTTGGTAGTACCTCTGTAAGTGACTGGGATTCAGGCCATCACTTGTCCCTAGGAAGGAGCTTACTCCTTTATGCCCACCTGATGGCAGAATGTCATTGGGCTTAATAAGAGCTTAACACTCATCAGATGTCTGTGTTCAGTTGGCCTTAACTGTTGCCAGTTTTTAGGTTTCCATGTTCTACACTTGAAGCATAACAAACTCCCTTAATGACTGGTTGTCAGCTGCGCACAGGGTTATTTTACCCACTGTATTTTCCATCGTCATGTGTGCGACAGTGGCAGACTGTCTTTTCTCTAGCATATTCTATTCAAATTTAAGCAGAAAAATAAACTGAGTAAATAAAATGAGTCATTTATTTGAGTAAAAAGGATTTTGTTTTCTTTTTATTTTGTTATGATCTGACCATAAATCATTCGTGATATCAGGCAATAAAACCCTGCAGTCTGTTATGTGGAGCTGTCTCGATGATTGCAGAGATGTGAAGTTTTATGTGCAGATACAGAGAAATCTGAAGGTTAAAAACTCTGAGGTTGAATTTTAAAAAGGAAGGAATATATTTGTAGGGATTTTCAAACTTGCAAGTACATATTACCTCAAGCAGCAGACTTCTAATAGAATACTATATCCCAAGGAAAAAGGTGATTTTTATAATTTTAAATTATTACTGAAGCTGTTTGCCTGTAAGAGCAAAGTATAAATCACTACCTCATCAGGAGTCCCTATATCAGGTTGCCATACAAATGTGTTGTCTCTGGTGAGAAGCAATCCACGTTTCATGCCCTGGTGTAAAATTGGGCCAAGATTCAGTAAAGCCATTGTCTAGAGGAAATCTGAAGTATTTATTTATACAAATGAATGTTTTTTGCTGGTGTTATTCTGAAGTTTCTTTAATGATCATGTCCCTTAAAAGACAGTGTTAATATTTTAGCAAACGTTTGAAATAGGCCTTACTTCTTTTTCCCAAAAATAAAAATGTCAGCTTTAAAATGTATAGTGTAATGGCATAATATGCCGACTTTAATATTCATTAATACTGTCTTCTGGCTCTGTGTTTAAATTATCCTCACCTATCACACTGATGCTGCTTAACCTTTTAGCAGAATATTCACACACAATAAAAATACAAGAAATAAAAAGAGGCTACCTTGGTTCGTGTCCTCAGACCGATGAAACCAGCTTCACGTTATTTCAGTTGAAGGAACTCTAATTGACAGCAGCTGCAAACTTGGACCAGGGAGAGAGAAGAGAGGCAGCCAATGTAGCAAGTTCTCTGCATTGTCATCTCTGCCAATTTCTGAGTAGCAAATGCGTTTTTCTCCCAGTGTCAGCCCTCTCTGTTCAAGGTTTTGCTGTTTTGTCCATCTCATGCACTGTTCTGAGGTTTCCCAGGCAACTGATTTAACACCTGAGTACAGCAGTAAACACAGCAGCAGAGCAGGGACATGCCATGATATTTTTTTTTTCCTTTTTTTTAAAATGTTTTTCTTGGGTTTAGTTTAGTGCTGACCAGAGAGTGATACTGCTTTTGCTGCTTATTTTTTCCTTGAGCAATTTAGTGTCATCATGTCTCCTTTCACAATTACATCTATCCTTCCGTCTTCAGAAAGAAAAAAAAAAAAAAAAGACATAAACCAAAGCTATTCCAAACCCAAAGCTATTCCTTAGTGCTGCTTTTTAGCTTTCTCATTATATTTTTCCTTTGGTTCTATGTATTGCCTTCCTGAGGTTTACTCCCCACTGGGGTGTAAACTTTCCTCCTAATGTCAGCAGTCCATAGAGCACTTTCCTCTGTGTGTGCGATGTGTAGCATTTCCTGAAGGGGGGAGAAAATACCAAATAAAGGGATGTTCCTACCATTTTAAGTATTTTGTAAATGCAGATGTAAAGTTAGGCTCTTAAATTTACTGCTAAGTGTATGCAAGGATGACTCAGTTTTCAAACTACTTGGCATTCACCATTTCTGCTGAGGACTGTGCAGCTTTGAAGTTCAAGTTGCACGTCTGGAAGTGGATAAACAAGTTCCATGGGCATCTGTTTATGGGAAGTCTTGGCGCTTGCATTTATAGCTCATTTATACTAAGTCTGGTTCACACCACCATGATGGGTTAGTAAAATAATGCTTAAAAGCAATAGCCATCTCATTAATAAAGTGTTAACGCTGTTTTTTTTTTCCTAAAAGATGAAATTATTTGATTTACTAGAGCTACAATCATCTTCTGGCCCTATATGTGGTGCTGAGAAACTTCTTAATGGACTACATACAACCAGCTGCCTTAAGAAGAAGGTTTAACTATGGGGCAGAGCGTACTTGCCTACTGACTTACACCTTGGCGGGGTGTGTTTGTCTTTCCAGGTCGGAACCGGGCAGCCCAGACCACAGTTCTTCGACTATTGAACAGGAATTAGCTGCTCTCGACTCTGAAATGACCCAGAAGTTAGTCGAGCTGAAGGAGAAGCAACAGCAGCAGCTGCTGAACCTCCGGCAGGAGCAGTATTACAGTGAGAAGTACCAGAAACGGGAGCACATTAAGCTGGTACGTTTCTCCTGTCGTCTGCTCTTCCTTAGCGGTCGCAGGGCGGGCAACGAAAGCAGCGTGACATTGTAATTAAGTGGGGCTTCCTTTTACTTGGAGTCCGTTTCAAAGCTTGGTTTCCCTGTGGTCTGCTGCGACTTCAAGAGGTTGTTGTGTCACTTTGTCACTAGCACTTCTAACAGCTAGGAAGGCTTTGGATGGAAGGCAGAAAGGCAGCGGCTACTACTACTGCTAACGCAGAGAGTTCTTACCTCTAGTTACGTAATTCTTAGTTTACTGCATCTTTTGGATGATGTTCCCATTTTGTTCAGCCACGTTTTTTAAACGTACAACACTCAAGGAGGCAGGATTAGCTGGGAAGTAAATTGGAACACCATGAAAATAAAGAAACGAAAATAGATTCAAACATTCCCCAGGGCACAGAGTTGTGCCAAACAGTGTTCCTGTTGCAGATGAATGCTTTAAGGGGGTGCAAGACATAATCTGTATATGTTGAAGAAATATTTGGCATCCCTCAGTCCAAGCCAGCTTGTGTTTTTACAGCTGGAGTTTGGCTGACAACTGCAGCAGGATTGTAGGCCCTCTGAGCTGAAATAGAGGAGCTTGGGCAGATGGCAGCTGATGCTGATGGATATTCTCAGGAAGAAAAGAACATTTTAAAAGGGTGTTATGGGAGTGCAAACTGTTTCTCAACTCTAGACAATCCTCTCTCACAATTTTTTCTATTATGTGATGTTTTGCCTCTTTACTGTTGGGTGAAGTGATTTATGTACTCTGCCCTGCTATCCCAAAAGAACAGGTCAGAGGAGTGGTAGGCATGGATATCACTTAGCAAAGCCTTTTCACAAGTTCATTCCCATGGATCATAACACGGTGCTGCAGTTCCCAAGTGATGCCCTGTTTATCACCGGTTGTACGTGGACCACTTGAGTATTACCCAGCAGAAGCTGCTCCAGAGTAGGTGCACGGACACAGTTACCTGTGCCGCAGGGAGAGAGCCCAAATTCAAGTAACAGTTGCTGGCTGCATTTCAGGGATTTAAATTTTTAAGACCACAAACAATTTTGGACCCATATAGTTGGACTTATGTTGTAAACTAGCTCATTTCTCATTTGAAAATGAGAAATGACATTTCTCAAAGCAAAGTTGCATTTTCAGCATTGTCCACTTAGGTAGCGTCAGGATAAATTAATATTTTACCACAGAACCTTCAGGCAGTTTTCCCTCTGAGCTGTGCAGGAGTTAATATTCCGATTAAAATCTGCTTTGCAGTCAAGAGATTGTTTCTGATGTCTTTCTTTTAGAGGAGAGTCTATTGTCGGTATCTTTCTTCTTTTATCTAAGAAGTGAAAAGCTGGATCAGACCAGCCAGACATTATTATACATTCTCTGGTTCATCATCCTGAGAGGATTATTTTACAGAATCAGACCTAAACTAGAGGGGGTGATCAAACCAAATTGGTCCCGTTTCCCACTTTAATTCACCATTCATTGAACGTGCACACGAGCCCTGTCCATGTGTCCCTTCCCACCAGCATCCCCACCACAAGCCCACTTTTTGTTAGCAGCTGCAGCACGAATGAGATTGGTCCCAGCGCTGCACAGGATGTTTCAAACCAGCACTCAGATTTTTTGAATCCAGTGCTCTGTGATCAAAATGTAGGCTATGCTTATCTATGCTTCCCTTTCTTACCTGTCATGCATGAATTTTCAGTATCCACCTGACCACCCTGAAATCCAAGCTGTTCCGTGTAATAATGCTCAATGCAAGAGGAATATTTTCAGCACTCACAGACAACCTTTAATATTCAGTCATACAGGAACTAAATTTGTAATTTGTACTGCATAAATTTAGTTTGTGACCATTTATGAATTAACATAAGCATTTTAATTCCTAGCAAAGGTAAAATCTGTAAAATATATTTTGATTTTACGTTTAATATTCTGAGACTGTATTACTTTGATGTACAGAAAAGTAGTAATTTCTGTGTAAGGTGGACATACACGAGTCTGGCTGGACTCCAGTTAAGAATGCATTTACACCAATAAGAATGTTTACTGGCTTTTGATCATTGGTAATTAATCAGGGAATGGTGTAGCACTTTCACATCTGCTACAGACTTTTGAGGAAGCTTAGATGCATGTATGATGTTTAGCTGAAAAAACATTTTTTGTTTCTTCTGATTTTTTTTTTTTAGCTTATTCAGAAGTTGACAGATGTAGCAGAGGAGTGTCAGAACAGCCAGCTAAAGAAACTGAAAGAAACATGTGAAAAGTAAGGTGCTATTCCCCTTACAATCGATTACAACTCTGTGTGGGTTTTGTTTATATGCATTTTGAACTTTGCCTTCATTTTTTATGCATTAGAGAAAAGAAAGAATTGAAGAAAAAAATGGACAAGAAAAGGCAGGAGAAGATCACAGAAGCAAAGTCCAAAGACAAAAATCAAATGGAAGAGTAAGTATATCCCTGGATCAATATCCCTGTATGTTATGAGGAGTCACACAATGTTTCACAACTGGAAAATCAAAGAGAGGTCCTCGCTCTAAATACAAGACAGCTTTTAGTCAGGCTGTAATACCTCACCAGAGCAGTGGAGACCTCCTTACTTCTGCTGATACTGATTTAATTTCCTGAGACTGATCTAATCTCCTGTTCTGCCATCATGGAGAGTCTGGGTGAGCTGCAGAGGTGCTGATGTGTGGTACGGGGACGTGCCTGTGAGTGGTGGGACGGAGTGATTCACCAAGATGCTGTCAATCCAGATGCTGTTCCTCTGAGTAGAAATAGACTTAGAGCCTTCAGTTCTTGCAGGGTTTGATTTCACCTGAACTTAGCTTTTTGGTTTTGAGTTATCTTTTCTTCTTAACTCTGTTAAAGCTGCTCTCCAGAAGAAATAGCAGCAACACACTGGAAGGTTTGCTCTACTTTTGTGGTAAATTCCCCTCGGATGCTGTGCTACTGATTCTCTTCCGATGACGGTGTTACGCAGTGTGAGTTACTTTGGGTGGAAAAAAGAGGAAGGCTGAGCTCTGAGGGTGAACAGGGACAGGAATATTAATTTCATTTATGCACCACCAGGCAATACAAACTGTAGTTGTGCAAGTTGATTATATTCTTCCCAAGGGCCCGGTATCTAGGTTTGTTTGTCCTCCTTCATTTGTTTTGGCAAGCAGCTCAAAAAGAAAATGGAGCATTTTAATCTTGCACCGTTTGCTGCGATATTCTTGTTACCAGTCTTTACTTTAGTAACGTTTAAGGACAGTTAAAAATACAAGAGGAACAAAAAAAAAAAAAAAGAGAAATCCAGAATATCAGAGTTTTACCAAGTAACAAAGACACAACTGTTTGGTTTTCTACAGGTAAAAAGGTTTATATAGATTTTGAAGCCTCTCAACATAGAATCTGTGTGTTTAGTAATGCTGAAAGAAGGTTACACACACAATGAATTGCATCAGATAATTTAAAAATCAATAGGATATAATTTTAACAAACATCCTAGAAAAAAAAAGATAAAAATGAGAATAATTGATTATGAAAAAAAACCAAAAAATATTTAATGTGGTTATAGGTGGTCAGATGGTATGGAAGTCATATTAGAAAAATGTAGTTAGTCGTTACAAAAATGTTATAGCAGTAAAATCAATTGAAATAGGAAATGGTTTGCTGAGAGGTTGATGAGCCACTAGTGAGAAAGGCTCAGAAACAGCCAAGTAGAAATTCATTTTTGTTTTCCTTTTATTTGTTTCTCATTTTCCCCAAGAGCTTCCCTTTGCTAGGCTTTTCAAGGAGCTCTTGGGAAAGGTGAGATGGGAGCTACATGGGAAACTCAGCTTTCCTCTGTCAAGTGACACAGTTTGTCCTCGTTCTCACAGTCGGGCAGAGAGAAGTGAGACCTTCTGGTGAATCCCATTTGAGTCATCCAGTCTAGGCTGTTGTTTATTTAAAGCTTTTACACAAACTTGGAAAAGAGTATGACATAGAGATAATACATTGTATTAATTGTTACTTAATTTTTCCAATTCCTACATGCCCCCAGCGATTGAAGACCTACCTAAAAGTATTGGATTTTTGTGCCGCCTGAATAGATAGAAAATCCCATTATTAAGCTTCAGAGTACTCTCCTGAATCTAGTCAACTCAAGTATCCACAAATTGTTATTTTATGTGCGTTTATACCTTTGGGGGAATCTCATCTTCAGTCTTTGACCAAATTTACCTAATAACTATCTCACCGTGCCACTTAAAGTTCAAGTATTTCCTCCAAGTTCAGCTTTATGTGGTTTACATAGCAAAGCTGAGGACCGAAATCGAGTCTGCCCTGCTCTTTGTGGGAACTTTGCCATTGTCTCTGAGATGTCACCAGCAGCATCTGCTCGCTGACAAACTATTTCTCCACTATATAATGTGCCACAATGTGGCAGTGTGCATCTACTGATGATCGGGTGCTCTCCGAGTCTGACATTTGGGCCTTGAGGAACACCACCATCACTTCGAAGACGTGGCAGGACCCTGTGGGAAAAGCCTGTTGTGAAAGAGCAGGGGGTTTGTTGTGGTGGGTCATGGGGGAAATCTGAGCCCTTCGTACAATAAAGATGCAGCCTGTTAACAAAAGGCACATTCAGGAAGTGGATAAAAGTGAAGTGGGCAGATCCGTACATTCAGAACAAAGCTTTACTTATTTTGTAAGGAGTTGTGGGGGATTAAAATATATTGGTGTGATCTTACTGACTGCAATAACTTGTTGATTGCTCCTCCCCAGAGAGAAGACCGAAATGATTCGGTCGTATATCCAGGAGGTGGTGCAGTACATCAAACGGGTATGTCAGACCGTGTGTTTACTTTTCATTTTGTGAAGTAAAATGTCTGCTTTCGTATTTTAGGTCATATTAAACTGCAGATTCTACTTTTCAATATAAAGATTCTATCATTTTTAGATTTTTAACAGATGCAGTGTAGACTTTTCTTCACATTCCAGTTAAAGGAAAACTGGAATTTCAGACAGATCTTGATTAATAGTTAATCAGTGTTTGGGGAATGGTACTAAGAGGGGCAGATTTTAATACAGTTATGATTTTATCTTTGAATATCCCGTGTTTATTAATGGAAAATGTACCCATTTTTTTTAATCGCCTTGCTGTCTCATTAATGCAAAGATTGAATAAGGAACTCTGAAAATCAATAAACATTAAATTGGAGAGTATATTGTAACCTTAATTACATTTGTACAGTTACTGAAATGCAAAAAACATTCTATGGTCTCTGTAAATACAAATCAAAGAATTCCATTACAGATTTAGCTTTTCTGAAGCTATAGGTGTTTTACACTGGGCTGAAAGTATGCACCACAGTGTTCTGATGTGTGAAATCACTATGAAACCTACACCACTATTGAATTTTCTCTTAATTTCAGGGTAGAGATAGTCCAGTTCAAAAGTTGGCCTGTTTTTGCTCACAGAGGCCTTGATTCAGGAGGCAACGAGCAAATGAAGTGTGCTTACTTCCTGTTGGAGTCAGGCACACGTTCGACAGCTTTATTAAATTGGGCCCAAAATTTATCAGCATGTTCATTTAGGACACTAGAATGCAAATCCTCTTCTTCTGGGAAGAGGGTCCATCTCACACAGCTGAAACAATGAAAGCTAAAGCAAAATAATGTTATTTTTAAAAATGCATTGTGCTTTTAATAGCATTAGAAGTCAACAAAAAGTCCTAAGACATTTCTGATTCTAAATCCCCTCTGTGAAATCTGAGATATATTGTCCACATGCAACTGTTAGAACAGTTGTGCTCAGGGATGCTTGTGACAATGGTGTATAAATTTATATTAGAATTATTCATAGGTTTGATTATAACATTTTAATTTTGATGGATGAAAGATTCGTTGGGGAAGAGGCGGAAAACTGAGGATATGCAATCTCTGAAAAGAGATTCTCTACTGTCTTCTTACAGCTAGAAGATGCTCAGAGCAAAAGGCAGGAGAAACTTGTAGAAAAACACAAGGAGATTCGTCAGCAAATACTGGATGAAAAGCCTAAGGTAAAGTTTTTAAACATATGTTATACTGCTAAAAAATGTCCTTCAGGAAAGAAAGTGTTTTTGCAGCAGGTAGGCTGATGTTTAAACATGAGAAAGCCATTCATAACATCATAGCCATGATCTCTAATATTCAGGATGAAAATAGTCAAGTAGCAGCCTACTATGGAGCACCACTTCATGTCCAGATGTCATCTAATGGGGTTTGGGTTTTAGTACTCGTATTGATAAAAAGCTTTCAGTGTAAATGGTGGCTCTGACCAGCAGAGTGTGCCCTTCACTCTGTTGTGCTTTGGCAGGACAAAAACAAAACACAGTTTACATTGAAAAGAAAAAGAGATATCTTTTTAGCATGCTTGCCGCAGATATTTGTGATAACTGATGAGGATGTATTTTTGTGGAAAACAATGAGTGTTTTCGTAATAATGGTGCTTAATAGTCTACATTGCTGGCTGGATTTCCTCTATTTGATTTTATGCACTGCATCTGCACGTAATGTTCTGAAATACAGTTTTTGACCCTGAAGATTGCGGGCTGACTCTTGCTCCTCGTGAAGCTGGTGGTAGTTTTGCCATTGGCTTCAGTAGAGAAGGTCGAGAGTTCTCCACTTGTACGCAGTTTTCCTGTAGGAAGACCTATGGAACTATAATCAGACTGCTGTACGGAGGGAGACCTGTTTTCAGCAGAGCTCATATCCAAGTATGATCCTTCACAGCCCATTGTGTCATGTCTGCTTTCATTTATTCTGCACTTGCTCAAACGTCTGTTCTAGGCTTCACCTTTCATTTCTTCTCTGTGCCCACAGTCCTGCTGTTTCCGTGCGTGTGTTACAGTTTGAATTCTAGCACTGGGTGTCAGCTAATCAATGTTGTCGTGTCATTTCTGTGAAATATCCAGAGAATAAATTAGGCTAAGGTCTGAATAGCTGGGAGTTTACAATAGCTTGGAAAAATAGAAATGTTCGCATTTCTCATTTACCAGTCATCTTTTTAAAATCATGTTTATAAATAAGCTGAGACTTTTCAATGTTGTGGCATCTGGGTGTAAAGACTACGCATAATATTATGGTTTATATTTGGTGCTGTAGGATCATGAGCTTCCCAGGCACGTAAGCTAAAGAGACTGGAATTTAAATGCTGGATTTTTAAATTTCAAAGATTAATCTGCTAGTACTTCTAACACTGGCTTTTCACAAATACTTGGGCACTTGATTACTTCTCTGTGTCTGTGTCCTTTCTTCTTTTTTTTTTTTTTAATTTATTGATTTACTGAGAAGTAGCATAAAGCACTGAAAATTTGTCACTAAGGACTTGGGTTACGTTTTGAAAGATTGTGCTGGACCGGTATCCATCAGCTGTCCGTGTGCCAAGCGTTAGGTCATGGCACGGAGCAGCTCCAGACCCCTTGTCTTCCCCTGCACCTGGCCATCAGTTAAATCGACGCAGTGGTCAGCCCTCCTCAGTCCGCGCTCGCAATTTCTCCCGGGAAAACCCTCTGCAGTACCGTGTCTCACAGGGCCTGGCTGCAGGTTTTCTTTTTTTTTTCCTTTCCCACATACTGAAACGAGTAGACTTTGCTGAATTTATGATGGTGTGTGCTTCTTGCTGGCATGAGAGGATTTAGGCAAAACAGAATTACTTATTTTATTAAGTCTCTTTTTATGTTTTGCTTCATGTTCATATTTCATAACCATATTGGCTTCCTTAGTGGCAGGACATATGATATAAAATAGATCAAATGATTTCCCAGCTGAGAACCACCAATGTATTTTATGCAAACAGCAGCCTTTCTAGGGGCAGCTTTTTTAACAGGCTAGTCTCTCGTGCTCCAGTACTTAAACACCCACTCAAATTTATGCTAGCTGTATTAAAAGGGTTTTCTGGCAGTATCAACTCAACCCCTAAACAAAGAGTTTAATGTATTAAGAGGGAAAGAATTTTTAGTATTTTTACCAGTAATTCCTTTGGAGACAGATTTGCCATCATCATTCACTGTCGTTTGGTTATTTATTACTGACTCACAGTTCGTTGTGTTATGACTTTGTGCAAAAAGCTCTGTCATAGCCAGGAAGAATATCGTTTCACAAAGTGTTGCCAACAGACTGCCACACCAGTGAGTTTTCTGTGTGGGTTGTGGGGTTTTTTTTTTGAAGTATGAGTTTTCAGCTTCCTTCGTTGCTGTGTGTGTAGGTCACCAGAGGAAAATTTCTTTGAGTGCTGACTTTTTAGACAACGGCTTTTAAAAACTGTACAAACTGGATGCAAATTAGTTCCCTGTACTGGAGGCAGAGAGTTTGCTTTTTGTTTAAAGTATCGTGTGTTTAGATGAAATTACTTCACTCGAAACTGATTTACACCCTTAAGCTCTGCCTCTCCCTCATACATATAATTTCTTCTTAATGTTTGGGCGTGAGACTGTTTTGCAGCTCTCATTTGCAGGGCTATTGTGTAACAAAAAGCTTTTTTCTTTTCTCATATAAGATACTTCCTGAACTGATACTGTTAGGGAAAAGATTGGAAATAGTTCTTCTGCTTCTTCAGTGGTCCTGCTGAAATCAGAGTAGGCATTGGCTTTAATGGGCCCAAAATGTCATAGTGTATCCGTGTAAGTAGTGAGGATATCTTTATGACATACTAATCTCTGATGCTGTAGAAACTAGAAATTGAGTATTATCATCAAATCTGTGCGTGTGTGTATGGAAACAGGCCAACCACTCCCGTAAATGTGTTTGGAAAAGGAGACTGTCACCTAATTAAGAAGTCAAATACTGACTGACTCGAGATCAAAAAATTTCTAACTTGCCATTTTAGTGAAAGCACGGTGGAAACAAAGTTCAAATGCTTTCCTGCTGCTGTCTTTTTCCTAACAGCATCATTACCAAGCAAGGCCATATGTATTTGCTTTTCTCTCACTTCTTTTTTTTCCCTGATGTTATCTACTGGCAGCTTTATTATCAGCAACAGCTTGTATTTCTTTTATCCCCGATTCTGATTCTTTGTCTCCTCCTCTTAGTCATCGATACGCATTAAGCTTGCCCTGTCCTTATCTTCTTCCCCTTGGGCATGTCTTCTGCATGCTGTGGAGGCTACTGTAGAAACACAGCTCTTTGCACCACAGTACTGAATTCCATGCATTAGAGCAGTGTGTGATTTTAGAGTCTCCACTACACTGTATGTCTGGCACTCGTTATCTAAGCACAGAGCAGTGCATCGAGGACGGGCACAGTCATTGCATTTCAATTTCTTTGTCCCTGACAGCTTGTGCACCAAATGAAACATAAATCAAGAGCATTTCCTTCCCCCAACCCTTGCCTCCCATTTCATTGTAATTACAAAAATCAATACACATGAGACATGACAAGGAATTAATTATTTTTCTGAAAATCGACTCGGTTACAGTAAATAGACCCAAGCCTCCTCTAATTGAAATCAATGAGGCTTTTGTTATTCATTCACATGGGTCAGAGTTGCACTTAAATCTCAATATAAGAGCTGAGACTCCTGTGCTCTTGCAGTCAGCTCCTGCTCCCAGCCGCATTGACTGGGCCCTTTTGGCTTCAGTGGACCATATTTGTACAGCCTCCCCTGTCAAGGGAGATGTAGCTCATGTGGTTGCTCATTTTGTAGCCCATGTTCATGCTTCTGCTCACATCTACTCTACTGTTCACAACCACAGCTTAGCCAAGGCCTGCCAGAGGATATGGGCTCCTGTGGAGATGTGGGAAATGGCACTATTCAGAGTGAGGCTTTATCTGAGGGAAAAGGTGCAAAAGAGGCACCATAAGATGTGCAAACTTTCCTCCAGGTGTTGCATCTCTGTGGTCTTTCAAATGAATGAAGAGAATACAGCCTTAATGTATAAAATTCCTTTTTTCCCCTCAAAAAGTATAATGAAAACAATTTTTTAAGGTTATAAATCAGCTCTTGATAATGGAAAATAAAAGCATCTGATGTGTTCTCACTCACTTTCAAAGAACACACATTTATTATCTCGCAGTTTGACATGTGTTGTTAGTTGTACCCGATGGGAGTTGACACTTTTACATCCAATCAATAATTAATACTAGCGCTGCACCTGAAAAATTCATAGGGACATAAAATGATACATGTTCAAGTTATAGAAGAACTTAATGAGATGCTGATCATTTACAGCAGTAAGCCTCTCATAACCCCAGTGTCAGCTTTCCATTAGATAGGGCTGGGAAGGACCTCCAAGGTCCATCTTCTCAAGGCTAGTTGTTTTTACAAGCAATCACATATCATGTAAACCTATTAATGAAAAGTGCTCGACAATGACTCCTTCCTTCTGAGTGTTATTTAAGTGAAGATCTTTGAAAACCCAGTGAATGGTTTCAATAGATTTCAGATTGATGCGTCCTGATTTCTTAGAATATCCAAAAATACGTCGATCTTTGCGAAGATTACAGCTTGTCATGTGTGCTTTGGGTAAAACACTGTGGTCATCTTCGTGCAGATAACGTGGAGGTAAATGGAGCTGTACCTGACAATAGGGCCAGCAGAATCACCACTCTAGCTTTAGAAAGAAGTCAAATACAGCAAATGTATTTTACAGCCCTGTTAAATTTGATGTCAGTTAATCTCAGAGCTCAGAGCCACTCTATTAGCTCATCTGGAAGAGAGCAGCTCTTAGGAACTTTGATGACTATTCCAGTGGCCTTTCAGCTCACTGCATAATTCACAATAACAATGCACTGTCCACCACAATCCCTTTTTTATCCTTTACACCTCTGTAGGAAGCCAAACTGTCTTTTGGGCTAGCTGCACTTAATTCAAACCCTTCCCAGTGCATTCCAGTTCAACCACAGGCGACTATTCAAGAATTTCGGGGAAGGAGTTTGGAGAAAAGGTTATTTTAGTTTACTGAGTTTCATGGGACTTTGCGTTGGATGGATTTGGATTGATTGGGGGAAAGTTGCCCTCCTAAAGTAGTATTCAGACTCATTGCAAAAAGACATGAAAAAGAAGAGTTGATAGCCACTATAATACTTGAAAAGTCCTCCTTTTATTTTCTCCCTGTTTAGGTAAAAATTAATTTCTTCTGTTCGTTCATTCAATTTAAACGTTTCCAAAGTTTAAAAAGAAATCTCTCTTGAATCTGTGGCTGCTAAGCTAAAATGACTTATGGCATTATCTGCCAAAAAAACAGAGAATTAAGAGGATTGAAATAATTCACTGTTTGTTTCACTGTTCAGCTTTGGGTTTTGGTGCTTGTATATTCATCAGAGGGGAGTAATAAAATGCTTCTCTGCCTCATTAAATGGGCAATAGCATGGAGAAATGAATGGAATTTTCTTAGCCTCAGTGAACTACAAATATTTAAAAGGAATATTTAAAAAAAAAAGAAATAGACTGAGATTTCCAAATCTCCCTGTGACTTGATCTGGCATCTTCCCAATTCTGGACCAAAGCTTGCGTTTAAATGAAGGATGCAGTTTTCATGGACTATTCACTTGGGAAATCTTGGCACTTTGCTCAGCACCTCTCGGCACCAAGTCCTAAGTGACAATCAGCCTAATTATCTAATAAGCTTTGAGTAGCTTAAGCCCTGATGTTTCTTTAAATGTTCTATTAGTGCAATTGCTAAGCAGTCCCCAGTTGCAGAGTATTTTTTCAGGAAACGAGGGTTGTCTCTTTTTTTTCTTGTGTCTCCCAGTGGATAAACACTGCAGAATGCACTTCCAGCCTGTAAAATGAGTAGTAAACAATCTCACTTCACTCATTAGAATGACCTTTATCCTATGCCAGTTTTATACCAATAAAACTCCCGTAAGTTCTGTGAAGTGACTAGCTTACCACTAGCTCTGAGCTGAAAAGACTTCAGTCCAAATAACAGGATGCTGAAAGGATCATTTTCAATTAAGACTTTGCTTGCTTGCTTGTTTACATTTTTTCTTCATAAATCCACATTTTTAATGATTGTTTGTTTTTCCAGCAGAATAAATATTACAATGTGAGAAATGGGTATTGGGTCACAAAAGATACATCTAACAATTTGAGGTGATATGTATTGTGTTAATTAATTATCTTCCAGTGTTGATCTTGCACGTACACATATGTCTTGGGAACACTAACTTTCAAGTCAACAGTATTGCATTTCCAGTGTAAATATCCAAAATGCTTTTAAAATTTATTTTAATCAATTCGGATGTCACTTCCTATAAATAAAAGTGTCACAAACCCTTTACAAGAAGAATGTAAACATAAAGAGATATTTCAGTGAACAGGACATGAGGGAAAATATGAGAAGTTTAGATTGGAATTTATTGATAGAGGGTGATATTTTTCTTACATGATCATTCTACTGGAAATCAGAGAAAATCTTGGGTTTGATCTGGAGCTGCAAAAAAAAAGAGAAACCAATTATTTGAAAGGGCAAACTTTTTTTCAGTTTGTGCTAGTGTAAATCAAAAGGAACATTACGAAGCTAACGGAGTCGCTGGTGATTTAAACTGATGTGAGTGAAGGCAAGAGTATGGTCCATAATGGAGGTCATGCGGCTGACAGATTTGATTTGTGAAGGTTAGTGAGATTTTCCTGGATAATATTCTAATGAATAAGAACTGTGAGGGATTTTTTTAAAAAAAAGTAATTTCAGAATCCAGCTGCCCTCTGTGGGGGGGAAAAAAGGGCACAAATCTGAGAAATCTTCCTGAAAATAAAGAAACCTCACTCATTTTTTTTCTAATTTGCACAAATAAATCTCAGATAAGCACATGGCTCATGTCTCAGCCCACTGTGGTTAATTATTTATTTAGCCTTCCTGGTACACATAAGAAAGATGAGATCTGAAGTAGAGCTCAGATCGTCCTGCGTTCCCAGCTGTTGTCCAGCTTTGCGTGGTACAGCCCAGCCACTGAGAGTCCCCACCACTCAGAAACTCCCACTTGGCTGGAGAGACAGCGAAGGTAACTCCGTATACCCAAATTCAGAAGCAGCATCCCCCAGATTCCCTCCTCTCCTCAGTAGAAGGTACAGCTGCACCCAAAACAGTCCAGTCTTGGGACAGCACAGAGGTGCCTCTTTGAGAGACCTCTTCCAGATTTTGGAGAGGCATCCAGCTTTGCATCCACCAACGGCCACAGCAGCTCAGGCCAGTGTATGGCATCCATACTGCCCACATCCTGGGCAAGCTGCATGTCTTTACTACCCTTGCTGGCTTCTGTAATATCATGGAGGTGTTGGATGGGAGGGCAGATTAGCCAAACTGGGTATGAATAATAAGCTATAAATGTGTCATTATTTACCATTATGCAGATAAAAATATGCATGTCCTCAATTCATAACGGACTGCTGCAATGATGATCCATCAAAATGACAGAACAGACCGTGTTTTCTTGCAGTTGGTTCTGTTGTTTCACAACACTATCATGTGCAAATAAACCCACTTGTTAAAAGCAAGAAAATTACTTGCATTTGTACAGTAACTGATTTTACAATACTGCACTGTTACTCCAATTCTCTTATGTGCTTAATTTGAGTTAGAAAGCAGTTCAATTAAAGGGAGGAAAAGGAAGTCATAAATTGCCATAAAAATTATCATCTGTGTAATAAACATCGAAAAATAAAAATTATCTTTTCTCCCTTTGTAACTTAAATCACTAAAGTAGACCTAACTTCTAATTTTAAGATTTGTGAATAGTTAATCCTTCTCAAAACAAGTGAACTTCCTATGCAGAGAAGATCCCAGTGTGTTTTATCACAGATTGAAGAGAAAACTGGAAAAAAAGGATGTGAAAAATAAATATATAGCTGCTTTCTGCAAAGTCAAGTTCAAGACAGTAACATCATAGAGAAAGCATGTTGTTTCTGCAGAAGATGCTCCTCTGTGCTGAAGGTGGATAAGGATAACAAGAAAATAGCAACCTAGAGTGAACAGTGTTAACATTAAAAGGCCCCTTATCTGTTCTGTGTAACCTCTCAAAGTGCTTTCATCTGCACTGTCCTATTCTCTGCTCAACCGTAGAGCACATCTGTTGGGGTTAAAGCACAGTGCCAGGTGTCACTCGGTTACCTGCGCCCCTGTGCCCCACTCCTGCATCCCTTTGGTTCAGCTTTTATTGCTTCTTCCGCAGCAAAAATTTCCCAAAGGGTGGCCAGGTGGCGAGCAAGCTGCAAGGCAGCAAGTGCCTCCGAGAAAAAACAGCACAAAACTAACTGGTGTTAACGTTATTATCTCTGAAGAAAAAAAAAAAAAAAAAACCCACACAACTGAAAATGATGTGAAAAAGTTTAAGAGGCCAGGGACTGCAAACGTTTTGCATCAGGGTGTTTAGCTTAGACTATGCGATATTTAAACCTGACGAGAGAAGTCCCTGCTAGGAAAATAATTGTGATTCTGCAAAGAGAAGTGCTTTGCATGCTAAATCTAAGTGAGCAACGGGGCATCAACAAGCTGTTGACTCCCCTTCACCTTTTCGTGAGCTAGTATAGTACTCTGTGAAAATACATTATAAAACATAAGCTAAATTATGCATGGCGTGTACATAGATAGTATATATTGAAATGCACGGTAGCGTGCACACAGACACTTCAAATTTAGTGTTTTATGTAGCATCTGACACCCATGCTCATCACTCTAAGTCAGAGTCAGATTGAACAAGGAACGCCACAGAAGGAGAACCATATTCTCTTCAACAACTGCATTCATCATTGAGCATCAGCAGCAACGTGTTTGTTAATTATCAGACCTTCAATGCAACGTGACAAATGACAAGAGATTCCGTTTGACACAGCTAATGGAAAAATGCTCAAAGAAATATTAATGCTTAGTACGTGAACTCATTAGAGAGTTGTTTTAAAATGCATGAAATGGGGAAAATATACGTTCTTTAATGAACAGAGAAATAGAGTCATTGGTCCTGCAAAGATTGTAGTAAGTGAAGAGCTTTGTAAATGCAAGTCTTTTGTTAAGAGAGTGCTTATGTCTTTGTGCAGCATCAGTCTGCAGAGCGGAGCCACTCGTGACGATCACGCTGCGGTTCTGCCAACGAGGCAGTCGTGCGCGTTGCCCTACGCGTTACAGATGCGGGTTGCTTTTATTACTGCACTCCTGACAAGATGGGTGCTGAATTTATCTTACAGTGGGACACTTCAGGATGATAAATACGCTAGTAGAAAGGGTAACAAATAACAAAAGTAGTGTGAGAGTTTCAAAAGTATACACGGATTTAAAGGTATATTTAGAAATCCTAATTCTGGAGGGTTTTTTGTTTTAGAAACAACAATTTCTGCAACAAGAAAATGTTGTTTTGAGATGCAGTAGCTTTCCCAGGGGTTTAAGAGTACTGAGCTTGGTAGGGGTAGAAACCCCTGTACATCCAGAAGTGAGAGAAAGTGCACTGCCATCCGTGGTGGCAGAGAAACCAGCCTCTCAGCCACATTTCGGCGTGGACTTCCCATGCTACGTGGGTGCAGCCTTCAGTGGTCTGTCAGCCCTCCTTAGTCAGTAGCAGAATAGCTGAGAAAGACGTTCCCTGGAAAGATTGCTTTTCATTAAATTTCTCCTGTGACTCATTTCCAACAAATCAGCGTTTTCTGACAGTAGTTGCATATAATTGCAATAGTTGCATAATGCAGTGGTTGTGGCTGATGATAGCGTATAGGGTTGACTATAGTGACTCAGTACGTTTCCTGTTATTCAGCCGTTGTTTGGAAGGAGGTTCTTGCCAAGAGATTGTGGAGTGTGACTAAGCACGTAAACTACCGCTATGAACTTGGAAACGATCTCTTTTATGGAGTCCTAGAGATTTCTAAGCTTTGTATGGAATAAGTGGATGTGTGCAGGAAGGCGAAGCCTAATCTGGAGGTGGTTAGATACAGAGCCCGGCTCAAGGATGGTCAAGGCAAAGTTCTAAACTCTTATAATACTGGCTTTTCCAAGTGAGTAGTGGGTCCAGAGAGTGCAGGAAAATGGTCACGAGGATGGTGAAAGTTGACAATTTTTAGTTCTTTTTTTCCTACCTAAAAATATGAAAGAAAAATCAGAGTTTTGATGTTCACCTGATGGAAATTTTTCTGTTTCAAACCTACTGAATATGGGACAGGAAGTCTCAGTCCTGGTTCATTCTGTTCACTTCACAACTCTCCAGGTTGGCCTCTGGTGTACAGAAATGATTGGACATTCACTGAAGAGAAAAGGGTTATGAGCATACCATACCTTACTAGTAATGGTAGAAGGTATTGTTCTTTTATTTTTTTCCTGTCTTTTATTTCTCCACTTTCCCACTTCCTCAGTTTTACCTGCGCTCCTGCTTGTCCTTCTCTGTGTTTTATTGAAATTCTTTTCACAGTGTGTAATTTCTTCCTTCTTCCTTTACTTAATTTCTTTTCTTATACTCCTTCCTCCCTCTTCCTCTTTTGCTGTCACTTGCTGCTATTAAATTGCAAAGAGTATGTACAAGTACTTGTAGGAATAGGGTTTCTTTGAGATTAAAGGACACGTTTGAAGAAGCCTGAAGAGAAGAGATGCTAAAGAGCTGATATGATATGGTTTGCATACCTGTGAGCTTGACTGTGTATGTGGAACATGTTCCAGAGTCTTCCATCAGACTAAAGATATGATACACAAGTTCCAAAGATGTGTAAAATATCATCATTCATAAGCACCCCAAAACTGGTGAAATAGGAAGAGTAATATTTAAAGTGAAAGCAATGAAAAAAAACTCAACCAAAACTAGAAGTCGTCAACAGAAAAAAAAATGTGATAGTGAGCCTAAAAAATTCAGATTCAAGCTTGAGAACTAGTGAAGACTTGAGGGAGGAAATGAGAAATATAGATTAAAGGATCTTTACTGGGAAACGAAATATAGATTCTAGACTCATTCTCAATTATTACGATTTTCATTTTATATCCTGTCCAACACAGTAAAAAAATGCAACGGAATTGCACCTATCAAAGTGGCAATCTTGACTTCTCTGTTCGGAAGTCTGTGAGTTGAAAGACCACTGGGCTTTATTCTGACAAGCAGTTTAATGACTCCAAGTTTATGCAGCAGCATACAGCACGTCCATTTCTGCAACCCATAGGCTGCTGCACCTTATGGCTCCCGCTTGAGTTCTCACTGATGATGTTCTGCTGGTGTAGTTACAGTGGCACGATGAGGAAATGGGCAATTATAGCCTTGCTTTGGAGATCAAGGCCAAGGAGCGATGGAGGATTAGATGTGGATTGCTTAGCACTTGTGATAATCGCTGTCCCTGACATGGAGATTAGTGGCACGTTTTGTATAAGGAGAAGGGCTGCTGGAACAGTGTGTAGGTGGGCATGAGCAGCACAGGATTGATGACAATGGAGAGCTGGGCAGCGCTGCACTCGGTGTGCTATGTGTGTCAAGCTAATAAGAGAAATTACCAATAATTTGTCAGTTGTTCTGGATTCTCTGTTGTGTTCAGCCCACTTTGTCAAGTTTTGCATGCATTATTTCACATTTCAAATGCTGGAGCAAATGCAAAGGAAACTATTTGTTAACTACAAACATATTTCTAGAATGGGAGTCTAAAGAACAGGTATATTCTGTTTAGCTGTGCAGCCTAGCAGTGTGGAAATAGATTTTTTTTTTTGGTAAACCCTACCCAAAACATGGGTCCAATACATCTAGAAGTTGAATTTGTGAAGTAGTGTCATGTAGGGCAGAGGGAAGTGATCCGCTTACGGCCATGCCCGTATCATCTCCCTCACTCTCCCTCTTTCGCTCCTTAAATATTCCAATTGTAGCAGAACAGTAGTAGCTCCAGAAACACTGAGCTGCCTAATCCACATCACTCCATGTCAGAGTGGGGAGTGCACAGAGGGGATTGAATCTTGTTAGGCCAAGCACAAGCTGAATATCCTGAACACAGAAGTATCAAGGAAAGGCTCATAGCATGGATTTCCCTCCTTTCCTTGTGAATAGCCCACTTACCATCTTCATTGCTGTGCTTTTGGTTGGAAGGGCCAAACAGAGATAAGGTTTTGAGGTTAAAAACTTTATTGTCATTGAATACAAAATGAAAACTTTTTCGGTTATGTTTTCTGCGTGAATAAATCTAAACATTTTTATATCAAAATCCTTCCCTATGTTTGAGGTTTTTTTCTGTTTGGATCCTGATCAGCTATTTACACAGTCTTATTCATTGTTCAAAGACAGTTTGCAGTAATATTCTACATTTCCCTTGATTTCTTTCACTCTTTTCTTAAAGCAAAGGCGACTGCTGACAAGCAATTATACACCAGTTCTAGTGAAACAAACAACCTTGATTTATAAATCAAGGAATCCTACTAAACCTTGCTTGGCAACGGGAACAGACCTCAATTAAGATGACATAAAACCAGGAAAGCTAATTTCTGTGATACGGTAACATTAACCACTCTCTTTTTGCAAAACGTGCTCTGCAAATACATATCATAGAACAAACGCTTACACTAACATACAGATATCCTATAGCAGAACACAGCAGTAGTTATTTTATAATGCATCCGTGATAGCCAGTTACACTGAGGTCCACATCTTCAAAGCTGTGGACCTACCATCACTGTAGGTAACCTACGTATAACTTAAACGTATGTTTAAGGGTGTGGAGCATCTCCCTTATGAGGAAAGGCTGAGGGAGCTGGGTCTCTTTAGCTTGGAGAAGAGGAGACTGAGGGGGGACCTCATTAATGTTTATAAATATGTAAAGAGTGACTGTCATGAGGATGGAGCCAGGCTCTTCTCACTGCCATCCAATGATAGGACAAGGGGAAATGGATCTAAGCTGGAACATAGGAGGTTCCGCTTAAACATGAGGAAGAACTTCTTCCCAGTAAGGGTAACAGAACACTGGGACAGGCTGCCCAGAGAGGTTGTGGAGTCTCCTTCTCTGGAGATGTTCAAAACCCGCCTGGACGCCTTCTTGTGTGATCTGATCTAGGTGGTCCTGCTCAGGCAGGGGGATTGGACTAGATGATCCTTTGAGGTCCCTTCCAATCCCTAACACTCTGTGATTCTGTGATTCTATGTAAATTGCTCCTGACAGATGCTTGGGCTGGAGCAGACTGTGTCCCAGCCCCGCGTTTCTGAGGTACGGAATGGGCCCACGCGTTTGTGAGCTGAGAGTGCGATTCCTGGTCCGCTACAGGGAAAATCAGATTGTCTGCACCCTGCATCTTCTGAACATTAACAAATGAAGCATTGCTTATGAGCCAGGCCGTTACCTGTAACCTCACTAACCCCCTCCCAGCAAGTGGGAATTTTAGTCAAAGGGAAATTAAAAGGAGTTTTTGCATGGATCAGATATAGTCCATTTATTTATATTGATGAATATATGTGTGTGTGTATATATGATGGTAAATATTTGATTATGTATGCATCTGCATGCATGCTGACTAGATATATTATGAACATGCATATGCTATGTTTGTAGAGATTAGTTTGATAGACACAATTTGGATGCATCTGTTAAATTACAGTTATTCACAGCCTTGCAGGATGCAAAATACATTATTATAGAAATGTATTAGTGATTTTAAAACTGGCATGATCACCTTTCTGTTAATTACAGTCTGTTTCAAGCCTCAATTCTTTGTCTGTAAAACTGCCTGCTTAATATTCTGGTTCTCTTCTGGAAAGACAATAAGTGGGGAAACAAATTTCTCCACTCAGTGGGAGCTTTCCTTGGCAGGAAACGCAGCAAAATGGCCTGAAGAAAGGGACCTCGAGCAATGAGTTGATGGGAGTTAAAGGTGTAATGCCACATTGATCTGGTTTGATGAACCCGAGAGAAGGCAACAGACAGCAGAGAACATCAGTGCATGCTTTCACAGCTTAGGAAGGAGCCTGTGCTTGAACGTGGCCAGGGTAGCAGCTGATTAGTGATTCAGAAGACCTGTCTCCTTCCTTTCACTCCATAGAAAACAGAACCCTAACTACCTAGCTCCAGTGCCTACGTTAGACAACATGAATTACCGTCATCCCCGCTGTATGTATCCCCATATCTGTATGGCACTTGCCTAATGCTCCTGAATTATGTTAGGGATTTGTTAGGTTAAGCACATTTGAGATTGAGAAGTTTAGATAATAAGGGGTATATAAATGCAAATTAGATAGTAAATATAGGAGAAAGTCATGAAAAGAGGGTTTCATTGAGAATTAGCTGCTGGATAAATTCTCTTTTCAGCAATCTCAGTGTAAACTGCAGTGAGTGTTCCCTCCAAGGAGAGAGTCTCTGCAGCGCTTAAGCAAATACCTGTTTCTGAATGCTCTCATACGGAGATGGATTGGCAGGGGAGAAGACAAGTGAAGTATCAAAATGTCATCATGCATTCATTATGTTCATGACTTCCCAATTAACGCATAGACTTTCTCCTCTTAATGGAATAAATCTGTATCTCTAGAGCTACATAAACCATACTGCGTAACACTGGCTTCTCAAGTGTTCATTTTTTCACTCCTGTTTATTGTGAATGCCTAATTTGATAGCTTGAAAATAAATGTTCTCTTCCTTCCAATCACATTCCGTTCCCGTTTTCCTAATTGGAAATGGTATTTTTAATTTGCTTTCATGTTTATTAATCTGGCATTCCTGCTTCCTGGGATTATCTAGATGCCCTGACCTCCCTACCTGCCGTGTCTGGTGTGGGAGATAGGGAAAGCTCTTTGAGAACTTCTTGAAAAGAGAAGACTTCAGGGGGACCTAATAGCTGCCTTCCAATACCTGAAGGGAACTTACAGGAAGGCTGGGGAGGGACTTTTTACAAGAGTGTCCACTGATAGGACAAGGGGAAATGGGTTTAAGTTGAAGGAGAACAGATTTAGATTAGATTTTAGGAAGAAATTCTTCAGTACGAGGGTGGTAAGACTTTGGCATAAATTGCCCAGAGAAGTGGTGGATGCCCCCTCCCTGAAGGTGTTCAAGGCCAGGTTGGACGGAGCCTTGAGTGGCCTGATCTAGTTGAGAGGCGTCCCTGCCCATGACAGGGAGGTTGGATTAGAAGATCTCTGAGGTCCCTTCCAGCCTGTGCCATTCTATGATTCTATGATTCTTGTAAGTTCAGATTAATAGTGATAGTTTCATAGTTTGACATTCTTTATTATGTTGATCCTTACTGTAATGAAACACATTTTCTGTTTCTGTATTGAGTTTCTTTCTGCTATATTCTGATAGTCAATTTTTTGCTCATGCAGACAAGATGTACTGGACTTCCTACTGCCCTAATTATGTAATTACTGTATATCCACCATAACTTGCTTATTCATATAGTTGTGTAAGTACATTTACAGGCTAATTGAGATCCTTTAGTGATTTGAACTCCTGCATTTTTCTTTGATTTTTCTCTTTTGCTGAAGGACTGTGCCCTAACATTTTTAATCTTCTTTACACAGAAAGTACAAAAGCTTCGTAATGATCACCTTGACTGCTAATGCTGCTGTCGTCAGTGCTTGTCTAGTTAGCCCCTTCCCAGGCCCGTTGCAGTAAGATTCATTCACAGATTGTTGTGTCATAAAGAAATTATGTTACTTTCTAGCTCACAACAATACAGAAAATTGTTGCATTTAGAGTTGATGACATATTGTGAAAAAATTCTCGCAACATCTTGTGCTGGTTTGTTGGGTTTATTGTCTGCCTTGCTTGCAGAGTTACTCACTATGCAGAGGGCACTTATGGATGTCCTTTCTGTGGTGACTTACTGATTGTTTTCCTGATGGTAAATGGCTTTGCTCAGCTTCCACTAAAAGCAATGTTCTCCAGTAAGTTTTATGATGGCTTTTCAGGTCAAGGCTTCTGTTTCTCCTTCAGATATCTGTGCAGAGTTATTGTCTGATGCATAAGCCTGTGACAACACTCAATATTAATAATACAGCATGTGAAATGATAAGTGTATTGTTCATGCAACATGAATAGTGACAACTTGCCCTTCGGTTTTATATGAAAAGCTGCTTTCAGAGCATTAATTGATCCCACTTCATCTACTGCCTTACTAGATTCATATTTCCCTGAGGAGGTATCTCAGTTAGGATCATCTGTACTAGCCTGTATTCTGCGCAATATACTATTATTGTGACACATGAACAAGAAATTACCCTTATTTAATACTCCCATTTTCCCTCTTATGACTTTCCTATCAGTAGACACAGGAGTCCTCAATGTCCCTCAGCTGGCCCTCTCAATCCTATTTGCAGCTATTAATGCTCTTCCTGTTTAGCCTGTCACTCACACTTGAGTCCTTCAGAAGTAAAACTGAACATAATTTTCCTAAGAGTGCAGGCTGCAGTACTGGATCATTAGTTACTACAAGGGTGGCTCGAGAGACACCAGCTATCAGGGGAGCCTTCCCACGGCACAAACCATATTGCTCATCAGGCTTCCCGTCACACCTCAGGAGGAAAAAAAGCAATATCCGGCAGCAATTACACGTTATATATTTCTTACTCGTTTCACATAATAGCTTTAAAAAATGTTTTAAATACTTAGCAGCTACCGTTCTAGTTATGTGTGGTTTTAATATGCAGTTAGATGTAGGTTTTTGAGGCATTCTTTGCTGCGTAAACATGTCAATTTGTAAAGAAACAACATTTCTAACACATCTTTTAACTGCCTCTTAACCCACCATTTAATCATGTCCCTCTCTTTCTTTCTCTGAATGTCTGTTGTACTTCCTTCTTTGCTTGGTGCGGAATACTATATTGGAAGATACACCAAAATGTTGTCTTTGACCTCCCCGTGACTCTTTAATTCCACTGAAATGGCTTACTTTTTTGTTGTCATTTCTGTTATTTTTATCCACCAGTGAAAAACTAGGATTCGGTTCCTTGGAGGTGACATTTGGGGATTATTTCTGTAGAGCTACGTTCAGTTATGGCATTAATCCATAGAAATGTTGCATGTTAATATTTGGGATCAGTTTGTGGCCTGAATAGAAAGTAACCCTTCTTGAAGGCTATCAAGTGAAGAACCTGAGCAGAATGTGATGGGTTCCCTTTGTGTTTGTTTTACCTGTTTTGTAGACATTCCTTTTCCAATGCATTTTCTTCAAGAATTTTCTGTCCCTAGTTTGCACTTTGTCAGGACATTCAGCCAGAGGCATCAGGCAGTCACGGTGCAGCAGTGAAGCTCAGCGTTGCTGTTTGTGTACCTCCGTCTCATTCACAGCTCGAATCAGCCTGAGCTTTCCCTGGATCTTAGCCCATCAGATGAAGCAGTTTCTCCTCTCCGCTGCCAAAAGCGAGGCTTTCCCAGTTTCCATTTTTTCCGTGTTCTTCCCCAATTTGTACTTTTTCATTGCCAAGCTTTCTTGGCAATTCAAGATAAAGTGAGGTTGAATAGTCTTTCTCTGTTGTTGCGAAAGACGGGCCCTGTTAAGTGGTTTGGTTTTGCCTCCGTCAAAATTTAGCAGCAGAAAAATTCGAATAGTTTTCAGGGTGTTCTTGACTATCACAGATGGTACTTCTTGCTGTCCAGGAGACATCTGTACAGGCGATGCTGGTTTCTCAAATAACGGTAATGAAGACTTCAGACACACAGGAGGTGCCCACGGGACAAGTAATGTGAATAATGAAAAGCTGCTAGAACGAGATGACTTGGATAAACAGCTCCTAAGTGGCAACGTTTGCTTCTGTTTTTTTCTATTTTTACATAGAATAGTGGATAGCTTTTTTAATTTCTTTGGAGATGGACGTTTTTGTTATTTTACTATAAATTACTGATTAAGATCATTAACGTTCAAGCTGGTATCCCGTCTTTTTAATATATGAGATATTATTGAACTTTCATAGTTACTGTTTTAGGCTACTGTACTTTAAAAACATCCAAGACATTAAATCAAGGTTTGGGGTCTTTTTAGAATAGTTGGATAGTTGGTCTTATTTAGACTGAGAATTTGATTTCTTAGCACATATCCTTAACCCTATGGTGTGTAGTTCACCACGTAGATCATTATGTGCTCAGAAGATTGCATATGGCACTTCATTTTCCTAATGAATCGATTGTAGCGTACAGACCTTTACAGTTGCTAAATAGATAAAGGTAAAATTATAAACACAAATGCCATCTTTGAAATACTTCAGTGAGTTATGCCCTTTTGAAAATGTTACCTATAATGACATCCAGATGTCTACACGTAGTGTTATCCTGTATATCTTGCTGGATGTTGAATATTCACCCTTTTTGTTGTCTGAGGTTCATCTGGTGCCATAAAGAACAGCTAACTGTAGGCTGTAATTATTCCATTGTGCATTTCCGAGAGGTCTTGTTTAATTTTATTTAGTGACTGAAAACATGCCACGCTTTCTTTTTTTTCCCCTTTTTTTTGGGTTGGGACATTCCTCTTTACTGGGGCATTGATAGCCATCATCAGTGTCTTTGAAGAAAATTATTGTTACTTAGCTTGGTGTTCTGTACCAGTTATTCTTTCGGCATCCTTTCTTGAATATAATTACTAATATATCATTAGAGAGATTAACTTTCAGCATTAAGGTAATACTTCACTTCCTTGTGGTTTTTTTGGGTCTCTGTCACTACACATACATGGAAGTGTAGTGTGCTCTGCAGATCATTTGTTAAAGTTTAATGCTGCTGCTAACAAGCAGTACAAAAGAGTACTGTTACCCTGGGAATATTTCATCCCTTTCACCTTTTTCTATTTTTGTGTGGATTCGTGCAAATGAGAGGAATAACAATTCAAGAACTGACCGAGTGGGATGCTCTCTTTGCATTTCCTCCATTTTCAAGACTTTTATCTTTCCACATTCCTGCACTGTTTTAATTGAGTTAAATTAAATGAATTAGAGAGGCCATGATGTAATGTAACTGAAGAATACTTCAAGGGCAATAGGTGCAAAACCAGAGGCAAGACTCAGCTCATCTCAATTTTGATATCTACAAGAAACCTCTGTGCCTGTGCAAGTCCTCAAGTCCTTTGAGAGTTGTGCTAGGAAGCAATTCACCTAACCCATTTTATATGCCTGCTCTACAAGAAGATTTACATAGAACTCGTAGACACTTCAATAGGACCTATGACATATATTTTGATTAAAAATTATACTGAGTGTGTGGGGTTTAAATGGTGTCAGCAGAACCAGCTCAAACCTCTCTAATTAAGGAGACAGGCATTGCATTTCTTAAGCAAAGGATGAATTGAGATTAACTCCTCTGACAGGTGTGAAACTTCCTTGAGGTACATGAAAATTAATATGGGATGTTCTCAAATTTACTGCACGTAATTTTTGTCTGCGAAATGAATCTTTTTAGAAGAACACTTCTTGGGTTTTAGATTATCTGTTACAGAAGATTTTTAAATGACTCTTTAAAACAAACAAACAAAAGTGATTTATCCTAGCTATTTGTTTATCTCTAAATGAGTTTAGTAACACTAAGTTGCAGTACTTTCAAACTTTTCTGTAAATGCCACTAGTGTCTTGTACAAAGACTCTATGATCCCAGCCATCCTCTTTCCAAACAGCCACCTGTATCTACCCATGGCCTATGAATTGAGGCACAATGTGTGTCCTCAGGGAATTTCCTTTCTTTGAAAATGGATGGACAGCAAGCAAATGAAACAGCATCTTTGCTCAGGTAGCCTAAGGTTTTAATCCTGTATAAAAAAAAAAAATGACAGAAGGCAAATGTTTAAAAAAATATAGTTCTATTAGAATATATTTTTCAGCTTCCAGTGAAAATGAAACATCAAGAATAGAAGGAAGAAAACTGTAGGAAATATATGAGAGAACAAGGATATGGACAGTTTGCAGGTGGTGTTGTGGAAGGGGATGCTTAGAGATGCAGGAAGATGATGAAAGGAGGTGTATTTAGCTGTTTAGCCTAAAACATGTAGCGTAGCCTAGCAATACAAAGCAGTGCAAATAGGCTCTGAGTGTTTTATACTATTCCAGAGCAGCTTAAATTAGCCCAGACATACTGGTGAATCTTAAGTTAAAGATTAAATGAGACTTAAGACTTACATTGTATGCCTTCAAATCAAAGGAATAGTAATTAGTACCGTTCTGTGTAAATTCCTCATTTTATGTTTGTATACGGCATATTTAATAACAACCACTAAGGGAAAATGAAAACAGTTAAGATTGCATGTTTTAAACTTGCATTTCTTTAATTCAGAACTGTTCAAAGCAAAACTTTACAAGAGAAATTCAGACCTTAATGATGCGCTTTAATTAAAGTCCACCATGTTAAAGAGTGAAATTTGACATTCTAGTAACTGTTTGTCTATGGAAACAAGTGAATTTTACATTGCCTACCATCAGCTGAAGTAAATAACTTCAGCTGATGGTACGCAATGTATTTTTAAGACTTACTATGGGAAGAATTATACCATTTGCACAAAAAACTCTTTGATATATTGGTGTGTATCCTGACAGCCAGCCAGAGGCTCGTGCTACAGATGTACGTTTTATCTGTTCACATCCGAGTTTTTCTGAGGGCCATTTCTGTTCCATACCTTCAGCAGGGAGCAGCTAAGTGTTTTGATCATTCAGATGTCTCATTACCTTTCAAAAATTACTATGATTCTGAATCTAAGAAATCTGAAGAGTGACTATTTAAGTAAGAAAGAGTAGGTTTTATTGTAAAGAAGAAAGATATGTCATATTTCATCTGTCTTTTTGCTTGTGTGAACAACTTAAAACAAGGTATACATCCAAGTTTTGCTTTCTTGTTTTGCTTTTTAATGCAATAAGAACAAAAGTTGGATTTCTGTTGCTCTAGTGTCTCCTTAGCCTTCAAAAACAGTTGAAGCAGCTTTTACATAGAAAAAAAGAAACTCAGAAAGATTTCAACTGCCATTGCTGCCCATCCATGGCAAATGAGGCGGTATCGCTTTACTGACAAAGCAAAGAGAAAGGATGGGATGTAAAAGAATAAAATGGCACGTTCTCTTGGTCACAGTCTTCAGAGAGCAGTGAGAGTTGCCAAGCAGAGTAAGGCCATCCCTGGGAAGAGCACACAGCATTGGGCAGCACTGGGACCCGGCACAGGTGCCCCCGTGCGCTGCTCGCTGGCCGTGCCCGGGCACAGATTAATGTCTTTCCCCTTTGCTTATGAGGACGAGTGTTAACTGCCTTCCCTGAGCAGAGTTTCGCAGAGATGAGACATCACCCCAGATCACAGCTGGTGGTAAATGACAAGGTGTGAAGAGGGGAGGGAAGCATTTTCTAGCTGGGTGATTAAGGTGAAAGCTGCCTGGCACTCGCGCGTCGAGGGAAGCAGTCACAGTGCTTTTAAGTCCCCAGGAACAGCTTCAAAGACAGCAGAGAGACCAAACAAGAGGGACCCTAAAGTACTGCATATGACTTAGAAATCGTACATAGGTGAAAATACATGGTAGACAGACCATGTTTTTTAATTCTGGAATTTATTCTTTAACCACTTTGGAGAGAGGAAAAAACTCTGTGCTTTTCAGTCTGTGTTGATCTTCCTCACTTACCTTCATCCTTTACTGTCCTTTAGGTTTTCAGGTTTTTTTGTAGACTCACTGAACTATACTCTTCTCCAAGCACGTGCTTCTGGAGGCTGGTTTTGACTGTGTTGTTCTTCTACTTTCAGCCATTTCCAAATCGGGAACGGTTTGAAATTCCTGCTACTTGGCTATGGGACTTGGGACACTTCTTTTTCTTTTGGCTGACTCTTCATTAGAACCCTAAAAGCACATCTAAACATGTGGTCAAGAGTGCAGTTCTGAAAAGAGCTGGCATCAGGCTTGACAGCTTTGAAGCAATTGATCATTTGAGTTAATAATTGGTGAATAGTTCTGTTTAGCTCCAGTATGATTAACGGAGTGATGCCACGAAGTATATGCCCAAGCAAAGGTTTTGGATACCATAAATTTTTTTGCTCCTATGTCTTAATTTAGATATTCCACGTGGCACTTTAAAATAAAGAATTCTCCAGTGCACCATTATGGAAACAGAGTTTCTCTTGGTCTTTGGCCAGTATTATATTACGTGATCACTTCTACGGACATCTATTGTAGCCATTGCCTAGAAAAAGGAGTTCAGCCGTAATATATAGGTTGTGTACACTTTCAACAAAACTTTGAATATTTATATTTTCTAATTTATGGTGTGTGCTCTGTTCCTTAAATAAAGAGCTATCCTGAATATGATTCATCTAGCTCTTCCAAAAAACCAAAACAGAGCACTAACCCAAACAAAACTGTTCAATTGTATTACTATTCCTAGTTTACCCCAGTTCCATACTATTTAAGACATTTCTCCCTTTTGTGATTGCTTCGTGATTGTCTCAAAACACAGCTGAGTGGTAAAACTAGTAATATTTTCTGACATGCTCTGTGCCTCTGAGATTGTGATTGAAATACAATGTCTAATGCCTGTCAGGTAACCTCAAATTATCATTGCTGTCTTTATTCTGAACTCAAATATAGCAGATTGTAGCATGAACAGACAACCAGAACTCCAGTTTTGAATCCTAAATGCAGATGGGGCTGTAAGAATAAAAGGTTTCGTCTGCATCAGGTCTACAGCCAACAGTCTCCCATAGCTTTGTTAAAGATCAAGAGAAAGAATTCAAGTCTGCTACTTTAGTTTTGCCATTATTTTCTACAAATCACTGGGATAAAATTAAAACATCTTGAAATAATGATTCCACTCTTCCAAATTCAATAAATTTTTATCTAACCTACTTCCTTTGTTTTCTCCGTGATTAAAAATTAAATATTCCATGACTACAAAATTTGAAAAGAACATAAGGAGTGTGTATCTGCTGGGGAAATGCAACAGACTGTTTTCTTTTTCCTCTGTGTTCTCTAAACCAAAGCACTGCACCAACAGATGTTTTGTGTGCTAGTGATAATTGGAGTGAGGGAGTATTTGAGCTTTACTCATAATTTCTTCATACGTTACGGGCTTTCTTTTGCAGGATGCTGGGCACCTGCAACATCTCCACGTGTGTCCCCGCATCTCTTACTGCTGTATCTTGTCATTGGGTGGCAGAACCCCTCAAAAGCTGTCCTGGCCAGTTACAGACCTTGCTCTTGTTCCCCGTAAATGTGTCAGCATAGCTCATATGTAAACATTTAGCTACAATGCATACAAAGCAGTTGCAAATTACTGTTTGAAGGATCTAAAGAGCAAGGAAGTATGATTTTTACTAAATTTATCTATTCTCTTGAAGACAGACTTGCCAAAAGAAACCCTTTTTCTTCAAAGGATTGTTAACATAACCATAACAACATGTGTTTTCTATGAAAGAAAAATAATTTTTAAGTTGAGCCAAAGAGGAAAAAAAAAACTCAGTGGACTTGACAGCAAAAGGAACATCGGGATGTATCTTCTAACGAAGCATCTCTGTTTGCTTTGTTCTCATTTAAGGAGCCTCTCTTCAATTATGTTTGTTTTTCTGGGGCATCTTGCATAAAATCTGCAGGCTGTACCAAGAGCAATTCCCAAGCACAGCATAGTGTCATGAACACCTTTGCTTCTCTCCCACACAACAGCAAATTAAACAGACACTTTGCCTCGACTCCACAGACTTTTAAGTCAAAAAATAGTTAGACCCAGCAAAGGAGGAGGATGCTCTCTGCTAAGCAGCCCAGAGAGAGACTTATCCCAATTCACTGAGTCTGCGCTTTAGGACTAGGATGTGTTTCTTTTTCCACTGCACAGCACTAATGGATACAAGACATTGGAAGCTGTAATCAGACGCAGTGTCCAGCAACTCGAAAAGTAAGAACATGTACTTGTAAATAGCACTGTTGTTGCATGAAGGTCAGGTCATCTCCTGGTTCTTGGGACAGATCTCTGATTCTGCAAAGCTGTGGGAGCTTTGTTGTGGGTTGAGGGCAATATTCAACCTTGAATTTGTAATGGGGTCACTGGCTAAAACAGGCTTTCTGCTCTGCATTTGGTGCCTGTAATTGAAGACATTCGGTATAAAAAGGTTTATGCAGAACAGAAGCTGTGGAATCAGGTCCGCCAGATGGACGTAGTGACAGGATCTAGACTCGTGCCATGAGGATCCGCTTTTACCAGAGGCTGATGCACTGCTCAGGACAGAGAGACTTGTGTTTTGTATGATAGAGTAATCATCATAATTATATTACTCTTCCTAAAAATACTTAATAAGTATTTTTAAACCAAGTTATTGTTCTGTGGATGGTAAAAGTTCCAATTTACACATGAAGATTTGCCTTAAAATTTGGGTTAGGTCTTCCTTTGGTTAAAAAGGAAGAAGACATTTCTCTGATTTTTCATTTTAAAAAGGAGTGCTTTTGGTATTTTTTCCAGAACTGTTGTACTTTCTTCAATAATTACATAAATGCTAATTTTTTGCTACTTGTTTTGAATTCTGTATGCATACATTATTTTCTCTCTCAAAACTTAATTTATGGCAAAATAACAGAACTTGAAGATGTGACACTTTACTGGGTAAATCTTTTCTATAAAGCATAAATGTAGAGAAAATAATAGGTGCAAACTCATGAGCATCTTTTTTTTTTTGCTTCGGTTTGTAAGATATTTCTGTGGTCTGTCATCCACAACTGGAATGTCATTTCTGGGCATCTTTCAAGTCTTAGAGGGACTGGGAACTTCATGTGAAAATAACACCGTGTCTGGCTATGTGGCAAACACCAGGTGCGCAGCAGGGTCAAAGCGTTTCTGTGTGCTCCTTCTTGTGATTCTGCTGATGAGATAAGATTGCAGAGCTATGGGGACAGGGACAAAACTCATGGTGCTAGCCAAATTTAGGCTTACAAGACCTGTAAGTTGGAGAGAAACTTGTCAGGGAGTGGTCCCTTCTGCATTTGGTGTCTACTGTTAGGTAATATCCACCAGGAGTACTCAAGAATGTCAGATAATATAATGATAGATCCTGACTCTAACTCTTCACATATTTATTGAATAATAAAAGTATTCAGTTCACTGATAAGGTTTTATTTTAGTCTATGTCCTGCCAATTATTTTCATTTACTCTGTTCTCTATAATCACCTCATTAGCACCACCTGCATAACAATGATACAACTGCTTTTCCCTGCGTTTGGCTTTCCCTTCTCATTTCCTCCTGAATATATAACATTGATATGTGATGGGATGCTTTCCAACTTGTATCTAACACCTCCTCATCCATCTGTAATATAACATTAGACTTGTTTCTCTGAAGGCTTTTTGATTTCTGCTTTCCTGTCTCATAGTATGGAGGATTTATATTTTAAAAAGCATTCTGTTTTCATTTAGAAGAGTTATTGAGTTACATGTGCTGAGCTTCACACACCACACTAAACTCTCCTGGGGTTCTGGCCATGAACTTGCACAACAGGAGCTGCTGAACGCTCAAGACTTATAACAGTTTAGCTTCATTTATAGGTGCCAAGCCCTTGAAAATGTGTCAAAGCAAAGTAGATTCAGAATAGGATTGGTGACCACTTCAGAAATGATATATTTTCTGAGTTGAAACTCTTGTTGACCACTGCTTTGCAAGGGGCTAAAACTTTACTAAAAGTTGAACACCAGGACTTAAGTCAGTCTTTAACTACTGGAGATCAGGACCAGGAGGGCCTGCTTGAAGGTGGAAATTATTTCATCTACGGCTGCTCTAGAGCTCTTTAACCTTTGTACAGCATCTGGTACTAGCCAAGGGCAGAGGCAGAGTGCACATCTTCGTCAGTCTCGGGTCTGATTCAGTCTGGTAATTATGATGTTCCTAAAGCCCTGAGCAATTTGGAGAATGTGGCCTACAACAACCAAATGTCACTTCTAGTATTCCTGCGTATCTTCACATTGTAGTTAAGACAAAGTATGTTGTCTCCCTTATCCTGTAAATATATATGAGACTTTGAGCAGAGGCAGAGAGTCTCTCCATGACTTTCCATATATTTGATTAGAAACCCTACATGAATTTTGTATATATCATGTCTTCGTTCTTCTTTTCTAGAGCTGACATATTACTGTCGTCATTACTTGTTTATGTGGTGCCAGCATGAGAGTGTTTGGCTCTTCATCAGTTGTCCATATGTAAACCAATAACTTATAAGTATTTTGGGGAATGCCTTTAGGAAATAAGGAAATGACACGCATTCATATGCCCTGTTTGAGAAAGAAGTTGGAGGCATCATGCTACTGCCCTGTTGGAACAGATGTATCTGGTATGCAAAATGTACATGCCACATGTGGGCTAACTCTGAAACAAAATTAAAATTTTAATCAAAGTCTCCATGCATTTCCAAAGTATTAAACAGCAGATTGTTAGGCGTGTAAGTAGGTCACACGTTGTGTTGAGCGATTGTGCTTTGTCCTTAGCCATCTGGCAACATGAATCAATGTCAGCTGGATGCAAATATAACTCTGCAAAGGTGACCTTGGTAACAGGATTGGTCCACTGAGCAGAGACTACAGGAGGGTTACCTGCAATCACAGGAATACTTGAAGGGAAGTCTGAAAGTAGGGTTTCTTGGCTCTGGGAAATCTTAACAGCCACCACTAGCAGTTTGGTAGCCTGCTGTTTTTCAGTGATAGCTACATTTCGTTTCAAATCAGGGATTATTTTAATCACTACATGTATACTTGCATTTCAGTGGATGGCTGAGAATTCACTGAAATTCAGGGTAGGTATAAATGAGGCGGAAGACATCAAATAAAAGCAAAAATGATTCATTATAGTCAATTGCTGCTAAAGAGTGAGATTCCAGACGTTATTCTAGGATGCGTTTTTGAGGAACCGAAGCTTTTGAAGCACTCAGTTTTTAAAAGTCTCCAAAGCTTAACCCAGCTAATAGAAAATACTTGCAGCTCAGTGAAATGGCACTATCAGGACAAATTTGGCCATGAGTTTTAAATCCGTGGGTGTGAAATCTAAAATGAATAGAAAATGCCAAAAGGAAAACAATGTATAATAAAACTTCCCTGTGGTGTTTCCAACTCAAAACACCACAGCTTTTTTTTTTTTTTTTTTTTTTTTTTGTACTAAAGGCTTTGCTGGAGTGCATAGTTAACTTTGCATTTTGCTGTCTTACTTTAGGTGTCAATGTTTGAAATCTTTGGCTTAAGCATCTTTCAGAGTGACATGTCTGCATGACAAAATTAGAATCCAGTTCTGATGGTTCCCAGTCCTGTTTTGAAACCACTAATCCCACGAAGGAGTTTTGTGGTCTACTCAAGTTTTCCTAGTTGACTGCATTAACAATGAAGTCAGAGATTCCCTTGTATGGAACACAAAAAAGGGGAAAGGCAGATTTATGGATTTCCAGGTTCTGTGCTATCTACAAAATGGATTTGACATATGCCAAACCTACAGCAAAGAAGTTCACTCTTAACATTGGCCTGAACAGAAGAAGCATTTTTCTTCTTAAACAAAGGAAACACTTTAAAGTGTGGAAACCATCAGGTTTCCTCAGCCTGCCTTCCCTGCGTCGTGACTCATGCAGTTAAAAACACCACTACAAAATGTGAACACAATGCTGTTGTCTGCACACAAACACGCTAATTTAAAATGCGTGTTCACATACTGCGAACTAATTGTCTTCAAGATTCAGAGTTATTTGGTTTCTCCAGTTACAGCTAGGCCCTATTGGAGTTTACAGCTTTTTTTATTATTATTTCTGAAAGCATTTTATGGGAACATAGAAACTACTCTTGCACAGTAAACGTATCGAACCACATGTATTTCTGTTTCACTAGTACTGAAGCGAAGAAAACCGCTGCTTAAAAGTTGTGTGAAGCTGTTGTAAGGCAGTTGGGATGTGAGCAGGAGTTAGCCATGTGTTTATACCTGCCGACAATAAGGAACGCCTCGGGCCAACGTTTAATCGAGGGTGTAAGAGATCGTGTTACTTTCAGTTGATTCAGCTGCAGGGGTTTGAGGACGAGAATGTGTCTTGCTGAAAGCCAACTGGCATCGCGAAAGGAGAAATAGCAAATATTGAAATATAATACACGTTCTCACAAGCTAAGATTATTACTGTCCACTGAAGATCACTTTTTCAACATATGGGAAAAAAATCTGCTGTGGTGCTGGCACCGTGAAGTACGTTCATCTAAATTACCGTGTCTCAGAGAAAGTTTGTGATAACTAACAGCGTACGTCCACAATGGATAAGCAAAAAGTGTTTAGGTCTGATTTTGCTTTAAGCTTATTGTCTTTTTCATTTAAAGAAGTATTTTGAATTGAGCTATGTCTACAGGCTGTCTTGGGTATATCTAGATTTGCGATCAGTGTACAGCATAAGTTATTTTTAGATGCGAAATATCCTTGCATCTACAACGAGTGTGGTTATTCACTTGGTATAAATGCGCTAGGGAAATAAGTAATTTTAGTGCTTTAAAGCAGTTTGCAATCATCTTTTTTCACTTTATTGGCTTTAAGTCTTTCTCGAGTACTTGTGAACTCTTCAGTTGGCTGACTCTGTTTCTAGTTGATCACCATGTCAGACATAGCAACGGGATCTCTACGTTCCTATTCATGAGTCTGGTTTAATTTCAAAGTTATAACTTGAAGGACTTACACTAACTTCATTAAGGATTTCACTGGACCCAAGATGAAATCATGGTCCCTTCTGAAATTGTGAATTTTTACATTGATATGTAAAGATCTCAATCTGAATGGCAGACTTTGGAATCAGTGCAGCAGCAGACATTTCCTAGGATATTACTGGATTCTAGCACAAATTGGTGACGTTGGATCTCTGCAGAGAGTTCTGTTACAGATTGATTTTCAGAGCAGAACTTAAACATAAAACTCATTAAAGCCAATAGTTTTAAGTGCATGCTTGCATGTAAGCACTTGGTTACAGCACTGCCTAACAGAAACCAAAGGAAACAACAATTCCTTAATAACATTCGAGACTTTTGGAGCAAAGGAAATTGCCTACAAATCAGACAAAAATGAGCAGACGTTCAGAATGCCAGACAACGTCTGTAACACCTAGAGATTGACAATTGGGATCGCTTCCGATAGTACTGTTTCCTAGAATCTTAAGTATTTTGTGGTTTTAAATAATAATGTTTACAAACCAATTGAGTCTAACTTTTTCTTTTAATTAAGAAAGTTAATTGGAAAATGTCCTTAGAAATTAGGTTTCTCCCCTGACATACTGTAAATAAACAAGTTCTGTCAGAAAACAAGATAAAGTTAAATGAAGGACTGTTTCGAGCTTTCAAAGAACAGGAACTGTTAAGTCCTCTAAACAACAAAAGTCCATTTCATCACCTAAATATCAACACATGCATTGGTATTTATACTCATTTTATTGTTCTTAATTTGGCTGCGTTATTTTAACAAGAAATGCACATAAAATAAGTGCTATTGCAAATATTTGCCTGCATACATATCAATTCCTGTTACTTCTGAATTTCATCAGGGGTTAGTGCTGTTGAGCATCCTCGAAACCTCCTCAGAGCCCTGGGACAGTTGTCATCGAAACAGCTTCAGAGTTCCAGCCCTTCTCCTGGCAGAGCTCCCATATGCCCCAGGGGGAAGTAATTGCCCACTGTCGCTTCCCAGTTCCCTTTCATAAGAGTATCAGCACTGCTGGTTTTATTGGCTTGCCGGGCATGTTGAACTACTCGAATAAATGAGGTTGAAGCAAACCAGAAACGTCGCTGTTTGATCAGGCTTCACGGGCAATGTATAGGTTGTCGTTCTTGGATCGCTTCAGGAACTGTATGCTGAGTCAGCTGCATCCGACACCGACCTTAGCATCCTGCCCTCCCCTTCCCTGCAGTCGGCTGAGGGAGATAAGTAACCCCCAACTTTCCTCCTTATTTGTGGTCCTGCCTGTTCATGTAAATTCCAGTTGGCAGCAGATTACATTAATGCACTTAATTAATTTAAGCTACAGCAACGAGCAAGCAGATACAGAAATTGCTCAGCCATGCCTGCAAGAATGGCATAATCTTCAGGAGAGAAAAGGAGGATTGCTAGGAATGCTATCTGCTTTAGCTACACCAATTTAATATATCCATAAATTTGAATTGAAGCCCTCCTGAAAAGAATCTGGAGCTTGAGTGAATTTGAAATACGGCAAGAGTACTTTAGCCTCCTTATATTTTTGCAGGTATAATAGGACTCCATGGCTTTGAGAAATGATAGCGTTCATGAATTTGCAGTAGCTCAGTGCAGGAACAGAGACCCTAAAATGCCTGGTTCTGCATGGGCCTCTCACAAAATGACAGTCCCTGCCCTAGTTGCTTCCTGAACATAGTGTTCAACCAAATGAATTATATACATATTTGAGCAAGAATTAAACTCTCGTATTACGAAAGACAACCTGAAGTACTTCTTTCTTATTGAACCCAGTGAATATACATTCAGCGTGATTATTATATTAATTATACACCTATTACATTTTTTGCAATGTGATTAATATCTCCAAGCACTGTTTAAAAAAAAAAATCCAACAACCAAGAAATTAATAAGAGACAGACTAGGATAGCTGTTTGAATAAGTACTTTTGGGGAGTCAAAGAAAATGCTAGTAACAAAGTGGGACACTTTTAAAATCCAGTTTCTTCTTAATTTGTAAATCTTCAGGTCTGGCTTTGTAAAGCATTGAGGTTTTTTTGTTTGCCTTTTAAGTCTTGTAAGACTCAATGCAACATTTTAAAACACAGTCTACTTAGTCCTCCGCTTATTTCTGATTTTAGAGAATTTTAGCTGCTGGCCCATAATTGTTACAGTTTTTGAGCTACAATTGTTTTGTAGCTTTTGAGAATTAAGCATCTTCCAGACTGACATTCGTTAATGTTCTTTTTCATAACATTTAGTGGTTGGAGTTTAAACTCTACATTTATCCATATGTACAATGCTCAGACAACTGGCACATAAAATAAAAGCTTCAGAGAAGGTTTTAAAAGAAACGTATCTTTCTCTCACCAAAGCTTTGCTGGACTTGGTGCAAATAGAGAGACATTTGTTGGCACCTGATTTGCCAACACTCCAATGACATGTCTGCTCAGAAGTCTGCAGGGTTGCTTTCTAGAGGTTTTTTACATTCGTACGTCGCTCTCGGCAGAGCATCTTAAACTCAGATTTCTTGGTGGAAATGCAGTTCAGGATACTATGATTGATTAGATCACCCTAAAATGAGCCCAAGCAGATTTTAGCCTTTTGCAGTAGGAACAATGCAAAGAATTTTGTAGGGGAAAAAAAAAAAAAAAAAGATCGATTCACTAGTAAGCCAAAGTAATGCACGCTCTTCCTGTAATTGCATCTTCTTTCAGTTCGAAAAGAGACAAGGATTGCACTACCCTTCTCCTTATCCTCTGGGAGTCTGGTATCATGATGGAGCCTTTTTTCTGGCCCAGTGAGAACTGCTTTCGTGGTTATTCTGCTCTTCAGATAAAGGCTCAAATCTCAGCAACATGAATGCTCAGGAGCAATGTACTGCAAACATTGGGTTGAATCTTCCTTAATTCAGTACCGCTCCAAGATACCCATTTTTCTCAGCTTTTCCCCTGCTTGTGTACTTTCCTGACTTAACTGCGTTCCAGAAGTGAAAGAATTGGCCTATATCTACCCAGCACAATCACTTGAAAATATTTTTGTATAAACTTGACAACAAAAGTGTGGGTGGATTAGGTCAAACCTAGATGCCACCTGCAGATATCCTCTTGGCGTACAACTAGAGTATTATTCTCTTCAAGGCCGGAAAGGGTTGGAATTGAAACAGAAAGGCTGGGTGGTCCCCCAGATTTAATGTGCCAAGAAAGAGTTCCAACCTACTGTGCTCTTGGTTCCTCAGGCTGGAGATAAAAACTACTGTTAAGCTGTTCTGCACTTCGTAATGTTGAGAAGACAAATCTTGGCGAGTGTCTCCTCATTTTTCCTCATCACCTGACCTCACTTTAACCGTTTTGTCATTGCTTAGAGTAGTTGTTTTTATGGACCTCAGAATTAAGAGGGTAAGTCTAGACATAGTCCACCAGCTGAGTCAATAACACGCTGGGTTTGTAGGTAATTTTTCAGGGTTATATGCTGTTTGGAACAGGAAATCCATGATTTTAATTAGCAATAAATAGGAAATAGTCTGCTGTGAATTGATCTTAAACAGGTACTGCTGTACTAAATTAGTTCAAAATAAGCAGGATTTTCCATTGAGCAAATTGATATTAAGGCATCTTGAGTTTATCAGCAGTAGCTACATTATCTGTCTGAGACTAACTTTGGTTTCAGAAAAGAATGAAGCTGAAAATCGATTCTTAGACACAAACTAATGAGCTTAACATAGAGCACTGAGCAAAGGGACAGAGGGGACTTACTTCCCCTGTTCAGTCATTTGAAGAACTAATTGGCGTATGGGTTCTTCGTACAAAATAAATTGAACCAATAACAATTTCTCAAAAATAACATTTTTGTTTATTTCACAATCGTTTAACATTTAATAAAATTTTGGGATATGATGTTTTCTCGATCTGGTTTTTGAGTAAAAGATCCTTTTATTTGACATTTCATTAAGAAAAGGATTTGAATTTTGAATGTATTTAGGAAATAAATCTCCTTTTACTGCAGAGAAACCCAAAATCTGCTATATTTAACACAGAGAAGGACCTAAAATTGCCTAAGCTATCATGGTAGCTCTGTAAGACAAGACTACACTATAGCTTTCAGATTCTAATAGTATGAAAATTTGAACTAATAACTTACATTTCATACAGTTTTGCAGATGGGAGAGTTGAGACCTTAGCAGTGAAGTGACTTACAGAAAGTTGCAAAGAAAATCAGTCTGTCAGATAAGACGACTAAACTACTTCATTTATATGAGGTATTGAATCAATGAGACAGCCATTTGCCTGATGCTGATCTCAATTTCACTGGCATTTGCTCCTGATAATTTCAGAGATGTTATTGGTATCACTTTGGAGACGTACTGGTGTGATTTAGAAGAAGAATTTTATTTAATTTGCGATCTTCCAAATTTGAGTGTCATTTATGGAAAAGCAATTTCCGTCTCACCATCAAGATCAGAGGACTTGGTCCTTTACATCCCCTGAAAAAAATTTACTTACAAAATCCCTGTATTAACACTTTACATTTTAAAGCAATCAAACAATGTGGTACACGTGCTAAATTGGGGCAACGAGTATGTTTCACTGAAAAGCTTTTGGGCTTTATTCTCTTTGACCTGTTTACTATAAGGACAGAGGGAAGACTGAGCCATTGCAGAATACTGCTGCAGGCTGTGTTCGTACAGAAATAACTTAACTAGGTTAGCTGATGTTTAACTAGGCATCAGACAAGTAGTTCCAGTTTTGGGTACTATATACCTTGTTTTACAATTATGCATTGTGCAGACAGAAGACTATTTTTAAGATGGAGCTAAGCTGATTTCTCTTAGTTTTATGGTTCACTTCAGAGATCAGAGGTCCTTCCCAGTCCTTGTTATGTTCTTACACAAGTACATATATATACATCTTTGTAACACTTGAGTTTTAAAGGATGAGTGAGAATTCAGCATTGTTTTACATGAAATATTGAGATATTTAATCTGTATCAAAGGAATATTTGAATGTGTGATCTAGACAGACTAAGTCTTCCCAGAGGAAAAGTGTCCTTGGTAATACAAATTCTTGCATAAAGTCTTTGACAGCTTCGTACTCTCCTTGATGTAACAGGTTTTGTGAACACTGGTTGTTTTTTGTATAGGAGCCTTGGTACTCGGACAAGAATCCAACTTTACAGTAATGGGACCATTACAGGATGCTAAAATGGCTTCATTATCATGGAAGAAAAAAGTTAGTAGTTCCTAAAGCTCTTGATGACCATGTAACCATGGCCAGTGAAAGATCTCTTGACTTCAGTTATTTTAGTGCTTACTGAATAATAACGAAAAATCATTCTGCCTAGTAAAAATACAATATACTTCTATGCCCACTCCCAATGGTAATCAAAGTCTCTTTGATTCTTTCATTCCCTTTAATTGACCAGATTGGAATACATTCTTTCGTAACGGCTGATGAACCCTAAAATAATCCCTCACCAACCTGCTGTTCTGCATTAGCTATAGCAATACTGATTCCCTTAGCATTCTTCCTGTTTTTAAAGTAATTTTGACTTCTTTATGGTGAGTAGTTGATTCACAGGGGTTGTGTAACTACTTCTCAGACTAAGGCAATTTGCCAAATGCATCCATGGAGTCAGGAGTGAACTTTTAATGTACTCTGACTGATATCAATAACAAAATCCAGATTGACTTCAGCGGAGCAAGCCCAGGTCCTAAATGAATAAGTCTTTGAGACTTTCAATTTAAGTCATCTACTGAGACATTCACAGAATCTTGTCGGCCTCGTTATGGCCGTGTGTTGACTGTTCACGCTTGACCAGAGGAACATGAACTCTGGATAAGAGAGTCCCAGATTGGGCTTCTTGTATCTAACAGTCGTTTATTATGTTAATGGCAATACGTTTCTGAGAAATAAATTCCATTCTCTTGATCTTTGTCTAGCTTGCAATCAAGTAAATGTTGTTCTACATACAGTAAAGGCGACAGATAAAATGTTTTGTACCTACAGAATCTCAGTGATATTCTGCCTGGACTTTGTATTGAGATGTGGGATTTTTGTCTGGGGCTTTTCTGAGCTGAAAAATAGATATTCTGACTTAATCTTGTGGTATTTATGGAGCTGTTGTAAAACAGTAGTTGATTTTTTTAAAAGTAGGTAACTAAAGTAATCAATAGGAAGCAGGAATGGAAATGTACTTTTCTTGCCCAGGATGAGAAATAGGAGTGCAGATGAAGACTATTCTTGCTGTACTTGGATTGTGTATGTGTATGAAATTGCATAGTGATGGGTTTCACTCACATTGCTGTTAGAACAGTGATTTTCACTGGCACGCAATAGAATTAATCTGAATTGGTTTTACTGTTTCATGTAGTGAGATCAAATCCAGGACCATTCTCTTCCTCCTGCATTTCTTCCTCTGACTGTCTACTTCACGGTCAGTCTCAAATCAAATAAGCAAACCTACATGTGTGTTATCTTTGTGACAGGGATGTGGAGGATCTTTTCTGACCCAAGGAAGATGAGAATATAATAAGATTCCAAAACTTTCAAAAGATGACTACACGTTGCTACCTTAAATGTTTTTTGTACTGTTTCTGTGTTGCCATGAGCTAGATTTTGTGCTAAGTGTCTGTTTGTGCAACCTTCCTGTAGATTACACCCGTGGGAAAGCATGCCCTCTATCCTTTCTTTTCCTTTTTTGCTTTGCTTTGCAATTCAGTCTTCTGTTTGTAGATACCTATATAAGGAACGCTGTTCTGTAAAACACATCTGGCACAATATTTTGAAGATGGACTCTACAACACACAACACAGCTGGAAACAAATTTTGAAAAGGAGTCATGGCTTAGTAATTTAGGCCAGAGCTTCTTCTATAAAGACCAAGACGCTTTCACTTGATTAAATAACAGGCAGTATATACTGTTTTCCAGATGGCTTGTTTTTTTCCCCCCAATTTAGTGGCCAGAGAGCACTGCTTGCTTCTTAGTCAGCTGGCCAGAGTTTCAGCAGAAATATGTCCCACCAGTGAAGAGGTATCCTTTAGCCAGCTGAACCTTTGAGAGGAGCAGTATAGTACAGAAACAGGAGACGTAGCTAGGCATGAATATTTCATTTCTAAAAATCTTAAGTCACTTGAATTGCACCATTGCTTAAAACGTTCCCATTTCCCCTCATACCGCTTTTTAAAATATTTTCTTCTTTAACATGGTGATTTTGTGCTGCCATGGTCTTGGAAAACACTGTAAGTGTGTCAAAGGCAGAGCCAACAGCAACACGTGTAAGTTGCTGAACAACTGAGAGAGGTGTAAATTATTAAGAGAACTAAATGATGTGCTGTGAGGCAGCTCTTGTTGATAAGCAGTATTCCCTTTTTCTTTTCCCTGATACAATACAATTGCCTTCATTGTCTTTTTAAAGGTTCCTAAAAGATAATTGTAAAGAATACAGTCATGTTAACAACATTTGATTGGAGGTTTTAGGTCAGCACAATTTATTGTGGTGAATGACCAGGGTCTGTGCCCCATTTCTGTGCACTTGCAAGAATATCCATCTGGACTAATCGTGGCAGTAGTTCTTTATAGTAACGTCACAATAAATGACAACACACCACAGCTCTGCACAACAGCTTAGAAACCAGAGATATAAAATGCAGTCTTTTTGGGGGCACTTTGCACAAGTGAGGACACATTCAGGATCATCAGATAAACCAGAATATATTCAATTTCAATATTTTAAATGCTTAAACTTGCACTGGTTTGATTTCTGGACTTTCTGATGTCTGGTGTCTCCAGACAGCTGCTGGGAAACCAGCATTAGGTACACATTAACTTTGAATAGCAGATAATGTTTTAACCGTTTCCCCTATCATTAAGGCTCTTCTACAGTCTAGTTCCCATGTGTGTCTTCTCTAAAATGTTGTCTCAGCACTAATAAAAGCAATACATATTTGGCTGCTTAGTTACGATTTAGGAAAGTATATGTATTTTCTGTGTTGTATTATCTATGCATTAGAGATTCCACAAAAAGCTGCTTAATGCAATGTCTGTACATTCAGAAAGGTCTTTCTCACACTAGAATCAAGAAGTTGCTTGGGAATTCTAAAGACCAGGTAATTATGACAACTACAGTCATGACCATCGGAACAGAAAAGAGCTTGAAATTCGGCGTTTGTTTTAATCCCTGTGTTTTCTCTCTGACTTTCTTTTTCTTATGCCACAAGACAATGCCTGGAGCTCCAAAACTAGTGAGCACCCCTGTGGTAAATATATATGCATAATATATAATATCCGTCTGCTACACTGGTGTCATTTGGATCGGAGTATCCTGATGGTGCCAGTGCACAGACTACATTGTTAAAAGCTCTCTAAGCAGTATAGGTTTTCAGTGGTATGTACCATACCTACAGCTAAACAGTTGTATCTTGTAACCTTATAATTTCCTCTCACTGTGGAATTCATGCTATCCAGATATCTCTGTTACTTTCAGTGGACTGTGTTTTGATAAATAATCAAAGGGAAAATCCTCGTTCTGATTAAGTCAAGTTTTTTTTTGTTAACGTTTTTGGATGTTGCTTTTTTTTTTTTTTTTTTTTAAAATGTTTACTTATGTTGAGCCCGATGTTCATCCTCCAGGTAGGTAAAATCTGCACATTTGCAAATGCGTGCCTACTTTGCACACCCAGATCCTGACGTGTGAGCACCAGCCAATACGTACCTGCAGCCACCTGCATGCAAAGTAGACACACATTTTCACAAACCAAGATGTGTACTTTAACAGGGACGCTGGCTAAAAACTGTGCCAAAAGTAAGGAAAAGTAATCATGTTGCACAAACTAAGGAATTTAGCAAGAGGATGTTTAGTAGTGTTTTCCAAGACTGGTTTTAAGAGAATTTCTAATCAAATCTTAACCTGCCTTCAGTAGTTACAAGCCTCATTGAAGTAACTAGGCCAACACTCAACAGCAGCAAAATGTTTGTGTGCTGCAAACATACATGTAATTTTGTAAAAATTGCCAATTGTAAGTAAGGCACTTTATCTGATTTGTCTGTCAGTGGGAGCACAAACCAGTGAAGTATATAGATCAAAGGGACAGAAAACTGAAGTGCATCAGGAGAAGCGATAAGGAACTCTGCAAACCAAAGTAGCTTTCTTTTTTCACTTTATGTTTCACCGTCTTGCTGCTACATTTTTTCTGCTGCAAACTGTCACCCTCTGCTTCCTCAGCTAGTATTTTAGATTCATTTTGCATGTCAAAATGGTGCGAGCTCCCACAGTCACTGGCACCCATCTCCTGACCATCTTATATCCAACATGTATCTTATAACACCATTTGTGTTAGTGTTAAGGCAGTAGTTTTACAGCCCACTGCTACCAAGGTGAGAAAGAGTTCAAGGAGAAAATAAATAAAATTGGTTTATTCATTTGTTGCAACACAATGTAAGACGGTGGCATAAGTTCCCTTACACAGAATTTCAATCAAATCCAGCCACATTGTTAGCTAATTACATTTTTTTGCCTGCCGTTGTGACTCAATTAGAAGGCATTTATGAATCTGCATGAAAGTAAAATGAGGACACAGTGCTCAAACGTATTGTTCTGCTTCTTCACCCATTACCGAGGAAGTGACTCAATAATTATATTCAGTTTAAGAAAATGCTTTGAGAGGAAATGTTTTGTAACAAATTTTAAAAGTACTGCTTCAGTTATTAAGCTATTTAATCTTTAAATATTAAATAAGAAACTTTATTTTGTGCTATTTTCTGTTTCTATTTCTTTTTAAAAATAGAAAATTGTTTGAGTTTCAGTTTTCAATTTCATTTGTAACAAACCTGGCAGCTAAGACGAAATACAGTTTACCTGCGTGAGCTTGCATGCAATTATTCCAGGGCTGACTCTCACCTAGTATCACCGTATTACTTCTGATGCCATTACAGCTCTGGCTCCTGGACAATATAAATACAATACTGTCCTGAATACGTGATGGAGTATAAAGTATATGATGTGGGAAGTGTCAAGATTTTAGTGGCACCAACTGTATCAAAAAAGAGATGTGATTGAACTTCTACAAACAGAACCAAGTTCAGCAATAGACTCACACAATTACTATCCATATGAAGCAGTAAATCACTTAATACTGAAATAACACTTATTTTAGAGTAAAACAAGACAGTTACCACAATAATTTAACACAACAGAGAATGAAACATAACTGCAGCCACTTGAAAATGGCATGGCAATGTTGTTTAAAGACTGCACTTAGCAAGAACCAAAAAGTCACCCTTTTTCAGTTCCTGGCTATAATTTTGTAGCTGTCTTCTAGTAACTGCACAAACTAAAAACCTTGGGTCTTTTTGGTTGCTGCTGGATTATCTTCAGGACTTCTCTGATCCAGACCTTAGACCTCTTCAAGAGAGAGTTTAAGTTCAGGGTGCTCAGAGTGGTGTGTGGGGAACCACAGCTATCCCAGTGAGTCAGCTCTGAGTAGCACCTAGCTGCCTGCAACACGTCAGGGTCTTCTAGGTTGATGGGACAATCTGAAAATCCTGCTGCTCTTTTGAGCTATCAAACAGAAATTTCAGGTCCAGAGATAAACACCAACTCAGGACGAAGGCGAGTGAACAGTAGTTAACATCTCCAGCAGCAGCACATCCCATACCTTGTCCTGCTCAGGCACTTGTGCAAGACTGATTCAAAGGGAATAGGCTGCCTGGTGAAAGAGCAGCACCACTCTTGTGAGCACTCCGTGATGTCCTTGAAGGTTTTCCATCCAAACTGCACTGAGTTCATGGGATTAGGCATGATTTCAGTCTAATGCCTTCCTGCTGCAATGGCTGGATGTATTTCTCCAAACACATACTTCAGGTGGCATGGCTGATGCTCGTTTTTTCCTTCAGAGACATGCTTCTTTCCCCCTCCCAGATAAAAGTGACACTTCTTGTGATGTGCGCAAGCCACAACTACAAATAAACCCGGATCTCCCACATAACACAGTTGAAACGTTGTCCTCTTTTAGTATGGAGTGACAGGTTGTGATAAATAGACTGTTTTCTCTGACTAACAGGTACCTAGTCAAATATTAATGAGCCAGCACACAGAAGCATGAAGTAATCTTTTGTTTTTCATTAAGTGCATAGACTAAAGAGATGTTATTTTACTGTAATGCACAGAATAATGTCATTTCAGCTTAGAGTACTTGTTAATCACATCAAATTGAAATGATCCTTGGTTTTGTTTTAAAGAGCATAGAAGAACAAGAAGTAGAGGAAAAACAGAAGTAGAAATGGAATGTGAGACTATAGTGAAAGTGAGTGAAACATTCCCCTTTTTATCTAGTAATGCTAATGTTGTTTTCATTTTACATGTCAAAACTAAGTCAGGAGTGTCCACAATTTACTGCCTGGTGGTTCTTCTGAAATCTTTGAGCAATTCTAGCCCTGATTATTATCTGCTAGCTGCATAACATATGCTGCCACTGGCCATTACATCCTTTTTATACCAGGAAAGTAATTTGTAGCTTCTTCAAATCATACCCCACCCCATTGTCTCCCTGCCTGTTTTATTTATTGCTGCTTTTGCCCCACCTCAGTGCCGCGGTCAGGGGCTGCGTGTGACAGCATGATTATACAAGCTTTCTTTCCACAGCCCTTTGGGTCACCAGAATGTCCTCTGTTCTCTGCTCACAGTAGCTGCAGTACTCGCAGATCAGAAAACCAGGCACTATGAAATGTCTCTCTGAAGAGGTAAAGAAGATTGATGTGAGGGGAGGATGTGGGGGTAGGAATTGAGAGCACCTGAATGTAGAGGTAGGAGATGGGGAAAGGTGTTGAAGGTAGGAATTCTGGGTACCTCTGAAGATTAAGCTTACCAAGCAGATAAAGTAAGGATTTGTCATCGGGGACACCAGAGTATGGGATAAAGAAAAGATTAACCAGGGCATCAAGGCAGGAGGAAAAATTGGGGGACAAAGAGAAAGAATGTATGAATGTGGATCAGTAAAACAGGATTAGTGAAGCCTAAAGGGGGAGATTTAGGGGTGAGAGAGTGAGTTTTTCCAGGAGGAGGAAGGGAACAGAAGACAACTGGGGAAAGGCAGGCAAAGCCTTGGAAGAAACATGAAAGCAGATTAAAGTAAAAGAGGTTTTTTCTATTGCTTTATGGGAGGGCTGGTGGTTAGAACATGCTGATAGAATGAAGTTTTATTTCGGGGGTATCTCTGCTATCAGGAGACATCATCATGTATAAGCAGACTTCCTCAAACTTCCTGTAAACACAGTCGTGCCAGGAGGTCTTGAGCTTTCGCTGTCAAGGGGGTAGCAATAAGCCACACACCTTTGTCACTGAACCAGTGAATCCTGCTTGCTTTGTATTTTTATTTAATATTTCACCTTCTACTGCTTTCTTCTGGAATGCTTTTGATACACTTTGCTTGTCTTTGAGGAGAGAACCACCACAGCTTCCCAGTGAGGACTGTATTTGGTAACAAAACCTGCCTTTCTGCTGCAGTTACCTGGATGCAAAGGATTTTGGTTAATTGCCAGGCAGGCAGTGTTTGCTTTTCAGTGTCCCCGCGCTCAACTCACACGTGTGCAGGAGTACACGGAGCCTTCTCAAGAGAGCTGCAGCTCCTCCTTGCTGCAGAACATCCTTCTGTGGCTTTTCACCATCCCGCACAAGGTCTTACAAGTTGTTCTGTAATTCGTAGTCCTTCGCAATGACAACAAAGGTTCGGATTTGGGGCTACTCCTCTTCCAGTCTGGGTGATGCTGGTACTGGTGTTGGCAGCGATGCGCCTTCAGCAGTGCTGAAGGCGCGTGTTTGCTGCGAGCCCTGTTCTGCTCCCTGGCCAGTGTCACTGTGGTTGTTCCTTATGCTTTCCCTCCAGGATGTTTTATCAGCCTATCCAGGGCTTTTAGTTTGTTTCTTTTTTAAATACTTTTCATGTATACCTCTATGGACGTGCACTGACAATAAAGAAGGAACCGGCTCTGAATGTCTGATCTGTGCCTTGCACAATACAGACCGACTTCTATACTTTACTGAAAGGCAAAGTAAGTTTGATTGATTTATAAAGTGTGACTATAACTTGATTTGTTAGGCTTTTTTTTTGCTGTGAATCACCTGTCTCTGCCCACATGGACACCAGCATACTCTTTATGTATCTATACATATCATTACCTGCTTATGGTTTATTTTAATGTTTTTATTGTTGCAAAATAAGTGGATCATTTTTTCAAACACTTGTTAAAAATAATACAGTTCTAAATATTGTTTAGTGCTGTCATTGTGGTAAGGTTAGAGATTAAAACTGCTAGGTGGGGCCTTGATTACATGAATGTTGTTTTCTTCGTGGACACAGGCAAGGCAAGTAAAAGCGTATGTTTCCTGAGCAAAGTAGTTGTGACAAAGTAGAAGCCATCATGAATATGTTGGCACTGTGACAATATTCAAGAGTGACTTACTGAAGATGGCAAAATTAAATTGGCAATTGCTCACTAGGGAACTGGGATTCCTTTGTTGTTTGTGCTTAAGTGTCACAAGAATATTGATTTCTCTTCCTGAGAGATGTTCTGTCTTTCTTTCCTGAAAAGCAGGAGGATAGGAATAGAGCTGGGCTGCCTTGAAACAACTCTGTGAACATTTAAAAAAACAGAAGTGCTTGTTTTAACTCTATACTCATCACACATCGCTTACATTTTAAACTATATGAGGCCAACCTCATATCACCTGCCTGGGTCAAATTAGGATGTCTTGGGAGGATGGTGGGGACCTGGACAAGCCCAATTGCTCCTGCACAGTTAGAAAGAAATCAAACTTCAGAGGAAAACCTCCTGTGGCGTCATGTAACCAGCTATGAGACCACTGGAGTTATTCTTTCCTTTGCTTTGTCCTGCTCTCAGGACTTCAGCCTCACGGACTATGTAAAGGGAATGTTATTAGAAGCTGTGCATGGTGGAATTACCATTCAGCATAGCCTACCTGTGCATGAAAATTGGGAAACAAAATGAATTAGCACCGGGTACACAGGGAGCTCCAATCCGGAGTGAAGGAATACATCGTCCCAAAATTTCCCTTGCTCCAAAGCAAACATGAGAATGATGGGAGAAGGCTTTTTTTTCTTCCACCCCTTTCTGCCCTAAGCCCTCACTGCTGCAGCCACAGAGCAAGGCATTGTGAATGCTTTGAAGTACCTGGGTAGGAGGAGGTCAGGCTGTGCAGAAGGAAAGAGTCAAGTTTTCCTGCAGGCTGTAAAGGAGTATCTCAGCTCTCGCTCCCACGTGAGAAACCACTGGCTTTAGGCTGAACAGAACTAATGACCTTAGAGAATATTTCTGTGCAGGAGAGGCAATATAATCCTTCTAAGCCGTGATGATAGCTGTGTGGAAATCTAGAGAAATGACCTCTATTTACAACTTCATTCAGGAGCTGTCTGAATCCACTAGTGACTAAACGTTGGTCCTCTATAGGAGGAACTTCCATTTAGTTAACAGTTATATTTGTCAGCAGCAGAAACCCAAGATAAAATTATTGAGACAGAATAAGAGGATGCAGACTTACAAGTCTGATCTGAACATGCAGCTCTTTTTATTCCGTGCAAAATGGCTTTTGCACTACAACATTTTGGCCAAGTAAGGATGGCTCATGAGAGCTCTAAAAAGTGGAACCTAAAAGCTACTGCTACAGTTTCCTCATCCTTTAAGCTGTGCTTCAGATGAACACTTAAGTGCATGACAGAGTTTTTCAGTGGGGCTTCAGCCACATGTAGGTTTTGTCTAGAATCAAGCTGGCATTTTTTCTAAACCTGGATTTTTGTAAGTCTTTTATTTATACACAACCAGAATTCTGCACAGTGCAATGTCAGCCTCCATGTTTAATTACTGGATGACCTGTGGGAATGATATTGCTTGTGGTAGCTCACATTTCGACAGCTTTATTTTCACAAAGTGTTAATGCCTGAATAAAACATATGGTGTGGAGCTCATAGGACAAATTATTTCACAAACTACTGATACTGAAGGTTAGTATGTCTAGAAATTATTAGTATCTAGAATAGCTTATCTGTGATTCTTCTTGAGGTTATTTATATGAGTATATTTAAAAGTACCTGTTTGGATCAGAGTTTTATTCTGCAGGGTGTTATATAGGTCAGTGAGATCTCAGTGTAATATTTCCGCTCTTAAAATCCTCCTTTCTGCTGAAAATTCTGCAGGTTCAGTTTTCAAAGCACAGTGCGGGTTTCAGGAATCAATATTCCTGACAGGACTGATGGCCTTGGTGGCAATTAAATCCTTCCCTGTTCTCTTAGTAATAGACCATATACTGCATAGCTTGGATGCTGCCGAAGTTGAGGTGTGATAGATGTACGAGCCTGCAATGCTAAGTGGCCTGGAACTCGTCGAAGCTCCTGGGAACGCTAACTCACTGTCAGTCTTTCTCTCAGGGAATCATTGTAATTCTGAGCAGGGGCTCACGCTCTCCATGGCATAATGGAATAAATTCTGCAGTAACTTCTCCCCAGTTCCTGTCGGAGTTAACATCTCCTCTTGGCCTGGAGTACCCTTCATACCCATTTGTAGTCAGACAGGCACTACTGCAGTTCACACTTGAAAATACTAATTGGTCGAGAATTAATTCATTTTTTTAAATTATTACATGGGTTTTTTACTTTTTAAGTGATTTTTTTTTTTTAAAGACTGGGGTTAATTTCTTATAATATCAGCTGCTGTTTAATGGTTGTAACTCCCTCAGAAGCAGGTTGAGTTCAGTGATGTAAACCATGTTTGAGGATTTTACATAGGCCAAGATCCTCTTGCTTGGCTGCTGCTGGAATTGATATAATGTGAAAAAGCAATAAGCCTGCTCATAGGTCCAGATATTTTAGGTGGAATAGGTGTCTGTTTTCCCACCAGTAAAGCAGAGGGTGCACACTGTGAACATGAATGTTGCCTGCTAAGAAGTTGAAGTATTCTGTGCCCTGCAGTATTGCTTTTTGAAAAGTTTTCTGGGCAAGTAAGCAAGCTTCACCACCCAGTCTTCCTAGTGCATCATCTGGTGTAGGTGCCCACCATGACAATGTCCGTTTGCACGTCAAATTCTGTCATTACCCAGAGACTTTCAGCAAGTCTCTCTCTTACAACATGCTGGCAATGAAAAAAAAAATACATTTGATAAATATCTCACCAAAGACTCTTTTTGTACCTGTCCTCCCTGAACAAACTGTGTCTTTTGTATGAATATTTCAGTAACATGAATTTTTATACAAAAGCTGCGTTTATGCCAGTGAAGTCATTATTTTGATTTTCTTATAAATAATCAGATGCCTTCCCTTTTTCCTCTGTTTTGTGAGTATATGCATCCACAAGCACACAGACGTGTCGTAAGATTGACTCAGTATTCACCCTTGTTTCCCTCCTGTAGCATTTATGAATATTACTAAGAGCACGTTTCTAATAAACATTAACATAATAAAGAAATTTTTTTAGTGTCTTTCAAGAGTCACCTATCAAGTGCAGGATACTGACATTAGGAAATCTCAGTGGATAGGCTGAACGTTAAAGGGAATATCTCTTTTGTATGCACAGAAGTGTAAACCACTATTGTCTGAGGATAAAAGGAGCTGCATTGCACACAGAAAGTTGACTGCCCAATGCTCTGCCTTTTCTTATTTAAAAGTACAATTAAGCATAGGATATAGGAGGAGGAAAGATGGGACAGCTCTAACTGCTGGTGTAGCATGCAGAGAAGACTGAGAGCATGAGCTGCTGCAGTTTGTCTGACTTTATAAAGGAGCATCACTCTCAGGTATGATTACCTCCATCAGGCATGCTTTTCAACACAGAATATTTCAGCTGCTTTTTTTCTAAGTTCTATGGCAGGGAGACACCATTCCCATGATCTGTCTGAATCTGCCGAATGTTACCTTTTGCCTCCTCATTCATTCTGTGGGCATAGAGGATGTGACAAAAAAAAAAACCACCTACCAATTAATGGCTTCACTTTTTAAAATAATCCCACTCCCGTCATCGCTGCTGCTGAGGACAGCAGCTGCAGTCAGCAGCTGTGACTGATGTGGCAGTCCATGCTGTGTGCCTCTGACAGATGCCAGCATGAACCAGCTATAATAGTACAAATGCCAAATTGTAGTTTCAGTGTATCGGTGAAGCAAAATATGACCAGACAAGAGAAATTCAGTTGTCCTAAGATCTATTCTGCAAAGACAGCAAGACTTAAAAGCGTGGGTTGAAGCCTATTTGAGAGCCTAAAGCCATAACAGAAGGAGAGATTGAAACTAAAAATGATGTCTTCTCCTGATGTCTAGACCAGATTTTCCTCTGCAACCAGCCTCCCTCTAACTTCTAAAAGAGTAACTAAACTATTTAAATTTCCCATCCACGTTTACCTTGCATTTGTAAACGATCCCATTGCAGAATCTTCTTTATCAGCTGTCCTTCAGGTTCTGTATGTTGCTGTCCTTCCTTTGCATTAATCACCGGAGTTCTTTCCTTTTTTGTCTGAAAACAGTCAGACTGCACCATCAGAAAATGAATGCACTGAAAACGCAACACTGCAAATTAAACACGTGGATAACGGCTGGTGGCTTCAGTAGTCGGTGTTAACATGTGATGAGAGAGAAGAGTAAACTGAGAAAGAGTTCTCCTGTGAATTCAGTGCCCCCATTATCTCTCCTTCTTTATCCGAAGGGCTGAGGAAACCTTTTTTGTTAGCCAAGACAGCTTGGTGCTTCGGCTTAATTTTCATTGCATAATTTTAAATACAGATCGTGTCTACAGTGCTGCAATTAATGGATAGCCTAAAGACTTATTATTTCAAACTAATTGATATGTAAGACAGTTTAAATAACATAAGTGATAAGAAATTTTTAGGAATAACTTCTGTAACTAACACAGAATAATCTTTTTACTGTTACATAGGGTAGCAGATGGCTCAATTATTCACTCAGCATCACTAAATCTAATGCCTGTCTGTATTTCTATAGCTCGAAATACATTTACATGAGATGGGGAAAAGATGACATTTTATAGTTATTGTTCTAAAAGGTTTTTTTGCAAGTTAATATACTTGCAAACCATCATTTGGAATGCTCCCAGAATTCTAGATAAATTTCTGTTATCCTCAACAAAAATGTGTACTCTACACTTATTGTAAACAGAGCTTTAAAGTAAGCAACCAATGTTTTTAAAGTATTCTTTTGCTCCCTTAAAGAACTTGATCACTTATGAAAGGCATTTATTTTTCTGGTGTTCATTAAACTTATCTTCAACTAGATTGTGATCAGAACTGTCATCACAGAATACACTGTAAATTTGTAAGACCTCTCAAGAACTCTTTAATGCTTTTGGAAGATGTCAAGTACTGAAGTAATAGTAAAACACTGATAGACCATTAAAAAGATAAGTTTTTATAATGGAAAGAGGTTTTGTTCTACTGCCAACATTTTTTTTTCCTCTAAATAAGGTTTTGCATGGTACAAAACTTTTCCAAGATAGAAGCTACCAATAGTAATACACATAAATGAAATCAGATTAAAAACAAATCGGAGCTTTAAGGAGATCATGTTATACATTTTTATGGCTTGCCTCTCAGTGAAAAAAAAAAGCAAAGGACTTAGTGAAGTTCCATGAGATTCGTCTTAGTTCAGGTTTGACCCTCTGGTGAACTAAACTTGGAGTAGTGTATTAACTTCAGAAGGAGAGAAGCCAGGGATGAAATCCAGCACACACTGATGTCAATAGAAAAGCTCACTCTTCCTGTAGTAGGCTTGAGATCTGGATGAGGCCCCACTGTGACCTCCATGTGTTGTGACCCACTGGAATCGGTGGGGAAGAGAGGTAGCAAAGGAACTGAAGTGATTGTAAGTTGTAGTATCCCATATATTCCTGCCTCTGTTGGCTTCTAGAGAATTTGCATATCCTTTTTCCTAACAACAGGAAAGTCTGACCACAAAACCCAGCTGTGCTATTGGCAATATCATTACGAGATCTGTTCAAGAGTACTTTAAGATGTCCAACTTCACGGCAAGATGAAAAGTGTACCTTAGTGCAGACTTAAACACACAAGCACTAGGACATGCACATTTTCTGTCACCATAACTCACTGAACATATTCCACCACACTCGAGAAAGCTGACCTCAGGATTGGTGCTGGCTGGTTGGGCTGCAGCACACCGAGGGTGGTAGTCCTTCACCCATAGTAAGCATTAAGAGAACTAAACACCTGCAGAGGCTTCCGTTCTTCATAGAGCTCAGGTTCTCAACAGAAACCCACATCAGGCTGTATACACAAAGAGAGAGAGAAAGGTGTGCAGGTCTGGAGGCGAGAATGGCATCTGACCTTCTCTGTGGGAATTTGTTGTCTCTACCTGCCTGTTGAAGCAGGCTTGGATTTTAAGCAGAAACCTGGCCCTGTTTCCTAGATGCTTTCATGCTTTGCAGCTTCCTTAAATTGCTAAGACAAAACAATTGGAAATCTTGAACCTCTGAAACGCGGCATTTGGACTGCTCCTTTGTGAGTCAGATTAGCTTGAGATCGCTGTTTGGGAAGGAGGGTGCACTTCATGGCATTTTGTGCCAGTGGTTCTTTCATTTGACCTGGTTAGTTTGTGCCTGTACTAACATGGTTGCTGGTACTGTAGATCCAAAACCCATCAAAGTCTTCTTGAAGACTTAAGTGAATTTTGGGTATGCCCTTTAACAGGCATGAGTTCAAGTTACTCTGCACAGCACTGGGACAGGCTTTGCCTTGTTTATCAAGCTTTATGAAATTACCTTATATGTCAATTTTTGCATTGTGGGATGCTTGATGAACATCATTGAAATAAAATTTTCTGCATGGTTCATTTAAACTTGATGGATAATTAGAGTTGCCTGAGTTTGCAGTAGTCAGCGTTAATATGACCTTTGAAAAAACGTTTAACTAAAAAACAACTAAACTGAAATATTAATCCGTTAAACTGAATCATGAGGATGGCTCCATTAACCTCCCATTGTATAATACTATTTAATCCAGTAACAGCAGTACAGACAAGAAGAGGAGGGTTTTTTTCCTTTTAAGTTCACTGTAGTATCAGGAAGTAAAAACCTTCAGGCTATTTTTGATTAGGTTGAACCTCTGGGCAGGGCTGCTTTTACATTAAACGACAAAGTTTTTAAGAGCTGCAGTTAAAATTCCACACTAATTTTGCTTCTCAAGTGAAAAAAAAAAAAAGTATGTTGTGTAATACAGTAATACAGCACAAAACAAGAAGTGGTGGATGAAATGGATGAAATAATGGTGGAAGTAGAGAGGTAAGAGGATAATAGTAATATATAAACACAGAGCAGCCATAAATAGCATCAGACTCTGTATCCTTAGTAGCAATGGTACATCTCCATTTGATGTTCATTGTATAATAATGAACATATACATTAAGATATAAATTTGAATTGAGTCCCAACTTTTTGTCATTGTTAAACTCAGCCTCCAAACTTTCCTGACAGTTGGAAGTACGAAGGCAAAAATACTGAACCATCATTTCTGGAAGATGGAAAATGAGAGGCAGTAACTCTGTCTCCGCTGTTAAACTTCTGCCAAGTTCTGAATAGATTTTTTTTTTTTCATTAGCTTGTTATGTTAGAAAATATGGGTCGGTCACTAAATTGGCTCATCTTTTGGGGAGAGTCAAAGCACATTTCTGCAAATAGTAAAGAGGAACCCAGATTCATGTTGTTAATGAGTGAGGAAATATTTTGGAATAGCCTTCGTTGTTACAAGGGATGACAGAACTGCAACTACTTGAAAAGATTTTCAAAGAAACTTCTAAGGCTTTGATCTTTATTCAGAGAGTGCTTGCTTTCTAGTCTAAAAACATCCATTTTTAACAGGATATTAACAGAAGGACTGACTGCTCGGTAATTTTCCAAGCAGACTTTCCAATGAGGCTCCATCCTGCAGAGGCTTTCTGATGTGAGCAGGTATAGGCAGTGCGAGGTAAACTTCAAAGTGCAGCATAAGGCTTTACCAGTGTGATTATTTTTTGAGCTAACGATGGCTTGTTCTAAACCTCTATGCAGTTGCTTGACATTTATCAATGACACAGAAATTATAGTGAGCGTGCACGTTAAGAAACATGCCATCTCAGGATACACAGAGCTCAGGGTACGTTAGGAGCTCTTGTTACTCTAAACAGGCTTGAGAGTCTGGGCTGAGTAGGAAGGGCAGAGCAGGGTATCGCAGTGAAACGAGGTGCCAGACTTAATCATAGGATGACTCTGCTCCTTTTCCATTGAGTAGCACAGTGATGCCACTAGAGAGACAGAGAAATAGATTATTTATTTCCTTTTCATTGTCATATTTGAGAAGAAATCTCTGCTCGGAGGGAATTTTCTGCAATAGTGGTGGGACCTGTTGGAGGTGTCCTGCCAAGAGTCAGACAGAGGTGACACTATAATTATCTATTAGCAAGGTGGATGTGAGATACTGAAAAACTCTTTGTTAAACTGTACTCAGAGTTCAATTTAGGCAAGGATCTAAAAGCTGTGGTGCAGGTTTCACCACAATTTTTCGCACAGGAGGCCTTAAGCACCTGCAAGTTTCTTTTCTTGTCTCTCTCCTCTTTCAAAAATAGTCAGAATCGCTCGCTCTGTGGGACAGCACCACTTTTAGGCAAAACACATTGTACATAAAGTGGCCTTGCAGATTCCAGGGTCCCCTGGAGACATCCTACTGGGCTGCCATGGTGCTGCACAGCTCTCAGTCCCGCGTTCTCCGGCCCACTCGGGATTTGAAATATTTCTGGAATATATTGTTGCTGTTACAACCTCAAGTTGTCATTTAAAAGGAGTTTCCAAGGGACTGTTATGACCTCTTGAGCTGAGAATTACAATACCACTAATCTTCCAAGGCCTGTGCTGTTGGACAGTCAGCTGCCTGTTTACAGGGTGCCTTGGAAGCATCATGGAAGTGAAAAAAAATAAAAATAAAATCACTTATTAGAAGGTAATGGATGCACTGATCTTTTTGTTGTTGTTTGTTTTGAAGACAGCCTCCGAAATACGGACAGCAATTTATGGAAGGACCAATTAAGAAGCTCTGTCTGAGTTATGTCACTAGAGTTATTTACCAATATCCACTTCAATAAACTAAGGGCAGTATCTGATGGTAGATGAGACTTCAGTAAAGTTTCTCTGGATTTATTGCATGGAAACTGAGCAGATTCCCTTTTGCTTAGAGTGAAGCTAACTTATTACAGTGATAATGAAAAAGAGCAGAATCTAGCCTTAAAATGTTCTACATGCTCATGGAGAGGGGATTTTTTTTGGCCATTCATACCAGCTCAAATTATCTTTATTCATATGCATCATGAGATGCATAGGTCATGCATTTATAGAGTCGTCAAAAAAAATACTTGACAGCTTAAGAAAGCATTTTATCCACAAAAGGAAATAATTACACCAAATAGTCATCAGAAAAAAGAGTGATTCCAAGCATACAGCTCACAAGGCACAGGGCAGGGCTTTGCGTGAGAATAAACTGTACTGATGAAGAAATGGGAAACAAAGTTATTGTGAAGAAAATCCTCCTATAGAATTTATTACAATTTCTCTCTTTCAAGAAGACGTGAAAGATCTGAAATTGCTACTAATAATACAACTGCTGGTAAGGAAAGATCACCAGTTTAGGTTTGTGCTGTAAGGAGCTTCTCTAACTCAGAAGTTCAGCAGAGGTACAGTGCAGGCATATGTATATCTAACACACATATAACCTGGGCAACACTGATGGGAATCTCATCACTCAAATGTTTCTTTTTTCATTAGTTCTTGGAATAGATGTTGGTTTACCATACAGAAAGAAGATACGACTTTCTTTACGAGAGTGTTAAAATCTAGGAGCCCAGGTCCCAGGTTTCTTCACAGTCCCATGGGTTTAATTGAGGTTGCAGTTAATAAAGGTGAAGGCACAGACTGATGAAGGCCCTAAGGTTACAGTTCTAAGGACTCATTTGTATGGGGGCTCGTGCATTAGGGAGGCATAGCAAATCACCTCTGCTTTAACAGGAAGAGACATGAAGCTGAAACATGGAAGATAACAGTCAGGGGAAGTCGAAGAGGGAGTATATGGATAAGGGAAGATAACTCAGTATACAGTTTCTAGACTTCTTGGCTTGTGACGTGCTTCAGGTGTTAGAGTGATTTTTTCAAGCCCATCTTGGGGCAATTTCTGAAGGATAGTATGTGGACTGTGCAGCCTGTTGACATGGGAAGGTAGCGGCAGCAGTAGTGGGTCAGTCAAAAATACAGCAGCTCCTGAGCAAGCGCCCCTGGTCTCAGGAATAGCATGGAGACCTTGCTGGGTGGGAAGATCGGCTTGGTGTGTTAGATGTTGTGTGAAGGACTAGGGGAGCTTCATCTGGGAGAAAAAGGATGTGGGGTGGGGCTGGCAGAGAGCAAGTCCTGGAGTTGGTGTCTCTCATGTCTGTCATGATCCGAAAAGTAGCCGTGATTTGAAAATGCAGTGATGGGCACGCACCGAGGCTGAGATGTCCTTGTCTGAGGACAGGAATCATTAATGGGAGCTTTCCAGTCAGTGTGAAGACATTTCCCGCACTGGCTGTCATTTACCTAATGCAGTGCTGTTCCTTGTGCCATCTCTGGTAGCGAGTGCCCTTAGGTTTTCTTTAATGATTCCACACTCCGGCATCGTATGAGATCAGACCTCAGCTACCTGACCAGTTTCATTTCATGCTTAGCTATATGGCCTATGAGTAGCTATGTTAAGCCCGAATGTTAACGTGGTGGCATGTTCCTTTTTGCACTTGCTTGCAGTGACTGAGAGAAAAAGGAAAAGAGAGCATTTAGGTGCTTTCTGCACATGTGGAGATGTTAACTCCTTTCCCAGGCCTGGATGAACAGCTTCTCAAGAAACTGCATTTCCCAGCTGCCTACTTCAGGCCATTCTTCCACATGGCAGAAACGGGTATATCACTTTTGGAAAGGTCCTGCAGAGGGATCCCAGGTCTCCTCAAACCCATCATCCTCACCTCCAAGTCACCCTGTTCTGCAGCCTCCCGTAGCACGCTGTGCTTCCGAGGGATTGCGGCCACGAGGACAACTAAATAGTGGTTACTCCTTTGCCTTCCCAGCAGAAATCTGCTTAGTGGAGGGAATAACATGGTCCTTAATAAGAAACTCCTTCTGTTTCCAATTAAACAAAAATTGCTGCCTATAAATCACTTGATCCCTGAGCTCTGTTCCTCAATTTCACTCTCTCTGTTATTGAGCCTCCATCTGCTTTTAACAATTCTTGCTACTCATATATCTTTTAATGCTGTATCCCTCCAGAATGGCTTTCTAATTAAGTAAGCTCTGAAAATGAAAAGCAGCAGGACAGCAGCTTGCTTGCTCTCAGTACCCTTAATCTGGGAGTCCTCTATGCGCTATTTTGGAAGCTAAATTGAGGTCGCTGACATTATGCATATTTGTTGTCTGATGCAGTCTTAAAAGCCCCAAATCCTCTATTCAAAATAATCTTTAGGCACATGGGTCAAACATTTGCAGGGAGAAAAAGAAGTATTTGGAGCTTTGGCAGATTTAGAGAAGCAGGGGAGGAGTGAGAAAGGGGCCACAATCTCAGACCAGTGTTTCTGTTGCAATTTGCTTTCACTGACCAGTGAAAAGATGAGTGTCACTGGTGCTAAGAAAATAAACAGTTCCAATGACATGTGAAAAGGAAAATGGGAGTTTTGCCAAACAGCAATATGCTGTCGAGGTTGCAGTCCCCCTTTTGTTACGAATCGTGCAGGAACCGGTTATTGCCTCTTGTCAAAATACGTTCTGCTGAAATTGCCCAGGAGAAATGAATGCAGTGGAGTTTCTCATCAGGAAAACAAAAAGAACAGGTACTGCTTAAGTGGAATTAATTATTATACTGCATGTGGGTAGTGCCATAGTGATTATGGATGCAAATTAGTATCACACTTCAGCTGGTGAATAAATAAATTAACCGAATACCAAAAACAGTCATTATTTTGATATTTCGATGCCCTCTGCCTCAAGGGGAAGTGACGCAACTTACAAATTTTTCACATTTGGATTCAGACTCAAAAATCATTAAAATCTTTAAAAAACTTGAGAATAAAGAGTTTGCTGTTGGAAATGTCAGACATTGTCAGATACCTATTATCAGAGATAGTCCTCAGAGTGCCTTTTTACCTGGATGGTTGAGCCAGGATATTTGGATTTTTCATTCATAATTCACAGCATCGTTCAAGGAAAGAAAGAGTGCAATCAGGGAAACAAAGTATTCATGAATAATGCAAAATAAGATAGATTTCAAAGGAAGGAGAAAAGAAACACAAAACTCAAAAAACTGACCTTACAGAAAAATTGCAAGTGGAATGGAAAATCTATGACTTAAAAAAAAAGTTTAGGAGGTGATTCTCCCCGTCTACTCTGCCCTCGTGAGACCTCACCTGTAGTATTGCGTCCAGTTCTGGAGCCCCCAACATAAGAAGGACGTGGACCAGTTGGAGAGGGTCCAGAGGAGGGCCACAAAGATGATAAGAGGGCTGGAGCACCTTTCCTATGAGGACAGGCTGAAAGAGTTGGGGCTCTTCAGCCTGGAGAAGAGGAGGCTCCGGGGTGACCTTATAGCTGTCTTCCAGTACCTCAAGGGGGCCTACAAGAAAGATGGGGAGAGGCTGTTCAGGAGGGCCTGTTGTGATAGGACAAGGGCTAATGGTTTTAAAATAGAGGGAGGTAGATTCAGATTGGATATTAGGAAAAAATTTTTTACCATGAGAGTTGTAGAACACTGGAACAGGTTGCCCAGAGAGGTGGTGGATGCTCCATCCCTGGAGACGTTCAAGGCCAGGTTGGACGAGGCCCTGAGCAACCTGATCTAGTTGGAGATATCCCTGTTCTTGCAGGGGGGTTGGACTAGATGACCTTTGAAGGTCCCTTCCAGCCCTAACCATTCTATAATTCTATGATTCTATTTATTTTGAGTCATATCAAGATTTTGCAGTGGAAGAGCTGCATCGAAACAAATATGGCCGTAGTGAACGTTTTTGATTCAACAAAATTGCATTTTGGTGTTGTTTTTTTTTCACCAAAATGTGGAACCAGTTGTATTTCATACGTAACTTTATCAAAACATTTTTGCTTGAAGGTTAATTCTTTAAATGCTTTTTAAGTAGTGACCCTTCTGTTATTTTTGAGTTGAAAATATATTTTAAAAAAACATGCGAGCTGGAACGAATCCTAGTCCCTGTGGAAGTGGGTTGGTTTTGCATCAGATAAGTAACTGCCTCTGGCATGAGATCTTACATCAGGAGAATGATGCTATGAGGTCACAGCACTGTGCAGACCAAGCATGCGGTATCTCAAGCTGTATGGGGAAGGGAGGGGAAAATTGTTTGGAAAACACTTTCATTACTAACTTCCGAAACGCCATTTTAAGGTACAACGGGAAGGAGCAGTGGTGTTTGCATCAACTGCTTCAAAGGTGTTGCTGTAGCAGGAAGGGAGATGGGCTGGACGTGTTTTCCCCCAGGATTTCCCTTTGCCTTGGGCTGCCAAAGTGAGGGAGAGGAGGTCAGATGGAAGCGGTGCTGCATATCAGCCGGCTGTGTATCCCCCTCTTGTCTTCGAGCTATGGAAGCTGGCTGTGGGGTAGACACAGTAGACTTTCACAAGACGTGGGCAACAGCTCCAGCCAACAGAGGCATTCCTAAATTTCTAATGTGTGTGATAGGGTCTTGGGTTTTTTTTAATGCACACAGTAAGGTCTTTGCTCCTGACACCTGAAGACCTAAACGTGGTTGCCATTTATGTTTGTGCAGAGACCTACTTCCCATCCCTTGAGCTACTGCAAAACTTTTCTTAACTTTGCTCTACATCTGAAACTTCTGGTAGCTCATTATTAGATTCTTATATCTCATTAGTTCAGCTTGTTTGGTTTTCCAAAGTTACCTTAAAACATTCTTTAAAAAAACACCAAGATTCTGCAGCAAGCAAGAGGGATGAGATGTATTTCAGGTAGTGAGAAGGGAGAAGAGTTCAGTATTTGGAGCTTAAAACTCAGGGACAAGATTAATGAAACACTATAAATGTGGAATAATTAAGGATTAAGGGGATTAACATATTTATTTTATTTTTAAATTTTCTAATTTTTTTTTAACCTAAACACTCCATGTGAACTTCAGGCCTCCTGGTAACTTGTGTTGGCAGCACGTTGTGTTTTTCATGTGATCGTTTTATTTTTGTTCTTGGTAGAAACAGAAGTTCATTAGATCACATTGCAAGTATGCAGAAGTCTACAGGGGCTTGATCAGGATAGTCTGAAACCACAATTTCTGCTTTTGTAATTCTTTATTGATCACCGTTACTGTTTTCAATGATATGGTCACTACTTTAACACTATGTTATGCTATAGTATTTTGGTAGGTTTAATAACAGCTACGTATAACTGCTATAAATAGTTTTAATAACACCATCCGTTTCCTTTCCTGGGTGCGTTTTCCTTGCTTTTAGCTGAATGACCATATTCATTTTCACCTCCCACATTCCAAGGAAGGGTTGCCGAGGCCTTTCCCTGAATGATGACCCTTTTTGGAAAGCGGTTGTAGCCAAGGATGCCGAAGAGCCCTTTGGGAATGCGAGCCGATCAGCTGGGCAGCGGGCTGGCTGCCAGGAGCTCTGCTCCCTATGGCAAAGGATTAGTCGTGCACAGCCCTGCTCGTTTTCAGTCCCGAAGGGTAGGGGCTGTGTTGGTTGTAGTCCAGATTCAAAGGATACAGCGCTGTTGACCCGGGGCACGAGGGCACGTGAGCCAAGTCCCTCGGTCACCCACGCTGCCCAGCAGGGGGCTGAAGACAAGGGGGAGCCTCAGGCACAGTTTCCCTGTGGAAGCCCTTGTGGGACAGAGCTAACAGGGCTGTCGCAGTCAAAGCCCCAACATATCTACTGTTATTTTGAGCAGGACAACTTGGTGGCTCAGTAGGTCCACAGCTTGTTCCAAGCCTGTGCTGGTGTATGTCTAGTTTGAGAAGCAATCACACAAACAAGAGTACAGGAGAGCCCTTTCAAACCTGTGGCAGCTGAAGATGGCACCTCCCAACCTTTGTTCCCTACCTAAGCTTAATTTCTCTCCTTCCATCTGTAATTTGGGGATAATAATGCTGATACTTTTGTAAAGCCATTTTGTAAAGCTGATGTATCAGCTGATGTTTTTTAACTAGCACTGTTGGGTAAAAAATAAAGGGTAGGTAGTTAGAGCTTCTGGCCGCAGCTGTCAAGAGTGACTAACGCATTCGTCTCATGTTCTCAAGGACCCCACTAAAAACACATAATGATGGCTCCAAATTTTAAAGTGTTATCTCATTGGCTGTAAGTAAAGTACATGGGAGTGTGATTTACCTGAACAAGAAATAATGTTTCCAACCCCTTGTGGGATACTAAAGCCACATGGAGGTGACATTAATAAGTGGGTTTTGTTGGGGGTTAAAGAGAGGACAGAGGATCGATAAGAGGGCAAATAGTGAGATAAGAGAAGGAAGAAGGTTGTTATGTGTTAATGGGAAGAGTGGTCCAGATAATGATCTGCCTGTCTAATCATCAGTCTCATTTTCCCCTCCTTGTCTGGCTCCAAAATCCTAAAAGCAAGTATAGGTCACCTTGTTCAGTAGCTAGAGAGCAGAGAAATCTGCGTAGGTGGACTTGTGATGGGAAGCAACCCAAAGGGAGAGCAAACTGAATGGTAAAGCCACGCTGGGCTGGAGTCTGGTGGCTTACTGGTTGTGCAGAGAGGTTTTTACTCACGCACGCTGACATGGAACTTTGTCGTGCCGTCAGCAAGCCAAATGAACGGCGTGCGTGCCTACTGCCTGCTGATGGGAGGGCAGCTTTCCGTTAGTGAATGAACCATGATGTCCCTGTAAAGCGACAGAATATGGTTATCATTGTCTCATAGAAGGATACTGAGGCTTTTGAAAGAAAAATAGCTGGGATTTTTGAGCCAGCTAGTTTTAAGAAAGGAACTTGTTTCTTTAACCTTGACCCATAGCTGTTTGCCAGTGTTACGCCAGGAGCTGGTGGCTTAAGGAGAAACATGGCCAATGCACTGTGAGACTGTTGTAGGTTTGCAAGCCCCAGGCTCGCTGAGGAAGACTTCAGTAAGGGGTCAGGTCTGACAGTGGGGTGGCTGCAGTGCACCCAGGCTCATCTGTTGTGCTCTTCATGGCAGCTGGAGTCTTGTGTGATAGCTTGGGGGTCAGGGAATGGGCTCCAAGGTGCCCGTCTGAAGCTGAGCATGAGGAAGGACTGACGGAGTCTTTGAAATCGAAAAGAAAACTAATTTTTACACACTGTTGCAGTTTTAATCAACCCTCCTTGTCTACTGTCTGCTCCTTCTCAACTAACTTCAACGTTCTTATGATTAGATATCTATATAGATGGTCTCTGGAGACACTGAAGAGAGAGAGGTAGCTCCAGATTCATGTGATTTCTATTAAATGCTTGACTTAGGGGGATTATCCACTGGAGGCGCTTTAGGAGGTGAATATTAGACACAATTGCTATCTAACAACATGCTTATGGTTGCACTGGGTTCAGATAACGTTCAGGTTCTGAGGGATTTCAAATATTTCTATTGCTCTTAAACCTAATTAAGCAAATCAAGGTTCTGAAGGAAGTTGAGAGCCAGGAGACTTTCTCTGACTTTTGATTTTACATACCTCTTTCTATACCTGAGGTGCCCCAAATTTAGAAATTCAGTAATTTCATGTGCCAAAATGAGGTGGGGAAATGTGCTAGCCCATCTCTGGCTCCGACACTCCTATGTAAAACCAAAAAATCATTCTCTTTTATAAAGCTTTTTCTTCCAGTGCTCTAGAGCCTTTCCCACAATTCTTAGATTTATAAAAAATATTGTATGCAGAGCTGCTTCTCCCTGCAGGAACTTTAACTGGCTTTGTGGGGTGCTCAGACACCACTGCGGATCTGCACTGGCAGCCCAGAGCCTGGCTACAAACATTCCCAAAGAGGGAAAGACAACGGCACTTTGTGTGCACGGTGCACAGCGTGCTCGGAGCCCGCTGGCACACCCTGCCTCTGCCATCGCTCCTGTTTCAAGTTGACCCAAGGAATGTTTTGGCACATGTTTGGCATAAATCTCTCTCTAACTCTGATAGCGTCTTGGGGTAATTGGCATAAATATACAGAAGGATTTGTCTTCCCCTCCCTCCCTCCCTTTTTTTAAGCAGTGCGGGTATTTAGTAGTAACTTTGACCAAAAGCATGACTGCACCATGATCACAGACCTTTTGCCTGGAACATAGTCTTTGGGTTTGCAACATGACATATGCGAGTGCCATGCTGCTGTCGCTCTGAAGTAGAGACCAGTGCAGATGTAGCTTCTTGGTGGTTGAGGTCACTGGGCAGCAGCCGTGGAGTCCTGAGGCTGCAGGGCCCTGGCAGCAAGTTGGGCAGTGAGGGATGATCAGCATCACGGGTGGGTTTTTCTTGCCAACCACGCTATGGCACTGTTCCTCTGATAATACCTGTACTCTTGGAAGTGTTATCAAAATGGAGGCAAAAGGAGGATCCCTTCAAAAATTTGCATCTAGATGTAAAGCCGGGAAACGAAGTTCAGGAAAAAAAGAAGGGTACTGCATGAAAGAAGGGCGTTGTGGCAGTAATTGTCTAAGAGTTGATACAAACATATATTTTAGAGGCAGGGTGTATTCAGTGCAACTGTTTGTGTCTCGGACTCCGTGTTTGTCAGCACCGTGGCACCAAAGTGGGAAACTGAGCCCAGAACAGCAGGAAAATTGCCAGAACCAAGGCAGGAAAGGAGCTTTAGCAGGAGAACCAAAAGGAAAAAGCCAGATCTTAGATCTTGAGGAAGAAACCTGAAAAATTTGTCTAATTAAGGAATGTAGAACTAGACCGGGTGAGCTAAGGACGTTGATTTGCACATCAGGAGAAAGAGAAGAGGCCTCACAAAAATAAAATCAGAGATGCAAGATGAAAACCAGGACAGAAGCATGGGGAATGGGATTGGAAGGGCTCACAGTGAAGGATAGCGGTAAAAGTCACTTGCTGTGGACAGACCAAGGATGGTAAGAGTAGTGCAGGTCCTAATGTTCGAGTGAAAATTTGTTGAGAGCCGTCACAATGGGGTGAAGGAGACTTGAAACTAGATGGGATAGACTCAAGCACAGAGCTGAAGGATCAGAATTCACAGCACCTTTATACCTCCTGGAAAAAAATATAGCTCAAAATACAATTGCCTAAGAAACTGTTGTGAAACTGCTGCAGCTACAGTTAGCAGAACGTGACTCCCTCTTTTTAAGAAGATGGATGGATGGATGGATGGATGGATGGATGGATGGATGGATGGATGGATAGATGGATGGATGGATGGATGAAAGGATGGGCAGACAGAGCACTAGCAGGGTTTGGCTTTGGAACTCACCCCTTTTGCTTCCTGCTGTGCTCATATTGGTCATGATAAAAAAATTGGCTTTGTCTTCAGTTGAAACCTTCATACACATTAATGTTTTTTAAATAATGGATCGTGCAGATCCTAATATGGGCACTAAAAACAAAGGCTATACAAATAAATACTGGGAAAGGGCCCACAGCTTCCTGAAGACTGATAGCCAGATTTCTTTCTGCATGCCTTTTGCATCCTGTTGATGATACGACACTTTTTCCCCAGTAATGTCCAAGACACATACTGCGTTAATCAGATAATGTAACTTTCCATGATCTAGCCCTAAGAAATGTAATTTAACTTTTTTTTCCCCTCCCTCTTTGACTCCCTTTGACAGCTGACTTTTTCCTAATGGTTTCTCCAACCCAAGAAATCTGGCAAAAGTTATTATATTGTTCTCAGAGCAATGTTTGTGGTGTGATTAATCTGTGATTAGCTACCTGAAGCTTAATTAAGGCTTTGCTCTTTCAAAGGCTTATCTGTGATCCATACTGCACTTGAATTGGGTCTTGTGAAAGCCAGTCAAGTATGGACACCCATACAGTTAAATCCACATATATTTTAAGGATTTGGGTACCCAAGTATGGTACCCAAAACCAGCCTTATGCACAAATGGCCGCATGTTCCTTCAGCTTTGCAATGACTGCATGGAAATCAACAGGTGTATTGGATGTGTGGCGCTAATATGAAAAAGAAAGGAATATATTCTTGAATCATGCACAAATGCGTTATTAATCCATTAATTCCTTGCCCCCCCTCCCCCCCCCCTCCTCCCTGCCTCATGTGGTACCTTCCCCATCCTGTAGCACTGGTCACATTAGATACACCTGAAGACAGCTTGTCTTTTTTGTTGTAGTTGCAGGTGGAACTTGATCAGGAATATCAAGACAAATTCAAAAGACTGCCTTTGGAAATTCTGGAGTTCGTACAGGAAGCCATGAAAGGGAAAATCAGCGAAGATGGAGACCACAGTTCCGCCCCCTCTTCCCTGGCATCTGACAGTGGAAAATCAAATCATAAACCTCTGCAAAGCGAAGAGGAATTGGAAGAAGATAATCCAGAAAAAGTGTTTGATACTACTTTTTAACTGCCCAAGCCACAACCAGTGCGCTAGGGCGCACCACTCCCCAGCTGCCCGTCTCCGCTCTCCTGACATGAGCTGCTGCTGAAGCACTTCGGGAGGCAGGAGGAATCTGCATTCGAGTGCACATTTCCCAAAAGGAACATTTTATAAGAAGTATTGTGCAAAGGTCTTCATTCTCATTCTTCATCTTATTATTATTCTAAAGCTTAGTGCAGTTGTAATAGGAAAATTAATATGTTAACCATCCTCTCCTCTTTTTTTTTTTTTTTTTTGGCCAATTTACAATGGGTAATTTTCTGGCCATGTTCACTGTTAAGAATGTTTAATGAAGACCAGTGTATTGTACAGAGACAAACGTGTGCAGATTTCCTTTTGAAGTGCCAGTGCAAAGTGCTCCAAACTAATACAGATCCTAGAGAATATTATAACAGTACTTAATCATATTTGTTTCCTTCTTTATAACTGCACCTTGACAGCTGTACCATCATTTTACATTTGCACTGAAACGTTTAATCCTTTTTAGCTTTGCAAGCACTGGTGGCTTGCTGTCGTGATATTACGTTTATCACATGGAGGGAAATATATTTGCTGCTGAAAATTCTTGGAACTGTGGGGACAAGAGGAAAACAAAGAGAAGAACTCTGCCTGGAGATTGTCGGTGTCTGTGTATGTCTGTGTTTGCTACACTGTGTGAGTGCATATATGTTTGTATATATATATATAGCTATACGTGCACACACATCCGTCTATATACACACACGGCATGTTTCTATTTGAAGTCGGTGTGGTCTCTTGGCCAAATGAAATGTTTCAGGGATAAGTCAATAGAGAGAATCTTTATGGAAGCTAACATCTGGGTTATACTGCTAGAAAATAGTCATTGAATCATGAAATTCTTTTTGTGGTGTTAGTGTTGTAAATCAAAGTAGTTTTAGAATATAAATTTGATATATATTTTGCAGACTCAGACGTATTGATTTTAAGTATCATATTTTAAGCTTACTGAATTTGATAGGATTATAAAACGTTTAGGACTACAGTATTGGAAATTTAACAGAATCTTCCATTATTTTTAAGGCTGAGGGTTCAGTTTTACTAAGGTCTGAAATTTAAAAGCAAAATATAAAAACCTGATCACTGTTATTTAAAATGTATATTAATCCGTTTAACTGACTTCTTAAAATAAGAACAATCAAAGTTAATGTACTGTGATATGCATGAGAAAAGTAACAGCACATTTTCAGAATTTTCTATCAGACGACAGAGAGACTTTGTGAAAGTCAGGGTATTTGAAAAGGTAAAGAAATGCTATTCTCTGGATTCCCATACTAACAGAAATAGGAACGACGAAACATTACGGACAGATTCTTATCTGTCCCCAAAGCCGACGCACAAAGCGAAGGGCCTTTCCCTCAGCCGTTGGTGAAGAGGCGTCTTAGGGCAAAGGATAAACTCCCTCCAAAGACATAGATTTGCGTCTAGAGGCATGATCCTGCAAACTCGGATAACTGACTTTTCCTGCGCGCCACTGGGCTCGGCGCAACTGCTCTGGGGAATGACGTTCACATACACGTTTGCAAGATCGGGGCCTTACTTTGTATGAAAAGCAATCGGAGAAAGCAGAAAAATTCCATAGGGAGGCATTCTAATACATCGTGACACTTACTTTACTTCCATTCCCTCAGGATTTAACTACTTTAAAGTAACTTATTTTATTTAAATTTAAGCAATAAAATACAAATCAAGCTTAAGTTTTCAGTTAAATAACGGTGTGTATATATACAAGTTCAGAACTTAGAAAACAAACAGTATTTTGATGTTTCTTTTTTAAACGTAGAGCAGAAAGAAAGCAAAAATGCACGTTGTTCGGAGATCATATTTTGGATTAAACTATTCTGGTTTATGATGATGACATTAGTGAACATGAAATTCAAAAATCTGACTTTCATCTTAATGCTAGGAAAGGTGAATCCTCTGTTAATCCTTGTTTTGCACTTTGAAATCAACCTTAATCACTCATTGAAAACGTGGAGAGTTGAGATGTGATGCTGCATTTTATAAAGTAAAAACGACATATTGTCTAAATTATTAAAAGAATAAACTGATAGCAGTGTTCACAATAAAACTGAAGACTATTGCATTATAGAAACCATTGTACAGCGCAGGCTTTTCGGTAAAGCCTTAGCTCCTTTGAGTTTCAGCACTATGTTGTCGTGGACTTCAGCGAAGCCAGGACTTCACCAGAGTCTTCAAAGAAACTTGGGCAAACACCAATTACCCTTTTATTTATATTTAAAAAAATTAAATAAATAAAGATACCGGTTGGATTAAATATACTATCAGCTGTAGTCATTTTACAGTACGTTTGTATTTGACCATTTCCTGTACTCCCATTTTTTTATATCTGTACAGTGCCACTTTCTGCAGGTGTAAGGTAGTGTGTAATACTGTACATCTTGCATTGGTCAAACTATTTCAGTGAAACAGATATCATTTAATATCGATATTACTTGAACTAGAGTAAGATAATGAAAAAAAAAGGGTCTTTATGATGTGCAAGTCTTGTGCCTTTTATGTATTTGCCTTGTTCCGTGTTGAATGTGTGGAAATGCTGTATCGTGGACTTTCTGCTGTATAGAATAGAGCTGTCTATATTAAACTAGGTCGTGCACTTCAGATATCTTTACACTACTGAAAATAGCTTGGTTTTGGCAGTATAAACAGAATTTTAAAAATTCTAATGAAGGCCAGCCATTTTAGATTTAACATGTTCATAATTATGTTAACTAACGCTCATGTATTAGCTAAACATTCACTGAAAGATAACTAAAGGGACATCGTTGCTTGCCTTTCTTTGAGATCAGTGTTGCTCTTGTACATTGTATTGATAGTGTCTGTGATTGATTAGTCCTTGATGATTTGCCTTCAAAGTAGGATGACATACTTCAGTTAACATGTACATATTTTTCAGTTCCTCAATCTATGATTGTTTCAGAGGCATAATTCACATTTTTGTAAAAATTCTATGCAATTTTGTGGCATGATGTTTCTTCCACTTGTAATTTTATGTGCTTACATTACAGATCCAAAGGACAAATAAAAATTTCTTAACACAAGACAGTTGTTTTCTCTCTTCATTGACTCGAGGGCCTCAGTTGACTCAAGAAACCTTACTGACCTCGAAGACCCTACCCTGATCCCTTTGCTGCCAGGAAGGGCAGCGCCACGAGGAGTCAGTGAAGTTTCCCTGCAGGCTCTTGTGTTCACAACGAGGAGAACAAGAACTGGCACGTGCCTGGGCATCCCCTGCCCCTCCCAGCAAAATGTGTATTTGCTGGTGCTCTGAAACAAGCAATGAACAGGCATGAGAATTTATTGGTTTACAGGATAGGCTTTTGTAGAACAGCAATTGCATGATTTTCAGCCGTACCAGTGAACTACTTGGACAAATCATAGCAGCCTTACTTCTATTATACTGCCCCAGCTGTTTCACTAATCATCTATGCAATTATATATGCACTGTGAAATGTACCTTTGCAGGGCCCTTCCACTGAGAGCATTGAAAAATAATTCTATTCCTTTGGCTTTTGACTTTCCTTTCCCTATTTAATTTACAATGTAAAAAATTATTTCTGGGAGAAGAGATAAGCAGGTGTATTAATCTAGTGTACTAAGGGATGTACCTATTAAAATAAATAGTCTCCAAGGCAGCTAAAGTCAAATTGTTCACATGGAGAGGTGTGGGGAAACGGGGTCTGATGAGGGGGATGGGCACAGCACGGTGTAAAAGCAGGCAAGGAAGGGAGGAACAGAGCTGAAGGCCAAGCCTGTTGACAGAGAGGCGTAAGACTAGGACAGAAATGGAGAGGGGAGGAAGCGAAAGAAAAGAAAAATGGGTACATTTCCTTCCCAAAGGAGGAGCAGCGGGGCATGGAATGAAGAGCGGGGTTTGCCAAGCCCCATTAGCGAGCTGCCCGTTGCGCAGAGAGGCAGGCGAGGGGAGGCAGACAGCACCGCGGGGTGGGAAGGTGGCACAGAGGCAAGAATTTCGGGAGGACGAGGGGGAGATGGTGGCGGCGAGCAAAGAGAGAAAAGCTGGGAGGCCATGGGAAGGATTGGGAAATAGCCCAGCGAGGCAGGATTCTCACCGCCGGCCAAGCAGACAACCTCAGCGCTTGTTGTACTTGCGCCACGGGAGACTGACTTGGCTGCTGAGGAGGGAGGCTGGGATGTGTGAAAGAACAATTTGGAGGCCAACCAAGGGGAAGGTGGTGTCACAGAGGCCACGCAGTGGGGCAAGAGCTGTGCGCTCTCGTGCGGCTGCGGACACTACGTGAAGCAAGCCCGTTGGGTTGCTGAAGCTTCAAGTGGATTCTGCCAATGCTCCTGGTGATGGCCAGAAAACGACCAGTCTCACCACAGCAGCAGAAGTCCGCTACTACTAGCTGGGGAAGGTGCCCAAAGACTTCATTTTGCCCTCAATGTGAATGCTGTGATATTGGTGCCAGTGCTAAGTTCCAGCACAAGTAATTGAGCCTCAGCTTTGCGAACCTTACATCAGTTCCTTCACAGTGATGCAGCTTTCAGGTGGGGGCTGGGGGGTGTTTGGATCCAACTGAGATGTTGGGGTGGGCACTGGGGAACATTGCTGAGCAGGGCAGGAAGAGTTTGGAGTGGGTGAGCAGGCTGAAGGGCTGTACAATCACGCCTCCTAAAACCTGGGCATGCACTCGAAGCCTAGGAAATCATTTCGAGGTAAGCAGCTGTACCTTTGAAAGACATGAATGGGGGTTTAAACTCACAAAAACTGTATCACACCCTTGGACTTCAGGAGAGCTCTGAGCGTGGGAGCTGCATGAGTCAAATCTGCCAGCCCTGGCTGAAGCACCCAACCTCCTGCAAGCCACTCAGTTTCAGCTGCAAAATTCAGGTCAGCATTTCTTACTGACAGATTGGCTTCCATGACTGTATTAGGCGTGTTTGGGCGCTCATTCAAAGATCTCTTGCTCGCTCCAGTAACTGCAGAGGGCGTAGAAGAACCTAACTCTGAATCTGAATTTCACTTCTGAGATCAGGGATCAAGGAGCCAAGTAGTTTCTGCCTATGCTAGCATTACAAAATGTGAAAACAGCAAAGTCCTCCCCTGGGTTTAGCCCTAATCGTACACAGAAGACACCTGAATGCCAAGTGAAACCTGGGAGTGAATGTCATTTCCCATGGAGTGGAAACAGTTAAGACTGACCTCCCTTCCCAGCTCTGCCCAGACAGGGACCTTCCCTAAATAGACACAGCAGGATTCACTTGGCCATCATCAGACCTAGTTCCTCCTCAGAGTCAGGTCCCTGGCCTTACTCTTCTCTTCTTTAAGGGCTCAGTAGGAGAAGGAGGAGTCCCTATGCAGTGAAGGAAGATCTACTTAGCAAAAGGAGCAGGGCAGGAAATTAAAGCCATGTGCAAAAAGCAGCAGGTGATGGTCACTGGTGAAGTTAACGAAGGTGACTGCAGAAACACATTTTGGGATTGAATAAGGTCCTCTAAAGAGGGAGACTCTCCACTGGTGTGCACTGGTAGGACGGTTGGCAGGAGGAAAGGTTTGGGGCTTGTGCTGCTTTCCACAACATAGTTCCATTTTACTTCTAAGTGGTGGGTTTAGAGGTTCAGTTCTCAGGTTCCTTGGGATTGGTATCATGGGAATAGCATTACAGAAAGGACAATCTGAGGGGAAAAAAAACACTGAAGAAATTAAAAAATCCAAGTTTTCAGCTTGCAGATGACGAAGAAAAAAATATTGGAGGTAACACTTTGACTATTGTATAACTGGTACAATTTAAAGGGCCAGGGCTTGTGGATTGGTGGGCTGTAAAATGTGATGAGGAGACCATGGTGTGATGAAGGGTGCTAATCGTTTTGGCTGGATCCAAACCAGAGCAGGTAGAAGGGCTTTAAGTTGCACTGGAAGAGCCAAGCTCTCATTAGGAACAAATTGAAGCCAACCTGACGAATGTGAAGAGAAGAAATTTAAAACCTGCTGCTTTATCAATGGAGGAAGCTTGGCTAATGAGCAGGAGAACTTGGCAACTCCATCGCTGAGAACTGTAATTAGTGTTACTGAGCTGTGGTGGGATAATTGGCCTGTTCAAATAAGTGATTACAGCCTGTGTAATCGGAATCAAATTATTTAAAAAGAAAAAAAAGGGGGGGATAAATCAAATTTTGTTCTGTTCTTGGGTAAGATGCAGTTTAATTGGTAGTTGTTGCTACATTGATCTAATCTACTGATGGCAGGAGTTGCCAGCAGAGTAGGTGACTTGCCTTCAGCTGGGAAAGAGGTTACAGGTGGGAAATACTCTGTCCAGGTTTTATAACTGGCACTTTCGGGAAGGTGCAGAGAAAAGCCAATTCTATGCCCTGCCTGGGCTATAGACTGACCGCTGAAAGCTGGGATTCGCAGGGAAACCACCGGAGGCTGGTGGAAAGGCGTAACACCAGCTGACAGATGGAAGCTGGAGGCAAGCATGCTAGAGACAGAGCACAATCTTCTTTGTTTACTTCCTTTCTGCATAAGCACACCAAAGATGATTAATTGTACGTCACGACAGCAAAAGCGGATGATGTAATGCATAGGATGGTGCCACATTGTGTTACTTGTGCCATGCCAGCAGTGTGGATGCAGTAGAGAGGAATGCGATGGACAAGCCAGACCAGACAATCTCACAGTGTCTCCTGGCCTTAAGGTCCATGGATCTTATCACAATGTTCTTCTCTTGGAGGGTTGTTTTTTTTTTTCCCCTCAAGAGGGCACTTTCAAATGTGATCACCCAGAAGTTGTGATTCCCTTTGGAAAGGCTTTGTAACACCCTCTTAATTGTCAGGGTCAGTAAAGTAACCCTGAGCACGGTCTCTGCGGTTCAGCCATACAAGATGTCTCCCAGAAAATGAGCCGCCTCTCTCCGAGGGTGTAAATCAGTAAAAGTGTGGCATCCGAGCCCTCAGCAATAAATAAAGAAACTCAAGCCAAGTGCTCTCTCTCACAGCTTGCCACCAGCTGAGCAGAGCAGACGAACTCCCTGGCTGGAAGCTAACCCAAGCTGTAAAGTCTGTGGTAAGACGTGTCTCTGACTCATCGAGTGCTGCCTGTCAGCCTCAGGGAAACAGCTGGAGACAGAGCCTCAGCGAGGAGGAGGAGAAGGAGGAGGCAGCGGCCATGGCGTGCCACGATTTCCATCCAAGGGTTCAATGATCTCAGCAGACAGCTAGGTTCCTCAAGCTTCCCTCTCCATCTAGGGGAAAAGCCTCTCCTGATAAGAAGGGACTTCTAGAAGTAGGAAACAACCTTTATGCCTCTCAGTAAATAAATATTGTACCCTGCTTTCACTTTGCTGCTGCAAAACGCTCCCTCTGATCATTAAGCCCGAGACGGCAGCCTGGCCGTCAGCAGGGCTGTTAGCTGATGTGATTTATGGGCTGGAGGAGCCCACAGAGGCCCCTTCACACTGTTGCTGCCTTCTGTGTCGCTTAGAAACCTGCAGGCAGCTGCCAGGCCCAGCTGGAGAAGGAGGGAAGGGGGAAAGGTCTTTCCTCGCTCCCCAGGAGGTATTTTCCTGCACCTGCATTGGGTGGGCAACAGGGCTGGTACTCACCTTGGCAGGGCCAGGGCCAGCACAGAGCTGACACGAGTGGCACGTGCTGCCCTGCATCACCTGGGTTGGTACCACACAGGGAGTGATGCCAGAAATGCCACCGTGCCCTGGGAGCCCTGGCAGTGCAGGGTCCCTACTCTCCATGTGTTACCAAAAAAAAAAACCAAACCCTTCACTGCTTCTCTTGCACAGGACACAATTTAGCCCAGAGCTTTGGAGCAGTCACCAGGGACTGCCTCCTACGTCTTGCTGCTATTAGCTCCTTTTATTATATTAGGGTCTTAGAAATAGGAAGAAAACACCCTGGAATCTCCTTGATAACAACAAAATAATTGCTCTGCTTTCCTGAGGAAATTCAGCTTCAGGCGTGTGCTCGCCCTTTGTGCTGCAGCTTTCCATGAGAAGCACTGCTCTTTCTATTGCCAGAATTCAAAAACCTGTACCTGGCTTTACAGATTCCCTTTCCCTCATCCCAGTGACAGATCGAGGAGCTGTGATAACTTTCTTGTGTCAAAGTAACTAATGAGAAGGAAATTATCTGGCTCTCTATGGAAATGCTGCTGTTCTCAGCTCCTTGGAGGATGCTGCAGGTCCCCGTCTGCAAACCAATACCGCGACGTGCTGCGTGCTGGCTGAGGACCGGGGGTACTGGCAGTGCTGGACAGGGCCAGGACATGTGGAACAGGCATTTGCTGATGTTACACACAGTGGAACAAGTCTTGGTTTTCAACTGGACCCACTTCACAACAGACTAAGGTGAATTTGACACAATTACCATATCTTGCCTCATGGAATTAATACAGTTAAACGTATTTTTTTCTGCATATTCCAATCACTTGCAAGCACTAAGATAGTTGCAGTGAAGTACTATTTGACTATGTATAGGGCTACCTTCAAAATAGTTGTAGGAAAACCAGCGCGGAAGCTGCATGTGAAATGGGGAGGAGCCAGATTTTACACAAACCGACCCCTCCAGCAGGTTTCTGCCCTTCTCCTGGGTTGTGTTTGCATTTTCAAAACCTTTCCCACCCACTGGCACTGTCTGACACTCTGCAGCAGCCTCGGCAGAAACCCTGGACGGAGGAGGCGAGGGGCAGCCTTGCCCAGAGGACAACCTTCAGGCAGGACCAGGAAGTCCCAGTGGCTTCCCAGAGGAAGACCCGGTCCTCCTCTGTCAGGAGGCAGAGATTTGCACTTGTGCTCTCTCCCCGACTCGCTAGTTTGCAACCCCGATCATAAAAGTGCACGAAAACTGTATGATGTTTGATCTGATGTATTTGCAATGTGATGTGCAGCTCACGGCCTATTTTTAACCCGTTCACTTGGTGTCTGAGCACTCTGGAGCATTGCTAGAAGTAAAGAATCAGCTCTACAAAATAATGCTTATAACTTTTTGTTCCAGAAGGCGATTTCTTAGATATTTCTTAAAGAAATATAGAGGGTATTTCTTGAGCAGCCTGTCTAATCCAATTTACAGATCAAGAGGGATTCAAACCAGCTCTAGGTGCACAAAACACCCACCCTTCTTCCATCCTGGGTCTTCCCACTGTGCGTTGTGCCGGAGGCCACTCATTTAGCAGGACCGCAGCCACCCCTCGCCAGGCACGGAGGCTCCTGCAGCTCTGCCTTGTTTATTCTGGGTTGCAGTGAAGCATCCATTCAAGAACGCGGGAACCTTGGCCTCTCCACCGGTGCGTGTCTGCCTGCCTGCATCTAAGGAGCATCACCACAGCATCACCTCCACACCACACACGCTCCCCTCGTTAGCTCCGCAGCAATTAGTGTCCAGTGTTGCAAGCTCTTTGTGCTATAAATTTCTTTAAATGTCAGAATTTACTAGCCAGGCATTAACATTGATTTTCAGCCTATCTGGAATATAGAGTGAAAAATCTAATGCTGGTTTTTATGAAGAGCCATTTTGTACTTTTACAGTAGACATCAGAAAATTCCATCAATTACTGGGGTCTCTTCAGGGGAACTAATTATTGTGCCACACATACCACGTCTGAAAACTTAATAATATCTCCAGATGCTGCCAAAAGTCCTTTGGAGGTCTTACAGCCCACCAGGGAACTCTCTGCTCTGCTTTTTTCTTTTCTTTTTTAAAATGAACCATCAAACGTTCTGGGAGGGAGCTGGACTGGAAACCCTGGGTTTGCACAAATTCAGGGTGGGTGGTATTGTTTTCCTGTTTGGAGAGAGGGAGGATATTTGGGGTTTTTTTTTTAATCCCTAGATCATCTTAGATTTGCCTTAGGTCAACTGACTGTGACTGTCCATTGCTGCACGCTCAGGGAACTGCAGATAGATTCCATCTCCAATGGGAGTTGTCCCAGTTGCCGCAATTAACAGGCAGCCTTTGGGGTGCTTTTTGGGGGAGGGTGTAGGTTATCCTAGTGTTAGGCAGAAAGCAAATGCCAACAGATGCAAAGCTGTCTTAGTGACTCCTGGCATGAATGCAACAAGATCTGAGGGAAGCACTGAGTGTTTATTATGTCGTTTGACTGCTTGACAAATGCCCAATGGAGCAGGGGGCTCCACCCCAGAATAAAGGCATTTTGAATGATTGTGATCATATTGGGTAAAGCGTTACTGGAGTATTTTCCCTCTTCCAGAGCTACAGGTGCCAAAGGCTGTTGGGCAATGCATATCAGAAACAACCGGGAGTGGCGCAAGCACGCAGCAGAAAAGGCATCCTGCAGCCCTCTGCAAAAGCCAAGGGTGATGTTACCGCCCATGAGAAGACAAACAAGAGCCATGAAACATGCTCCCATCTTTCCCCATTTGCACGTCCAGATGGCCGTTATGAAACAGGAAGACATGAAGTATGTGCCTGAATCTCTCTCAGATGACAAAACCATGCTGGTGGATCATGCTAATCCCTTCATGTCTGGACCCCAAGTCCTCTTGGGTGCATTACTCATCCCTATGGCTCTCCAAAGAACTAGATTTTCCTTTAGATGTCTGATTTTGCTGAAAGATCTAAGAAAGGCTCAAGCGCATAAATTATTCTTTCCGTAGCCTATGATAATGTATGATCCTTAAATTGCCACCAGATCTGCCTCCTTCAGATAGTGGAACAAAAATAAAATTGTGCTTGCCCAGAGCCAAGAAGAGGATCTAGTCCAAACCACGTCGTCTTTCAGCAGCCCAGCAGCATTTCGGATTCAGATGGTATAAATGCCTGGAGAAATGCAAGTGCTGGAGGATCAGCACTCAGTATCAGCCACTCAAATTGATTTCTTATAACGGTCCTCAGAATTGGGGCCAGGTTTGTAAGGATGTAAGTCTGTCAGAATGGTGTAAATCAGTGTAGTGTATACACTGAGGGGTGATGGACCAGCAGTGTCAAGTAGGGCAGGAGTTGTTTTATTTCTCAGTACTACCACCCTCAGTACTACCACCCACTTAAAGACCAAACCAGGACATCCATGAGGCCTTATTTAAATAAATAATTCATTTTTATTTGTCATTATAAGAATGATCCCCTGTAATATTACTGTTGCTTACAGCAGTTACTGGTTCCATGGTTGCACCTTCCTTGACAAGCTGCAGAGTTGGGACCACTCCTGAGTTGGGAAATCGAAACTGTTTTCACATGATTTGCGGAGATGCTACTTCCAAAAAAAGCAATAAACATCGTAACACCCACAGCGAAATCAGAGTTAGCGACTCTAAATCAGTGAAGGCCACAAAACCACTAACACAGGGAGCTGTAGAAGACAGGTAATTGTTTAGAAATGTGAAACTATTTTTATAAAAGAGGGGAAAAAAGGGATGGGGGCTGTTTCTACGCAACCATTTTGGGCTATCTGTCTGGCTAGCCCTCCTTGCCACATTAGAAATACAGGCGCCAGCCAACAGTGCCTGATCTTGCTTTCCCTGGCAAAATCGCGATCCGCCACCGGTTACAGCAGGAACGGGACTCGTCTTACAATAAATCACATCAATTTACCGGGCAGCTTTCCATGGGAGCCACACTGTGGCTTTGATTGCAGACGAAGCCTATTCAGGCACGCTGACAGCCAGGCACTCTTGATCGCAGCGGCTGGATTCAGGCTAAATCTGTGCTCTCCCTACCGGAGACTTGGAAGGCAAGAAGCACAGGCATGGACACACGGCTTAGGCACAGGTCTGCCAAGAGCCCTCCTTTGCCACGCAGACATTTCTGCCACGTTAGTGAAAAAAAAAATTAATATTCATTTACTAATGGAATAGTGATTGCACCATCGTCTTTATTGTAACGGATTAAAAGGCTGTAAAGCAAATTGTTGTGTGAAGTTGCTTGTTCTAGCCAGTGTTTTGGCACATTACGTTCCTACAGAGGCAGCTTTTAATTATTCGTCATTTCAACTGTTTTGAGAGTTGGATTTTGGTGGATTTTAACTGATGGATTGTCACGGGTGTTAAGTATGGAGCCCAAGTTTCAACTTGAGGGTGTTGGTGGTGATCTCGCATCATTACTTCAGACCATGGGTGGCTGCAGAGATTGACAGCTGAGACTGCACATGGGAGAAACCCTTTTCTTAAGGGTACATTCAATGAAACAGTCCCTCTGGGTTTACAAAGCTTTGTATTGCTGTCCATTGCAGTAACTGATTCCTAGCCAATGTCTTAGATTAAAACAAAATAAAAGCTTCTGCTTTTCCCACGTTCACTTCTAGAGGTTTGAGATGCACCCTACTGTTCTCTAGAGTATAGTATTGGTGGCCAAGTAGGACTTTCCATGGACAAGAGACGATATAACTGGAAGTGCAGAGAGCTCCTCGTTCAATGCTAAATGATACCGTAACATGGATTGATGTGAAACGGGTCTCAGTGCTGGTGAGCCAATAATCACGTGTGTGTACCCTGAGACAGTGATTGACCTGAAAAATGATATATCCATGTTATCCTGGGATCACAAGTATTTGCACTGACTATATTTTCAACTCGCTCCAAAAGCTGAACCGTACCAGCTCTAGAAGCTATTGGTAGCGTATTACCATTTCAAGAGAGAAAGATTTTGCTAGTCTTTTGTATGTGCATTAATATTAAATCCTCTGGAAAATTTCAAAATGTGAATTTGCAACGAGTCCCCCATGACAAGACATCTCCCATGAGAAAGAACGAGAGGGGAGAACGTAGCTCAGCAAAGTTGACAGTTTAAACATCCCCAGAGGAAAATAAAACCAAGGAAATTATTTTTGTGTATGTGCTGGGCTTAGGGGAGGAGACTGGGTTTGTTTTGTTAAGCAAATGACCCATGGCAGTTCTACAGAAAAGATGATAGATTTTAGATAGCAAAATTGTGCATCTCACCTCGGTGGTCTATCAAAATAGTTGGAAGTTACCACTTTTAAAAGATACCCTGGTCCTGTCTTCAGTCCTGCTAAATGACTTGGCCAGTCGACCCTGGCACTTTAATGTGTATGGATGTACGTCGTGAGGAAGAAAAGAGCCTGGACTTATCTACAGAGACTTGGAACATGTGGGGCAAGTGTTCCAAATTAAGAATGAAAACATTCCATGATTTACGTCAAAACTATAAAAATAAGCACTTTGCACAGCTCATGCCCTTACTGAAGTCAGCATCCCTCATCCAAAACACGCAAAAATTACTTTTAATTACTCCAGCTCATGACAAATGAAACTCTCCTTGGTGTTCCACAGCTAAAATATCTGCCCTGTCTTGATTATTTTCCTATAACCGTTCCCAGATGAAAGAGATGCTGTATAAACATTCAAAACAATGCCACGATACCCGTGGCAGAGGACAGAGGGAAGGAGGAAGGGAGACAGCAAAAGGCCTAATTTCTAGCTTTTACTATATTAATATTATATGACGAGCCTCCCACAAAGCCCCAACTAAGCCCATGGCCCCAGTGGACTAAGTGCTGCCTTAAAAATATGTAGACAAAAAAGGCAAGCAAGAGAAAAGGGCTCAGTTTCTCTGGGACTGGGACTCTGTCTCTCCATCCTTGGCAAACTGCACCAAGGTGATGGAAACAGACCAGAAAGTTAAAAATGTCATTGAGATGCTGTGATTCCCAATATGTCTCTGTGCTGAGCAGAGCTGCTGCACTTTAACAAAAGCATTTTCTCTTCCCGTAGTCCAGACTGACATGCTGAGATAGGATGCTAAGAGTACCTCCTCCACAATTACGCCACCCTCCTGATGGACAGAAAGCACCTCAGCCAGAAGCTGCAGTCCTCTGTGGGGCTTGAATGAAGTCATCTCCTCCCAGGTACTCTGAAACTAACCCCTTAGAGCAGGACACCTCTTCCCACGAGGCAAAACAGACCACCCCCGCGGCTCCCTGCAGGGATTAAGCCCTGAACTGTCTCATGAGGTGTATGGAGGCTGAGCGTGCTCCTTAGCAAAACTGTAGATTTCTGGAGGGCATCAAAGAAAGCAAGTTTGGGAATAGAGGAATTAGATTTTGCTAGCAGGTACATATGGGGTTTGAAGATTAAATTTTGAGAACGTATCTGCCAGTTTTTGGCATCCTAAAACACTGAAGGCACTTTGATGTGGTGATGGCACCATCAACTGAAGATAGCATCAGCATTTGGAAGCATGTTGTTAGAAGTGAAATGACAACGTCATTGCAAATGTGCTGCTTAAGCACAGCAGAAGCTGTTGGTATGACTTCTCCAGCTGTACAACGCAGGCGTGAAAGATGAAAATGGACACAGAGCCTCAGCCTTTACCAGACCTGCTTTAACAGCAAAATCACAATCTTCTGCCTGAGAGATATACACCCACCTCTTCAACATGCAACATTTGAGCTTCTGACTGTCATGCCACGGCAACAGCACAGGACAACCCAAATAAGCAGCAGAGCCCTGCCAAAGCACAGCCCCCATGGGATGAAGTTGCTGGTGGTGCCGCAGATCTGGCACATCCCTGTAGAGATGGTTTCAGAAGGTGTTAAGAAGTGCTCCTGGTGTGAAGGGGAACGCCTGGGTGTGAAAGCACCAGGAGGAGCAAGCAACAGGATGAGGGCAATGGGAAGGTATGCATACCCTTGGCTCGTACGTTAGTAGGCTATAAAGAGCAAATACACATCTACAGGCAGCTTCTCAGGCCACCTGGCTCAGGTGAGAGGGGAGTGTGAATCAATCTTGATGACTCATAGGTGGGACAGGGTGGAGGGATTGACCCTCATAAGCTTCAGATGGGTATTAAAAGGCAGCTCCACAGCTAGTGTGTGGCTAACAACTCAGGGAGAGGTTGAGCTGTTTTTTAGTGGTTGTTATTTAGTCTCTGTGGCACCATGAAAGCTTCTGGATATCAGAATCATACAGACGTGGTTTTGGCTGCTTGTGGGTAAGTAAATGAGAGTAGAAATGAATGCAATTGTGTTTTGTTTCAAATTGAAATCACCTTCTGCTGGCATGCAGATTTGTTACAGCAGGATGCAATGTTACTTCCTACAGTTGAGTCTGTGCAACTTCATCTCCTATGGAAGTGTTTGATGATGTCATTGGCTTTACGTGGAAGAAAGAGATGAAGTATGTCAGTCTGTGCAGTAGTTAAAGCTTCTCTAAGCTGCCAGTGAGGATGCCTCCTCCCAGCAGTACTCAAGTGTTGCTCCTTAGGTTGAAAACTTTCCTTTTGCTGCAAGGGCCCCTCCATAAGAAGTGTCAGGTGCAGAGCAAAGCCCTTGAAGACATTCCCTTGATAGAAGGGAGATGGTGACTGAGCCTCCCTTGACTGCCAGAGTGCAGCACCAATTTGCAGTGTATTGCCTAAGAGAAAAGGCACTTCAGCTGAGAGAATAATTTGCAATAATGAGCGGTGAAATTTAAACGTTGCAGGATACCTCTGACAAACAAAAATGTACCAAAGTCACTGTGAATTTCTGGAGTACTTGACAGGCATTTCTTTTGGCTGGGGTGCCATAACACACACTTGCCTTGCAAACCACTTGTTTTGCTTTACAAACTATCACTGCTGAGCAAATGCCACCAGAATCTGGAAAGAAGTGTGACTGGAGCTCTTCCATCAGCACTTGTGCTGCTTTCCTTCCCCAAGGTGGGAGGAGGAGTAGTAAATAGGAGAAAACTGCATATATGTCTCTGTGGAGAATGCCAATGAGGCAATATAATGAGCAGGTTTGTTTGTGTTGTGTAGCAGATAGTGCTGCTACAAAGCATTAGTGCAGGTTAGAAGAGGAGAAAAAAAAAAGAGAAACTTAATACTGAATTTTTGTGTTAGAGTGGCTGAGTATATTTACTCCCAGCATGGTGCTGGATTAGGAAGACAGATCTCTAACATCTAAAGGCATGGAGAGCAAAGAGCTTTTCTGGTAACCAATCCCTCCAGGCGATGCTGCAGGCTACCAGAGTGCAGGGCAGTGGGAGCATGTGGTTTGGGTCCCAGCAGGGCTGCCATGTGCTGGGCTGAGCATGTGGCTCTATTTGCTATTGCAGAGGTGGCTCCAGACTACATTGTGCTCCTTTGAGGGCTGCTGTGCTCTCATACGAGGTAAGTCTTCATTTATACAGGATGTGACACTCTTGTTAAACCAAGAAATGCAGCTGCTTTCACAAAACTCCTCAACAAAGTCCTGGCATGGACATGTACAGCATGCATCAGTACACAAGGACTTGGCACCAATTGTGCTTAAGGTATGAAGTGTACAGTACCACTGTACTACTTCATGTGGGTGCAGAGTTGAAACTTCAACTCTGAGCATAGCTAGTGATTCTCAAGATGAGCTTGTCTGGTATCTTTCCAAGAAGGGTATCTCGGGAAAGGGCTGTTAATCTCTTCCCCTCAGCTAGGGTTGAGGTCTTCATGCTCATATGAGAAATGAATTCATCTCCTGGGGGAAAGGGCTGCTATGAAATATACAGGAGATGGACTAAACAGGCAGAAGTAGGAGAAGAAATGGTGTTTTTCAGGTGGACAATAACCAGCTATGGCCAAAGAAAAAGCCAGAGAAAGAACCCATCATATATCTTCTCACTGGCATCTAGTCCTCTTCCTCAGTGAGAGCTGGCATATTGCAAGACAGATTATCTCTCTGATTTTTTTTTTTTTACAGTGCTTTACACTTCCTAGGAGTTGTTTCTATACTGTAATAGAGCTGTCAAAATAACAGCTTGTGGTAGAGGATGTGATTGCACCTCTCTGCTCCATGCTGCTCCCACCTCCTGCAGCACCTGCTTCTAATGTAAGGCTTGAGGATGGGGCCAAACCAAGCTGATGCTGCCTGTGAGTATAGAACATGTCTTGGTGCTTGTTTGGCTGACCTTTCCAGCAGAGCCATGACCTTGGGTTCCTCCACACTTTTCTTTGCCAAAGGCTTACAATCCTGGTACTGACTATGGTCTCCTTTGCTCTGTAGAAGGTCTCTTGCACTCAACAGACAGTCTTGTCCTTTTGCATCCTGCCCTCCCTGCCCAGCATTTTAGTTCTCACCATGCTGTACAAGCACTGCATAGGGCACAGTCCCAGCAGCAGCCAGTTGATGGTGTGGGGTTTTAACAAGTAAAGGCTCTTCTTCCGCAACTTGACAGTTGAGGGTGGAGATAGGACAAGGGTGACAACTTGCAGTGAGGGTGGAGATGGCACAAGGACTGGTCCCCATCCACTGAGAAATGTTTTTTGAGTGTACCTCCAGCAAGTACTGCCTTAGGTCCATCTGGCAAGGACTGCCTAGAGGGAGGCAGAATCTCAGTGCTGGTGCAGTGATAGATCTACCATGCCTTACCTCCCCACGGAGAAAGAGCAATTATTAGAAAGTGTCCAGCCCTGATCAATCTGGAAGTAATCATATAAAGTCAAATGGGTGGCAACATCAGAGCAAAATATTAATGAAGGAACTGGAGTCACCATCCATCAATGTCCATTAGCGTTCGCTTGGAGACATCAGCCTTTTTCTCTCTTCATCAGACGTGTTAAGTAACCTACAGGTTCCTGCTTGCAAGGTCAGCATTTCCTATGCATGAGAACAGCACCTCTTGCAAGCTGAAGCTGTGGGCTGCGTAGGTCCAATGTACCAGCTCAATCAGATGTTTAAGTATCTCTGCAGGAATGATCGCTGTCATTTCATTTGCTGATTAGTGTTGTCATATCTATTTGTAGAATGTAGTATAATTTATGGTGAGATCCCTGGAGGATCTTCAGCAAATGCTACAAGTAATTGAATCTGCTGATTTCTAAAGGTCAGGTGAAAACCAAGCATTATTATAACACAGATTATGTGATGATGACACCACGTAGTTTTACATTTCAAATGTAAAAATGTGTATTTATTGATTATTGCTATATACCACCACTATGGAAGTTGAGTGAATAATAAAATCCAGAAGCCTAACTTCTGTTCAGCAAAAACCTGAGGTGAGTTTTCAACCCTGTCAGTAAAAGCAATGTAGTTTTTGAGAGAAAAAAAGGGACTTGCACTACTGTTGTTTAAGCCAAAGGGGGAGGAGAAGAATTTCAGAGAGAGGCAATTAGGGAAGCATCAGGAAATTGTTTGGGTTATTTTATTGAAGAAGTGGCTCACTGATGAACTCTGAGGCTGAGTGTTGCTATTTCCAGTCCTGGCTGCGTACGATACGCCGAGCTGGCACGGCTACTTCCCGTCTGTCTTCCAGCAAACAAGCGGATTTCCCTTATCAGCAAAACTAATTTTGTCTGGGTAGCAAGTTATAAAAATGAGGTCTTTTAATTCGGTTTGTACAGTCTTGGGAGTACTTTTCTGCAGAAACGGGAGAGAAACAGAAGGCAGGTGGTCTGGCAAGGGGTAGGGACGATCGACTTTTGAAGGCACTAGGCTACTGAAGAAACGGTTTGCCCAAAGACTAAAGCTGATACAGGATGCCAGTAACACAAAGCTCAAACAAGGGTGCTGGTTTGTCTGCTCACTGATAATAAGTTGATATATCTTCACAATAAACCCAACCTTTTTCTTTTTTAAAAAAAGAAAAGGTTGTGGTTTTTTTTTTTCCAAACTGGATTTTTATTGTCAAACTTTTCTGGCCTCTCTAGAAACCCTTCCAGCTTTCTGGAGTAACATTACTCCTCACCTGCTTTGTACAAAGTAACTCCTCATGACAAAGTCAATAGAGATTAAAATGAAAAAAAAAAAATCAAACAAAACCCTGAACAAAAAGCTTGCCACGAACTGAATCTGGAGAGCATACCTATTGCTATAAGGCTGCTGCTAGCCCCAGCACCTTGTATGGTGTCTAACAGGCATTTACAGGGCACGCACCACTGACTTCTCCTGGAGCAACTCCTGCCTATTGGTGCTTTGCACAGGGAAGAATTGTCCTGGGTTCATAAATTTTGTGACCAAAGTGCCTATTAAAAAGGTTAAATGCATGTTTGCTTGTAAAAGCCCTTCCCCAGAACAGATCAAGGAAGCTGTCTGTGCTTTTTCACTGCAGAAATACGTGCATGCTGCAAACTTTCTTTTCTAGCTGCCCTGTAAATCATCAACCTAGAGCACTGCAGGCTACAGAATGACTGCGTGAGCTGCCAGGACAATAAACTGAAGCTTTAAGCCCACAAAAGACTTAAACCTTACTTTACATAGCCTGGTGACAGCAATACAGATGTACCTAAGGCTGAGTGGGTGTTCCCATGATCTGGTGGATCAGGGCCTAAATACACATGGACACTTCAAACAGAGGCATCTGTCAGCAAAAACTTCCTCTCCTTGGGAAGAGACTTCGCTCGCAGCTACTGCGCGGGAGCCGGGGCCCACAAATCCCCCAGACTTTGTTGTTCTGCCAGCAAGCAGGAAGAGAGCAGCGAAAACCTGCCAGGTCAGTTAGAAACCAGCTGAGTGACAACGCTGTGAAAGAGCCACCTGAAAACAAGCAAACAATAGAAGACATGAACGGGCTCCTGTGGCAAAGTTGGAAGGAAGCCTGGCTTTCTGGCTGTGTGCATGCCTTGGGGGGTATGGATGCTCCCTCCTGCTTTCCTGCACCTCTCCCTTCATGCAAAACCCAGGGCATCAGAAGAGTGGGGTACCCCACTGCCTGCTGTGTCTCGCAGGACCTCTGCCATAAGCACATCAGACCTCAAAGTACCAACAGCATCAACTCCTTTTCTCTTTCCCTGGCATTGCTCCCCTTGGGGTGATGTTGGGTGCCACCCAGCACAAGGGTATGTAATGACCCTCACATACCAAACGGGGATCTGTTGGGTTATTTTAGTGCTCTCCAGGGAGAAAGCGAGGGCACGCAAACACTGATAAATAACCGCTCCCGGTTCTGGGTCTCTTACATAAGGTGACGCTTATAGAAACTGTGGTGTACGAGGGGGTGGGATGCAAAGATCAGAGTTTTTAAAGGAAAGTAGGTCTGGGTTTTTAGGGGGAAATGGAAATTACCAGTCTTCTGTGAGGTTCGATAAATTCAAAGAAGAGGAGAGGGTGCTGTACTGTACCAATGGTTGCAGGACGAGGTGTGAGAGTCCTGCGCTGGGAAGTGCCACTCGAAGAATTTTATATAGATCTTCTCTAGAGATGGGCTGATGTATGGTACTGTCAGCTGAGCACAGTACCAGGAATAAATGATTTAATAGCATAAATGGTTTCCGAAGGGAGCTAGGCAAGTATTGTCCCAAAGCAACTAACTCTTCATGTTCCTTCCCAAGCGCAAATGATGCTTGAATTATCACAGCCACGTAGAAAGCAATTTTATAGCTATCCTGGCGCTAATGTTGGTAGTGAAGACTTTTTGTTATATATTTTCTTTTCTTTTAACCCCACTGAAGAATGCAGGATTAATACTCAGGACACTTTTTAATCCTAATTGAGAAGACGCTGCTCATAAACTAGGTTTAGGCATCTATAAATCGCATGTCGCAGAGGGGCTGGGTTTGAACTGCATTAAGACAGGCTGCTATTTTATTTTATGCATAACTGTTTAGAGAAAAATAGATGAGGGTTTCGTAGCGTAACCCCCTTTCAGTGCAAAGCACTAAACACTATACGCAGTTATTTGCCATATCCTCCTCCTACAAACGCAGACCGTAACTTGCCAGCTCCCTACGCTGCAATTTATTTTCTTATAGCCAGGTTGAGAAAGCCATGGGAATGGAAGTGATCTGTTTTAATTCATAATGCAGGTACTGAATGCCTCTGTGTCTTCAGCCTAATTGTAGCAGTAAGGTGTGTGTTTACAGATTCAGTGGTGAACGACTGGAGGTTGCTCTTAGCTGCGTGTTATTTATGATGTGATCAGAGTCCTGCACTAAAAAGTTGACGTGTTACAGCAGTACAATTCCGAGCAACGCTTCCTGAGCTGCGTTTCTCTCCCTGTTGGGTTTCTGATCGCTATATCAGACATGGCAACTTCTTTCATAAAGTAGGTTTTTGATGCATGGTCGGTGGGAAGTCTCCTTTGGAAAAACCGTTGCACTAAGGTAAGATGCTGGGTGGAAGGAGGGCTGTAAAACAGCAGACTGGATATAGGAAAATAATCAGTGTGCTGGATGATACGTATATTGTCTGGATGTCATCAGTGCTTCTGTATCACTCACTTCTATTATGTATCTATATTTGGAGTGTACTCTACAGGTAAATTCACACAAGGACACAATTCCTGCCCTCAGAATCCTCTTTGATGCTTTTGGTACATCCCTTCCTTGGGGCCAAGCCTGCTCTCATTGCAATTAGCAAGAGCTGCAGTTGCAGTTTTTATGCGTAAGCCTTGCTCAGCTGAACAGTCTCCCTGACCTCAGCGGGGCTCCCTGCATGCTTAATTTAGGGCTGGGATTTGTCAGCAGGTCAGTGCTCACTGGGATGCTGAAAAATAAGACCTACTCGGTCTACAGACACGTTATTTTAGATCCCCTCAAGGACAACCCCCCAACAAGCATTGCCAGTGGGAGTCTCTAACTCAGACCAGATCCAGAAGATCTGCTGGACTGCCCCAGCTGCATGACGTGGCCCGAACCACAGGCATTTAATGGGTCTAAAGGGCATTTGTGCTCTTGGTGGCACCATAGAATGAATGAGAGATGAATATGTGCCTATGACCCAGCATCTTCATGAGGCACGATTGACAAATAAGAAGCAAAAGCATATTTTGGGAACAGGTAAAGCTGTACTGACATAGGTTTTGCAGTCTGTGGGTTGTGAGGAGCCTGATGTTCTCTCTTCTCCCCTGCAAGGCTGCAAAGGGACGTGCTAAGGCAGCAAATCCTGCTTTTGTTTTGACCTCCTTCATGTGCTTGCTAACAGGATGTTACGTGAAAATCCTGGTGGGGGAGAAAGGCGGTGTGTCTGTGGAAGTTTGTGTGTTTAGCAATGGCTTGTGTCCTTATTTGCTCTTTCTCGCAAGGCGTGTGAATGGAGACCATTGTACACCAGGACACGCAGTAGCACCCAGGTACTCCTTGGATATAAAGGAACATTTGTGCAGGGGCAGCTGAACCATGGAGATGGTAGAAGTAGGTGCCCTGTCTACATTTTAAAGGAAAGAAGAGTGTGTTTTAATACTTTGAATAAATCAAGGCTTTGTTAGCTAGGACACCTTATTCCTGCAGGGAATCCATAGGAAGGGTTTATATTAAACGTACTCTGATGATAACGATACTTTTTAAATAGAATACAGAATATTATGCAACCTAAATCTTGATAGCCCATTCCTTCAGCTCAGAAATGCTAATGTAAGGTGTATCTTGTACTCCATGCTCTATGGGAGCTCATATTGCTTTTCTTTTTTCACTACATATTAATGTAGAATTAGAGGCTTTATCTACACAACTACACAGTCCCTCTCACAAGCTTCTCCAGACATACAATTCAGCAAAAAAAAGCTTGCTTTGTTCATCAGTGCTATATAGTGTAATTAGGAGAATTAACAGAGATGCCAGAAAGATTTATGTCTTGATTTTCCAGAGATGGGAAGGGCAACTAACATGCAGTGTTGATTTCATGAGAAACTGGGGATCCTCAGACCAGAGTAGCATTTTTCTCAATATCCACTTCAGAAACATCACCCTAAATGGAGTGGGTTTTTTGAGAAACTAAGGGATAATTAGACAAAATTTTCAAAACTTACTGCTTTTTTATTTTCCAAAACAGGCAGATATGCTTAGGTAATCTAGAATGTCAAGTAGGATTTGGTACTTGTGGAAAGTCGTACCCAGTGTTTTAACCCATCCTTCAGAAAACGTGCCATAACCTCACTACCCCAGAAGCACTGCTTCACTGAAACTATCACAAAAAGCTTGGCTAGATTTCACTAATAATTTTTTAAAAAATCACCTAGAAGTGCAACATTTATAGACACTCAGAAAACAAACCAGAACACAGCATTTCAATTTCAAATCAAATTTGTAGCTGCTTTGAGCTCTCTCTCTTTCAAAAGTAAAATACCGTTCTGGCTTTTTAACTATTCCAAATAGAAATGCAACCACTTAGTGACATCTTTTTTCAGCTGGATTTGCTTCTTGAGATTTGTCTTGGGTTTCAAAGGGGTGGCGAGCTGCTCCACTCCCATCCCTGGGATGTGAAGTCTGAAGTCTAATTATGCCGTTTTCATATTTCCCGGTTGTTCGTAGCTTTACTGCTGATAAATTCAGCAAAAAACCTCCAGCTGTGCTGAGACTGTGGAATTAGTTGAGGCTTGGGGTTAGAGCTTGAAGAGCATGTAACCTCTTATTTTCTACTCTGTCTGGCTCTGAATGACAGCTATTCAAATTATAAACATTCACATTCTACTGTAGGTTTTTTTTATGGGAGTTTTCACTTCAGTAGATGAACTTTGAACAAATAATTTTAAGCTGGTAACTTTAATCAATAGATTTTTTCTTTTTTTTTCTTGTAAAACCAGCGGCTTTGATGTAATTTCAAATTCTGTAGGTTTTCCAGCAAAGATCTGCTATTGCTTAAATCAGAAAGGCAAAGACAAACATAATGCAATGAGATCTTGTCTACCAAATCTTGTGGGATGTGGGGATGAGTGACTCATAGTCAAGATTTAAATGCCACTTAGTCCCCATCCTTTCTTGTATTATTTGAAAGAAAGATCTGCAGAAAGAATGAGGCTCTTAAAACTCCAGTTTGAAACCAGGTGCAATAAAACTCAACCACTGTTACATAGCTCTGATCTCTACATCTTCAAAAGTTAAAACTCTGGTACCTATTGATTTTTTTTTTCTCTTTAGTAATTATTGATTTTTTTTTTAATATCGATAACACGAGTCCCTTGTCAGCAGAGGATTTCTTCCAAACAAAACTACTCTTTCAAGTGCAGCTCAGAGGACTTGCCTGTGAGTGGTGGTGAACCTCACTGATACGCTACCCAGGGCTATGACCAGACCGTAGGATCACATAGTATCTCTGGGCTTCTGGACCCAAGTGAACCACTTGCTCTCTCCCTGGTGCACACCTCTTCCCCAGCCCAGCCTTGCATCCCAAATCCTGGGGCACCAGCACCATGGGGTGCGCTGACACACCTCTGCCTCCCAGTCTAGGCACAACCTTAATGATTTCTGTGTTTTATAGTGACTTTGGAAAGATATAAATAACCACTATGAGCTCCTGGATCGACAAGGCAGCACAGCAGAGTGCTAAGGAGAGCCTCGTTCATCTCGCTTTGCTGCCAGTTCAGCTCTGCGTGGGCAAATAGGTGTTAAACTGAATTTTAATCTGCTGGCAATGAACATCTTATTATACAGTTCAGCCCGAGGGCTAGGCATGTCAGTGCACCACAACTGCACAGTTAGTGTGTTCAGGTGAAACCTGAGCTTGTAGGCAAGGATTTATGAGAAGGCAGACGAATCACAGCACATGCTTTCTGCTGAATGCCAGCTATATCTATATAGATTGAAGCTTTCTTTCTGCACTATCTGCAGGTCTATGTACTACTATTCTTCCTGGGATGAGCTGTAGGATATTTCTATTCAGAAGAAAAAATGGAAGGAGGAAGGAAAGAGAAGAAATATCAGCCCCCAAAATGTGCTTTACAAAAATGCACATACAGCAAACATACAAGATGCTTGTACTACAAACTGGTGGCCCTCTACCAACTCTCGTTTGCCATCCCAAAACCATTAGTTTGAAAGGATGATACAAGAGATATAAATCTTTCCTTCGGTTGCTTTTATCAGTCTTATTTTCATCTGCTTGCCTAAACTAGCCAGAGTGGTTTTTAGAGCCAGCCAGTGCCATGCCGATTTCTACAAGCAGGGCCTTGGGGCTTTCTAACTTTTACTTAAAGAAAGGCATATTAGCATGAGATACACTGATTTTATTAGATATTGATACTTAGCGGTGCTCTCCCACTTCTGTCCCTTCTCCAGAGCTCCCCAGCTCTATTAGAAACCCGTTCACCAACTCCTGCCTCTCCCCTTATTCCTTTATCCCTTATAAAGCCTCTTGCTTCACCTTCAGATCACTTTTGCAGAATAACTCTTAGCATGGCACTGGTAAGAAAATCCTTTTACCTATTTAATATGACTATGACCAGTGCAAGTGTGGGACAACTGGTAAGCAAGATCTCATCGTGGTTCCTGGCTTGTGTCAGTAAGTCCTTTCATCTCAGGCAAATCAAATAGTTTAATCTCCAGCTCTTGACAGCTTTCATACACAACTGCAAGCAACTTGCTACACGAAGAAGCTCAGAGCTGCAGATGTAAGGATGGGGAGTGCAGAAGCCTAAAGGTGCTCTTGTCCCCATTAACGCTCATTAGCTGACGGCTCCTTGTCTCAGGCCATGCCAGCTGTTTGCAGCTGTACGGCTTCTCCCTTTCCTCTGGAGTGGTGTCAGCCTTGACTCGTGCCTGTGTTGCAGTCACACGAGTGACTGGGCTGTAATACAGAGAGGCAGGAGAAAAGTTGGCTGCTGGGACGTGCTTGGCCGCAGCAGCAGTGAGCTCAGCGCAGGCTAATGTGTGTTTTGGTACCCAAGCTACTACAAGGTTGGCTCTCGTACCTCCAGCTGACTTTGTGCTAATGCATAGACTGTTGTGCTGATGCAGTTTTAGCCTTTGCTTCTTCACAACACCCTCTCTGATAGAGGACATTACACACAATTTTCAGATATGGTGATCAAGCCACCAAGAAACTAAATTCGAAATTTTAAATTTCGGTCTGTAGAGGAAGCAAAATTCTGGATACAAGCTGACTGCCATTGCTCAGCCGCTTCTGGATTTAGATCGCCATCTTTAGGTATTTGCCTTTGCAGGTTACTCAAACAGTAACATAAGCTATTAAAAACCCCTCCATGTAACCTCGAAAATAAGAATAAGCTCATGTTTCCCCCAGTTTAGCCCATTAGACCACTGCTCTTCACCATTCGTGTGGCTAGGTCTCCTGATGATTATACTAAGTGTACTGAAGGAGTGCAGATGTCTCAGCTATAAGTAACACTTAGACAGGGAGCATTGCATATATTTAAAGTGTGTAAGAACCCAGCAGATGTTGCGCCAAGATTAGGCTATAACATTTTTGTGCCTGAGATCTCCTCCTTGGAGGATTTGTTCTTGAGAGTTGTGTAACACCTTTCCTTTCGCACTGACCTCTGAGATAATGTGCATCAGGAACATAATATTATCAAGAGAGGCAGGCGGTAGCTTGGGAGTTGGTACAAGGGCACATGAATAATGGCATTATTTCCAATCAGAAAATTTCTAAATTTAAGTCTATTACTGAATCTAACGGAACACCGTGCAGCTTGGCATCTTATGCAGGGTGTGCTCCTACATAAAATTGTGTTGATAACAGGAAACAATAGAAGGCTTGAAGAGAAAGCTGAAAAAAAACATACTTCCATGAGCATGTGGAAGGGAATACTAAATATTTAGTGATATTTTTTCAGTTGATCTCTTTATTTCAAAGTGCTTTTTAATCTAAGTATCCTTCCCTGAACCCAAAGTGAAATAGTAAGCCATAACCTGAAAAAATGGGAAAAATTCTTACCAGGTTGGCGCTGGTTTTGCCTTCAGCTGAGACGTTTCATACAGGACAAGACGAGCTGCTTACACCACTAGCTACGTACACCCGTAACAAAGCAAAGGAGTAGATATCCTGCATGATTTAAAACTATCCCCAGCGAAGCTGTTAGCGGGAAAACCGGAATGGAGTGCTGTTGTGTGCAGGGGAACATGCAAGCCTTTAAAATCATCCTCATTTACACATGTGTTTAACTGCCACTAAAAGTACTGACAACAGAGCAAAACGCTTTGCTGAGTGGGGACGGCTCCTGCTTTGAGCATCCTGTGAGTAAATGTGGCAGCACTGGATCTCTGCTAAGCAGGTTTGTTATTACCAGTAAGGTTGCCGTCTGTGCTGAAGAGCACAAAAGTAATAACCTGCAAAATTAAGACGGTGCAAACATAATTCTAACATTTCCCAGGAGTGTCTGGCTTTGTGACTTTCGCAGCGCCGGTACAAGGCAGGACTTTTTTTCTTTTATGGTAATACATTTGCTTCAGCGTTTACAATGAGGAAGTTCTAAAAGTAACGATGCTAATTCACCACCACAAAAAAAAAAAATTTAAAAAATGGGGCTTTCCTATCCAAACAGCAGGAAGATGAGCCAAAACTAATAATGTCAGTGGTGATTCCTGTCTTGTGTTTATATGGTCAAAAACGGGAAGCTGTCTGACATTGATAAAACCGCTCTTGAAAAGTTGTCACTGAAGGTCTAAATTATTCATCTGAATGCATCATCACTAAATGCATACTAAACAGGAACCAGGCTCTTAAAAGATGAGCCAACAAAATACTGGGCTTGCATGTTTTCTCTTCTTTGTTGATTTTTCTTTTTTTTCTCAGTGGAGAGAGGAAGAGTAATGATGTGCTGTTTTTTACGGTGCATTAACTAATTATAGACATTAAAGATTAAAACCACCTATTACTTTATTCAAATCTTCCCTTAGCTATTGTCATAGCTGACAAATCCAGTTCTTTTTAAACACAGTTTTGCAAACTGCTCTTTCTTCGTACAAGCATGCTTTACAGCAAAAAATACCATAAAGTAATCAGCATTGTAATTCCCTTACCTGTCCAGGCCGTGTGTCCTTCCAACTTCAAAGGTCACTGCTAGGAGTTGAGTGACGCTTTTATTTACTATGAGTGTAGTTTTCTCTCGCTCTTGTCCGCAAATCCATCTCCATAAGGCTTCTCTCGTAGTGTCTGCAAAACACAATGCATATAGCGTAAGCACATGCTGTGTTGGAAAGGTGGAATCGCCTGGATTTTATTAAAAAGGGAGTCAAAGTAGATGTCACAGTGATAGAGCACCGCATGCGTGAATATTTTCACTTCCACACTTTATATACTGTGCCATTATTGGAGGGGGGGGAAAAAAAAGGTAATATATTTTTTCACCATCATGACTGGGGTTTTAGCTCTAAAGGGAAATCATGAAAAAAGTAGGCTAGCAGAAGTCACTCATTGCACAAAGGATATAGAATAAGCTACTCCACATACTTAATTACGTCATCAACAAAAGGCTTTTCTGTGCACTAAAATCAAAAGAAGCTTGGACCTCAGTCTTAGGTTGGTGTTGGACACGAGCACAAGTCTCGCCAATTCACTGTCATCAATATCTGCCTGGTTATATGTTTTCAGGACACCTACGCCCTGTTGTCACACCCGCATGCGTTTGCAGCTTCCCTGAGATCAGGGCGAGCTTGCTGTGAGCACCAAGGTAACCCAAGGCAGTGAGGGAGGCATTCTCTCAGATTATGGGTCCTTGGAGAATGGAGGATTTAAAACCCTATTGGCATTAGGACAATAGTGAGTCTTTCCCAGTTTTCCCTCTTCCTTTTCCAGTCACAGAGGATGAGTTTCTTTGTAAGGGTCAACAACATCCTAAAACCAGTTCAGACAAGAGACCTAAGCTGACAGCTCCCTTAAACTGGGGACCCATTTTTGCGAGGTCAATATGATGTCTTGGATCCATCACTGCAGGTAAGAAAGGGCTGAGATTTACCTGGTAACTGAAGCACCTGACTGCTAGCAGCCTTCAGGACTACGAAGTAGGGAGCACGTACAGAAAGCCTAAACAAATGCAAACAGGCTGGTCTGCTTTGACAGGAAAAAGAAATCTCTGAAGTGCTACTTGTGCACCTGAGGTTCCTGAAAATACTTCTTGAAACTATTTACTTGTGCAAGTGTGTGGTTGCTTAAGTGAAGATGACACATTAAAGCCTAATTTTGTCAGTTCTTGACTTTTTAGTACCTAAGAACCCCTGATGAATTAATACTGCAGTAGAGGAATATGACTTCTGCAATTCCTCCTGTGTTTCATTGTGTTAGCATAGCATTAAAAGGAATTATTTTTTGCTTTTGGTTTTGATTTTAGGTGTATTCCCTTGTATCCACATAAATGTGAGGCAGAACTGCACATGTAATGGTTAAGAAAAGAAAGCCAACACCAGGAAAGCTGGTTTCTCACCTACATCTTATTGCCTGGAGTTCTAAATTAATTATCCCTCTTAAGGGAAAATGGATTTTGAACGGGGAATAAGACATGGCTGTTGAAGCAGGGTATAAATAGGAAACAGGTCTAGATGGGAAAAAAAAAGGTGCACTTTGAGCTAGAAAGATGTGTAAGGCAGTGTTGCTCTTGGATTTAGACTATTAGGATGAACTCAGCACTAATAATGGACATATGGAGGCTTGGAGTTTTGGGGAGTGAGTTCTGTTTGTGTTTCCTTGCATTGATAATAAAGCTTGAAGGAAGAGCCAAAGGCAGCTCTCACCAGAAGGGTCTCTGAGCGGGGAGGGCAATGAGCCAGGACGTTGGGGGATGCCATGGGACACCTTGGCTCTGCAGCCTGTGGGATTTCTGACACAGCGCATGGGATCTCTGAGAGCAATTGTGAGAATTGCATCCTGCGCTCAAGTCGCCTCAAGGTGCAATAAATACTAATCTGCCCGCAGTACTCAGCCTATGTACACAGCAATACCATAGGTACAGCAGATGTGCATCTGCATCCATATTTGATTTCTGATTTCTTACAGTGACATACTTAAAGACAAGAATAATACCATACAGGCTTTGCAGCAGCGATGAGGCTATTGGTCTACCATAGCCAGGGACCAACAGTGTTTCAGAGGGTGTGTTTATAAGTACGTAGGGAGGAGATAACCCTTGTATAGATGCAAGGCAGGTAAAGATGTCCCAAAAGACAGGTTAAGTACTGTTATATCCCACCTGAACATACCTGTGTGTTTAGACAGACTATTGCTTTGATAATATTCTTGGACAACCCTTCTGGCACTGTATTGCTCTTGTTTAAGCTTAGTCAGCACCAACTGCTTACAAGTCAATATCAGTTTAACTGAACTGAAATAAAACAGCCCTGTGTAGACAAACTCTGAGAATTTAGCAGTTCAAGCTGTGTTGGTGTCTCTTTAGGCTTGATGGAGTAGGACCTGCGATATTATTGCCCTTTTTTTCATTCTGTGAAAATAATGTTTGCTTCTGTCTCTCCACATCTCACTAGTGTCATAGCATCTGAATCGCTGCATGAAAAGAGAATCAAAATCATAGAATCATAGAATGGTTAGGGCTGGAAGGGACCTTCAAAGGTCATCTAGTCCAACCCCCACCAAATGTAGAGCAAGCAATTAGACAGAGATGAGCGATGCTGGTTTCTTCAATTTATGGTTCCCCAGATACAATAAAAGGAGAGAGGATGTCTCACAAACAGTGAAAATGATGCATTTTTCAATCATGTAAAGTTGGAAAAAGAAAAGAACTTCTTTTAAGGCTTAAACTAGTCTACGAAAACTGCACCATTGAGTTTCATACTAACTTCTGAAGCCAATGGTCAAAGTTTCCAAAAGTAGAAAAGTTTACATTTTTTACATAACAGTATCTCCCTTCCTCCCTGCCTCTCCAACAGGTGCTAATCTATTACCCACCGTGAAGAAAGCTCCCTGCTACTCCTTGGAATCTAAGCAGAAAATCAATGAACTACAGTAAATGAGACCTGATTGCAGGTTTTTCCCCTGCTCGTTGTTTTCACCTCCCTTTTCTGCAAATATTTAAGTAGGGATTCCACACGCACAAAAAAAAAAAATCTTATCTATTCCTTCCTTTCATCAAACATTGATGATTGGAGTTCCTGCTTTTATGACTTTCCTGATAAATATAATTTTAGATTAGAGTGTTTGGCATGGGCCAGCTTAACTAGGAGCTGATAGGATAGAATTCCATATTAGTATTGTCAGTGCTCATTGATGGTGATGATTGGATCATCTGTGCTGCAGTTAAATTCTAGATTCAGGGGGGTCTTTCTTCCTTATCGACATACAAAACGTCTTCTGTGATATTCCTTCACAGGATAAGTGAAGGAGAAGGATGAGGTTTCTCACCTTTCACAGCAGGACGAATATCTTAGAGCATTGGATCTGGCACAACTCAAAGTATTCTTCTGGAGTCAGATACCCAAGTTGTTCCTTTACTCCGTAACATGGTAGTACCACTTTGCCTTTCAATGCCAGGTGGGGAGCCTGGGTTTAAACCCCTTCCCTGCCTGGGAGGGAGCTGATCTCTTTAGGCAGCTCCTTAACCACAGTAAGTTATACTGGAGTGTGCAGAACCTGTTCCCAGCTTTGCTGGGACAGTGAATGAGGAGCTGGTGCTTGTGGCACCTGCTTGCGAGGAAGATGGCCAGGGCTGCAGTCTGCCCTCGAGTTAACGGCTTTGTACCTCGATACAATCCTGGAGCTGTTCCATCTACTTCAGGCTTTCATTGATCAGCTGCAGGTGAATTACGTTGCTGGCTCTGGAGGTGTAAATCTTGGCATCTATCCAGTAAATTGTCTCCCACGTATAATATAATATATTGGGATGATTTGGGTTATCTATTCCAATATACAAATTCCAGCCTGACTACTATGAACTATCTGTACCTTAGGTCTCTGGCAGTCTTTTTTCTACTGAAGGCACAGCGTGGTGCCAGCAGCTCTATCCAGGTTGATCGTTAAAGGCTTTTGGTACAAGAGCAGCCTCCGGAGAAAGAAACGAAAGAAACAAAAGTATTTCTGTTCTAGATAAGGCCCTCTTCTTCCAAACTTTGTGCATGGAGCCAGATCTTGGACTGGAAAATTGCTAAAGTCTAGTCTAACAGGAGGAGATGTTAGCACAGATTTAGACTCCCTGGAAGACCCGAATGAAGCACGAAGAGGAGCAGGGATGGCAAGGGAAGGAAGGCAGAGGAATGTGTACTCCTACACGAGGATTTCAGGTTCATTCTTTGTCTAGGTAGGCCAGCTAAAGGAGAACTGCTGTGTGGGCTACTCCCCAGGTAGGTTTGGTTAAAACCCTGTCCTGCTACTGCTCCTGAATTATGAGCTGAAAACTCATGGTATGTCCAAGGCCTTCATGTTGGAAAAGGATGGTTACAGGATTGAAAAAAAACAATGTCACCAGTATTGTTCTGGTTTTGTTTGGGGCAGGGGAGTCGTTCAAGGCTGTAACGCTCTCGGTGTACAAGACAAGGGCAGAGGGCAGGGAAATGGGGAAAATCCCTGAGGCCAGGGATGCTGGAGGAGGCTGAAGTCTGATGCAGTGAGACTGCAGCACCGGGCACTGAGTTAGGCAGAGCTCACCCTGGGCAGGAATATCAACACATTCACTCTCTTTCAGAAATCAAATAAACATGATTTTGATCATCCATGAATACATGCACTTTTTTTTCCTGGCCCCCCCCATGATATAAAGGCCCTTTGTGTAACTCTTTAATTTAAACCAGTGAAATTGGAGCAACATAAAATTAATTTATCTGGGTCCTGTTCTGTAAGCATCAATTATAATGTCTAATCTACATGAAGTGCTGCTAAGTTTAGTAACTGGCTCTTTATTATGCAGCACCCAAAAGCATTCAAATACATTCACATTAAGATGTAAGATCATACAAATGTTAATTGTAGAATCATCCAAATGTTAACAGTTGTTTTTTTGCCTCCTAAGGCTATAAACAGCTATTTTGATTAGGATGCCACGTTCCACTAAAATACATTTTCAAAGAGAAATTTCTCAACTGGAGCTTTGCTTGACAGTGGGCACAAAACAACGTGCTATCAGAAAGTAGAGAAAGGATAGAGGACCAGCCATTATTTATGACAATGACACTGGAAATCAAGATTTGATACTTGCTGAAAGAATTTCACTGGTGGTAGAGGAAGGAGGGATGCACTGCTGGGAACATGTAAATCATTTATGCTCTCAATTAAAAATTCACTCAACACCTACAGTTTTGACCTGAGATATGGCAGGGAAAAAAAACGTGAAAACTGCTGCCATCTACTCCAAGGTCATACATCTTGTCATTTAAAGGAATATTTAATTTTGTCCTATATTTGATTTTTTATTGGCCTTTTGTTTTAGGAATAAAATTGCTTATTCTTTTGACTTCCTTCTCATTTTGCTCCTGGAGTCTGGTGTTTTTCTTCTCTCCTTATAGCAGATTATTGTGTAGCTTTTGCTTCAGTGTTACATTTTTTTGCCATCTCTTATCTTTTACTGTGTCTTCTCTTTCTTTCTTTCTTGTCACTATTGTTTCTTCTACATCCTTCCACTCCTCTGCTTATGCTGCTTTCCCTTCCACAAAAGTCATTGTCTTTGCTGTCATAGCTCACTTGCTAGTCTCTCTTTTCCTCCACTTTAATTCATGTTCAATTCTCCTGACTCTGTTTTCTCATTTAAGTGCCTTAAATGGACCATTCAAATAAAAATAACAAAACAAAACACTGGCCAGAAAAAGATGGCACAAGGACATGAGACCATCCTAGTTATGGAGAGCACTGAAGAGAAAGGTCAGCCTGGTATTCAAACTTCACTGAGGCTGGAAAGAAAAAGTGGTTGGATTGGAAATTAGGAGCTGTAGCCTGACTCTAGCTGGCTTTTGTCACCTCTAACTGTGAGGTGTTGGATGAATTTGTAGGTTATCTAGCTGCTGCAAGGAAGATTTCTCTCTCCACTCTCTCTCATTTTTGTGAAACCTTCTGCCTTGGGCAGAGAGGTGGAGAATATCTATCTGTCCCTCTGAGTAGTACTGAGTGTAAGGACCTGTGGTGGACAGAGCCTTCTGCTGCCCCAATGAGCAGCAATCACACAGTGCTGGGATACTGGGATAGCTGTAGCTGTACTGAATATGGAGCAGATCATCTTCAATTCACTCTATCTTTTTTTTTTCTTTTTTTTAATTAATGGCGGAGTCATCTTTGAAGCATCAGATATGAAAAAATAACACCAGCTTCTCCTTCTGGTTAAGGTAAAATTAAGACATCCCACAGGGAACATCCAAGCTGTGTTTTACTTTTAAAACTGCTACTGCTGCTTCTCGAATATCCGTACAGTATGGATATTCTTGTGATTTTATTTCACGTATGGCAGCACTGAGAAGCAATCCACCTTACAGCTTCTTCCTCCGGTCTCTCACTTAGGGCTTTGTCCACCATTCCTGACGCTGGCAGGACTGAGATTCATGTTTTCCCTGCACAGTGTGAATGGGAGTGTGTTGAAGGATGCAGGGCTATCTCAAAAAAAATGGGAGTTTTTTTGAGATCAAAGCAAACTCTACAAATCTATTTTTCACTCTGACTTCTTTTTCTTTAAACAGAATTATGTAATATCCATAGACTTGTATAAAGAAAGGAATAATATGGTACATAAACTCTTGTCAGCAAGGATAAAGAATTAAAAAAAAAAAAGGTGTGAACATGGAAGGAATAACCTAATCACTTAAAGCATTTTTGATTTTGCATGAAGGCAGAGCTGGCACATATTGTAATACATAATGCACAATGCATCTGGGCTCGGTTCATGGCATATTCCAAAGGATGTTTTTAGAAGGCATTTTGTATCACTATTTCTTCTTTTTTTGACGTTTTGACCAATAATATTTTTAATAGCTCACGGCTGGTGAGGCTGCTATTATCTCTTCCTTTATACCCTAAGTTTGAGACCCTATCCCTCACTTACAATCTGGGAGGCGGGAGAAAAATGGCATTACAATCAACCATTGTGCGATGAGCATTGGGAAGAAGTAACAGGTTGTAGCAGTACGGCTGGTACCTTGGCACAGCCACAAACTTCATTCATAATTAAGAAATCATTTGCCTTTCCTAGTGGTGAATTATCCCTCCATGAGTTGTGCTTTCATCTATTAGTCAAAACTCATGTTGTAACCTAAAAACTTAAAAATTAAATAAATAACTGAATTACACTGTGAGTACTGGAATAGCTGAATTGCAAACAAACAAATGAGCAAAAAAAGACTCCAAAGCTTTCCAGATGGCTCGTTCCCACTGATGTACATTTTTTCTCTGGAGCTTCAAACATGTTTAAATTATGAAATTTGGTGTGATTACAAGAACTTGGCAAGCACTCATTAAGGTTTTAGTCTGAGGAATGATACTACAGAGTTAGAGAACTGAAGATGAGCATCGTGGAGTTGTACAGCTGTCCTTGTGTGTGCCCTGCACTGTCAGCGTGGGTTGTAGGGCACCGGACTCCGACTCCCAGGCTCTGACTTTTTCATGTGCCGCACTCCTGCTGCTTCCTTGGACCAAACCCATCCTTGGCAGAGTTGGTGAAATTGCATCAGTAATTTCTTTGACTCCCTTTGCTCAAAGCCGCTTAGCATCCCCTGTGCTTTGTCTCCTGCTTCTGCTGAGGCCAAGTGACTTGGTACGTGTACCCTCTGCTCCTGGCAGTGCTCGGAGAAGTGAGACAGCCAGTGAGTACCCAGCTTTGCTGCTGCAAATCCCTTTGTGCTGCGGGGGCAGATGGTACTGTTCCACAGGCAGAGCCCCCTTCCTTTGCTGGGCCAGCAGAACAGAGCGGAAAGGTGTGTGGTGGGTGGTCTGGAGTGGGAGATGGCAGTAGTAACAGATGATGGTAAGGAAAGTGAGGGCAGGGAGTGGAAGATGACAAAAAAGGAAACAAACAGCATTTTTTACTATCTGTTTTGAATCTATTCTGAAGCTGGCAGTGCTGAGTTTTCAGTTCAAGTGGTGCCTCGCACCTTCCACTCAACTCGGGGTCAAGCAGGAAAGGGTCTTGTACTCCCAGTGCAGGGGAAGCACACCCCCCTGGGGCAACGGTGGGGACAAAGACTGGAGATGTGCCTTTGGTAGCAGATTCATACTTGAGAGAAGTGGGAACCTTCCTTTGCATCTCAGCTCCTCCTGGCTGTAATCACAAGAGCCTCTGTCTAGCTCTTTCAAGTCCGTTCAATGTCAGCTTTTTAGAGCCAGGGGATAAAAACCTGTTACACAGCCCAAGGAGAAAGCCAGAGCCTTCCTATTGCTTGGCTGACTGAGGCTGCCAGTAAGGGCACTATGTTTTTTTTTCTGATGCAGCTTGTTGTCCAGATGATGTTTGAAAGAAGTCCTTTCTTCACTGGTCTGATGATAGAGACTGTTCCTCACTGTGTGGCAAGGCCAGGTTAGTTACTGATACCTCCAGGTATAGGGTTAAGGGCAGTATTAACATAGAGAAGAGAGGGAGGGGGAAAAAAAAAAAGCAGCACCGGAGGCCTTCTAGTACAAAAAGTTACCCCTGGAGTTAGCAAGAACATTACACCATTGTGTGGTGCTGCAGAGAGCCAAGCCCTGCTCCACACCAGACAATAGACAAATCGCTCTGAATTCTTCAGCTATAGCTTAATTATTCAAGTAGAGGATGTGGCAACTATTCATGTTAAAAGGAGAGAGGAGGAGGGTAACTGCAGATCCCTTGTGCAAGCCCAGTGCATGCAGGATACCCACTGGCTGTCCATACTGCACTAATGCCAAAGAGGTCCCTCGAAAGGGACCACGTGTGATCCCCACACCACTGGTCCCTGGGGAACAACACTGCTGTTGGTGTTGCACTGATGTTGCACTCTTGCTGCCTGTGCCTATCTGAGTAAGCAATGTACCCTGCAGTAAGCACATAAGCATTCAAGTGACCAACCTGTTCTGTACCTACTAAAGTGTGGTTTGCTGTCTGCTCCTCAGACTTATTGCTAAAAGAGCTCCTTTGGGGCTCAACCAGCTGCCATCTTATGCATTTGTGGACTCCTGCCATGTGTCACTTCCAGTATATGGATTAAAACCAAATGCTGAAAATAAGGTGAAGAGATAAATAAGAGCATAGCAGGAGGAGATGCACTTAAGCCTGCGCCGTGGACATGGTGTGACTCCTTTCTAATAACCCACTGTCCATCAAGTCACTATCATGTGTAATAACCTGCAGATGGCTCAGCAGTGGGTGGCATTAATATACTGGGGCCCCTCTGGCACACAGGCGCCCTGTACTGTCCTTCCCACTCTCCCTTTTCGCCAGCAGACAGCCTTGTGCCTCGTTGCTGACTGTCAGGTGAAGCGAGCGACACGCGCTCGCTGTCATACAAAACACAATTTGGCTCCCAGTGGGCTTGTACGCCTTGCCCCGGTGGGGAGGAAAGGCAGGCGAGTCTGCTTGATGTCACTGACTTTTTGCAATGGTACAAGAGGAGAAATCTGACAAGCAGCAAAAGAACTGAAATATCCAGGATATTCAGTTTGCTGATGTGATTTTTTGTTTATTCACTATTCTATTCAGAATCACAGTCTCATTATGCACGCGGCCACTTCCAAGGGACATCTCTGATGTTGAGGAAAGCCACCGGGCACTCCGCGCGCAGCAGGACCCACGTTGTACAAATGCATATACAGACTCAGATGACATCTAAAAGCTTACTGCACTTTAGTAAGACCAATGACATGCTGCAATTTCTCAGGGAAGTTTTGAGAAAGGGAAAACAATCTGAGCCCCGGAAAAGGAAGAACAGGTCCATAGGAGGTGTGTACAGGGTAATGTTATTAGTCAAGTTACTTTTCCTAGAAGATTTGGAGGAAAATATAGAGAAGCAGATTCAGAAAATCTTTAAATAGAACTGGAAGGGACCTTCAGTTGCAAGCACTGTCATATAATCCATGCTAAACATATAAAACTCACAAACTGAAGAGTCTCTAGACTTCACTGTTGACATACTGCAAAAACTTGCCACTAATGTTAGAGAACATCTTCAGATTTCCCACTTAAATTTACTGATGTTGAATTTACCTCCACTATTATAAACCAAGCACAAGTATTGAATAGTAGAACAATGGGTGTTGAATAGCATCTGATGGGACTGAAAACAAAGGACTGTCAAGTGCTGAACTAAAAATCACACAGGAAGATGCATGGGTTGGACCGCTTTGTCATCTTCTAGGGTTGAAATCTTTCTTCAGACTGAAAAAATCCTAAACTGAAAAATCCATGCATTTTGCATCAATAATTAAAGCAGAGTACTTCTGAGTGAGCACAGATTTGTTACAGTTGATTAGTGAGTTTTCCTTTATGACTAATAAGTTTTTCATTTCCAACGAGCTGGTTTTAAGCAATTCGCTTGTCCTTCTAGATAGATTTTACAATATTGAATATTGTTGTTTCAGTGGTGGTTGTGTTGATACTCTTATGATTTCCTTACAGGCAATGCCAAACCCCTTCAGCTCACCTGAACATTAGACAAAAGCCAACTTGCTTTGCACAGAAACACATTCAGTAAGCTGAGAGGGGGGAGTCCAAGCAGGTTTGAGAGCTCAGCAGGCAATCTTAGTCTCATCAGCAATGCATAAATACACAGAAGGAGAGACTGGAGGTGAAATGCAGTCTCTCATACATGTTTGGGGTCAGTGGGGCTTTGCTCTTCTTAAGACAGTAATGAGAAATGATCTCTCAGAAGTGTGAAAGGAGCTCCAGGGCTACCTTGGGCCACTGCCTCTAGTACATAGTAAAGTCCAGCAGCAACAAATCCTGCCTCCATTCAGGTCACAGTAGATGAGGCCGGGGATGCTATGAACAACAGAGATCCTTGTCTCACACACATAAAAGCTGGCTGGCTCCTTCTCTGAAAGTCTTAATAGTACTGTGACATTTTTGATCCTGGTGCCATTTTTTGGAAGGTGCAGATACTGGTACTTTAAGTGATTCAAAAAGTATTGTTCAACACTAAATTTAATTTGTCATTAAAGCGGGCAAAGAAACTCAACTCCTTTCTTCTAATGTCCAAATGGAAAAACACAATCTTATTAAGCAGCATTATCCTGAAAGCTTTGCTTTCCTCCCTGCTGCATTATCCAGCTCCTAGAGGAACTCTTCTCCAGCCCCATGCTCTTGTTCTGTTGCATTCAGAGGACCCGGAGCACAAGCCTGAAGATAAACATATCCCAGTACAATGAGGAGAGTATCTAGCACCGTAAATAGAGCCACTATCGCACTTTTGAGTAGTGATAATTACTCCTTTTAATAAGACCTCAAAAATAATAATTGCAATGTCTGTCATGAATATCACATTGTAGGCAAAGGAAAAACTTTCCCTTTGTTCCCATTCATTCCTATCATGTGCATCGAGCTTCCTGCAAAGCCTAGGAAGAAGCTAACAGACTTTCTGAGAAATTACCAGAGATAATTTTATTTTATAATGAATCAAGGATCCAATCTTGTAAGAAATTTTGCTTGTCTAGAGAACTAACATTTAATAAGGTAACCTCAGCTTTTTTAAATCAAAGCATTTGATGGGATATGAGTCCGTAACCCAAAGATATCACAGCTGATACAAATGGTTGGGACCATGAATGGTCTGGAACAGGATGGTATTTACAGGTGTGGAAAATTAACGATCTTGTGAAAAAACCCTGCAAAAAAGGAAAGCTTGAAGAAGAAAATCTCTTTTATTTTTTGATGTCCTGCCTAACCAAGATACTTGTGTAGCCAAGCATTTTGCAAGGGAGAGCTGGTAGAGACATCTACAATTAAAACTGCCGAGACTTTCAATTTTAAATTGGAAGCTAAAATTTTAACTACCAGACTAAAATGTTCCAAGCTTGCTGTCTCAAGCTGTAACAAAATGGTCCAGCAACGTTCACGAAAACAGTTACGAAAAAAAAAAAAGTATTTTAAAGCAAAATTATTCACCCCGGCCATTTTTCGGAAGCAGATGAGAAATCAATGTATTTCTGCTTCAGTCTGCAATTTGCCTCTTCAGTGACCACTGGATTGCCTTTCACGTTAAAAGACGGGCAGATTTGGCTGTGATGTAAGACTTGGAAAATCGCTGATGTAAGTGGAAGCTTTGCTATTGACTTCACTGAGACCAGTCTTTTACCCATCAATATCAACAGCGCTACCATTAGTGGCAGATGATAACACGTTGAGTAGAGCCTTTTGGCAGAAGCAGCAGTGAAGCCCTCCCTGGGGAGCCTGCAGATCAAAAGCCATGTAGCTACATGCTCTGTAGCTACTGCATACAGCACCGAGCCCAGGTTAATCAGCCATATCATGAAGCATGTTAGCTTGAGCATCATCCTACTGCAGTTTCCAGTAAGCTCCGAACACGGGTAGAGCAGTCTGCCCCAAAACCCTACGCAGACGTACCACCTGTGGCATAGGAAACTGTTCTTGTGCAAGGTGCGGGACGACAGCAGATAAGGATTGAGAAAAGTGAAAAGTGTCCTCTTAAATTTGCACGTTAGAGAAGTTTCCATGTGACGGAGGAAAAATGTCCTTCATTGCTCGCTCTGAAATGACTTCTGTCACAGCACTAGAGTATCTACATACAAGACCAAAAGAAAAGCTGCAAAGGGGGCATTTATTCGAATATTTCATAGCGGTGCAAAATTATGCACACGAAGCTTTCCTTAGAATTCCATGTCAACATACTTAACTAGGAACATCCAGTCTTAGAAATAAAGAAATTAATGGTCCGACCAAGAGGTGGTAGAAATGGGTAAGAAGCACTACACGTGCTACATCAACACAGGCTGTAGCAGAGGTTGTCTGACTGTGAGCTAATGGTGTAGACCCACAGCTCCAACATTCTCACTAAATTTTGCAGATTCTAACCTCAAATAGCTACCGTGTTTCTACACCTACTGCAAGTTTTCAATCACTAGACAAGCTGATGTTCAAGGAAAATTTTGCCTGAGACAACTGGAAATAAAACACTGAGAATAAACTCCTTTGTGTGGATATTCTGAGGCGCAGTGGGGTTGTGATTGTAAAATGTCACGCACCCTTGTATCAGGTAAGAAATAAAAGCGAAAAGATAATGTTACTTTACCAAACTTTCAATGTCTTTGCAAACATAATTTTTAAGCTGAATATGCTGCAGATGGTGTAGGTTCCTCTGAAGACACCTGTAGTTTTTTGTGGACATGATCAGGTGATGTGGTGCTCTACCTCTACCAGAAGCAACCATTTTAAATGCACCAGGTTTCAGCTGATCACTTCAGAGGTTAGGATTTTTCTGCTGTATTTCCTGGGGCATTTTGTTTTCAACTGACATGAATTGTTGGCATTGTTCAGCTTCTTCTAAGTCACAAGGGTGAAGTCTTTAGCATTTGCACACATTTGTATGTACTGTTTATAAAGCTATAACTAGGAGATGTTGCTCTGTATCAACAAGCGCCTCTTAATGAGGGAAATACTAATATTTTGCAAGGAAGAAACAGTACAGCTGCACCTTGTCCACAGCAAGTCAACTTAAGAATTAGCTGTAAAATTGGAGGTTCTCAGATTCACTTCTAACTCATCCCTAACTGGCCAAGTTGCACTGACTGCCAAAGTCAGGAGGAAATCAGTGGAGAAACAAAGATGAAAGCATCGTTATCAGTTGCGCTGTGTTTACAAGTCCAAGTGTGTAAACAGAGTTGTACCACAACAAAACTGACAACATGGGAATTAATCTTGATACGTGGGTCTGACTGCCATTTACAGCTGCATGGGGAGTTTCAGACCCTCCATATGGCCTTACTTTATACTACTTTAAACATCTTTTAATGTGAAGTCCACTTGCTGTTAAAACTGACATCGTCAGTACCTCTGATTTTCTTGCAGAGCCATAGTCCGGACAACTGTTCCTTTGATGACTGCCCTTCTTTCAATGAACGAGTCAGGTCAGAGAGCTGACACGGAAAGGGAAAGACTGTGAAAGAACAAAGGCTTTTTCTAAAGAAACTATACTTCCACTAATTCTGAGATGCCACTACTTGTCGGCATTTCATGCAGTTCCCCACGTATTTCAAGTCCTTACATTTTGCTAAAACTGTTTTAAGAACTGCAATAATGAAGATAATAGGCCTGAATTTTACCCTGGAATAAAATCCCCTCGCACGGTAAGGCAGTCATGACTTATTGCCATGTAGAAGCCATTTGGGGGAGGAAGGAGATAAGAAATCACAGCAAAAGCCAGCGTTATGGACCGGGATAAGTGTCTGTGCTTACAGCCATTGCAAGCTCTAGAGGTCTGAACACAAACCACACAGAGATTCCTTGGGAGAGTCCAATACTGTTTCTTAGTGAGTAAGCCATTATGCCTCACTGGAATTAAAATATTTTTTGTTACTACTTTTAAAATAATTTACTTAATTTACATGCAGCTCAAAGGCAAAAAGAAAAAAAGGGGGGAAAAAAAAGCACTGGAAAAGGCAGGGAGCACTTAATTTGTATACCCACAAATGTATCCATTTAATTCATTTAGAAACAAACAAAAATCTCTTCACTAGCCCATTTCACATCCAAGCCGATGCCCTCCATCTGTAACGGCTATAATTGCTGCTCCTATATCCTGTGTGTTAACTCGAGCCCTTTAGCCCTGCCAGCGATACCGGCCTTCATCCAGCTCATGTGCTTCTCATGCAGGTTCCTTTGTTATTTCCTTCCCACACGACACACCCACCCTGAACCTTAGCTGCAGCCGTGCTCCCCTTCATGTATTTCTGAAGACCGACCTCTTACCACCATGCCCATGAGGAATTTCTAATTGAGTAGACATAAGCAAATATGAACACCTGCTTAAAATAACACTTGCCTCAATTACAGAAACTCCTCAGTCTGTAGGTCTGCTGTGCTGACAGGCTGTCCCTGAAGTCATGCGTCATCGTTGCTGTTGTTCTCGGTCACCTCTTTGCTTACTTCTCCATGGCAGCTCCAGGAGCACGGTGTCAGCTCTTGAAAGCAGAATATTTTTTATCACATCCTGGTACAGCATCTGGCTCTAGAAGGGGACCTAAAAACTGTGTTTTTACAGTTTATGGTATAGGATAATATAGCATTAGCTCTGGCCACTGCATTACCAGATCGAGTAGTTCGTGGCAATGCAACATCCTTTTTATGACTGTCCAGCAAAACTACTTCAGATTTTCCTCCACTGCTTCCTCAGCTCACCCTAGATTAACTTCAGCTGCATCTTGCTGCCTCTCCTTACTTCTGAGTGATGTCACCAGCTCTCGGTGCCGGTGTCCCTTCAGGGTGGCCAGGATGCAGGCCTCAGGTGGCCAAACTCCATTGTTCACTAGTGAAGTCCAAGAGGGCGGGCAGTAGGAGAAAAGGGATGGGAAACCTGCTTTGGCTGTAAAACTCAGCCCTTTGCTTGTTTTTGTGAGCGTTTTATGTTTTGTTTCTTGATACGGAGGAAAATACTTCTTGAAAAATCGTAAGGAGAGAGGGAAAACTGAGACCAGGCACACGATGACAGCAGAGGAGCACAGGGAAAGGCACAGGGTGCCACACGGCTGTGAAAGGGTTGGCTGGAGGATATTCCGAGAGGGAATCCCACGCTCCTGACCGCCTGGGCGCTAAGCTCGGCTTGCTTGCCCCGTGTTGAGCCTCTTCCACCGCTCGCTTCAAATAAACCCCAAAGCGCCCAGCTGTAATTTTGAGACAAAAACTGTGAGAGTTCGGGAACCCCGCAGCAAGCTCTGAAACTCCTTTTTTTTTTTTTCTCTTCCGCCGCGTGTTTGTGCGTTGGAAGGCAGCAGGCCTGGCGGGAGCCGGGAGCACGCGAGGGATTTCCTCCCCGTGCGTTCGGCCGCCCTTTAAATACATGTAGTAAACACGGGCACGCCGGTGCGGGCATCCTGACGGGAACGCCGCCCGCGCAGCCCCTGCGCGCTGTGTGCGCGTCCCCACGCGTGTGCGCTGCCGCGGAGCAGCGAGGCGCAGCGCTGCGCCGGGGCCGCGCAGGCGGAGCTCCGCGCCCGCGGCCCCGCCGCCCACTTGCCCTGCGCGGCGGGCGGAGGCGGCTGCTGCCCGCGTCCGGTAGAGACGGGAGGGAGGGACGGACGGACGGACAGGGAGAGCGTGGCGCGGCGCTGGCCCGCCCAGCCCCGGCGGCGGCTGCGGCGGTGGGGTTTCCCCTTTCGCCGCCGCGTTTCTCCGCGCTGCGGGGGTTGAGGCGGGCGCGGCGGCGGGGCGGAGGAAAAGGAGGAGGAGGAGGAGGAGGAGGAGGAGGAGGAGGGTGGGGGGGAAGGAAAGAAGGAAGGAAGGAGGAGCTGCCGCCGCCGCTGCTGTGAGGCGGGCGGGTTGCACACACGCACACACACACAGAGCCACAGTGCGCGGAGGAGGAGGAGGAGGAGGAAGGAGGAGGAGGTCGTCGCCGCCTCGGTGCGGCGCGGTGGGGCGGGCGGCGGCGCGCGCCCTGCCTGCCGCCCTGGCGCCGGAGGTAAGGCGGCGGCGGCGGCGGCGAGCGGGGCGGGCGGCGCGCGCGGGGCGACCGTTGGCGGAGCCGCCGGGTCTGTCGGCAGCGTCGCGTCCTTCACGGGCAGCGGCTCTGCCCGTCCCGCCGCTCCGGGCCGTAACCTCGGGCTGCCGGCGCCGCCCCGCCCCGCCGCGCCGCGCGGGTCTGCCGGCTCCCGCGCACCGGCCGGCTGCCGCGGAGGGGCTGGAGGCGGACACGGACACGGACGGATGTCGGTGTGTGCGTCCGGCAGCTTTTCTCTCTCTCTCTCTCTCTCTCTCCGTGTGTGTGTGTGACCGGCGAGTGAATTATTCTCCTCATCGTCGCCGCCAGCCGTGCAGCTCGCTGTAGTTTCTGAGCGTATCCGGATTCTGTCAGCGCTGGGCGGTGTGACAAATGTTTAAGTGTAACTTTCTTGTGGTGGTGTGTTTTTTTTTTTTTTTTCCTTCTTTTTCTTTTTTATTTTTCCCCCTCAGAGAAAGGCAGGCTCGCCTTTGAAGATTTTTTGGTGTGTTTTCGTTCAGATGTGTTGAAAGGTCTCTCTGGATACGAGTGCTGGTGTTGCCTCTGTGTGTGTGTGTGAAATTTGCACGGATGTTTTGAAATCACTTGGTGGTAATTCTCAAAACAAGGGGCAAATACAAAATGTTTCCATTTTGCCAGCACGGCAATGCCCCGTATTTGTTGCGTGACTTGGAATTATGTGCAGTCAGACACCTGTTACTTAATCCTGTTTATCCTTTCCAGTTACAGTTATCCTGCTTTGGTCTTCTTTTTTTTTTTTTTTTTTTTTTGTAATATCTGAAAATAAATTACAAATATTCCTTTATGGGGGCGTTTAGTAGAAACCGAGGAATCTGATGCATTTCTGAGGTATATAATGTGTGTTTGTTAGTTAATACTTTCTCAAAAGGAGAGGATCTGGGAAAGTTATAAAATAACCTTTATCTCTGGGGGGATTTATATAATGTTAAAGTGGCGATAGGGATACATCTGTAAGAAAGGTGGGCAGGAGAGGCTGCACAAAACCAAAGTCTTGCAGAGCATAAACCTTCAGTAAAGCGTGCGTCCTGTTCTCTTAATACACAGATAATGTTTGTGTTTTCCAAACTTCGCCTGATGTTGCACCACGGAATTTTCAGCTTTCATTATTAAAGTTAATGAGGAGCCTAGAGAAAACGTCGCATTTCTTATTCCGCAAGAGGATGGAGCAGGTTCCTTCGTAACACGTTTGTGTTGAGGGTTGTGTTCTGTAGTATACTTGAGCAGTTTAACAAGCTGATGATATTACTCGCTGAAGGTTATTTTCTCTAACTTCTGGAAGTGTAATGTTGACAGTATTTGCAGGCTTCCTCTGGATCAAGGGTACCTAAGATAGCTATGTACCACTAAATAATTATTGTTAGGTAGAGCTGAGCAATTTTGTATCATACAGAGACAGTTTCTAAATATGAGTTGGGAACAGATTTATTCCTCTTGCAACTGATAACTTCGTAAAGTAATTAAAATAAATTACAGATTTCAGGGATGAGAATTCTCTTCCACAGCTGTTAATACCACTCTGCCTTCAAATGTCAGTTTTGATTAATCTCTTGATGATATCACCGAAACCCAAGTATTAATATGAGAGTCAAACCTCTGGTGAAAATATAACTGCACGTAGCTGTCAAAATAAAATTTTAAGATCTGATTTGACGGCTGGATACATACTCGGTAGAGTAACAATGCCTTTTATTTTACAGACATGCGCCCACGCACAGGAGCTTTGTTCTAAAACAGTATTTTCTGTCATGAATTTATGCATAAGCTACACTCTCTCCTTTTTCTTAGCATGCAGGGAAGAAAGAACCTTGAGGGGAAAGAGAGAAAGACCAAAAAGGGGAGGAGAGAGAATTCATATGGATTTCCCTTACTGACAGAGGAAATACCTCTTTGTTATATATCACCCAAAATCTCTGGTTGTGTTCTGCTTTCACTGTTTCTGAAATAATGGCGAGTTGTTTTGGCTTGATACACGCTGCTGACTTCTGTTGCAGACTTTGGTCATTTGTTCCAGTAATATCTGGCTGTGATGGTGAACTTGGGGCTATGCTGTGAGCCCGTCAAGTATTTGTCAACAGCTTTGTAGGAACCAGTGGCTCTCTTTTCACCAGGTTTACATATACTGTGTTGAAAACTTGTAGGGGTATAATTTCCATGCTTACTGAGATGACTTATTTTGTATTTCTTTTTCGTTTTTTCACTTGTCATTTTTTGTGGTCTACTTGTGTTGTTCAGTGGTTTAGTATTTTCCTTGCTGTTCACCACTTTCCTTGGTGGTTTTAACAGTTCAGTTGCTATTCCTTCCTCTTTGTAATTTGCCAAAGATTGAAGCCTGAAACTGGTGGTTTAGTATTTTCCTTAAAATGGAATTAATCCCTTTTCCAGAGGAAAGGGAGAAAGGGACAAAGGAATACTTACCAGAATTCAAAAAATGAGAACAAAAACTTAATGCAGACGTCTTACCTAGGAGTGGGTAGTTATGAGAATTGATACCTCATTGATTTTGGAGAAGGCTGGTTTCATCTGTAGTTTCATTCATCTCTCCCATTAGATTCAGGGAATTGTTGTAAATTAGTTTAGAAGTGAAATTTTCCAAATCATAAAATCTCTGGTTGGCTGTTAGTAGAAATCATTATTAAAGGTTGCATAAGCATTATTTGCAGGATGGCTAATGAGTAGCCTGGGCGTAGTTCCATTCTCTAATAAATAGGTGCTTTGTGCTACTTCAAAAATTGCAAAATTGATGGCTTGAGTTCATTTACTAATTTTGCAAGATATGTAATTCATCCAGTTTTGGGAAGACTCCTTGATGTCTGCAAAAGTTGAACATAGTAGAGATGTTTATGACCCAGACTGTTAACTCTTCAGAAGTTTTTTTTGATTATACTGTTTAGGACATCTTATTCTTATGAAAGTAACGCCACATCAAAATGACCTAAGTGCCTGCATCAAAGGCTCAGATAAATTTTGTTCGGTGGGACTTTCTGAGAGCGGGCTTTCTGGTCCTCTTACTGCTGCAGGAAAAGTGTGTGTTGGCTTGACTTTGTCGTGTGATTTTTGGACTTTGTATTCTCAAAGGTCTGGCCTGCAGAGGGTTTGGATATATGGGATGGCAATGGTATAAATACTGAAAATACCGTGCTTTGATACTAACCAGCCTGATTTGCTTATATTCTCACCCTGTGAGCACTAAGCTATGAAAATCTCTCTCATTGGTCCTCACCCGTCTTCTTACGGTAGTGGTTACTGGAAGTTTTGTAAATAGGGATAAAGAGGCTTGTGAAACTGTGGAAGAAGACAGCTTCCCAGCCATTCTGGAATTCATTAATTAATTATGCTAGTAATAACTTCCATGTTCCAGGAAGACATGCTGATATGTCTGAGTGCCTGGAATAGGGCCACAACATGGGGAAGAGTATCGGAACAGCCCCTTCACAGCTGTCCTCACAGCACTAATGCCAGGACTCTAGTTTTCAGGGCAAGATGCTCCCGAGCGGCTTATGTGGGGCACAGAAATAGATGGTGCAGCACAATTCTGGCTTCGAAGATTGTTCTCCAGCAGACTTTTGGATGATGAGCTGTTGGTCTTCCTCCTGCAAGGCTGTTGCTGCTGGGATCTTGGAGGAAAATCAATACTCGCATCCCCTCCTTTTGAAGACCTACATCAGCTTACGTAAGGTAGTGAAGTGCTGTGGTTTATTTTGTCAGTTTGGCTACACAAGTCATTCTAGGTATCATCCACTGAATGAAGAACTCAGTAAAGCTGTACCTGCACAACAGCAAAAGAATCTTGTTTTTTGGAGAAGAATGAAACAAAACTGTCTCTTCCTTTCTACTGAAGAGCCCAGCCCTTAGGCAGACTGTTAGGAAGTCCTGTTTGCCTTGTTACTAGGCTTGGATGAATGGAATTTGTGCGTGGTTATAATGTTTCGTTTTGCCTATGGAGTTCTGAGAATCAGTCTTTCTGTGGGAGAGAACCTGTTGCCGGGGAGCAGTGCAGGTGTCACTGAAAGGTTGAGTGCCTTTATGTAGCATATCTGCTCATGAAGAGGGAGAAATACAAGGTCTCCAGCTTTTAAGGCCACTTGCCTTCGTTGTGGTTTAGGGTTCTGTGGCAGATGGGGCTATAACTTTGATCTGTCTGTGGCTTCCCATTCTTTTCCGTTACCAGTTACTGGCATTGAGTTCAGTCTTGATCCTGTCCCACCAACGGCTAATGGTCGTGAGACAGACAGCATAGATCACAAAGTCCACAGATATGGCGTGAAGCAGTCTCACTTGTCCTCTCCTGTAGGACAAATCCTACAGTAGGCGAATCCATAATCGGACTTTTCTGCAATTGCTGCATGCTGTCTGATAGAAAACCTATTCCATAACCAGTTCAGTGCTCCTGCTTCCTGACGGTGGGTGTCTCATCTTTCTTTTTATAATAGCAAGTGATCAAAACTTGAGTTAAGTAGGTGACTGGCAGCTGTCATACATCTAAAGTTAGGGCCTTGCTTTCCATTTTGTATGGAAGCTGTTATCAAGGTGAGGCTCTGCACTTGGACAGTTAAGGGTCACTTGCTTGGCCTTTTCTCAAACTAAGAGCTTATTTCTTTAACCAGTAACAACTACTGGGAGCCTTAGGCCAATGAGGTGAGACAGACAGTTTGGAATATGGTCTATTGCAAGGAGTTCTTGAAATTAGTATCGTTGAAGTAACTGTGTGACTCTGCCCTCTCGTTTCTGAAGAAGCTGGCTCTATTCAGTTGATTTCGGGGCTCTCAAATTGCAACTTCCTTTGTGAGCTAATGTTGCAATTGGCAATTTTAGAAGACCAGGAGATGATGTATAATGTTATAGATAATAGGTTCAAGAGAGACTGTTCAGATTGAATGCTCTGCATTGTTCCTTTTCAGATGTTGTAGTGATAGATCATTTACTTGAAAAGTTTTAATCTAGGCTTGTTGTTTGTGTTCTGTTGTTTTTATGTATAATACTATCTGAAAATATGAAGAGAGAAAAAAATTGCAGATGTCATCCACCTATCAAATAGTTGATATGAAATGAATAGTTGATATGAAAATAAAGCATTTTATACCTGCAGTCGGTCAAGTAATATGCCATCTGAGAGAGAATATGTATTCAACTTCAGAAATGTTTGCATGCACTTTGTTAAGGAGGAAATGAGTATGAAAAAGGTATTAAAGAGCAGGCTACGTATTCTTGAAGTTATAGATAGATTTCCATTTCTAACAATTTCTGTATCGAACTTGAGCACACATGCTCCTGCAGACTGGAAGCAATCGGTCAGGGGGCAAAAAGAGTAAGGACTGGAAAGGTTAATAAGAAGCTTCTCTTGGATTCCAGTGATAGGGAGTTTTCATCATCTAGTGAACAGTGTGATGATGCGGAAAATAACAAGTAATAAGGAAGGTCTTGTGAGATGTAAGCCGTGGTTTTGAACAAGATAGGCTGGATGAAAGAGTTTCTCATAACAAAGTGGTAATTTTTTTTTCCTTGGCCTTTCAGGCCATTCCAAAACTCTACAGGATTTTCTGCTCCCGTTTTTTCTCCTTCTTCAACATATTTATTTCCCATGTTAAAAGTTGCCATGTCTCTCATTTGCTTTTTGGTTTTTCTCCCTAAGCTTGTGGAGATACTGGTTATTGATGTTGCTGTATGTGCTATACTTGTTGCATGTACAGATCTTCTCTCCTCTCCTCTTAGTTGAGACTGTGTTCTGGATTCAGGATGCTTGCCCCTGTCTCTGTGTATCTGTACTGCTGCTGCAGCTGCTAAAAGAAAACATGGGGAGGAAAGCAGTTGATAGCTGTAGTAAGAGTCTGTCTATTTTGAAATGCACAAATTAGGATAGAAGTTCTTTAAAAAACCCCAACAAACCAACAGTTTTGAATATTGATACTTTTATGCAAGTTGCTTTTTTTGTTACATAGACATGATAATGACATGCTACTGTAATTCTTGACAGAATCCCCCTCAGAAAAGGATGAGTGGGAATGCAGGATGAATGCCTTATTGGGAAGTAAGGAATCGAGCCATGGAGTGGTTACTCTGGCTGGGCTAATGTGATCTGTTGAACCAAACAGAATTGGTATAATCTATTCAAGGAAGAGCTCTGATCAAGGAAGGAAAAGCATTTTTGAAGAAGGAGAGGGAGAGATGGGCAAGAGGCTGATGAATTCGTGGTAGGTTTGTTTGCAGAGATGACAATGAAGCATAACTCGGTTAAAGGAGAGGTTGGGTGGCACAGTGTGGTGATGAAATGGACTGTGTGTTGCTCCTAAAGCTTGACTGCAAAGCAGTCAGGGGCTGTTGGATGATTTGATTAGATCTGATTTTTTTTTTTTTTTTTCTTCAGATACAGTTCTTGAGGATTGGTGTAGATTAATTGGGCTCTCTGCTGGATTCGGAGAGCTGTACTGCATGTCTGACATCAGCAGAGAATAGACTGAGTAATTACTGCTTTCTGGTCTTTCAGTCCGTGTTATTTGGGGACTGCTTCCCTAGCAAAACATGCTTAGGAATAATCGTTGTACGTTCAGTGACACGGGAAGATGGAACGTGGTTGCAGGTATTTCCGAGCAGCTGGCAGATGAGGTGCTGCAGTCTGGCGTAAGAGCTGTCACTTGCAAGAAACGCGAATACTTTGGCATCCCTGCTCAGCTTGTAATTTTCACACTGGAAATCTTCTGTATCCGAGTGTGCTGCAGGTTCAGGGAGCTCTCGGAAATTCCCCTCAGCCTTTCTGCCGTCTCTCACATGATGCGCTTATCTGCTTGGATTGGTGTATTCCCGTGCTGAAGCAGAAGGTGGGGGTTTCCGAGGGCAGGGAGGAGACAAGGGGAGAGATGTGACCTGGGAGAGTAATCGAGGGCTCCAACAGGGCGGTCAGAGTGGGGAGGAGATTCAGCTGCTCCTTGTCCTGGGGGGTGGTGGTGCCCTATTATCCCAGGCACAACAGCTGGGGCTGTGGGACCTTGGGGGGCTCTTCTGCTTGCTGGGAAGCTGCGAGGAGTAGCCCCTGCTGTACATCCGTGTTTACCCTGGGAAAGGACTGTTGGTCCTGTAATCTCTCTGCTGCAACTGTACTGATACAGTGATTTATTTTTTTTTTCCCCAAATCCTTCAAATCTGGCAATATCTAGCAGAGTCTGGCTGTTGTGTGTGTGTCTTTTTTTTTTTTTTTTCTGATGCTCTGGTTTTCGGCTATGAAATCATAGTGGCTTTGCATTGACCTGTGACTATAGCAGGTGGCAGGGAAGAGAAGTAACTTCTGAGGAGACCTTGGCCCAGGTCAGAACAAAATGGACATAGCTTTTCAGTAGCACAGGTTGCTGCATTCAGGTATCATTGGTATGATTTTGGTAACCTCAAGCAGACCCTTGCCTACTTGGATGCATCCTAAAGCATTGTGTGGTTTTTTTTTTCCTTCCCCAGACTGAGAAAGTGCTGGAACCGCACAGTTCCTAGCCTGGCCCACAGGTGCTGATAAACTGGTCTCCTTTGAGATACCCTAATGAAAGCATAAGGTTAACTTTGAAAAGTCATACAAAAATAGTTTGTAACTGTGTGCTATTTTGTGTGTGTGTGTCTTTATACTAGAAATTGTCTTACAGTTAGGTTAATCTTTGCATCAGGTAATAGAAGTATTTGCACTGCTTTTATGGAAGTGATTGCTATCTCTTCCCGTGTTGAATTAATGAGGACTGACATCTTGGAAGAAGCACATCATACTTAACTGGACTTCCCTCAGAGAGAGTTAAAATGTTGGTATAGTGCTGGTGAACTTGGCAACCTATACTGGTACTTTTGTGAATGGATGTATGGATTGCACATATAGGAATGAGCACTCCAAATGTCTCTTTTGGGAACTTAGCTGTTAATTACCTTTAGTTTGAAAAAAAAAAAAAAAAAGGCCACTGATGATCACTTAGTTTTCTGGACTGAGCTGGTAATAAATACGTATGGGTGCTTGGATAGGGAAAAGAAACAGGAGGATCAGTCTTGTGCATTTTGCTCTTCTCTGAGCTGTGTGATCATTGCTATGGGGAAGCGTTGAGTGCTGTTGTTCCTATTGCACGTTTTTGTTCCGTTGGTGTAGAAAGTATAAATCTTAATTTCTTCTAGTCTGATGGAGTTCATTTGGAGGGATTCTTATTAATGAAGTCTGTACTGCAAAATTGTGGTCCCTGAGTGGATAGGGGAATCACAGCTCACTTAGACCTTTATCTGGTAGTCCAGATCGTGTATAAAAACTTAATCACCATTTCTCTGCTGCACCTTCATTTTCAGTGCTGATCCTTTCGCTGAATTGCAGCCTCAGAAAAAAGAGAATGTGGGGAGTTTTGGCTACCGATTGATTTATCCTTTTTTTTTTTTTTGAGGGGGGGGAGAGGGGGATGATTTTTGTTGTTGCTTTTTTTAAAAAGGGAGATAAATGGTTCTAAGTTTTGCGCAGATCCCTGTGTGTTAGTTTCTAACAGCTTTCCCATTGTGAACTAAAAGCCTCGTGCAGTGTCAGTGCGTTTCCAGATGTGGGGAATGTATGTGTATATGAGTGTATGTTTGTAGTAATTCTTTGCTATACAAACACATATTTATTTTGTAAATGCTGCTTGTATTTTAAAACACATTAGGTGAAAGCAATGCTTACATGAGTAGCTGTGAATTGGTGTGAAGTAGAGTACTTTTTAAAAAAAAAAAGTGAGCTTTATTGCTAGGAATGGTTTGGGTTTTTTTATAATGATCTCTGTGACACTTCAATTTTCAAAACTAAATCAACTGAAGCAATCTGTCAAGGAATACATGCTCTGATGTATACATCTTTGATTTAGTTTTGCTTAGTTAAATAAACAGTGCCCTGTAATCTTCACTGATCTCATCCTGCTTTCATTTCTAATTTATCCTTGAAAAGACACTGCTCACTTTAATTTAGTATAAACCCCTCCTCTCCCCACAGTAGAACAAATGAAGATGAGTATTGTGAAAACAAAGATAGAATCGCAGCTCTCACGTATTTGATATGTTAAAAACATCTATTGAATTGATCTGAAATTATGTGGAAAGATATACAGGTAAATCTTCACGTAATTTTGAATTATCAGATGATTGATACAGTGAGTAGTTTTCCATGATTCAGGTGCTGAACAATGTGGCGATTACTTTAAGGCTTTTGAAAACTGGAAGACAGATTTTGAAATTCATAGGTAGGAATGGCAGAGGGAATTACATTGCTGTGTTAACCATTGCATTATATGGTTTTAAGAAGTTGGCTTCATCTCACTGTAATTTAGTGTCAGAATGTTGTCTCTGTATTTTTATGTAACTGTCATTTTCTCTTTTTTTTTATTAAATTGTTTTCTTTACAGAACACAATCTTAATACAACAAAATATGAGAGATTTTCCAGTCAAGTAAAATTACGTCAGTCTTTTTGTGGGCTTAGTTTTTGAATTATTTATTTTTTTTCTATTCCCTTAAAAGCTGATAATATCTAAAAGAATAACCCCTGCCTTTAACAGCATTTAAACACTTGTGAAGACCTTCATGAGTAATTTGAAATTTTAACCAAAACTTGAATTGCAAAGGTATTGCTTCGCCTGGTCCGTGTGAAAGATCTGTGGAACTAGTTCTTCAAAGCACAAGAGGTGGTAATTATCAGAGTAAGGTGTCAGATTTGTTAAGAGCTATAAAACTGTATACCTAAAAGTTGTAAAATGTAGACCTATGGTATTTGTCCGGTGAGGTACATCTCTTCCTTAAAAAGTAATTGGTAATCTAAATGAGAATTGCTTTTCTGGTAATACTGGTTAATTTTATAAACCATTACATGGAATATCTCTATTACTAATAAACTAACTCATAATTTATATTAAAAGTAGGTGCTTCTATATACGTGAAGTACAAATGAATTGTGGGCTGTTTTTTTCTTTTTGCAAAAGTTGAAGAAAAGATACTTCTCAGTTTTAAACCATGTAAAGGAATTTTTATTCAAAGATGACAAAGCAGACAAATCTCTTTTTTCCTTCCACTGCTTCACGCTATCATTGTGTCTTGAGTTTTAGAAACTAAACACTATTGTCTTAAACACTTTGGCAGGGCATGTTTTGCTTAGCTGAGTAGTCTTCAGCTGGTAATTAGCACATCTCTTAATGATTGATACATAATTTTAACAAAAGTTGGCTCTTCAGGATCAGCAATGTCTGTTGACAAAGTGAGGGAACCGAAGTCAATTTGAGCCTTGTATTCAACTCAGAATCCCTTTGTGCCACATCTAAGGTGCCTTTTGGAAGGTTGTTGCAATTTACCTGTTCTCTCTAACTGTAATACTATTGCAATTGGATGTGTGTGTCTGCGGTTTTAACAAGCAAGACTCATAGGCCAAAATTGTGTGTTTCACTTACTGGTGTATTCCTTTCATTGTTAAAAGGGAAAATAGTAAGAGAAGAAATTACTGTGTGAGGAGTACATCACTGGAGATGTGGTCTGTTCTGCTTTCAGTGCAGCTCATTCTGAGCAAAGCCCGTGAGATAAGGATTGGTGAGATGATGTTCTTTGAAGAACTGATGAGAAGCAGGGTATATAAACTTTACTGTTTGTTTCAGTCTTAAATCTTTAAATTCTTGTTTGGGCTTGATACAGTAAGTAGCTCTGTAGGTCATGTCTAGCTCTGTGCTGCTAGTTTTGCTTTCCCATTTGGACTATGTTTGGGCCTGGCAAAAGTTAGAGCAAGTCACTTGATTTTTCTCTTCCTTGTGGCTTTCCATCTTTAGAAAGAGGTTTTATTATCGCCTTCCAAGGTATTAGTAAAGCCTGGGTGACGCTTGTCTGCAGAGTGTTTTGACATCCTTTACAAGTGGTGCTATAGTTGTTGATGATGATTATTATTTCGTACTAGTCTACTCACTGCCTCTAAAAAGTTGGCAGTTGTTTAATAATACTTGGAAGCAAAGCAGAAGACTGGGCTGGGGGTGAGGGAGGGAAAAAGGCTATTCTCTTTGATAGATAATTGAATAGCTTCTGTTTTGTTTGGTTGCTTTTAATCTTGAAATTTGATCTGACAAAAGAAAGGTAACTAGAATCTAGACAGTGTTAGGAGTCACTTGGCAGGAGGTATGCCATCTACAAGGAATAAGTGACCTCAGTACAGCACGCTGCAACTGCACAAACCCAGCCCTTTAGAGCTTCAGATATGATTAAATCAGTCTGTAGGTTTTGCAGGTGAAATACTTCCTTTGACAGTATCCTGTTGGCTAGACATCCAAGGTGGCTCCATTTATTCCTTCCAAAGCGAAGTGTATATCCACAAAGTTGTCTCAAGATGCAAATATTTCTGACTGTAGCACTAGGCTGACATATACTTGCTAAAAATGCTCCTTTTCAGAAAAAAAGCCCCCTAGTTTGTGAGATCAGCTGTCAAAGACTGCACTTTTTCAGGACAGAGAGAAATTGCTGGAATTGTAGATGACAGTATTGAGGCTGATATTTCTTAAAAATTAATTTTTAGTTCTGTTTGAGCAGAGCAAGGAGTGGCTGTTAGGACACATTTCATGCTGTAGGAAGTGTGGAGCGTTACTGGGTTGGAATATGTAACCTTTTGTAACTCGGGGGATATAGGGGCCCAGCCTGAAAGCTCGCTCTTTGCTGTTTGATAATCCATATGGTAATTCCACTGTCTACCTTCCTTCCCCCCTCCCCGTATCTTTTAGGCATAGGCATATCTGACTGTAGTGGAGTTTCAAAGTCAGATTTCTTTGTTCAAAAGCAGGACTTCCGTTCAATACACTAAGGCACACCCACCCACCCCTGCACCACTCCCAGCCTTCCGATTATGGTATTTTTTCAATACCTATGTTAAATGCCATGGTAATACCTGACGTGTATCTCATTGTTCACAAGACAACAAGCCTTCAACAGCCTTCCACGGTGCACATCCGAACAACGTGCACGCTTCCAGCTTAGCCCTTAAAGTGTGAACTAAAGACGGCACGATGTAAATGTCAGTTCGGGAATGTCAGGTAGATTTGGTGTGATCCCTTAAGGATTCTTTCTTCATGTCCTAAATTGCAAGGTTTCTGGGGCAGGAACTATCCGTGCATTATTTATTTTACAGCGTTTATCACAATGCAGCCTTTATTTATTTTATTTTTAACCTGATTGGTGCCCGTTTGCTGATACCTCAGATGAGATTATACACTGCAACATGGTGTTTTTAATTAGAATACGTATACACTATTTTATGCAAGCTAAAAAGAAATGGCATCCGTGTTGTTCAGTTCAATATGCTGAAGTGTCTAAAGATAATAAAGCAGCTTTCAGAATGATTATGACAATTGTACATCTTTTTATATTCCAATTGTTGAGACGATTTTTAGCATGATAAGAGGGCTTTACAGAAGCCTGCAGCTTACGTGTTAGCAACAGGGATTCTCGTAAATTACTTCTTGACCTTGACTTGCAAATCAAAATGTAGCAAATCGGGGACATGGACAATACTATACCAGGACAAACTCCCAGGAGTGCAGCTTAATGTATGGAGCAAGGCATTACTCATACTGCTTAGATTGACATGTCATGCAGTATCAGAGGCTGTTGTTTTTAACAGCTTTGTTAAGGAACAGATCCAGTTTTGATTTATAGTACAGCAGTAGCAAAGTGCCATTCTTTTCAGTTTTAGAAGTATAGTCAGATATATGATTTTTATCAAGCAGTCTTTTTTCGTATAATCTGACACCAGTCTTCCAGCAAAAATGTAAATGTACATCTTAGTGTTATTTCTAGGTATGAAGATTCCCTGTGTAAACCTTTAAGTCAGAGCATAACTCAGAAGCACTTTTTTTTTTCTGGCAACTGTGCAGAGGTAGTCTGAATCAGCAAAGCTTGCTTAAAGGGACACTCTCAAGTCAAAATCATATATATGTATTAAAAAAAAGATTTATTTTTTTCTCAATGAACTGAAGTAGCTGCAGACATCAGGCCTACTACTGAATGTCCCTGTCAGTTTTAAAAATAATTTATGAGTTGTGTTGTTCTGTTTCCTCCCTCTTTCTTTTAGTTCTGTGAAAGGCAAGGAAGAACAAACCCTGAACAAACTCGACTGCATAGTTGGATGAGAAAAGAAATAGAAGAGACTGGGCAGAATTTGCAATCTAATATACAAAGCATACATCTAGAAAGATGTTTCAGCTATGCTAAAAATTATTTGACACTTTGCAGTGTTACAACACTCAGTGATCTAATAGTGGTTCTGGAATCTTTTTTTAGGCATCGTACATACTTGTTAAAAATGCCCCTTCCCTCAAAGAATTTATAACACCAGTATAGGAGGAGCCTAGAGCCTGAACATAATTTTTAGTATATGGGCAACAGAATGTAACTGTGAAATGATTCTAATTACATGTGGTAAAGATCAGCCTAGAAATTCAAGCTGTGTGATTTAATAGTTTTCAGTCAAGTGGGACTTCAAAGTTATTGACTTCCCTTTTAAGTGTAAGTTTTTTACATTGGGCAACCCAGCGCAGGGCAGTACTGGCCACCATCATAAGAGGTTTGTTGCAGTAAAGCCTGCAGCATTGGGCCCAGGATGTTTGCATAATGAGGCTCTGTAAACCTCTGCTGCCCATGTATAATGCTTTGATCTGTTTACTGCACAAATAAAAAATAAGACCAATGTGTCTTTTTTTTTTTGTTTGGGAGAAACTAGTGGACAGGACATCTGGGTAGCCATATCAGGTTTTACCCCAAGAAATTGGATCAGTTTTAAAAAAAGAGGCATTGTAATCGCAGCCTAATGTTTAAACTCAGTGTCAAAACGTTATGGCAGAATAAAGCAAACTGATAATGCAAATGGTTTTCTTGGGCGGATTTCAACTCCTGTGCTCGTATCTGATAGAATAGATTTACTTTCCTGCATTGAAATATCAAGCTATTTCTATCACAATAACACCACTTTTAGCTAGCTGGTTGCAGCCAGATTCAGAGATAGTAATCAAAATTGTTTTGAAATGTATCTCTGTTTATTACAGTGTAAATTTTTCTTTTATTTTTCATATTATTCAGTGACTAAATGTTTACTTTGAACGGGGTATGTGTTCTAGGTGGGTAGAAGCAAAATAAAAGTGTGTTTACGCCAGTTGTAATTTAATTTGAGATGTACGTTTTGTTGAGACAAGAAAAGCTGCTGGCATTTAGGCCTTGCAGTGCATTATGAAGTGACTACCAGTCAGATTCTCCTATGGAATTAAAACAAATTGGAAAGCAGAGTGAGAAAGAGGAAGAGATATTTGTATGAATTAAATGTCCATGGCCTGTGGTTTGCCATCTTCTGTTGCTTTTGTTGATAATGCCTGGTTCTGTCAACTTCTTCCCACCACTTTTTTCTTGAATTTACAGCAAAGCAGTTTTGTTGTGGTGTAACATCTGCTGGCATAAAAATAGTTGTAAATATACTGCTGCATCTTCACTGTGCAGCCCACTAGGGAAGAAAGAAGGGATGGAAGGGAGTGTTCACTAGAAGCAAAAATGTCTTCAGTAATTAATAATGTTTTGTAAAATAGTTTGTGGTGTTTTTTTTTTTTTTAAAAAAGTATAACTTAATATGACTGCCAAAAAAGGAACTGTATGAAAAAGCTGAGTGCATCTATTTGGTACATTTGGAAGAGTTTGCTATCATCAAACTTTCCTGGAGGAACATACCTAACATGATCAGCTATGTGCTTTCCCATGTGTTATGGGACAAAGAGGATTGGATAAAATGGCATGCCCCTTCTGTGTTGTTTTATACTGTGCAGTGTATCTTGTATTATAACCCATATGTCATTATCGCAGGGGATTATTCAAGGGGAAAAATAATGCTGCTTAATCCCTTTCTCTTACTGTTATGAAGGATTGGGGTAATAAAAGCGTACGTCAGAACGTGCTATGCTGGAGCTGCTGACCTACATTTCAAAATATGAATGACAAGAAACAAGCTCCCAGTTTCTGGAACACAGGGCACATCCCAAAAAGAATGACTGACTGCGATAGGATTTCTATGATGATGCTGAGCTTTCCCTGGAGACCTTAGACGATTGCATTTTAACTTAGTGATTTAAGGTGCTGGTAGCTTGGTGGCTTGCTGGCCTGAAAGGAGTATCCATCCTCTTCCCATCTTTTGACCTGCTACATGTTCCCCAGTGCCTGCACTGGTTGCGCAGGCTGCACGCTGGAGTCTGGGATTGCCCCTTCGTTTCTGTTTTCTTTGGATACCATGAGACACCCCTAAACTTTACTCTTGGTTGGAGTGCAGATTTTTATGAAAATAATTAATTTCATTGGCCCAAGCAAAGTAAAAGCATTTACCTGTACTTGAGCTGGATTCTTTGTAATGCTATAAGTGAAGTCTTGGATTGTTAATGCTTTCATCAGCAGTGAGTAATTTAATAGATTGAAAACCTCTTGGACTGCAGCACAGTAATTTTGGTTCCAGAGAATTACTATAGGTGACTGTAAAAATAGAATACTCTTTTTTTTTTCTTTTTTTTTCCCTCTGCCCCCTCCCCCTGCCCCCCAAAAAAAGCTAACAACAAAAAAAAAAACCCGCAAACAAAAAACCCTCAACCACCACCATCATATAACCATCCTAAAACATAGATAAAACTACCTGCAGGAACTTTAGGATAGTATAAATTGTTATATCCAAGATATCCTGAAATTCTGTGACTCAAAGTGCAGATTGTGTTTCTTAGGCCTATTACATTTGCATGCTGATGAGAGTCTGTGGTACTGTTTTATATTCTGCAAATGCTGCTGTCATTTATGGCTTGGCTTAAATGATCTGGTTTTATCATTAAATATAATTTGTTCACTGTAGGAAGAAGTCTGAAAGATTTTATTATTTATAAATAATTTTGCAGAGTGTACTTAACTTATTTATTGATTCGCTTTTCATAAAGTATATTTTCTGGGCTCCAAATTATTTGGAGTCTCTGTGGAAATAGTCTGCCTGTTTCAGGAATTCAGCGTGCTGAGTATCGCTCAGCAAACACCGACAAGTACTTTTACTTTTCAATTTAGCTATATGTGCCCTGATCCTGAGTCAAGAATGCTCCTAACTTGTGACTAGAGTCAGGACTGGTACGTAAGTGTGTATTGTGTGTGGCACTGGCAGCAGGTTGTACACTGTTTAATAAGTTTCTGACTTAATTCAGTGAAGCTAAATGCAACAGTCCTTCATAAAACTGTGTCGTTCACGAATGTGATTTTTATCATGGTATTCCTTTGGCAGAAACGGATGAAACGTTTGGTTTTCTTTTACTATTTCTGAAGTTATTGACCTATAATTGTGTTTAACTGAGTATTTAGCTGCTGCTTTTGTCTGTGTCCATAAATCATACTGTTTGGTTTTTATTTACTTGGGAACAAATAGCCACATGCCCCACAGTCATGCCATCCAGGTCAGTATCAGTGAAGAAAACGTGCAGAGTTATCTGGTGAGTGAAGAGGCTGCTGATCTTGTGGATTAGTATGTGAAATGTTCCAGAAAGATATGCCGGAGGCTCAAATTATGTAATGCTTTGAGCAGGAAGCCACCGAATTGTGTGTAGAGTGTGTCAGCAGCAACAGACTGATGTCCCTGGCAAGGCTCCACTCCAGGAAGGAGCTGAGGTTTTTCAAAGGCTGCACAGGAGAATGAACATTTTGACGGCGTGGCCCTCGCCAGAACAGCTTGCCCCATTGAAGGCAGGACCTGGCAGCGCACAGCCCTGCTGCGTGCTGTTAGGAGGCAGGGGGCTGACATCACAGTGTTTTGGTAAGTGTGGTTTCCTGCCCACACGTGTGTACCAGCTGGCATCATCTTATCAAAGACCTAACGTTAGAGTGAGAGTGATTTTTTTTCAGTGGTGGTGGTTTTTTTTTTTTTCTCCAGGTTTTTTGGTCAGTGCGGTTTTTTGGTGGGTTTCCGGGTGAGGTTTTCCCCCCCCCCCTTTCAGATTCTGAAAAAAAATTACAAAGTAAGAAAGGACCTTTTTAGAAACTACTAGGGAATTTAGGTCTGCAAAACGTTAAAAATTGTGTCTAAAAATAATAAGCAGATAAACTATGGTTGATGTTCCTTTTTGGCACAAAATGAGTGAAGGTTTGGTAGGTAAAGGCTATTTCAGAATAGGATATACTGTCATGTTTAAATAAGATTCTGATAGTCTTTTCTAAATTGAGTACTTCACTTTTTTAATTAGAATCAGGCAAAAGGTCCTTATTGGAATTCTAAAGTTTCAGTCTCCTAGTGAATAACTGAAGGAAGTGCTCTTTGTTCCTAGCCAAGTGTCCATAGATGGAAAACAGTTACTGACTTCTAGAAGAGCGTTCCTATCAAGTCATTCTTCCTGGTCATTTCAGAGAATGACAGGTTTGAAAAGAAACTTGTATGTTAAATCCTTGTTGATGAAAACTTGTTTTCTGCTTTAGAAAAAAAAAAAAAATAGTAAATCTGTTGACAAGCCCAGAGTCTTGATGAAGGCTGTCCATCCTTTTGAAGGATCATCATGATTTAGCTGGAGGTTTTGAAAACTTAAGTCCTTTCCTAGTAAGTTACTAGAGGGTGAAGTCACACGGAGAGAGTGAGTGAGTGTGCTGGTTTTGACTGGGATAGAATTAATTCTCTTCATAGTAGCTAGGATGGGGCTATGTTTTGGCTTTGTGCTGAAAACAGTGTTGATAATGCAGAGATGTTTTCATTATTGCTGCACATGAGTGCTGTGTTTTGAATTTAGAATGAGAATAATGTTGATAACACACTGATGTTTTAGTGGTTGCTAAGTAGTGCTTGCATAGAGTCAAGGCCTTTTCTGCTTCTCTCACCACCCCACCAGCGAGTAGACCGGAGGTGCATAAGAAGTTGGGAGGGACATAGCTGGGACAGCTGACCCCGACTCACCAAAGGAATATTCCATACCATATGAAGTCATGCTCAGCATATAAAGCTGGGGGAAGAAGAAGGAAAAGAGGGGACGTTCAGAGTGATGGCGTTTGTCTCACCAAGTAACGGTGAGGCGTGATGGAGCCCTGCTTTCGTGGAGATGGCTGAACACCTGCCCATAGAAGGGAAGCGGTGAATGAGTGCCTTGTTTTGCTTTGTGCGCACAGCTTCTGTGTTCCTTATTAAACTGTCTTCATCTCAACCCACGAGTTTTCTCACTTTTACTCTTCTAATTCTTTCCCCCATCCCACCCGTGGGGAGTGAGTGAGCGAGCGGCTGTGTGGGGCTTAGCTGCCAGGTGGGGTTAAACCACGATGGAGAGGGAGGCAACCATAAACATGATATATTTAAGGTGATAAGAAAGTTCAGGTGACTAGTCAAGAAACAAGTCTTGACTTACTGAGCAGTAGCTAAGAAATCTGTGTTGTGGCCAGTGATGAACATTGGACATTGCAGAATTTGATGCTTCAGCACCCGGTTAGGTGTTCACTTGCAGTTGAGATCCTGTGCGTGGCTATCTGGTTAGGTGTCCAGGAGGTGAGGCACATAAAATTAATGATCCTTGGCAAAAAGTAGGTATCAAGATACTTAAGACCAACTTATTTACCTCTTTTTAAAGATTATTTATGTGCTTATTTTTTTCTTTGGAACAGGAGAGAAGTGAAAATTGCAGGGTTTTTCTCTTTAGCCTTTACAACAAGCTGTGGAACACAGGACAAACCTGAGGCTGCTGCCCACGTCTGTTTCCCCATCAGTAGTTAGATATCTGTGAATTACAGATTGCTCAGTGGCTCTGCCTCTAACTGAGACTTGACTCTGGCTCTAAGTGTTTCCCTCAAAGAGTTTCCCTCCAAGAATTTACAGTCTTACTAAAAGTGCCATTGGAGATTTAGAACACAAACAAGCATCTGAAGAAATACTTAACTGGTGAAAAGAAAAAGATTTTTGGTATTTGCATAACTAAAAGGGAGCTGCTTTATTTTTTTCATTAATTTTATGAGATTGTACTCATCTGTTTACATGGAACGTGAGAAATTTCAGAGCCCAATGGCAGTTTTGCACAGAAAATTGTAAATGATTAAAACCACTTGAGAACAGATTCTGTTTCTGTTATGTGCATTAGGTGTGGTATGATGCTACCGATTTCGTTGGAGCTGTGCTGAATTTTACACTGATGTAACTGTGTTGAAATTTGACCACAATCTGCAAGAACAAAAATATCTGAGGTGTCTCTCTCGTTGCAGACTAATAGAGTAGCTTGTATGCTTGAAAATATGTTTGTAATGTCTTTGTTTTTCCAACAGAAACATGTTTTGAATAGTGAATTTATTTTAGCATTAAGTTGGCTTCAGTTGACCCCAGAAGTAAGTGCAAGGACGCTTGTGTGCAGCTGTGAGGTGGTGGAGACCCAGTGATATCTTGTCATGTAATCATGAACTACTGGGGCCAGCCTGAAAGTGCACTATTGAAATGAGGGAGTTTGAGTCATTTAAAAAAAAAAAAAAAAATCAAACAAACAAAATCCATCTGTGTAGTCTCCTCCTAGAAGAGTACACTGTCAATATTTAATGAGAACAAAGTACCTAACCCATCATCCTCTCAGAGTTGCTATTTATGTTTTGGAAAAACTTCTGTTTTAATGGAAGTTTTTGGCAACTTTGGGAGAATTCAACAGAATGGGAATCTTTTTTTTTTTTTTTAACTGCTCTCAGTGCTGTGATTGTGATTGCCATCATGCTCCGTCCCTGTTTTATGCACCATGACTTTTCAAGGCTAGACCTACAACATGCTTTGGCATCTCTTGGCTGAGACGTTTGTTTTCTAGAACCTCTCTGTTTCTTATCTTGCTGAGACTTTTTCTCTTTCTTTTTTTTTTTTTCCCCTCCTCTTCTGTACCTCATAAAAATCAAAAGGTACCAGGTCAGATTTAATCCTGAGTATGTGCCTACTGGATGCTCTCAATTTTAGGCTTCAGTTTATTTTACTGTAAAGGAAAAAAGATTAAATTAATGAAAGAGAGAAAAATACAGCTTCTGTCCTAATGTGCAGGAACTCTTGACAGAGATTCATTTGAAAGAGCTACACTTAATTTCATATTGTTTTCAATGCTGAACACAGTTTTTTCTTTTAAAGTATCTCTCTTATAATGCATCAATTTCTAATCAAAGTTTGGATTTGACTTAATTTTTGAACACTCTTTTGTAGTTTTCTTTCTGGTTTCTGTAAATCTGCTGCTTTGCTTGTTGAGTGGCTGTTGTGCTCCTGTCCATTTTAAGCTATCATACAAATTCCTGAGATGTAGAAATCAATTGGTTTTGTGCATTTTAAAAAAACTGGGGAAAAGCGTGGACAAAAACAATGGAAGAAGTATGTTTTGGCACTAAAAACAATGGCATAATTTACGCTTTACCCAAAGCTGGGATGAGAAAAGAGACCTGATTATATACCTCAGAATAAAATACTTTTTTTTTTTTCCTCTACTTCTGACACACTACTCCATTCTTGGTCTCCATTTTGTAGGGTTACTTTCTAGTTTAAAAAAAAAAGCTTGGAAAAAATGGATACCATGTGTTAGTTTCACCGGCAGCTATGATGCTTTTGCTTAGATAGCAAAGACAGAAGGGAATTTCAAAATATGAAATTCAAAAATGAACTTCAAACAAAAGCTCACTGAGTGTGTAATATTTATGCTTGCTATAGTGTACATCTTCTGATCCATAAGGAGAAATTATTTCTGGGGGAAAAAGAAGGTCTTGAAGTAGTTCACTGTGGGTTTTTTTTAGGTAATTGAGTATTAGTATGTGAAATTAAGGCTTTGCTTTTTTGTTTGTTTTTGTTTTAGGGAAAGGAAGACAGTTTCTACAATGGAAATTTCTACAGAGTGATTTCTGATTTTCAAAAGGTATGTGTTTTTCTGTTTGCTTAACATTTTGATTTCTTTTTTTTTACTAGATTATTTACTTCAGATTTGAAACACGGTTTAATGTTTCAATGCTGCGCTGTCTGTATTAGTAGAATGAGAAATGTATTCTGAAAAAAAAATTGTAGGGGTTCACAAAAGGAGAGAATTTGTTAGAAATTTAGGTCATAACTGCAAATTCAGAATATGCTGCACTCTCCTGAAAACCAGATACCCTGACACTAAGAAAGAAGCGAAGCGTATGTGGGAGGATCATCAGTGACACAGGCAGATGGGGATATTCTAGGTCCTTAGCGACCTCATCTTTTTGTAGTAGCCTGGGTGAGTAATAAACTGATCAACTGATCTTTGGTTACCCCTCGTCAGGCCTGACTAAACTACTGCGATAACGTGGAGCCATTCTTAAAACAGCTGCAAAGGCAATTTAAGTGCTCTGGTCTCTTAAGTGATTCTAGCAGGTTCTTCTCATCTCAAATTTGTCAAAAACAATTTTTTAAATACTCAGGGTTGGATCACTTGCACACCAACCTATATTCACTTCATACATACTCCTAGTCTGAATGTAGTTTTCTATATCCCGCTGGCTTCAAGAACTCTTACCGTATTGGCTTCTGCTGTCTGAAACCCACTTTTCCTCCAGAATCACCAAATTGGCATGAAATTCCACTTGCTTTAGCATCCAGGCCTTGAGCAGGCTCAGAAAGATTGTTGAGGCAAATGCTGTTTTGTCACAAATCCTGCGTGAGACCTCAGCCTTGCCCTGTTGGTCAAGCTATTAAGTTTAGCTTAAGTGAGTTCTTTGATGACCATCCTTAACTGCACAGGAGCAGAGCACTGCGTCCACAAGTAGAGTATAGAACTTTGCCACTATTCTTTCTACTGGAATTTTTTTAAGTGACCATGATGAGGTGGTGTATTTACTTTTTGTTGTTGTTCATATAAAAATATATTTAAATTCACATCAGAATTCTCCGATATAATTTGAGATGGTCTCTCCGATAAGGGTTCCAGTTGCAGATAGATGTGATGTAGTGGAATCTTTCGCAGGAAAATTTCAGTGCAGGTCATGGACACCAAAGGGTATGGTTGCATTGGGCTTCTAGAATTCTAGAAGTAATGGTACAACAATTGTAGGCAGTGCTTTACATACGTATAACCTTGGCATTAGTCATTAAAAGGCACTTCTGTTTTCCTTGTTTTTCACTTTCTTGACCATTGGTTTATCCCTATGCTGTGCACCACAAGGATTTGGGAATTTGCTGCACTGTGACCTGGTGTTCTATCACAATTGGTTTGTTTATTTGTAACTGATAAAAATAATTCTTCTGTGGGCACAAGTACAGTTTGTTAAAATAATTAGAAAAGAAAAAATTAAAGCTACATTGGCCAGAAATAGCTTTCTTGGAAGGTAGAAACTACTGCAAATGTTTTCTTAGAGCAAAAGTTCAAAAATAGAGGTAGTGCTAACTTCTTATCCATGTGTAAGCAGTACAACTCCTACTAGAGATTTAGAATGAAATCACACCAGTGAAAGAACTGCTAGGGTAACTGGCTCCTTTGTTAAAATTTATAAAGTAGGAGGGGACAAATCAGTTGACATTGAGTAGCTATTGCACTTGAGCATCTGGCATGCTTTCAAAATACAACTCTGTAATAGAGGGGAAAAGCCACTACATGTGGAGTTAGGTGAAGGCGTTAGGGATGTTGCTTTTCATTTTCCACTTGGACCTGTTTTTAACCATTTAAACATACCGTGCATCAGGATATGCCGTAGGTTTACATAACCTCGTCAAAGTCTTAAAAATCTTCTGGAATTTGCTTTTCCTTTACTCTCAAACTTCTGAATTTACATCAAGTAAATACTAAGAGAATTTGGCTAAATAACAAAAACAGCCTCAAGCAGTCACAATTTGTACAGTCAGTTTTAGGGTCTGTGAGCAGCATACCATAATTAATACTAGATACCTTGAGGATGCCTGGGAAAGGTTTTTTGGGTAGCAAGCATGTAAAAACATCATATTATTAAAGGTTAAGTGAGACCATCATGCGTTGTTGTCTATTTCATTACAGTGTGATTCTTGACAGTATTTCTTCAGGAGATGAGGTCAGCTACTGTGTCCTTACAGGTTTATTCTGTTTACGTAGTGATGGGAGGATAGGGGTGTGCAAATGGGAGATGTTGCCTTTATTGTAACACATCATTACCTATAATCATGTTCCCTTTAATGCCATCAGGAGCTACAGGAGCTTTGACCCTTTTCCTGCTCCCAAAGAGATAGAGCTGAAGAGAGAAATAGCCAAAGAAAATTGTTTTAATAAACTATGATTTCCAATGCTGTTGGAAGGAAGGAGTGCTGAGTATCTGTCAAAGTCTGTAATGTGAAGCTGGTCATAATGTTCACTGGGCATTCCTGACTGGAATCATAATTAAAACAACGTACTGATCATCACAGTTATCTCGTTGATATTATTCATCACCACTTTTTAGTTGATTTTTATGGAGGTGAAATAAGATCCCTGTGGTATTTTTACAGATTAGAATTGCAAATTTTTTTTCTGTAGATGAAAGGACAGTCACATGATTTGACGTGTGTTTTTGATGAAATTACCTGTGCTCTTGTGTGGGTGCTCGTGTGCCACTGTGTCTCTCAGATGAGGAGCCAAGAGCAGCATTCACTCCAGCCTCAGTATCACCCCTAAAGGGATTCTTAGTTATCACTATCTTGTGTTCAGTAAGAGCCAGTTATGTGCTGCCTGTGCTAATCCTATTTATGCAATTATGTACTTGTCATAAAAAAAGAAAAAAGTATATTTATGTGGAAAATATGAGGAAAGGCCTCGGTCTCTGGTTTGGGTACAGCCCAGCCTTGTGGAAAAGAGAGTCTGCTAGTAATTCTGTTCGGGATTTAGCAGCACAGTGGAGCAGTCACTGCTTGGCTCTGTTTATCCTGTAGGCAGGCAGTAGTTGAATCGGATTATGGTGAAAGAGCACTAATATTTTTCTCAAACCGCTGTCTTGACTCCCCTCTGATTTGAAAAAGTTGAAATGCCTTCCTGACTGAACGAAGGTGAAGGGAGAAATGCAAATTAGAGCAATCACCAAAGGTACATTGAACTGTAAAAGAAACTAAGGATTCCCACTACTAAACCACTGTCCATTAACGTGGTTTAAAGATGTTATTGAATAACTGGATCTTCAGCCTGGAGTTTATGAGCACCTAACGGGCTACTGGCTAGAATCACAAAAGGAAGGCAGGAATATTAGGAGCTAGTGTGTTAGGTGTATTTAGCTGTATGTATGACTTTCTTTTACTTCTATTTACCTGTTTTTGTATGTTCTGCAGCACTGCAGTCTGTATTTAGTTTTCACATTAAAAAAAAAAAAGTACTTTTCATATTTATCTTACTTCTATAGTTACATTAAGGATAATATCAGGGTACTGGCAGATTCCTTCAGGGTAGCAGTGCTTATGGTGTAGGTGATGACACAGACTTGAAGAGAGATACTCTTAACTGTGTCCTTCCAGGGCATGTAAATAGTGTTTGTCCACCCTGCTGTATATCCCAAATTGAATGTTCATCAAGGGGTCTGTGTGCTCTGATGGACTATGGCAGGGAGGGGGCAAAGGGCAGAGCAGCTGAACCTCAAGGTTGGTAGAGGGTAGGAGTGAAGTGATGCAACTTTGTCTTATATTCAAGAAAATCGTTAACACTTAATCATACCGTGGCTGAACTTTTCCCTTCCTTTTGTGATTACAAAATAGAAGACTTGCTACTGGCTCTTCTAAAACTTAGGTTCTTAAGAGTATTGAATCTTAACAGAACATGTCTGCTGTGGTCTTTCTAGCTGAAGCAACTACTGGTTTTACTTTAACAGTTGAGGGAATACTTGGTAGATTTGCATGACTCACTCGTTGACGTTTCTGGGGCCTCCAAAATAGTGCCATATAGGCACAGACATCTTGTAGCTGTGAAAGTACCGTAGGTGCAAACAAACGCTGCTAATGTGGTGCTGCTCATGGCGACATACTTGTAAGAATAGTCTGGTGTCATTTCCAATGTAACACTGCTGATTGGCTTTACTTGAAAAGACCAAACCCCGATGAACTCTCTATGTATAATCTTTCTGCCATAACCACAGAAATATTTTGCGCTTGTTTTCCTTACTCCACTGTGGATCTACACTAACTCCATTGTCACACCTGCTCAGCATATCATCACTGAGGATGGATTTTAGTCCTAAAGTATTCACTTCCTGGTCATTTTATGGGGCATGGTAACTGCTCCCAAAAGGAAGTGACACTTTAAGGAGTAGAATGAAGAAGAGAAGTTGCCTTCTTGTTAGAGGCCAGTGCAATTTGCTCAGTTTGCTATTCTGAAAAGAAAGATATTTTTAATCCTAGCTTTAGACTGTATCTCCACTGTGTATCTTCTTACTGTCCCTGATAAGCACAGCAGTTAAGATATTTTGTGTGGGTATTTTCCACCTGAGCTGCATTTTGCTGTATAGCATCTATTTTGGCCATGAGTCCTACTGCTGTTCTCTTAATCAGGTCCATTGAATCCTACAGCCTATCTGATTGTTTGTGTGTGTTATCTCTGGCTTCTGGAAATAGAGTTCTTTTAGGTCTGAAAAATTTTCTGTTGTTCGTAAGGAGCATGCATAGCTTACTTAGGTGGAGTATACACTCAGTTTCCGTTCAGATGGACGATGTTTTCTTTATAAAAGTTCTCTTACTCTTAGCACATTTCTAGGCCAGGAATGCTTAAAATATCTTCTGTCATTAAAACTTGGAGTCAACAGTATAAAACAAAAATAGAGAGGCAAAAGAAAAATAAATGAAACTTACTGCATCCAGATGAAGCATTGTCTTCCAGACATTCCTGCTGTTTGTTACCATGTAGCCTTCCTCCTTTTCCTTTGAATGCTGTTATGTATAATTACAGCAAAATCCAGCAATGGGTAGACCTTTTTGGTGACAAAGGTAAGCGTGGAAGCCGCAGAAGGTATTTACTGGTGAAGGTCTCAGACTAAGAAAGGTTGATGGTTCGGAGAGAAGGGAGAGCTCTGGGAGCTAAAAGCAAGTTGATAACAAAAGCATAAAGATAATTTATGGCAGTTGTTACTGTCTCACTTGTCAGGTTCCCTGTAGTTTCATGTACACTTAAACTGACAGTTCTGATAAAGAAAGTAGTCCCCAGACTCATTCCCAGGCTCTAATTTCTTGTCCCTGGATGCTTGTTCACACCAAAAGCCTGTGTAAGTAACCAGTGAATCAGGTAACTGATCTGGCTGAAAAGTAGACCTGCTAAATAACATTCTAAAAGGTTCTTTTTCAGCTGAGTTAGTTTTCATTTGTGCTGGCAGAGCAGAAGTTACTGGGGAAAGAATGAGTGACTGGTAGACTTCTGGAGAGGACTCTTGACGTTTACCAGACTACTGCCTCAAATTGTTCAGGTCTTTCTGAGATGAGAGCTGAATATACTCCCATTATCTCCATGGTAGGTCTGTCTTAAACCATGACTGAATCTTTGGACATTCTAATGCAGAAAAAGGGGGGAAACAAATCTTGGCTGATATGAGTTGTCTTGGGCTGAGAAAGGCTGTTTTCTTTTGTTTGGGTGTTTTTTTAAGTGACTGCTTTGCAAAACATTCCCCTTAAGGTTTACTTGCTGCTCCCCAGAAAGGAAAGACTATTTACTGTTTTGTGTGGTGTTTTTGTGTTTTGTTTTTTTTTTTTTTTTTTTTAAAGGTAGGGGAATGTTATATAAGGAACTAAGTCATGGTGGTATTTTATTAAAAATTTATATTTCATCAGTGCCCAAAGTTAGAACTTTGTTCTTTTAAAACGTGCAAAGACCTGGTCTTGTATGCAGAGGTGGACAAGGTGGGGAGAACCAGTCAGAAAATGTGAGGCACAAAATGACAGCTTGTATTATTAGGCCTCAATAAAACCTGAAGAAAGTGGACTTTTTGCAAACCATTTTGTTCTATGCAGGCTCAGCTAACTAAGACGTACTGATATCTTTGTGGTTTCCCCTTTCTCCCCTTATTTTTTTCTGAGTCACTTTGTTCCTTAGTGGAGAATTAAATTGGCTCCAGGAGGAGACCAGAGCACAAGAGTCTTCTCTAACCAGCAGGAGTGTCCAGAAATGGAGAGGGCAGAGTAGAAAGGAGTAGAGGAAACTTCGCTTTCTGTTTTCTTAACCTAAACTCACGATGGCATGACTCAGTGTGAAAGCTGAAGGTCGGAGGCGGTGATGGTGAGTGACGTTCCCATGTTCCCAAGGGATTCCTTTGCAGACAGGTCAGTGGGATTTTTGTTGCTGACTTTCAAGGGCCAAGCTTATGAAAAAGAGAAATGGAGAGTGAAAGAGTAAGCAGAACAATCTGGAGGGTACGGGGAGAGCTGCAAAATAAATGAAGCAAGATAGAAAAAGTGGGAAATGTAATAAGAAAACTGTCAGATACAGGAAATATATATGTGGTGGGGAAGAAAGCAAGAGGTTGTGTGCACAGCTGAGTTTGGACATGATGTTTTATTCATTTCTGACTCTCTTCTGCTGTTGAAACTATCTGCCAAGCCCTACTATTGATACACCAAGACTATTTGCCCAGTAGATATTTTCTTTTAAACTAATGTGTCATCTTATGCCACATGAATAGTGCATTCATCTTTAGCTCTCACTGTTTTCTGGTGAATTCAAAAGGAAAATTACTAAATTACTGCCAGAAAATGTATTGTATCTGGAAAGGAAGCTTTTTTCTTCCAATATTTTCAACTTTTCTAAACCCCCAAACTATGGAAAATTTCAGAGGGATGTTTACTCGAATTACACTTGTGGTCTGGTTTAGAGGAGCAATGCTTGGTTGAGTGTTTAAGTAAACAGATTCTAATCAAAGGCAAAACTCTACATCATCCCGTGGCTTTCCCAGAACCTACTTTTGTTCTAGTGTTCATATCTTATCTGTCGTAATTGTGTTGCTCTTAAAACGAGTATTGAGTTAGAGAACAGGGAGTGTGCGTGTGCAAGATAGTTGTGGAGTCTGCCCTATTGGCAGCTGTTTACCTAAACAAATCCTTTTTGGTGGCAGTACCTGTGAAAACTGGAATCTCAGAAGATGGCATGTGCTGTTCCGCATCAGAATGATTTCTTGCAGACAATGGAAATATCTGTGGCAAATCAAATTTGCATTCAAAACTTCCTTTATAATTATTGTGGTTATTATGAGTTGCTCTTTCTCTGTGTACATCCTCTTCATCTACTAAGTGTAAATTTTCCAAACTTGACAGGTCACATAAGCCAGAAAAGTAGGAAATAACTCCCGAAAGAGCTGCTGCCAGATCTTTGAAGCACATATTGAGTTATTGGATCTGAAACACAATGTGTGAGAGTTGCTTTGCCAAGTTTTGAAAGTTACAGCATGTGGAGTGATGAGACTGCTGTCTAGTTATTTTCTGTAAAACAAAAGAGAAAGGCAGAGAAATATGGAATGCTGTTTATTGCTTAACGACACACATTCCACTTTTCAGTTGTTTATATTTTTAACTGTTGTTTCTTCTCTTCAAAATTAATAAGACTTGTTAAACATTACAGTGAAAAGTAGCGAGTAAATCTACTTAGATTTCATAACTGCGCTTTTTGCTGTTTGAGCTGTACCAGACTGAAAATCTGAATTGTAAACAAAATCGTTATGAGATCTCTTGCAGTCTGGGTTAGCAGTTGGGAGCACATCTTTGGAGCTGCTGTAGATGTTACAAGTAATTTTGGTGCTGATATATAGACTGCTTTTTCAAGATCCGCGGAGTCCTTTTCTGAGGCACTTGTACATTTGGAAGACTTTGACCATTTATACTTGTTTTACAGTGAGTGTTTTTATAAATGGCCTGATGATCGGAATCTTCTCATGCAAAGGATGTAGTGCTTCACTCACCTCATTAAATCAAGTCTAGATGGTCAGATGTGTATATCCAGCTCCTGTTTGTGAGCAAGTGAGTTGCTCCCTCTGACAAAAATTCATTCAGTCATTTTTTTCCTGCTGAGCTATATTTTAGCCTTGAGAAAACAACTTCATCTTCCCTTCCTTAGAGACCTTATGAGAGGAGAAAAGCCAGTTAACCTCACTGTTAAAATATGTGGCTTCTATTTAGTTGGAATTCACCTGGGCTGAGCAGCTGGCTTGATCAATTCAGTAGGTCCTTTCCAACAAGATGATCAGGCATGTCTGCCTCACGTTAATACTTGGTTACTCTGTTCAAGTTATTTCTGAACCTTTCTCTTTGAAAATTAAGTAAATGAGTTTTTAAATTTTGCCTTTTAAGATTGGTTTTGCACATGTTGAATGTTACGTGCAGTCCATTAAGCCACTGAATTCCCTCTGTGAAAGGCAGATCAAATATTCTTCAGTACCTGAGTTATAAGAGAAATTTTTGATTCAGATGAATTGGAACTTGAGTTTGCTGAATTTGAAGCTGATGCCCATCTTTCCCTTTAAAAAAGCAGTTCTGCCTGCATTAACTCAGAAGGATTCATATCAAATATTGGAATGGTCTTGGCTGTGGCTGTGTTAGAACCAAGCAAAGTGAAATCTTTAATTAGACAGTGTCTTTTATCAGACTGAATAACGTAGTTGTATCTTGGGGGTAGAGGAACAGAAAAACGTTTAGGCATACAAGCCTGTCTACAAGTCACATGGGTCTGTCTGCCTGGAAACTAGTTGGGTTTTTTCTACTTTATTTTCCACAGTGTTTTCTATTGTCACATAAAATTTGGAATCAGATTTGTCATTATTAATACTCTAATTTTCTGTGTTAACCTACAGATGCTGTAAAAGTGTAGTAAAATATTTTAAACTTCCTTTAATGTCCGTTTCCTCCTTTTCCTTGCAAATTGGCAAGAGCATAAATGGGAATCAGACCCGAAGAACTTCAAAAATTATTATGACCAAAGGAAGGACATTACAGCAAATGCCTTTTAAATACGAGGTAATATAGCTAAAGCAGCACTGTACAGAATGGCTAATCAGTAAGAGCTGGAGCCTGTTCTGTGGTGTGGGAGCACGTAGTTGTGTCCGGAGTATTCCTTAATGGAGGAATACTTTGCCCTTCTAATCTCTACTATGATTCTGCAGCCTGCCAACACTATCTGTACATCCAGTGGGATCCAGGGAGAGCTTTAAAAAAGCCATGACTAGCTATGAAGAGGTTGAATTTGCCATATCTCCTCAGACTGCATTTTCTGAAGGCTTCCCATTCCGGTGTGGTACGGTTTCACTGCTGTGAAAGATGCTTTGCAAACTACGTGCCTGAGGCTGGTGTCGCTGAAACGCGTTCCTGCTCTGGCACGTCTATTGCACATGGGCAGAGCTGGGCACATTGGGTAGTTGAGGGTGTGTTGGTGGGAAGGTGGTTGTCTTGTCCTGTGTCAATTCCTTAGTGTTTTCAGGTATTTTGTCTGGCTGTACCCTTTCTGTCCCTTAATTTCTTGGTGGTGCGCGTTACCTACTGAGCCTTGGCAGGAGGTTATACGAGACAGCAGGTGCCAGTAGAGCAGGAAATGATGCTATTGAATCTGCTACCTGTTGTACTTGTGACCTCAGCAGAACGTACTGGAGTCAATATTATAAAACCAAAACACATGCTGTTTGACAGTTTATTGCTTACTCTTGTGTGTGATCTTTGCTCCACCTTTTTTTTTTTTTTTAAATAGTTGTGTCCAGACCACAAGGGGTTTGTTTCTATATCTGAGTATTTTTGCAGGCCCTTCATGTGACTCGATATAAACAATATGGACTTGAGTCAAGTGGTTAAATGTTAAAACAGTTTCCCACACATGTTGGTTTACTGCCAGGGAAGGGTGAATGTTCAACATAAATACTGTATTTAAACACTCATCAAACATTTATTATTGTTGAATGAATGACCTGACAAGGATGCAGTGGAACCAAAATGTACGAGTTATATTTCATGGAAGTGAAAAGCTTTATTAATATTTGAAGAATGGCTTTAATTAGTCTGACTGTTGGTAGGTGTGTTCATTTTCTCAATGTACATCTGGTATAGCATTTTTCACCAACTTATAATTGGCAGTTTCCCATAGGAAATAATCATTATTGGTATTATAAAAGCACTTTGTATCTATCACATTTGGGAAATGAAAGTTTTGCAAAGGTCAGAATAAAGTGTGCCCCCAATTATGCTAATAATTCGTACCACAAATGATCCACTGGAAGGTTTAATAGCTTGGTAGTCCTCTCTAGATTTTTCTTTGAACTGGAAGAATTAATATTACATTTTGACACTTTACTGAAAGGTGAAAAAGAGATCACCCTTCTCTCCAGCTTCTGAAGTTTGTACCTGAATTCTTTTAGTGTCTTGACAATCTTGGAATGTTGAGTGTGTTTTATGTTTTGTTTTGGCAAGGTTTTTTGTTTGTTTGTTTGTGTTTGGTTTTTTTAAGAATTCTTTTTAAAAGCATTTTGTTCCATTTCACTGTGAAGTCAGTATGTCTTTTTTTAAGGAGCCTAGGATTGAAAAAGGCATTGTGTTTTGACATTTGGAAATGTCTATATGTTTTATTTGGAATTTGACAGTAGAGTCTAATGGACTTTGATCCTTTTGCTAAATAGAATGTGCTGAACTTATATAAAATAACCTGTTCAAAAAATATTAAAAGTTATAAAAAAAAATTCCTAGAATTTTAAAGCAAACTAAAATTTAATTTAGCTTATTACCTGTCAAGTAGGATTTCCCTTGTTTCCTTTGAGGGATATTGCACATCTGCACAGCACTCCAAAGAGTCAAGTAACTAAACCATCCAGAAGTTTTCCAAACATGAGAATAAATCTCCAGGATATAACTACTTAGAAATTATTTGATACTGGATTTTCTCACTTATGTAACATGTCCACCAGACAGATTTCCTTTGAACCAGAAGGTCTGTGTTGCTTGAAATGGCTCGTTTTGTAATGTCGAGGTTCAAACATTAGTAAAAGACTAGACGGAATAATTTACTCCCGAGACTGATTATCGTAATATCCCCACAGTTACTGTGCATCTACTGAGTTGTTAAAGAACCCATTAAGAGGGCAGTCTGAAAGCTAACATTTGCAAATGTCTCCAAATTGAATTATAAATGTCTCTGGTAAACAAAATGTTTGCTGCACCGTGTCGGTTCCACTTAGAGGTCTGGCTGTATCAGGTATGTGTCTTTTGTAACGTACTTGGAAAAGGCAATGAAATAAAGAGCTCAGATTTACTCATCTAATTTTTCGAAAGTGTAGAAACATTTTTAATTATACTTGTTTTAGTTTAAAATATTCTCCTTTTTGCAGTGAAATGTTTTCTGTAAGCTTTGCTTCAGCAGAGATGCAGATGGTTTATTGGTCTTTTTAGATCAGCTGTAAATGAGGAATATTGACATGTATGGAAATTGAAATAGAGGGTTGTTAGAAATTTGCATACACTGATTTTATGAGCTGCATGAGGAAAGCTGCTGGCTTCTGCTTTCCTGAAGGTATTGTTTTGCTTCATACAGCCATTAGGGTTATAGCAAGACTACCTTCATAAAATGTCTGTTATAAAAACGTTCTTTTATAACAATTTTTCAAAAAGCTGTACTAGTAAGGCCTTTCTTAAGCTGTCGGCAGGCTTAAACTCGAATCTTGATTATGTCCTCCTGTAAATATTTTTCTGTTTTGGCATTTGTTTATTTTTTCATTGTCAGTTGTGATCCATGCTTAATACTAAGTGCAGCGACCCTTAGTCTCTGCTTAGTGTTTGTACTTAAGTTCTCTCCATAGGCTATTATTCTTCTTCAGCACAAACACCTCAGTTCTCTGAGGGGACGTTATTAACTCCGGTCAAGCCAGCCCTGTTTTTACCTAGAAGATTATTTCTGTGTAAATATACAGAATCCTGTGCGGAAGGGATAAACGCAAATTTGTTGAACTTAGCTGGTAAAATGCATACACATGTGATCCAATAAAGATTCTATTTTCTGTAGCCTACCTACAAACTGTAGTGTACAGTCCAAAACAAATTTTCTGAAACAAATCCAAAGTTTTAAGTATCAGGCACACAATGGGAGATAAAGTTAGGGTCCAAAAGTGGGTTTGTTTAGCATAGGTAGTGAAATACATGGCAGAATTTACAGTTGGCTGGATGCAGCACTCAGAGTATCATTTCATTAAACTTTCAAAGTGGTGTGGATTTTATTTCATAGCGATGTGAACAATTAAATCCTCTGAAATTTTTCTGACTGTCCTAATTATTTTTTTCATGTGAAGCTTGCTAATGCAGGTCTCATCGCTGCTCACTCTGCCAGTGAGTCAGGTACGTCTCTTGATGGTACTTGTGCTTTTAGACCAATAGGGACGAAGTGATCCAGTTTTTCCTTCCTTCCAGGTGCAATTATGGATCTCAATATAATAAAAATAAAATGATTGAATATCTACAGAGGTTCATATGGCATATTTTCCATTTATTTTAAGTTTGGAAGCTAAAATATCTTAATTGACAATCCCATAAGGTTTATTTTTTCAGGAGCTCTCTTTTCTCTCTGAGGCTCTGTATTTTCAGGATATTGCTAGTTCTGTAAATTTAGCTATCAGACTATTGTAACTTAAGGCCAAATCCTTCTCTCAGTTGAAAGAAAATATTAATGGTTTTATTGGAGTAGAATCAGATTTAAAGGGCAGAGCCTGAATAGTCTTTAATTGTTCTAATCCCTGGACAGTTTTCCAGCCAGGATGCTTCACAGGCACTATAACATTTTGTATTGGTTGAATCTTCCCTGATGTGAAATATAAAGAAGATTTGTTATTCATGAGTTTGCTATATAGTCTGCTAAAGTCAGTGGGATCAGTTTTTCTAGTTGCATTAATCGGCTTTAAGAGAGAAACTCCATAGATTTTTTTTTTTTTTTTTGTGGTGGTTTTCGTGTTGGTTTTGTGTTTTTATGGCTTTTGGTTTTTTTTTGCCCCTTCTCTCTCAGATTTCACTTCAATTTAACTTGGTTGGAAAAACTGTTGATATGGTGGGTCTTTTCACAAAGTCTTGCAGCTCCTGTGGCAGATTGTGTAGCCCTCGCAGCTTTTGTTAGTATCAGTGTTTTGCTTCTTGTTTTACAAGAAATGCTTTATTTTGGTGCTTAAGTATCTCATATATATGTGTGTCTATAAGCATGTTTTTCTCTTGTCCTGATGCACTTTTGCTCTCATCTTGTCCCCTGTAAATCTATCAACTGACAGGTCCAGTGGAGACAGCCTTGATCTGTGATGCAGGAATAGGTCAGTTTTGTTCAGTGACGGATTTTGGATTGCTTTTATCACTTTCTTACACCATTTTCCCACTGCTTCAGAACTCTTCAAAGAAATATGCCCCTCCATCTCTCAGCAGAGCAGTTAGCCCAGTGAAGTTAGGATCTCTGCTGGTACCATGATGTATTTTGCGTTCCTGGTATTTCTTGTTGCAGGAACCATCCTGTTGAAGTATTCTTGCTCTCAGCTTTCCCATTTGCATCCCAGTTGCATTAAGATTAAAAGAAAACTAGGAAACAGAGCCTCCTACGAATATTCTGGTGCGATGATGTGCCAATCACAGTGATGAGTCTTATTTGCTGAACAATTAGTTAATTTTACAGGTAGGCAAGAGTTGGTGTTCTCACTGTAATTGTTGTACAGAGCAATTTCAAAAAGTGACAAAGTTTTATTTATCGATCAGCAAGCTAATATGAAAAGAACAAATATGGTAGAACACGGTTGTTGGCAGAAGGGCCAAGGGTTTGTGTGAATTTTAACATACCATATTAATATTTCCATTTCTTAGAAGATAAGAAGAAATGTACCTCAGGATCTTATTCTGATTTTAGTAGGGTTGCAGCTAGTCTTGCTGTTTTCTCCACGTGGTTTGTATGATAAGAAATATTTGTAGTTAGCTTTTGTTTAACAGAACCCAGGATCTGCCGTGTAACAGAAAACACTAAAAATTGAGGAAGCTGTATCAGGCCTTTTTGTTAGGCAGAGGCTTGTGGAGAATTAGATTATTTTTTTTTTCTTGCTTTCCATGCGTGTGCAGAAGGACCAAGAGAAGTTGCTTCCCTGTGGCTTCTCTAATGACTCCTAATACAAAAGCTAAGGAAACTATAAGTTTCTACATGCTGTCGAACTAAGCAAAGGATATGGCCACTTCTTTTTTTTTTTTTCCCTGTTCTGCTGTTACTGAGACCATATTTGGAGTGAAAAGGCAAATATTGTATTTATTTGATACTGTGGCAATAGATGAAAATCCTGATGTTCTTAACACGAATGGGAACGTTGTTCTTCCAGTTTGGGATGCCAGGATTTCACCAGTTGTGCCTATTTTAGGCATACTGGCTGCAGAAATTAAAACTAATTAAAAGCTAATTCTAGGTTACCATTGGACTAGTGCTAGTGGAACTAGTTCCTGGCCTTGTCATGGATAATATGCTTTTCATCACAAATGAATTCTCTCCCGTTTTTACTGACCACATGCAATCCACTGCTGCTACATAAACGATTGTTCAGCCTTTTCTCAGTACAGTGCTTTCCCATAGTGTATTTCAAGTGTATAAATTTGCATTCTGACTGCAGAATTATGTGAAATGTTGAAAACAGCTCCCAGAGGTTGGATGAATTAAAGCATTGTTGCAGAATTACTGAATAAGAGGGTAGAGCAGCACGTAGGTAAACATTTGTTGGTGTTGATGGGGTAGATATGTTGGACCACAGTAGTCACTGTTCAGAGTTAAATTAAAGGACAGCAAACCACAGAATTCCTTCAAAAGTCCAAAGTGTCATGTGTTTGATTCTGGTTTTGTTTCTGAAGACATAAAAAACTGTGTACCACACCCAGAAAAATAGCAATGAGACATTTTGTTTGCCAGTGCCAGCAGAATGCTGTAAAAGGGAAACCCATGTATGTTATGACTCTTGCTTTTTATTTTTGTGCTGATATTAAACATACAAATCATTTTACTGTACAATCTAAACAGTGACGTGTACCATTTTGTACAAACACTGGAGGAAATATCACTTCTATTTTTTTTCTTCTGCTAATGATTAATCTCTCTTAAAAAGAACTCGTAACACATCAAATCTAAAATTGAGAACTTTAATGTCTGCGTAGTCTCAAGCCCAGTTTCTGTTTTGTGAGTAAAACCATATATATTTAGTTATGACAAGTAAGGACTCCAAATGGAAGTCAAGCATCCTCATCGACAGGAGGAATAAATGCTAGTCTGCAAAGACACTTTTTATGTGTATCATATGAAGAAAGTGTTAAATGAGGAAAACACTGTCTGTTTGTCTATCTGTCTACCTAGTATATATTCATTCTCTTTTGTCTGTGCCCAGCTTCTGCAGGTTTTTGGAAGTGATGATTAATAAGGAGAATTTGGGGTACCAGAAGGCATAGTGCTGAATACTTGAAAGCAAAAAATATGTGGAAATTGTAAATAAAGGTATTTGACAAAATTAACAGTGATGCCCTATTGGACAAGAGGACCCTTTTAGAGAGGTAGTGCTAAAGTGTGTTGTGTGGTGGAAGAGCAAGACCAGTGGCATGAGTAACGTGATGAGTGAAAAGGTTCAGGCAAGTCTGAGACAGAGGTGCTGAGAGTAGAGGTCAGTGTGTGATGCTTGAATCTTCCACTTCACTGGAAGTGAAGAGCAGGTGATTTAGCAGGAGGCAGGAATTGTCTTTAAAATGTGTCTGTTCTTTGGTCCCCAGGTGTGCCCTGTGCTTGTGACTGATCATCTCCTTTTCTCAAGTCCACAGCATCACAGATGTTCATGTGTGCTTTTCTGTGTGGGTAAGGGCCCTGGGGATTATTGTGATGCTTTCACCATCTCCTTTGCCCTTCCTTTCTCTTTGCTGGCAGATGCTAACACCAGAGGAGAATACATCAGCTGTTTCTTCTTTCCGCAGTTTCCTCTCTTTCTTCTGTAGCAGAAGCAAAGGGTAGGATGGGCTCTTTTCACAGACAGTCCTCAGGTACTGGGGGCTAAAGGGTATTTAGTAGTCAAAGAGAAAAAGCCAAAAAGTTATTCCAAATAATCTTTGGCCAATATGCAAGAAAAATGTACTGTGAGCTTAGCTAGCAGAAGAAGCTGTGGCTGGTCAATTGTTAGTATAAAGGGAATTTGAGGAAGTGACCGATTTGTTTCTATAGTATTTCAGTAGTTTCAAGGTATGTAGTCTAAAAAGCTTAATTTGGCATCACTTAAAGTACCCACTCATAATGCAGGAGAAGACTAAAAGCCTTTTGGAGGCCTGGCCATAAGGTTTATTTTAAAAATCTAGTTTATAAAGAAAAGTGAATTTGTCTGGCACTGTAAGATCAGCCTTGTGTCCTGTGAGCTGTTTCCTTTTTGGTGTATGGAAAATTCTCAATCAGTGGAAGTTAAGGTCAACATAAACACAGCCTGCTCCCTAAATAATTTAATATTGATACGGTGTTTAATTCTCTACTAAACAATAAACAGGGACAGTCTTTCTTTGTTTACGTAGAGATTTAGAAATAATTATATTACCCTTCATTCTTCTAGATTTTATTAGAAAAGACATTGAAGACAAATGGAACAGTGACAAAGCTAATAACAGGTCTTCAATGGAATGCAATTTTTTTTTTTCTATTTCTCCAAAGAAGAGCATTTTTACATCCTTGTGCTTTTAGGTTGACTCGCTTGTAAAAGTGGAAGAAGGGAGATAAATATTTGATTTATATTTTTATTTCAGCTGTGGTGACTCAAAGCTGCTTGTTTTTTGTGAGCAGTAAACTGCTGCCTCTAATTTCTTCTAGTCATGAAACATCTCTAGTGATGTTCTGTCTGGCTTGCATATCTATTTTCTTGGTGGTTGTGCGTGAAGGTGTGTATGTGCTTACCCGAAATTGCAGTTCTAATGTCAGTTGTGAAAATGAACTGGAATTCCTGTAAATTACAAGGCAAAATGCTGGAGCCTCAGGAGCTAGGAATGGGGCACACGTGTGCATGTTACTTTAACCTACAGCGTTTGGCTTATTTTCTAGCACACATAATGCTTCCTTGCCTTGTATGTTTGTAGATATTTCATACACAAGTATTTGCCTAAGTAATTTTTAAGACAAAGTACTTCTAAGTGCTGGATGGCAACTCTTATCTTCAAAGCCTCTACAGTGCTTCTGGCACAAAAAGAACACGTCTTTGGGTATGAATAATTGCATGTCAGCAATTAGAACCGTTATTAAAATAGGAAGCCACTGTGACTGTATTTTCTACTCGTTGTCTCAGTTCTGTCTGTTCCTCCTGTAAGCAGGATGCTTGGCTGACAACTAAAAGCTAAGTATTTCTTGCTTCTCTTTGGTGTTATATTTTCTCACACAGTAATGGCATTCCATCAATGATAATTACCATAGGTAGAAATACACTCCGCAGCAGTGTTGTGTTACCCTCGCCACCAAACCCTCTGGCCTTGTACAAGTGGGAATGGCGAAATATTTGTATTCCTTGAGTGCACTAGGGAAATGCTCCAGAAGATGATTTTCTTCCCCAGCACACACCCCCTATCTTTTCACTCTCAGCTTTTGTAGTAGCTGCTGCTGGCGTGCAACGCTGGGGAGGGGCTGAGATTTCTGCATGGGCTCTGGGTGGGAAATTCAGTCTCAGAGCCGAGATCAGCAAGGAACTGGGCACCAGACTGGGTGCAGGACCTCTGTGCTGAGGGAAGGCATGAAGGGACCATTCTCCCAGGATGGTTTTTGGGCAGTGCTGAGGAGTGACAGGGATTAAGGCAATATTGCCTCTGGGTGTTTCTGCTGCTGTCCCCCATGGGATGAGCTGGATTGTTTGAGGCTTTATGTTCAGTGGTCCTCCCCCACTGCCCCAACAACTGCCTGGCGTCTTCCCTAAATTTAGATAGATTTCACCCCTAGTGAAATGGCATAAGCACCAATACAGCCATCCCCTGCAGCTGTTTGGAAATCCTTGCAATCAGCAGCTCAGTCTCCGCTGCAGTATGGTTCTGGATTTTCTTCCTCTCCTTCTCTAATGAAGGAGGGATTCACCTTTTCAAATATAGAGCAGTAACCTTCTTCTCCCTCCTCTCACTTCTCTCAATTATCAGGTGTGCACTATATCTAGGAATCTAATTTTAAATTAACTTGTCACCCTACATCCCATCAGTAGGGGTTTACAATTTTAAACCAATTGCCTTTGAGGTGACTTTATATACTGTTCCATTAACATATACATATCAATTCTAGGGCACCTACAGACTACAGAACAAAATCCCCTTTTGAGCAAAGCATCTTCAGGGAATAGAAGCAGTTTGCATTTGATTTGCTGTAGAATGAGAGCTGTGATATGTCAAAACCTATCATTGAGTGCGGCTGTTGAATGACTTGTATTAATACAAGACATTTTAGGGCAGTTTTAGTCTAGGTTTAAAATATCAGTTTGACTTTTATCTTCGTAGTGTTCTGTCATTAGTGGATATTTTAGTACAATGTAAGAGAGAGTGAAACTATTCTTGCCTGAAGTTGTGAATATTTGTATGACCACCCAAGGTATTGACTTCCCCTTTAAAGCATTTTTACCATAATTTTATTAAAGAATTACATAAATTAAATGATGGGAGCTTAGGTTGTATTTGAGACTGCTAAATCCCTAGATTTTGCTGTTGTATATCACGCTGTTACTAGTGATGTGATAAAGAGCGAGACTCGTGGCGATGCTGCTGTGCTTACACTGTCTCAACTAAGGAAGGGCAATGGTCACATGTAGGCCAGCAGTCAGCTTAGGGTCCAGAGGCTGCACGCACCTGGGGCAAGGAACAGCCTTCTGTGGTTGGAAAGGGCAATATTTAGTTTTATGGTATAACGCGTAGTTTGTGCTTCATTCCTTATCTTCTATCCGAAGGTAAACAGCATTAGTATCATGATACAGAAGAATAATTTTCTTTTGGAAAAGAGGTTTTTTCTTTCCCTTTCATGCCCCTACAGGTGTATTCATGCCAGCAAAGATCAAGTGATTTGGATTTCCATAGGTTGTGACATAACTAATAGTTTCTTTTAAAGGAAAAGAGAGCCTTGCTTGCACCTCTGTCACAGAAGAACCGAAACATGAATAACTTGAATACAAAAACTAGGTAGCTCTCTGTCCCTTTCCCACTAGCCTGCAGGCATCTAACTATGCCAGGCTCCCTTTTGAAGAAAAGGCAAGTTAGTGCTGAAGGGTCACTTGGAAACGGCAACCTGGGAGTTGGGAGCAGCAACAAAAGCAGAGGGAAGGCAGAGAAAAGATGAAAGAGTCTGGCAGAGCTGTAGTGTAGAGGTGAGGAAGGATGGCGGCTATGTCAAATACCTGGATTAGTGAGGAACTACATTTATAAAGAGCTTGTAAGTGCAACTGCAAGATTTTATTCCATTAAGAAAACAAACCAAAACCTGGAACCGGCCTATTATAAAAGCACTTTGGCAGATGCTGAACAAATCTTGCATTGACTGTTGAAAAATTCAGTAGGCTGTTTGTCTCTGCGTAGTTTGTGTATACTAGTTTACATGTTGTATGCATAGTACAACTTGTGATGCATAAGTGGAAAAATACAATTGTCTTTTGGAACTTTTAGATGGTCAGTTCAGACTGACAGCAAATGAACCGGTTAATTGATAGAACCAACATGCAAGCTGTATATTTCGGTAGCAAGAAGACTGAGGGTCACTTACCCCAAGTAGCAACAAGGAACTGCGTGCTTAGGATTGCAGACAGGGCACTAATTTGAACATAATTTTCAGGAATTCATTATGCAGGCCTTAGTTTCAAAGATAGATATGCACAAATGCCGTATCTTTGGTTCAAAGGGAGTCAGAGTACAGCGAAATGGTAAATAATCGATTGTCTCTAAAGAGTGTGAAGTATTCCTCCTAACAGAGGACTCGCAGGCGGACAGATGTCCAACCATGCAATGCAGCCAGAGGCAAACTTGCAGAATGAAGTCAGGGAAGCTGTTTAGCTCAGTGACAGTGGAATATTTTCCACAGCTGTGCCTTTATAGCTCCCGTGTAGACCTGGCTTTATTTTGTGAAGGGGTAAAAAGACAATCAGGTGGTAGTGAAAAGGAATGTAATAGTGGCTGTGAAAACAAAGCTGAAACCATTTTAGGACTCCCAATTTTTTTTTCTCTTTTTTCCCCTTTTTTTCTTTTTTAAAATTTCAATATATAAATCAATATCTTATTTTTCAATTAATTGCTAGCTCTTCTTACAGTGCGTATTACACAGCTCTGTGTAGTCACCTATAGAAGGGCAGATGGGTGCAGGTCTCATAAAACTTTGGACCATGGTTCAGCTCTCCTTGCTGTTTCCTACATGACTAGAGTGTTCTGCAGTCACTGAGGCTTTGTCTAAAACTCCTTTCTTATGCTATTTCTTTGCTTAGGGCTTAAGGAAAGTAAAATCTCTAACCATACAAATGTGCTTCAGCTTAATACTGTGTGCATGGTAAAGGCTACTCAGTGAGACAGAAGTCTTGCATTCTTGATATTTACTTATTTTTAAGTAAGTGCATCTGTTTGACTGACATTCATCTCTGTGCTGTAGTGTATGCAAAAAAAATGCCAACTCTTCCATGGTACAAGTGTCCATAATACTTTCTATTAAAAGAAAGACTCAGAATACATGCTGAAGCTTTTTTTTTTTTATCTTTAGTGTCACTCTATTTCAAAAACATTACTTAACAGTGAAGCACATGCTGTACATGGGGGGGGAAGGGTCAAAAAAATTAATTAAAAAAAATTAAAAATCTTGGCTTGACTTTTCTGCCCCACCTTCCTAAGTTAGACAAGTAGTATGTTGTCCTGCTGGACTACAAATGCTTAATTCCAGGAACGAGAAGAAAAATTACAACAAATTTTGTGTCTGTAGGTATCTATCTGTCTACATCTTACCTGTAAATATGTATCTATCCATATGTATATATACAATATGTATATCTATAAATAACACACCTAAAATGTTTGTAAAATAGAAATAGAAAAACCCTTCATACATGTAAAGAGATATTATATATAATATGTAAAAAATAGATGAGGGCTTATATATAGTTATATGCACGCATATGTAGCGTTATCCTTCTAGAATACATGAAAAACCAATCTTCAGGGTAGGGAGAACAAAAAAAAAACCAACCTCAAAACCAAAAAAACGAAAACAAAAAACCAGAACAAAACAGAAAATAAGTAGTTGTTCAGTTTTAGAACAAAACCAGTCTTAGGAGAATGTCATGAAAATAATTCCAATGTTTATTTTTGGTAGTTTCAAGATCAAGTTCTCCATGGATGCTCAGGGGTCGAGGTGAGCTCTCAGCTGTGGCCTCTTCTGAATCCAGCCTCTCTGAGACCCAGAAGATCCGCCTGTCCAAGCCTGAACGGGGCTGTTGGAAGGACATTGAGTGCTGGAGGACACTGAGCACGTTTGCTTCCAGGAAAAGTTGTTAGGCACTTGAAAACTGTGCTTCAGGGAAAACTTCCTGACATTGACTTCTTTCTATAAAACACTTGGATTTTCAGAATCATCCATGTCATTGGAAAAGTGGTCTGGTCAGAACATTGTGCTTGGTTTTCATTTGTAGGTTCGCTGGCTGGTTTGGCTAAGTGAGATGTGACCTGGTGAGGGTTTTCCTCAGCTTCTGGAAAACTGCAAAACCTAGAAAGCCAATAATGTTTCGGACCAAACTGTTGAAACATGCTGATTTCTCCCCAGTAATATTTGCCCAGTTGTAAGTCACCTTCCAACTGGTAGATTTCAACTCTCCCCTTTATATTTATCAGAAAGTGACTAAAAAAATAAATAGTGGGTTTTTTCATCCTTTCCCCAGTTTGTTTACTTTGTGCATTAGACAGTGCTCTGTAAATTATAGTTCCACTTTTTCTCTTGAATAGTCAGTCAGACATGTTCCCATTTAACTTGTGCTGGAGATCCATTTAAAGGTTACTCACCTCTGTGAGAGAGAAGTATATTTTAAAAAGAGAGAAAAATGAAATAGTAAAATTAAAGAAATTTGGGGAGGGAACTAAGGAGAGCACAGTAAAATGGAGCTTCTTGGCTTCGTTTTGTTCACATACTTGTTTTCAGATTGGTAATATTCTTGTTTCTGATGTTATCATGTCACAGCTTTGTTCAAAAGTAGTAATGAAAACAACAGTTATTTTATGCTGTGTCTAAACGTAAGGAAAATGACTCTTTTACTTATTGAAATAGCAGTTTGGGTGGAAAACTTCAGTTATTGGGGGGCTGAGGTTAATTAAATTGGCTGTTAGAAACACGATGTCCTGCTGTCTTAGTGTGGTGCGTTTTTTGTGTCCTATTTTAAGAGCTTGCTGCTTTCATTTCTTCCTGTTCTTTCCCTTCCTGTTCTACTAGGGTACGAAAATGGGAAAGCAGTTGAACAGAACCAACTCTGTCTGTGGATACCTTTTGGTTTGGCTAGCAAATTGAAAGCAAAAGGCAAGGATGGAGGAGTGTCATCTGGGGGTAACACAAGAAATTTTATTTATAAAGGTGGAATCCCTAGATGCTGGGAGATTGCTTGGGCAGATGTCCGAAATGGCTCAGCGCAAGGAGCCAGTAATGCTGTGTGTTCTGCATGGCTTAAACGTGTTACACCTCACGGCCCCAGCTTAGAACTTCAAACTTGGGCTGCATTGCAGTTAGGTGGTAGGACCTGTCTTAACTTACAATGTCACGTACACCTGTACGTGCCCTGGGCACTGCGTTCGTTTTTCTGGGTTGTAAGCAGAGTTTAAAGCTACGTAAAGAAGAGGAAGTAGGTATGGAAGGGAGGGGTATGTTCCAGCAGAGAAAGATTTTTTGAGGTGTTAGTGGCTACGAAACAGCTTACACCTGCTGCTGCCATACAGCTATCTGTAAGGAATAGCTTGTCTTGATTTTTCACTGTTCAAGTGAAATACAATTCAGTTTTTAAAGGATTTTTTTTTTGGTGACCTGCAACATTTTTTTCTGTGAAACTAAAGATTAATCTTGTTTTATTATGTTGTGGTTTTTTTTTTTATTGGTAGTTTAAGTTTTGGAAAGCGGGAGGGCATGGAAGTTTGCCAGTGTTAATGAGGTACAGTTTTCTTACTTTAGTTTGGGAACTTAGCAAAGGCAATTCATGGAAAAAATGTGTTTTGTAAGTATGAATAGTGTCCATTTTGCATTATTTAGATGGTAGTTCATACAATGCAGCTCAAGTAAGTGCTCACATAATAGAAATACGAGTAAATTTATGGAGGAAAAATGCTACTTGTAAACATATTTTTGTTTTCCATTTTTCATAAAACTTTATAGGTCTCTGAAACTTGCTTAGTGTGTATTGGATGAGAAGATCAAGTTTAACATTACATTTATTTGTTTGCTTTAATTATAGTCCGGGATTTGTGTAAGATTTCATTGTACTAAGTTGTTTCTCTTAGATGTCAGCTCTTTTCATCCTTGAGAAAGAAAGATTACCTTTCTTTTTGATAGCATTCTGATAGGTTATTATCTTTTTGATTCGTTAAATGTAGTAGTGTACACATTACACATCTGCTGTCAATTTAGGGTTTAAAAGAGAACAGATTTCAACGTTTATGACAGGTATACACAGCTGTATACTTTTGCTTCTTTGGAACTCTGATTGTATTGCAGCACAAATACTTTATGAATATTTATTAGGGCATTGTTCAAGTTTGCCCAGCCATATTCCCACACTTGGTTTATTTGTAGGCTATAGGAAAAGAGTACAAAAAGATCTTTCTCAGTACATCTCTGTTATTAGTGGAGTTAATTCAACTCAAGTTGATGAACATTTATTTTTCAGCTCTTCTGGGATCAGGGTTGTTCTTCCTAGATAAATATTCACAGTAGTTTGTTCTTTTTTTTAAAAAATGGAATTAAAAAAAAATAGTCTCACTAACGGCAAAACCTGAGGTATTTTATTGTGTTTTAAATGTGCAATCAATTGATGATTTTACAGGGAAAGAATTTGATTTGTTGAATGTCATGCAACGTTATTTGTGGGACTGGTTTCATTAATGGCAGCGTGAATAACTGCTTTCCTGAATTTATCTCTCTGTGTTTGCATTTACTGAATCAGAATTTTAATAAGCTCAATGTGTGGAAAACTGTCATAAGTCTCATTTTTATGGCTTCCAGGGGCTTATTGTGCTTATGAAAATAGAGATAAGTCAACGAAGAGCATTTGGGAGGAGGAGGAATACATAACAGTTTGCTTCTCTTTTTAACTGTGAGCTAGAAGAAGTAGAGTAGGTTTTAAAAGGTACAGGTTAAGAGCTTTATCGAAGGACTACTTCAGAGTATGTCTTCTAGATTCCTTTTGTTTTCTGTTGCAGGTGGGATTCAATTCCTACTCCACTTTGTCCTTTATTCCAGGCTTAACTTCCCTGCCCTTTTCCATAGGGCAGGCTGTTCATTTGTTTTCTTCGGAATGCCCTTGGAGATGAGAACATATCTCAGGGATAGGGTTTGTTCATCTGAGCTCCCTGGAATATGAGTATCTGAAGACTGTCTTCCCCAACTTCTACTCCATTGGGTGATGGTGCTTGGCTTTTGTTTTTAATGTAAAATGCAGTATGTAGTGGATTGTGTTTTTTACCTCTCCCTCTTTACTTCCTGAAGTGAATGAAGGATTATCTTTTTTTAAAAAAAAAAAAAAAACTGAAGTGATTTTTACCATTTAAATTCCACCTTGCATTTTAAAAATAAGCCTGGTTTAAGATGGAAGTCTAATCATAATCTGGTAACATATAAATAGAAAAGAAATGCATGTTTGTTGCTGAAACTGTAAATGCAGTCAAGTTTGTCCATAATATCAATAACCACTGAAGAACTGGCCCAATCTTTTTTGAGAAGCTCATGCAACTTCCAACAATAGGCTTCCCAGAGGCAGAGAGTGTGTTTTCTGTGGTTTGGATCATTCAGCTGTTCCATTTCAGTGATTAGCTCCATTTGGTCACTGTTGAGGAAGTTGATTGAGAACTGAAAAAAGTATCTTGTTTTGCCTTTGTGTTCCTAAATACAGAAGTGAGCGATTAAGAGAGAACGCTACATGTCTGAACTTTTGGACATCATCATAAAAAAATCATCTTGTTCTGTTGCTTCACTTAAAACAGTACCTTTTTTTCTCAATGAAATCAGATGAATCTAAAGGGCAGATTAGGATCTCTGCTGCAAATTCAGATGATCTGCTTAAATCAAGACTTTCTGCTACCTTCCCTAAAATAGAGAGGAAAACCCAGAAATTGTCTTTTTCATTCTGTTCTGAACTTGGGCTTTTTGTTTGTTTGGTGTGGAGGGTTGTTTTTGTGTGTTTTGTTTGGTGGTTTTTTTTTTTGGAGGGGGGAGTTCTGTTTGTATTTTCTTCAGAAAAGATGCTCTTTTTGCACAGCTGACTACTAACACCTTTATGAAGATCAGCCTTCCCCAAGTACTGCTGAGGCGCTCGTATATCTGGGATGTTTTTACGTCTGCTTGTGAGGAGGAAGCTCTGTGCAAGGCTCAGGCAAATTTGCTTTTAGTTAATCAAACTGTCCTTGGTGTCAGGACAGCAGCTGTGCAATAGGAGCAGCAAGAAGGCATTTTTAAAATACTTTCCTCGAGAATCTCAGTACTGTGAAGAGGAAGGTTACTTCAGCTGTTTTTTGTGTGCTTAATGGCAAAAATACCCATGGAAATACTTTAACACCAGCCAGGTAGTAGCATGAGAACACTGTGCTGCTCTTTGCTTATTTCTAATATAGTTGCAAGTCCGTGGGTGCTCGTACTGGGCTGCTGTCACTCTGAAGTAGGTCACTGTGTACCCCTAAACTGCTCAACAGACTTTTTAGGATCAAATCACATAGCTTAAAGTAATGCAAAATTTGAGCCTTTTAAAATAATAAAACGTATTCACATAATAAGGAATATCTGTTCTTTAATATCTGTCCTTTTTTTCTTAAAAATGTTAGCCCACATCTTCAGATGCTAGTAACTGCAATAAAATGTTGAGTTTTCATCAGACATGCATCTGTTTCTTCCCTTTTTCATACATATCAGAGAAGATGTTTATTCTAACTGTGCTCTCATATAATTATTTTTTCCTTGTATTCACTGCGTAACAGCAGCTGCCAAAGTTCTGATCACTTATAATCATAAAATGTTCCACATGGGTTGATTTCTGTAGTTAACTTACATGATGGTTCTGAAGTAGTTGTAAGGCCTTACACTGTTTGCTGGTTTTGTTTTCATTTGACTTCAGAAATTGTCTCTTCATCTCTAGTACTTTTGGTTATATTGAAGAATAACAAGCCAGTGGTGAACACAGTCATAAGTGCTTAAAAAAGCCCTATTTCTGCACTCTCCTGAGCCTTCTCTATTTCTCTGCCCACATTTTCGTAGTTAGCTTTTAGAAAAGAGCTGTGACTGATACCAAGGGTTTTGTAGTGAGTAACATTCTCAAGTACTCATTGCTACACTGATTACAGTTTGTAGTGTATTTGCCTTCCAGTAAAATGCAGTATTTCTAATGATTTTGTAATTTATTACGTTGAGGGAATGAGGTGAATTTTTGATAGAATAAGTTAATTAATATGCATAAAGAAAAACTACACAACACTTTTTTTTTTGTGCAGAGGAAGTTCAGAACTTGTTTCATTGCATAAAGTAAACTTAGAATGCAGTGGATGTTTCCAGATGTTTTAAAAATTCCTTCCAGTTAGAGTAGTTTAGTCTAAACTGAGATCATAACTTTAAAAAATACAATATTAAAACCAAAAGAGAGACAGGAGCCGTGAAAGAGAAATGGGTGAGAAAATGTTTGCATGAACAGGAGAAGGCATAAAATTAGAGGTTAGATGGGGAATAAGGGAAGCAGAAGGAAAGTATTGAGTTGCTGTACACAAGAAAGTGCACAGAAATGAGTTTTTACACGCATAGAGAGGTGTCGATACCGTGTTATGAGGTATGTTGTCTCGCTCCACGGGTAGGATTTACCTCGCCTGGCTTCAGGCATCTCTCTCAGCTACTGTTTTGGCTCCTTCTAAAGTTGCAGGAGAGAATAAGGCACCTTTGGGGGAATGATTCATCTGTCTTGTTTTAGACAAATATCCCAGGATGGTATGACTTGTCCTCTGGAGGTGTCTAACATTTTGAATTGGTTAGAAAGAGCTAGACAGATGGCTTAGGCACATACCTCTTAGGCTCCTGAGGTAGGGGAGAGAGATTTGAGCTGCATTAAAGTCATGTCCCAGCCTCTCATTTTCTCTGTAAAGCCAACTCTGCAGTGTGTTTTGCAGTCCTTCATTTTTACAGTTGCTACGTGTCCAAGGGTTACTTAGAATATCTTTTTCTTGTGTTACTGTTTTAGTTCAAGTAGTTGCTTTTGCAATTGTCAATTGTGCTAAAAAATTTACTCATTTTGAAGTGATGCAGCGTATCATGTTACTGAATTTTGTTGAACTTTATATTTTCACGTAAATTAACGCTTTGTGGTTTGTATAATTAACAAAGGGAAACAGTAGGCATTTGTTTTCATTTTAGAATAGCTGAGAAAAGCTGCATTTGTTTTTCTTTTAACAAACGGATAGAACCTTAACTGAAAACTAAACTAAAGGTACGTAATAACACAGCTTTGTTCCCTAATGACAGTATCTGCAAAAATGTCCATTTGGTCTTTATCCTCACACATCAAAACATCATCTGAAACTATTCACTTATCTGTGGCTTGCATAAATATTGTAACAATAAAGGAGGAAGAAATTTCTCAGGCATGTTCTTCATAATGGATTAAGAATATTATCTCACTTTTTTGATGAGAAAGGTCGCGATTACTCACTGTTGAACCAGAAAGTCATTCTAAAGGTTACAGAACAACAACCAACTTTCAGCAATGACACAATAGTCTCTTTGGCCTTTATATAGTTTGAAATCATGCATTGCTTATTGACATTTGCAGATTAATTTTTTTGAAGCCTCAAAAATTAATACCCTCTTTTTATTATTTTTTATTATATAAAACTTTCATGAATGGAAGTAAGCACAAATGTTAAATGTCTCACACACTTCTCTGCCACTGAAGAAAGCTTCCTTCTCACCCCATCCTGCTAGTCTCCAGGCAGCTGTGAGTTTATTGTGGTGGGTCTGCTGCCTTTCCTCTTAGACTGGAGCAGAAGTGAGGCCCCCTCCGGTTCTTACAGCTGCCTGAGGCTGAGTGCTAGCCTGTGTTGAGACTACATAGCCCCTTCGTTTCCGTCCCATCTTCCTCACCCAGCTAGCTTGCCTTGTCTTATCCCTCCTATTTAGGGTGCCACAATAAACTAGAAACAGAAAAGTAAGGCTGTCGTCTTTCTATTCATGCTTATTGTCTCTCCTCCTCCCACCTTGCACCACTGTGAAGAACCTGGTCCACCGCTTTGATAACACCATTATAGACACTACTGAAGGAGCTGTTGGGTGTCCCCTAAAGCCATCCTGTCTCCAGTCCTGGGGGGAGACTGGTCCTAAAGTCTCCCCACAGGGCAAGTGCTCTAACTTCTGCCAGTCTCGTGGCCTCTGCTGGACTTGCTGCAGTTTGTTGAAGTCTTCATTGTATTAAGGATTCCAAAACTGGATGTTATTCCAGATGTGGTCTAACGATTGCTGAGTAGGAGGAGATAATCACCTCCCTTGACCTCTTAGCTCTGCACAGGATGCTGTTGATGCTCTCTCCTGCCAGAGCACGTTGCTGATGTGCTCTGTTTGCTGCCAGGATCCCCAGATCTTTTCTGCAGAGCTGCTGACCACCTAATTGTTCACCCAACTAATTATCCACCTTTCCAGACTGTAACATCCCAACTGGGATACAAGGAGTAGGCCAACCTGTTCATTAGTTAATAAATTTCCCTTTGTTTTCTCATACTAGCATTGAATTTGTGTGAGCTGCCTTGTCTAATAGTGCTACCTCAATCTTGGTTATTCATCATGACATTATAAATGACTGAAGTAAACCCAAGTTACAGGTGCTTTGCTGATATTCATACAGCCTCCTGATTACTGTGAGACTATGGTAGATGTGTGCATGTCCTTTCCCTGCCTACATCCACAGCCTGCTGCGGAGACAGGATCTTCTCTCTCTCCTCTGCCAAGGACAGTTCAAAAGCCTTGCTTTTCAGCAAGAAGCATATGCTGATCATCATATTCCTGTGCAAGAGCAGAGTGAAATCAATAAGAATCCTTATCAATTTTGATGCTTCTCCCTGGTTTCTTAAAAGCAATTTCAAAATTAACTAGTCTTTCATTCTTTTGTGTCTGAGACTTGAAGTGGAAAAGCAGTTGTTTGCATGTTGATAGGGTGCAGCATTTAACTATAAATGCACATGGAAAGGAATGAATTGCAGATGATCACAGCATTTTTAGTTGTATTTTTGTGTTGAAGGCAGGCTATGCTCATAACAAAAGCTGAACTGAAAGTAGTTCACTTTCTCATGAAATATAATACTGAATAATAAGATCAGTTTTTTTTAGTGTAACATTCTCGTTAGGTTTTCTGAAACTTAACGGACACTATCAGAACTGGGAGAATTTATTAAATAGAGTATTCTGTACTGAGGCTTTTAGCTGCAGTGTGTTTGGAGTGAATATTAGTGTTCTAATCCATGGTATATCAAACTCATCTGTGTAAATAAGCAGAGCAGTACCTGACCTGTGTGAGGGATTCACTCTGTAATGGCTTTGGGCAGGATTCCTTCTGATGGCCCCACGTTTTGAGCTGTGGAGAAACAATACTTCAGATGTTCCAGCTGCATAAAGAGTTGAATGAGAAAGTGAAGCAGTGTGCACTGCAGAGAGGTATAATGGAACCCAGAATGTCTGCGTTGAATAATGATCATGTTCTGCTGCAGTCCTGCCTCAAAGCGGAGCAAGTTCTCTTCTGGTAGGAATCTACAAGGGAATATCTAGATGAGATTGTCAGATGACATAATTAAAGTAGCTCAGAATAAAGCCATTCTTTTGTGAAATCAGAGTAAGTAAGGAAGGGCTGTACCATTTTCATGTGAAAATATAGTCCCAAAGGTTGATTAGAGGTACTGTGGGAGCAGCCCCACCTCTTTCCCATGTATTACCAGAAACCTTTTTTTTTTTTTTTTTTAGGGGAAAGATGGGAGCCTTAAAAGAAAAGAGCTTGTTATACAACCACCCGTGCCTTCTGTACAGAACTGACTTTCCTGTTACATTAGAGAACCTGTTAGCCCTTTTCATCTAGAGTCTAAAACATTTTGAGTTCTACTTGTATTTACAGATCGTTACCAACTCTATTTTTTAAGCAAGGGCTTTGTCAGGAGTATTGAAAGCTCTTAAAATTTTGTCCAGTGCTTAATACAGGAATATTCCTGTTAGAGTTATTGCAACATTTAGATAGAAGACTTTATCTGTGTGGGAAAGTCAATTAGATTCCTGTGTCACGGAGTCTGAGATTTAATTTAAATAATTCTCACAATCTTTCGTATGTTTGTGTGCAATGTCACCACAGGTTTTACATACGTAACATAGTCTGCCTGTATTTGCTAGGATTGACTGCTAAGGGCCATAAACTACAAGTATCTACGTTATGGATGGTACTGATACTTAAAATAGTGCCTTACAGCTAAGGAAGTTGAAGTCCTTTGCGAGCAATAATTAATTAAACCTCAAAACAGTCCCATGAGATGGCATTATCCCCTGTTTTACAGACGACAGAACACAAAGGCTAAGTGTATTGTTCAAGGATAGGTAGCCAGGCATTGTCAGATCAGAGATTAAAACTCAGACCTCCTTTTTATAGGGTCATGTTCTAATCCACTTTGTGTTTCTCATGCTTTGAAAGTTGCTGATACTTACTCTGTAAGGCAACTCTTTCATCTCATTTGATCTTTACTGTGTGAGATGATCCTTGGGAAGAAGAGGGCATTCCATCAATCTGCTTATATTGTAAGTCTTCAAAAGGCAGTAGGTACTAAATTCTGTCCCTTTAGTACTGTCCAGCCTAACTCAAGGTGTAGGCACTTTTCTTTCAGAACGCAGTATTTTATGCTATTACTTTGCCTGTAGATACTAAGAACAAGATTATAGTGCCATGTTGTTTGTTTGGGTGTTTTTGTTTTTTTTTTTCTTAGCGTAGCCAGTATGGAGGGGGTGGGAGTGGGTATTGCTGATACTCATGTAAAGACAGCAGTAACAGGGGATGAAGGGAAGAGGAGTTTGGGGAAGTTCAAGAGCTGTTTGTGTAAGTGGTGTTATAAGAAATTTTGCTACTTAAAAGTACTACTCAGGGTTATATAAAGAGTTTCTCCTGTTTGAGCTTGAATGATGTTAAAGGATTTATCTCTGTTTTGGCATGTGGTATCACACAGCAGCTGAGGCTCTTTGGCTTGTGAGATTTTTCCAAGTGAAGAGAGAGCACGTGTTCCAGTAGGAATTTCAACATTGGCGTGTGTTTCCTCTGAGGGTGATGGGGATGTCATGTTGCGTCCGGAAGGCAATCTGGAATGCTGCCCTCCTTGAGTTTCTTTGCAAGTCACAGTGAATGAAATCATCTGCTTTCTGTCAAAGGATCTTAGAGGAAGGAAGAAGATTTTTGAGTAACAAAGCACTGTGTAGTAAACTCATTGACAAAATCTTTATTTGATTTGGTGCTTGTTTTAGAAGCCTTTCTAAAACACTTGTCTCTGAAGTAGTCTGTGACAGGTTAAAGTATACTTCCAGTGTAGAACTCTTCTGAGTTTGCTGACAGCTTTTCATTTAATGCATTTGGAAAACCTAAGTAATAACCACTCGTGAGAATTCCACTGGATGCGATAAGCAAATAGGGTCATGTGTTTTGGTTTCATTTGGAAATAAAAGCAATCTGTCAAATTTCCTTAAGCGTTTGACTTTGATAGGAAATCCTAACTTGAGGGCTAGTGAAGCTGGCGTTTTCTGCTTTAGTGCAATTTATTACATTTTACGTTACTTTTATGCACATCAGTTTTTGCAGTGTCTCTGTGAGGTGGACTGGAAAGCAGCTGTGATGACAGACTTGACAAAAGCTTTCATATGGCTGTATGCAGTGTTTGAGATGCCAGCCACACGAAAACAAGATGCAGAGTCCTCACCCAGAAACGTGTGGAAATGCAGCTGATCACAACTTGTTTTCTCTTCAGAAAAAAGATTTGGTGGTAGTGTCAGTATGGCAATGACAGCTCAAGAACTAAATCAGTAAATCAGGTGAAATTTAATGTAATCAAATGCATGTTTTCCATAAAAATCTCTATTTTGAGTGGAAAATCTTAAACTAATCCTATTAATAATCTGTGTCAAAGTAAGACAAGATTAAGTGAGGAAGACACTATTCTAAGAGGAAGTTAATTTAATTCAGACTTAGTATTGGCTGCTGGCTTTCACCAATTTATTACCATTTCAAAGTAATGTGATCAGCATTACCAAAAAGGTAAAAAAGGTAAGCAGCAGAGAAAGGGCATCAGTGTATGATAATGGCATGACATGGACAGGTAATGAGAGAACAAGGGTTTTCTGGAAGGTGCGTCAGCTTGCTGGTAGGAACAGGGATGTAACCTGGATTACTTGCTCTCCTGTGCAAAATTAAGGCAGGGAGAATTTGCCAGGGCATTTCCCATGTTATTGGAAGTGTAAGGTAGACAGCCCATGTTCATCCTTGCTTTAGTAATGTTGGTCCCTGCCCTCTCTTTTCTCCTTATTTTAATACTGCTACTCTCATCAGCTAAATCTTTTCTTATGCTGAGACAAGGTGAAGAGCTGGGAACAGTAGTTTTTCTGTCTGGACCCTTTGCTCTGGAATCACTGCTCAATTGCACGCTCCCAAGCTCCAGTGAATTATCTTCTTCTGTTTATAGGTCACAGCTTGCTTTCCACAGAAGGTAGAAGGAGGCATTTTCTACTACAGAACAGAAGTTAATGGAGGTGGAGAATGAGAAACCTCTACTGCTGGCTGCTTGAGGATCCTAATGGTCCTAACTGCTTGTCACCCATCCTTGCTCAGTTTAGAAGCTAGATACTAAGAACAAGATTATAGTGCCATGTTGGTGGTTTTTTTAAGGGTAAGGATATCCTTACCCCTATCTCAAAGCTGGGTTCTCCCTCCTTATGTGGCATGAACTGATTTATGTTTAGGGAGTCTTGACTGTACAGAATGAGCACCTCTGCTGGAACCAGTGATGCTGAGGAAGACGCTAGCAAAAGCTGTGTTTGCTGCGAAGCTTATGTGTAGCCTTACAGTAGGAGTTCCCTGTTGTAACTTCCTCAGGAAGTACTGTTCATGCCAGCAGCAACCTCGACTTTGCAGGTTGCATGTACATCATCTGACTTTTGAAATTAGTCATGTCTTCCCCTACTTTCTCTAACTTTCATTCTCTCTCTGTGCTTCCATAACTTGTTGTTCTTTATCTTCCCCATCCTACTATGAGATCCTTCTGCTCCAGCTTGAGATGTACCCTTTTCTTTGTACTCTCTATATCCTTCTCCTTCATACTACACACCCTCCCATGTGTAGCCTAGGAGCTTATACTCTTAATCTAATTTTTTCCTACTCTGTGGTTGCACATTCCCACACCCCTGACCTGAGAGAATGGTTCCTGCCTTAGGCTGGCACAGAGCCTGAAGCAGAGGTAAACCAATCGGCTTCACGGAGTCGAAGCTGCCAGCTTCCACTTTTGCATGAGGGTGTAGCAAGAGCAGCTCTAGACTTTTGCTTATGTGCAGGATCTAGCAGGAGGCCAGACATGCTTTCTTTGTGATTCCTTATAAAATCTTCTGTATGGAAGAGTCCGGAGCAGCCTCCTTTGCGCGTTACCAACATATTGCAGAGGTTTACCTACCAGACTTTACCAAAGCATAGTTCGATAATTATTAAAAAATAACCCTTTTCCTAAACCTGTCTTAAATGAGCAGCAGAACTATCAGCTTTCAAACTAACTTTATTCCTCTTTCTTGTTTTCCTTTGTCTTTTTTTTTTTTTTTTTTTGGGTGGGTGGGTTTGGTTTTCATGAAGGGATAAAACTATTGAAATGTTTCAAATCACTGACTCAGGGACTATAGTATTGGCCTGACACAGGGAACAGGTAATAGTTAACCCTCCAAAGCTGCTAATGGATACCCAAAGACACACTAGGAGTCCATGTAGTGTTACACGTGCAATTCATGCTCTGTAAAAGTTAACTGCTTGCAGTGATTCCCCACACAAGAAAACATACCTGTCTGAGACACTCTGGCTTTTGCGTGACTGCCTGTTAAATAACTTTCTTACTTTTTAAAATGAATTAGTATTTTTTTTTCTTTTGTGGTACTAGACGATAATTAAAACCAAGCATTATCCTCTTGCATTCCTGCTAAGACGACTTAGCATCGGAATCATAAGATCATTCTTGTATGACTCAGGCTTTAGAAGTCAAGACGTTATATTTGTCAAAAGATCTTAAAACTTAACTCTTCCTTCATAAATAATTGATGAGAGAATTAGTAGAAGATAGCAGTTCCTGGTTAAATCAGTCCCATATTTTCAGAACTATTCAGTATCTAACAGTTCTCTGTATACAAAATTGAATTATTGAATGATGTTGCAGTTGTTTTAACAATTGAGTCATGTAGTTGCTAGAATTCCACAGTAGGTATTTAGTTCTCAAGCTGTTAACAGGCAATGCCTGGAAATGAAACCAGCCTTCTTGTTTTTTGTGTGTGTAGAATACTTTTTGAAAGCAGTATATGCAAAACTTTCTGCCTAAATGTTAGTCTGATGTGTTATGAAAAGTAAATAGAATTATCTGTTGCTGGTTTACCTTCTAAAGCCAATGGGTTTTTTGTATTTTTGCACCTTATTGCTAAAATACATTTTTTTGTTAAACAAAATGAGCAGTCGAGTAGATTGAGTAATAAACATTTTTTATATGTCTGAAGAAAAATGATTTTTTCCCTCATGAAGATGGGCACATTAGATGATATGCAGAATGAACAATGCCTTACTTTATAATGTTCAAAATGTGTACCTTGTAAAATTTCACAGTTGTTTTTTTTTAGCATCATTACACTACAGCTTAAATGCATGATGTTTTTTGCAGTGTGACCAGCGTATTAGAAATTGTGGTAACTTATATGTGTCAGAGGAACCTGAGTACAAACAACCCACTAGATTGTCTACCTAACATGACCCAAGGGTAGGCATAATTTACATTGAGGGTGGTGAGCTACTGGAACAGGTTGCCCAGAGAAGTTGTAGATGCCCCATCCCTGGAAGTGTTCAAGGCCAGGTTGGATGAGGCTTTGGACAACCTGGTGTAGCGGAGGATTTCCCTGCCCATGGCAGGGGGTTTGGAACTAGATGATCTTTGAGGTCCCTTCCAACCCAAACCATTCTATGATTCTATAATCCTCTGTCTGTTTGGATACATCTGCAAATCCGAATGCACAACGCGAATTAGTTATGAAGACCTGGAGAAACCCTGTTATTGCAATAATTATGACTGTAGAGAGACCGTGATGCTACCAAGAAGGTTGAAATCTCCTGTAAAAACAACAAAAAAAACCCACCAAACCCCCAAACTCTTCACTTATCTCAGATCCTGTTTTACCAGTCAGTTCTTTGAGTCAGAAAGCAGGAGGAGAGGTTCCTCTCAAGGTGATGCTGTCACAGCTGCTACTGACACCCTGTTCCACAAAAACATGTGTCTGTGCTTTGTGTAGGCACAGTGAGAAATTCTGCTGCTTTCCCTGGCACTCTCCAGAATTACTTGTGATTGCAGCCTCTGCTAAAATCTGTGGCAAAATGCCAATCTAGTTTAAGTGAAACCAGGATTTCAAAAGCCATTGTTTTCCAGCCTGATACTTCTCCTTTTCATTCGGTTTAATGAAGTGTTTCTTTAGCCATGGAGAGCTGGACCGAAATGCCAGTGATATCCATTACTAGTGCCTGTACGTTATTCAGAGGGACTGACTGGTAGCAGCTTGAGCTGTATTAATGATTTCCATGAGCGTGTGTGTAAAGTTTGTGAAAGATTAGATGGGTGGTTAACGTGAGGTTTTCTGGTTTTTCCCATTAGTGAAGGGTAATATATTTAGATCTCTTTCTGTGGAAGTGAATCCATGTTCTATTTACAGATATTGAATAAAGTTTCATATTATGAAGAGAAAATTGGGTTCTGAGTAGCCAGAAAGATTTAATTAAAAAACATGATATAAAATTAACGCAGCCTATCTTCAGCTTCCTTGCGATCTGAGTAGCTATAAACAAGGGGCTCTGGCTGGCTGTGCAAGTGGATTCAGGGAATTAGTGTGTTCTGTGTGTTTTCCAAGTATCGACTGATTTGGTTTGGATTACGTGTCCACTTACTCTCACGAGAGCTGTTCCCATGCCTGAGGGTTGTAAGACTGGATAATTTTTCTTTTTTTTCAACTTGCAGTTCCCTTTGGGGCCAAACACACTCTCATATATTCGTAGCATTGGTTGTTTTGTTTTTTTTTTTTCCCAAATTGGGCTTATCTCTAAACACAGCAGTAAATTGGATCATCTCTAATTTCAAGGGAAGTGCACTCTCTGGAAACGCGTATCGTTTTGAGGGGCTGGCAGTGGCTCTTCTCAATATCAAGGGGGTGGTGGTAGCACAACTCCAGTTTTCTTGCTGTTGGTATCTGAAAGTACTGAGGTGACCACATTTTTATTTGTTTTGGTTTAGGACCAAGTCTTCACTTTCATCAATGGAACCTGTGTGAGAAACATTTTAACTCAGTTTTGTTAGGTACTGAGGAGGCTACTTCCAACCTTTTCCTAGTAGAAGCACTGCACGTCACGCTTCTTGCAGCCTTGCCTTCAAGTTTTAATTTATTCAAGGGATTTTTTTTTTCTTTTTTTTTTTTTTTTTTTACCTGGTAGTGTTGACTATGCCCACAGTTACAACTTCCAAATACTATTTGCAAGGCTGGTTTGTGTTTGTTTTTTTTTCTGAAAGCTTTTACTGTTTTGTTCACGTTTAAAAACTGTATGTCATTGTGTTTGACAACTCTTTAGTCTCTGCATGTCATCAAGTACTGTTTGAATGGTAAATGATGATTCCAAATGTCACAGTTTCAAATTAATAAATAGTGTGAAGCAGCAGAATGATTTCTAATACGAATGAAAGTGTGTCTCGTATTGTCAGGCAGTGATTAAATAAGAAGCCTAAACTGACCAAACGTGAAAGGAAGGGGAATAACTTGTTAGTAGTCTCTTCCCTGTTCAAAAATGAAACTTATCTCAGCCTGATGAATATTATCTTTGATACACCAGCTTCACTAACTTTACTTCACTGATAAGCATGGATTACTCATTATTTGCTTTGTTTTAGGTAATGTTTAAAGCTGGTTGAATATATACTGACAGTGTGAAATTGATTTTCACCTCCACCCTTACCTCCTGAAGCTGAGCTGTCGGTCAGGTTCTGTGGAAATGTCAGCTTTTCAGGAGAGCAGGACACTTACATCTCGGGTTTGCTGTTACCAGAACCTGCTCTTCTGCAAGTCTGTTGGTGAGCATGCACGTTACACGCTGTTTGTACTGGTCAGCCCTGAAAAGTGGGGGTTTTTGAGATGTCTGAGTGGATCTGGTTCTAGTTATGGGTACACAGTGTGTATTCATCAAGTATCCTGTTAGACACCTTGATGGAAGTCTGTGTAGGAAATTGAATATATTTTAGGTAGCAGTTAAAAGAATCGGGTCATCTTTGGCCTTATTTCTGTTTTTTTATGAGACAGAGTTTTTATTTCACAACTTTGTCATCTCATCGCCTCACCTCGCTTTTGTATTACAGCTATCATAAATCCTTTCAAATTAAATTAGTCTTGATTTTAAACAAATGAAAGTGAGTTTTAATGTTTATGAGTATGACTTGTTGAAACAGACGATTGGCAGCAAGAAATGGAAGGTTTGGACTTAAGTTAGAGGAAGTTGGCAAACAATATGTTCCATTGCAGAACTGAACGCTGCAGTAGAGGTAAATATCCATAGAAAAATGTAAATTGATTGTTTGCCACTCTTCCATTACATCAGTAAAGATTTAATCAGCTTCAGATGAGATTTTATCCATTGTAGTTTTATAGTAGTGGTTTAAGTAATCAGGCAGGGCTGCAAATGAGATTTTAAACCTTTGATGCTATAAGATATTCCAGCCTTCCAGGCACGACATTTAATTATACCAGTCAGAGTTTGCTTTAGCTTTAATGAACAGTTGTGTCTGTGTAGACCAGTTCAGATTAAAGAAGAGAAATTCACACAACTGCCCCAAACTGGAAGCATACCTTCCACAGAAAAAGTCTCCATGGACTCCAACTCAAGCTGTGACTGAAAAGCAAAGAAGAAATAAGATATTTATATGAGGGACAGAAGTATGTGATGTGGTTTTGAGATGCGACTAGGGATGAAGGCGTGGGAGAGAACAGCTCTGCTGCTGTCTGCCGAGTGCCATTTAGGACCAGAGCCTTCTGGTGACCTTTGGCAAATCACGTAAGCTGTCTGCACCTTGTCTTCTGTGCAAAGAGAGCATGCTTTCTTCACAGTAGTGTTTTGAGACCTAATTAAGAGTTTCCAAGCAATTCCAGAACCTCAGATGAAAGGCATGCACAGAAAGCATTATAATTAACAGGAGCTTATCAGCTAAGCATTACAGAATTAACAGACTCATAAATATAAAACTGAATGCTTTTTTAGAAGCTTTTCACTGCATCCCATCCCTAAAAAGCATCATTTGTAGATACGATGTTTTAAGATTAGTGAAAAGAAGTGTTTATTTTCTTCTATTGGGTTATTCTTCTGCGTGTGCATCAACTCACATGCCTTACTATGTTAGGGATCTGGAGTTTTGGGAGTGTGTGCATTGCTCTGGGCTATATCCACATAAGGGGAAAAATTGATTAGACTGTGTCTGCAGATACTTTCCCATTTCTCCTATAAGCATATGAGTGTGTTAAAATTCTTTTCTGTTTTCCAAAGACAAAAAAATGCAGTTAAAAATTGACTTGACTGTCTTTTCCTATGTATATCCCTTCTCTACGTTTGACATACTCCAGAATTGTTAGCACCGAAAGGAGGGATCAGACTGCTGATGGCTTTTCAGGCAGTTTTCCTTGCTCTGTTTATATGGCAAATATAGGAGTGACTGGACCTGAATTAGAGGCAGGAGGGCTGCGTGACCTGTATTGGAAGGAAGTTGTGGCTGACTCGCATTGTACCAAGAGGCTATTGCCAGTACATGGTAGTTACAATTACAGAAAAAAAAGTCAAGTAACACAATTTACTTGTGTAGGTGCAGTACCACTACCCAATAGTGCACGCTAACGAGAACTGAATGTTCGTGTAAGAGAGGGTGAACTCTTAGTCGTGCGTGCACTTACTTTAACAACAGCACAAAGCCCAGCTCCTGCTCTAGGCAAGCATAGAGTTTTATAGTCTGGGGCCAATACTTGATGACTTTTATTAAGATTTATTTATTTTCTCAAATTTAAACCATAAAAATATTGCTTACAAAACGGATCTGATCTGCAAGTATATTCAGGGAACGTACAATAGAATTGTATTTAATGATCCGGGTGGTCTGCTGGGTGGGGCTGTTTTGTATTTGCCTATAAAATCTGTCACCAAGCTTTCTTTCACAGTAGTTTGCTGTCTGGTAGGAAATGTATGTCAAGCAGAATCAATATTATCATTCCTTTTGACTTGCCTCTGCTTTTAATCATAACTGGAAAATAGTATATATAGTGGGGTACTGAAACCATTTGTCACAATGCTTTTATTGTCTTGCTCAGCTGCAGTATAGCCTTCATTTAGTGCTCTCAGAGCATGTTATTTCCGTTTGCAATGCAGCACAAGGGAATTATTATTTCATTTCCTAGAAGAAGATTTTGGCAAAATTAGAAGGCAAGTAACTCATCTTTGCCATATTTTGGCTGAGTTGATTTTTTTTTTTTGTGGATTTTTTTTTTTCTTGGAGTGGGGAATACATGCAGAGGCAGCACTGGAGAATTTGGTTTCTAGGCTAGGTGGTGTTCTGAAGATACAGGCAGTGATGATCTAGTGTCATCTGATGATGGTGACGTGATCATGCAGATGCAGGTATTTATTTGCATTATGCTGTGATTTATCACAGTATTTATCAAAGAGCATTTGAAATACAGGATCTCTGTCCTGAATTTACCACTTTGCTTGCAGACTTCAGGCACGGCTTAGCCTGTCTTTAGTGCAGAAGCTGTGCTTTGTTAAAGCACTGTTGCCTTTCTTAAAAATCAATAGAGAGATGTGGAAGGAAGAGGGACTGGTGTGAGAGAATAGCACATGCTAACAAATCATTTTTGCAGGAAGGCTGGGTGTGTGCCGGGATGTTATATCTGATGAATAATGAACACCCTCTGTTTCTGAGGGTCAGCCTCAGCCCAGGCAGTGACAAGCACTGCATCAACTGGTAGAGTCTCTTGGTAAGAGAGGATAAGGTGCTGCAACACGTGGGTTGTCTGTTGTGTGCATGGGTGGAAGTACCTGGCTTTGGGGAGGCAGAGAGTAATTAATTTCCCCTCTTTTGCTTCTTGCTTTTCCTCTATGCTGTGTACAAGTCATGCTGGCATAATGATTTTGTTGTGCCCTGCAGTACAGGGTGAGACAATTCAATCCTTAGGAGAAGGAATTGGTTTCTGACAGGAAGAAGGACTGTCAGAGTTAAGTTCTTGCTGTGGTGATGCTGTGTCTGTCCTGCAGGTAGCTGTGTAAGCGTGGCATCAGGAGTTACGTTTGAAGAACGCTCCTCTCTGCCTTGCTTGGGTGGGTGCCAGCAATGATGTAGCAGTGCTGAGAGATGTCTGCATCACTGGAGAAGCGGCTACGTCTGGGTACCCTTGCCAAGAGGCAGCCCCCTGCGGCATCCCGCTGATGGGCCTGACCAGCGTTGGCGGGCTGAAGACTGGCTGAGCACGTCTACGTGCGCGGCCATCCCACCTCCGGCAGCAGCGTTAGCTGTGCCCAGCATTAAAGGCTGACAGGTTTAACACTGACACGTTGTCAGGCTGCTTCTTGGGCCATTTCTTTTTCACAGAGGAGTTGATATGTGAAGGGATGGTTAGATTGAGAATAGCATCGGATTAATCAAACAAACCAACCTTTAGTTGTTTAACAATAGATGTCTGTGACTAATGGTTCTATACAGTTGCTTTGTGCAATTCAAACTTGTTTGGATAAGAAAAATTTTTTGAAATTCGGTTTCTGGTAGGTTTTGATTGATATAATTCAACTCTCACATGAATTTAAATTGTATTGATTATGATTTTGCCAGTTAATATTGTAACCTTTTTATTTATTTGTTTTACTGGCTAATATAATTGAATGAGTACAAGCCCAAGGGTGAATGCAGTCATCTTAGTAAAAATTGATTTATCTACCCTACAGGAGGATATGTACTTTGTATTTTAATGCTGAAAAACAGATAGAGCTAGGATAAATCAATCTTCTAGTGTAGGTTAGACCTCACTTGGTGGAAATAACTACAACGCTTGAGAAATAGAAACAGCAAAGGAGTATTTAACTTGCTTGAATAAATATTTTAATTTTTATAAAGCCTGTTTTTTTTTAACAGTTTCCTTGTTTTCAGATGCTTTTTGCACCCTTTAGAATATCTGCGGTGTCTTAAAAGTTAGAAGTCTATTTCAAGCACTTCTGGACTAGCGTTAGTAAGCTGTCATTGAAAGACAGCAGAAGAGAAAACTCCTAGTAAAATACAGATGACTTTTTTACCTTGACAGCAGTTAATGTTATTTTTAATGTTTCCTCTATGCATTTGGACAATTAGAACCTGTAAGCATATCCTTCATGAGCAGTTCCACTGTATGAAGTTACACACTTGGTTGCTTTCCTTGTTACTTGTATTTTTGTTGTTTTATTTGTCTGATTTATTTTTAACTGGAGAACGTTCATGGGAGTGATAGTGAGTGGAATTACCTTTAACTCACACAATAGCATGCAAGAAAAGCATAAGACATTGAAAAACGCTACTCTCAAATCATAAAAATGAGCCAGCAGTCTGATAGATTGAAGCTGTAATGAGGGGACTGTTATTGTTTTGTTTGAAATGCATTCAGATTTTAAATCAATGATCTTTTCCTAAGTTAGCAACCCTTTTAATTAAGGGAGAACTCTTGAATTGTAATTTCTCAGTGTCTTGAAGTCCAAGAGCTTTTTGTGGATGGATGGATGGATGGAAGACTTGATTGCATGGAGAAACGGGTGATATGAATGGATGACATGGAGCTACTGGTAGGGAACAGCAGTGGATTGCAAATTGATGAAAAGCAAAGGTTCACTGACTTAGAGCCTGGCTGGCTACATTACAGTTAAATTATAGTGAGTGTAGTTGGGGCATGCATAAGACATTTTCCTTTTTAAAAATAAATGAAATAGAATATGTGCCAGTTGAGTTGGATTATTCAATTGTGAACTATTTGTTTGTTCAGTTTTGTTTTATAGAACTGCAAATAAGATGGATACACATACACAAATAAAGGCAAAACTAGCCTAATACACAGTGATTCGTATAAAGCACCATTTCAATTCTAACTTGCAATTGGAAGACATCTTACATGTCAGATAACAGCTCATATTTAATTTTCAGTTGGTTGTGCACATTGCTGATTTCAACTTTTTTGGCAGAGGAGTTATTGGCTTGCTTTGCCACAGACATGTGCCTATTATCGTATAGAAAAGTCAGCAATTTGAAATACGGAAGGATTTAAGAGTTTTTTTTCTGTAAGTCCTTATTATTTGTTGAAAAAAAAAGTGATAAAACTTTGCAGAGATCGTTGGAAATCCTGTAAAATGTAATGAAAAATCTTTTATCTATTTTAACTTAACCTACAGAATTACATGAGTAATGTAGTACTCTTAAAATAAGCAGAATGGTTCAAATACCTATGGAAAAGTTATGAAACTTTCCAAGAGCCTTTACGTAAACGTTAAGAACAGAAACTTTACAGGCAAAGCTTGAAGCAGTATTTCCAACGGAATCTGGTAAAGCAGCCCCCTTCGAAATTCAGTGATCTTCTGGCCAGACACAAAATTCAGAGAGAATTTTGTGTGAATGCAAACAGATATCCTAATTATACATGGTAGGGAGTTATGTACATGAAGAACTTCTGTTGTAAGTCACCATTTTTGTCTGTGGTATATTGAAGATTTTCCCACATAATCTGTAAATTCAGATAGGCCACATCTGTACAGCTGGTGATAGCTCTAGGCTTGAATCTGCAGCTGAACCTGAACACGATGGTGGTCTAAGCTACTTACATGAGGTCTGGTGCTGCAGTTGGAGCTTGCAGTGAGCCAGCTGCCTTTCCAGGCAAGGAAACCCTACATGTCTGGTAGGGGATGCTCCAGTATAGCTGAGGTTCACACCTTGCTCTGTGTACAGCGTGGGCATGGTGTCTCTGCGGGCCGGTTGCAATTACTTTGGCATTTTTGTAGTATGGTGTTTGATCAGGGACACTGCCAGCTGAAAAGCGTAGTCACCTCTTTTAGATGTACAGTGCTTGTCATATCTTGTTTATTTCCAACAACAAACTTCCTGTACTGATAAAAACCCTAATCTAGTTGTGCAGGTAATTCCCTTTTCTTTTAATTTAAAACATTTTAAAGGCATCTTTCAACAACCATGTAGCGAGAAGGGTCATGCTGGCTGCCTCTTTGAGTCAATTTATTCATGATCAGATGTTTTGAGCCAATAAGTTCTGTCTTTAAAGTATCAAGAATTCCATTTTTTGTATAATTTCTTGTCACTCCTATTTCCAGTCTTCATCAAATCAATCATTTTGATAACTGGAAAAAAAGGAGCTTGAATTTATGGCAGGCAAATTTTGGAACTATGATGAACCAGGGAGATGCTAGACAAGTTTTCTGGTTCTTTTAACAGTTAGACTATATTTCACATCACAGTTTACATTACAGATAATGCTAAATAGCATATGGTAGGTAACATTCTTTGGATGAAATCCTAGCTTCTCTGAAGTCAGTGACAGAATTCACATTGATTTCAAATTCATATTCATTGTCTGATTCATAACCAAAATGCTTCGAAAAATGGTATGCTTGGAAGAAACTGTATTCCTGCAAAAGCCAGGAATGCAGTTTGTTACTGTTCTAGTGTCTTGTGGAGTCTAGGGGAAAGGAGAGAGTGACCAAGTGTTGTAAACTATCTCATACTGGGCAATTTTAGCATGGCTAGTAAAAGCTCACAGAACAGTTCTAAAATGCTTGTTGTGGTTTTACAGCTCTCATGATACAACTTTTTTAAACAGTAACAAATAGGAATTTATTGGTTTGTGTATTCTTAATGTATGGCAAGTGTAAAAGATCAGAGAGACACTTGGTTGACTTTAACAAAGAAATCTGATGCAGCTTCATTTGTGGTCCTCTTAATCCACAAAGTAACTGTATTGTATGTTATTTCATGTATTTTCTCTAAGCTCATTCCATACAGCTTTGTAATGAGGTCTGTAAGGGCCAAATGCAGTCCAGATGAAATCACTTGCATTCCACCTGCCTGCACTGAAGCAGACTTTGGACTATATATAATATGTGGGAGTAAGTGATAAAATCACAATGAATAGACCCTCTATTCAGTAATGATCATGAGGAATTCTAAGAATGCCTAAAGAAAAGCATCTTTCTTTTGGAAAGAATTTATTTGTAGCTTTTAGGAGATTTAGGTTGCAAGGAAATTATACCGTAACTATGCAGACTATTGCCTGTTTTTTATAAGTTAAAAAAAAAGTTGCTGTCAAGCCATTTTAAGTTCACGTGGAGAATTTCTCTCATTAAATGATAGCAAATTTACTTTGAAAATTATATGTGAACATAGAAATATTTAAAAGTCATAAGGGAAAGATTTGCATTTGTCCTTTAGGTCATTTACACTTTTTGTCTTTTATCACTCTTGATTTTGCTTATTATTTTGCTTTTCTGGAGCTCTGCAAAAAATCTTGACTCTTGTTCTGTACAAGAGCTCCCCTGAATGCTCCTTTATTTCTAGATCTTGCTTTTATTCCGTTTTCCCATAGAATGGATTGACAGCTGATTTCGGTCTCCTTTTTGCAAATAATTATTTTTTAACCTTACTATTTTTCTGTGACAAGCTTCATTGAAGTGAGTGTGATCATAGCCTTAAGTATATGCAAGAAAAGATCAAGGCCTTTCTGTCTTGGGCTGTAACTTTATACAACTTTCAAGTAGTCTTTCTAGAAGTCTGAAGTAGAATTATTGTATAAGGCTTTGTTCTGTTGTCTGTTCAGTATATTCTCATAATTTCCATGCGGAATACTTCAAATCAAGGTGGGTGGTTTTTTTTTATAAGGTTACAGTTAAAAGTACTTGGCAATCTGCTTTCTTTTGTCTTTTAAATGGTGTTGGATAATCTTACATGCTACTGCAGTAGCGTGTTTTTTTAATGTTTTCTTCTATGTAAAACTTATGGAAAACAATAGTAAACAGCAACAATCCACAAAGTGTTTTGCAGCGTTTTACTGGCAAGCATTACAAAATGAAACAGGACTATCATGAAGTTTGAGTTAGATTTCATTCACACATTGGAATTGATTAGAGCATTTAGTTGATGAATGACAATTCATCATTTTAATAGTCAAAGAAGAATTAAAATCTTTGCCAAAACTGTCTTATTAAATGAAATGCAAATTTCAACTGTTTACATCATGTATTCCAACCACTTGGATAAACATATATGTTTGGCTCTCTGCAAGTTTGCATATTTCCTTTATAAATTATACTACTTTGTTCTTTTAGTATTACAATCTCTTCGTATCTCTAAATACATCAAATTGAAAATATCATAGTTTAGTTTTTATTGTTGATACAGGAAATGTTTAACTTAATGTTCTTAAGAATGGAGCTTTCTTACTCCAGTTGTATATTAAGTGTCTGTATATGTTTTTATTCAGTTCTAAACAGGATCATTTGACCATAGAATCATTTAGGTTGAAAGAGACCTTTCAGATCATCAAGTCCAGCCATTAACCTAGCACTGCCAAATCTACCACTAAACCCTGTCCCTAAGCACATCTCCACTCTTTTAAATCACTTCAGGGATGGTGACTCAACCATTTCCCTGGGCAGCCTGATCCAGCACTTGATAACCCTTTCAATGAAGAACATGGTGAAATCATGTATGTTTGTGTGTGTTCATGAACTCATACGTGAAAAAGCTTCCAGTGCTGGAACCATTACCACTCCAACGACATGAAAATACTCAAAGCTCATTTATTATTTATGAGTTCCAAAGGAATGCTTTTTAAAATGGGAAACACAGCAGAAAGTTTAGTGAGATCCATGAGTTCTGTGTTGTTACAGATGCATCTTGTAGTAGCTGACTTAAAATGAAAATATAAATAGGACAGCATTATGTGCCCATATGTGCACAAGTGTGAATACTTCTGGGACTGATGACCTATGAGCTGTAGAGCCGGTAGCAAACTTGAGTTGACTTGAATAGAAGAAATACTGTTGTGAATAAAGGACTGCCGCAGTGTTTTTCAGTCTCGCAGAACCTCGTTCGTATGAATACATCTAGAAATGTAAATGCCCAGACTCTCTAGAGGAGTCCAGGATAGACAACTTCGTTGGAATCTTCTGGAATTTCCTGAAGAGATCAACATTTTGTTGCATTGGGAAGGTCTTGTCTTCTAGTGGTGGTTGTCAGTTGGATTGCTCTTTTCAGAAACTCTGCTGATTGAGTGTTAGCAACATTGTCAGGTCTGTAGAGGGATTTTCCCTGTCCCCAACTTTTGTCACAGTTGTTTGTATTTATTGTGAGATATTTCTGGGAGCCGTCACGTCATTCCTCATGCTGTTTTGCCAGAGGTGACCTGTGACACGTTTGTTCATCCATATGGGGATGGCAGTGGTAAAAACTACTGTTAACAGACATGGCATGGTCTTCTGGGGAGAGAGGTTCTGCTGCAGAGCACAGAGGATGACGTTTGAGATCCGTTCCTGAGTGACCCCCATCGACCAACTGTCCAGGCAGTGTCAGTGTCCCAGCCTTGTCTCAAAAGGAATAATTGAATCATAGAATCATAGAATCGTTAGGGCTGGAAGGGACCTTCAAAGGTCATCTAGTCCAACCCCCCTGCAAGGAACAGGGATATCTCCAACTAGATCAGGTTGCTCAGGGCCTCATCCAACCGGGCCTTGAACGTCTCCAGGGATGGAGCATCCACCACCTCTCTGGGCAACCTGTTCCAGTGTTCTACAACTCTCATGGTAAAAAATTTTTTCCTAATATCCAACCTGAATCTACCTCCCTCTATTTTAAAACCATTAGCCCTTGTCCTATCACAACTGGCCCTCCTGAACAGCCTCTCCCCATCTTTCCTGTAGGCCCCCCTTGAGGTACTGGAAGACCGCTATAAGGTCACCCCGGAGCCTCCTCTTCTCCAGGCTGAACAGCCCCAACTCTTTCAGCCTGTCCTCATAGGAAAGGTGCTCCAGCCCTCTTATCATCTTCGTGGCCCTCCTCTGGACCCTCTCCAACTGGTCCATGTCCTTCTTATGTTGGGGACTCCAGAACTGGACGCAATACTCCAAGTGAGGTCTCACGAGGGCAGAGTAGAGGGGGAGAATCACCTCCCTTGACCTGCTGGCCACGCTCCTCCTGATGCAGCCCAGGATGCGGTTGGCCTTCTGGGCCGCAAGAGCACATTGCCGGCTCATATTGAGCTTCTCGTCCACCAGTACTCCCAAGGATTCTCATGTTTCATCTTGCTGCTCCTGATCAAAATAATACCTGCTCTGTTATTTCTGATTGAAATGGTAATGAATATGTAATTATGACAAGTTCTGTTTCAAGACTGAGTGTACATTGTGTTTATTTAAGTTAAGTACATGACCCAGTGATACACTGAGTTAAGCACATAACATACAGAATTGAACTTGTTCAGGTTAAGAGAGAAGAATTAGAGAAAGGCAAAATAAGGTGGTGATAGGCTTCATTATTAGATGGTTGAATAAAATCTTAGAGAAGACTATCATTGCATTAAAGGATGTAGGAGACAGTTTAAAATCTAAAATTTTGATTTAGAGAATATTTCTGTACCTTTGTGAGCATTTACTGAATAAACTTCAATTACTTGAGACTTGTTATGCTATATGACTTGAGACTTTCTGTAGTACAGCTTACTTGCAGGTAACTCCACAACATGATATACTAGATAGCAGGTCACAGACGGTGGTGTTGTGGCACACGTGTCATTTGCCCTGGAAAACTATGTCTTACATGGTACAGAAGGTACTTGTCAGTACACTAGCCACGAGGAAGTCAGCATATGACCTTACTGTGAAACATTAGTTAGGTGCTACCGGGGTATAAAAATCAGGATGTGGCCATACTGAGGCAAGGCTTTGACAATTAGTTCATGTTTCAGATCGTTGGAGTTCAGAACAATTGAGGCTCTGTTGAACAAGTGGTTGCAGAGTGGCTGTTCTGTACTGAAGAAATCTGTTTAATTTGCAAAATGCATATGGTAACAAAAGCAAAGGCAGTGTTCTGGTAAGAGTTTTTATTTAGACGTTATACATATTAACCTAATTTGTGAGGTTTGTTGTCTTTTGTTTTGTTTGTTTTAAAACAACTTTTGTCACTGAACTCTACAGTCAGTATCTGGAAATGAATAAATAGCACTATGTAAATATGAAAGTGGACCTAAAACTGAAGGTTTAAAGACATATCATTGTTGAAATTTTTCTCGTCAAAAATAACTCAAATCTGGCCTGTGTAAATGGTATGTGGGAAATTAACATAGTCATTTAATTTAATCACTTGCAGACAAACCATAAGCGAAGAGTGAACAGAAAAACTGAAGATAGTATTCCATTGGAAAAATTAAAATAGTTACTCTGTCACTTCTTTATTTTTCACATGAGAAGGAACAGCATTTCTTTTAATGCTTCTTCTATAATAGAGTCTTCCTTTATTTCCTTAGTAAAATAAGAAATAACACTAAGTAGTGTGTATATATAGAAATCATTATAGATTCTCTGTTTCCATCACCATGAACTGAGAATGGACACTTACAACTCTCCAAAATACTTTATTATGCTCCAAGCAAGTTATTAATGAGAGTCATTGTATTCTTTTTTTCATTCAAATCAGCAGTGAAAGAAGGATATGTGGGAGAAAATCTGTTTTATTCTGAGTTATGAAGAAAAAGGAAACAGAAATATTAAATGTAAAATATGATGCTTATTTTGTTGAGACTATATTATTTTGCTGTGACTTCATTATGTTATTACAACCTTTTTATGCTGTCAAACTGCCAACATCTAAAAAATCTCATAAACTATTTTGCAGCCAGACTGGGGCCACCTTTTTCTGTTTTCAGGTTTAATCCTTAAGGACACAAAGGGAAAGTTTTGGCAATAATCACTTGGTATTTCTCCTTAATTTTTTTCTTTGCAATCTTTCACAGAGGTGTGCTACACAGAGCACTTAGATCATCAGCAAGTATAAATAATTTTTTACAGTTGTTTTATTGTCACTGGTTGTAGACTAGCTAGCGTTTATTAATTAATTTCTCTTCCATGTGTATGTTTTCTACTTTAAGCATAAAATTTGGGTCCATTTGCAAGAGGTCCTTACGTATTTTGCTGCTCCACTGCTTCTCTTTGCCTGGCACTCTGGGAAGGATGTCACTTGAACCCTGCTGTACTTGGGAAGCATGTAAAGGGTCTTAACAGTGACACTACTGGCACCTTGTGAGTATGAAGAAGGGAGTGCACAGTCTTGTTTTAGTCCCCCAATGTTGGGTGATTGTTTTGGCACAAGTTTGGTGTGGCTGCTCTGCAGTTACAGTTTTGTATCACCACTGAGTTGTCGGTGAAGGAATAGGTGATGCCTCTAGTAACAAATGATGGGCTTCATCAAGCTGAATGAGGCAGTTACTGCTGTGATCAAAGTATTTTCTTAGCTTTTTCTCTCTGTTCCTGCCACAGCCTGTCTTACAGAAGGTTCTCGTTTGCTTTCTGTGGTAACTGTGGGCTTCTGTTTGACCATTCTGCAGATCTTCGTAATTGGGGTATGGGTATGTGTTGATATTTTTTTTTAAGATAGCCTTGTTATTTTGAAAATCTTTCTTATTTTAAATTTTAAATGTTCTAAAGTGAACGGAGAAAATAATATATAAGATTGAGTACAGTGCTGCAGGAAAGAGGAGTGATGCGTAACTCTTATCTTTTCAAGACAGAATGAGTTCCCATGAGCTCCCAAGACTTAAGGCTACATACAGAACAAGCTCTTTGCTGGATACTGTGAGTAGGCATACAGATTTAAAAGTTGAGTCTTTGTGAAGAGGGATGTGAGGGAGTTTGATGCCGAAAACATGTTACAAGAACATCCCCAGAATCCATGGATAGAGGGGTGCAGGCGTGGGCCCACAGGATTAGCGTTGTGCCAGTCTCTGCAGAAGGTAGCTGCAGGAGAAAGATGTGTGTCAGACTGCTGCGGGCTTATGCAATTTAAACTCCTTCAGTGAAGCAGTGCTCTTCAGGCTGGGTTTGCTCAGATAATACTGATAGCAGAGGGTTGGGCAAGTGACTTTGCTGTGACTCACAGAAACAACTGTGTACGTACAGGGGCTTACTGTGTTGAGGTAAGAAGGCTGCATAACCCTGAGGCTACAGCTAAAATCAGTGTGACAGGAGACCGAGCAAAAAGCAGAGCTTTTCCTCTATTTGGGAAGAGCCATCCCTCTACCCTTTAAGAGTAATTTCCTTTGCCTCAGTTGTAGAATCTCTGCTATAGTTTATTTACATCTCTGCAAGTATCCCTGTTGACAAATGTGAATCTAGGATTTCACATTAGGGATGTAATGGTGGACAGGGCATTGGCTGCAATACATTTGTACACCAAAACTAACAGAAAGATGCCTGAGCCCAAAGAGAAGCAGCGAGTGCAAAGTCCAGCAAATACTAAAGAGTTTTTAGTTTTCTACTGTCCATATATTGCTCTAGATGTAACACGCTACCGTATGCTGATTCTTAAAATCTCATCATTTTGTATACTTTCTTCCCCACATCCATTTGCACATGATTTTTACTGCTTCTGTTATGACCCTCTGTAGAAGTCAATGTCCCTTACAATTGTAAAGCAGCTTGAAATCACAGCCTTTAAATCCTTTAAAACATTAATCCCTAGATCCAGCATTTTGTAAAATGTCAACTGCTGTTAGCATGCTGCAATTACAGCACGTGTAAGGCAGTGCTGAAGAAAAAGATGAAATAGAAATGTAAGGATGTAGGTCCATGTTGTATTGTCCTGGGTATAAGACTTTCACCAGTTCCCTGTCCCAACTTAATTTGCTTTTTCTCATTATTCACCTGTAATTTACTATTCCCTCAGCTGTGCTCGCGTATCAGTTTGTCAGTCCAAACCTTAACCCTCATCTGTGAACTGAGTACAGAAAATAAGAAAAAAGAGAAAGAAGGAAAGAGGTAGGGTTTGGTTGACTTCTTTTTTTCCTCCTAAAGTAGTTTTCGTGTCTCACAAACAGCCGCACAGACAGACCCACGTGAATAGGATAGCAGCAAATTGCCAGTTTGGTTATGCACAAAAGGTGGTGGGAACCTTGTAAAATATCTTTGCACTGGGAAAAGTATAAATAAATAATAAAAAAAAAATCTTTTTACACTGGGAAAGTGTAGTAGCCTGCTTAAATGGCATCTGGGGAAGCAGTCTCCTTAAAACAACAAGTACCAGTATTCCTTTTGTAATTACTGTGTTCCTTGTATAATTTCTGTGTATGTTTTGGAAGGCCTTTGGAGGAAGCTCACATCTGCCTAATGTAGGCATTTGAACTTGGATGGACAGACTCCCCCACTTTTCCTTCTTGCTTGCTACAGGGTTTTTAGGAGTTTCTCTGAGAACATGGCTTCTAGTAGGTACCAAAACAAGGCAGATTCGATCAGCCTGATCTGGCCAGAAGTACTTCGTGGTCATAAAAACTGTCAAGACCACTCTTCTTCAAGAAAAGAAAACAGTACTGCCATTCTCTTCTCCCTCCTTCCTGCATTCTCATCCAGCAGCGTTGCTGTGAAAGCTGGTCGTCTTATTAATCTTCCAAATGGTCTAGCAGTCCTTGTGTTATGGCAGAAATTACTGCTTTGCCTGGAATTTTACTGCAGTGCTTCCAGTCACAAATTTTTTGCTTCAGCAACAATAAAATATTTCAACTTTTAGCATGCTGTACATCTGACTAGAGTCACTGGGGACTAGAAAGATTTTGTATTGTTGGCTTTGGCAGTCGTTAGATCTAAACACTGCTCTGTTATTTTTTGTTGTTGTTGTGTTCTCTTATAGCAATTGAATTTTTGAGTTTGTAGAAACAAATAGAAAATGTTTGCTATTCCCTCCCTTTTGGCTTACTTTTCCTGGTCATACACTAGCAGTGCCATTCATGTTTGAATAGGTTGTTAGCTGTGTGTCCAACCCCTTTACTGGTGTCTCTTTATTGATCAAGTCTTCAGGAGAGAGGTTCACTGAATATAGAGAGAGATGCAGAGGCTCTGCAGTGGGAAGCAGGATATCTAAGCAGGCAGCTGTGCATCTGCTCATCATGGATTTTTATTTTTTTGTGTGCCTTCTGCTTTAGGTTAGAGGTAGATAAGTAGAAGTGAAGCAAGGGTCTGTGTGTATCTGGTGTCCTTGTTACAGCAACAGTGAAAAGGGATTTATTTACTACCTGTCAGTGTGGCTCATACCTGGGGCAGGAAGCCGTGCTCAGGCTGAGGTGAGGATGGGATCTGTCCTGTCTGATTCCCTCTTGTTCAGCCTCTATACTGGTAGCAGTGAGGAACGGTGTCTGGCAGTGGCAGTTTTCTTCTATGTATTGAAGTAGATTGTTAGTGCCATTTGTGCCTTTACTATGATGCTGATTTGAAAAAAATAACATGTAAAAGTGTTTTTAAAAAACAAAGGGCTTAACCAACCCTACCATGTTGTAATTTACATCTAGCCATACATTACTATTAAGTAGCAAGTAACTAGCATGAATGTCAGTAGTCTGAAGGGCCTGAGAACAGTTCTGTGGTTTCCACTGGGTCTGGAAATTACTTGGTTTAGTACTGGCATGCATAGTATAACCAGCAGGTTTCAGGATGGCATTTTATAAATTATGCAACATGATTTAAAGCTCAGCTTCACAAAAATAAGAGAAATGAGTTGCTTGACGTACAGCAGGCCAGCTGTGTGGTTGTGGACCCATGTGTGTAATTAAGAACTGAAATTTACCCCATGCTTCAAGTGTGTTCTTGTTGATAAAATTAATCATATACTTTATTCTCCTGTAACTATGCACACAATTCCCATTGGACAGTCCGTTTGATAGCGTGTTTAAGAAGGTCCAAGACTGCAATTAGCACTGTGTGTTATAGTTAAGCCTCAGTGCCACCTCTTGTGAATAGTTAGTAAATATTGCCAATCAAGTGCTTTATATATAAATATTTGTTGCTTTTTTACCTCAAGAGAAGCAAGATTTCTAGGAGCTGATGCTGTCTTTTATCAGGCTAACTGATGAGACCAGCAAACAAGCTTTTTGGACACAGGCTTTTTTTCCAGGTCTCCAAAAAATAACTCTGGTAATGCTGATTGACCATTTGTGTGTTCTGTCCTCCCAAAAAGATTTGTGGTGATGGTGGTTGCAGTTTTTCTTTCCATGAAAAAGACTGACTAGAGATTATTTGTAAAGTTGGAGGAAGGGTGGGGTTTCCTCTTGGAAACAGGGATTAAAGATGTTATAAAATTTCCCTTTTGTTGCTGCTTCTCACAGGATCATAACTGGGATCTTTCTTCAGTGAACAAGTCTAGAAGCAATTCCATTTTCGTGCCTTAGTTTCATATAGGTGTGAACTTCCTTCTTTCAGAAAACGTGCACAGAAGAATCAGATGTCAAAAACTGTTCTAGGAGTGGTTGTTAAAACCCTGAAAATAAAGTTGTTCTTACCCTTCACAGGCTCACTGTACAGGAATCTGTTTTATGCAGGACCAGGTTTTTTGGTTTTTATTGGTTTGGTGTGGTTTTTTTTCCTGTTTACGGAAAAGTTTCAAGAAAATTCATAGTTCCATCTAGAGTTATTAGAGTTGTCCAGCTTTGTTTTGATTCTGGATATGAAGTAGAGCCTGTGTTAGTTAAGTCCACTTAAAGACTTCCTTATGGTGATGGCGTGACACCAGTTGTCTCTGCAGACCTTTTTATATATCATTAGTGTTCATTAGTCCTTACCTCAAAGTATTACTTATTCCTTTCCAGAGATCAACAGACTTCTTCATAAATAATTCCTTTATTTTTAAGAGAGCTCAGAAAATAGTACAAAATTCTCGTCTGTGCTTCTGTGAAAGGTTTCAAATGGCATTAGCATGTAGTGTAGATGGCAGAGCATAAAGAATGTGAACGACCCCTCAACATGGCTGTTAAATCAGGTTGAGTTTGTGTTTGCCTGGTGCTGGGCTGATCTCGGCACTTGGTTGACAGCAAACTGGCTGGGATTTAACCCGCAGTAGACATGGACAATGTTTGCTTATGCAAGGGCAGGAAAAAGAAGTAACAGGTCGTTTCAGCTCCTTCTGCTAACATGGTGTCGCTGTCATGCTCATACCAAACTCAGCTCTTGTGGATTGTGTTTCTTGACTTAACATGAAGGTAGGGTTTTATGCCTTCATGTTCAGAATTGCTATTTTAACTAATCTCCTTAGAGGTTGGATTTTTCTCTTATCTCACAGCTCCATCTACTGTTGGCGCACTTGGTTCTGTTCGGTCTCCTTCATCCTCAGTTTTCTCTTAAACTCTCACACAGAACTAAAGACTGTTTTCACCTTTCTTGCACTCTTGCTATTTGGTGCCTCCTGTGTCCTCACTGTTCTCCCCCAAATTCCTCTGCTACTTCCCTCTTTCCCCTGATTTATTTTAAGTTTTGTGAGCACCACCATGGCACTTCGCTGACTGATAACTTTGCGTCTAAACTCAGATCTGTTTGGGTCACAAACTGAAGACTTACATGAGGGGGTTGTATATCAGATGCTTAACGTCTATTGGAAAAAGCTTCTTACTTGTGCACACATCTAATTGTTTCCCCAGATTCTTACTATGCCACATTCCTGTTACTGTAACAAACTTGCCTTGATAAATGCAGTCTTACTTCACTCATACCAATTTGAAATGATTCCACACTCTTCAGCCTGCTCTGTTGATGGTGTCATTGCCCTGTTTGCTTCTCCCTCTCCTGGCTTCTTGTGCATCAAACATCAACTGCCCTTTTGAACTTCCAAGGCTCTTCACCATGATACTCAGTGGCTGTCACCTCTGCTCTGTTTCTCTCAGTAGGAAGAAATGTACTCTCACCCCTGATTAGTCCAGGACCCAAGGCTTTGTTGTTCATTTTTTCCCGTTCTCAACTTGACTCAAGACCTTTATACTCTGCCTCTTGCAACAAAAGATACTGCCATAATATCTGACAAGCTACCTCGTTATCCTTCTTCAGTCCATCATATAAAGTCTCTTGTCGTATAAACCAGTCACTGTTTTGAGGCTCTTGTGTGGAAAGTATTACCTTGTTATTTCCAAGACCCCTCATATCCCTCCAGTTTAGCTACATATATCTCTGGCAACTTTTCCCATCAGCCATTTGGGACACAGAATAACTGGTTCTGTTTTGGTACAATGCCAGACAAAATAATGTGTGGCCTATGACTGCAGCTCTGAGGTGATGCGGAAATACAGATGATGCTAACATGCTCTAGGTAAATGCTTTAGTTGCCAAAAGGAACAGGCAGGATGCTTAGAAACCTTAGGAATGATTTGCAGGAGGACCATTGTCCTCATACGCTCATGCTCTACTCAAGTCCTATGTTACTGGAGCTTGTCTGTTACTCATTCTGAAGTGAAATCTTCCCAACTTTATGTTGATCGTCTAAAGAAGACATGAAACAAACAATTAAAATCAGCTAGCATTTGTTCTGGGAAGATATAAATGTGGCAGCACGGTTCAGCTGCTCCTTTGTGATGATTATTAATCATTCAGGATGGTTTATGAATCTTAAAAACTGTCCTGGCATGGTGCTGTGGGGAATGGCATGCTTCATCCAGAGCTTCCAACACTGCTAACTGTGACTTGTCTTTCTCTATGCAAGGATATATAGCAAAAACTTTCCCAGGAAAGATATAACCAAATCCCATTCTGAAGTGCTTCTCTTGCAATGGTACTTTTGTGGGCTATGGAAGAGGTGTTTTTGCTAATAGTGAGATCTAGCAGGTAACACCAGGTTTTATACTGATCTTTTTTGTTTTATTGCTTCACAGAAGGAAGAGTTTCCCAGCACATCAGTCTAATTAGACCACTGTTTATTCATCCAGTCCAGAACTGCTTTGTAAGTTGCTTGCAAACCAGAAATTACAGTTGAGTAGAATTTGCAAATGTGGTGCTAATGGATTCTCTCTCTCAGTTTAGCAGTTTAAACTTTCAGTCCACTATTGCATCACTGTGAATCAATTCTGTTCGTGTGTGAGTGTGTGTATATGTATGGATATATGACTCGGCTCCGCATATATTATCTTGTAATTAATAAAATGAAACTGATTAAGATTATCAGGGAACAAAGACTGTTCCTTTGGTAGGTGATTTCTGGGTCTTACATGTTTCACAGCAGTATGGGCTTATAATAGTTTAAAATCTCAGCCTGCTACCATCTTTCTCTGATTTCTCTGGTGATGTCAGACTGTGAACCTCATCAGGAGCCAGTTTTATTCTTAAACAGCAATAGAAAACACACACATGGACTTTTTTTTGTATTGTGGTGTCATCGCTGCTGGAGTAGCATGTGTGTTAGGGAGACGCAAACTTGATATTGGAAGGAAGGTTAGGGAGCTGGTAGTGTCACTGAACTCTGTAACCCGATCCAATAGCTTAAGATAGCCAAGACCCAAAAGAGACAGCTTTTATTAATTGAAGAGGTGGTTGGGGAACAGTGGGGAGTGACTGTAGCATGTGGGGCATGGGTTGTTGCCACTGGAAAATTGGTGACTGGTAAATTCAGAGGTAGCTATGAGTAGTGGTATTTCCACAATGAGAGACCCTGCTCTGTGAAGGAATAGTCAGCGGTCATGACAATGGAGATGACCAGCTTGTGAAGAGGAACTTTATGAAGTAGCAGGTAGAAATGCACTTCTGTACAGCAGGGCTGCCTGGGCAGCTGTTGGGATTCCAGAAGCACTCCCAAATTGTAGCTTAACAAAGGTGTAACATAGCTTTTGCTCTTGCCTATGTCTCCTTTGGTTCATACTAACCTCAGAGATTGTCATGACAAAACCAAACCAACAAAAAGATCAAATATTCTATCTAGTTCTTGCTCTCGCTAAATAGGAGACATCTTCATGATTGAGTTTTGAACTCTGTTGCCATGGATGAGTGTCATGCAACACTGGCAACAGATGAAACTGCTGAGATTCAAAGCCTGCAGATGAATTAGAAATAGTGGATCCATGGCCTACACTTAGAATCACTTTTTTTTTTATCTAGAAAATTCAAGATTTCAAGACCAAAGGAAAGTAACTATTCCTCCAGACAATTCCTTGTGGTGCACCTGAATGTCTTGCTCCTTAATGCAGATCTGTGTGTTATTGGAGCCTGTTGCTCTGGTCTCTCATTAATCTGTTAAATTGTTCTGGATAAATTAGGATGAGATTCAGTGATAAACTGTATAACAGTCACTCCAAAGTGGCCAGTCTGATGAAACGCTGTCATCTGCTCAACCAGTGTCACCAGGGGCTCTGGATCATCTAAGCGAATGTCATAGTGGGCACTGGAGAAAGTTTCAATTTTTTTCTCTGCAGTCAATGTGCAGAAAAGTCTGCTCATACCCAGCTGTGAGGGGGGGAAAAAGGAGTGCTACCTGGTACAGGCATTACCTGGGCCTTTTCACCCATAAAATAGGTTCACCTTCATGCCAAACAACTTGGCATTCTCTCATCTCATATTCCCAGCTCTGTGTTCTCCGTGGATAGAGTATTTGCTCTGTTTTGGTTTTCCTCTTTGCCATTGCACGTGATTCAAGGGTCACTGATAATACCTAAACTGAATCTGTTTGTTACTATTGAAGTTAAATCAGTCATTAGAACAGTTGAAAAATGTTACTGTTTTCCTGGAAATACAGGAAACAGTGCTAGACAGAGCTTACAAATACAAACTTGAGAAATATTGGGCGGGTGTTTTATTCCCAAGGGGTGAAACAGTTGACTATAACATGGCAACTGACAAACAGCAACAGAAGTCTTTTTTGGCATTCATATGAGACTGAAGAGAATACATGCATTTTGGAAATCAAGTGGATAATGAAGTATTTGGCTATGGTAGAACAACAATATGCAGGCTATGCTGGAGTTCAGAGAGCATTTGTGTTGTTACTGAGCTGCAGTGGTTGTTGGTGCACATGGATGCATATGTGTATGTGTATATATCCTAAATGAAAATGTGTCTCTATTTAAACTTAAAAATACCAAAAGTGGTTAGGTTGTGTTTGGACTTAAAGTACTCTTTCAGGAGTATAGATAAGTATTTATTTAAAACCAAAGCAAACTTTAGCATCAGAATCTAGTACTAAACCTCTAGTGACCCATGAAGGCTCATCTTAATCAACTGCATTTGCATTCTATGATTAAGCCTTAGGATGGCCTTGCTGGCTTTGAATATTTTATGTGTAGCTTGGAAGCCTGGTTGAAACCTTTCTTGGAGTCAAATAGGTTTTTTGCAGCAATCCTGAAAGTAAAGTCCTGCACATGAGGTCTTTGAAACAACGGGTATTAGAGAACTCCCTTTTATTTTAGTTAAGCATGCAAGATTGAACAGTGGATGAGATCTGTTTAGCACAGCAGCTTACTGGAAATACTGGGAATGAGAGCTCATATTCAATAAGCAATTTTTAAGAAATACAGGGTGTGTTTAAAACATTTTAGCTGTTGTTCTCCAGTGCTTCTTGTCTGATAAAATGACACAGTGACTTTACAGCAATTAACAAACTCCTTGTTTTGATACATCTTTGGTGCTTCTGTGTGAGTTGCCTAGCAATGTCAGGCTCCTGATACAGCCAGAGCTTTTGCTTTGCAAGGATACGTGTCACCTTTCTGTCAGATGTTACCTCTTTTGGTCCTCAATCTCTTTCATAAATGCTTGGAAGTTCAATTGTCTTTTGTGTGTGTTTTGTTGTGGGTTTTTTCCTTTCTTTTTCTCCCTGCTGCTTCTGTTTGTTACAGTTAATTGTTATAAGGCCAGAGTGAGACATTTTATTGTGGTGAAGACAATAACAAAAGCAACCAGGACATGTTGTTTGTGACAAAAACTTGAGTACCCCCTTTGTGAAATTTAACATCAGTTGCTACCTCAAAAAAAAAAAAAAATTACTTGCCCTTTCTTTTTGTTTTTCAAGTACATCATACCTTGATGTTCTCTGCTACAGGCAGTGTTTTGTATTCTCTTTGCTGAGCTGGTGAAGTCTAAATGTTTCATAAAAGCCTCTTTGGGAGAAGGAACCAAGCAATTTCTCCTTCATGCTAGCAGCAGGGTTATTAAGGCTTCACAACTTTTTACTCTCAGAAGTAGGAGCCAGAGAAAAGGAAGGTGGGCCAGTCTTGCAGAGTTAGGGGAAAAAAACACAAGCAGCAATTTATTGCTCTAGTTCTAATCTAATTTACTGAGTCATTCTTCTGGTTGAAAGGTTTTGTATTCTCATGTTGCTCTGTGGTTCCATAGTTTGAGGCCATCATAAAATGAAGGGAGGCCTGGAGGAAAAGATACAGAGATAGACGTAGGCAGCAATCCCACTGCTGTCTGTCCTCCGATGTCCGTGCCCGGGTTCTAAGGGTAGAATTTTAGTCAGAGTTAGCAGATTAGATTGTGTATCTGTTAGCTTGGTTTCATGTTATTTAGAACTTGTTGTTACAAATTTAATAAGTTGATTATACAAACTCATGAAAGGAAAACCCATCAAGAAAACCATTTAACACAAAAATACTGCTTATGACTCAAAGTTTCTGAGCACCAAACTGCAGAAGAATATTCTGAGAAAAGTGTAGTTACATGCTTGGTCTGATGAGGTGTGCTTCCCTAGGTGTCACCTCATGGCTGCCATTAGTGGTGGAATCTTTGATCAGGCTGTGTACGATTATTGGGTTATTGGATGGATACTTCTCTTAAGAGTTAAAATCCAGTGTTTTGTTGCTTCTCTCCTTTTCCAGGCAGAAATCAGAACTGTATAGGTGACATTACATTGTTGGCAAGCGTCAGGCGCAGCACATACCAAGCTACAAGCAACTCCCAGAGGGAGCAAATGACTCGCTGCCTAGCGTTCACTTTCCTCTCTTCTCATATTAGGCAAGCTGTCGCCATCCTGTTGACTCTGCCCCTGTAATCAGTAGTGAGCACAAAGACAGGAGAGTGTGTCTGGTTTCTCCACCGGGAGAAAAAGATGAGAGCCTGCTGTGCCCCCTAAAGATGCATGCTTGTAAAACTGGCATCACTTGTCTTTAGGTTTTGATTATTTCACTCCTCTTTCCCTAGCACTTCAGTAATAAGGATGCCACCATGCAGCTGCCTTGTTATTTCTGCTTGTTAGTTGGAGAAGGGACAAAATCAGAGTGTGTGGCTTTGAACACCTCAGTTATGGGCTGAAGGTCCCAAGTCCAGCATTTTATTAATCAGATGTATGCTTCCCATCCTCGTTTCCTTTTCTCTCATAGAAGAGGAGGTATGCAAAGGGCCTGACACTTATGAAGCATGCAGAGGGCTTGTTGATGATTAACTGAAGCTTGTCCAGACACCAGTGCTAGCAAAGACTAGATTCTGCCATTCAAAGACATAGAGTCAAGGCCTGTCATCTCTCAGATTGGTTTCCTCTAAGATACAGGAAAGCTCCCGTTCAGAGGCGTGTTTGTATCCGCCTATGGATTGATGTGGACTTCTCCACAAAGACACTGTGGGTCTCTAGTGTCTCACTTAGCAGTTTACTCATTAACAAATGAACTCGTAAATTCAACGCAGATGTTAAAGGTATCAATAAGTCATCTACCAAGTTCAGCCAGTTCTGCGTAGTGCACATCTACATGCTGCTGAGATAAAACAAGCAATCAAACAAAAATCCCAAACTTGACAGTGTACCTTGGGTGCTATTAGCAATCAGCACTGTTACTGAAGTTAGAGAGCCTGTTAACAATCTGGTCTTAGGATATTTCTGTTTTACCATATTACCCTAATATCTAAAATACCATCCATACAGAGAGCCCCAGGACTTCATTGGGTTTGAAAGTGGACAAATACACTACAAAAGTTGTTTTCTGCCTAGAACAGAAGTAAACTGTGATCAGAGAATGATTTGTAGAAGTTAAAGTTGGGACGGTCAGACCCATGGAAGTACAGTAGGTTTTTTCCTGGAAATGTCTGAGTACTTGCAGCTGTAAGTGGAGGTAACTCCTTTTAGGATTGAGTCCTGTAATTCTCTCTGCATGCTTGTTTGCTGAAAATAAATGAAGTGAGTACAAATCCTCATACACTATTTTAAATTTTTTCTCTTATTTTCTGTTACCTGTCTATCTTTGCTTTTCTTTCTTGCATGTGGCTCAGAAAAATTAATATGGCAATTTGTGTTAAATATCCCTGGAAATTCATTACAATGACTGAATTACATTCAAGAAAGCAAGTTTTAGTGCAGCCTGACACTTGCAACTATGCAAGTCTCAAATCTCCATTTTACAGATTACTTTCTCAATTTTGGTCTATAAGAAGTCTAATTATTTTATATAGAAGTATAACATATTATGCATTTGTATACACCCAGGCAGTATATTTTCCTTGTAGAAACAATTTGGGTTTATGGCTTCTTGCCGAGAAAACAGCTATCCTGACATTTGCTATGTCTCTCTGTCTCAGCCTGTCAGTTTAACTCAGCACAAAACTGTTTGCGGAGGACCTGTTTGCTAGGTGAAACATTGCTGAGTAACGGCCTTCGCTCTGTGCCTGGGGATGTTAGGCATGGAGACTGGCTGGGTTGTTATGGAAAAGGAGAAGGAAAAACCCAACATGACCCATCTGGTTGCACGCCACTTAAAATGGGCACTTCCCTGATGACCTCCTAAAGTAAATTTTAGTAAATACCTTTAGAAAGGTCTCTTTGCCCTGCACTTCTTGTAAGAGGACAATGCTTTGCAGAGAGATAGCGGATTTTTAGGAGCCTGGTCTCCTAGCTTCAGTCATCTTCTAACATCTTTTGGGTTTTTTTCAAGCCTACCTCTTGCTCTAGAAGTAGATAATCTTTGACTCTCTGTATCTTAGCCTCAACTGGAAAAATAGTTCACCTTTTGTATGTTCTGATTGTTAGGAATGAAAGCTCTATTTCATAGCAGCCACAGGAATTGTAACTCTTCAGCTGTGCTCACTGGTAAAAATGTACAGCCAAAAAATACAAGATATAAGATCTTTTGCTGGACTACTTTTGAGTTGATCTGGGATGACAGAACCTATTTCAGGCCAACAGTCATTCTGAGGTTTCCATGGAGATTAATATTGTCAGAGGAGCAACATCTGAGTGCAGTTTGCTGGAAAACAAGGCCATAATGTTATAGTGGAGAAGTGAAGTCTTTGCATTTTTGTAAACTCGTGGAATAACGAAGCACGTTTTCTCAGTGGGTTGCAATTGGCTTTTGATTTGTGCTGAACATGAGCTGAAGTCATGCTTTTGCAGCGTGGTGGTTTTCCTGCAGTTTCCCTCAGTGCCGTAAGTGATGATTTCAGTACCATCTCAGATACCCTCTGTTTGAGCTTGGATTGCTGTTCTCTTTACTTGCGTGTTTTGTCTGTTCTCATGTTACCTTATTAAACTCTCCAGCGTTTTCTGTTTGCACTGAACTGCCTTGGCTTAAGGGTGGTGCCCAGGTTTCCTTGTGAGTATATTTGCAATGCATGAGCATCGCAATTAGAGTAAATTACAGCTCTGCTGAGTTTTCTGGTACTTGGGAGCTGCTGTGAAGGGTGGTAGGCGTAAGGTGTAAGAGAGGGGAGAAGTGGCAAAGTGAGAAAATAAGAGTTTAACAGAGGCATACTTTAAAGCTAAAATTTAACTCTTAAGGATTTGAAAACTGTTACCATTGCGTGCAGTTTTCTAAAGATTAAAATACCACTCCAGTGTGGAGAGATTACTGGCCAAGGGACTGAATGTGTTGGAATCAGTAGTGAAGGCGTAGCGTTTTTGCAAAGGGAGGGATTAGAAAATGTGAAGGTGCCTTAATCCCACTGAAATTTTGTAGCTTTTTAGCAATTCCTAAATGGGAAGCAGGCACTGCAGGCAGTGCTGATTCCCTAATATTACCTGGGTTTTTTTTTCAGTTCCACAACTGCAGTTTTGCCATGCATTTATTTGAGGGGTTCTTGTAAAGTTAAGTTTATAAAAAATAAAAATCAACAAGAAGTACTTAAATTTGACCAATTTTTCAGATTTGGGCAGAAAATGGGGAAAAAACATCTTAAGATTTTATGCTTAAGTTGAAATCAGTTTTATTACTAAGCCACTTGTTGCTTCTGGGTAACACTGCCTATGGAAAGGTGCTCGTGCATACACGTACTGAAGAACAGTCTAAATAACAGTAATGATGGTAAATGATGTCAACTCTCTGCTTTGCCTTATTTTCTCAGAAGATTGTTAAACAGAGAACAGTGTTTTCTGGAGCATCTCCTATGCTTCAGTTACCATGCTTGGCTCTTGTTTCTTAACTGTAGGTGTAACAAACGTCTTTTGTGTAGAGGGAAGCACCAGACTCTGTAAACTTGCTTTTATGACTTGTGCAAATTATCAAAATGCACTCATGTTTTACAGAAGTTATTTTTTAGAAAGAAAAGTGGCAAAGAAACTCTGAGCACACAGCCTTTTGTATCTGAGTTCAGCAGAAAAGGAATTATTTTTTCCCCTCAGGCCAGTTCCTAAATTCCTGAAATGCAAAGCTTACACAGGGAGAGAATGGCCTACTCTTGTACAAACCAACTGACAGTTCCTCCTGAAAATCAGGACAAGTTAATACATTCCACATGTTCTCTGCCCCAGTTTTTCAAATTGATTATTTTGAAAAGCTAAGTAAGCCTATCTTTATTTTGCAGGAAATGTTTGGTGCCATTAGGCAGCAATGCTGTTGAAAAGAACAAAGCTGGAACAGCTTTTGATAATGTCATCTGAGAAATGGCCAATTGCTGTACAAGTGATACGAACAGGACTGTTTGTTCTCACTGAGTGCTGAGCACTTGAAAATTCACACGCTTCACTCATGAGCCTAAAAAGGAGTGAAACTCTTTTGAAGCCTTAAATATTGAGCCGTTTTGAAAATCCCTTCCTGTGTGTGTGAGACCAACGTATGCGATGTGACATGGTCATTACAGTAAGGCAGTTATAAGTGTCTGACCATTGCTTGGAGGGTTGAAGCTTTTGTGTGTTACTTGATTTTAAAAAAAGGGGAAAATCTGTTATGGGATTATTTCCCATGAAGCAATACAGTCTTTTTGCAGGTCTGGGCTTAGTGGGTTAGAGTTTCCTACTTGGATAGCAGGAGTTATGTCAGTGTGGTAAGTGGAGCCTGGGTGAAACGGTTACAGGCTGCAGTCTTGTTATTTCCTGGGAGAGACGAAGGTTTAATGAAATGTTCTGTAATCCATAACAGTGTTGAAGCACCTTTGTGTTTGTTAAATGGACAGAGGAAGCGCAGCGTACAGGAAAGTTATGGAGAAAGAATATTGTTCCATATGTTTTTAAGCACATTACTTCAGAAGAATAATTTTTCATATTTACTGAATCACGCAGATGGTTGCATAATTGATTGATGTTTTATAGGCAAGTATCCTCCCATCCATCTAAGTTCTTCCCTTCAAACAATGCCTTTTGACTCAATTCTGTTACTAGCATACCATGTTTGGCAATGTTTTGGTATGCTGAGTTTACTTAACCAAATATAAAGTCATGGCCTGACGAATACAGAGATAGAAATCACTAAGGTTGCAGCAAAGCACAGCATATTTTTTTGTATATTGCTGTTTTTTTTTACATTTTACTATAAAAAAGAATAATCAGATGTCTGTTTCCACTTCCTCATCTTCTCCTGGACTGTCAGCTTTGCCCATCATGCCAGTGACTTTGGCATTGATAGAGACTTTTGAAGGTACTGACCTCCACACCTTTACTGGTGAACTGTTTGCTAGTGGGAGGCACCACACCTGTTGGGAACAACTGATCTTGGACAGAAAAAGAAGAGAAAAGGGGGAACCCTCTGCCTAGGCCACATTTAGTGAATCCTTCAATGCTTTTTATTGTTGTTTTTAAGAACTGATTTCTCTTTCCTCCGAGAAGCAAGAGGGAGTTTTTGTACGGTAACCTCACAAAACTGGTACTGGAAAGGCAGATGCATAAAGCACAAACTAAAAAGAACATCAGACTGTCTGCATTAAACTGTAGCCATATCAGACCTTGGTTGGCAGGAATAAGGAGAGGCTCTAATCATATAGAAACGAGAGCAAGGACTTCTGGTGTTGGATGTCTCACGTGGATAGTCCGCAATATGAGGCTCGTAATTTAACTTTTTCACTTTAGAGGCGTGAATGTTGTGTTCAAGTGCAGCATTTGTACATGGAAGTGAACATTTGTAAGGCACGCTCTGCAAATAGCTGCATGGCTGACGACTTGTTTACCCTCAGCATGAATGTCTGCATGCAGAGTTTCGCAGGTGCAGCCAACACACAAACATTTTTCCCACGCTCTTGAGCTATCCCATCCTTTTAGATCAGGGCCCTGTAAATTGATATCTGATACTCTTGAGTTTTTTTAATTAACTTTGCAATGCCACCATAATACTGTTTGTTTGTTGCAGGAGTTTCCACTTTTAGGATCAAGTAACTCACTTAGTCCAAGAGTTTCACATTGCCTACATCATGAAGAATACCAAAAACTAAGAAGACACCAGTTCTTTACATACTCTTAAGAAGCGAGCATTTTTAATTGAGTGTTGATTTGTGTTTTTGTAGAGTAGAATAAAAACCCTGATGTGCCTGTAAGTTCTTCAGTTTATAAAAATGACTGTTGTGCTTCTGCAAGGGGAAAAAACCCACTGAAGTTAGTAAAAAAGTTACCTTTTGTAATTTGTTCCATGTTACGAGCCTTGATGGTGCTCTAAAGCATGCAGAATGAACAGTCTTTGGCTCTTATAGTTTGTCCTCAGTAAGGCAGTAAAAGTGGTATTGAGCAGTGATGGCCCTTTCTGTACATAAAATCACCCAAGTTTGACAGAGTTTCAGACTTTAAAAGACTATTCCTTGTGTACTCAGAGTTTTACGCCTAAATTCTCCAAAGATTTTGAATCATTGAGCATGCTGTCACCACTCCCTCTCTTTCTTTATCCTCGGAGTGTTAATATTGAGGTAGGAAGATGTTAACTCTGTATTTCTGCTGTAGAACTGCAGCATAAGCAGGGTTGCCTGGGGTGGCACAGGACCTCCAGTTAAACTGGGAATTAAACCAAGATTTGAACTGAATATTGGTAGGCATTACCTGTGAAAGGAGCCTCCCTGCCTGATAAACAAGTTTTACATGGCTCATGAGCAGTCAAAAATGAGAGGTGGGAAGAAGTTGGAATAAATGGTGGAGTCAGAATTTGAAGGACACAACTCATATTTGGAGAAAGGAGAAAAGGAATGAAGAAAGTACAATGATACAGGAAAGCAAAAAAGGAGATGGGTATGAGAGTTTGGAAAGGAGGTAAAGTGGCTTGAATAACAGCAGAGGAACTCACCAGTTCAGCAAAACAGGGAATCTGTGAAGAGCTGGGGGATGTCTGAACATGGAGGAGAGAACGAGCAGAAGAGGGAGATGTTTTGGGGAGTGTGTGGAAGGTACAGAGAGGGCTCCAGGGCTTTACACATACAGATCTTGGGAATAGGAGAGCTGCCTCACTTAGTGATGTCATTGAAAATAATGAGTGAAAACTAATTTCCGTCTAGTTGGAATTGTGATTTATCATAGAAGAGTCCCAACAGTAAAGCCAGTACTTTCTTCTGTGCCTCTGTTATTGCTGCTCTAGAGAATTGCTGCCTCCATCCTAGGGATGTGAGGTATGGCTGCAAATGTCAGAAAGATCAGCAGAAGGTCAAGGGCAAAAAAAGCTCAAATATAACTAGCATTTAGCTTCAACTCTGCTATTTCTGTTTCAGTCCTGAAAATATGACTTCTGTGTCTAAAGCTTGTCTGTTTTCTTTTGAGCTAGTTTCAGTTAAAGTTACTGGGCAATATCTGCAAACTTCATCTCACCTAAAGCACTATACTGGCTTTATCAGTGTACCTCATGCAGATAATTTAAAACCTTAAAAACCTGGTAGGAATATATAGCTTTTTTTTTCCTTCTGCAATGTAAGTGTTTTATTTCTTTAAAATCCATGTGTAGACTTCTCTTTTTGAAGTCTATGGGAAAACAGTGAAGAAAACAGCAGGGTCACATGAGGGAATTCCATATTTATTTTTGGCATTTAATTTCCATGAAGAGGAGGATGCTGTTGACGCAGAGCATCTTTCTTTTTTTTTTTTTTGTCTTTCCAACTTGCAAATGTTACAGAAGCATTAAGAGTTAGTTCCTTGTTGTCAAGATTCCAAAACAGATGTTTGCGTAGTAGATTAGATGTAATATTTGTTTCACTTAGAAAACAGCTTTTGGGCTGGTGTTTCATAAGCAAGATATGAAGCTGTATCATCAGAAAGTGCCACTTCTCAAATGCGTGTTGCGTATACAGAACTGATCAGCTTATAGACAGATCAGATACAGTGATTGAAGAGCTATGTGCAGGTCATTAGTAGTATAAAAACAGAGATACATGCAGTTGTAACTGTTCTTCTCTTTGTAAAGTATGGTTCGTTGTAGCTAAGGTCTCATGCTTGACTTACCATGCTTGTACCATTGCAAACCTCGGGAGGAAATGGCCTAAAACTGGAGAGTTAGAGCTTGGAAAGATAAAACATCGTATACAGGGAAGGTAACTGTTGTATTTCAAAATAAAACCCTCACCTGCACCATCTGAAAAATCTGCAGAGATGTAATTTACCACCTGTAGGAAATGACTCCAAAATACTCGTTCTCAAAGAAAATTGACTGAAGAAATGCTTTGGCTTCAACCTCCTATTTCTTTTAAAGGAAAATATCAAAGCAACAAATAAGCTGTAAGAGATCCCTTAGATTGCAGGGTCACTTTCTTCTTTTCCAATTGGTGATTAAGTTAGCAAAGTGGTGGAAGTAGTGGGGAGAGGGGAGGAGGAGTGTTAAAAATGTGCTGTCCTTTCAAATGCAGAACTTTTGGGGGACAGATCAATACTTGTTACCTGGTATTTCTGAGTTACAGGGCTAGGTGTTCGTGTTCCTTGATAGAGAAGTCTGTGATATTTCCAAGGGCTATCACAGCATCCGTAGAGCCTGTGTGCTACTCCGTAGCACCTAAAGCCGTTCTCATGAGTTCAGCTTTGACTGACCTCCTACTTTTCCTGGTCACTATCACAGAGATAGTTGGATAAACCCAAGAACAACGCCTGTTTTCCTACAGAGAATTGGAATGAGGGTTGGATTCATTGCTTCTCTTGATCCAGCTTTTGCAGGCCACTTAAATGGGAGTCTGATTAGACTCTTTGTGAGGAAATTACATATTTAACTGTAAAAGTGCAGATGTAGCTATTTTCAGAAGTCTACCCGCCCATCCTTGTACAGCTAAAAATGGCTTGTCTTGCCTCAGACAGAGGGATGACAAGATATGCAAGCTAGCTAGCCAGTCGGGCCAGGCTGTCTTGCCCCTTAAAGATTATACTGCTGGAATTCTTTTAAATACTCTTCTGCACAGAGTTCATGCAAATTAGCTAATTACCAGCCTCTACACAGGCTTCCCTGAGTGCTGAATAGTGGAACAGAATGATTTAATTTCTCTAACATATTCTCTCGGCGCTTTTGCATGCAGAATATGTTGCTCTAAAATATCCCTTGATACTAGATCCTTGGCAGTGTTCCAAAAGGAGTTCAAGTTAAAAACCACTGAGCATAATTCAAGGGTTGGTAAACCCAGATTTGTCACCTTCCCTGCATTGTCTAATTTTACTGTCTGTAATGCAGGCTTTCCTCGTCTCTCGCAGAGGTAGAGAGATGATCTTACGTAAGTGTTTAAACTGTGAATCAGGGATCATAGCTGGCACTGGTTATGCATGTGGTATTCTCTTGGGAGAGTAATTAAACTGAGGTGAAATGATCATATGAACCTTAATTTTTGCAAATTCAGTATGTTTAAAAAAAAAGGCTACGTAGAGTTCTTAGTAAATGAGTGTGATTGTCCTTTTTGCGCAGTGCTTACTCTGAAATGCATGCTGCTGTCGGAGACAGTAGTAGCGTACTTTAATTTCCCATTGAAATTCTTGCAAAAGAGTTTGTGTATAGGGTACAGGAACATTTTGACTGGCCGAGTGTAAATTATTTAAATCACACACAGTTTTGGGATGTGGCCAGATTTAAGCTAACAGGAAAAGGAATTTGGTCAAGAGGTTCTGTTTCTCCTCAGTAGTTGGGTCTGAATCCTAGAAACACTCTCAGTATGTGTTAAATCATTAATTTTACTGCAACTATCAAATAAATGTAAATACAGGCATGAGCACTGGCAAGTATTAGCCAACTAGTTCTATTAATTGAAGCATGCTGATGTCATTCAAGATTCCTTTAAGAGTAGTTGCATTCTTTAGGTGTCTAGGTACTTTAAAAAAAAATAAAACAAAAAAAGAATGCCTCGGGCAGGGAGGAGTAGTGTCTACACGTTACTTATGATAATATTCCTCTTGGCAATCAAGAGGAAGTTGTAGGTCAACTAATGATACGTTGTTGGTTGCCTGTCTGTCATCTTATTACAGTGTTTCAATGACCAGAGATGCCACTATTTCAAATTGAGAAAATTGATTTCATTTTCATGATATTTCATAGCTAAACAAAAACGGTAAACATAGAACAAAAGCATGTATTGGAAGTTCAGAAGATCAGTGTATTGTGTGTGTTTCTTTGCGTAGTAGAGGTTCCCTTTGGTGTCTTTCAAAAATTGTGGATTAAGGCCCCGTTTCAATTTATTTCAACGGCATCCAGAATCTCAGAAATACCAACACAAGCAGAATACTACCCTCCTCCCCAAAACAGAGTAGTTGCTAAGTGAAACTAGCTGTAATACGTGTAGTTAACCCTTTGTAAGTATTTCTAGATCACAGTAGTGACATCATAGTTGGACCTTGCTAATTGCATGTAGATCTGCCTCAAAAAGCTCCTGTATTCTCATTCTTCCTTAATTCCTTGCGTCTTTTTAATCCAGACTGAAGCTGGAATGAAAATTTTAGGTAGTAAATCTCATGCAAATACTGTAATTTATTTCAGTGACCTAAACATACTAATAAGGATTGTATGGAAAAGCTTTGGTCCCTACTTGGTTTTCTATTTTAAGCAGCTAAAAGCAGCAGTCTGGCACTAAGCTAAAATGAAGTGTATTTTGCAGCCCCTAAAGAAACCCCTAAAGAATTGTGTTCCTATTTTTCGGGCATCCTTATTTTTATAATAATTCATTTCAAATCAGTTAGACTAAATTTAAAAAGGAAAAGTATTTCAAAATTATGTAAACTGGAAACTATGTAGCAAAAACATCTGACAGTTTTCTTTCAAACTTGTAACGGCTTACTCTTTAAGCAAAATATTCCTAGTCAAGTTGCATGAACTGGGATGCTGGCCTTTCAAGATCACTTCTGTCCACTGGCTCAGCATGTGCTGATATCTTAGCTGTCACAGCATGCATGTTTTGTCATTTCAGAGCCTGCACATCTGAATTCGTCATTATAGGTCATACTGGAAATCAGTATTTTTAATTACAGCTTGTATTTCAGTGGGAGAAAAAAAATTGTTTAAAGTACTGTTAACTTGCTGGAATTCTCAAATTAATATCTACTGCTGGGTTTGCAAAGAGCCTGAAGGGAACGTAGCTTCTCTAGGTGTCCTCAAGAAATTGAGACAGGGCATTAATGCAAGTCCAGTACTAAAGCTAACAATCATGCCTGCTTTGGTTTTTGGTTTTGTTTTGGATTGTTTTGTTTCATTGTAGTCCTCCCCATGACTTCTGAATGAATGGTAATTACTGGAGTTTGTTTGATTCTTAATTGATTATGGTAAAAAAATTCTAGGAAGGATTTATTGGAGTACCCGGTGTTGGGCACAGTACCTCAGAGGAAGTATGGTCCCTGGACAGAGAGTTGAAAGGAGAGATGGTATGATTACAGTATGAGAAAAGGGGGAAAGACTGAATGAACTGGGATTCAGTACTAGAAACGGTAAAGTCTTCATGTTCAGATTACCACTTGAATTTTTGATTGCATCCAGTCATCAGTTAGAGATGATAGCAGCTTATCTGTGTCTGGTGCTACTTTTGTCTTTTGACATTAAGCATACTTGTGTGTGCTCTGAGATTGCCAAGACACAATACCCATGGAGTAGCAGTAAACTTGCACTAAGCAGTCGTGTTCGTTGCCTGGTTTCATCTGTGGTACATCTACAGTGTGACTCCTGTGAAGGGCAGCACCAACCAGCAGTGCGTCTGTGCAGAGACTGCTTTTAGATGGAAACTGAAAAACTTCATTGCCTCAAGAATTTGTTTCAAATTTGTCATTCAAAAATGCATGTAATTTCAAACAAAAAACACTAGCCATTCTAAAAGCGAGGTAGTCATTAGCCATTAGATATTATCTTTTAAGTAGTGTACCACCTTGTTTTGCCTGGGTTTTTTTTAAGGTTTCTTTTCCTTGAGCCTGGCCTCATAACTGTTCATTTCCTCAGTGGCCATTAGATGCAAAACTGTACTGATCCATTGGATATCAGCTGTACACTTATTTTACCGATGGCCATTGCTGCCACTTGTTGCGAATGTAGGGCATGGGAGAGCAAATGATGATTGCTCACGCTGCACCAAAACTGATGTTCTCACTGTTATCCTACCCGAGACCTCGCTGAGACATCCTGTTTGTTACATTGTGCAGCAGACATTTGATGTATGTTTACAAGCTCATATAGACCATGTCCAGTTTTGGTGCCTCTCTGTGCTGTGAGGTAGGTTGTAGGTTGCCAGACTTGTCCAGATATCTGCTGTACTTCGGGATAGTGCCAGTGGGATCTGCAGTTCTCTTCTGCAGATGCGTGAACAAACGTCCCATGGGAATGTTTTCTCTACCATCAGCCATCTGGAGCTTTTGTAGGCAGACTTGAAGAATTGCATCAGACAGGTAAAAATACCTATGCTTCCATGAGCAGTATGGAAGTACCTTGCCAACGTGCCACTTCCTGATTGTCTACCTACTTGTCTCCCAGCAAAGGTGTGGACTATGTCTGGGGCCCCAAAGGATCATTCAGTTTTGGATGCTAAACTCTGATGAGATGCCAGCACTCTACAACAAAAGCACAGACAGGAAAATTCACTCCAGCATCTTACCCTGAGTACTTAAAAGCATTGTGAGGCGTTGTCTGCTATGTTTCCTTGCTTTCCGCAAGGTGCTTCCAAGTTTCCAACTGATATTATTATTATTATTATTATTATTATTATTATTATTATTATTATTATTATTATTATTATTATTATTATTATTATTATTATTATTATTATTATTATTACCTTTGTAAGTTGTCACATTAATTTTTCCATACAGTGACAACCAGGCTATGAGGCAGATGAAGCTGCCTGTCCTAAACACTGTGTGGAGTGAGCATGTTGTCCACCGTCTTTCTGATTAGCTTTTAGACAGTTTACAGTCTCTCAAAATCATCATGGGTTAACCATGGGTTTTAAATACTCGAGAGGTTTCTGCAGAGAGAAAAGGAAAAATCCATCCACCATAGTGTCTAGAGTAAGAAATATGGAAATCTGAAGTGATGATTATTTAAACTAGGAAAGACTTTTCCAGGGTAAAGGATAGTGAAGCACTGGAATAGGTTGCCTGCGGAGCTTGTTGTCCTTGGAGCACTGAAGGTGTTTATGTGAAAGTTATTCTCATCTATCAGAATGGGGTGGGTTTGGCCCTTCCAGGGGCTGATTAGTGGAGTAGATGACTTTTCCAAATCTTCTCCAGAACAAGGACTTAATATTTTTTTGTTGTTTTTGTTTTGGGTTTGGGTGTCGGGTTATTTTGAGGTTTTTTGGGAGGAAGAGGTATTCTGATGAAAACTTTCTTTTAAAGACACATTCAAAAGACGTGCATTTCGCATCAATTTAGTACTGCAGAATTTGGTGGCTTGCTGTCTGAAAAGATGCACATTCCCTTTAAAAGCATATTTCATGATGCTAAAGTTATTATGTAGGTTAACAAAAAATGTTGAAGTTGTTATACATTAACCTTCAGAGATCTGCAAAACTGCCTGAAATCAGGTATTTACTGACTTATTGTGATTTAGTGTCAGTCATTTATTAATACTAACAGCTGTGTCCCATTGCCCAAGATTTGCACAAAAATTTTGGTGTAGCTTACTGACAAAGTAACAAGGTATCTCAAAACAATCTCTGTGCATTGAATAATGCAGGTTGTTTTATACATATATATGTGTGTGTGAAATCTGTATGTATATGTATGCGTGTATATATGTCAAATGTTTAAAAGTGCTGTTAAGACACAGGCCATTTCAAATGTGGTTGGCAGCACATCGGGAGATAAATATTCCTGATTGCTTTGGACCTTTTAGTCACTAAATGTTGAATTTAGAAAAGCTTACTCATTTTATAGAGAGAAATAATTTGAAGTAAACCTACTCAAAAGCTAAGATCTTACCTGGTAGCAGAAGCTGTACTTGTTAATTTTTTCAAGCATTTAGAGGACAGCAAGAGTTTATGCTGGGAAAAAAAAAAAAAAAAAAGATTAAAATGAAGCTTGTGTTTATTCTTCATAATTGTAGTTTACCACTAGTCACATCTTTTGCAGCTGATGCCGCTCACTTTGATATGCTGCTGTGCTTCCTGACCTCTTCCTATTGATTTTAGTCTGTCGTTTTAAGACTGCCCAATCTATTTGTGATGTTTTTCCTATGTTAAGGGATCACTGCAAATAGGAGTAGGAGACTTGCTACTGGTAATATGACTGGAGCCATATTTTCAAGCAATGACCATTCTGGTAAAGCACTCACAGTAAGAGTATCTAATAAAAGTGATTTAATATAGAGGCAATTACAAAGCTAAGCAAAAATTAAACTCTTACTATAAATTACAGATTCCTCTGAAGCATTTAGATTGTGAATATTTGGAATGTATCTTGGGAAAATGTTTTGGATCCAAGCATATTCAAAGCATGGAATATAAGAATGAATGAGAAATCTGCAAATTAACATGAAAATGGTGCAGATCCAACGTGATGAAGTTGTGAATTTTACTTTGACTCAACTATTAGAAATGACAATTTTACTAGCTGTGGTTGAAGAGTACCAAAATGAAGTAGAAGCAGGCTGCTTATTTCATCTTTAATTTGTATGATGTTCCGTGGGGATAATTCTTAAAATAGATTGGGATAAATCCCATGATGACAAGAACCAAAAATGTATGCTTTATACTTGGAAAGAGCTTCCAGGCTGTCCTAGAAGATTTGTTAGGTACTGTGGCAGCATGTGACATTCAGAAAGTTGACCTTACAAGCAAGTCAAAACTCATAGGAGAATTATTAGCAAGCATTTGTGATGTTCAGAGGAGCAGACCAGGGGATCCAGGTGAAAATTTGACCCCAGGAAGAAAATGGCAATGTCCTCAGTACCTTCAGGGGAAATAGACTTTCAGCCACCTAGCTCTGCTTTGATGTGGTTTTGACTTCACACGTTCCTTGGACCAGATTTGCAAGCATATTTAAACACGTAGCAGTGCAAGTAATGGAGTTTACTGGAGTGGACAGAAGGGTGTGAGTTTGCTGAGTCTCACAGGTGATTCTGGCCATTTCACTAAACTTATTTATGATGATGATTATTGTTATTATTTCCCCGTGCTCCTGTGGAAGTGTAGTCCGTGGTTTCCAAACCTGGAGATGAAGTAGCTGTATACCTCTAAATGAGCAGATTTCTCCCATTTGGCTATTTGGGAATGTAGATGTTTAACTGAAAGCACAAATGCAGTAGTTGTGCAATGTCTGATTAGGTGTTCTGGTGCAAAATGAACCCTCTGGTATATAAAATTAATACCATTGCACATCTGGTGGATGATAAATAAAATTATTCTCTGAGATCATCTCTGTTTTCTGCCATTCATAGCCTTTTTGTTGTCTGTGAGGGGGTCTGTTTTGCTGCGAGTTTTCTGACCATCTAATGAATAATGCTGTATATAGTCAAGTTTATTACTGTAGTAGAATTTGATTTTTAAATCCTGAAGAGATTTAAAGAGGAGTTTACAAAAAACCACTTTTTTTTTTTTTAAGGAGGAGTAGATGGTATATATAATATGCTGAAAATTAAGGTAAAAATCTAAAATCGGGCTTTTTTAATGTAAGATTATTGATTCCTCCTGCTGTATACATAAATCTTAACTTCAAGAAGCTGATTAAGTGTATGTTAGCATATGTTAAAAAAATAAGATTAGCAGTCTGTGAAAAAGATAAAGTTGTACTATTTATTGCAAGATTTGGGCAGAGAAAATATCTTGAAATTCACTACACTACATTCTTTAATCCTGAAATGTTTTTCTTTTGTAAGATACAAAGAAACAAGATTCTGTAATGTTAAAATGGGGTGAATGTATAATGTATCCAAGAATGTATTCGTGTTATTAATTATCTTTAATCAAGTTTGTCCTGATGTTGTCCACAATGCACAGAAACCTTCTTTAAGTACTACCACTTTCAGTTCATTCCTTGCTGTTCTTCTGGTTTTCTGCTTGTTATATCTGGATCATATTGATATTTAGCAAAATGTATTCCTGTTGCTTATTCTTTATTAATGGTTATGTACAAGAAAATAGTCCCCATGATTTGGTTTAGCAAAAATTGCATCTCTAGTGTTCTGTATGTTTTGAGGTAACATTTGTTGTATTCATCGTACACGAAACAGGCAACGCCATTCAGTGAGACTTGCTAGTAAGGCATAAATTCCATTTCATTAAGCAAGTGGGGCTGTCCTGGGAGGAAAATCTAAGGTTAAACCAGATCATATGGTTCTTCATCAAGGTATATGTCCACTGGGTTTTCAGTGTCTATGCCTTTTACAACTACGTTTTCTTGTCATACGTGTCTTGTTCAGCATCAGAACACTATTTTAAAAAATACTTTTTGACTGTATTCACATGGAAACTGTATTGAAGACCTTATAGATGGTAGATAATTAAGAGCTGAGCAAAATTTTCACAGCCAAACCAAATGATATTGGCTAATCTTTGCCTGGAGATTTCCCAGGTTAGTGATTCTGAATCCAACATGCCTCTGTCCTTCTGACTAGGTCTATATTCTTTTTTGAATCTTTTTTTAACCTATAAGATGTCTTCTATGAGATTCATTCTGCACCCATCTCAAATGCTTGGCAAGCAACTTCTTTTCCTCTTCCTCCTCTTCCATCAGAAGATGAAGAAAATATAATTCTACTGATGCTTCAGATGGCTCGTATCACTTGAGACATGCAAGGTACCTCAGAGAACATTATGCTGATGAGAAACATCTGTTACTGCTAGAGCTTCAAACTCTTTGTGCATCCAGAGCTGTATGAAACCATGCAACTGCCCAAGAAGTATCCAGAAGGAGTAACTAAAATTTGTGTGTATGTTTGCATTCATTTATTTGTCTCTGATCTTCATGATATTTCAGAGACAATGAAGTCACGTTTCCAAGTTTTATTTGCAACCATGTGGAAGCTGGATGCAAAGATTCTTGTTTAATCATGTGGTATCAAGGCCTTTGGGAGAAGCAGAAAATGTGAAAATTGTGATGAAATTGAGTATCTCACAATGGGTGTTACTAGTGATCCTCTGCCAGCAGGATGATCAGGACTTGCGTCCTTTGCACCTCCCAGGTGTCCCACCGTCCCACTTCTCTCTCACATTGTTTATGACGGAGGCACTGACCTCTTCCCTGAAGTTGACTGAGCAGTTTTATTTCATCTCTGTGTGTTGGCTGTTACCATTTATAATTGTTTGCTTACGTCTTTTACAGAATGAGAAAAAAATAGGTTTGACATGCCGTTCTAGAGGTTCTTGAGATGGGTCACTTGAATCTAGCAAGCAAGTTGCTTACATTGAAACATTGCCTTATGGGGTTCTCTTGGATCCTTCCTAAGAAGTGGTATGCAAGCTGAACACAGGTCAGAGTCAGTGGGGAAAAATGCATACTTTTTCACAGTTGAATTTGCTTCGGTTTCCTGAGTTTCAGTTTCAACTTAAACAATGGTTTTATTAAAGTCAACTTTCAATTTTAAAGGCTAGAGTACAAACCTGGGGTTTGGATTTCACCTGTGCTCTGCTGAAGTAATCTTACCTTGTAGTACCCCTGCCTGGAGAGGCTTACAGTTAGACAGAAATCTGAGACACCTGTGTTTTCACCATCTTGATGTGTTACATAGGAGCAGGGACTGTTTATACGTTGTGAAAATGAGTTTTTCATCAATACTGCCTGCACGGAGTAATTTATGGAGGATTCAGGAACGGCAAGCTGTTATTCTCAACAAAGACAAGCGTTCCCGAAGAGGCTTTGAGAATATTAGTGCAGTCTAAAAATCATCTCTGATTGCTTCAAAGATTGCTTTGTGATATTTTGAGGCTTTCAGCCAGCCTGTTTAGAGCTACTGCAAATGTACTGCGAACCAGCATTCACAGTAGAGTGCTGCAGCAGAAGGAATGTTTGCCCTACATACTGTAATGGGTAGAAATCCCCGAGATCCCTGGGCAAGCACTAAATGAGCTGGAAGCAGCCTGGCTGTAGCAGGATGGACCTCTGTGGGGCTGGGAAGCGGATCAAATTAACCAGCACAGTGAGGTTGCTTCTAGCACCTCAGAAAGCACTGCAGAACACCGCCAGCTCCAAGCCAACTCGCACATTGACGTGTTGCGCCGCCCGGCATACGTGTGCCCACTGTAGACCTGAATGAAACATTCATGAGCTGTTGTGGTTGAGCTGCTGCTTCTCTGTTACCAGCTTGTGGATCAGATATACCTGATCTTTGACCAGTCTTACCGCTGAGGGGCACTGCCTAGTTCTGGTTGGAAACATCGCTTAGTTCCTGCCAGATGATTTTTTTTGTGTGTGAACAAAATGGTGAACTGAGGCATCACGTTTTCTGAGAATCCTCTACTCTTGATGCAGGAAAAAAGGGATGTCTCTTAATACCCATGTGCAGGGAGGGAGGGGAATCTTCATTTTTATATTTTTTTTGTTTCATTTTTTAACATTGAGTAAAATTTTAAAGATGTAGCACACATTTTTCAATAATATTTTATAAACAACATTGAAAAAATTGATCTTATGACATGTCATCTCTAAAGCAGGCCTGTGGGGGCATGTTTTAATTTCATCCACAGGGATGATTACGGAGTGGATGGCTTTGCTCTCTGGTGTAGTATTTCTGATTAGACTTTGTGTTCCTCAAATTCAAGTTGTGGCACATGCCAGAGACCATAGTCATAGGGGTTCAGGTGGCATGGCTGGAGCTCTTATTTATAGTTGTGCCTTTTTTTAGCTTTGGATCTTGTGGTGGTTTTTTATCCTGATATGTAAACCTGGTTTATATCCTGGTTTCATACTTCTGCTCCAAAAAAAAGCCACACCTTCTAAGAGAGACAGGTTTGGATAGAAATGATGTTACCATGTGCCTATAAGAACTCAGTCTGAAAGCCAAAGGAAGTCCAATTTCTGTAATTGTAACTGAGTACTGTCCATTATAGAAGCTTGAAAAGAGCGGCCTTTGTTTCCTAGATCTGATAGTTCTGCCACAGTGATGGGTTTGAGTAACTTATTCCTTCTTATCTTGTGTGTGAATTTGGATTTCCGATGGGAGAGTGCACTTTTTCTGCTTATCACATCCAGCACCTGCATGATCTTATATTCAACTTGATTTTCCAGTATTGCCATCTTGGACTTTAAAATCAGTTTCTGCTTTAACCATAGCTTCAGAAACAGAAGTAAGAATAAATTTTGTCTGGTTTTGTTCTGCTTAGTAGTTCTGCTGTTTCTTTTTGTTCACACAGGGTTTATTAAAAAAAAATAAATATTGTAACTCTTGAAAATATGTTTCAATTTAGCAGCTATGGTAGGTGTAGCAGTGGGCTGTGGGTTTGCTTTTTTACATTACAGTAAGCAAGTTCTTAAATCCCACTATAAGCAGGAACATTTCTACTTAAAGCAGAGTTTGCAGCCTGTAAAATTTACAGAAATAGCAAACTTATTTGACAATTGGTAGATCAGACCAACACTCCTGAAAAAATGGACTGCAGAAAATGGATCACAGTGGTCTTTCCTAGTAGAGTGGGTGGGACCAGCTTGTCTGGCCCAGAACAGCAGTTCGCTGCCACCAGAAAAGCTGATGCTCTCGCTTCTCAGCCACACACTGCTGGTCTTTCCTTTATGCTGGTTCTGGTGACAACTCCTTTGTGACTGGGATACAGTGCACAAAGCTGGCAGAAAATAACAAGTGAATAGCTTTCCACTGCCTTATGGAGATAAACTGGCTGAGCTGGGATCACTTGGGCTAGCAGGAATGGGATCATCCAAAAGGAAGCAGAAGCGAGGGGTTAGGACTGCTCTTTTCAGTGAGAAGGAGTTGGATCAGCTCCTTTTATCATCCCTAATCACTCCGAAAGGGCTTGTTTTTTGCTGGCACGCTGAACAAGCAGCTGTGTGTTGTGTTTTCTTGGGTTTTCTGCAGTTAGGTTACTCTGGTCACCTCTGATAAGTGATTGTCTCCAGCACCCACTGGTAACAATTAACTTAGGGACAGTGGTGTGCACTGCTCTGCCTGTTTACAAAGCTATTAAGTATCTGTGCCCTTAATGTGATTAACTAAGGATAGTGAGGTGGGCACACTCAGTTCACACTTTCTTACACACAAATCTTTCTGCATGTTAGTTTCATACCACAGTGAACAATGTTATTGATTAACCCTCAATTAGCCCACGCTATCAACATTTGGGAGAAAACAGTAGAAATGCAACTTTGGAAGGGAAAGCTGTAACTGTAAAATCTGTTCTTTTCTGTGCCAGCCACTTCTGTTTCAGGAGAAGCAGTAGCCTCTCTGTTCCCCGTGCTGCTTTGGTTTCCCATCCAAAAACGCCTTGCCAACAGCCTGATATCTCAGTAAGTGCAGGCTGGGTGCCTGCCTTCAGGAGGCTTCTGCCAGCTGCTCAGCATAAAAAAACTTGCAGGCCACTCTGTATTGCTCGGGATGGCATGGGGCTTTCCAGAGAAACACCAGCTGGGCCGACTCCCTTTTCCCTAAATGTGCCATTTCACTCAGATGCCCAAAGGAACTTTGCATGTATGGAGCAAAGAAGGGATTTAATTCAGCAGTGCCATGATTGTGCACCCTCTGACACGGATAGGAACTGTACAGAAACAAAGATTGCAGGAGAGTGTGTTGACAAAAGGAAAGCTTTATTGATCTAAAACCTATATTTATTTTAAGAAAATAAGCAAACCCAAAAAAAACCCTGGCCTGCAACCTTCCTGCTCCAAGCTTTCAACTTGTATGATAGTTATTTCACAGAAGACTAATTTTAGATGTTGGCACCTTATTTGATCTGTTCTCCATTGTATAGTGTAGTTGTATAGTATCTTCAGCAATAAAATCACCTGCCCTCATGATGCTGAAAAACTCCATTCTTGCTTTTAACAGAGGGGAACATTGTGACTTGTTCAGGAAAAATAGTATTTTAGAGAGAATGGAAACCAGAAGTGCTCAGTGCTGGGCCGGTACCTTTACCGTACAGATCTTTCTGTGCAGAGTTTTTTAGTGTAGAAAAGCTGTCGTTTCCTTCCCTTGAAACAACCTTCCCATAGGTATTCCCAAGCCCTTAGTTGTTTTCCTGTGGAGTGATCAGTTGTCTCTTCTTCAACTCCTCTGACTGGGAGGGCGCTTTATGGTCCGATCGCAGAGAACAAGAATTAGTGAGGATTTTAGATGGGCATGAAGAGAGTTTTAAACAAAAAATTATCCTCAGGATGTTAAGATTGCTCTGGGAACAAATGGGGTACAGGAAGATAGGAAGTGGGACTTTGATACATGATTTGGCAGTCCAGTTGTGACTGTGCCAAAGTGATGTTTCTGTCACGTCACACTGTCATTCATTCTTTTGGCAAGTTGTATTTCCTTTGGGAGTCAGCTACAATGAGTGATGTCTGGGGATATAGTGTTTCTTCTCAAGCTTTTTCCATGGTATGCAACTTAGTTTCCAACATGCAAGTCGCACATGCTGAGGAGAATCAGATGCACCTGTTCCTTGACCATGACCCGTTCCACAGATGCAGATTTATAGAGCCTAAAAAGAAAGGGCTGAAGGGTGTGTACCAGTTGAGCTGGGTAATTTTACTGCCAGACATATTTTTAGTATAAATTGTGTACTTACATCTAAGTTTAGACTGATTGTAATTATATTAGAAGCTTTGTTACACAAAATTAAGCACCTGCTAAAGACTGAGGGCAACTAGGGACCACAAAGCATGGAATGCACTTATTCACTTGTGGTAACACTTCTTCTAATGTGCCCATAGGCATTTCTTGCCTAAACTCTGTCTTTACTGCCCGTTTCAGCAAAGCATCTTGCTCTTTATCAAACTTAACAGAGCTTCTTCGCTTTTTTTTTTTTGCTTTTCTTGTTCACTGGTCTGTGAGAGATGTTCTTTCATCTTCTTTTCCTCAACATCATCTGCACTTTCGTTATAAGCTCCAGATTTTTCCTTGCAAAGCAACCCTATATAGTATTGTATGTATGTACTGCGTGTATGTTCTTCATGTTTCCCTGGGCTCATCTCTAAAATGCCAGAAGATTTATAAAGATACTAGAAATTAATTTATTGTTTGTATGCAGAAAATGTGGTCTGCAGAAGTACAGCATGCACATTATTGTGCTTACCAAGAAAGATGCAAAGGAGTTTGCTAGCCAAGGGCAAAGAAGTCTCTTGTTTAAGCTTTCAGTCAAAAAACAGTCTAGACATTTTTATCACATTAAACAGTCTGGAGCATTTAATAGGTGTGTGACAAGAAGAAAAGCAGTCTGAACTAGCTGACCAGTTTTCTTATGGGAAAAGTCGTCTGGGCCCAGGTTTGTATTCTTTGCAGTGGTAATTATTATGCTGGAAGTGTTTAATGGTGATATATGAAGCAAAGCTGGTTTTAGACATGTAAAAAGGTTACCCTCACTTTTTATGGGGTCTGCTGTGCTTTGTGTGTGACACTGCTTTTGATTTTGATGGGTACTGTACTTGCTGAGTGTGTCTGCTACTTGTTCTGAAGCTGTAGGAGGCCAGAGTGGGTAGTGGCTGTGTTAGTTAAGCACCACAGAACACTTCAGCACGTACAGTTAGTGCAAATGACAAAACATTTGCTTTCTGTCTCTGCCAGGGTCTCTTTATCAATTTTTATAGTGTAACAAGTTGCATCTGTTGCTTTCCATTGCATCTGATGGCTTCCAAACAGGCTCCTCTGCCTTTAACCTCCACCCTCTCATGTAGAATCAATTCTTTCACCTTCTCAGGCATTTCACCCACGTGTCCCTCGATTTGTCTGCAGCATGGGGGAATGCTGAACTCCTTGTCTCTGGGAGCCCTGCCATCCCCACACCCAAGCTGTCACAGTAAATAACCCCATTCTGCTATTGTCTGGAATGTTGGCACTGTTCTTGCCACTTCTTTCTTCTTTACCCCACACACAGAGACACCAACAATTTGTTTTGTTGGTCTTCCTTAGTGTATATTCCACTCTGTTCCTTCATTTCCAGCCTTATTGCAGTAACCCTGCTTCATACTTGGAATAATCTCTAAAAATAGCTTTGCTTGTGCTGTCCCCAAACGTTTCCATTTCAGCTATTCCACACTACTCAAAGGTCTTTTCTAGCATTCTCAAAAAGGCTACCACCTTCCCTTTTCATTTTAGCTGTGTTGTCCTGCTCAGGCACTTCATCGTTCTGTCGAAGCCCACATCAGTGGCAGACATCCCATGCTTGCTTTCTGCGTTTTTTCTGTTGTTAATTCCTTCCTCCTTTTTTCAGTTCTTGTGCTCTTCCCCACACATCTGTTTCATTTCTTTCTTCTCTAATGATTGTCCAGAATCATATTCCAGCATGATGTGCATTCTCTCACCTTTCCAGGGAGAGAAGAGAAAGTGCTGCTTATCTTCCTACCTATATGAGCATATTCTATTATATACCTGTCTTGACATGAGAGCATAGGTATTCTCTGCTCATGCTACATGTGTCCCTTTCCACCTCAGTAGAAGTGGGTCCCAGCAGCAGGTGACAATAAACTGCGATGAGGAGGCTTGGAGAGGAAACAGCTCCCCTTGTTGTTTCCTGCTGTTCAACACTGAATTGCATCTTAATGTTAGGAATTTAGAGAAGGTGAGTCCCCAGACTCTGGTGTCTCCAGCTGGTCCAGAAAAATCTGAACAAATTGAACCTCTCAGTATGCTGTAAGGCCTGCTGTTTATTATGAGATGTCAAATAAATGTTCAAAATGGGCTGTGTATGCCAGCATGCCATACCAGCACTCCTGACTGGCAGACCAGCGCTCTTTTTTGTCTCCATACTGGACAAATAGGTTACATACCAACACTCTTATTTTTACCCCTTTTGGAATACTGTGTCAAATCATCCATTTGGAGCAGTACAAAAATTGAAATGCCTTTCTTCCAGAAAATGTCATATATACTATGAGTAGTTGAACAAGCCAAAATACACCCAGCAGGAAAATTTGGAGAAGCTGCTGGCTTGGAACGTTCACCCACTCCTCTGTTTAACAGTTGGCATGCTTGGTTTTACTCGATTTTTTTAAACAAAAGATACATTAATATTCGGAAAGATATTTTAGGGACATTGTTCTCAAGTAATGTAAACAACTGAATACCTCAATAATGAGTGTATTAATACTCTGAACTGTTTTATCAGATAAACTTATCTCGGATGTCTCACACAGTCTCATTTTACCCCAAAGAGACACCAGCTGTCAATTCGATAATGACTGATATGGCAGGAAACATAGCACAATGTCAAGAGAGTTGTTTCAATATTTGATTTGTAGAAACATATTGGCAGATTACACTGTTTCTCTGAGGCAGGGATTGGTGAAAGAGACTGATGCCACGTTTTATGCATCCTCATCTTCTGTTTATAGTTAACTACGAACTTATCAGCTAAAGCATTGGTGAAATTTTTTTTTTATCCTTGGTCCCATTGCCTGCACAATCTTTCTTATTCTGTCTACATTGCTTTTAGAGCTTCTGGGCAGTGGCACAACAGCCATTTAAAAAGAAGTCTGGCTGAACTGAATTTACAAGAAATGCTTATTCTGCCACCTACCTACAATAATGAATAACAATAATAATTTAGAGTTTAGAACTAGTTTATTTTCCTCTTGAATTTCTAGGAAATTAAAGCTATGAATAGCTGATAACCTGGTACATATCAGACATGAGTGTCCATGTTTGGACAGCTGTCCTGCTGTAAAGAAGGCTTCTAGATTTCCAAGTTATAGACTGCGTTTTATTTTTAGCCTTGCCTAGTTGTGATACATTCTTTAGAACTGTGGCAACCTCATCTTCAGAAAAATGACCAGTTATTTATTAGTGAGTTAACACTGGATGTTATTGGTGATTAAAGGTGTGTAGCATTAATAACTTCTAGCTCTGGAACACCTTACTGTCCGTGCTTTCAAACTCTTTATATAGATAACTAATTGGCATCACTAAGTGTGTAATTAAGATGAGTCTTGCTCTCCTGATTTTTTGGAGGGAAAACAGGAAATGGCAGAGTGTCCTTCCAGGACTCCAGAGCAGTCTGGCTGAACATCACCTGTAACCCAGATGCCTTGACTCCCAGCTAGCCCAAGGGGCTGTGTTTTTCCTGAACAATCAGTAATGGATGTTGTTTCTGCATACAACAGGTAGAATGTTTGGGAGTGAGGAAAATAGTCAAGTTGAGCCTATACAACGGTGTTTAATCCAGGCAGTTCATGATTATTTTTTCCCTGTTAGATGTCATTCCGATTCCTAGATGTACTTTTTACACAGTAACGTTGAAGTGCACACCATGAGCACTACGTGTGTTTATTTTCCTGATACTGACTGGGAGGAATCAGAGAAAGAGCCTTTATTAAAGACAATTAGTATGCTCTGTTTCTTTATGTGGTGGGTTGTTTTTTTGGTGTTTTTTTGTGTGTGTGTGTGTGGTTTTTTTTCTGTGTTTTGGACCTGAAATCTTGGCAGAAGAACAAAATGAAACCAACCAACCAGTAACACCAAGGCTCCGAGGGAGCTGCAGTCTGCTCCAGCCACGCATTAGCTAGGGCAGGTTACAGCTACTCTGCTGCTGCTCTTACTTGAGCTCCAAGTTGTGACACACAACTGAGGAAGGAAGAAAGGCTGCACCTACAAATCTCTGCTACCCAGGATTTGGGTTTACTGCAGCCACTGAGACTGGGTGGTCATAAGGGTGATGGATAATTTCCATTCCAACCAGCTGATTAGGCTGTGCCTGCATTCCCCTACCTCCTAGCTGAGACTTGGTTCAGGGCATGAGCCACCATGGGAGTGAGCAGGATAAACAGGGGAAGTAAAGGCTGATGAAAACAAGAAAAAGGATATCAGGTGCAAGGAAGGAGCGAGCATACTGATCAAATGCAGATACTAGGTCTATGATTCTTGCTTTTCATTCCATATTATCTTCTCTTGTTTAAAGAAGGGGATGCAAGACTCGCTATCTCCAGGGTGTAAGGTGGGTGCTGAGATGAAATCTGAGCAGCATTATGACTTCTAAAACAGATAACAAAAGTTTTCTGACCAGTGCCATGGGTTAAATTGCATCATGACAATCTCACCTAAAAAGTATAAAACGCCCTTTGTTTTCATGGTGAGTTTAGTTTGTAGGCTTTATTCAGGGTAACAAGAAATTTGTAATTGATTTAAACTTTCAACAAATGTCTGCTTTTAACACGCTCCCAACTGTCAAATAATGAATGCAGCTTTTTGATATTAATGCATTTTAGAGCACGGGAACGATTGCAAAAGATCACCTTAGCTTTATCTGAAACTTTAAACCAGCAATGTGGTGCTCTCCTGTTTTTTCAGAAATCATCTAGAAAGTCAGTTGGAATTGAACCCTGCAAATTATAATGTCACTTTCCTAATTTTAGATTTTAAAGTAACGTCTATGTTCCTCACAGCTTATTAGTTTTTAAAATATCTGTATGTTTTGAGCAAACTCATATTAAGTCATGTCAAAACTTTAATAAAGTTTGATTTGAACTAAAGTGTCTGACCATAAAAGGGATTATTTCAAACACACGGAGATTTAGAAGTTATTACAAAAATGTGATCTTGACCTTTCATTACATTTTTATTAATCCAAGGTCGGAGTCTGTGTCATTGTTTGAAAGCAGACAACCGTGTCCTCAGGATGTGGTCAAGGAGCAGCTGATATTTGTAGTTTGTTTTATTTTCGTTTGAGGTGCTAGGTTGTGTCATTTCCAAAACTTTTCCTTGCTCTTAAAAATGAAAGACTGTCGATATTAATCTAATTTGGAAGTTTATGTTGCCTTTTCTATGACATTTGTAGTTAATAATTCAGTCTCAAGAGTTTTGTGGTGGTTTTATGTCCTAGAATCCCTGAACTCTTGCGTTCATAACAGGAATGGTGCTTCCTTAAGGTTATTTGGTGTTTATCTGTACTCCCACCTGAATTCTTCTTAGGATTTTAATTTCAAACATTTCGTTATGTCTCCCTATCACATTAAAATGCACGAATCACTTCTGCTTGAGATCTTTTAGAGCACTAAGGCTCAGAAGGAGGTTAAAAAGAAGAAACCAAAGTTCAGAATGTCATAATCATTCATGATTTTCGTTAAAGTAATCAACACAAATACTTCGTACAGATGTACCTAAAGGGGAGTAACGCTACTCACTGACTGAAAAGATGTGTTATCTGTCAGCTACAGATTCAATAACAACAGTAAAAATTAAGTATGGTATTAATTGCCCAAAGAGCATATTGAAGACTGGTTTTTTAATAAATCTGATAAATGCCTTTCCTTTAGGGCTCATTGCTGTGATTATACAAGATGTCAGTTTTACAAGACTGTAATTTGGGTTTAAGTAATACAGAAGATACTTGAGATGTTTTACAAGTGCTACATATTTGTAATTTTTTTTAATTATTCCATGAAGTAGCCTTTGTTTTAACACTGACTTCAATTGAAAGCCAGAGTGAAGTGATTAAATGCAATAAAAGTCACTACTGGTTAAATCAAGAATTGTTGTATATATACATCACATGCTATAGCAATTTGGAAGAGATCTCAGCAACTATTACACAAACCATTGCTTTCATCAAAGTCCGATTTGTTCTCTATTACTACCTGGGGAGGAGATGGCTTCCAGGATATAGGATGCTTGACATTATACTAAAAGTAAATCTTGAACACCTCTTAACGCTTCTGCTTAACTAAAGATAAAACTGTAGCATCTTCCACATTCTGAGGCAATTTAATTTTGTATATGGTTAGTGTTTATTGCAGGAATGAGACAAAACAGGGAAAGTTCTAGGGAAAGGTTCTCATATGCTCACGTTGCGAAATGAAGTTCACTTGACAGGTCAAAAGCAAAAAGTTACTGTTAGGTGGATACTGATTAATCCGTGTAAATTCAAGTAAATTGTCATTTATTGTGTCTTTTGATGAGTCACATTGCTGAATTCTCTGTGAAATTGACAGCATTATGAGTGCGTGCCCTCCTGAAGTCATCCCTTGGGAAGATGAAGGCCTTTTCCTTTGCCTTTCACCTTTACTGTTACAAAATTGAAAGTGTGAACACCAAATTTTCTATTACCAAAAGGAAAGAACAACAATAAAAATAACTTTACTTATTCAGTAAAGGTTATCTTTTTGTATATATGGTTCATTATTTTTTTAACACTTAAGTTTTTACTACCTTCCAGTTATGATAGCTTTGCATTTTGGCTTACTATTCAAATCATACTTTTCCTAAGAATGTTTATAGATGAGTTTCTGTTACGCCATAGGAGTTTCCTTGTAGACTATGCATAAAAACTTAGTGTTTTATTTTAACACTTTGCTGTTGAAATTGCCAAGTTGCTTTTGATTTTTCCAGGTGTTTCAAGTGGCACCTATCTAAAGGCTAATTTTGGTCAACAAGTGAAGCTATTAGCCTTAGTTGCCAATAGTGGCACAGCAGGAGCAATCCTGTCAGAAGCTGTGTGATGGGTCCAGATGACTTCAGAGATCAATCCAAAAGGGAAAATATGTTCGAGTGACTCTGTGGTGCTGCTAAGCGTAGAAATAATTTGCCTTCTTGGGACTACAAGCATTTGTTCTGAGGATGAGATGGGTTAATTGTCATTCTGTTTTTCAGTGGAGTGATGTTCATGCCATTGAATTTAGGCTCCTTGATAGAGTGGAAAGAAAGGCGTTTAATTTAGGTTCAGATGATTGAGCTCCATTGATGAGAGAGGCAACCATGATCAGTAGGATTAGCATTTAAGCAGGTGACAAAATTAGATGGTTTTGTTGTTACTGGTATTGGTTTGTTTTCTCTTTTGGGGGGAATTTGATATTTATTCCACTACATATAAACATTTCTCTTGTTTGATTTTTCTGCTGATTCTGTGTTGGTATTAGTCTGATTAAGCTGTCTTTTAGCCTTATGACCATAATCGATGCTTTTTATTTTTTCTGTACAACATAAAAGATTATATAATTTATACAAAATAAATAGTCTATTTCTTGCATCAACTTTATTGAGTATGTAATGTCTGTTGTATCACATTTATTTTTGAGAATTAATGAACTTTGAGTTTGTAGTGCCTTCTATGGAAGTCGATTCTCTCAGAGTATTTGGAAATTTTCTTTTTTTCTGAAATGTTTCTGGTGCTGCTGTAAACACTTGCTTAAGATTATTTTGTATGAGGTTTGTGTGTGTGCACCGAGTTAAATTGTTGGTCTGCGCTGTGTAAGCCAAGGTGATGATGCCCTCCAAATTTTTTGCCCCAGTCTCTGTTAGGCAGGCTCCCACTAAATCAATTGATTTAGAAGTTTGTGAGGAATTAGGCCTGAGTGAATCATCTGACTGAGAAGCTTTCCTTAATGGCTTGATTTAAATATATATTTCTAATTGTCAGCACATGGTCTTGTTAACACTGTTGCAAATGTACCTTACCCAGAATGTTTACATAACCAGTATGACTCTTTACATACTGTTCACTTCTCAGAAAGTGGAATGCCCTTCCGGGAAAGCATGGGTGGTAAATGCTCATGGCAGCTAACGAGAGGTTTAGAACAAACGGGAAGGCTGGGACAAGCTGTAAATTAATAAACTGGGAAGGTCTTAGAACAAAAAGAAAAACACCTAGAGAAGCTGAGAGGTCATGTTTGGGTTCTGTGGTCTTCCCTAAGAATTCTACTTGTTAGAGATAACGGCCATCATCAGAGGTGATGACTGAACCCCAGTTTGGACCTTCAGTTAAGGCAGGAGCATCTCACGTTCAGCACTATGGCGTGAGCAGCTGTTGTTTTCTGCTGTCAGCAACAGCCAACGCTCCTTTCTTAGCCTGGAGCAGAGCTGTGCAGTGGGCAGCCTGGCCAAACTTGTGGGAAATGCTGAAGAAGGGGTGAGTTAAGAACAGAGCACTTCTAGTTTCGGACTAACTTCTTAGCTGCCCCCGCATGCCAATGCATTCCAGCAATTAAAAAGAAATGGAAAATGAGACCAAATGGAAAATGAGACCAGTATTAGCTAACACGGGTTGAAGCGCCTGAGGTCTGTTGTAGCTTCTGGGCCTTGTTTTTGGGAGAACTGTTTTAAGTTGCTTGCATTAGTTGTGGGAATAATGTGTTTTAAAATAACCTGCTGAAAAAAACCCACTCTTTTTAAAAAAGAGAAAAAAAGAAACAACAAAATTTGACCGTGGTAGAGCCTGGAGAGCTGTGAAATCTTGGAATTGCTTTACAATATAGTGTGGATACTGCAGAAATTCAGCAGTGTGGCTCTCACCATTGCTTTTGACAAATGACAAATGACTCGCACTGTAGTGGTTTTTATTTTCTAAATTTCTTAAAACTTACTCTGATGAAAGTTCTAGTGTAGAAACCAAAGGTTTGTGTTTAAAAAACCACCTTGTGCCTGCATTTTGCATATGGTAGTGCGGGTACACTTAAGACCAAATAAATTTGATGCTGAGGAGTAAAAGTGTGAAGATCTGAGGGTTTTTGCTGCAAATCTCTAGAAACAATTGTAGTACTTGCATATGAAAGTGCTTCAGAGACTTGTTAAAAAATAAAGGGGGCATTTTTAGAAGAATTTCAGTGTTGCATTGCCTGTTTAGCCTTGGACAGCTAGTTTCTCACTATAGTCCACAACACTGCAGGCTACTGATGTAGGTCTGGTTGTCTTTGCTTTGAAGAATCTTATTACCAAAGAGTGGTGGTGAAGAATATGTGTACTTCAAGGGGAGAAAGAGTGGGAAATGTGTTAGGTTTATTTTTTTTTAAATTGCTTCCTTGTATCTGTAAGAAAAATATATATGCCTGGGTGAGGTTACTAAACTCAGCATAGTGTTCTGTAGGTACTTATACTTCACCCTCAAAACCCATTCAGACAGTAACTGGTGCAGGTTTAGGTGGTGTGATTCGAAAAGTGGCAAAATGGAAAACACAAGAGTGTGGAGCCTCCTCACTTTTCACTCAGTAAATAGTGATTCATTCCAGAGGCAAAAGTAATAATTACAAAAAAAAATAATAATAAATCAAGTGTTGTTTTAATATTCAGGTCTAAGCAAACTGCGGAAATTGTGAGTTACTGTGTTTTAGACTGGGGGTATCAGCTCTAAGGAATACTGCCGTCCTTTCCAACAGTGTCTCAACAGTGACAGGATGTTTATGGGATCCGAGGAGTATCCTATCCATCACGCTAGCCAGCCCTGTGGGTTAGTTTAGAATATCACCTCTTTCCCCAAACATTTGTCTGCTTTGTATTAACAGAATCCTTTCCTCCTCCTGTTCAGCCACACCTTGTCCTTCTTTTGGTCGAAGAATGAAAAAAAACCACAGGATTTATAGTCCCTGCACCCCAGATTTAGCTTAGTACAAGCAAGCTTACAGAAGAGGAAGACTTCTGTTTTAAATAGTGCTATTCTGGCTGTGGTTAATTTTGTGTCCTCACTCTTTTGAGTACTCCAGATGAATCAAAAGGTTCTTTTTTTCCATGTGATCCAAATCATGTCTTCAGGCATAAATCCGTGTCTAAAGAAAGGGAGAGACCTCAAAAGGCACTTAACTACTGCACTTGAGAGACTTCACCTACTTCTCTCTTGTGGTCATTAAGTCCTGAAGTGTATTTTATATGAGTGTTCCTTCTGCTTTTGTGAATGATATGTATTCAGAGGCATTTTTATACTTAAGAAACCTAAATTGGTTAGAAGATTTTGATTTTAAAGGCTATTTAAAAGGTTTAAAATTAAAATTTTACTGTCTTTAAATTTAGTTCCTAAATCTTCTATCTCTCCCAGTGGAATCTTCACACATTTCATTGTCATTAAATTTCTTTAAAGAGAGTAGTTCTTGATTCTCATCATAGTGAGAGTATATACATGCATATATTTGGAACCATGCAAACATTAGAATGTCGTGTTTGTTCAGGTTGGATGGGTGGGGTTCTTTTTGGTTTTTACTTTCTTTGAACTGCTTAAAAATTGATGAAGATTAACAGAGCTCCAAAGGGTGACAGGGGAGTATTTTGTATTTTATTTTGATGATCTTAAAAGCTAACAGGGTTATGGTAGAATGGATTTTTAAGAGTGTAAGAAATGTGAGAGACTGAAAAGAGCTTTTCGAAAGGCAGAGAGTCTTTTCCTCACCTTCTGTACAGCTGCCAAAGCATATGGCTTGAAAATCCTTTTTGTTACAACTCGTATGACTCCTTGCTACATGTACTCAAGCTGTCTTTCCTCACACTTCATCTGTCTCTGTTCATCTGTAAACTATATTGACCTGTGAGAGAGCAGAGCTTAGAGAAGAGATTGGTAAGATGTAAATAACAATGAGCTTGAATCCCTGAGACAGAACTTGATTGCTTGATAAATTATGAGCAATCAAGCGTGTTTTCTTGCAGCTAAATGCAAGGTTATGCAAATAAGAAGAAAGACTGTAATTCTGGTTTGTATGACAGAGGGCCGTGCTGGGCTACTGTGTCCTGGTCCAGACCCCTGACTTCAGAATGGCAGCTGGAAAAGTGGAGAGGGCTTAGGCTGACTCCAAGATTTTAAAAATGTGCATTGCAGAAGAAACTGAAGAGCTCGATGTCTTTAATTTATTAGCGATGAAGTAATGAGATAACTTCATCATACAGTGCAAGTACTGTAAGGACGTGGAGCTGCTGGAATGGGTCCAGAGGAGGCCACAAAGATGATCCGAGGGCTGGAGCACCTCTCCTATGAAGACAGGCTGAGAGAGTTGGGGCTGTTCAGCCTGCAGAAGAGAAGGCTCTGGGGTGATTTTATTGCAGCCTTCCAGTACTTAAAGGGGGCCTACAGGAAAGCTGGAGAGGGACTTTTTACAAGGGCATGTAGTGACAGGATAAGGGGCAATGGCTTTAAACTGAAAGGGGGGAGATTTAGATTAGATGTAAGGAAGAAATTTTTCACTCAGAGGGTGGTGAGGCACTGGAACAGGTTGCCCAGAGAAGTTGTGGATGCCCCATCCCTGGAAGTGTTCAAGGCCAGGTTGGATGAGGCTTTGGGCAACCTGGTGTAGTGGAGGGTTTCTCTGCCCATGGCAGGGGGGTTGGAACTAGATGATCTTTGAGGTCCCTTCCAACCCTAACCATTCTATGATTCTATGATACCCAGACGAGGAGAAGATGTCTGTAAAGAAGGAATTTTTACGGAGCTGTATTTCTGTGACTGGCTGATGAAGTTAGGGAAGTTCAAATTGGTAATAAAGTGCATTTTTGTAGTTTTAAGGTAATTAGTCTTTCTGAAAGATAAGTGTCTGTTCAAGCACTCTTAACATCCAGGATTCAGAGTGCCAGATGCTGGACGAAATGTTACGATATGTCTTACACAAGAGTTCAGAGCAGTTGCGGAGCTTGTAAGTTTTAAAATCTGTGTGTGTATGGAGTGCAATGTCAGTAAAAAGGGGTAAAGGCTGTGTGTATAGGCTGGGGAAATAGTATTCTTCACAGTCTTAAAAGTGTCATCACATTTCTTATGTTTTAGCACAGAATGCATCTGCTTTTCCCAGAAGGGCTTCACATACTGGCAGCATGTATTGCTGCATGAACTACCTGTCATATTTGAAGTCACTTTTCTTCTTGGGAACATTCTCATAGTAAAAGCCCTTTAAACAGATAAGAGAATGGTCAATATGCCATAAAAATGGAGTGTTTATCACTTCAGGTATGTATGGTTTAAGTTTCCCTTAAATCTAAGGGATATTTTTCCAAGACCTTTGTGGATTTGTTGTATAGTATGGGTTTTTGTTGTTTCTGGTTTCAACTTTGTCGTTAACAAAGCCTGTGAAGTCGGAAAACAGGTTTCTGAAGCTGTGTTCCTCCAAGTGTAGCTTTGCTCCAAGAGCAAGCACTAGGTTTTCAAGGTGGTGTGATTACGCTGAGCTACTGTGTGAAGTCTGTGAGCTGTGTAGGACAAGATGTCATCGTGCCACTGCAATGGGATGGCTGTCCTATTACACAGCTTCTTCCATGGAGTGAGGAAGAACCAGCTCTATGCTGATCTAAACTGGAAGAGACCCTAAAATTATAAGTGTGTTTTGAAAACATAATATCCCATGGTCCTCATGAAGAAGATATTATTACTCCTTTACAGAGTGGTAAGAGCCAAATGCACAGGGCTGGCAAAAAGAAAAGGGGCTTTTGATAAGATACTGAATGGAACTGATCACTTCTTGGCCCTAGTTCCTTGTTCTCTGTTTTATTCAAAGCATCTCTTCATCGCAAGGAAAAAAAAAAAGTACAGCTGAGTAGTCTTAAATATTGTTTAGCCTTTTTTTTTTTAATTGGACAGTGCAGATATGTTGATTTAAGTTTTCATCCCATTTTCAACAAAAGTGAACGCTTAATGGTGAAATATATACAACTGTCAATTTGTATTTTTGATAGTTATGGAGAATGAATTAATTTATGTTATTCCTAAGGCTTGGAAACATGGTAATGTATTTTTGATACTCCTGTATCAATGACCAAAAAAGAACAGAAGATAGAGATGGGCATCATCAAAATGTATTTTGAATTTTTTTTTACTAGTAAGGGTATTTTTTTGGTAAAAACCTATCAAAAGTAACTGTTCTTAAAGCCCCTGTTGGATAGAGTCTTTTAACAGTATCTTCTGAATTCTTTTGTTCTTGTTCTTTTTCTTGATAGAATATTTTTGATACAAATGAAAATAAGACAAAGAGGGAGAATACTACAATTTTATTTTTTTTTTAAACACTTCCATCTATTCTAGGTTTAAAGTTCAGTCAAAGTAGAAATTTCCATCTAAGAACATTGTGGAAGCGTTGTTACCTCGTTGGTCAGATTTTAGACTGCTATTCAGACTTCTGGCATACACAAACACTACAAAGATGATTTGCTTTGCATGGATTACACAGACTGTCACGCTCTCCCTTGAATTTTATGTATGCTTTTGCTTCTTCTCACTTAGACTTTGCTTGGGCTGGGCGCCTGCATTGTAACGGAGTAAGAACCGTACTGATTGCGCTGAGCCCTGTCTCGTGCTGCTAGAGATGGTCAATAGTAGATGAACGTGGTCAGTTGTCAGAGGAAGGCTGGGGCAAGCAGACAAGAACAGGGTAACGTGGTGTTCACCTGTGAGACCAGCAGTACCGTGTGAGGTCAGATTATGGTGACCGTGTGCTGTGTTCATCCTCAATATACCATTTCACAGAACGATTTGCTGACATCTGTGAGTCAGGTCTTACCTTGCTGCTGCTAAGTGTATTCTTTCTCATGCAAGACTTTCTGGTCTGGAACAATGCAGATAAAATGAAGTTCAGTATTTCAGAGTACGTAGTTGGGACGTTTTCTGGTGTAAAGCAGCATAACCTACAAGGCACCAAGGTGTTGGAAAGGACACTGAATACTTTGACAGTCTTTATTGTAAGGTCTATATGTTATGACTTATGTATTATATAAATTGTTTTGTTCACATTCCTAAATGCACAGAAACACGCAGTACTACTGGCTAATTTTATGTAATGGCCTATATCCCTAAACTGTTTTTTCCCCTATGAATTTTCATCTCTTGAGTTATGTATAAAATACCACTGAAAATACCCAGGACTTTATTAAATATAAATGAATTTTGAAATACAAAACACAGAGGAAAAATATGTTTTGCCTATGCAGGCAATTTAAAATGTTAAAAAAAAAAAAAAATCTGTTTATGTAGGATCTGATGCTTTCCTGTAAAAAAGAAGCACTCATGTATATTGCAGGTTGCAGTATTCCGTGTCACCTAGGGCTGCATTAATCCCAGCCTCCTTATTCTCTGGAAGTGATGTAGCAGATACTTAAGTGAAAGCAATGTTACAGTGCAAGTGTTTTTTCAAATAATTAGGTCCAGACGCACATTTTACAAGTCTTTTATTTTAAAATTATTAAACAAAAATACTCTTACGAGGAAACATCTTGATTCGGAAATGCACTGAGACTTTTTAATAGTTCTGTGGGAAAAGAAAAGCTAAAAGTCACTTTTTTCTTGCTTAGACTTTGAAATACTACTTGTAAGAGACAGTAATTGAATTCTGTTCTTTCATTCCATTTCAGGTTTTTCTTCTATAATCATGGCCAAACCTTATGAATTTAACTGGCAGAAGCCAGTTCCCTCTTTTATGCAAGATGGAGCTGTGTTTGATAGATATGAAGAGGTAAGAGGCCACTTTCATTTGATTTCCTATTCTCTTTTAAATATGTAGATGTTACAGAATATTTCATGTTTTACTTTAATTGTACACAAGTAGACTTTCAAAGAACTCCAGAAATGTGTGAGGGGAGGAAATACCAACACGCTTTTTTGCTGCTGCACAGATTTTTGCTTTTAAAAGAAATAACTTTAAAATAGATTTAATCCCACTGATTTGAAATAAACCCTGAGGAAGGGAAAAGGAGATTTGTATCAAAATATCTGTAACAGGCATAAAGCTCTCATCTTTGCAGATTCATAAAGCAGATTACTGAACAAAGTGAATCTTTCCTTTTTTGTACATTTGTCAAATGGAGGGGGGGAATATATCTTTTTTTTTAATATATAGACTGAAGACCTGCATCTCACGAGGGAAGGTAAGACAGCACAAAACATTTATATTCTGATTCAAATGCATCATTTGAGATCTGTAGTGGTTTTATCTACTTTAGAAAATCAACCTGTACTCTATCTGAAATATGATTACTATGATCCCGCTTTCAGCTGTGCTTTAATCCAAATTTACTAAAGGAATGCAAAACAGGACGTTTTACACAGACAGCTGAAATAAAGTGCTGAGACATTTATCTTATACTCGGCACTGATATGCTTGTGAGAATAATTTTATCAGGGTCTATTTTTAATCTTGTTTGGACAGGAAATCCCTAAAAGTTGCAGGTATCTCAGTAAATGCCTTCAGGGATATTAGTATTTTCCTCTTACCTTTTGAAATGTAAGTAAAAGGTATTTTTTTATCAGAGGCCTGCCAAGATAGGGATGGTTGTTTTACCCTGTGTTTTCAGTTTTGGAGACAGATAAACTAAGGTGATAGTAGTGGACATTGAATTCCTTAGAAAGGAGGTTCATCTAAGCTTTGTTTTCTTCAGCAAATATTGTTGCAGAAACTCAGCCTGTGAGGATCCAAGTGAGGGGTTATGGCCCATGGTTGTTCTCTTGCACCTTAGATGAGAAACAGACAATGGGCAGATAGAGAAAAGAGTTTAAGTGCTCAAAATTTGGTGTGAGACCAAGAATGCTCGGTGAGGCACCTGGGTCCTTGATGTAGTGAGAGGGAGAATGAGACATCTCGAAAAGTAATACTTTAGCACTGTAGGTCAGTGTACCCAGCAGCACCTGTGCGAGACTAGATAATGCTGGGCAGATGAGGGGTGGGATGGCAACCCCTGGAGTCCTGCTCCTTGCAGCTGAATTTACTGCCCTCCAAAACCCTGTGGAACGGGAGTCCTCCTTGCCACCTATGGAGCAAAATATTGATTGTCCAGCCACGTGACGTTCTCTACCTGCATTGCTTGCTGTAAGTTTTGCTACGGTTTACTCCAGGTTTGCTGTGCTACTGTTGGAAGCCTGGTTTATTTTCTTGAAGGAGACTCTTCTGGAAACAATAAAAGGCTTTCACTTAGGTAACAGTGTGGTTTATCTGCAATTTTACAGGAATCATCAAGGGCTGTAAAAAAAACAGTGACTCAGAAGTTAAGATCTGTAGCCTGTAAACAGTGAGAACTTGATAGTGTGGCTGTTTGATATTATCAGATTTATGATATACATAGGCTATTATTTAATTGTGTTGTGGTAGTAACTAGATAGCCTACCTGAGAGAGAGACCATTGTATTCGCTATGCTAAGTGAACTAAGGTCATACAGCTGGTCAGTGCAGAACTGGGGCTCAGGAATCCTGGTACAGGGTCTGGGTGGCTGAACGGTTCCAGGACAGCATGAGAGGTCTTTTATGTGCCCAAGTTTCATTGAGTGGCTAGAAAAATCTGGGTCATTGTCATGTGGAGCAGTGCCTTGATCCATCTTTTGCTGATAGATGAGTCCCTTAACCAGAAGCATTACAAAATTATGGGAATATGCTTTGAACCAAGCATTATGATGTTTGACTGCTGAAAAATCTGAGCCTAGAACAGAGTTATCTCAGCAGAATATTGAAAATAAAAATCAATCATGATTAGGAATCTTACTGGTCATGGTGCATCTACGTGGACTGATGGTAGATGCTTTTTTTACCATAAAAGAAGACAAATTGCAGAAAGAGTAATTTGATAGAGTCAAGGCTGGGGTGGAAGATCAGCATAAGTGCAGTTTACATAGATACCTTTGTGAAAACATTTTTGGTATATCAAGAGCTTTTTGATAGACGGGGACACAATAAATGCCAGAACATTGCCTGCCTTTTGTTGTGTGAGTAGTCTTTCTGGGAAATGCAAGAGACACTTATTTTGATTGGTAGCTAGCTAGCTGTATTTTTATATGAAACAGTACTCCAAGGCCTGTAAAACTAGTAAATCTGAGGTGTCTGGCAACAAGTAGGTTTCATGAGGGATGAGCGCTAGGGCGAAGGCAGGAAAATAGAACTTATGGTGAAGAAAGATGGGCAGAGTGGTGCATGCTGGAAGCTCATGCATAGTGATGTTAGCTCAGACTAAGCTGCATCAACTTTATGCTTTCTGTCTCAGCTCCCTTGCCTGTAAAATTAACATAGTTGTTTGCTACTTGCCTGGAAAATTGCAGTGTGTCAGTCTGTAAAACCTGTAAATCTCCTTTGAGGACCTAAAATATTGTCCAGAAGTGGTAGACACCATTCAATATTTAATATGTTCAGGAAAAAGGAGCAATTATCCTGAACACAGCATATCCCCTTTGGCTGCACCCATCTAGGAGGGCTAAAGGACAATACCCAACTGTGGATCCAGGAAATTGCTTGCCTTCATGCCCAGTGTCAAGTTGGGATAAGACCTGACCGGAATGTGACCATTCCTTAGCCCATCCGATGCCCTTGTTCCATGGCAGAGGCCAAAAAGGCACCTGTGGCTGCCCCCCGATGTCCTGCATCCCAGGTCAGGCTGAGGGGCTGCTTGGAGTAACCCAGTGAGGACAAACTGCCCTGGGTAGACTTACTGACTTAAAAGCATGCTCCATGGATTGAAGGCATTGGAGTTTTTGCCTGGTTTTGTTACCTAAATTCAAATTGTCCTGTATGCAAGACTGTGAAAACAGCTGTGTATATTCATGTGCTTGCTGCCTGTGAGGACATGGCGTTTCAGAAAGGTGCCTCAGTCTTTAACACAGAACAAAGCACTGATCTCTGAAGCAGTAAGCAGTGCTGTAGCCTGCACACATGCTTATTGCTTTGTAATTAAGGATGTCAGGAAGTCCTGGATCCTTTTTTTTCTTCAAAAAGTGATTGATTCTGCACAGTGTTATCCTGCATTTTAGCTTAATTTATGGTGCGTTAGTTGAGGCTGGAGGTGTGTGGAGGAAATTTCTTTTTTAATTCAGATAATCTGATTTTTTGCCTTGTCTAGTCTCTTTGGTATTCCATTCTTTCTTGATTTCTCTGCAAATCAATATCTTTCCAACTCTGCTTGCCAGATACTCTGGCTACAAAATGCTCACAGCATGCATACTGTCATAGTCTAACAGAAAAGTGCTTCCCAAATTCTGTATGTTAAAATGAAATGTGGTCATTTGATCCTGAAGGTGTTATTGGCAAATTATGTATTTTTAACCTTTACGTAATGTGAAGCATTTAAATTTCAGTAATTTTTTTAAAGTTCCATCTTGTTAAGGTTTTTTATTAGGAAAGAATCATTGCTTTTATTAAACAAAACAAATCTTCATAGTTGCAAAGAAGTAGGAAAATATGAATTAAGTGCATCTCAATGTCTCAAATGGGAGCATAAATACAAATCATTAAACATGATCGTTACTTCGGGAATAGCAAATTGTCCAGGAAGGTATTTGGGGAGAAATGTAACAATCTTTTATTTTTGAACAATAAATAAATTTATTACATTTGTCAAACTGACTAAAATAATGGTCTATGTTTTCTTTTCTATAGGAATCTTTTGTCTTTGAAAGCAACTGTCTCTTCCAAGTGGATGAATTCGGCTTTTTTCTGAGCTGGAAAAGTGAAGGAAAGGTATATTACAATTATGTCAGGAATGTATGTTAGATACTATTGCTCCTGCTTTATATTCTGGCTAGTTTTTTAAGATCTAAAATACTTTGTTAGTTTTAGTCTTATTCTTTTAGAATTGACAAAAGTGAAGTATTTAAGAGGGAATTAATTGATATAAAAGAGAAGTATACCATTTAGTGTTAATTAACAGTGTTTGCAAATAAGATTCATTGTTTATTTTTGCTGCAATTCCTAATGGAGCCATATGTCAACAGACCTTTGAACTTGTACCTTTTTTTGCCATTTCAGGAAGGACAGGTATTAGAATGCTCCCTGATCAACAGTGTTCGCTTTGGACCTGTACCAAAGGTACTCTATAGTTAGTTTATACTCCTCGTTTAAACAAAGAATATTTAAACTGAAGGTGAAATGTAGGATGAAGTTCACTTCTTTAAAAAAAAAAAAAACAACAGCAACATAGCTTTTATTTTGCAATCACAGTCTAAAATTCTAAGTTTTGAAGTCAAGTAATTTGGTGTGATTGCAGTGGGAAGGTTCTATCATCTGATCTTTCTGATGTAGTGCAGTGCTCAGATTTCAGGGTGCGGTGAAAGCTCAACATCGGACATTAAGAGTATATATCAGGAGTTTTTACTTATTTTATAACAGTGTATTGTGATACTTGTTTTAGAGATCTGGAAAAAAATGTTTCATATTCCAAATTTTGTTCTTATTTGTTTAAAATTTTTGGTATCTTCTTGCTATATTGACATAAAACATAGAAAGTTTTATTTGCATCCCTCTCTATAGCGTTAGATGGTCAGAGAGGGCAGTTGGTCACTGTCTGCCATTTTGAAGAATATCAATAGAAGTACTAGCTAAGAGTTCTGGAGAAACCCAAAACTTTGGAAATATTTTCAGTGGTATTATTCAGAAGGAATATGTAGAATTTTCTGAGGTGAATTGTGGGGTTGCCTCTTCCTGACCTTTAGATTAGAAGATCTGTTCTGAAGCAAGATATCTGTTAACACCTCTGCATTTCCACTTCCATATGTTAAAAGTGTTTCTGTGTTAACTGTAGATAACTCTCTCTTAGTAGTTCTCTTGGGAATCCATAGACTAAAATCTTTCCCCTGTAGAGAAGGGGCATGAGGAGTGGTGGTGCAGACAACTCCCTGCTGCATGTGCCGACAACCATACCAATATACTTCAGATTTCACCTCTGTCTTTACATAGGTGATTTACTCTTTATGCCCATTAAATCTATAGCCCTTGACCCTCAGCAGAGGTACCAGCTTGTATGACGTGTCATTAAGAAACATCCAAAAAGTCACAAAGATCATAACTCTCAGTAACTGTGGACTTAACTAGATTGAAATGATTTACTGAGAGATTGATACTGTTCCTCTATTTCCAGTCTTCGGAGTGATTATATATTTTTTCTTTTTTGTGATGAAAATATATGTAATTTCTAATTTAATTTTCTAAAATATATTTAAAGTACTTCATTTAGTTTTGAGGTCTCACAATTGTCTTCCTAATTGTTAGAATATATTGTTTTTCAGGTTTACACACAGTAATTCTAAGTGAAAGCACTCATTTAAGACGATTGGCAAAGGTTTAAAGGTGTTATGTATATGGAGATGAAAATGCATCTTTACCATAGTGTGTTGCATAACAAAAGTATTGCAAATGTAACAAGTTGTTTGTTCTGTTTAACAGGATCCCAAAATACTAACTGCACTTGAGGCTGTTGGAAAATCAGAAAATGAGTTGGAAGGACGGATAGTATGTGTTTGCAGTGGCACAGATCTGGTGAACATCAGCTTCACTTACATGGTAGCGGAAAACACAGAAATAGCCAAGGTATTTCACAATTAAACAGTGTGTGGGAGTTGAAAATAAAAAGGAGAGCTCCTCAGCCGTACTCAATCGTTTTTCCTGAGTAAGTCAGCCTGCTTGGCTGACTGAAATACTTGTTTTAATGCCTGCTGCCGCACTCTACAAAAGGACAGCAAACATCCATTTGGAGCGTTCCGTAACATGTCTGTGTGCTGTGGCGAAAGAAAATAGTGACTTTATCACCTTCTGCGTGCATGGTGATTTATCAAAAGTAGACACTGAGACCGTTAAATATAGGACACAGCATTCCCTCAGCTGTTTAGTATCTTTGTGTGGGGCTTGTGCAGCAGACTGTGACGATTATGCAGTGGGTCTGTAACACACAGGCAAGTGCAATTGCTTTCGTTTTCCTGGTGGATGGAGCTCAGCCCTCCAAAATCGTGTTCAGTGATAACCTAATTGTATTGTGTGGTTCGTATTATTTGAAAAGACAAAAGCAGGAAAGGAAATTCTCTATAGCCAAGGGGATTCCAGTGTACCCAGGTTCTTTTCTGTTTCCCGCTGACATGGAACAATCTTAAGAAAACAATGGTGCTTTTTTACACGTCATCTTTTCTGAGAGCTTGAGATTGCAGTTCACAATGCAAGTTCTGTGGCTCCACCAAGGCCTGGTACTCAATCTTTCTGCTGTAAAATGCTCTGAGAAACTTGATCCAGAGTACTGATAGTGTGCTACTAGCTTAGATCCAGAGATTCAAGGGATTTTAAGAATACACATTTTTTACTTTTCAAATTGTATGTGCTTACAGTGTATTATAATGTGGTTTGCCTATGAGATAAACATGGGTTAGTGATAAGTAACACAGACCTGCTAAGTATTTGTTTGCTGAATGCAGCATCACTTAACCCCTTGGCGGACCTCGTTGATTTTTCATTTCTTTGGATCCATATCTCTTTAAACACTGGCAGTACTGAGCAAACTCCATGATAAGAGAAATATTTGTCTAACTTACGTGAGTACACTAAATTGATTTTACTGTGTATATTTTCAGCAGGCTTTCAGGGAAATAACGTGCCACAGTTATGTTTTGAAAACATTTAAGAAGCAAAGAAAAGGAGATGCTAGCAGCATTCACTTTTATATTTAACGCAGCAGTGTCTCTGATTTATTCTGAAAACAGAAAATTGGAGTTAAGTTTCTTAGCCACCCTAGATCTCAATAAACTGTATTAGACTAATGGGTTTGTGAGGAGTGTGTTGGCCAGTTACATAGCCTGTTGCAACAGGTGAGCTAATTATATTGTCTAAAAGATCTACTGCTTCATTAACCACCAAGGTGCTTAGCAAAACTGGTGTGTCATGCTGTGGTCAGCTTGTGGGGAGACTCTGAGAGGCCCATAAGTGTAAGAGTCCTGCATTTGGGAGTCTTTCACCAAAATGTATATCCAGAACTTGTAACAATGGTGATCCACCTGATGTGATACGTTTGAAGCACCAGAGAGAGGGTAAATAGATCAAGCCAAAAACAATGTAGAGCTTTCTGAGTTGCCTTTGCTGAGGATATGAGAAGTAATTTGGCCTGTACTGTGTTGGCCTTTTGTACGTAGCAAGTTCATCAACTTGTTACTGTACTTCTGTGTGAAAAGAAATTTTTCATAGAATCATAGAATCGTTAGGGTTGGAAGGGACCAACCCTTTTCTAGGAGTTGTCTGCACATAGAGCTGTTCCTGCTTAATTCTTCCTGGTTTGTTCATGACAAGGCATCTTTCTTCTGGGACATAGTAAATCTCCTCTAGAAATGAGTCTTTGCATGCCATTAAGTAGCTATGCAGCTACTAACTGCAGTTTAAAATAGGCTTTGAATTAATCTACGTTCAAAAGTAAGCCCCCCATGTGAAATGACAGAGGCAAAAGTTTGGAGAAGGGACAAGGAGTGTATCTTAAGCAGCCCAGGTATGTGGAAGTGATGCATCTGTAGTGATTTCTGCTGTTTCCCTCCCTGTTGCTATGAGGAAGGGGAACATCACTTGCTGTAGATCTTTTGTTCCTCCCTCGGATAAACTGAGGTCAGCATTGGTTGGCACCTGATTGGGATACTTTAAAACAAGGGAATTTAGTGACAGATCCAAATAGAAAAACCCAGAACCTTTCTGCCCAGAAAGATGACAAAAAGTTTTTCTGCTTCCGTAGATAATAATTTAGAATTGGAAAAAAAAAAGTAATTGTTACTTGGTGAAGGCTGGGTTATACTGGCACTGAGTAACCATGACAAAGAGGAGAATTAATGCAAGTTCTTGGCTTCTCCAGGCTACCCATGTGAGGAGTGATATCCATGGGATGGAGATTCTGCCAGGTGCCATAGGACAGGGTGGCAGAGTGTGGGGCAGTCCCTTAGGGGTGCCCCGACGGTGGCAGGTGGACATGTGCAGAGCTGCTGCCTGCTGTGGACAGAGCTGAACCCTCCCCTCCAGTCAGGGCTCGTCACAGGCTGTCCGTCATGATCTGCCATCGTCTCTGCTCTGGGGCAGCCCCACATTCCTCTGCCTCTTGTGGCGATGTGCTCAGCAGGTCTGGCCAAGTCATCGCTGAGCTTCCAGTACAGCTATTCCAACAACAAGAGTGTGTTTATTATCTCTCCACTTGTCTCCAAGCTCCAACTCTGGTATTTACATTCTATCTACTTAAATTTTATTGGTGTTTTCAGCTGAGAAATTGGTTTTCCTTTCCACTCTTAAAACAAAACAACCACAAAACTGGGTGTACTCTGTCTCTGATTGCAAGCAGCTGTCATGGTCCACTTCTAAAGCAAGTCCACTGTGGTAGTCAAGAGTGACTGTAAAAGGTGGAATTTAAAACCTAATGTTTGGAATCCTGATAAAATCAGGTTATATAAATTGCTGTGAGCTAAAATTAAAACACACGCACATATTAGAGGTGTGAGCATATGTGTGTATTTTTCTTTTTTGCTTCCCAGATAAACTTTCTATGGCCTAGTAATCTGATAATCTGCTTTCCTCAATGTAGGACATTTGAAAAAGCCAGTGAGTGTTTGTGGGCAAATATCCTTGGGGCAGAAGCGATGTAGTGCTGGTGTGAGGCCTTAGCACATGGCAAGTGGGCTGCCTATCCAAAGTTGGCGTAAGTCCGATAGAGCTGTTGTAGTTCTGCAACCCAAAACACGGACTTCTTGTTGTCTTTGCTCATCTACTTTGGCAATTATTAAGGAGTTTAACCTTAAAGATTAACCTACGTGAAGTCAGCTTTTTTTACATTCTTCTGCATATCAGGCAGATGTGTCTTGGCAGTTGTTCTTTCCCAGAACCAGCTGTGTTGTTGGGAAGGACCATCTTTCCAGCTGATAGTTTCTGCCCTTCTGCCAGAAAGTACTGTTCCCACTGCCGTGCTGGCAGAGGACTTTATGTGAACACTCCTAATTCACTTCAGGGAAGAGCCATAGCATTAAGCTCATGGTGCCTATTTAGGGACAAAGCTCACACTGGTGTTTAAGATAACTTGGCTCTGAGAGGTACTGATGCATACCACTCCTCTGGTGGTAGGTAGGAATGGGAACTACCACAGGGGAGACAGAGCGGGAAAGAAAATGGAGTAACCTTTTACACTGGCATAGCTGGATTTGGCAGAAAATAGATATTTTCTACAAGTATGTTCCTGAGATAGTGAATCACACATTGATGGCGAACCTGTGAGGCACCAGAATGAACAGCACGTGCTGAAATGCTTTATAACTCATATGTTGACAAACAACATAAAGGTAAAATTCAAGCTTTATCATACAACTAATGTTATGGCATTGAAGATGACAGCAGTTGAAAGCATTTCGTTTTGACATTCTTAAACTTCTCAGCTTTTCGGTTGGAAGAGTATTTTTTCATTTTTAAATTTATTTGTTTGTTTAAAATGGTTAAATGGACCATTGTGGTTTTGGTAGGATGAAACACTTAAGGCCAATCGTTTCTGCCACTGTCTCTGCTATATGGCTCTTTTTGACTTACAAAAAAATTTGTTTCAGTTGACTCTGATTTTTCTTCCATGAAACAAGCTATTAAAAATTTGCTGAAATCATATTGCTAGGAGGGCAACTGGAAGGTAACAGAAGATTCCCACAGGAATATCCCACAGCCGCATAACAGAAAAGTTCTCTTTTCCCATAGCTTTGGTTTGTTTTTATGTTTCAAAGCAAAACTTACCAAGGAACCAGCAGAACATGCTTGAACAGAGCTCTAGAACTAGTCTACTAGCGTCCTCTGTGTCCCTTTATGTTAGTGTATGCCTTGTGTCTCAGCCTACGTGACAAACATTTCTTAACTATGACCGACTTAAATATATGACCACTACTATCACGTTCAGGTAGCCCTGTGTCAACTATGCCATAACATGTTCTCTAGAGAAATCTTTATATCCCAGCCAGCCCGCAGTTGAGCGTCTGTGATTTCGATGTGCTCGCTTTTCTGCTTTTCCATGCTCTTTCTTGGCTACACCACTGCAGAATTATCAGTAAATTGAAAAACTTCAGTCCTGGTTCTCCATAGTCAGGAGGTTGGTTTCACTGTGTAAAACTCCACTATGTTTGTCTAAGTTTGTGTACAAAAGAGCCAAAGTGAGTTTTCCAACTTCTTTCAGAGTAGACCCCACCAATGCTGAAAATCTCATTCCAGGGTGGAAGGCTTTGTTGAAGGGTGGTAGCAGTCTGGACACATCAGGCAGCTCCCAGTGCAGAACGTTTGTGTGAGCCTCAGTTTTCCTGATGAAATGGAAGTCGGAAGAGTCCCTTTTATCTTTGTAACAGAATTTTCACAGCACTGTCCTGCAAGTCTGAGCTGCAGTTGGTAGGGAAAGGGGATAGGTTTTCTGCTGTCAATAGTCTAGTCTCCTTGGTTTTGCTGTCTTACGTTAGAGGTAAGGTAATTTTCGTGGAACAGGAATTGTTTCTGACACATATGCATTGAGAGAAGAGGGACATCTACTGGTCACAGCGTCGCTGAGTGAGGGCAGAGTACCAGGAATCCTGCCAGGCCGTATCTGCCTTGGTAAGAATTGGGAAACGTGGTTCTGTTCTCTGTGGCTTTCCTGAACCTTCAAGCTACCAAGCCTTTGGCTCTGACAGCCAGTCACAGGCACTGAATACCAAAATCCGAGGGCAATGTCTCCTTGCATCCCCAGCTTTCTCGATGCGTGAATTAAGTAGAGTGCAACTGTGGAGAGACTGCACTGAAAAAGTGAAGGTAAAATCATCTGAAGAGGTCTGGATAATATTAACCTCATCTATAAACAAGCCATGGATGACCTTGTCTAGAATTTCATGAGCTGTAGGTTGCAGCAATTTTTAGCCTTTCATAATTTTTGCCCTTTTTAACCCTCCTGAATGAAAGGTTGATGGCTAAAAGAGAGCTGAGAGGTCAAATTTATCTGTGAGCCCTGCCACTGCTGCCTGTGTTTCATCAATGAACCCCAGCTAATGCAAGGTCACCAAGTGCCTCAGAAGCCAAGACTGAGAGTGCTTCTTCAATCAATTTTTCTTGCACCTTCCTCTTATAGAGATGTTCGACAGTGTTGGATCTTGTTAGAGAAAAACAACAGTCTGCTTATTCCAGCCTGCAATGAACTTAGATTTTTGGGGTTTTTTTGGCCTCTTGTGTCAGCCTAAGGGTCTATGTTTAAGGTGTACTTGTCTTTAGCTTTGTTTCATTTCATAGTTGTGTTTCTCTAGGGTTAGATAGCAGGGCCCAGATTCCTCTTTTATATAAATCTGGAATAATTCTTGTTATAGAGAGCCATTGAAGAGTTACATTGACAGATTAAAAGTACTGAGCCATATTTTGAAAATTGAAAAATATTTAGCACTTGCATCAGTAAGAATCAAACATATCCTGTATTTCTATCAAAACCATTTTGTAACCCTACTTTCTGTAAGACCCTAGTGGAGTGTTTCCTATCTACCTCATTTCAGAATTTCACCTTGTTATAGGATTTTCCTTCTTTGGAGAGGTAGTGATTTGGAAATGCTGAGCATGAAAGAAGAGAATTGAGGCTCTTTATCCCTGTTAACTTACATAGATTTACAAGTCTTTCAGCTTCATCTATAAAATAAATATGCCCTGTCATAGCATACAAGCAAGGCTGCTGCTGTATTCTTCATAGCATGTTAGCTGAGAAAAATCTGAACTCTTCTTTCATCCCTCGCACAAGGTCATCAGACAAGTGTACATTAAATCTGGGAACAGTTTGTTGTCAGGAAAGCAATATATTGCCAGCTTGACATTTGTCAGAGTATTCAGACTTTGGGTGTTTTGTGAATATCTGTGCGCCGGATCATGGTGCCTTAAAAGTGATTATGAAGATAGTTGTTATTTGGAGACTGTTCTGGCTCAGAAGGACATAGAGTTTGAATGTGTGTGCTGAGCCTGTATATTAATCTATGAATGAGGAAATTTTTCATTTCAAGCCATTTTGCTCCTATATAATACGATCAGAATCCAGAAGCTTTTTTTTTTTTTCTGAGCTCTCTTATTTCTAGTTAATTTGGGGCCAGCTGGTAATCATGGGGAATATCTGATGAAATGCTCCAGAAACTGCTTTAGCCCCAAACTGAAGTACAAGCAGGCAGATGCTACATTGTGGTGCAGCTGTGTGGTGTGGAACAGATAGGCAAACATGTCTCTTGAACTGCTGTGTCTTGCCCAGGGGACATCATGCCAATGTAAAGATGATTCGTAGATGAGCAGGGGCTCTTAGGTTACTCCCTTGCTTGATGCCAGTAGAGATGTGATGCTTTTGTGGCTTGTCAGTGTTTGACTGTGGTTCTGTGCTCTTTTGGTGTAAAAGAATGCAGTTCGTGATTTGGAATCTGTATCAGGAAAGGACATTATCATTGAAAAAAAGATTAGGAAGTCCTCTAAAGTGGGAATCATCAGAACAATTCCTGCAAAGAAACCACTTGGTAAGTGGTTAGTGTATTGATTTCTGTCTATACTTGTGTTTTTTTCCTAGCAGTGTTCGTTTTTGGCAGCTGTTCTTGATGTACAGAAGTAACTTCAGAGCAGAGTGCTGGGTAACCTTACTTTTAAATGTTAGATTTTGATATCTCAGATGTAGTTGCAATCCATTGCCTTCAAATCAGAATGGATCTCAGTGTGTTTATTTGCTATTGAAATGGTGATGTTGCCAGTACTGCACCGATGGTGCATTTTAGACAGAAAAAAAATGGGAGTTGTGAAAGACTGAAGCTTATTCACAACATACATTTTGCATAATTTAATTTTGCAAGGGTTTTTTGTTTGCAGTGCGTATGCTAATTTACTTTATGGGCCAATGTTGAAAGGTTGAGGAGGTTTTAAGGGACTGCAGACTAATGCAGGTCGTACGAGGATAAGTTTTTATATAGCTGTGACAGTTTCAATGCAGCGGTAATGTTAATTTTACTGTTTTAAAAAACCCAGCCAAACAACAACCAACCAAAAAACCCAAATGACAAAAACCCAAACGTAGATGATTGGTAATAGTTGAATTTGGACAGTTCTAGGAGATTGAAAGTAAGACTTGTTCAGGCATTTATCCTGAAAGTGTCACAAGCACTATTCCTATATCATCTTGGGTGATGGAACATTTGTAGGAAAAGATAAGTGTCCCCTAAGTCTGTCAGTGGCTTCCAGTTACATCAGTTCTAATAAATAATATTATCTCTCCCCGTGAACGTTGCTTTCTTTATATCCCTAGGCAGCACATCCGTACTATGACTACTAAGTCACCTTATTCATGCAGTTGGGAAAAGAGGAATGGGAAGGCAGACTGTTACTGGTGGGTTGTTTTCAAGCACAAAAACATACCTGAGAAAACCCTGAATGCTAGCTTTTCTCATAAGTCAGACTTCTGTTTTCGAATGATTCTCAGATACACCCTTGCTCTATTTGTATATGTATTTTATGCAGTACTTCTTAAAGATGATAATTCAAAAAGGACTATTAAATATTAATAAATGTCTTAATAAATGACTACTTTTCCTAAAGCAAAATAGATTTATAAGGTCCATTTTTAAGGGAGTCCGATTAATGATTTCTTGTTCAAAAGAAGTTTGTGACGTGCTTGTAGTGTGTCATGAGTACAAGGGTCTGTTAAAGTGTGTTTCTCTGCTGAATTGACACCTTAGACATTGTTTTAGCCCATAGGGATTTAATGCCTGTAGTTTACAATATGCCATTTACAAAAGACATTAGTATTCCTTCTATATAAATGATGATTTTTTTATCTGTTTTGCAGATGTACAGCACTCATTCATGAAAAAAAAAAAACAAAACAAACAAAACAACATATACTCATCTGCATCTATTTATAAGTGTCAAATTCTGGATCCTGCCCAAGTCAGTTCAAGCTGCATGCACAGAATTTGGCCGGAAGCAAGAAGCTTCTTTATTCATAAGGTTAATGTTAAGCAGTGGACCAAATCCCATCTCAGTTCCACCAGTGTAAATTATCTGTTGAGTAATCCTGGCATTACAATGGCATAATTGAGATTGAACTTGGCTCGCAGTTCTTCCTATAGCTTTATCCTGCCAGGATTCTTGCCGAAATCGATGAGTGTTCATGTTAGGGCCTAATCCTTAAGCTTCTTCTATACAGTACTGCAAAGTCTAGATACAAGCTATAGTAGAAAAATATATCCGTAAAAAGCAATTAGATAAGTGCATGCTGTAATGCTGCGGTTGGCTGGACTTCATCCCAATGATTACCGAAATGTTTTGCTTTTTAAGGATGAAAGCCAGAAAGCAAGCAGGACTTGAATATATAACAGTGTTAGATGAGGTCAGCATCACAGAACAATTGTGTTTCCCTGTCGTTTGCTCTAGCTTATTAATATTTTGTTTCATTCCTTTTCTAAAACTGGGCCAGCTAAATATGTCATCACATTTTGTATAATGTTGCTTAGTAATAGCAAATATTGCCAGTCGCAACTGAAAGGGAGGCATATGTTTATCCAGGCTATAAATAGAAGGCTTAACAAATCAATCAATGAACTGCTTGCCTTTGCTGGCAGTAAACTGTTTTAATAGCACCACTGATGCTACATGGAGTACTTGGAAGAAGAGAAAACACAATCACTTTGTTTAGTGAAGGATGAAATAGCAATGTGTAAAATGTGGCTGGACTTTTCCATGGTGTTACAGGCTGTGAAGTGGGCAGTTTTTCTCCTCAACTCCAGTTATTAACATTACCTATAGCTGCAAGGAAGAAGAGCCTTCCCCCACAACAAACTTTGCTACTTTTTCCCTCTTCAGTTTTCCTGATTTGGTGTTTCTATATTTTTGTGTTTTTCAGCAATGGGTAGAAGGGCTTGGATCCATCATACATAACTTTAGAGCTAATAATGTCAGTCCGATGACATGTCTCAAGAAACAGTAAGTTACTTACTTTCCTTCACTTTCTCCTTTATTTTTCTGTTCTTGTGTTTTATTTCTTGGAATTTTAAAAAACCTAATATTTTGTTTTTCATAGTTCAATATTTGCAATCACAAAACAATGTAATAAAGAAAATAGTGTTAAATGAGTTTAGGATTTATCTTTCACTGTAACCAGAAGAGGTCTCAAATCTATATGGGCACCTGCCCAGGAGAATTTATAAGACCATTTATAACTGTTCATTTGATTTATTGATATTGTATGTTTTAATTATTGTCTGGTTTGTTCTTTCATTGATGCATATGCAAACAAAGCTCCATGGGTTGGTCTTGTCTTCACACTTGTGTTAATAGATGGACCAATTCTTTCAGGCTGCTTTTTGCCTTTACAGTTACAGAACTGCTCTGCCACAAACACTAAAAGGTTACAGAAATGTGTTTTTATTACAAAACAATTACTCGTTTGTACTCATTTCACAGACATGGCAATAATCTTAATTAAGTACCTAGATCGCAATTTTAAAATAGTATTTTTGAAACATTTCATTCTTAATTTCAGCTGGATGAAGCTGGCCTTTCTAACAAACACAAATGGGAAAATTCCAGTTCGGAGGTAAGCACAATTGGGAGTTCAAGTTTTTATCAGATACTGGTTGTATGATGTTAATAAAATTCTGTGGCTTAACAATTAAATATAATATCATTTTTATCATTAATACTTAGGTAAAAATTAGTACAGAACTAGACATACTTAGCTGAATTCCATGCCTCTTTGGTAAACTAGGCAGGACTTCTTTTTTCTTAGTGCATTCTAATGAAGAAATAAGTGATTGTTATTGTTTTCAAAGTCACGTAGAGATAAGAGCATCAGTTTTCTCAGCTTAAAACTCCTTAAACTCTGGGATGGGTTTTTCAGTTGTAAAACTTCATAAAATACTTATAAAAAAAAAAACATTAAAACTTGCAGGCCAGTTAAGTAGAGGACAAAAAGGTACATTTTAAAATGTAGTTCCTTGTAAAAGAGACAAATATAGCTCTGCCAGAAATGCTTCTGCTTTTATAGGAACCCCCAGGATAATATTTGGTTTTCTCCATATGGTAAATGAATTGTTGGGTTCGTTGTTGTCAGTAACAGGAAAACTAGAACAGTGCATGTTTTTCTATATAGCTATTGACTATTACAAGTTACTGATTGTCAGTCCTCTCTGGCTGGGCAGTAATTCTCCTCCTTCCTGCTCTAGAAATGAATTCTTTCCTCTTCATGCAGTATGTGAAAACCACACTTTTGGGGCATGCTGTTTTTTCATAAATAGAAACTCACAGAAGGGAGCAAGAAGGAGAACTTTGTAAGATAAGCCTCACAGAACACTTTTTCAAGGGAGAAGGAGAGGATTTTACATCTCTAGAATCTGCAAAAAGACAAAGGGCCTGCCGTGCTGCCTCCCAGGCTTCTTCAGCTTCATGACTCACATGACACTGACAGTGTTCAAGGCTGCTTCAGTGTATTAATCTTTCAGCTTTCACATGCCAAGCCCCTACTTACTTCTCATACTTGAACTAAACTGCCGTGAGGCACCTTCTGTACAAAAGTCCCACGAAGAATATCAGCTGAAAGGTAAAGATGAGGGAAAAATACTACAGGGGCAAATTCATTTTTAAGACTTTAGAGCTTTATGCCTGAGTTTGAACATAAACCTTTATTCCTCGGTATGAATTTCTAGTGCATTGTCTTGTCTGAAACTGTTTCTGCCTTGAAATACTTTTGCCTTGCATTTAGCAAGGCATAAATTCTCTCCATTGTGCTACAGCACACTGATTTGTGGATGCGGACAAACTCACATATTGCTAAAGAGAGTCCAGTCTGCTGGTTCCAGTGTATTAAATCTTCCTGCCAGATCTGCAGCTTCGATTTTAAAGGACTTAAATAGTCTCTTGAAGTCGAGTAATTTTTCTTAAAAATGTTTCCAGTTCCAGTTTTTTCAAATTTGCACTATTTCCAGGTTGATGTAAAGTGATCTCTAGCAGCTTAATTTATCGCAAAAGTAGTTTGCAATATAAATTTGTAAAGGATCTACTGTTCCATACTGTGCAGAGGAACCTGGTTTACATCTGGATGCCCCAAGGAATGTGCTGTCTTGTGGGTGAAACGTGGCAACTTTTGGGGGCTCATCCAGGAGGCACTGTTTAACCTGCTGAAAAGGACTAGGAGAGATGTCAGCGAGAGGCTGGAGGAAAGATGTAGAGGAATGTGAGTGAAGGGGAAAAAAATCAGTCTATTCCATAGACCTACATTGGAAAGAGGGTGAATCAGAGCCATGATGGAGGATGGCAAGATCGTGAGAGTTGCCTGATCCAGCAATAACTACTTATTGTGAAGTGAGACACAGGCACCCAGGTGTCTCGCAGCACTGGGTGGCCTGGGATGTGGGGGGACTTCACTGCATCCCTCCTCCTCCCACAAACACTGCAGAGAAGGAGCATGGAGAGATAAAAGAGGGAACAGAAAGAGGTAGATGCATAAGGAGAAGGTCATGTGGGTGAGGAAGGCAAGCCAGGAAGCACTGGGAGGTGTGGGCAGAATGGCTCTGCTGTGCAAAATGCACTGAGTTTCATGTTGTTTACCCAAGCCTCCCCTCAGCAACTCTTTCCACTGGTTTTAACCACTGATGCTTCCTCTTCAGCTGAACTGCAGATTGCTATGGTCTTTTTAAATACAATGTAGTCTAGTCCAGCCCTGCTTCATCAAAACTCCACCTCCTCCTGCTGCTCAGGAACCCCTGTAGCAGTTGCTGTAGCTCTGAGGATACAGGTAGGAAGATTATTGTCTCAGAAAAAGAATACCTGGCACATCTATTAAGCTGTAGGAATGCGTATCACAAGATCGCCTTTAGTTCATTTTTACGCAGAAGTGCAGTAAAACACTGAGGAAAAAAAGATTGTCACCTGGGAAATCAGAGCTCCTTGCATTTCTTTGCAGGTTTAAGACAGATTTTTACAGCTAGCACATGGCCATAGGAATGATGAGCCTTGAGAAGGTGAAACTCCTGAGGCTGTCAGTGGTAAAGAGCGTAAATATTCGTGACTTCTCATTAGTACAGTTGGGGTTGCAGATTCTTCTCAACTACTTCTGGATTTTAATATACTCTGGGGCATATATCTATTACTATCAACCTCTACTGCCAGAAATTCTGGCAGTTAGTAGTGTGAAAACCTTAGGAGAGCACCAGCTTTGTCTTTTGGGCTTTAACAAATTTTAGCAGTCTTAGTCTAGAACTACATCTACAGATCTTACAAGGACAGGGCATTTGGTAAGATGTTTTTTATTTTCAGATTTTAATGCTATTGTAAATGGTGGCTGAAAAGGTCAGCATTTGCTGAAGCAAAATCCTGCTTGGTTTCTGCAGCTTTCTGTTGGCAGAAGATGGATTTTCTACATGTGCCAGTTGCACCTGTTCAACGAGAGCCTGATTAGACATTAGCTTTTGCTCAATCTATGCTTATCCTTTGGATAACTACATTTGAAAGGATTTAACCTATTTTAGCTTCTAACTATGAAAACATATTAAAAAAAAAGAAAAAGCTAAAGTACGATAAATGAGGATTAAATCTGTTTTACAGTAGTTTAATTAAGTTAATCTGAAATTACACTTTTTTAGTAAATATATTTTGTATCGATTACTCCACAGTGCTTGGAAGAAATCTGTTTCAATACTTAGATGATGGTTGGAAATCATAGTTTTAGATAATTTCTTGTACAGTGTAGGCAGTGGTACCTCCAATTCTAGCCAAACTGATAAATTCAGTGGAGCCATGAGAAAAGATTGATGTGAACAGTTTATATGTTGGCTTGAGTTTTGAAGTAATGGTTGGAAAGTGGTGAAGGTCTGAAGTAACCAAGTCATTTAGTGCATCAAGAAGCATGATAGATTCATGCCCCTCAGTCCCAGATTTGGAAAGTGTTTTAAATATTGATGAGGAAGTACATTGATGTGTTACCATAAAAAGCCCCAAACCACTGTAGAACACGAGGAGTAAACACCTGTAGGTGTCTGTTGACCAGTAACTTGCCTGCATCTGAAGTACCCCAGTTTTCTTCCAAGGGGTACAACACAGGGAATGTAAATCTGCTGGGATGAAGTCTCTTCTGGTAGAGAGAAAAGTAGTTTTATTTACAATATCCTTAGCAAAGTGAAAGCGTCGTGTTGTTTTTTTACAGTCTCTTTTGATTCATGCAATCTTATCTACACTACTGCTCTCATTACAAGTTACTGCTATGTTTGATGTCATCTTTGGTGAAATAAAAAATAGTTTGGCATCAAAAATATGTTCCCTGCAGCCATGGAATCTTGGCTCACAGTTTCTGATTAATTACTTACGCCAATGTTGCGCATTTGACATGACATTTATTATTGGGGCCCAATTCATTAGACCAGACAGAATTTTTTACAGGACTGGAGATAGGTGGTAAATTGTAGAGCTAATGTTTCTCTGTTTTAGACTTAGTAGAAAAATAGACACCTGAGATTTTTATTTTTTTCTTTAAGAAACAAGTCCTTAAACTTAAACTCAGTCTGTATTTTAATAAAAATATCTTGGTATTTATCAGCTTTGGAAAATCAAATAACTTATTTAGGTGCCTAATTAGGGACATAGAAATCTAAGTGTTGTCAAAACTCAGGAAAAAACAAAATTGGCCAAGATTTGTTAAAATATTATTTTATCATCTAGATCTTTGACTTCCTGATCTTAATTTTATTAGTATGGAAATATTTGCATAGGCAGTTTAGAGTGTTTTGGAGAGTAAAGCAACTGTGAGTTGCTATGGCAACAAGTAACAGCAACAGTTTGTTTCACATCTTTCACCATGTGAAATTGGTTAGTACGCATGAGACTAACAAAAAGTCTCAGCAAATGTTTGTCTTGATAAAAAGCAACATATTCTTATCAGGCAGCTATAGAGTATTTCCCAACGTACAGCTTTTGTTAGCATTAGAAGTAGATATTGGATACAGACTCCAGTTTTTCTCTCCAGATTGAGACACCAAAATCAAGGCGTTGTGGGACACATCATTTTAGCTTAGACCCTAAAAAGAACTAAGGAGACCTGTCAAGTTTGGATCAACTTTTCCAGAGTTAGAGATTATTCAGACTCATCTCAAGTGGAAGCAGAAATAGACTAAACGCTTTCACATTAATCATACCAAATAGCTAAGCTTTAATTGAATTTGTTTAATTTCAAGTGAAACCATCTCGTCAGTCTCATGCATGGTGAAATCACTCCTGTTTTGTGAAATGAAGTGGATGTTAATCAGTTTGGTGGAAATATCTGAGTGTCAGCTGAGACCTACTGAAATGAGTTGTGCATAGTATGTCTAGAAGAGGGATATTCATAAGGTGAGGGAGCATTCGAAGGGAGGAGTGAGCACTGCAGCGGGTGAGGGAGCAGGGAATGAGATTCCACATGCACATGGGAGTCTCTTGCTAACAGTGACTGCTTGAAAAGTAAGGAGGAAGGAAGCTGTCGTTGGGAATGGTTCATACCTACCTTATGGGTGACTTGGGAGGTTAATGCTTGGAAAGGAAGGGAAGTCACCACAACCAGGAATAGCTGAAAACATGAGTCTTCTCACTTGTAGAATCTGTTAGTTTTTAAACACTCTTTTATCTATGCATAGATTTTAAAAGCCAACAGAATAATGCTTTGCATGGCTCTGTATCCCAGTGTGTTGGAAGAAAACCTCTCTTTTGTTGTTTTTGCATTCATTATTTTGATATATTTTCTAAGGGATCGCTTGCAGGCAGAGCAGTGCTGCTCTGTGAAGCTTAGAGCACTTTTTCAACGGCACTATTACTTGGAAGATGCTTACATTCATCGGTTGAAGCCAGAGGAAAATGTTGGCAGTAAAAGCAAGAGAAAGAGAACTGATTGTTTAAAAAGTGACTAACATTTCTCCTTTTTTTTTTTTCCCCCACCCCACTGTTTTTCATTTTAGCATTACCAGAACCTTTGCATCAGGTAAAACAGAAAAAGTGATCTTTCAGGCGCTTAAGGAATTAGGTCTTCCCAGTGGAAAGGTATTTAGTGATTTTGAATAACTTTTTTGTACGCTAATAAATTGATGAATCATTCACGTGTGTAGCTGTGATTTAAGTCATTTGCATCACATAGAAACATGCTTATTGTTCATGAGTAACTTCATCTACAACAATCACTGTAGGTTGTTTACTAAAACCAAAACGTAATTAAATCTGTATGAAATAGTGGTCCTTAAACCTCTTGGATGAGACTTCCCTTCTTTTCTGTAACAATCTACCTTTCATGCATTTATACAAAGTACAGGAGCACAGAATATGCACATAATACTTTTTTTGTTCCGTACTATCCTCTCAGTTGCATTTCTTGAACTCCTCCTGCTCTTTGCTCCCTTCTGTTGGAGAACTGCTGTCCTGCTCTGTCCCACTCGCAGCAGGAGGCCCTGCCAACAGCCCCAGAGAGGTGATGGCTGGTTACAATTGCACCTAATTTTTTCAGCTTTACTCGCTGCCCAATCTCCCTTCTTTTATTTTGGATCCTCCAGCCCTTGCTTCTTGGCCTGAGTGCAGCAAGTGCCTGGTGAGGGGCAGACCTGCGGGCTCAGAAGTTTGCTGTCTCCAGCAGGGGAGAGGGGGTGTAAGAAAGACATGAATCCGCAGCTGTAGCAGTGCCTGGCACCCGAGGTGAAATTTTTCCTTGCTGCTGTGGTGCTTAACTTGTTCAGAGGAGGACACGATGCTCAATGTGTTAGCTCATGGAAATTTTACATGCCCCTGAATGAGAGCTGCTTTACTTTTTAAGACCATTGCGCCAAACCTGGGACTTTTTCCTCAATGTTCTTTGGCTTCAGTGTAAGTATCCTGAAGTTTTTACACTATTTTGGAATTTTTGGGGTTTCTTAAGCTTCGGAACAAAAAAAAACCATCACTGTTTTCCAGTTCTGTGTTTATGTAGAATTGATATTACTGTGAGGTCAGAATATAAGCACACCAAACAGATCTATGATAAAGATGAATTAAGAAGTGTTTTCAGAAAACACAAAAGAAACTAGGTAAGCATATACTAGGAAAAGAGCTAAACCAGTTTGCAGTTGCTTTTTCTGATATAAGATATGCTTTTGAGAAAAGAGCATATAAGCTCTCTTTTGCTGGATAAATGTACCTTTGTATTTCATTGCAGAATGATGAAATCGAGCCTGCAGCATTTACTTACGAGAAATTTTATGAGCTCACCCAAAAGATATGTCCCCGGACTGACATAGAGGACCTCTTTAAAAAGATGTAAGTTCAAATTTAATATAATCTTGCTCTAAACTCATTTTCCTGTATTTTTAGTCCATATCTAATAGTGACAGAACACTGTAAAGATTATCTAACCTTGAATCCTAGTAGCATCAGCAGTATTTTAAGACAAACTCAAGTCTATGTTTTTTTTTCCCTTCCTTACCTCTCAGATTGTTAATGTAAAAGTTCACTCTGTATTTTGGAGAAACTTTTACATGAGTAGTGGAAGCACCTGGAACTTTTTTTTTTTGCATTGGCTTTACTAACTACTGTAATTTTAACTTGCTCCTTTAGGTGATTAACACAGTATGTGAACTAACTAAATTAAATAAGAAATTTGAAATTTTAAAAGTTTCCTCAATTTATTCTCAGCTGGAGGACTTACATGTTGTTTTATGAAGTGATGTTTAAGTTATAGGAGGTATGGGAGATATACTGTGCTGAGCATAGACAGTTAGTATGTTTTCTGTGACTATTCATGTTGAGATTGTAGAACTACTTCAGGTAGAAAAGTAGGTGGTTTTAAAAGTATCAACAATGTCAACATGTAAATCATACCTACTGTAGCATCATATATGAAAACTTACATTCTCTAATAAATTTCTTTTCAGCAATGGAGACAAAACTGATTATTTAACGGTAGACCAATTAGTGAGCTTTCTAAATGAAGTAAGCTTTTTCATACATTAACTACCATACAAGTCTGTCTGCAGTGGCTTGCTTCTTCCAATCTTTCCATTGCATGAATCATGCCATTATTTGCTATGCTTTTGATCCGCTGATCTTTCCATTATGGTAACATCCAGGTGCAAAAATCAGCTCCAACCTTGTATGTTGTTGTGCTTTCTACATGTTGGCTTTGCAGATTGCATCTGTTGATTACTTGCTGTTGTGTTATGTTGTGTGTTATGTATGTTTTATACATTTTATACTGTTACATTCAATGCAGTTTCAACTAAAATACACCCTGTATTTTATTATAAGTAATTACTTCACCTGTAGGCAACAGCTAAATATATCTGCTGATCCTTCTGAATAGAAAAAAATGAAGTAGGCTTTTCTAAACAGTGGTTGGATTCTTCTCGACAGTATTATCTCAATCTATTACAAATCTAAGAGCTAAGAGGATATTTTAAGAGTTTGTATATGATTTTTAAAATATTATGTGTCCATAATAAGAGGAAATATTTTTATTGCTATATTTCCAGAATACAGTTTTTGGCAAGAGTATGTAATATTTCTTAAAAACATCATGAGTGTGTGAAGTAGTGTAGTTCAATAAATAGTGTGGAGTTGGCTCTTTTTCTGTTCCTAAAGTGCAGTAAGTTATAGAAGACTCACTCATTCGGAGTTGCAACAATAAATGCACTGTGTAGATTTGACAAGAACATAGACATGGAAAATAGTCACATTCTACTTGGTTTTGTACCAGTAGATTCTTGTCATCTGGAACATGCATAGCTGCTTTACCTCTCTGCATGATCTTTTAGGGACTGAATGCATTACCAAAAATCTCTCCATCTTAAGTTATTTAACTAGTTATAAAACTATATTTTATATAGATTTTTTAATATACATTTATTTTTATATCTTATACTGCTATATGAAGATTCAAGCAGTAACTTCCCTATATGTCAAACTTGGAATATAATTTTCTTTTTCAGTAGGGAATGGATGCCTTACTCTTCACTAAACCTGAATTACACGTAGAAAGAGTATTCAAAAAGAAAAGATAGCTTCAGGATTAATGGTTACATACTCGGGGCCTTAGTTCGTATCCCCACGGTGTTCTCTGGTAGGAAATTGGAGCACATGCTTAATCTTGCTATTGTGACATGTTCTTTTGTCACAGCTATTAACAAAGTTCAGTGTCTAAATGTTTGCAGGACTGGGCTCATAGCTAAGGCATGTCATTTTTGCTTCTGCATTAAAGAGAGAAAGGATAATGTTGTGATTTAAATTATAAATTATCCTCTTAAAGTACCTCAGCCCCCTAATTCTCTTGTAATAGTAAATACGCTTCACAGAGCCCTGTCCCTATCTTGAACCATATTAGCTTCTGATTTTTAGTGTTAATCCTCATTTTTCAGTAAATTACTACTTTATCATTATTTTAAAATTGATCTCTAATTGTTTTAGTTTAAAGTGTGCTTCCTTGAATCCCGAGCTTCTGAAGAAGAGCTGCCAGCAATTACAAGAACTTCTGAGTATCTCCAGTAACTGATAAAAAAATAAAAGTTAAATTATTGTGCTCTCAGTTTTGTATTGTTTTAGCCATTCTTTTTACAGAATGAGGAGCCTTATTTTATGGGCAGTATTGGAAAAAAAATGCATCTTGTTGACTACATTTGTATTGACACAACATGTTTTACAATTGGAAATCTTGTAGTTGGCCCTTTAGTTGGTGACCAGAGCTGGAAAAAATTAGTCAAGTACTTTTACAGAGTAGGACATTCGTTCTGATGACTGAAACTAATGCCTTTGGCTCTGTGGTGGAGGTCTTTTGGTCTCCAAATAGAGTTTAAAGTTTTGATCATGATTTGAAGGCACTACATGACCCAGAATCTCCCTCCTGAAGTGATCATTTCTGTCTCCTTGACAGCTGGCCAACACTGCAATTAGCAGTGGTGTTTAATGCTGGAAAATATAAAAAGATTATTATCGTTATGAAGGAGAGGGGAGTTACTTGGCAGAGCAATTCTTCATGAGAGTCTTTAACCTAAATTATTTTGAATTCGGTAACCTCCAAGGCATGCTGCAGAAGCTCTAAGCGTTATGGGTTTTTAAGGGAGCACGAGGATACGTTACTGGGTATGAGTGGAGAATGAGCTGCTTTCCTGGAGTTTTTCCAAACTGCTGTCTCTATTTGACTTTTAAGTGCTGCTGGCTGACAGCTGGTTTAATTGTGTATCAGTATTAAAGCTTCTGGGAAGTTTTTAGAAATTTAATTATTGTCAGGCACAGAGTATTTTGTCTAGGTCTTCCTTTTTTAAAGTCAAATTTTGAAAAAAACAAAATGTAGTAGAAAAAGAACTGAAAGCACTGCTATTGAGATTTGCTCCTGCCATTCATTTGCATCACTAAATTAATAAACCAAGTAACTGTCAAAATGGAAATTTAGTAATCTGACCAGGATTCATTCTTTCTTCTGGGAAGGAGGTATGAGGAGATTCTTTTCTGGCCTCTTCTTTCTCACTGCCCTCCCTCTTTCCCTCTTCCTTGTTCTTCTAACTTGTTCTTCTTCCTTTCCTCCCTTCCACTCACTTGCTCTTCTTCCCTCCTTCCGATTTGCTCGCTTGCTCTTCCTGTCTCCCTGTGTTTTTCATCTCCACAAAAGGATACCCTTCTTACTGCCGTACAGGACAAATTCAAGAGGCAAAATTGGTTCTGGCACATTATTAACTGCTGTGCATCTCAGTTTGTATCCATTCAGAGGAGACTGGAGGCCAGGTTGGGGAGCTTAAATGATCTTTCTCTCTTTGCAGAACCACGCAGGCTCTGGATTTCTCCCCATGCTTTAGATGGTTCCCTGTTATATGGTTAAGAAAGTCTAGTGTAAGGGTGTCCTGTCTTATATGGTAACTAGAACAATCAAATGCAACTTTGTCAGACATTCACAATTAGTCCTGGGGCATGTTGTCTTTCTGGATGAAACTTCATGCTTTTAGTTTTGGTTAGCTTTTATTGCAGCTTTCCTGCGCCAACAAGCTTAGTAGTGCAGAACGTTTCCCCAGGAGACACTAGTAAGCATTCCTTTTTTCAAGTAAAACTTTGTCAGTCGTCGATTTTGCTGTATTTTTTAAACAAAGTAAACATAAAGACATGCTTTTGTTCAAATGGATAATTGATAATGAGCGATGATCATTGCTACAAGAAGAATATTTTGCTCTTAGCTCCTTCCAGTAACTCAGACTCTTTCTCAAGAGGAGGCTTTTTGCTTTATCCCATTTATTTTCTTCCGTTTCTTATGACTAACTGTAGAAGAGAGAGAGTTGGGAAGAGCACTTTTCTTGAGTTAAGAACCTTCCCTACTATTTCTTACAATTTTTTCAAGTGATGTATTGTCACTAATGGTATAAAGCTTGTCATTTGTCACAGTAGACTCTGCTGTTGCATGCCAGTGTTGTGTTGCTGTTGTGTGCTGCTTAGCAAGTTGTCCTGCGTCCATCTGCTTTCATATCATATTTCATCTGAGTTTTACTTAGATATCCAGGCAGCTGATCTGTAGTGAATGAAACTGCTCTATTTTAGATGCTGCAGACTGTCAGTAGCATTACCTGAAAGATCCCTCCTTAATTGCATGATTAAATTGGCGTTAGTTGTAATTTCTTGGAATTAATTAAGCACATGCAGCAATGTATTGATCGTAAGAAAAGAGATCAAGTGCTTATTTTTGATTGGATATTGATTTTTTTTTCATGAAAAAATGTCAAAAAGTTTACACATGAGGAATTACAGCGAATGCTGATAGTGCTGTGCCAAGCCATATCAACACCATCCTGTCCACTCCAAATTACTGATCACCAGTATGGGGGTGGCCTGTTACATTTCTGAATTCTGCTTGAACTAAAGCTTGAAAACTATGTACCTACTGGGGTAAAAGAATGTTTTCACAGTCATATTTATTTCTTTATGTTTTATTGCATCTGCTTACATGCCACTACTCCGTTCAATTCCGTTGTTAATTTTCTTTTAATGGAGAATCAGGCACACAGTGTGCAGCTCTAATCCAGCATGGAGAGAAACAAAAGTTACGTAGCACACTATTAAGTGAAAACTTAAAAACTCTGAGTTTTAGTAGTGTGTTAGAAGTCACTGCTAAATTGTATCTAAATATTACATATATTATGAAATCTTAATATTGTAAATTACTGTGAATTGAAGAGGTGATGCTGTGAAGCTCTTAAATTATACGTATTTCTTCTAAGAACCTACGCTGTTTTTTGAATAGTTAATAACGCAATGTTTCCATGATTCACAAGTAATCATCAAGTAGTAGCATATTTCTAAATTTGGGTTTCAAATTCTGTATTTATAGTATAGCTTTATTTTGCTTTTCATTTTTACTTTAATTGTAGGTATTGGTGAAGACATGCATTTTTGCAGAGGTGATGACAGTGCCATCAGTCAAGTCTGTCAGTTTACATGACCTACAAAAAAGATTAGAAAGAGAAAGAATTTACAAAGATGATACATTTAGCTATTTATTTTCAACATTTCATTTGCACGTATACTACGTGCAGTCATTGTTTTCATGAACAAGCAGCAGTAAGACCAGTTATATGGTTGCACTGGATTGATTTTTTAAAAAATATTTTTACAATCAAACTGCCTAGTTTTTTTATGAAAGATGTTTGTTTTCTGTCTAAAGCTAAAGTTACCGTTGAATAGTCTGTAAGTTTTAGGGCTTTTTTTTTTTTTTAAATGTCCACTTCTTTCTTTCTCATCTGCAGTAATGAAATGCTCTTGGATGATAGCCATGCACTATATTGTTTTGCTGAATTCCATTGTTTTCTAACCTTAGCATCAACGAGATCCTCGGCTCAATGAAATTTTATTTCCCTTTTATGACACAAAAAGAGCAATGCAGATAATTGAGACATATGAGCCAGATGAAGACTTGAAGAGTAAAGGTAAATGTGGGAGGGAATTCAGTATTCACTGATTTTAGACATTTGGGGAATTTGTTCCAAAGCATCCAAACTTCTTTTAAAAGGGAGCTTATAGTCCTTGTGGTCAGGGGGAAAGCACTTGTGAACTAGAACCACCTAGTGAACTAGATCAAGTGACTGATCTGCTTAAAGTTATCCTCCCCTCAAAATCCGTGATTTTTTTAGAAGGGTTATTTCCCTGATCCAGGTTACAGCGTGGCTACAAAGACAGCCATCCTGATACGAAATGGGAGAGGCTAGGATTGAGTAAATAAGGGACAACACGGAGACTCCTTCTAGCAACAAGGCTATGTGTGTGTGGCTGTGGGCAAGGTCTCAGAGAGACTGCAAAGCTGTACAGATACTGTGTAAAAATAGAAAAAATATTAAAAAATTACTATATGAGCCATTGGATATGCATCCACCTTCTTATAACATAATCTGTATAGTGCTTGAGGGCAGCAGCCTAGCTTAGAACAGGATATTTTATGTGAATGAATTGAAAAATGTTCTGTCCAAGCAAGAAGATTGCAGGAAGTGTCTCCACACCATTCTTGGACTACTTGTGCCCTGAGCTCCTATGGGTGTTCAAGGTGTCAGTGGTTGAACTTTGCTCCCAGTTCTTACCCATTCTGCTGAACAAGCTGTACTGGGATCAACCACAGCAATTAAAAATGTTGCTATCCTCATCTGTGCTCCCTGCCCTTTTGCTGAAAGTTACCGTCATCATCGCGCACAGAGGAGACTGCAGCCTTGCAAAGCCCATCAGAGACCTTCAGGCATCGTAACAGGAAGCCACTTTCACTAGACATTTAGGCTAATATATGAAGCTAGCACTGGAGAAGCCGAGTAGCTTTTACACATCCTCTGATGCTGCCCCTGCTGATGAAGGACATGCAAAGCAGACTGCAGATGGAGGCAATATCTTAAACTGCTTCCATAAAGCCTGAGGCAGCTCTTGCTCGGTTCTGCAGCCTTGTTGGGTTCCCTGGGTGGCTTCATGCTGCTTTATGGTCACAGGCATTGGCACCAACAATGCCTCCCCCAGCAGCACCTGCCCCTTTCGCATTCTTTGGACCAGTGTTTGGGAAGAGTTTACAGTTGTTTTCCTCAGTTTATAAACTTAAGGAATCCTTTTGGAGCTGGATGTGTAGTTTTCACCATTCCTTATTGTACTTTAGTCCTTTTGACCAAACCACTAGAGGAAGAGCTTGTATTGCATATGCTACTCTAGACACTGTGTCGTACACTGGGTTAATAGATTGGTCTTTTAGTTTTGTGAAAACATGGACTTTTCTGGAGTCACCTGGGAGAGAGGGAGATATTTCTCTTATCTAGGAGTAATTTATAAACATTATGAGGATTTTCTACTCACAAGCAGTGTAGCTTATTTCTCTTCCTCTGTACATGGAGTAGAATTCTCCAAGTATTAATTACTTGATTTTAGTGAACTCTGTCCTTTTTTGTTTGTTTGTTTTAAAGGCACTCATTTGTGATTCTTCTTGATACCAATGTATTTTACATATTTTCCAAAATAAGGAAGGTATACCAATGTAGCTGCCACCTGTTTAGAATGGAAGATGTAAAAACATGTTTTATGGAAGTGGAAATTAATGTAGAACTGGAAAACAGTGTTCAGTAATTCACAAAGAGGAGGATTTTCCAAGCACCAAGCTGTAGCAAGGGCATGATGTTGGCTTATTCTTTTAGCCAATAATTGAGCCTTGGCTACTTATTTAGCTTCTTTCTTTGATTTATATTTCTAACAGTTTTTAAATAAATATGGTAAACCTCCTGCAGGGATAAGGTTATGGAGAGTAACAACAGAACAGGAGCAGTGTCCTCTTACAATGTTACTCCATTGATCATATTCACTGATGCAGTTTTTATCCTAATGCAATCAGTAGGATAAAGAGATGATTTCATATAAAATGTTGAACCTTAGCATGTAAAGAAGGCAAGAATTTATCTCAGCAGTGACTGTTCTTTGCAGTCTCTTTCCCCTTCTTCTTAGATATAACTGCTGTTGAGCAAAATGATTAAGCTCAACATCTTTTTTCACTAAATCACGTAGTTTAAGAAACAACTCAGTAGCAATAAGCTACTGACTCTTCCTCAATTACATTTCAGTAACAGAAGGAGGAAGTAAAGCTGAACAAGTTAATGCTGTGCAGTTCAGTGACTGGAGTCTGCTCAGGAGCACTACAAAAGCAAACTCTTCCACCTGGTCAGTGCATGTCAGAAATCCAACGGCCAGTCTGTTGAGCACGTGGAGCTCTGTTAAGTTGCTGAAGTGTCAGCTATTGTTTGTCTAGGACACCTGCTCGGCTGTGACTTTTTTCCACTGGATGATGCACTAAAAGTGCGTATCATCTGAGATATTTTGTGATGATACTTTTAAGTTTTCAGTGATAAATGAAATAAAAAAATTCTTAGAGTTGAAAATTCCATTTCATCCCCTTTTTTTCCTCTTCCAAATCTCAGAATCAGCAGAGAGAATTTGAATAAGACGTTCCAGAACAGCTCACCTCTGGCTTGACACCAAGCACAGAAAATCTAAGCTTCAGTAGAGGATTTTTTCAGAAAGCTAGGAGCAGAATGAAAAGCAGGAATACTGGAGTTCTCTGTATAAGAGAAAAGTTGTCTTAAAAATAAGACTGCTGCAACCTGTGCCTTAACAATAGCTGAGTGTTCATATATGACTTTAGGGAAAAAAAATCTCTAAATTAGTGCAAGATAACTATTCTCTGCAGTGACTCGTAGAGAGTAATCCCTTCTTCCCTACCCCAGATCGTTTTTCAGTCTCTTGACCACTTTAAAACTGATATTGCAGTATTGATTATTCTTACTTTATTTTCACTGAAATTTATCCCTTGATTTTTTTTATACTTTACAAAGCATATAACAGCAGAGAAATAAGAGAAAGGTGTTATGAATTCTGTCTGAACGTCCTGTGTTCATTGTAGAAAATGGCTTGCGTTTCATTATAAAGGAATAAACCTGTATTTCAAACAGTAAACTTGAAGTTAGATTTTCCTAATGCTTTGCAAATGAACACACGCAAACGTTTTCAGGTACAATTCCACTTGTTTTTGTCAGCAGAGAACAGTCTCTGCACATGCTGTGAGCTGATTAACAGCGACGTAGCACAGTCAGGGCAGGGTTAAATAGGAAAGAGGGGAGCAAAGTACTGTAGAAGCCTGGTACATGCAAGCTCACAATTTCTGGTTCACCGAGTTCCAGAGCCCAAAATTGTAGGCAGTGTTCTGAGGAGATAGCAGTAATTTGCCTTCTTCACATCCTCTTCATGCCTTAGGTCTACTACTGGTGAGTGCTGGACAGAGGATATTGAGCTAGGTGGGCACCTGATTTTATTTCTTTTGTTACCTGGAAACACAGTGGCAGATTTTGCACCAGGGGCGCAGTTGCTGGTCAGCGTGGAGCACTGGAAGGGGAGAGCTTCTGTTTGCTTGCAGAAGCCTGGGTAAACATAGCTTTTGTGCTAGGGTTCCTGCTCTGTGAGACAGTCTGATTCCTACCCACTATAAATTTCTAGCACTAATTTGCTATGCTTTCTTCTTCCTTCTAGGTGTCATATCAAGTGATGGGTTTTGCAGATACTTGATGTCAGATGAAAATGCCCCAGTTTTCCTAGACCGCTTGGAATTGTACCAAGAAATGGACCATCCTTTGGCTCACTATTTCATCAGTTCCTCTCACAATACATATTTAACAGGCAGGCAGTTTGGTGGCAAGTCTTCGGTGGAGATGTACAGACAAGTGCTTTTGGCTGGATGCAGGTTGGAAGCAGGAGATAACAGCCTTTAATATTTGTGAATCTAATACTTTAAACCTGCATAATATACCTTGGTGGTGGTATATATATATATATAAAAATATATATATGTATAAATATATTAGTGTAGTAAAATACACATAGTTAAGTCCCACTTTTTCTTACAGAAAATGTTGAAAGGCTGTGGCAAGTAGAAATTAATGTCAGGAGAGAGTTTTTGAGAAAGATAACAGAAGTTTGATCTCAAAATGACAGTTGAAGAATTTCAGAGGGCTTTCTGCTCTTGTAATTAAGATGTTTATATGTAAATGGGAATTAGTTTATGATTTCCTGCTTTATTTCTTGTCGTACTGGAATGTGTCATGGTTAACTGAGTAAGAGAATGAATTAGAATAGTGTTACAGTGCTAAAAACGTAGTTCAGGTGTAAATATATTGACTCACACGTACTATATTTAAGGTAGTGTACTCAAAGCTACAAAAGCAGTCTGAAATTGAAATTGCACATGTGCCGTTTAAAAGGAATTGTGTAATGCCCCAAACTGCTTTGTAACTTACTCCTCTGAACAGCCCTGCTCAGAACGTGTTCCCAGCAGCTCATCTGTACTGAAACACTGAGGAAGCTGACATCGGTTTTCTTGGGTCTTTAGGTGTGTTGAGTTGGACTGTTGGGATGGCAAAGGTGAAGATCAAGAACCAATAATAACACACGGAAAAGCAATGTGTACAGATATTCTTTTCAAGGTAAATGCCTGACCTCTACACCTGGCAGGAAGCCCCAGTAGAACCTCCGGACAAGAAAGAATCCATGCAGGTCACCCTCCCTTCCTCAGCACCCAGGCACTGCTCCCTTGTAACAGACTTAACAAAAGGCACAGCTATGGTTTCTTATTCCCAGACCTTAGAGCTCATTTCCAACTCGCCTCGTATGCCCCTGTGTCATGTCTGCCTTTCCACAGAATCTGCAGGAAGCAGGATTACTTCTTTTGCCTCATGTTTTCACATCCTGTGGCTCTTTGCACCACAGAATAGATATCTTCTCCATTGTCTAAGAAGTTCCTCAGCTGTGGAAAGTGCCTGAAGATGCAGGGTTTATTGTGGGAGTAGAACTCCTCCCTGGCAAGAGAAGACAGCAGCAGATCCAGGGTAGCGCTGATGTGTTCTGGGCGAAGCTGCCACCACTGTTGCAGGTGCAGGGTTGGGTGCTGAGTCCAGGCTGTTGCAGGGGAACGGAGAAGAATGAGCATACAGTTTGTTCTAGTTCTGGCTTCACTTGGCACATTTGAGACTCAGCTCTGTGTTTCTCAAAGAGGGGTGGAGAACAAAAAAATCTCTTTCATTATGATTATAATTTGATCTGTTCTAATTTGAATCCTATTATTGCATTTTAAAGGATGTAATTCAGGCCATTAAGGAAACAGCATTTGTTACATCAGAGTATCCTGTCATTCTTTCGTTTGAAAATCACTGCAGGTATATAGTGCCCTTTATTTTTGTTTTTAATAGTGTAATATGTGAAAGAGATGCTACAGCTTATAATTTGAGCGTACTTGAAAACCGTGTAGGGATATGCAGGGATACTGAATGTCACTTGGAAAAGACTGTACTTTACTAGTCAATCTTTATCTAGCTTAATAATGGCAATATTTTTAACTGTGGTGAATGTGTGAAATATATTTGAATGTTCCATTAGTTGTGTGGGTTTCAGTTAATCTACTTTTTGGGGCTTATTAAATTCATCTGTGTCAGATAATGGACTTTTATTGACAGTTTAATTACAGGAAAGTAATACTTCTCAGTTGAGAGCAAGTGGGCAGTATATAATTTTGGATGTCTACATTACTTAGTATTATTCTGTTTTGCTGAGTAATAGTGATTTATTTTTTTATATTTAAAAATTAACCAACATCATCTTTTCCAGCAAATATCAACAGTACAAGATGTCAAAATACTGTGAAGATCTTTTTGGAGATCTCCTGTTGAAGCAGCCTCTAGAAACACATCCAGTATGTTATATTCTGCCAGTATTTTTTTTTTTTTTTTTTATGTTAGCTGTATGTAATAGAGATGATAAACTGGGATCATATCACCTATAGTGCTGTTCACTGCCAGTCCTGTGCTTTCAAAAATGGCTAGTGATTTTGGTTGTCTACACTTTTTGGTACAAACTTGTCCTTATCTGGTTTGTTTAATCTCTTCTGTACAGGGCTCTGGCCAGCAGCCTGGGGAGATCCATCCCCTTGATGTGTGATGTAATATCAGCACCTACATAAAATACACCACATACATTGTATTTGGAGGTCATACATAACTCTGAAATTGCCAGTCACTGTTGAAAACCAATTAATTATAAATTGCATGGTCTCAGCTGAGGAAACCTCTTCTTTCAGCTGCACTTTGCATGCTTCATGCTCCAGATCAGGTCCTGCAGTCTAGGTGGCCCCCACTACTGCATTAAGAATTAAATTAAGCACGAAGAGTTCCCTGCAGTCTCATGTGGACAATCAAGTGCACTGTAATCTGCATGCACTTCACTCTCCTGCATGGCAGGAGATAACAACAGACACTCCTTCACAAACGCAATATTTGAGAATTCAATAGCTCGTTACCCAGTGCTTGCAGCTGCTCCTTCAGGCCTCCCTTACTCTCCTGAGCAACATGCTCACTGTCTGCCAGCAGCCATCTAAAATCTGTGGATGGTCTTCAGTGCTGTGGGGGACCATGGCAAAGAGGACCCTGCCTTACCTTTCAGCTCCTGTCCATGTGAGCCTAGCAAAGGAGGCTCCTGGCGTTATCATCTCTAGAGCTGTGATTTTCTTAGCTTTCCTTGCGTGTTGCAGGGACAGTAATGCACAAGGCTTGGTGAATTCAGGTTGTTGCCCTGAAATTGCGTCCCAGAGATCTAAATCTGTAGTGTTCCCCTGAAATGTATGTAGCACCTTGCCACATTCCTCGCAAATGACAGCTTCCAGCAGCTTTCAGGGAAGTGTAAAATAGAACTGGCCAAAGGCTGCCATGCTGCTACCTGAGGGCCCAGTGTTTAGTCTCAGCTGCCTGTGCTCAGCACTGCTGAGCCTTCTGCATTTTGTCTCCATTCCTTCTCATGGGTGAATTCAGTCCCCAGCTGCTCACAAAGCACATGGTGCAGAGACAGCAGGAAGAGCTTGGAACGTGTTTGACAAGCGCTTGGCTTCTGGTACCTCGACCAGTTGACTGAGGAGGGCATACTTGGGAGAGACGTGGCGCTGGCTGAAGCAGATTCGTTTTTAAGTAAAAGCAAATATTTGTCCCAATGGGCATCCAACTATATCCTTGCTTTTGAGGATGCAGACTGGCGTCCTGGAAGCCTGGGGATAAATGAGCTCTGCGGCACTGACATCTAGTGGAATTACAACCCAAGCGCTCTCAGGAAAAATTGTGTTTTCTCTTCATCCAACATGACCTTCTTGACTGAGCTAGCCTGCTGGTTGTAGATAATCGTTACCCTCCTGCAAGGAGGTTCGCACCCATTCTTGTGACGTTGGGTTGGTTGATTTGAGTTTTTTTTGCTGGGTTGTTATGTGTCACCTCTGCTGCTTTTATTTGGTTTCAAGTTATGGTGCTTTGTTCTTTTGTTTCCTCATCTAGAATGCTGCTTCTCTGTAGCTCAGAGTTGGATTTAAGGATAAAAGTGTCTGAATGTTTCTTCTAAGAATTTTTACTAGTCCTGGAAATATATTCTACTCCTGTATCACTTATGGTTCACTGGAAACCACAGTCCGCTATACCAGCAGCTCCCTGCATAGTATTCTTAGCAAGCCTGAGGTGGAGAGGGTTCTAATTACTGTATCCAAATCTCTGTTTCTTAGCCTCAAAGTTTTGATGGGGCTTGAATCGGAGGATTTTGTACTTCTTTCTCAATAATATTTTCTCTCCTTCCCCAAACTGGAACAAACCTTTTAGTAGTACTTCCTTGTGTATGTGAAACTTGCCATTTGCCTTTCACAAGTACTGAAGATGTGACCCTGTAGCCCTACTGGCAGAAATAGTCCTCATTACCTAGGTAAGGACTGGGTAGTTTTCCATTCACCAGTGCCAGCCCATTTCTACTCTGTAAGTATGTGTGTGCTGCCTCAAGCTGTAACTTGCATTGTTACGGCTTGAGGGACCATAAAAGGTGACTTATTTAGAGATCAAATGGTAATGGGCTAAACTGTGACTTGGACTGTGTGTGAACCACAGGGAGAGAGGGAAAGGAGAAAGTCCTCTGATGAAGAGTGACTGGTCACATCCATGCCCACTGCTAGGCAGAGGAGAGGGAGAGATGTTTTGACGAGTACAGCTGAGGATGGCATAGGCTGGAGGCCAGTGTGCTGATCTGAGTACAGCTTTCACATGGGATAGGGAAGAAGCAGAGGGGAGAATGTAACTGCAGTCACACCACCTCCCAGGGTTGTGCCTGAGGTGGCACTGCTTGTTCACTGCCTCTTATCATTGCTGTCCTAAAGTCAAAATCCCAAACAGGGATACAGAGAGGCCAAATAGCTATTATTAAAACTTTTCTTTAAATTATTTTACAGCTTGATCCAGGTAAAGCCTTACCTTCTCCTAATGACCTCAGAAGAAAGATTCTCATCAAGAATAAAAGGCTGAAACCTGAAGTAGAAAAAAGTAAGTAAAGCTTGTCAAGTATTAAAGTCCAGACAGATGCAAATAGACTTTATTTATTCAAGTTTCCAAATTTCTTGTGCTTTAGTGTTGAAAGAATATGAATTATACGTAAATGAAGCTTTGTTTGGCCTTGTGTTTCATTTGAGTGCCAGAGTCTGGGCCTTGATATCAGCATGTAGCATAGGCATAGATAGACCTAGAAGTGTAATCCTGGGACTTTTATCAGCTGGCTGGTTGAGCTAAAATATCAGGCAGATAGAATCTCTTGTAAATTCTGCCTGCAGTGGTATGTTTGCATTGCTGTGTTTTTCTAGGATAAGCATAAAATGAAATGGAATTTCAAATTGCTGCTCTTGCTATTGTTGCCAGTTCTGATATTTATCTTCTTTCAGTAATAATAATGTTGCTATATTAGTTTCCAGTATGGCTGTAGGATAAACCCTGGTCCTTCTCCATTCCAAGATAAGCGGGCAGACCTTCCACTGACTTCAGTCATACATGATTGTGTTCCTACTGTCTAACCGAAATGGACGTGGGAATACAATCGAAAATCCAAGCACTTTGCCTTCACTTGCGTAGATCGAGCACCAAAGACATAGCTGTCTACTTACTCTTTGAAGAAGTAATATGCTTGTTCCAAAAAACTTTGAAGTCTATGGAAGTGTATTTCTTAACTTCAGTGAGCTTTGGATACAGCCCTTGCTGGTCAGTTTTCAGATCTAACAGTGAATGTCTAATGATGCTCTTGCTCTGTAAAATTTTATTGCTAACTCAAAACTTAGAGAACCCATTAAATGAAAGTAGCTCTCGCGATCAGAGTATCATTTATGATTGTTCTCATGTATTCCTTTGTGCTACAAACTGTTCATGTCATGACTAATATATTTTTATTTTTCTGATTAACAGAACAGCTTGATGCTCTGAAAAAGATGATGGAGGCTGGGGAAACTGCTGCTCCTGTAAATATCCTAGAGGATGATAATGAAGAAGAAATAGAAAGTGGTGAGGATTTCATAGAGAAGGGCTCTCAAACATTGCCTATGGTAAATCAGTAGCTGTGGCTGGCATGAGCAGCTAGTATGCACGTTATCCACATGCCAGTGGCAGCAGCAGTAAGTCTGAGCTCAGTGCAGGACCATTTATACAGATCTCCAGCCTTACCATCTCATCTCAGATACATACCACAGTGGCTCCTGGTTCTGTGACAGTCTGTGGTAGGAATGTAAGCTCAGTTGGTGGTCTTAGTGGTAATTTTAACTTCCACTTACTGTTCAGAAGTCATACTGGAGCAGAAACCAAGTCAGATTTTCAGTGTATGTATATGTGTGTTTGTGAGAGAGCCTGAGAGGCTGTGATCTTTGCTTTGAAACCATATTTTGCCACTGGTTTTAACACTTGTGTCAACATCAGATTGGATTATTGCTTTATACTTTATAAGGATTTGTGTTCGTAAGAGGCCTTTTTAGCTTATTTGAGTACACAAAATTCTACAGAAAATCACCTTAAAAGCAAATGAAAATGATTCCCCATAGTAGGGTGACATCAGGAAACTCTAATAATGCCCATGAGAGGCCTGGACACGAGCTACTTTTTACATCTTTAAATAAAGAACCCTGTCTTCATTTCTTGTTATTTCCCCAAGCCTATCAGATTGGTTTTATGCTTTTGCTAAGCAAATTACTGATTTCCTAAAAAATATAGTAAATAAAATTTCTCTTACTAACCATGTCTAAGCTGTAAGAATCTCAGGCCTTAGCTATAATTTACTACTAATATTTGGAAATCTAATACCCTGGATTTTATTTTGTTTTTCAAAAAATGCCAAAACCAAACCTATATATTCAACTGTCATTGGTTTCATGTCTGACACAAATCCAGTGGTTGCTGTGTTTGTTGTGCTCATCCTGTTTCTTTTCTGTGCAGCTGACCAAGAAGAAGAAGCTCATCCAGAGTACAAATTTGGAAGTGACCTTACTGTAGATGATTACAGCCAAAAAGAAGCTGTTGCCATCAGTGTCAAAAAGGTGGGATTGCTTCATATATATGTTTCTTTGGAAGCTTTCCGTGGAGGTGGGTGTAAAAAACACTGTTCTGTAGAAGCATCACACGAGTGTTGTTAGAAGAGTAAAGGCTGAGATCTTCACCAAATTCCTAACCTTTAGGTTCATGAGAAGACAAAATTTTGTAGCCCAAAATACTCTCTGCTTGTTCAGGTAGACTTACTGAGGAAACAGAATCAGTATGTAGGGAAAAAGTATACAAGTAGAGGGTTTGATCAAAAATACTAATTAAAGGCAGCAAGCAGCTTCCTGCTCCTGCCTCTGATATTTTACTTTGCATCTCAGTTGCAGAGCCCTAATATGAGGTGGAATATCAGCTTCCTCGCTCAACAGTGGTTTGGGTTTTTTTGCAAGGCTGCATCCGTGTCTTCATTACAGGGATTCTTTGGGTCATTTTTTATTGTTAACTCTTAGGGTAGATTTTCCCTTTAACCTACAGTGATGAAGGCAAAATAGGACAATCGTTCCCCAGTGGGGTGGTATGGCAGTGGGGCTATACCAGTGAGCCAGCTGGCAGAGAGCGTAAGAGTCCCCACTGTTCCACTCATACCTGATTTAGTACAGTTTATCAGTCTGCTCAGTAAATTCAATATTACTTGGCAGTAATTAGATACAGAATATTGGAATTCAGAACTAATCCTGCTCTGGCGCTGAAGGCGTTATTGCTGCTTGGTACAGAAAAAAAAACCCACATGTGAGCACTAACGTACCTTATCATATCATGCTCCTCTGTCACTCAAGTATTTTGACCACTTCTTGTCTCCTGCCTGACTCCATTTGGATCTTACTCCAGATAGAAGTATAGGTATGGAAAATCTTTCATAGCACGGATTGCCCTTGCCAGTATGTCTCTAGCAGTATCACCAAGGCATCAGACCTGCCTTCTTGGTATCTCTTCAAGTCAACATCTATGCTTCTTCAGGACTTTTATGAATCCTCCCACTGAAGTATCATTTACCTTCTTTGCTCTAGGGCTGGTTTCACTTACTAAGTCAGCTGGTCCTTAACGACATGAGTGTTTTGGGGTTTGGGTTTGTTGGGTTTTTTTTCCAGATTAGTCACTCATCCTCAGCATATGCCCTTGGGTAACTTCTCTGCTTCTTTGCTGATCAGTGACTTGATCTTTATTCTTTAGGAATGTACATTCAGTGCCAAGTCAATATTTATCTGTCAAAGATTCTCAGTAGTGGCAGCTTGTAATTGAAGACTGTCAGCAGACTGTCTCATTGCACATAACATCTTGAGATAGACCTTTTCCAAATGTGGACATTTAAAGCACTGTTTACAGCAGTCTTAACCCTTAAGTTCTCAGAGCTTGGACGGTTTGGATATCCAAATCAGATGATCTTTTGTGTTGTCTGGGTGTGTCATTCTTTCATTCTTCTCTGAAACTTGCTGTCCCCAGCAGCTAGTGATAGCACTGGTTTGGGCTTAACCATTTGACATCCTCCCTCCTATTCCTATTGCAAGCCAGCTGTTGAATTTCATATCTTATGTACCCAAATTTGAAAGAAACCACAGATTTTTGCAATTGTATGGGACAGATGAGCCACACAGGAAGGTGGAAAAGGATATACTTTTTGCCTAATGCATTAACTTTTTGAGGATTTTTTTTTACCTTACTGTGAGTGTTTCCTATTGCTTTTTCTTTGGATAATGTATATATATTTTTTTCCCTTAGGCTGTTGAAGATTCTGAGCAAGAAAACAATAAAAAGGTGACACATAGGATGTTATGTAGTTTGTTTTATTGCTTTATATATAACATACATATTACTTACCGTGCATTTGTAGTGATTTAACAATTTTATGCTCAGTTTCACTGCACCTACAAAGTAGTTCTGAAAGAGACTCCTACCTCCTTTTGTCCTCTAGGACTTCTGCTGCTGTGCTTTTATACTGGGGTTAGGGCTGCCAGAAGATTTGAGGACAGACAGGAGTGCATGACTTTTGCCTGCTTAGAAGTGTCTGATCTCAGTCTCAAATGTCGTGGGAAACAGCAGTTCTTTAAATGGCTTTGAGATGTATCATCCCTGCTTCTTTACTTTCCTCTTCCCTTACCTTGACTGCACTTTGTTTCCCTCTCTCTTTTTCTTCCTTTTGCTTTCCCTTGGGACTTCTGCATTTATCTTCTCCCAGGAATCCCCTCTGTAAGACTATTCCCACCTCCTTCCACTCTCCTTTTTCTCTTCTCTCATTAAATCTGCTCCCGTTCCTAACCACGCTTTATTTCAGTCTGTGTTGTTTTCTAAGTGGGTTCTGCTTCTTTTCTTGAGGAGTGAGAAGGTGTGAATAATGTAGAGAGATCAACTTTCCCCTATTGTTTTCTCTAGCCCCTAAAAGGGTCATGTGCCGTTGTAACCATTCCTTTGTTTCCGTAGGCTTTAGGAAACATTCCGTCCTTACCTTTTCTAATTCATAGTTTTAAAGTTATGAACACTGAAAAAAAAAGTGGGTCTACAAGTAAATAAGATAAAATCAATGACCAGTAAATTGTCTTAGAACATTGTCTTAGAGCTAGTGCGTCAGTAGTGCAGTCATACAGCTGTAGTCTGCAGCATACTATTGCCTTGGCACTAAGGCATGCATAATCTCCTCTGACTTCGTTTTCACTGTGATTCATTACTTAGACATTTATGGAACAAGACAGTAAAATATAAGTAGCAATGCTGAGCAATCAGGAGGACGCACATTGAAGGATCCTGGATTTTAGAAGATGGGTGGTCAGTTCTTCCTCAATTACTGGCCTTCCAGAAATGAAGACACTGAAAAGGACTAGTTCCAAATTTGGCCTGAATTTTATCTAAAGTCTATTAACAAATATTGCCTTAGTAACAAAAAAATGCATCTATTCTACTACTAAAGGGATATACTATTTGGCATATTTAGGGGACAGATCTGTGAACTCTCAATATGTGGACTCCTGAAAAGCAGTTGGATTGAGCCCTGGTGATCAGTGTTAAAATACGATATCAGTTTGATTTCATGGGCCACTGGAAGTTTAATTCTGCTGAAATGTACATAAAATAATATGTATATGGATTCATTCTGGTAACTCAGCTATTCTATGCAGTCGGAAAATGATGTTCCTTGTGACTGTAACTGTCTTATCAGATCAAGGCATAGATTGTTTCACTTCACATGGAATTCATGTTTTGAAATGTGTCCACACTATATGGCAGGTAGAGGTACGTGCCCATAATACTGGGAAGTAGTTTCATGTTTCCTTCCCTCTGCCATCTCCTGAGTAAATGAGTTGCAGTAATGTACGTTTTGTGAACAACATTCTTCTACGAGAAGGGGCTTTGCAGTGCTTCCTGTTATTGACTCTTTCATGGTACGTAATGAAGGAGAACTTTCTGACAAACATGAGTTGCATTCTGAAAATAAAAACTGCACCGTAAGAATTTTTGAGTATACTCAGTACTTCCTTGCAGAAGTTCACCACCAGCCTACATTAGGTTAGATTTTTTGGTAGCTGGTTCACTGGTAGGCGAACAAGAAAAATGTTTGGGTGGGGGAAAAGCCAGAACAGTAAGCCTTGCAGAGTTTGCTTAGATTGACAGAGATCTTTTTTTTTCTTTCCTTTCTTTGAGTGAAAAGAATGTGTTTCAAACTGGTTTAGAGAAGGAAAAAGTTGGACAGGTAGATCCACGTGAGAAGTGCTTCCTATTGTGGGTTTCTAGCAGATGAGATACTTGTAGAAAACTTTTGAAGTTCTGTTATAAATACAGTGCAGCTTTGTGTGAATGATGGATTCAGATTTTTATCAGTTTAAGTGGCTATGAATATGAGCTTTGTACTGTGTCTCTTGTTGGTCTTGTGACATCTGTTTCTCCAATAAAGGTTGTAATTCCTATATTTTGGTCTGCTTTTATTAGTAAAGATTAGCAATTGAACCTATTTGTGTTTTGATGTGGAGAAAGTTCTACTCAGTACCCACTGTGCATTGCCCCACCACAGTTGCTGTCAGAAAAGGGATATTAAACCACAATTCTTAGGAATTTATTTGGCAAAGGTAGATCATTATCTCCCACCATTATTCAGTCTGTTGTAATATTTCTCTTTTATCCCCAAGTTATCCTACTAACATCATGTAATATTTACCCGCTGCTTAGGAGCTTTTCTATCATCAGTTTTCTTGCATGCATTCTGTAACATTGAGAGTGTTTGGTGCATATAGCAGTAAGAAAATAAATCTTAATTTGTGACATTAAACTTCCACTTTTCTTGTATTAATTTGCACTTTCTTTAACTTTCTGCAGATTCGGGTCTAATTTTGTATCACATTTGAAAACTCCAACAATAGTGTTTGAATACACAAATAGTGATTATTCTTTTTAATATGTTTTCAGGGTTTAGTAACTGTTGAAGATGAACAAGCGTGGATGGCATCTTACAAATATGTAGGTGCCACAACCAATATACATCCATATTTATCAACAATGGTCAACTATGCTCAACCTGTAAAATTTCAAGGTTTCGATGTAGCAGAAGGTAACATAAAAGGTTGAATGAAATAAAAGTATTTACTTACTCTAGGTAGTTTTTTAATCTCTACATTTTCTGAGTTTAGAAATGGTGTAAGACTTTGAGTTTAATGACTGTCATCAGTATATTTTTAGATCTCTGTTTCCTTGAATGTAAAGTTAGCATGTTGTTCCATTGGTCATCCACATGGAGTCACTAAATTACTGGGAGAATATGAAGCCGTTGAGGTCGATTATATTCTCTAGGCCTTTCCAACTAAACTGCTTTTTTTAATTCATCTTTCTGTAAAGTAAGGTGAGCGTGGTTGTCACAGTGGTCAGCAGTTAGCTGACACTTTCATATTGCACACTAGACCATTTATCATGTTGTTTTGCCTTATCTAGCCACACAGCACAGGCTCTGAATAACAATTTTGTCCTAAACAAAAAATGAAAGTTTTGTTGATTTCCCAGGAAGTGAAAGAAAAAGGCAAGTCAGAAATATTACATTTCTCTTCAGTATAAATTGATTCTACAAGTGACAGATAATGGAGAAACAGACCAGCATTTGCTATATCCTGCTATTAAGTATAGTGCATGATTTTGCATTTTGATTTGCCATTACAGAAGTGTTTTAAAATGTCTTGTCTTTTCTTTCTAGAACGTAATATTCATCATAATATGTCCTCTTTCAATGAATCAGTCGGACTAGGGTATTTGAAGACCCATGCCATTGAGTTTGTGAAGTATCCTTTCACCTCCTCATACCACTTCTCTGCTAGTGCTACAAATAAAGAAGTGTGCCGTTCTAGATTCAGTGTTCTGCATCTATAAAGGAAAAGGGAAAGTAGCTCATAGGATGAGAAATAGTAAGATGAATTTAAAAAATATTGAAGGTACCACGATATGACCATACATTTCTATGATGCTTTTATTTCATTTTCCTTGATTAATTCTACAGTTATAATAAACGACAAATGAGTCGGATATACCCAAAGGGAGGCCGAGTGGATTCCAGTAATTACATGCCTCAAATTTTCTGGAACGCTGGTTGCCAGATGGTCTCACTGAACTATCAGACCCCAGGTAGGCAGCAACGACCAGTGAACCTCAATCCTGAAGAATGGCTTGGGCAGTAACTCTCAAACAGATGCCTTGGATTTGCTTCTGGCATTTTTTGAGGAAACAGACATATGGCTAAATAATACGGTGGGGTGGAATTACGGAAGCGTAAGAAAAGGAGCAATAAAAAAGCCATACATGGAAGGAAAAATCAGACCCATTTCATGGAAAAATAAGAGTACTGTAACTTCTCACATAAATGATAATGGCTTATTAATAAAATGTATTAATTACAGGGAAATCACTGTTTTCACAAAACACAGCTTTGGCACAGTTGGGTGCGTGTCTCCAAAGTAAAGATGAAGGAGTGTACAAATTAAGATGGTAAAAAGTAATGACTATGTGCCAAATGCATTTCTAGACCAGTTATTGTGAAGTGTTAAAGAGTTGTGATCAGCATCAGAGAATGGTGTCTGAGATCCCAGCTTAGAGAATGATGCCAGGGAATGTAAATGACTCTCCGGAGCATAAGCTGAGAGGAGATGTATTGCTCCTGTTCAGTGAAGCTGTGAATATAACTAATAGGGTAGGGGTTTTTGTTGTTTTGTTGTGTTTGTTTTTTTTTTTAATTAATCTAGGAGTGTCTTCATTCACATATGTAGTAGACCAATTTTCAATTTTCTTTTTCTAGCTGTGATAGTGCTTTTGTGCTTCGCCCCTGCCCCCCCACCCTGACCGGTGTCTGCAGACACTCCTAATGATCATACCCTGAGTTCTGTCCTGCAAAGCTTTGCACTGATTTCCCTAGCTGGGGAGGTGAGAGAAAGCTGTATTGGGATAATTACTTGTAAAGCACTCCACTGGACATGGTTTGGAGGTTGGAGCAGACACACAAGCTTCACTCTCTCTCAACACTGCCTCTGCCCACTGCATGTCATTCTCAGCCCCTTTATATTGCAATATAAGAATGTTAATTGTATCATTGGAAGTGAGCAACTTTCCTGTATTAGTCCTCTATGATCCAACTGTGCTGACAGGCTGAAGAATGACTGAGGAAATAGAAGTTATGGCTGCCCATTAAAGCGAATAAAAACTGATATAAGCATATGAGAATCTTGTATTTTGTGTAACAGAGAACATACAAAAAAGAATTTGTTCCCTTTTGAAGGCAGAGTCTGTTGGGCAAGAGAACACCCTGCGTTATCACTGAACAAGGTTATTGTATTCTAGTGTAATTGGAAACCTGCAGGAAACATTTTTTTATAAAGTTTGGGAAAGGGTTGGAGGGGAATGGAGTTGTTATGTGTTTGCTATCTGTCGTTATATAAAAGCGCCATAATAATGCATTGAATAAAATTCAGATACTTTAAATGTTGAAACTAAGCAATGCTGCTGTGATCTCTGTGATTTCATTTTGTAGCATTTTATTCAATTAAGTCTGTAGAAAACCAGTGTGATATTCATCTCACCTTCTTTAAGACATCAGGATACAGACAGCTTCATCAGAGGTGGTTGTCTACAGTCGTTGTAGAGAAATACACACTTTTAGGATGTCCCATCTAGTATATTTTGTATGTCTGTCTTAGAATGAGATAAATTGCACTGCTAAAAGTGCCTGTATCCCTCCATTATTCAAAGTAGTTCTACATCACTAGCCGGAATGGCGACATCTATACTGTAGACACCACAAGGTAGGTGCTGGAAATCCCTTCCCAGGTGTTTAATATGCTGAAAGTCTGATGCTTCTCTACCACCTGGGTGCATTTGAGTTCAGGGAGAGGCTGTTTTCTGTGCACAGCGTAGACTTCAGCTTGGTAGATAAAGCTGTTACTACTGAGAAGAAGTCCAAAGTTTTCCTATTGCTTCCTTTTATTTCATAGATGTATGTGTTTTATACGCATTAAATTTAATTTTCATTTAAACTGATTATTCTGCAAAAACAGTCCTATTTTCTTTTTTAAAAAGGATTGTTCATGATCTGCATTATTCAGAAGAAGAAATCATAATTTTTTCCTCTCTTGACAGATTTAGCGATGCAGTTAAATCAAGGAAAATTTGAATATAATGGATCATGCGGGTGAGTGATATGATTTAAACTGTTGTCACTGTGTATCAGAATCCTTTATTATGATTTTAATAAAATTTTGTCACTGTTAATTATGTGTTACAAAAGAAAAATGGGATGCTAGGTGAAGAGTAGAAATTAGCAGAATTCAGAGAGAATTATCCCCTGCAAGGAGGTATTCTGATGAATATGCTTTTTAATTATGCCTAGTTTTTAAAGATGAGATAGAAGAGGCTTTGTGTGCAAATTATGAAGGAGATCATTAATACTGTACGCGCTTATTTAAATACATCTTCAGCTTCTGTTCTCAACCTTTCTTTGAAGATATGCCTCAGAACGGAGATTCATTGCACAGTTCACAGAATTGCCAAATTTCCTTGGACAGATTGAGTCTGAATGCATAGGGAGTATTTTTTTTTCATCTGTGTACTTTAGTTGGAGAATACTTCACAGAGAATATTTCACAGAGAATACTGAAGTGTTTCATCTCTCTAAGTTCTTGCTCATGACTTTTGCATGAAAAAGGATGCTCAAGTGATGTTGATAGATTTTTTTTTTTTCAAATGTTGAGTTTGTACCTTAATAGGATAGACCGATTCTTAACATCAAGAGAAAGGAGAAGTTTGATGAATTATAGGAAGTGGCAGTCCAGAAACACATTAAAATCAGCAAACTTATCCTGGGAAGGAAAAACTCTTTTACTAATGTGAACCTTATTCAGAATCTTATTTTACTGGTATGAATAATAAGATTCACTCATTTATTAATGTGAATCTTATTTATCTTCAACTTAGAGATGAAGTTTGGTAAAATTCCTCATCTGCAGAATGGGCAACGTAGTGCTTTGATACTCCATACTTTTATTTCAGTTGTGAACTGAAATAAGGAGGCTGTCGGGTTTGACGAAGGTGCAATCTCTGGTCATTTCAGTCAGAATAACAAATACAGAAGAAAACTAAAGCTTTTTTTATGGCAGAGTGTGATTCCTTTCTTGTTCGACCCACAAGTAAAAGAGCACATATTCACTCTCGCCAAATGCTCTGAAGGACAGACATCATTATCAACTAAATTACTTGATTCTTATGCCAGTCTTCTGGTATTACAGTAATATAGTGGTATATTTTTATATGCATAATAAATGTGGTGCTGTTTCAGGCACACAAAACATGCAGGGCAATGAAAATAAAAAATTACATTTCCTTTTGTCTGTACTCCTTTTTTCTCTGACTTAGTTTTCATGCTGGTGAAACAAGATAGGGTCACTCTAGCTTCAGCATTTTTTGTTTCAGCAGGCCTGAAGCAGAGGCTAAGGATGTTTCTGACAGTTCCCTTCTGCCCATAACCTACTTTAAATTAATAAAATATTGTGAAATCACTCGTATTTATACTGTAAGATAAAAGAGGCGTATTACTTTCCTAAACAGAAGCCACATTATGAAAAAATATGAGAAAACATTGACGTCTTTTCCATTGGAATTTTTCCAGCATTTTTTAATTATTTCTGAATTCTATCTAGGCCTTTATAATATTACATACCACTAGAGAGACTAAGAGTGGATAAAAAAATCCTCTTCTAGCAGCTGTTGTCTGTCACGGCTGCAGAATTAGCAAGATGACTCCAGTTATACGTTTTCTTCCACCAGTGGAAGAGAACCCCCGTCGTGTAGCACAGCATTTCTGTGCTCAACTGCTATTTCATTCTGATGGCAGAATCGTTGGGTTTTGATTCATCAGAGCACGTATCAGCTTCATTGATATGTTGATCCAGAGTATAGTCCTCAGGGATGTAGTGTAAGCGTTATTATGGTAGTACCTTTCCTGCCACTATAATTAACAATCTGTCAGCACTGACATTATCAGCTGTTTCCCTCAAGGTTTTATAACCGAGATGAAAAAATTAGCTTCAAGCTGAAATTTATTGTATGATTCTTGACTCCATGAAACTACTTCATTTAAAAAAAAAAAAAAAACAAAATTGAATAAGCCCTCTGTATTTTTCCAAAGTGTTAAAAAATTAAAACAAATGAGAGCATCTACTTTTTATTATATGATAACTCACTGTATTTTTAAAATGTGTTATTAAATTAGTTTGAAGTGTCCTTGATTATATTACCTTTATTCTCATCTTGAAATCCAGGGTTGATTTCATCTCTCAGTAGCTGGTAATTAAAAATGAAGATCAACATTTTCCTGTATTTTAGGCAACTGTAATATTTCCTTTTACTTCCTCGCACTTGAAGCTAGAATGATAGTCTGTACTTTACAGTGCTGTAGGAGAGTTCATTGTTTAAAGCTAGAACATCCTTTTTATTTGTATTTAATACAATTGTAATAGCTGCACAAAAATAATTTTCTTCTTTTTCTTGAAATAAGGTATCTCCTTAAACCAGATTTCATGCGACGACCAGATCGAACGTTTGACCCTTTCTCTGAAACGCCTGTAGATGGTGTAATTGCTGCAACATGTTCTGTACAGGTAAAACACCGAGAGACAAACTTCTGTAATCTTATCACATCCAAAATCACTTTTAGATGTCAATAGAAATAGAATATCTACAGAAAATGTGTTTGGATTGTGATGATTTCATCAAATTGTTTCCATTGTGTTTTTTTCTTATTGCTGGCTCAGACATCTATGTTTACTTGATCTGAATGAAACACAATAGAATTAGAAATGGTTTATTATTGCTCATTATCACTGAATTTTAAACCTTCCCGTGCTCTGTTTGAGTTACATCAGCCTGAATAAGTGAGTGAAGTTCATTTGTGTGGACAGTATGAAATGATACAAACATCGCTTGTCACCACAGAGGAAGGGGGAATATGTGCACACATGGACAGGATATTTTCAAAATAAGTAAAGAAAAATGGTTCATGTGATGGAAAGCCTTTCTTTGGAGTTATCTATGAGTAACGAAGTCCATAAAACTTCTGTTGTAGCTCTAAAGCATGGTTAGGTATCATGTTTTGGAAAGAGGCTGACAATTGTAAAACCTGGTTTTTTGACTTGACACTCTGCTCTCTTTGCTGAAATACCCTGTGTGCAGCTTAACAAGACTTAAGCTTTCAGTTATCACTTTCCATGTGCAGCATGGAAATTTCAAACTCTCTCTGACCAAGAGTTCATTGTGCATTCTGGACGTTTAACTAAGTTTCATTTGCACTTCCAGAAGAACAAAATCTTTTTATTAATGTTGTTTTTCTTTAATGTTAACGACACTACAATCCCTTCAAGAAGGAAGTGGGATCTGGTGGTGAGAACATAAGTTCTATCACTAGAGATAGTTGTTAAATCATGGGTTTTGCCACTTGCTCTTCTTGTGTGACTAAAACTAGTAAAAAATTCTGTGCAAATTCTGTTACAAAAGATTGGAGTGAACTGAATCCAGTGATGATACCCCCCAGCCACATAACTTTTCAGGTTTGTTATCCAGTGTTCCCTGGAAGAATGTTAGATCATGAAAAGAAAAGGACTCGAAATGAGCTTAGGTCTGTGAAATTCTGTTTCAGTTTTTTTTCTTCCCTCCTTGATCATAGTAATGAAAACATTAGCTGTATTTTTAAGTAGTAGATCATCTTGATGGAATAAAATTTTTCCCTGGAGTAATCACTTGCTATGGCTAAATTAATCTTGACTTGGAGTAAAATTGCAACACATCTTCATATACATAACAGTATAGAGGAGTAGTGTGGGGTTTTTGTTTGTTTGCTTTTTAAGCATCTTGCACTTGCCAGACACATAATATGGAGTTAGAGAGTCATGTGATTGGTTTAAAAACCTTTCCCTAAGTGAAAGCAGAGTAATAGCTTCCTTTCACCTCTTTGTAGTCAAGGCATATAATAGAAGACAGTTTAAAGTTGGGAATAGCAGTGCCCAATCTGGTTGTGTCATTCAGTGTTTTTCAGTAATATAGTCAATGCATCTGTGAGACATTGGCTAATTGGGCTGATTGACTTACACTCATTGTGCTGTGGTATTAACACTCGTAATCCTTTCAAATTAAGGATATGTTTAAGGTCTTACCACAGAAGCTTTTCTAAAGAAGTGCAATTTTAGCACTAAATATACCATTTTCATCTGCTGAAATAAATGTATCTGTTCTGTAGAAAGTATTTTTCAGACTGGTGTCAATAAAAAAATACCAGTATTTCCAGTATTCATAAAGTGCTGTGTACTTCGTATTGCTTTTCCTTACTGCTCTGTTATTATGTTGCAGGTAATATCTGGTCAGTTCTTATCAGACAAAAAAATTGGTACGTATGTAGAAGTGGATATGTATGGTTTACCCACGGACACGATACGTAAAGAATTTCGAACACGCATGGTGATGAACAATGGTCTGAACCCTGTTTACAATGAAGAATCATTTGTGTTTCGAAAGGTAGGATATTTTGAAAGCACAGTTTGTGGTTGCCAGCCCTTTGGCACATGAGCATCCTTGCTCACCTGAGCCATCCCTCCCTGCTTCAGTCTGACTGCTCACATGAATAAGTGCTGCTCCCATGAAAAAGGGTTTGTAGGGTTCCTGTTTACTATAGTAAACAATCTAAAGCTGAAATAAGCTTTCAAGAGGTTGTTTGTTGTTTTTTTAATTTTTTTTTTTAAATTTTGCTTTGGTTTATTTTTCTAATGGATAACCTCTGTAGCTGTCACATGATTATTTTTGTTTGTTTCTGTTTGGCTTTTCCCTCCCCTTTGCCGCCTCCTCCCACTTGGAGGTAGCCACCTCCTCCGTGGCCATGCCTGTGTTCAAGGTATGCAGTCTGCTCAGAATGAGCCCCCGCTGCTGGACACCATCATTCCTTGGAGATTTCTTCTTCCCTGCCCTGGCAGTGGCTGCTATCTTGCACTGTTCCTTCAGCCCAGAGGGCAGGTGAGATGCTGCATCCAAAGCTAAGGTCAATGTTATTACATGGAAAAGTTGGAAGGGTGCTGTGTGCCTCAGACGTGTTGCCAGCTCCCTCCTTCAGTAGTCCATGTGCATCATGTACTTTTTTTTTCTTTTTTCAATAACAAAAGAAAAACAAACCTTTTTTTCTTGGTATGGGGGATTTAAAGAGAGAGATCAATCATCCGTGTTCAGTTTTTCTCTCTCAGTCTTTATATATATATATGATACACACATATATATATTTTTATTTTCTTTTTTTTCCTGTCGGCTGGAGTTTCATCCAGACTACATGTGTTAGCAGTGCCGTCTTTGATAATGTCTGTTTTGCGTGCACCTGTTTTGTTGTCGTGCAAAATCGTTGCTCTTTTATTCCAAAGTGACAAACTTTGCTGAGTGGTGATAACACTTCACGCTTGGGTATATAACACACATAATCTGCTTTCTTAACAGTATAACCAGTTTTCAATAGAAACGTAGTTAATGCAAGACGTTTTTCTGGACTCAGATGTGTTCAGGAATGGATGTCACTGCAGGTGCTTCCCTCTTTGTGTGAGGAGGCAGAGGGAAGATGCTTAGGTACAATGACAGTCATGCTGCCCATGGCTTGCTGGCCGTATGGCCAGCATCTGCTGTTTTCTGATTTCTTAAACCAAAACGCCTGTAATCTATAGGGTGCACACAGCTTCAGCCTAAAAGGGGGGTACCTGTGTAGTGTGGCATGGGTACAGTGGCTGATACCAATATTCCTCGGACTTTCTGCTCTACTTGGCAATGAACAATTACATGGTCACACATTCTCTTGAGTAACTGTAAATCAGATTTTTTTTTCATCTTAGGCCCTTATCATACATACCCAGGCTTAGCATTGTAATCGAGACATACATTGATGACTATACAAATGAGTGGCATAAACACAGCAGGAACAATTCCTCCAGTTGAAGGAAATGAAGGCGTGGGGTGCACAGTGCTAAAACGTCCTAAGGGTGGAAGTGCCTACCAGGATACCATAGAACAAATTAACAGAGAGGGAATGATAAAATTTTTAGTCCCCACTCCTCCTCCCTAGCAAATCTGTATCTGAGCCCATCATATCATGAAAGATGTGCTGATTTGTGGCCTGTAGAGGAGAGATCTTACCTGCCCTATTTGGGTTACAGTGTTCTCCTCAAGCTGATGTTTAATCCTACACAGTTGTTCTCAGGTAATGTCTTTGATTGTTCTTCTGTCATGTTTTCTTGGTTTTATTTTAATTAAAATAAAGCTTCAGTCATTCTAACCCGAGTTCTGTGTTGTCACTCTGTTGTGTATGGGGGAGGAGGGGGTGAGTGCTGGTGGTGACCTGTGCTGGGAGTGCTAAGTTATAGTAGAGTAGAGCAGCATATCCGTGAATAGCTCAGGTGGGTTCAGAGACCAAAAGCATACTTTATTTTGTGCACTCTAAGACTGAAAATGAAAGTGGCAGGGGAAAGTCAAAGAGAGCTGGTAGATGCAGTTTACTTAGGTCCTCCCTTTTGTCCCATATGCATCGATGAACAGAGCCAGGTAGAGGTGGAGTGGGAAGACCTTTCCCAGCAAACAGTCATGACAGGCTGGCAGAGAGGCTGCATCTCTCAGACTGTCTTCTCCTCACTGGTCCATGCATAGAGGCAACACCTTTGTTCCAGGGAAGGCAGGGTATTTTTTTGTTACTGTTTTGGTCAGTCCAGGTAGGAGATGACAGATGCAGATAGCTGGCAGCATCCCTGTCCACCATGCATCCCACGTACCCTTCATGTCGTGAGTACAGCACACTCACTTCTGGGGCAGCACACCATTTCAGCAGGTCTGTCACCCTCTCCTGCCCTCCTCTCTCTGCCTCTCCCCTTTGCAGAACCCATACATGCCCATCAGCTTGTGCTTGCACTTTTTCTGTTCTTCACTGCCCTTTTGGATACATCCCAAGTCCTTCTGATTCAGCACTGTTTACCCTTCGATTGCCTCTGTATCTGTCATTTCCCAGGTAGTATCTACCCACGTTCTTATCTATGTCACTACTCTTCAGTAATGAAAAATAAATATGCAAAATATTTAGCTAGTGTAACTGTAAGCTGCAGGATTTGCATATTCTGAAATCTACCCATTAATTAGGGTGAGAAAAAGCTTTTATAGGAAAGATTCATCTCAAAGGGTGCAGTTTGCAGGGAGTGACATTATCTTACAGTGACGATAGTCTGTTTCTGGCATACAAAGTGAATGGTTCAAACATGGGAGGCTGGGAGGGTGCTACTGTGTTAGAGTAATTGATTTTTTTTTATTTTATGGCTTTCCAGGTTATTCTTCCTGATCTTGCTGTCCTGAGAATAGCAGTATATGATGACAATAATAAGTTGATTGGTCAGAGGATCCTGCCTCTGGATGGTCTGCAAGCAGGTTACAGACACATTTCCCTTCGGAATGAGGGCAACAAACCACTCTCTCTTCCAACGGTTTTCTGCAACATTGTGCTTAAAACATATGTGCCTGACGGTTTTGGAGGTGAGATAAACCTGTATCTCAGTGTGCTGTAGATCTTGAGTGTTGATGTGGAAGTACTGAAGTACTGTGGTGTTGGTATGCCAGCTAGAAGCAGACATGCAATGCTGGAGGATTGGAAAGATTCAGTATTTTAACTCCTTGAAAACCTTGCATATTCAGTTAAGAAATCAGCTTTCAGAACAAGTGACGGCCTCAGTGTTAATGACACTTATCTGTTAAATCACAAAATAATATGGAAAATAAGCTAATACTACTTAGCTCAATTTGATTTTTCTCTGTTGACATTTTAGGAAGATTCTTATTTTGATTTTTTTTTTAATTACATTTTTTAGACATAAATATTTATAAGATTAATGTGTACTTTAGCTGTTTGGCCTATAGGTATAAACTATTGATGCAGTATCTAGATGTGTTTTTTCAAACAAAACCACTTTTGTATTCTTGAGAATATTGCCATATTGTTAAAAGCAGACAGAAATAATTTAGCATCGAAAACCTTTCTGCATTTTTCTCTTCCAGTTTTACATGTTTTTAGTGTGGTTTAATTATTTTTGGGTTTTCAGGAAAGTAATTTGTAATGTGAGCCACTTCTGTGATCAGATTGGCGGTGCCACGGTCATTTATACTGAAGAGTGGCAAATTGTGGATAGGGACAGATGAGAATAATCATTGCACCACTTAAATCAGTGTAATGGGTGAGTTCACCCTGAGGGTGTACCTCTGGGAAATGTTTTCTTTGCTGCAGATGAAAATCACTTGTACGTTAGACAATATGTAAACCATTTAAAAGTGTAAAATAGAAACTGCACTAAATCTTAGTGCTCTGATTCTGCAGCAAAATAAAGTTCACCTTAGAGTTGATAGGTAAACCGTTATTGATAAAAATAATGTTTTGCTCTTCGCAAAAACGATTTAAAACCTGCTGTCTAGGCCAAGGATTGCTGCCACTTCTCTGAGTGTCATTTCCATAGTCCAAACTGGAGAAAGGGAAGGCTCACCTAACATATTAGATAGTGTATCTTCAAGTCTATGTTTGCTGGGTTTTATCCAGGCTTTAAAAAAGATAAACAGGCCTAGACTTCAGTAACAATATTTCCTGGAAAAAGTTAAGCATTTACAGAAGCGTTTGTGGTGTTCATACCTGAAATCCTGGTTGCTGGCATGTCAGCTGGAGATTTGCCACAGGTCTTGGAACGCTACTGTGCCTTTATGCAGCATGTTCCATCTGCAGTATTTAACTTCAGGGACTTGGTCTCACGACAAGTGTAAGCTTCTGCTTAAGCTTGAGATTCTTGAGGCAGGAATTGAACCATGAATCTAAGGGACACATTTAAGCATGTGCTTTAATTCTTCCCTGAACTTAAGCTTTTGACAGTAAATTACTCTGTTAAAATAATTTCTGAATTAGGGACATGCTTCTGATTTGGGATTGATGTTTTTCTGAATGATACCACGCTTTTTCTAAGAGTAGAGTTTAAACTTAGCAGAGTTTGATGTGTCTCACTCTGCTGAGTGTGCTGGTCACATAGGGAGAAAATATTTTCTAATTTAAACTGCATTATACAAATTCAGAAGTGAAAGACTTGTTTTTCAAAGAGAATTTGAATACCAGTTCAGAATTTGCCAATTTGATCTACTGCATCGTCAGCATTTCTACAGATGGTTTGTCTGGTAGAGGTAAAGACATAGAAAAACATTACTACCCCTAAGTAACAGCAACATTACAGTAAAATGCTACTAGAATGAGAAAAATGGTTGTCATAGGTTACTGTCAGTGTTGGAAAAAACAGATTCTGTATTAACATGAACTAAATTAATTCAATTATTAGTTCTCCTTTCCCTTCCCAGATAGTTTTGATGTGCCTCGTGTATTTTTCTCATCGATACAGAGCAAGAACATGATGAACAACTGGGAAATAACTTTTGACACTCGGGTAGAACCATTAGTATTCTGTTGGTGTGTGGTTTTTAATTACTTATCATCTGCAGTGAATCTCTCATTGCTTTATGAGCTATCATTAGGATCTCTACGATGGTTTTAGTAAACCTGTAGGAAGGTATAGCTCTATTCAATAGCTTCCTATTTTGTTTTGTTTTGTTTTATTTTATTTTATTTTGTTTTATTTTATTTTAATCTGTATAAGTAAGTTTTAAAAACTTACACCACCAAATAATAACTAGAATGGGTGATGCATTATAGGCTTTAAAGGATGCATAAATTTAATTTTCATATAACTTAGTAATTTCTTGTGTCTTATTTGCATCAGTTACTCTGTTCCCAATAAAACACAGTACTGGTGCAAATTAATGCAAATGAAGTGGCATTCTCCAAAGAGAAGTTTCTATAATAGAAGTCTGTACGTAAGTAAGAAAGACTACTTAGGTTCGTGCTTAGAGTCCTCCGTAATGTCCTCCTCCAGTGATTTTCCTAGTTTTATTTAATTGCAATTTTTTGTACAAAATGCTATTCCCCACCCCCACATTACCTCACTGGGGAGAAAGAAAAACGTAAGCAGAGGACAAATGACAATGTGAGAAGCAGTGATGAGTCACGTCCCCCTTGTAGAAATGCTCAGCCTTTGGTGATGTGCTTGTATGGTTAGTAATGCAATTTACAAAGGTCTCGCTCTCCCAAACATGTTAGTCATTTTTACCTTGAAGCTCGTGATAATCAGGTTCCATTTTCAAATGACACATCATATTAGTGGGGTAGTCCTGGATTTTCATTGAAGAGTGCATGCCAAGGACAAAAAGACATGCTTACTAAGTTAGGGAAAGGGGAAACAGTCAGTGCTGAGCTACAAGACCATTGTTATGGCTGAAAATAAATTCTGCATGGTTTTTGCATATGTGAAGTAAGTTTCAGAAGACATTGTTTTGTCACAACAATTATTGGAGACAACCTATTTGTGTAGATAAAGAGAGCTGTCAAGGATAATGCTATGTATTTAGCACAACTTTTGTTGGAAGGAGAGTCCTGTCTGTGCTCTTTTTGCTTGAGAAATGCATCCAGTGACTTCAGAGGAACATTTCATAGAACAACGTAGGTTGAATGGGAGATGATATAGTCCAGCCTCTAGTTTGCACAAGAAGAGTAGCAAGTTTGTTCCCAAAGCTTTTGATGGGTTGGATGTTTTTACAGACCTGGTCAGTGGACGAGCTTCTCTGTCTTGCATCATTATAAGCTAATTTGGAAAATGATTGAAGAGATGACATGAAATGTGGGCAGAATTCAAATGATGATGAAAACCATGGGTGTCAGAAATGTCCTTGCAGAAATAATGGCCTCTTATGCTAGTGAGACCATGTAGAATATAAGGGTGCAAAAGCATTTATCTTTTACTCCTAAGCTGCCAAAAATAGGGCTTTGCAGTGTTCTGCAAAGGGATGGCTTCCTTGCCAGTGAAGCGCTGTCCGTGGCCCTCCTAATGGTCGTGATAAAAAAAAATGAGTTAATTAAATGACAATATTTTGTAGTGGTGAGTCAATCAGGCTGCAGCGTTCAAAGTTCCTTTCTTATGTTACTGTTCTGACAAGGAAGGCTGATTAACTGAGACCAGTGACCCTTTTCTCCGTAGTACTGAAGTGAAAGTTTCAGAGGGATCATCAAAACAGATCACTGCTGTGGTCTCTGAATGCATTATTATTGTAGGTGCTGAATCAGTTTAATTTTTAAAATCATTTCTTGCTGTGGAGGGCATCCTTTGCCATTTGTGAATTCTTTGACTGTTGAAATTAAGCGTGGAAAGAGATTATTCAATATGCAGGTAAAGATGTAAGTGTCTTTGTGTTCCTGTAAACCTATGCTTGCACATTTACCGCTGCATATGGAAAACAGATTCAATAATCTATATGGTATCCGGTGCTGAGTAGTGCTATGATACCACTAGTGGTACTGTACCACGTGCAGGATTCAAATATTGGTCATTATGGTTCATGGAAAGGCCATTTCACAGCCTGTCATGTTCCAGACATGGAGCATCACCAAGGCGAGTGAGAACAGATTTCCCCAACTGCTTTAACCACCCATCTGAAACTACTATTTATCTAGGAAATATAACAGCATTTTCTACAGTTCCGTGCAGTCCGAAGTCAGTCAGCACCCCTTGAATAACCAAGAGACAAAGTTGTTAGTGCTTTGTGACTCAGGAGGTCCCATTCTGGTCTCAAATTCTAGTGTCATCAACTGGGAGTAAGTTAGGGTAACTTCAGTCTGAATGGAGTCAATGTGTTTTTCCTAAATAAGGTACCTGGATTAATACTACTCCCTTGAAGATCATAAAACATAGATTTTTTTTTTTTTTCTTACAGATATTGTGGATGCTTTATCAGATCCAAAGAAGTTTTTGTCTATCACAGAAAAAAGAGCAGACCAAATGAGAGCTATGGGTATTGAAACTGTAAGTAGAACTTAGTGACAGACACAGCCCATTTATGTTCATGCCATCTTCTTTTTTTAAATTAAACTGGTCTTCATCCAGTCGATGCATGTTACCTTATCGTTTCTCATTTTCAAATAAAAGCCTCTTTATCCTACCCTGAAATACTTTGGCTTATGTTAGTTAACGTGTACTAAAATACCATTTGCTAACTGACTTTTCACAGATCATACCGATGCATCCCTTAGAAACAGAAATTTTAAGAAATTAGAAAGGACCCATATTTTAGTAGGTAGCTGTTTAAAATAAGTCCCAAGCTCTTTACTGGCTGTAGTGTTGTTTGAAAGTATGTTGCAATTTTCTTAATTATATTTAAAGTAAGCAAGGTCAGAAATTCCCCATACCCCAACTTTCATACTACAGGTAAAACGACCATTAATTTACTGTGATGTGAAATGTTTCTTTCAGAGTGATATAGCGGATGTACCAAATGACACTTCAAAGAATGATAGAAAAGGAAAAGCCAATAATGCCAAAGCCAACGTAACGCCTCAGAGTAGCTCTGAACTTCGACCAAGTACCACTGCAGGCCTTGGATCTGGGACCGACGCTAAGAAAGGTAGGCAAAAATCACGTGCCCCTCCCTCATTTCCGAAGTGATTCAGAAAATCACAGAGAAGTACTCATTACTCAATTTTAGTTTTGCAGTTCTGTTCTTTCTTACTCTTTTAGAAGGTAACTTCTTTTGCTATCGAGAGTGGTCTTTGTGTAATTGCAAATAAATTTTGTGTGTTACTAAAATGGCTGTATAAATCCAATGCAGCTTTATTGTACTAAGTGACCTGTTTGTGTAGCTGTATACCTACTGCCAATAGTAGTAACCTTTAGTTTACTAAAGATCACTGGAGGAATGCCAATAGGAATGACTGTTTTCTGGTATGCTCTGCAGAAACTCTTCTGCTTTTTTCCTTCCTCCACAAATCCCTTGGCAGAGTTGCAGATTTAAGTAATTAAAGGTATTTAGAATTCATTGGATTCTGTAGAGATTTCCCAACAATTAGAAGTGTTTTCAATGTGTGGTTTTACTCTGAATAGTGATTATGGAAATGGCATGTTTATAGTAAAAAATATCCATATTAAATGTGCTCATTTATAAGTGAATAAGTATTTTTCTTCCTCACTATTCACCATTCATTCTACAAAATCATCTTATAGAGTCAAATGGGATTATTTGTTTCTCACATATCATCACAGGTATTGAAGATTAAGTGAGAAAACAAATTTGTTCAGCTGAATGAAACACAATAAATACTTCTGTTAATGGGCCCCAAGAATTAGAATGTAGTTCATTCTCTTTCATCCACTTTGGCCCAAAGGGATTGATGGGAGTGAAAAGGAGCACTGGCTGCTCTTGTTCTTAAACTTAAGCAGACGTGGCTGAGTACACACATGTGAAGGGATCTCTTGAGAAACAAGATGTCATTTCTCTGGAGTCACTTCGACAATAAAACGGGTCATCTCTGGCACCTGAAGTCTTTCAAAGTTCTCCCCTGGTGTAAAACTCACATTATTTTATGCAGTAAGATGTTTTCAGATTTCATGTATCATCACCAAGATGCACAAATACTAATTTTATTGTGCATTAATTAAGCATGGAATTTGCTGAGGTTGGCAACTAATTCCCGATTGCCATGGAGTCAGACCTGGTGAACAAAGTAAATGAGTCTGTGTTTTAAAATAAAGTCCTGAGGAACTTTGTTTAGAACACAGCATGCCTGATGCAGCCCTGGTCTTAAACTGTTTCAGTACTTACCGTGTCTGCAACCATTTTTATCCACATTGTTGCATGTTGAAATAGAGCTGTTTGTTTTTATGTCCCATGTAAGGATCCCTGTTTTCTAATGCTTAGCTCTGTGATCTTTCAAGATCTGAATAATTCTACCATTGTTACACTATACAACTCGCCTTGCTGTTAGAAATCCAGCAAGATAGGGTGTCTGGGAAAGGCTTTCAAATGCACAAGAATGTTGGGGTTTTTGTTCTCTGACTTTCAGTAATAGTTAAGTGATTTGTGTTTTTGAAAACTTTAGTCTCTGTCTGTGCCTAAATCTGTTCCAGTCTCATTTACTAATGTTAATACCACATATAATTGAGTGGATCTTATGCTTCTAAGAAAATAAAAAATTTGTGTTCCCTAAGGAGATTGCCTACCCTTCTCCCTTTTTTTTTTACCGCATCTGAGTATTCTCCAGTTAAATTCACCTTAGAAGGCAGAAAGTCCTTTTCAAGGCAGGGGGAATCTCAGAGTCCACAGACACTATTAAGAGCAGTTAACTAAATATGTTTGTAGTGTATTTCATAGATTTCATAGATTTCTAGGTTGGAAAAGACCTTAGAGATCATCCAGTCCAACCATCCCTAATCCCCCATTAAACCATATCCCTAAGTAGTTCAGGGATGTGTTCATTTATGTGCAGGCAAACATTTTTGTGTAAAAACTCAGAAAAAAACCTATGCATTACAACTCTCATGGCATTGTATTGACATTTTTATTAATGATTACATGTAGGATGTGCTTAGTAGTTTAAAAAAAATCATAAAGTGTCACAAAACATTTATTAAAGCATAAACATGAAGTAAGGTCGGGTTTTGCTTGCATTGCAGTTAAGGTGATCAAAATATATTTTCATTCATCTGAATAGTACTGTTAGACTTGTGTGATAGAATTGATCGTATTGAATTTTCATTAGAATTTTCACTTCTTATGATTTTGTGTTTCTCCTCCATTTTTAACTCTCATTTAGTCTTGGAGTGTACTTTTGCTCCTTTTCTTACAGCCTGGTATTAACCAAAATGCAAATTTTACCTCCCTTAACATACAGGCTGCAGCTAAATTTTCACTCCTATGATCTTTGTGTTTTAAATTGAGGAGAAGAAATGTACCTAACCTCGGTTAACCCTTTATGTAGTCATGTAGAACCTTACCCAAGAAGCCTCTCCCCAAAACAGTGGTGTCAGAGCAATCTCCAGCTATGGACCAAAATTCTGTAGTTTACACGATTCAGTTCTAATGTACATAAATGGTCTGATGTGTTTTCAGAAAAGGAGCTTTTTCAGTTCTCAGATTATTGTGTTTTGACACTTCAGTCCAGAACTGTAAGAGATTAAAATACACTCATCGATTGAATTCTTTTTGCGCAAGGCGATTGATTGAGCAGTGCATTTGAAAAGGAAATTAACTGTATCTTAGCTATATCTTGATGGATAATTTTCTCATTAACTTGTGATTATTTTTTGTGTGGTGAAAACCAGTAATTAATTGCTCACCTAAATATAGGTTTCTGTGGTAAAACTTAAATTTAAACTGTGAGATATAGTAGTGGGTATGAAGTTTTAGATAAACTGTATCAATACCTTCCTAGGTATAGACCTTATCCCTCAAGTGAAGATAGAAGATTTAAAGCAAATGAAGGTAAGTCTGGACACAAGCTTTTCAAGACGTGTTCCTAATTACTTGTTTTAAGCCAGGATTTTGTCTGGTTAAAGTCAATATGACCACAGAAGAATTGATTCAACTTGTCTTTTTGTAGGCTTATATAAAGCATTTAAAGAAACAGCAAAAGGAGCTGAATGCCTTGAAGAAGAAACACGCAAAGGTATGATCGTTAAAGAGCTCTCTGAGCAACACACTCTAACTGAAAAAGTTGCAGCACTCAGTAGCACAGACAGCTCTTAATTAAATAGTAGTGAAAAAATAAGGAACAGTAGTAGAACCACCCAAAAAGGCGTATGTGTTTTAAATGTACTGAAATATGCTCCAGTGAGCAAATTTTCCCTTTAGCAGCACTTTGTATTTCTCCCTGAGTTTGGGTGCAGATTTGTTTGACCCGTATAAGCATCCAAAGCTCACCTTTTTCAGGTAATGATTTTTTTGTAGCTCCCTCTTGCATGACATATTGACAGGCAGCTTGGAAAAAAAGGCAGTAATGATGTGAGAGGGTGCTGCATCGAAGGCAGGCACTGGAGAAACTGAAAAATTGCCAAAGAGAACTAGAATATGTAACTGAAAAATGAAATGCCCTGTTTCTCCTCACTTATACCTATGTTAACCCCTTTATAGTCAGCTTTTTGTCTGGTACTGTTGGCAGTGATGTCCCAAGCACATACAACACTATCACAAGTATACCTTACATTAGAAAATCATAGCAAATTTTCTCCTGCCCTTTATTGTTAGAAAATCATTACTCTTGTTACAGAAAGAGATATAACAAGTGAGGAAAATACCTTAAGTTCTAAACTTTGCCAATACATATAAATCCATTCTGGGCTTTTGGGGACAGTTATTCTCTTGCTGTCTTTGATTGCAGATTTCATTGCAGATCTGACATATTGTAGTTGTCTGAGAATTTTAAATATCAAACTTTGTTTTCATGACTGTTGTTTGGGCATGGGATTCTGTCTCTACAATGAAGTATAAAGACATTACTTTCAATAATTGGTGCTTTTGTGGAGCTCAGTGTTAAAACTAGTATAAGGAAATTAAATAGTTACATTTCAGACTCCTTACTGACTCTACAGAAGGGAAACAAGTGGTTTCTCCATTTTAGTGTTGTGTCCAAAGCTCATACTCAAGAAAAAGTGTCTGTCATCCACACTTCCGGGCATGGATGATTTCTAGACTTTCATACAGTTGAATTTTTAGCAGGCTTCTATTTTCAAACTCTACTTTTTGCTTATTGGACAACATCCAGCAGTTTGCTGTAGCAGCTTTTTGGAAATGAAAGTGGTCCCATGGTTACATAGAAAACAGCCATACTCAGTGATCTATGTCCCTGATACATGACCAAGTAGTGTAATCTACTTAGCCAATCTTAGCCAAGACTGTGCTTCCTAATGTTGAAAAATTGATCCATCTGTTCAGGCTTGCACTTGCTCCCTCTAATTTGAGGAAAAAATTGACAGCCACAATCTGAAAATGCTCAGAAGGGCTTTCAGCATTAGCTCAAGCACAGCTATTTTAGGTCTGAGCCAGCCTGTGTCCTGCTGCTCTTAAGTAGAGTGCAAGTCTGTCCTAACAAGAAGGTGCCTTATTAAAGGCTCCAGTAAGGGCAACGTCTTGAATTTGGAGAGGAGAGTCTGAGAAGAAAAGTGTGGCTATATTAACTCACAGATATCTTAGGGAAGTTCTTGGTGTACTCAGCACTGGTTTTAATGCATTTTATCAACTGGGATGGAGCAGGAGAGCTATGCAATTAGTTATCCATGATCAGCTTGAGGAAGCCTATTAAGCAGACTGAACTTAAGAGTTCCAGGAATAGGTTGCTCTCATTTAACTGTAGACACTCCACAGATCTGGAAGAGTAAGTAAACAGAAGGGAATTGTTCGTGTCATTTAAGGAAATAAAAGTCCAATACTTTTCCAACTAGAGTTGGCCTTGGAAAACACGTTAATGGAAAAAGAATGCTTGCAAGTGTGGGAGAGAGAGCAGGTTGAGCGGAAGGAGCTCTGATCTAAGCGAAGTAGGAGCTGATCTGGTAGCCCTGGGCAGGGCTGGCTAAGGAAGACGGCAGCAGTAAGGGTCCCTTTTGCTGGTAGCATCCACTCAGTGTAGAGAAGCATTAGCAGCTCCACTGAAATGCTGGCTGGCAGAGGCTGATTGCTCTGTATGAAAACATGTCAGTCTGTTTTCTCAGGATGTAAGTCTGTTAGAGGCACCACATGTCCAGGTTAATACAAAAATTAACTGGTGCGAGTCTGTCTATTCAAGATGCAACACTCTCGATGCATTTCATTGATGCTATCTTTCTTTTTATATACTTCTGTTCAGTGTTTCAGCCGTTTTGACTCCAGCAGCACAACAAAATTCTCCTAACACCCTTCTGCATATTATCACTAATTTGTTTTTCCTTCATGACATAGCTCCTTACCACTGTAATACCCAGTATACACACAGAGACACGTGACATACTGTGACTTCACTTTATGATGGTGGTATTAATCTGGTTTTTTAAGATAAGGATGTTTGGGCAGGTCGAGGTACAATCTTCACTGTTTCTTTTTTCACTTTTATGTAGGAAGAATAACACGTCTAGTCTAAGTAGGATAGAGATCACTAGATTGGCGGGAAGACAACTGCTCAATGGTTTCAGACAAGACAGCGATAGTCACAAGTGCCTCCTCAAGGAGTTTAATATGGCCATGGACAGTAACCAGAATTGCATAATTACCACCTAAAAATATGAATCCCAGGATTCATCTCCTGCACATTTATATTGACATTGAATATATGTACTATGATCCGGGAGCTGGAGCACCTCTCCTATGAAGACAGGCTGAGAGAGTTGGGGTTGTTCAACCTGGAAAAGAGAAGGCTCTGAGGTGATCTTATTGCAGCCTTCCAGTACTTAAAGCTGGAGAGGAACTTTTTACGAGGGCGTGTAGTGATAGGACAAGGGGAAATGGCTTTAAACTGAAAGAGGGTAGACTCTAGATTAGATCTAAGGGAGAAATTTTTCACTCTGGGAGTGGTGAGGCACTGGAACGGGTTTCCCAGAGAAGTTGTGGATGTCCTGTCCCTGGGAAGTTGTGGATGTCCCATCCCTGGAAGTGTTCAAGGCCAGGTTGGATGAGGCTTTGGGCAACCTGGTGTACTGGAGGATTTCTCTGCCCGTGGCAGGGGAGTTGGAACTAGATGATCTTTGAGGTCCCTTCCAACTCTAACCATTCTATGATTCTATTTGGAATAAAGACGAGTGAAAAAAAGAACGTTGAAAAAAATCTCCATTTCACAATGCAAAAGCGACAGTACAAAAGACTATGGGACTCTAGATTAATAAAGTTCTGCAAAATGGATTGTTGGTTTGGAAATGATAGTTTCTTTATTTCCTCGTTTTTGTATCTTGTAATGAGACTCCTCCAGTCTTCGGTTTTCAGTTGTATACGGGAGTATTTGTTTTGCTTTAGGGGGATACCAGGCAGGAATAACAGTTTGTATCATAGGAACTTACTTCCTCTTCTCTTCAACAGAATGAATTGTGATTTCTGCTTGCCCCCCCCCCCACCCCGCCTTCCCTTTTTAGTGAAACTATATATGATTCTTTACTTTTTTCCATGGATAGTCTTGCTGTGATCAGTTAGGTGGCCTCTCAGAACCCTAGTTGAAGTGACTTCAGTTTGCAATATAATCATTAAATGTAATTTGTGAATATATTTACATAAAAAATGTCTGGATTCAAACTGCAAATTCAGTGGACTTGAGGAAATTATGAGAGACCTAGCTGAGGAGACTCTTATCTGCAAACATATTCTGAATCAAAGAACATGTTGCCACTTGAAACTTTGTTTGCATCTGAAAACTAAATATACTGAGGGTGTTTTAAGATGTTACAAAACCACTTGTATTTCTTAGAATCTTGATAGAAGTTTGGGATGCAGAAGTTTGTGATGAATTTTCCTTTGAGCATAGACAGAAAATGAAACCCAAATCAGCTAACTCATTTTAAATAAGAAGGTCATATAGTTCAAGGGACCTCTGGTAGGGAGTTGACTTCTGGTACTGCTCTTTGTGCCTCGCATGTGGAGGTTGTTAGTCTTCCTCTTCTAGCTCTTTATATTGTGTAAAAATAAATGCATGTTCCATGAGCTGGATGATGAGGAGGACGAGGGAAGGAAATGAGAGGGATATTGTCCACAATATGTTTCAGACACAAGAGCAGTAAGTAGCAATAAGGAGAGTCTGCAAAGGATTACAGTGGGTTTGTAATAGAGAAGGCTTAAATCATGGTTGTCTTGAGGGAGAAGCAGGGATTCTAGCTCTACGTGATGTGCCCTCCCAGGTTATGCAGAAGTGTCACGTGTACAGGTGTCTCATGCTTTGCAATGTTTGCACTTAGTCTTTTATAGCAAGAATTGTATCGTCCTTTTCATCTAGGGGAGAGTGGGTAGTTTGAGAGACACTCTCAATCGCTCCACCTGTGACTGGTTCTGTCAAGCTTATGTCATTCTTTTCACTGTCCATATTTTTTTCCTACCTGTTTAGTCAGTGTAAATACTCCCTGGTGAAGCTGTCGTGTTTTAATATTGATGGAGTCTATTTGTTTCCCTTTAAATCCTCTCTAGAACAGAAAATTCAGTTCCCCACTCTAAATACAAAATTTGGAAGCTGTACATGTTCCCTGGGGGAGTGCTTGGCAGATGTTGGAGTGCTTGGGTACAGCCCAAGGCTAGATTTTTAAAAGCATCGCAACATTTGTATTAATGTTTTGGTAAAAGTGAATGTAAAAGTTTTCAATTAGTATTTTTAGAGGAAGAAACAGTGATAAGGCAAACACAGGTGTATAGAAAATAATAACTAAGAGCAGTAGAATAGTGAGAGTAGAACAAATACAAAATGAGCTATAAAATAAAATAGAGATAAAGTCCTGGAAGAGGTCGTATTAATTAATGCAAGGCTTTTTGTCATGATTAGATAAAATGTGGAGCAATTGGATATTAATAAAATAACATAAATTAACAAACTTTTTTTTCCTATTGTAATGTAAATTCAATATTTAGTGCTCTTCGTGGTAGTTAAATATTTGCATCATTATGAGCAGCTTTCTGATAAAGGCGAATACAAAGTCAAGTTCAATAATGAAGTCTACATGTAAGTGCTAAGTGAAGTGTGGTGTTTCTGGTACAGTCCTGTAATGGAGAGGAACTGTCTGTACACCAGACTCAAGTGTGTAACACACGCATGAGTGATTCGTCTTTTCATCATAGGAACAATTTTTTCTCCCCCTTTCATAGATAACCTCCTCTGCCACTTCACCAGTGCCAACCACACAACTATAACAGTGACAGCAGGTTAGCATTAATGTGAAGCACTTCACAGGTAGCCCTTTACGTCCAGTTTATCAGCATGTGCTGTATTGTTTGGCAGGGGAAATGGGGGCAATGGTTATTTGCAGCAGTCTGCATATGTAGTTGAAAGTTGTACTGTCACTTGCAAAGGGAGAAGCTCTGCAACAGGTGGAATTTCTTAACAATAAGATTTCTGCTGTCATTAGGGGTCACAGGATGGATCTTCAGAATGCCAGTTGTTAATAATTTGATTTTTAGCTATTGTTTGGACATGGAGCTGGTTGATATGCAGTGGCCAAGGGGCTAGCACTGTATTCAGTATGACACACGTAAAGGAAGGGGGGCTGGGTTGAGTTTTGTTCTCTGCATTCAGAAACTTTGAATGATATGATCTGAGCTTGTAAATCTGATTTTTTTTTTTACATTGCACTTAAATGGATGTTTATTCAAAAATATTTTTTTTTTCTCATCCTTCTTTTGTTTTAAGGTAACTGTATACCATATTTTTAATGTCCACTACAGATGTTAATTTTTCAAAGAAGAAATGTTTTCGTGCTTATGGTGGAATATCTGGAACCTTTAATACCAGATGGCTAAACCAGATTAAATTCCATTGTCAAAGTTATCTGTTTGTACACCGCACTGATATTTTTACACTGTAAGAAAACTAAATATTAAAAATCCAGCAACCTAATTGTAAGGTCCTACTGTTTTCCAGGAGCACAGCGCTATGCAGAAGTTGCACTGCACGCAAATTGACAAAATAGTGGCACAGTATGATAAAGACAAGGTATCATACGAGAAAATGTTAGAGAAGGCAATCAAGAAGAAGGGGTAAGATACTATTTTAAATTTCTTTTTTTTAGACTGAAAATAGATTTTATGCTTTTGTGATCTGGATTAAAACATTTGTAAAAGGTCATTCATATGAATGAATTGCAGCTTGAACCAGCATCCTACATCAAACTAAGTATGAGCTGCTTGAAGGCTCTAGCAATGGACCATAAATGTTGTACTCTCTTTGCCTTTCTCTAGTCTTCTGTTGTCAGAGTTTGAAAACTAAAAGCAAAGGAGTTGCCTCAAATTTCTATTTCTGTGATCTGATCTGGTCTCACTGCATTCCCCAGGGAATGTTACTGTTGTGTTCAGTGAGAGTAGACCAAGGTCCTCAATATCTCTAATGACCAGAAAGAAGCAACAGTTTGTTTTTGGGAGAAAGCTGACTTCGAAGTCCTGAACGTTTTAGAATAATAGAGTTTTGCTGTGCTGTCAAGTTGAAGTTTCTTTTTAACAAAAAGATTTTCAGATCCTCAGCTGGGATAAATCAGTATTACTCCTTTGACTTGAGTGAAGCTGTTTTAGTTTACAGCAGCTGAAGGCCTGGGACATTGTCCGTGCAAATCTCTTAAGTGTCACGGAAAAGTTCCTCGAACATACTGGTGACTTTATTAAAATCTCCCTCTTGTAGTCCCATTTGGGATAATGTAGCAGGCCCTGCTGTTGCCTTGCTGCTATGGTGTAATCTGGCAGCAGTTTCTCCTTTCCACCTTTCACCCTATGACTGGTATTCCAGAGACAGTGGTTTATACTGTAATACTGGGACCTAAAGCAGCAATTAATTTAGTTCTAGATAAAGCTAGCTAGTAGTCAGGCTTGATTTCATATTGTTGTCATCTGGCAACAACTGGCAACCAACTCACTCACTGAATACTGAACATAGATGCCTCTTTGGCATTGGATTCTTCTAGAAATACTTTTTGTTTTCTAAATTATTTGGAATGGCAGTAGTTTTTCAGTGTGCATGTTATAAACTTGCAATGGAACAGAACTAGAACTGTCAGAAGTAAACAAGGTAAGGAGATTTCTCCTTACTAAATTATGAAAAGCTCACAAACTCTTTGAAAAGCTCATGTTGTGGTGGGTTTTTTTTGTCCAAGAAGGGAAATCTGTGAGCACACAAATACTTCTAGTCTAAGTAGTTCCTTCCAGAAAATTACAACTTCTCCAAACAGAGAGGGATCAGCTGCAGGACAAAGTAATTTAATGTGGCTTTGATTCAATTTTCATGCAATATAACACAGCAGAAGGTTATTTATATAGCTGGATTTATAATAACAGTCAGTATTTACTACAGTGGCAGTGAACTAAGCCCTGGACATGGCACCATAATTATCATGGGGGGAGAAAGGCTTCCCCGTGCTCTGATATTTAGGGATCTCGTATCAGAAGAGTCATGGATCAGTATTCCTGTTGGCCTGAGAAGCCAGTGCCTCACCCTGTCTAGGCAAAACAGCAAGTGAAGGTATGTCAGAGAGTTAAAGGTGGTAATGGCTGTCCCTGTACAGTAAATAGTGCAAAAAACAGGGTAACAATGGTTTTCAGAGTAACCCAAATGCGACAAAGAATAAAAGCAGTTGATAATTTCATTCCCAGTTTAAGATCACTTCATTGGATACTTGCAGTGTCTTTACTTAATTTTATAACATTTCTTTCGTGGACTCTAAAGCCTTTATGGTAGTTTTAAATGAGCACTAAAAGTTTTTTTTTTTAAAAAAAAAAAAAAAAAAACAAAACACAAAAGTTGGAAATGACTACTCCAGAAGCAGATCCAACACCCAGCCAAACACTGTTCTTCACCACAACTCCATACTTTCCATGCTCTCCAGAGTTCTCAGTCATCTGATGGCTCGTCAGTGTTACAAGAATAATTATTGGTATCTCATTAACAACCAAGTCAAAATCCAGTACAGCACAAACTTTTTGTGAAAACACTTTTTAATTCTGTATCAAAGTGTTTTAAGGGCTTCCTTCAGGTAATTGTGTATCCAGCCTGGAAAGCCCCTTCAACAAAGTACTTTGGCACACACTTCTCTTTACCCCAACCGTGCGGTGTATTTAAGGACAGGCTTAAAAGTGAACACGTTGGTTGAGACTTAAAGACTTTATTCAACTGAAATGATCTGATTAATAAGGGATCCTGGGTTCAGTGAATACAGGAAAGTTGTAAAAGAACATACAAAATGTGTTTTAAGGCTTTTGGATAGGTGTATAGAAGACTTTCTGATTTTGTCGTGCAGTTTTCCGTGGTCCATTTCTGCCACATGGTGTGACAAATGTCAGCTGCATATTGTTCAGCAAAGTAGAATTTTTTAATCACATGCTAATTCACTGACAGATGGACAGGATTTTGCTCCCTGTGCTATTTCTGTTGTACGCCTCAAATGCCTACAAATCTCGAAGAGGCTTATGTGGATACGTAGGCTCATGTTCCCACTCTGAAATGGAGTTGAGGGCGCATAAAGATCCTTCTGATTTATTGGGACTGTCCAGAAATTCAATTGTGTGTGTGTGCATGAGCATGGACGTGTGACATTGGATTGGGCTGCCCCAGGGTATCTGGTCCCAACTCTGACTGAATGGTTTAACCCTGGAGTATGCCACTGCAGCTGGGGACAATTCTTATGTCCAGCCTGACTGGAAGTTGCCTTGAGATATCATGAAAGCTGCATTTCCAGAGAAGGGATCAGCCAGTATTTTGATGTCTGGGATTCTGAAAAGTCCAGTGATTGAACCAATTAGACTAATTTGGGATAAAATATGTTTGATTCTCCTAAGAAGCAATCTCTTTCATAGTATATGACAAATCACATATGAATTATAGCCAGACTCTGATCGCAGCTACCCGCATGCATAATCAGAGACACTTTCTTTGCAGCTGTTTCTTTTTCAGGCAGAGGTAACAGTGGTAAGAACCTGTCTCTATGCCTTTATATTATTAGTTCCAAAGTGTCAAATGAGTGTTAGAAATCTCTACAAAAATTTCCTTGCTATGACTAGAAAATAAATGACTTCTGGTGGCCCTTGGGAATACAAGTCACATCACAGTACTATTTTCAGTAAGGGCTTTCCTGATACTGCTTGTTGATAAAGTTTTCTGCTAATTTCCAGAAGTTTAGCATTACTTTGATATTAAAATAGGATTTAAACTTGTTAAGAGTTTCATAAATCTCCTTTTCTAGAGCAAACACGGATTAATGTTGCTGCAGTCAAGCAATAACCATTCTTATTAGGGCCAGCTTCAGATGATAAAACGAACGTGGCTCCATCCACTCAGTGAAGTTACACCATTTTACATCAGCGGATGATCCGACACAGAAATATTAGAGTGATGTTAAAATAGACTCCTCTCAATACATTGTATTATTCCAGACAAAAAAACAGAGACTTCCAATGTGTGAATTTGTGTTCTTGTGTAAAAAAACTCTTCACCGCAAAAAAAAGGGAACAAGATGATTGGTGGAGATGGAGCTTGTCAGCCTTCAAAAACTTATTGACTTTGGTGAGACAGTAATTGAAATTCCTGTTGTAGCTGCAAAGGAATAGTTTTTCTGTGCATTCATCCCACCCAATAATTTGGTTTAGTGAAGGAAGTGCTGTGGGTGAGAGGTAGAAATCATCCATCTCCTATCCCATAGGCATGTCAGGAGACCTTCAGCATGAGCCTTCTATAGGCATTTTACCAGCCTGTTCCTGGGAATCACGGCCTTCATCCTGCACTAAACAAGCTTTGCAACTTGCATTCAACCTCATTGACTTGACCCAAACAAGAAGGCCATGCTCTATTCAGCTTATTGCAGGAGCAAAGGCTCTCTTCAAGAGTTGTTGCTTTCCAAGTCATATAGGGTATCTAATGGCTTGGATTCATCCATATGTGTTGATATGGTCTGCAAGGCTAATGAGGCCCCTTCTTCGAAACTCATTCACTTCCATTTCCCACAAAGGGGCACTCAGACTTTCAGTGGGTGTTCCAATTTAGTATGCCCACATTGCCCTCTGAGGTAGTTATTCAAATTACTTCTTTTTCTCCACCTCAAACTAAAAAAAAAGCAAAAATTACTTTTAAAAAAAGAGGATAAAATCATGGCAAGGCAATGAATATGCCTGTAAGTTTTCAGGCAGAAGCTGGTTTCTCTTGGCAAGGTATTTTAAGCCTGAAAAAGGAACCAAGTGCCATAAACAGAGATGCTTGACATATCCTCGGCAAGAAAATAATTGCTGGACCAATCTACAATTAATCGTGTGGTGTTTGAATTGAATGACCATTAATCCAACAATATTTTGTACGTTGTGAATAAATTGCCAGAAGAAATCATTTCATTCCAATACGCTGTAGCACTTCAACTTTGATTAACATTTTAATTAGTACGAGCTGACTGAATGGGAAGATGTTTAACTTGTGGCACACATTTGCAATTTTGCTTTTTTTTAGAGGAAGTAATTGTCTTGAATTGAAGAAAGAAACTGAAATTAAAATTCAGACGCTCACATCAGATCACAAATCTAAGGTAAGCAAACAGCCAATTTTAACACATGCAACATCTGAGAGATTCTGAGACCCAAATGGTAGTTAATTTTCTTGGAAGCATATGAATGATTTTCAGCAATAATAACATGTTGAAAAGAATAGGAGTAATCGAGTGTCTAAAAGTGTTTCCTAAAAAAATCTTAAAAATCAACGTCAATTTCCTGCCCTTTTAAAATTTTTGAAGAAAGTGCAATATTCATGCCTCATGAAGTGAAACTGGTTGTTTTTGTCAGTTCTAGCAAAACAAAGACAATATGTGCTATATGAAATTTGGATGGTAAATACTTTCCCAAAACATATACATAAAGAAGTTTCTTTTTCAGTTTCCATCATTATCACCATGGACAACACTTGCTAATCTGTCTCTTAGGGAAGGAGGAATCCAAGTTGCTCTTGAACCAAGCTCCTTCTTATTTCTATTTTTTTTTTCTCTCCATTGCTCAGTTGCCTTGTTTTCTCCAAGGTGCTGGAGAATAAAAGTGCTCTGAGATTCAACCTCAGTTCATTTGAAAAACCTATTGTCAAGCTGTGATTCATGGCTCACGTTGAGTTGCTTAGAGCTGCTTCCTCTGTACTTCTATACCACTACTGTGCTCACCGACTACATATTTCCTTTGAAAGTTTTATCTACCACCTGTTGTCATGCTTTCGAGTTTCTGAAAGACATCCAAACTAGAGGGTGACAGGTGAACTAGAAGGCACATCCAGGTACAAAATTATCTGGAGGGAGAAGAGTACAAGAGTCTGACCACAGTAAAGGAGAGTTACTGTAAAAGCTGAAACCTGTGAAAAGACTCAGACATGTACAGAAATTACAAACAAAATCAGCCACATCTTTGAGACCAGAATAAGTTAATATTCATCTTTTCTGCTCCTAATTTTATGCTTTGGTTTTATTATTTCATGGAGAGAAGATCTTAGTTTTCTAAACAAGGTTTGTTTCCTGTTGCCACCTCCTCAGCCAAAGACATAGGAAAAACCCCAGGAATAAAACCTAGTGTGTTCTCTCATCTCCCTATCACCTTCTCCTATGAAAAGTCCAGAGTAATTTCCTTAAATAAAAGCAAATTTGTTGACAACTTAAAAAAAAAAAAAAAGATTCATTCATTTCTTAGTGAAATAAACTCTCTGAGGAGCACTAGCTCCCTAGCATCCAGACATAAGCTCCAAAACTCATTTGAAGTTACATTGTGTAGAAAATTCTTTGCTGTGATCTCTGCTTCTCACCTGTGTCATTCACAGTCTGGAGTGAAAAGGTGTGATTTGTACACAAGGGACATCCAAGCGTTCATTAATCTTCCAAATCCAATAAATGTGACTCGTGTTTTCCCTTTCCACGAATGTATGCAGTTTCTGAGCTCTGTTCCTTTTAAAATCCCCCTTTCAAACCAGTTCCCTTCAATTTAATCCATACCTGGGAAAAAGATTGATTTTTATCCACTCCCATGTCAGGTTTTAGGATAGCATTTTCAAAAGAGACTTAAATGTAAGCTCCTTTGAAATGCCAAGCCTCTGTGTGTTGGATAATTCCCAAAGAACTCCTCTGCAAGTCCTCTACCTCTGTGGTTTTCTCTAGGTCAGTGATTTTCTGTCTTGCTTACTGAGGTTCCATCAAAATTGTCCAGATTATGTACCTATTTTAGTGCTGTCATAGACTTCTTTTGTTTCAATTGCCATGTATGGGCCCTTGAATTATTCCTGGAGATCATTCAAAGGTTTGCAAGCAACAGGTTGGAAAACAGTGCTCAAGACCGTAGGGAAATTAACTTTTATCCTAGGTGAAGGTAGGTGCAATTAAATTAGATTAAATTCTGAGATGCTGAATGCATTACACTGATATAGTGGGAGTTTGATTAATTAACAGTGGTTCAGCATTTCTCAGCGTTTGGCCCACTAATTTTGATATCAGATTGTACCATAATTCAGCTTTAATTACAGCTCATGTCCTCCAGTGCAGCTTTGTGTCACGATGTGCATGTACACCTTTAGCACCAAAGAGTCATTTTCATCTACAAAAGTCTTCCTGTCATGAGGAAATATCCAACCCAAGTTTGGCATAAAATATTAAAATTAGATCTGAATGTCTCAATGTGTACTTCACACACAATTAACCTAGCAGATGCAAATCACTCCTCTGCATTAGAAAAGTAGGTCCTGATATCAAGCAGGCAGAGGATGAAAAGAGTGAAAGGAAAGATTACTTCAAAGATTATTCCTGCTTGAACTTAGTGACTAAACAAACATCTCGCATATATGCTGCACAAAAGAAAGTTCCTTATCAAGATTTTAATTAGTCTCTTAGGCCCAGTGTAGGAACAGATGAAAGGACAGGATTGCAAACACAGTCTGCAGAACAGTAAAGAGAGAAGTTAGCTAATGGTTTTTTCCTTATCCTTTTGGATAAACAACACTACCTTAATAGTGGAAAGTAGGACAAGAGCACAGCCCAGCACAAATGAAATAGTCATTTTAACTGTGATGCTAATAAATTGGAGAAAAGCAGGGATGGACACTGAATTTACTACATCTGAACTTTGAAGTGTTTCACAAATCTGCAGCAAAATTGGATTTCAGATGATTTAATGGTCTTGAGTTCCAAGGTCGTCTGAATCTGAGTCAAATTGGGTATTTCAAGTCTTGTAACTGGTGTTTGGCAAATCCCTTACATCCTTCTCATCAGGTTATATCTTGCTGTACCTGAAATGAGACTTCTAGCTTGCAGGATATTTAAGGAAAGAAATCTACCCTTTCTCTCCTACCCCTAGAGGAAAACTTGTTTTACAAGGAGCTGTACCTGCTTCTTAGGCTGTGTGCTGATTTTGAAATTAGTAGCGTATCACTAGCACATCTATCCATGAACACAGGCAAGTGTTTTTGTGATTCTTACTTCCTGTCCTCTCAGATTAAATACTTAAAGTGCTGCCATGCTCAAATCTCCTTGCAGGTTTCTTCTTTGGTAGTTGGAATCGATGATCCTTATGGGTCTCTTCCAACTCGAGATGTTCTATGATTCTTTGGTTTCAGCGTACCTGAGAGAGAGGGTTCCTGCCTTCATGGTCCTCTGCGGTGTGTAACATTAACCATACGAAACCAATGATCACGTTCTTCGTTTGCAAGGGACCCTTGAGTCTTTGTTTCTCTGCGTTTGTTTGAGCTTTGTAAATGCTCTTTGCAGTTAAGTCACAAAATACTTGCTTTCACCATGGCTTCCACTATTTATACATTTATTTGTTTCACTATTTTATTAAGTCGTGATTCTTTTTTTTTTATGCAAAGATTGTTTTGCATTTCCTCTACAGGATAAGGAGGCTTTAACTAAAAGCAAACTCTTTTTCATTTCCTGGAATGCCTGCCTGTCCTTTTAGGGACAGTTCCTGCTACAGTTTTATTCATGTTTGAAAGGGGACAGAGCCCAGTCAGAGCATTCTCTGCAGGAATGCAATCGGAGTCACAAATCTGTGTAAGGAACCATGCTTTGGCTCCTGTGCCAAAATGGTTGGTACACAGTGTTCATTTGCTGCTGGCTCTACCTGCTTCCTGGGTCACATAATAGCACTTGTCTTTTTAAAATATTGATACTTTCTAACATTGTGACCACATAAGTTTTCTGAGTATGTGGTCCCTCTTCTGCTGTGGTCCCACTTACACCCAGTTACTCAGGTCTTTGGATCTACCTGTACCTTTTTTTCCTCCAAATCATGGATGGAGATGACTTCATCTGGAAACTACATTGAAAATATATAAGAAATTTCTTTGTCTGAGAACGTCAGCCATGACTGACTTTTTGCTCCCCTAAAGTCCACTCTAGGTCTCCTTGGGGTTGATAAGCCAAGTGAGATCACTATTGAGAGACGATTCATGCAGCCTAACCAAAGTGCCTAGTTATTTGAGGCCCTGTAGATATGAGAGGCTTCTCCAAACAGCATTTAGGTGTGATAAATCCTGCTTTGAAACTGCTCACCTTTTCGCATCAGCCATACAAGGAGCTTGAACTAAACTTGGTCCTAACTTAAGTGCTGTAGGTGGGTGCCAGCGGTGAGCTGGAGTGCCTGCCCCTCAACCTTTCAAAAACTCCATCTGGAAAATGAGTGTCTCTTCCTTACCAACATCTAGGCATTTATTTTGACCTGTTTTGAAGCTGAATCCTTATGCTTTTCTGGCTCTGAAGGCAGTACTGCCTTATGAACATCTTATTGAAGATACTACTCCCACTAACTGCTCCACATCTTTCAGTGTATTTATCACGTCATAGCTGATAGGCTCTGGCTTAGTAGTACACTTACCCACATGCACAAAAATAAGCATGGCTCGTTTTGCTGGAGGTCCACTCACTCTTAAACACCCTGATGAATTAGACCTATATTAGTCATATCCATCTCCTGCCTCAAAATGCTTTTGTTGTTTTGTTGTTTTCTGACAGCTGCAGAAGACTCCAGGTAGCTCTCTGTCAGCTGCTTCTGCCTCCAATCCTATCTGTTTTGGTATGGAACCACTGTTTAACTACAGTTAAATGCAAGTCTGGCTTTCAGGTAGCAGTAGTCGCCCTCATCTGTTACAAAATTATTCGCTTTTTTTTTTTCATTAGGAGTCCAGCTTTATCACACAACATGAGCTTTGTCTAAGAGGGTCTTCTGAGGAGCCTCTCCAGGGCAGAATGGAGACTGAGGCTGTTAAGGTCCTCACTTCTTTCCCCATCACCAGTGTGGGCAGGAGAGTCTGTTCTGCATTATGCAGAGCCCCCATGTGAGCCCACACCTAAAATACTGGCATTGGTGTCTCACTTTCTGAGCAATATGGTGGCAATTTTTGATTTCAAGAATAAGGTTTAGCTTTCCTAGGTGACCCAGATGCTATTAGTTACCATAGTAGCAGCTGAAATGGCTACCTGAAAATAGGTTTCTGGTGAGGCATGTTTTGTATACCATTTATGGAAAAGTAGGATAGCTTATCAAAATACCCAAAGATAATTATTAAAGAATGATAAAATATATCTATTAGCTTCTTTTCTAAATTGTTGAGTGCAATGCATTATTATAACAACAACTCTGGTGATTTAGATTTCTTCATGTTTTCTCTTGGGAACTTTCCAAAACTTTAATCTCATTATTCTTGTGAGTCTTGGGAGATAAGCAAGACAGTAATACTTGTCAGATTCCCTGCTGACTTAATGAGTATAAAACAAAGATACGTAGCTGATCTTCAGATTCATGTTGTATTAAATACAGGATTTCTCTGTAAACTGACTGTATTTGTAAAACTGTCTCCACAAAATCAAAGACTGTAGCTAAGCCCTCAGAGAAATCCTGCTCACTAGATTTTTTCCATTGTTAATTTCAATACTTTTAAATTTTTTTTTTTCTTGGTAATCAAAAATGAGAAACCATTTTGTTATGAACTTAGTGTTAGAGAAGGTTTTAAAATAACAGCGGTACGGTCAAGAGCATAAATGCAGCCAATTTATTCAAGGCACTTTAGAGAAGAGAGGGGTTGTTTTGCATCTGTTTTTATAATACACGGTAGTGTCCTCTGTGGCTTTGTTACTCTGAAGCAACTTCATTTGTGTAACTTCATTTTTCACGATTTAGCTGCATTCTTTATAATCTTTTTTGTGATTGTCTCTACATCATTTCCAGCAGCAGTAATAGTTGATCTCCTAGCGTAGCTGAGAACCTGTAGCAAAGCTGCTATTACTTCTCTACAGGTCAAAGAGATTGTGGCACAGCACACTAAAGAATGGTCTGAGATGATCAATACGCACAGCGCTGAAGAGCAAGAAATCCGCGATTTACACTTGAACCAACAGTGTGAACTACTGAAGAAACTGCTGATCAATGCTCATGAACAACAAACCCAGCAGCTAAAATTTTCACATGACAGGTGAGCGGGGTAGCACTACCTGATAATGAGGGCTTGGTTTATGTCTGCTTTGTATAATATTTTGGTTTCTTGTGTTGATAGCTCCTGCACTGCTGTCAAAGTTATGGGGCTATATATGCGCGGTAGAAGTAAAATAAGGGATGAGACAAGAGTTAGATGCAGGAATGGGCTTCTTAGCTGGTTTAGTTTGTCTGAACTTCATTAAAGGCAGCGGATGTGATGAAGCAGCAGTAGTTTTCATCAGCTGTGGGTATGCTTAGGCTTTACCCAGGAACTTCAATAAAGACGCTGGAAACTGAAAAGTATTAAATATGAAAATATCCTTTAAAGTTGCTAGCAGTTGTGGATGCATGTGTTTATAGCACTGGTGATTATAAGGAAGATCCATGAAAAGTAAGATCATAAAAACAACGGGTAGCAAGATAAGCTACATTAAACTGATGTATTATCTTCATACAATATCCTATCGTAATCACTGGGAACGCAGAAGATATTGCATGACACTACTGTCATGTTGCTTTTGTAATTAACCATCCTGCCCATTTGAAATTAAATAAAATTAAATACACATCGTCTCCACAGTGTTAAAATGGCAGTAAGTAGAGGAATCATTTTTTAATGATATGATCTATTATGCAAAGCAGCCTAAAAGCATATTAATGCAGTATGTGTGTGTACATGCATTCATACATCCATATATATATTCGTATGTAATTGTCTTCAGCATCTTTCACATAAAAAGTAGGATGAAAAAAACAATAAATAAATCGCATTTGAAGATGGAATTGAAATGATTTTTTAAATTCCTGAGTGAAAAAACAGCTTATCTTTGCATCAGAGAGAACACATGCTGGGACCTGCAAGCTTTCCATCCAACAGAGAATTGTCCCAGCAAAAGGCTTTTAGTGAGCTCATCTTTATGTTAATCTCTGTGTTAACCCATGTATTCAAGCTATCCTGCAATAAATACCCAGTCAAAAATGAAGTCCAAAAATTGATAGATTATAATACAAATGCATCATTCAAAAGATACTAGCCAGAGGAAGATGCAGTCCTTGGTACTGTATCTCTAAATCATTTGACTGCATCAGCCCAGAGACATCCCATCACTTTGTTTTTAAAAGTCCTATTTTTCTGTCCTGTTTGAAATTCACTACAGCACTTAGAAGATGATTTACTAATGTATAGCCTGTTTGTGGAATAAGACTTTTTTTGCTCATCCTTTTGAAAGTAAGTTTTTGTTTTCTGTACATATTTTCTTATTCTCATAACTTTACTAAAGGCTGTCATTGTAGACAGCTATTATAGCTACACTAGGTTTGTTTTGGGGTTTTTTTTAAGCTTTTTGTCCTCAGTTTTTGTCTTTAGGTTTAGAATTGCTGTATCTCTACATTGTTTAAACAGCCTTGTATAGTTTCTTGTAAATGATTCTTATATTCTTATTAATAGATCTTGCTCTCAGTAGAAATCTTTCGCGTTCAGACCATGTATTGTTCTATTTTCAGAGCTACTAAGAACCAAACCTCAAAATCTACATCTAGATAAATACTGGCAATTTTTCTTTTCAGCTGTCCCAGGAGTAACAAGCTTCAGAAGTTTTTCATACAATTCACACAATTAGTGTGTTTCTGCTTATTTGGGAATTCGTGTGTAACCCCCAAATGTGCAGACTGGGGACTTTCCTGTTTAAAGCAAATTTAAGACTGTATCTGAATATGTGATATTTCAGAAGAATTTAGAGTGTAAAATATTGAAATGTGAATAATAATGCCACAAAGAGACTTTACACTTAATCACTTGTGAACTTTTTTATAGAATATGTTGTGTGTTAGGGATACGTGTGCATTTATCTCTATAGGTGTGTGTAATAGCCAAGAGACAACTCGGGTAACTATAGGAAAAAAGGATCTATCTGAGAGCAGCGCAGGAGGTGGACCATGCTCTCAGCATGCTGTTCGTGCTGCTTCCCTCTCTGTGAGCCGAGGTAATGAGTTAGCTATCACAGCAGAGGACACAGGGCTGGTAGGAAAGATCAGTAATCTAAAATGATGTAGTTATCTGCTGTAGGATAGATGCTTTCCCTCCATGTGCAGTACAAAAAGCAATTACAGTTTGTGCTTTGAGCTCATTTAAAAACAAAGCAGAAGACAGCAGATATTACTAAAAATCTGAAGCTTATTGAACTCCAGGGGTGCTGTCCCCTCTGCCACCCTGGACTTGGCTAGCTTGACTGACTTGGATGTAGTGAGCTTGCAGGATTTCAGAAATAGGGAACATGAAGCTGTTATTCGCAAGCAGCATGTGCTCCAGATAAAATAACATGAGAGAGAGAGAGAAATTATGTGAGTGGGGTTTTTTTTAATAGCATTGATTTCTAGTCATTCAAACAATACTGGTGACATGAAATAACATGTTAATGCACTTTAATGTCATCTAAATAGATGTATAAATTCCAAGGATAGACTTACATGCTCAAAGTTAAGTATCCCTTTAAAAGACATGTTTGTATAAATTTCAGAGTTGCAGCCAGTAGGAGATCAGCAGTTAAATCTCGCAGTTCGTGTGCCATGTTCTTCAGAATCCTTTTTTTTTTTTTACCATCCTGGCTTATCTACTTCTTCCAGATAACTCCAGCTACAGGTGTCACCACCACTCGTGAGTGGGAGGATGTTCTGTACCAGTGGCTGGCGCTGCCGCCAGGGCAGCACAGACTGGACTGGAGACTCAGCATGAGGCCCCACACCGGGCAGCTGAGCCATGAACTGGCACTAGAACTTTGGCCCTGTCGTTGAGAAGTGCTATTTTAGAAATAAGGAGCGGTCCCTACAGGTGCTTCTTGGTGATTTGAAAAGGAAGAAAAGATTTTTCATTTCTTCTGTTGGTAATGCTTTTTATTTCTTGCAAGCAGTGAAGACCCAGTACACCCAGAAAGACCCAACAGCAGCGCAACTCGGAGCTAGATTATAGTTTGCAGAATAGAGAAACCGTTGTGTAAAGATGTGTTGGCTCTTTCAGCCATATCCATGGCCAAAGCCTCATTTTTAAATCATCAGTGATGCACAGTAGTCCTCTAATCCTCTTAACTTCTTTTGCTCTAGAATTATATCTGATGCAAATAGGCTAAACCAATTTGAACACCTACACTTAACTTTTTTCATATCCTTGAGCACATTAATAAAAATAAAATATTTCGGTTCTGCTCTTAAGATAGTGTGCTTGAAAATGACTTCAAATTAAGTATAGAAAATAAAAGCTTTTATTTGGAGAAAGGACTATTGGAATGAAATGTGCTCTTGACACAAGATCTTTTAGAACCCAGTCTAATTTTTCCTGTGATACCACTGCTTTTACATCTGTATTCAGGAAATGTTTCAGGAAGTGGAGGAAATAAAAAGCACTGCATTTCTTTAATAAAAATTTTAAGCTGTGGAAAACGTAAGTCAAAGTTTCCTCATGCTACTTAATGATTAATTTCTTTTAGAGATGGAAGCAAGCTAAAAAAGATTCAGTGACAGCATTTCATTAAATTAAGCACTCTGTTATGTGCCACACCTCTCTTTTTCTGTGCATACAAATTACTTAGAATTTTGGGTTAGTAAGTACAGTAATTGTTTAGTGCTCCTACTTAAGATCATGTCCAGAAAAAGAGACTAAGGCACTGCCTGAGCTTGTGACGGGTAACTTCAGATGCTTATACACTTCTGGGGACTTTATAATGGTTATTCACTGCCTAATTTTCATATAGAATTCCTATTTAAATAAGCTCTTAAGATCAGGAGCTGCAAGTGCTGGAATGCTAAGCAGGCAGAGAGCAAGAGTAGCCTTCAGGGACGGCCTTTTCGGAGCTTGACTGGCTTACCCAGAGTGACAAAAAGCCTTCCCTTCCCTCGCAGTTCATAAGCCATTTCTGAAAGTCAGCATCTGGGCTGTAACTCCCAACAAAGAACCGCCATCTCTCTCTCTTTTTAGAACAACAGGATATTTATTTACCTATTTTCTATTTTTCTACTACACTGGCTGAAACACTGAGGAGGTTTTCCACCTCCTGAGTCAAACCACACCACTCAGGACATTACCCCTGGAAGGTGATTGCCACCCTCCTGTTAAAGCTATCTTGTTTCACACAAAAGGCTACAAGGTTCACCAGGCCAGAAGGAGAAACTGAACACAAGTCTGACCATGGTCTAAACCGTAGGGCTCTTTTCAGGCACAAAGTAGAAGTCTTAAAAGGAAACCTGTCAGCTCGTACCACAACTAACAAGTATTTTTGCTGTTCATCTTGCAGTTATGTTCTGAGTGCAGGATTTGTAAATTCTTTAGGCAGTTTTAAAAGACAAATTTTATTTCTAAAAGGCTGATAGTAGCTCATACTCAGACAACTCATATATTAGGGAGAAAAGGGAGTATTTTATACCCTTTTATAACATTCAAAGTGTAAAAATGCTTTAAACTGATTTTTCAGATTATATTCTCTGGAACAAATGGAGATTTCTGAGTGCTTGCTCAAATTATAAAATCTGCCCAAAGGAAGGCAATTTTCACATGGATTATTCTTTCCTCTTCCTTAATGCTTCAAGGACAAAATTAACCACGGTGTAAAGTAGTATCAGGAAACCAACCTCCATGATAATTGCATCTTAGACATTAATGAGTTTGTTTGGTTTTGCCTAGGGAAAGCAAGGAAATGCGTGCCAACCAGGCTAAAATATCTATGGAGAACAGCAAAGCCATAAGCCAAGACAAATCTATCAAAAATAAAGCTGAAAGAGAGAGGTAAGTATCACATCTCCCTTCTTGAGGAAGGAAGAATGCTGTCAGAGGCTAACAGGTGAACTTACGGATTAATTCTATTAAACTCATGCTTTTATGCATGGAAACAATGTCTAATGATTGTGCCGAATGTATTTTAGATGACCATTTTAGGAAAACCGTTGCTTTTCTCATATTTATCCTTGTAATGAATGTAATGCCCTGATCATAGAAATAAAATGGTTCCTAACTTTATCCTCATCAGCTATGACTGACTGCTGCAGGTCTAATCATACTATTAAATTGAAACACATCTGTAAGAGTTCTAATGGTTGTACATAAAATGCATTATAGTTTTTTTTGCTGTTGCTTTGAAATGAGGGCTATACTGAAAGGGAGTCTGAGGTTTGGTTCTAGCTGGAGTTAGAATAACCGGAGAGGCAGCATCACTAAAAACACAGGAGGTGGTGCCAGTGAAAAGCTTTCTCCCTCATCGACTGATGACACAGAGGAGAGCTGGAACAAAGGAGGGAGTGCTAAAAGGGATGCTCATCAGCAGAGAGGGTGATGGAAGAGATAGGAGTGAAGAAGCAGGTGATGTACTCCACAACAGCACGTCTGTTGCTTCTCTGCTCCTAAACCGAACTGCAGCTCTCTCCCTCGTTCCGTGCTGGCATTGGAGACCTGGCCAGCATCCAGGTTCAGCAAACCAAGGGCACTGCTGTACTTGCAAAAGTGGGTTATTCACAGCACGTTTAGAGATAACAGCCTTAATTGACTTGAGAGACTAGAGAGACACTTGCCAGTACCAGCTGCTGAGACTTTGGAGGATTGGTCTGCATGATAGCTATTTTAGGCTCCTTCTATTTATCCTAAAAGTTTCCAAATAAATAGATAAAAGCAGAGTCTACATGATGATGTCTCATAAGCCTTCAGGGTTTCCCCTTCACTTTGGTCTTGCCATCTGGCTCATTCCTTCCTCTATTACATTCCCTCCTTGGCACTGGGCTATTTTGGTCAAAAGTCTTGAACTTGTTCCCACTGAACTAAGTCTCTGGAGTGTTACAGATTCCAAGCTCATTAGGAAGATGAGTTGTCGGAGCCCTTGGTGACTATATGCTTAGTTAATGCAAGACCTCCACTAATGATTCTCAGATAAATCTGTTCCCAGACTTGAAAGCAGTCTGAATGCAGTTCTGGTTTTCAGGCTTTGTGATTTGTCTGTTTCAGCTATTTGAACTATTTTTGGTATATTTCATGATGGAAATCTTAGGAAGAGACACTTTGCAGTTAGGTATTTTATGTAAATACTAATTGTATACTTATCTTTTTGCTTAAATAACAGCTTTAAGAGCCTTACAGCATTGGTAAGCTGTAATTTTACTTAGGATCTTCAGAGGATTTTTCTATTACCACTGTTAAAAGACATAGCACGTTTTACATACCAAAATAAATTGACAGCAGAGTGCAGTAAGGGATATACAAATTAATTCAACATTTTTTTTAAGTTCTGTCCACCACTCGAGTAGAGGAAGAAGCAAACTTCATTCACAACAGTCTTGGTCTTTTTCTTTGCAAGTCTTCAATCATACTGTCGTTGTACTTGGAAACCTTTAAACGTACAGGTACATAGCCAGAGGAGTGCACAATTTGACATTATTCCCACATGGTACAGATAATCAGAAACCAAAATATACTTTATGAGTTTGTGATTCTCTCTATTGTAGCTTTTGAGTTTCTTTTTTTCCAATGAGTCTTCATGGATGTTTGCATTTTTTTAGGCGAGTCAGAGAACTAAACAGCAGCAACACAAAAAAGTTCCTGGAAGAGAGAAAAAGGGTAACTATAACCTTGACAAAGTCACTGGGCACTATTTCTGGATATTCATTTTCATTTCTCTGTGTTGAGAATCCAGTTCTAGTAAAAAAACAGATATTTGTCCTTGCTTTGTTCGACATGCTAGATCTTTTATGCTACAAGTATCTATATATAAAGAGGAAGTGATTTTAATTTAACAAAATTGCAATATTATGTAATATATATTATGTATGTAAATATGCATAATGTAAATATATTATTATATTAATAGCTCTTCTTAAGATTGGGTGATATAATAGGCCTTTTGTGATGTTTTGTGCCATCCAGGCAGGGCAACACAGTGTATGTATGTACATGTTTCAAGTGAGTTTTTATTTTGCTTGTTAATAACATGTTACACGTCCCCTCCATTATGTTCTCTTGCTTACAGCTGGCAATGAAGCAGTCAAAGGAAATGGATCAGTTGAAAAAAGTTCAACTTGAGCATTTAGAAGTCTTGGAGAAGCAGAATGAGCAGGTATCTCATTTTAAAGGCTTAAAAGAAAAGCAAGCTAGTGAAAACAGTAACCAGAATCAGGCTGAGTAGAATGCTTCTAAATGTAAGTCATTACTGAACTTGAGGAAAATGACCTTGTTCATGGTCACTCGCCTACTTAGGGAGTTCAAATGAAGAGGTGAGGTGACTTAAATAATGATACAGAACCAGATTTGTTTCAGATAAGCATATGAAAGCTAGACTGCATAGCCAGAGCCTGTCCTTTCTGCTGTGCAGCCACGTTGATACTCGTTAGCTGGATACGACAGTCATAAAAGGCCCAGCATATCCATTTCAATTACTCCCAAAAAGTACCTCAAGCAAATCTGTTTCCTTCATTTTGGAACTTACATTTCTAGTGCTGATTGGAAAATAGAGGTGAAACCTGTGCACAGAGTGTCTCTGAACTCTGAGAGACAGACAGTTTGGGCTGAATTCTAGAGATGTATAGTAGCATGGGGAGTTTTATCTGTACTGGTACACCCTTTCCTAATTAAAATACCTTATTATTTTCTGCTAGTTTATAGGCTCTTCTTTTTTTTTAATTGAAAAACTGCTTGGCAAGAAAAGAAAAATTCTGATCTTATTTCTAGTAGAGGCAACGCTGTGTTCTCAGCAGTTCCCTTGAGCTTTAATAATTGCATGAAGTTGCTGTACTGCACTTACACAAATATACATACCCAGCAGTTCAGTGAGATGGGAGAGAGGGGTGCATTTAATGTGCATTTAATACCTATTACTTTTAGGGGTTATGTACTTACTTCTTTGTTATTTAAGGTTCAGAACTTGAACTCCCTGGCAGACATTATAGTCTGAATTAAAGGCATCTTTCAGAGTGGGAGGGAAGAAAAGAGTACATGTGAGTCAAGTATTTCCACTGTCAGGAGAGAGTCCTACAGCCCCAAAAGCTGCATCCTGGGGATGGAACTTCTAGGGAGGGTAACAGCATTTAGGATTGCAGGCAGCTGCCACCACTGAGCCCCAGCCACCATGGCTCTTCTGATTGCTCCACCTCCCTTCTGGTCAACAACCAAAATTCCTCATCTCTTCCCTCACAGGGTTTCTGTAGATGCCATCTCTAACATCCAGCATGAAGGGATCTGTCAGTCAGTCTGCTCCTGAGAAGTATTTGCACATAATCCAAAGGCAGGGGAGGCAGGCACCCCGGGGACGCAACTGGGCTGCAGCAGATCTGTAGCATCACTGCCAGAGAACTCCCTGTAAACTGTGCTAGTCAACAAAAAAAGATGGGCTTGAGCCAGAGATAGGTGTTATCAGTGGTTTCTTTCCACAGGCTTCAGAGGGCTTTGGATCCATTTTTTAAAAACATAAGGACAAGAGGGAATGATTATAGTTGTGCTTTTAACCACAATGTGGTAAACACCTTATGTATAAGGGGAGGGAGGTTGCTGGGAAATAAGTGTGAGTAATTAAAAGAGTCACCTCTTTCAGCAATTAGATACTTCCCTTACTTGGATTTACAGCTTCCACTGCTGAGAGATGGTAACAGCCTACATGAGCTTGCTCATCCTCTGTTTCAGCGCAGAGATGACACCAGCTTAAATTGTCGCTGATTAAATGGAGTAAGATCATGCACATGCTGGTTATCACTACCAGGCTACAAAGATAGTCTTTAACAACTTTTTAGCTCGCTCTAATTTGATCCGTCAGAGCGTGTATTTTCATGCCTGCTGTTTTGACCACTTTTAGCCCCAAAACTCCACCAGTGCAAACCCCAGCTGGGTCTGGTTTCATTGTGATACACACTGATGTATGAAATCTAGCTGGATCGATATAAAGGTGATATTTATGTAATGAGAATTTCAAAGCATGATTATTTTTTTTCCTGATCAAAAAGGAAAGAAATTTTTCATACAAATATACGATGTAGAAAAGTAGAATTATGGATGGAAACAGCCTTCAATACAAATTGTTATGGATTTAAATTTGTTTTGGTTTATGTATGTTTTTCTTGCATTAATTTTTCAATCTCACTTCAGTTTTCATTCATTTAATTTGCTTCTTGTTGTATTACTCAATTTTGACATTATTATTTTTGTACAAACAGCTTTTGAAATCCTGTCATGCAGTGTCTCAAACACAAGGTAGGATGGACGTATAATAAGCAAACTATTATTTCAGTGTGCTTTCCTTCTAAATTAAATCATTATCATTGGAGCCCTCCTTGTAAATGCAACCGTTGGGAAGTACCATTGACATAGTGAACACAGTGTTAATCTTGTTTGCACACAGATACTTGATCCTGACACAATATTAACAATATTTTGGGCTTTAGCATCCCAAATTCAGATGCGTATGAGCAGTGATGCGCAGAGGAAATATTTAGAGATTAACTTGTTTTGTACGTTACCTGTCATTGCTAAAAGATACGCTTAGAGCTCTCAGCTGTGTCTCTGAGAAGTGTCTGTTGATCTAAGAAAACTATTTTAGTGTTAACATACATATGACTAACTGCTAATGCTGATAAGACAAAGTGTGTCCACATACATCAATATGGTAATAAAATGAGTAATTCCACACTAAGAATAGCAAAATATAGAACGGATGGCCAAAAATAGCTTTTTAGTGTCTGAAGAAGAGAGGCTGCCAGCACTTTAAAATTCACTTTAAAATCCAACACGTTACAAGGTATGGCAATTATATTTACCATGTGGCTGTGCTGCTGTGGCTTCCTAAATAATCGTTACAAGAAATCTCTGTTAACCCTTGTCTTACCAAGGGAAAGAGTTGTATTAGGCTTGAACATCCAATTATTCAGTGTTGCCTGATCTGAATTACTTTCTTGGGTTGATAACGTACTTGTATGTTGCACCACTGTGTCTGACAGCACCCACTTTAACAACATTTATTTCTAGACATACATGAGGAAAAACAGCATTCATAAGGCTAGGAGAAAAAAAAGATACTATTTTGCCTGTCTTAGATCTCACTAGAGAGCAAGCATCTTAAAGCTGAGTCCGTTAGCTGCCAGTCACTTCATGAATTCACTGTACATTCAACACTGCCTTCCAGAAGGCTCTTCAAGGATCGTGCTTGTGTGTTCACATCAGAATGCACTGTCTGAACCAGCCTCAGACGAGCAAAACTGGGCATCCTGGTCCTGTGCTAATGTGTTCTTTGAAACCAAGTTATCTCTAAAATAATTCCATATGCCGTATATCGGCAGGCAGAATATTTGTAGGACACTATGTGCCAGTAGTTAAGTCACAAGCTTAAAACCTGAAATGTGTGAGTCACTAAGAAACAAACACGGTGTTTTGTTTTATCTGGAATTTCATTTCGCACACAGGCAAAATCCAGCCAACATTTCAGAAGAGGTTGTACATATTGATTTATTTATTATGTTTCCATATTTTCATGTTAAAATTATTTCATTACTTTCAAGCTTTTAACTCATTTAAATGGAGACCGTTGATTAATTTTTAATCATATTTATGACAGTTGCTTTGCTATTATCATAATTACTTTTTTCCCCAAGATGATGACGATGATTGTGAAAATACAGGGCTAGATTTTTCAAGAAGGCACGTACGTCACATCTGCACGAACCCACATTTACCTTGCAAAATTAATAGCTGTGCATCTCATTACTTTAGATCTACATCTGCCCGATTGCAAATACGTGTTCGCACATCCAGAATAGGTGACTCCTTAAGTAGGAGCTTGTATAGTAAAGTTCCCTGTCTAAGCAACACTTACCACTTTGGGGGGAATGTAAGTCAAGTAAATCAAGTCCAGTAACCATTCTTCCCTGCACGATGGATACAGAGCAGTTACACCAAAGAAAATATTAGCTTGGTTTGCTGCTTCCTAAACCTGTCCTAATCCTCGGGAGCTTGGTTGTAAAGATAGATGGGTTAGCCTGCCCTCTGGGTCGACATTCAGAGTCCTTTGGGTTATGGATTTGAATAACTTCCCACATTGAGAGCCTTCAGAGAAAATTAAGAGATGGTGCCTCCCAGTTCCTTTAAACGGCAGCGTTTCAAACCAAAGTGCGTTTTCTAATCTGTAACTGAACCACAGGAAGAATTAAGTGTGTGTGTGTGCATGTCTGTGTGAGAGAGGGAGAGGAAGGGAATTAGAAAAGCTCTCTCTAAGCAGGGGATTCCCAGGCCAGTTACCATTTATATTCAGTGCTTTAACTCTGCTTGCAGAGCCCGAGGCATGCAGGGTTTATAGCGAGATCTGGCGTACATTCATTGCTGTATTTTGCACAACGCGGTTGGATACAGTTTCAGGTGGATTCGGTGTGTGTAATTCCACGGAGCACATAGCAGTAGTCTAATCCTGAGGTGAAAAACACCACGTCTGTAATCATAAGGATCTCCAGGTCAGATGGAGATTATTTTAAAATAATTATCATTAAAAAAATTGTTATTCTAAAAATCTTGCCTATTGCCAGGAACATGTTACACTGATGGATTTTTGTCATTCATTGTCTTTATGAAAGAAATGAGTCCAGATCAGAGATGAAATCTCTAAGGAGGTAACACATCACAGTACTCACACAACAGCGGTGAAGCATACATTCCCAAAGACATTTCCCCTCGGGAGAAACAGTTGAATCGGCATCTGCCTAGTTTTTTTCCCCAAAATTGGAGGTTCTGCATTTTCCCATACACTTCTTCAGAAAGTCAGCCCGTGAGTTTTGGAATAGGATCAACAATATTTCCCAAGAATTTGTAGACATAAGAATTACATCTGATTTTGAAAACAGAATGACACTGGGGGGGGTGAATGTAGTGTTATTACATGTGTCTTCAGTGTGTTTTGCCTGTATTTCACTCAGACACTATCATGTAAAACGTGCTTCCTTTTGAACAAAAGGTCTAATGCAGTGCTTCATGCGGTTATTTTGGATTGCAGGCAAAGGAGATGCAGCAGATGGTGAAGCTGGAAGCAGAGATGGATCGCAGGCCAGCAACAGTGGTCTAAAGCCTCAACAAGCAAATTGAAGTTGGAGAACACAGCATCCTTAAAATGAGAGCAAAATTCAAAATACCATTGCTGAGGCTGAAAAGTGGGCTTTTTTCTTTTGTTGTGTTTTGCGGGGCAGTGGGCAGTCAGGTTTTTTTTGGTTTTTTTTTTAACATATAAATTGTAGCTACGGACCACCAAGTCTTAAGGTTTGCGTTATTTCTTTTTTAACACTGGGCACTGAATTTCCTTTGTTGGATTTCCATAAGAGTTTCCTTTGTTCAGAAAAAACCTTCATCGGAAGATGAAGACAGTTTTTTAAACTCAGTCCTGAATTCCTTTCTGTATCTCAACAGGCAGCTTGCCTGCATCAGAATTACACAATCAGAGCCTTGAAACACAACAGATATTTTTAACATCATCTCAAAAGGCAACAAAACTGTAGTCAAGTCATGTTATTTACCATTTGTGTTCTCATGTGTGATATATTGTGTAGAAACCCCATGCTGCCAGGCAACAACTCGTCAGATGCTCAGCACCTGATGTCATCGAGCCCGCTGAACTGCATCTTCTAAGTCACTGTAATAATCAGTATAGTAAGGAGTTGAGTTTGGGCAATTTTAAATTATATTTCAAAGTATTTTTCAGGCAGCAGACAGTAGGCAGTATACTCAAAAGTACAATATGTACAAAGTCATCGGCCAAATTCATCAACTGTAACAGTAACTTGACAGGATATTTCTACAGTCCAGTGATGTCATTCACAAGTGCCATATCGATTCTATCACGTCTGAAAGAAGCCGGTATCCTGTAAAAGTTACTGCAATGGTTAGCACGAGGGAAATACAGTGTATTTGTGCCAAAACTGATCAGTGCTCTAAGGAATTACATATTAGGCACTTTAAGAAAAGTTTACATCCTACATCGCTTGTATAGAAATTGCATTTTGATCCTGTTGCTGCAGATCCCGGATACTACAATTCATTGTAACTTTAAAGATTGTTTAAATGGCTTTTGGCAAAAAGTTTGTAACTGTGAAAATGTAAAAAGTATTTATACACTTCAGAGTCACAACATTGTAGAAAATCACATACATGTTGCCACGTGATAAAATTAGTAAACAGAAATGCTAAGAGTATGTTTGCATGTGATACAAATGCTACTAAGACTGTAATGCCTACTCTATGACCACAGTCATTGTACTAGCTGGTAAATACTGAATAAATGTATGGCACAGAATATTGTTTGATTAATTACAAAGACTTTTAGCATAACAAGGTCTCTATATATGTGTGTATATTAATTACGTGGGCATTCTTGATACTTGTAGTAAAAGAAAAGTACATAACTAATTTAATTTTACACAGAAGTATTTATGCAGATTTTCAGAATTTCATATCAGGAATAACCTTTTTATGTCCATTAGATATAAAACCAATTTGCTAATGTGTTAATTTGCATGTTTCCAGAGCTTGCTGTAGTTATATTGCAAAACAATGCATGTAAGCATTCCGCTTGGAATTTGTCCATGCTGCCAATTGAAAGATGACTGCATGGAAAACTGGTAGTTTAGAACAAATCAGATTCCTGATTTCAATGTACTAAGCACCAATTACTTTGTTGTATATGCTTGTACAAACAAATTCTACATATTCCTATAAACAAAATAAAGGAAAAGAGATGATTATGTTATTGTCAGTCCTGAGATGAAACTTTCAACTTCTCTAATAAAAACCTGAAAAATTCAAAAGCTTTAGTTTTGACTGCAGTGAATTGTAGGGTGGCGGTGTTATTACTCACGAATTTTTAGTAAGTTGTATTTCCTGTAAAAATGTGCATAGTGTAAATACATTTCTGTCACAGCTTAATTACTCAAAGGAGTCTTACTTCTTTTAAGTGATAGAAGAATTGTGCAGCGTTGGTCCTCACAGCACTACAGAACTACCCGGGTCCAGTGTAGCAGCACTACCTTGAGATGCAGCATCCTGAGTACAGTATAGCAGCACTACCTTGAGAATGCAGCTGAGACAGAGGTCAGTGAAGTCTTTAGGTGTTTAAGGCAGGATTTAAACAAAACGTGTGATGCCTGTTCAGAATTCCCATTCTGATGCTACTTAACCTACAGAGGCACCGCCAGCTCCTTATGATCGATGATGTTATAAAGACAAGTTGTGTGTGTGCATGCACTACTGGGAGCAGCTCTCCCTGCTCTCTAAGCTTGGCTGGTCCTCTTCTTGAGGGCTAGAGGGAGGGAGCTGGAAGCAGCAGTAGTCTCAGAGCATGCTGGAGAGGAGCTGGCATCTCAGAGGAAAGGCAGTGGGGTTTTTGTGGGTTGGTTTTTTTTTTTTTATTAAAGTGTCTTATAAAACAGAGCTGGAGACAGTGCTGCAAGCTGCAATTTTATACTGTTGCCTACTGCAGTGGTTTCTAGCCAGTAAAGAGAAGCAAATAACAGACCAGATAGAGAGGGAACCAGATGGTAAAGCATTGAACATTACTAGTTTTCTTAGGCTCGCTTACAGCCTGGCTGGAAACCACTGCCCTGCCTGTTAAAGAATTAACTGGGAAATGGAGGACCTGGGTTCAGTTCGCTTCCCTCTCTGAGGACAATCAAACCTGCCTGTCTTAATTCCCTGGTGAGTATCCTAAGCATCAGGGAATAAGCTGGTTTTGGAAGGCAAGAAAATACAGTCCACAGCCTCCTTTTGAGTTTGTGCTTGCTGCTCAGGCAGGAGCACAACATTTATCAAGTCAGAGAGAAAATGTGCTCCTGTGAAACCGCAGAGCTGGGTAGTCTCAGCTTCCCGGCTCAGCTCCCAGAACTCCTACGTATTTCATCCATTGACAATTTAGCATAAAACGCAGACAGTAATTTGAAATTAAGTGATGAATTTTGTCAGCTAAGTATTTTGAAATACTGTTTAAGTAGTATTTGATTCAAAAAATATTTGAAGTTTGGCCGTAATGTAATGAGGTGAGAATTTCCATTGAGATGAAATAGGCTAATCAATTTGAACATTGATACTGAGTTAAAGCAGTTTAAAATGTCATTCTCTGCCGGGGTGATGGATTCCACTTCACTGAAATTTCATCGAGAGAAGTGGCAGATTCTGCCTCTCTGAATCTCTTCAGATAAATTCAGTGCAGCTGTGATGGGGAGGGTCATGACACCCTGGCCTCACAGGCAGCCCACTATTCTTTCACCTCCAGTAATTCCGGGGTTGGTCATTAACTTGCCTGTTTCCAAGTGGGGGTCTGTTTAACCCCTGCCCCACTCGAGTGCAGTCAAACTGCATTGCCAGAGACCCAAAATACCCTTGGGGGCTGATGTCCTTGCAGACTCCGCATGCTGTTGCCCACGGGCTGCCAGTGGCAGACGCATCTTGGAGCCGCTCAGCTGGAAAACCCTGCTCCCAGGGGTGTGCCAGCAGTGGTCCCAGCACTGCGGCCCCGCTGTCACCGCGCTACATGTTTCCTGCAAGGAGGCTGGTGAGAGTTATTGGTGCCTGGTAGCTGGCGGGGAGCAAGGGGGATTCAGCCTTCAGAGATACACAGGCAGTCTCTGCAGCTGGGCTTAAGGGCAGGTTGCAGGGCTGGATCCAGGTGATCCAATCTGTGACCATAAATTGGCCCTGGTCACAGCATTCTGGGTCAGCTAACGCTCCACTGGCTCCCTCAGGTGAGACTTTTCTGCTCTGTTAATGTTTTGGGGCTTTCTCGGTGTTAGGAAATCTCAGGCCTTTCCTTTATTTGCCACGGAGAGTGGGATGAACACGGCTCTGCAGGCTGGGAGTGAGGATTGTCACTGAAGCTGAAGGGTTTTTTGTTGTGCTGTGCAGCTGGCGGGTGCCAGGAGAGCATGGTTCTGTGCCTTGGGGGGCTGTGGGGCAGGCTTGCCCATGTCTCTAACACAGCTGCTCTCTCCCAGCTGCTCCCTGTGGTACCCTCCTACACGGGCTGGATGCAGGAGCAGCTGCTCAGGATCATGTATTTATGCGGAGGCTTAGATTAGAAACCTCAAAAAATATTGGAAATTAAATAGGGGGCTAGAGGAGGAAATAGAGGCTAGTTAAATACTGAGGTCATCAGTGAAAGACCTGAGGAAGCCAGGCATGAAAATCACCATAAAAATACAGTCTGATGCAGTGAAAGAGCCTCATATAGAAGGTTATAATTTTTTTTTTCCTTTGTATAGTCCCCTGAAACTCTTACCCCAAGGTCAATTCTGTGTCATGACTGACACAGGTTTGGCTCTATTTTAGGGGGCAGGAATGACTATCATGAAACAGGAGAGAGGGGGGAAACTGCCAAAATATAATATTTAATATGTACAACAAGCAGATGAGGAATCTCAACAGAATAGTTACAAAAATCAGTATGTTCATTCTGTACCTGCCTTTATGTTTCAAGCGCAATTTCCCAGCAAGAAAACCCCTCTCTGCAGGTGTGCCCTGACAGAGAAAGGGCAGCTTCCCAGAGGCAGCTGCCCACCATCAAAACTCACCTTGTAATGCCTTGCTTCGCAAAACCCTGGGCCGTTTCCTCCAGACTCCTTTTCCTGAACTAGAAATGCGAATTGCTAGTGAATCCGTGTCACGGCATGTGCGCCAAATAGCTGCTATCCCCTTTTTACAGAGAAAAAAAAAAAAAATATATATATATCTCCTTGGTGTAGGGGTCCTCTTCCCCGCTGCTCCTGGAACTTGTGCCTCTGTAAATTGTAAATATTCGGATGCGCTTTTCGTAGCGGGGCGAGGGTGGCAGCGCATTCAAGGACCGTAAAAACTCCCGATGAGAGGCGGAAAAAATATTTCAACGTCGCATCGCCCGGCGAAAGGGAAAGGCGAGAGCCGGGTGCAAGGTGGGGGGGTGTCGGTGGGGCCAGCGCTGCCCCGGGAGCCGGCGGCGGCCCGCGGTGCGCCCGGCTCGGTCCGTCCGCCGCCGGCAGTGCCTGCCGCCTGCCGGCCTCCGCCTCGCTCCCTGCCCGGGGGAAACCGGCAGCTCACCCGGGCGCTCTGGGCTGGGAATTCGCCTGTTCCTCCCCGGAGCCCCCTCTGCGGATAATCGGGGGCCTGTTTTACACTCACACACAGACCCCGGCTTGAGAGGGACCAGAGGGGCCGGTTTTACAGGGAATAAAGAGGATTGCCGGGCTCGGGACTCCGGCAGCACTACGCCCCCCGGAGCGGGCAGGGCACAGGCAGCCTTCCCTGTCCTCTCCTCCCCAGGAGGCGGCAGGGATGGGGTGCGTGGGGCCGCGATGCCTGCGTGCCCCATACCCTTGAGCCCGGCAGGGACAAACTCTTCTCAGCGCCCCGGCACAGCTCTGAGACGCACCCCCAGGTGTGCCCGACACCCCCCTCCAAATAACGCTCTGCACAGGCACGGCCTGGATTGTCGTAATACACCTTCTCGGTGCTGTCGGGACCGCTCCCCTCGCTACGCGATGGTATGGTTTATGGTATGTCACCATATCTTAAGAGCTCAGGTGTGTTGACGGCCGTTTACAAAAGGGTGCCGAGTTTGCTCCTGGCCTTGCCACACAAAAATAGCTGCACGTTTCTTTCTAAATTAAAACACGAAGCAGCTGCTCGCCTTCACCGAAATTACTGACGCTCTGTGAGCAGCCGGCGCTGGACTAGATAACCCCTCCTCCATCCCCGCCGCTTGTCCCGCTTTAGCGGCTCGTTCGCCTCTCCGGTGGTGCTGGCGCTGCCCGGTGACCGCAGTTGTCCCGCGGGAACAGCCGCCTGGCGCGGCACCGGGAGGGAAGGGGGACTCGGGCCCACGCCGTGCACAGGCGAAGCCCCTGTGACTCGGGCCGGTGCGGGGCTCACCCCGGGGTGCGGGCCCGTTCCCACCCCCTGTCCTGCCCGGGAGAGCGAGGGGTGCTCGGTGCGGTTCAGTCTCACTCCAGCGGCGCGTCGGGGCGGCCCGGCTGGCCGGGGATTCCCCCAGCTCCCTCCTCCGAGGTCCTCGGTATCCGCCGGGATCCCCGCGGGGATCCCCGAAAGCCCCACCGCGGGGGTCGGCGGGGCCCCAAACGCCGGAGGAGCGGGGGGAATCCCTCCTCCCGCCCTGCCTCCGCGTACGCCCCGTCCCTCGGCGTGGGCGCCTCCGTCAGCTCTGCCGGCATCTCCCCTCCTCCTCCTCCCCACACACCCACACACTCTTCCCCGTCCCTCCTCCCCGCCACTCCGCAGCAGAGTGCTTTTACAGCCTGTGCAGCTCCTGAGAAAGGAGGTGTTTCAGCTTTTTTTCCCCTCCTTTTGTGTTTTGTGGGTTTTTTTTAGTATTTTTTTTTCCCTTTTCTTTCCTCCGGAGCGGACCCTTTCAGAGGAACAGCAGTAGCCGCGGACACGCCGGGGCCGAGCAGGGAGGATGGCCGGGGGGCACCTCCCGGGGCTGCTCATCCTTTTGCGTGAGTACCGCGGCGGCGAGTCGCGACACGGAGCCCTGTCGCGATGAGGCAGCCGCTGGCGCTGAGAGAGACCCGGCGCTTCTAGAGCACCGATCCTGCTTCACCGCCACCGGCTGCCTTATTTCTACTGCCTGCTGTATCGCGACAAAGGAAGCCTATTCCAGCGGGCTCGGGGCGGGGGTGGTGGTGTTAAGGTGAGCCGGGAAAGGCTCAGGGCAAAAGCCCCCTGGCTCAGCGCCTCTCTGCCCCTCTCTGCCCGCAGACGCCGCGACTCGCCTGGCTGCCGAGCAAGAAGTTGAAAATCTCTCCGGGCTCTCCCCTAACCCCGAAAAGGACATTTTCGTGGTGCGGGAAAACCGGACGACGTGTCTCATGGCGGAATTCGCCGCCAAGTTCATCGTCCCCTACGACGTGTGGGCCAGCAACTACGTGGATGTGAGTGGGGTCCAGGGTCGGGGCTGGGGGCGGCCGCGGGAGCTGCGGGGCGGCCGGGGCTCGGGTTCGCAGCGCCGCAGCCGCTGCGTGTTGTCACGGCGGGACCGGTGGTGGAGGGGGGAGGAAAATCCGCCGGTAGTTTTGGAAAGTCCTTTATCCCTCTCCGAGCATATTCAGCCGGGGCTTGGGGGGGCTCTGGGCGTCCGGGGGGGCCCGGGGCCGCCTCTCTGAGCCCCGTTCCCCGTTTCTAGCTGATCACGGAACAAGCCGATATCCCGCTGTCGCGGGGCGCCGAGATGAAGGGCAAGTGTGGCACTAACGAGTCGGAGCTGGAGATCTCCTGGCTGGAGCAAGCGTACACCCTCAAACTCTTCTTCCTGAAGGTACGGGGCTCCCCCTGCACGCCCGGGAGCTAGGGGTGCACGGTGGGATCGCCGGGGTGCTGACCGGCTCTCTCTCGGCAGGAGGGGCACAACACGTCCCGGGGACCGGAGGCTTTCTGGAGGCTCAGCCGGATCCAGTTCACCTACGACACCGCCGAGCGCACCTACTTTAAGGACGCCGTCAGCCGTAAGCGCCCCGGGGGGACGGGATTTAAAGCAGATCCCTGGGGGCTGGCGAGCGCGCAGCCGGGGCGGACGCACGGGCATCCCGCGGGCTACTCGGCTAAACGCTGTTTAACAGGGAAAAAAGAAACCCTAAACCCGCCCGACAAAACCGGGACCAGGTGCCGGTTTTAACCGCCTATTCTTTTCTTTTCTTTTGTTTTCTTTCTTTTTTCTTTTTTTTTTTTTTTTTTTTTTTAAACCCACGTAATCATTATTTTCTTTTTATTCTTTCTTGGTTTTAACCCCCCGCAGTTGCGGCGGGAAGGAGAGTCCAACCTCTGCCCGTTTTCTGTGCTGCTCCGTGTCCCCCCCGGCGGGACCCAGGGGTCCGAGGGGGTGGGCAGCGGGGGCACGAGTCCACCTGATCTGGAAAAATTTGTCTCCTTTCCTGCGGGAGACGTTTTTTAAGGTTAATTATCTCTCCGGGTCTGATGACGGTTGAATAGGTGGGAAAGCAGCGGTTTCCCAAGCTAAGGAAGAGATCAACATCAATATCCATACCTCTACATGCCTCCACACCCAACAGCCTCTTCTTTTCTCACTGGGTTTCCTTTATTTTGTCTTTCGTTTTGGTTTTATTTTGTTTCTATGCAGAAATGAGTTGTCTTGTATTTAAAATTGAAATACTGTCATTTGCAAGGTGTTCTTCCGCAAGATTTTCGAATTCCAGTAAGTGGTGCATTAAGAGTTTGTGGCATAAGGCACGCTGGACATGGAGCTATTTTTCCATTGGTATTTCTACTGTTTGCATGCCCAAAACATGGTGATGGCCATGCCTCATCACCCTCTGCAAATGTGAAACACTGATTGCCTTTCTGTGCTGCTGGAGGGGAATAAAGAGCGGGAGGTGGAAGGCATCCCTCGTTCCACCTTGCTGAGCCGCATTCGGCCTCCATTTATGAAACAAGCTTGATGTGATGGGAAAATATTTTCTTATAATCTATACTTGGGTGAAATGGTCATGTTGTATTTTCAGGAAAGGTGTTATGGCCTGTTTTGCGTTGTAGTAAGGTCCCCAAATCGTGTTGCACCTTCCGACCTGAATTCAGAGTCCAAGTGCAGCTGCAGGGATTGCTGTTTCCCGAACATAGGGAGTACAAGCGCAGGCCGAGGCTGAAACCTGCATATCCATCAACAGAAGCCATTCCTCTGACTTTACGGACTTCAGTGCTATGACATGAGCGTAGCTGGCAGCGGCAGAGCCAGCTCTCCCGTTTGTGCCGGCAGGACGGCGCGCTGCAGCCATCTGTTTCTGCTCGCAGGCAGGCGACCCCAGTGCGGGATCTGCCATGGCTGTGTGGGGGTGTCGTGCCGAAAGCATGGTCCCACCCCAGGAGAAAATGCTGCTTTGAGAGCAGTGGAGTGTGCGGCCGCCGCATTGCACGCCGCCTGCGTGCCCTTGTGTTCGATTCATTAGCTTTGTTGATAAAGTCACATCAGTCCCCCGGAGACGGGACCTGACCTCTGCTGTTTTTGCCACTTGGCCAGCCGGGAAGCACACAGCCAGCTCGCACCGGCTCTCTGCTCTGGTCACCCCAGCTGGGAAGTCCTATGAGTGCCAGGCGCAGCAGACCATCTCCCTCATCTCCAGCGACCACCAGAAGTCTGTGCAGCTCTTGCTGTCGGAAGTGCGTGTCCAGCCCTTCGACATCACTGCGGATTTTGTCTTCAGTGAAGGTAAGGTGCAGGCAAAGGCATGTTCTGCATCCCTGAGATGCTGACGCTGCCGTGGCCTTTGGGGGTGTCACAATGTACTTCAGGAATTTGGGTCCTATCTTTATCAGAGCACCTTCCCCTCCCTCCAGTGGGTTGTCAGTGCTCCCTGCAGTCCCTCCAACCCGTTCCCCGCCTCTGTCGTCTCCCAAAAACCTTTACAAATTCAGCTCAGCTGATATTTGGTCAAAACGTGGGCTGTCATTGCATGTACATTGGCAATACAAGTTCTGTAAGGACTCATCTGGCTGGGTTGCCAGCAAGCCCCAGAACTGCCTGGTCCCTGGGAGCCCTGCAAGGCTTAGGTGTCACCTCTGCAGCATGGAAGGTGGTTTGGTACAGCTCCAGGGGCTTTTTAGGGCCACAGCACACTGAGGAAAGTTTGGCGCAGCTGTGGGAGGAAACACCTGCGATGCACGTTGCTGGCTTCAGTTTGATTAATGCTCATTGCAAGGGTGAGGGAAGCATAACAGGGGCTTCAGTGAGGCACCTTGTTCACTAAATACATGGGATGCTCTTCTTCATGTTGGGTTTCTTTAAGGTTGATTGTGGATGAAAGAAAATGTGAGTTAAAGATATCAAAGAGTTGTACTGAAGACAGGAGCAATGCTGCCATGGGGCAGAATTCCTGCAGGTTTTGCCCTCCTTTATTGTGAGGAACCCGTGGTGCTCCTCCTCCCCACCTTCTCCCTGCCTTTTCCATCAAGTTGAATGAAGGAGTGTAAACATGCTCACCTGAATTAGGGCTTCAAGACTAGTCCCCTTTTTATAGTGCCATCTTAACAAATTAGTTAACTCCATGATGGTAACAGGGTGCAAATAAAATTTGTAATAGCTGAATCTTTTAATAACGAGCTAGAAAATGGTAGTGTGATTTTCAAGCCTAGCATTAAAAATGTGGGGCTTTATTATTTGGCGTGTGGGAAATATTTTAGAACACGATAAAAAACCAGCACTGACTACAGAGCTGAGTGCTTATGCTCATGACTCACATTCCTCTAACTGGTGTAGTAAATACCTGCTATTATGTACGCTGGCACTGGCAGAGCTCTGCGTGGCTGAATTACTCATGGCAAGGCCACTGTAGTATGGAGTAGGTTTTATCTGTGGGCACAATTTATTTTTTTTTTTCTATCGACGTACTACCACGTTTTACATAGGTTACAGGAAGAAAAAGGTAGAATTCAATAGTTTCTTATAATTTTTTGTTGGCACGTCTTCATCTCTCCATCCTCCCGTGGATCCAGACTTCCTGCACTCAGGGTTTGGCTGAGCAGACCTTGGAGGCTGAGAAAGGCAGATTTAAAGCATGTGGCTCTGGACTCAGTTTTAACTGTTGTGTCTCTGATATCAAACTTGTCAAGTTGGAGAGCTCACAGGTAAACCAGCCAAACTCGGGGTTCAATTGCCAAAGGGGACTACCTGCCTTTTTCATGATATGTATGCTCCTTCATATCAGACAGTAAATCTGTTTGTTTTTTCTTTTTAATCTGTTGTAGTTTGGGTGTGTTTTTCTCCAGAACAGAAAGAGATCCTGGTTAGTTTAGCAATCTTTGAATGTGTGTAGGGAATTCCTCCTCCTGAGGAAAGTACAGTTTCTCTCTTTTTCAAGCTTTCTGGTTTTTTGTTGTTGCTCTTGTTATTCAGTGACACTTCTTTTTGTTTAATTCCACTGGAAGTTAGATAGCTAAGAGCACCTGGAGAGGATAGTCAGAAATGCCCAAGAGGTCGTTTATCAATGAAGCTTCACACAGGGCTCTGTCACTTCTCCCAGCAGCACGTCCCCACCAGCCCTGTGGACCAGCGTGTCCTTGGCACATGCATGGCAAAACATGATCCTTTGTGGGGTCTGAGAATCACTGCCAATCTTAAATTACAGTAATTAGCCTTCTCCTTTTTGGTTCATTAATTTCCCATTAGGTAAAATTCCTATTAATTATGAACAAGCTACAGAACATTTTAAAATATTTTCGAATAGAGGAAGAGACTTGCTAGAGCAGAAGAATCACCGAGACACAGGAGGATCAGGACTCTTTTAGCACAAAGAAATGGGGAGAAAGGTTTTGTTATTAGTCCTGACATGGTCCTGTCTGGAATAGATTAAAAAGCTTGTAGGGAGTGATTGGGTTGCTTTTATTTTTTGAATGCTTAAACTCATATGCTAGAATATCTTTTTTTCTAAGACATTGCTTCCAACCCTTACAAATACATGTCTGTATACACACACATAAAGGTACATAAATCTCTCTCTATATGTACCTTTTTAATACAGAAGCAGCAGAACACTTTTTCCATTCAGAGCTTGGGAAATTTATTTTTTTTTTACTAGGGAAAATGTGTATATGTTTTTCAGCTTAAAAAAAAATCAGTAAAAAGAGAACTGGAACAAGAGGGTGTGAGGAGAACATTTAAATTGGCAAAAGAACCCCACAAAAATTGTCATGTCTTTTGATTTTAATGAAAATAAAGCAAAATACTAATACAAAGGCTGAGGATTAGAGACCAAGATCCTGGGAGGTCTCATCTCCCTCTAAGTCACCCCAAACAAGGGCCACGTTTTCTCAAGGATCCTTGGCACCAAGTAGCTCCTTTTTGCAAGGTGTGTGACCACGTTTAAAAAAGCACCCAGTCTTTTTATTTTTTTTCTTTTTTAAGCTAATCAGTTATAAACACCCATCTCAAAAATCCATCCTACAATGCCAGATACCACTGGACTGTTTTTCCATCGCTTCGAACAGCCCCTGTGCCGGTCCTCAGGCTTGCAGTTGTGACTGCGGGAAACCACTGCTTTATTTATTTATTTTTTTTGCCCGCTGCTATTTGTTCTGCAGAAGGATGCTGAAACAAGAAAATGGGCCTGTTGGGTGGTTTCACAGCCTAGTGCTGAAATTGGACGAGCACTCACCATAGAAACCGTGGCGGTACGTGAGCCTGGGTGCTGTGCGGTGTCGGAGGAAGCGCAGCACAAAAGAACAATGAGGATCGTACCTAAATGCCTCCTTTGTATCCGCCCGCGGTCTTTGTTCGACAGGTCCGGGGCTGCGGGGTGGCACAGCTGGGCTCAGCACCTCTCCTGCAAAGGGATGTCCTCGCTGGGTTCAGGGTGTAGCAAAACTCCTGGCATTACCTAAATTTATCCCATAGTTAAAATTTGCCAGGGACCTTTTCGCTTTCATGGACTGAGGGTTGAACCCAGCGATTTGGGAAATGCTACGATCCCTGTGACCTGAAGCAAAACACTCAGGAAAATTTGATGGAAAGGTCTGTTTGCCTGCAGAAGGCATCGATTTAAAATACACAGCAGTCCCCAGTGCGACAGTGTTTTGTTCACTGTGCATCAACCAGCCCACCTACCTGCCCGTGCTGTGCTGGGGTTGAGTGTGTGAATTTGTGTCTGCTGTGGGCTTTATGCAAAACTTTCTTCCCTCCTGCTCTCCCTTTGTGTTTTCCTTTGCTGATAGACCAGGAATGATCCCTGTTACCTGCCTCCCCACGGTGTTGTGGACCTCCATGCCTATGCAACGCATTGAACTCTTGGGGTGAAAAATGCAGTATAAAAGTTAAAGGACACAGTTGCAAATTTGAAAATGTTTTTATTGTTAAATGATGTGGTTTAACGTTGTGCGAATGTTAAAATACAAAATTCATTCTCCAGGCAGTCAGCCTCTGGAGAGCCTTAGTCCCTCTCCAAAAGCGTTTGTGCTTTGCACTTGCCTGTGCTGCTGTGCTCGGTCCCCCACGGCCCCGTTCCTGTTCCTCCTGTGCTCTGGAAGAGCAGAGACTTTGGTGATCTGCTCTGAACGCAGAAAGTGGATGTGTCTGGCGAGGAGAAGGTTGGTAAGGTTGAAGGCTCTGCTGTGCTCTTCGCTGCCAGGGCAGAGTGCTTTCTGCCCGGGATGTGCAGCAGGGTCGAGCTGGGGAGAGCAGCAGGGTTTGTGGATGTGCTGCTGGAGACTGCAAGCTTTGCTTTGCTTTTTTTTTTCCTGTGGGCTTTTTTTTCTTTTAATCTTCTTTAAAAACTGTCAGGATAAAGAACTATTTTCCTTGGCTGCTTGCAAGAATTGACACCTTTTTGAGTTCTGACTCAGATGCTTAAATACAGCCGTGGCTTTTTATGGACACCAGAGCTTTGGTTGTGTCCTCTGGCACGTTCCGTGCTCTACAGCCAGTTTGCTTTAGCAAAAGATGGGAATTCAAGTATCACAAGCAGATGCGTTAGAGTTGAGTTAGTCCTTTGCATCGAAGTGCTGGTGCTTTTTGCTTTCCCCTCTTCACTGGCCGCAGGCCCCCACGTTCACCCCATTCTCCTGCAAACACAGCATCATTCTGGTTTAAGGAAAGGCCCACGGGCAAACCCGCCGTGTTTGAGCACAGGTGAATGCCCTCGGTTGGGTTTACGGCACTCTTGTTTCAATTTTCTGTAGGGTTTAAGCTCAACCACTTCCAAAGCAAAAATAAGTGCCTGCAGGAGGAGATTGCAGCAACTGGAATGAACTGCTGCTCATTGGCACATCCGCATACCCTGGCCTGTGGGGCTGTCTGCTGCCATGTGCTGAGCTCCTCTGGCACGGATCCTTCCCGTAGGACAGGTGCTGCTTCGTGCTGACACGTGGGTGGTGGGGTCGGGGGGGGCAGAGCACCCTGCGTGGCTTTTCCTACAGTCAGGTCCGGGGATGCCAACCTGCTGCTCTGGCTCTGCCTTGGCACTGCAAGTCTGGTCAGGCCTTGGCATCCTAAACTGGGTGGAATTTCATAAAGCTCTAGAAATTCAAATTTGGGAGCTAAATAATGATCAGGGTTTTTTTTTTTCCCCCCATTCTCCTTAATACAAACAAACAAAACCCCTGCATTGCAGCAATTGCTGAATCGCCTGTAACACAGTCCTGGTGATTAATCACTCCTCTGGTGAAACAGTGAGCAACTAGAACTGAAAAGGACATTTTTTTTGTTAGACTATATTTTACTTTTGCTTTTATGTTTCACTTCGTTTACAGCTCGAAACGTTTCCCCATGGCATCTCTGCAAACCTGGTGCTGGGAGGATGGCTCCGCTCCGGGAGGCGATGGAGCTCCCGGAGGTGCCGGCACTGCTGGAGATAACGTCCCTGCTGTCACCTCCTGCCTGGGCCTGGGGAGTCTCTGGGTTTTTCCTGCTCTTTGCCACATGCCATTAGATTTGCAGAGCGTTTGCAGTTCATGGGTATAGCAGATCTCGGCGTCTTGCAATCAGCTGCCTGGGGAACCCATCTGGACGGTCTTTAGTGATGGGAGGAATTAGTGGTGCCCTTTGTATCTGCTCATCTAATGTGCAGCTTTTTTTTTCCTCCACTTTTTTTTTAAGGTAATTGCTGTTTTCATTATTTTGAGCACAATTCTAGTACTGTGAAGATGATGATCCAGGAGCCAGAGCATTGTCCCTCCTGTACCCCATAACCTTTATTTTTTTTTTCCCCCCCAGAGTTTCTTCTTTTTGGTCTGGCAGCCCCATCTCAGCAGCATCAGCTCTGCCTGTCCATCAGCACAGATAAGCAACAGTGTCGTGGGGGAAAAAAAGTAAATCGTGATCCTGTCATTCAGGCCTGCAGTAGATTCTGGAAGTGTAAGGGAACTGAACTGGAATTACCAGCGTAACGTGTTTCCTAACCTCGGTGGCCTTTGCAAGCTAAATGGAAAAGTGTTTCCTGTTGTAGCTGTGGTTATTCTTATTTTCCAGTGGTTTATTAGACTATGACAGGGACTCGTAGGTCAGGGAGAAAAACACTAGGGAGGCTTTTGTTGCTTCTGCTTATCTTTTGCCATATTTGACGAAAAATATGGGATGCTAGAATGCTTTTTGACCACAGACACACATGTGCTCTGCCAGTGCTGGTAAACTCTCCATGGGGAGCTCACAGAGAAGGCAGGGGGAAGAGATGCTGTTAGATCTCTGTCAACTTGCAGGTGGAGGGGAAAAGTCTTTGAACAGTGATCAGGGTGAGTCTGATGCCGGATTAAAGACTTGTTGATGTTGAGGTCTCGTGATACCATATTTATAGCTCTACAACTAACTAAACAAAGCAGATCTTCAGCCACGGTCAGGAAACTTGTGCTTTGGCTGTCCTGTTTCTAACGAGGCCATTGCTGTACTGGTGTGGTGGAGAGGCCTGAAGAGGAGCTTACGGCTGTGAAAGTGTCCCACCACGTCGGCTGATCTGGTAGATGTTACCTCTCCCTCCAAATCCTGCCTTGTGATGCTGATTTTGCTTTTCTCCAAAGCAATGGTTTTCTCCCTGGGACTCTGATGGACCTCCGGCACAGAGCCGTGACTCCGGGAAGGTCGGTTCACTACTCCAGCAGGAGTTCAGATGTGCAGTGTCTCATTCACTTCTCTTTTTCTCTCTTTCCTTTTCTTCCTTTCCTTGCAGAACACAAGTGCCCGGTGGACCAGAGGGAGCAGTTAGAAGAAACTTTGCCTCTGATTTTGGGCCTGATACTGGGGTTGGTTATCGTGATCACCCTCTGCGTTTACCATATCCACCACAAGCTGACAGCCAACCAAGTGCAAATTCCTCGGGACAGATCTCAGTACAAACACATGGGATAGGGGACAGGATCGAGCAGCCCAAATATTTATCAGGTAGAAAAAGCAAAAGCACTTTTTTCTAAGGGTGAGGAAAGGTTATGGGGGGGCGAGAGACGGTATTCACAACACCTAATTGTGGGTATTTCATGGAGAAACACGAGTTAAGGTTAGACTTAAATACAGACAGAGCTGTCTCTGTAAGAAAATTTGGAGCATCTGATTTTAGGAGCTCGACTGTGGCAGTAGGTGGTATGAATACCTTCTTAAGCAGCTGGGCTGATCATCTGGGAACAGAAATGCTTCACATGTCAAAGTTTAACACTGGGGGCAAAATTAGCTTTTTTCCCTTTTTTTTTTTTTTTTTTCCCTCTTCGCCCCTCTCAAGAGACTCTTACCTCCCTGATGTGTCGCTCTTGGCAGCATTCAGCCCTCTCTGTTCCTCTCCATGCAGGGAGCAGGGCTGGGGGACAGAGCCATTACAGGACTCAGTAAGGTTCTCTAACAAAGGTACTTGAGTTTACATTCATGTTGAGGAAAGCATGAAGGCAATACAGGTGTGTTTTAGGGGAAAGAAAAAAAACAAAACACCAAATGCCAACACCTCAAGCTTATATAAACTGGAGTAACTCCAGTGGAGCAGATCGCAGCCCGCTGAAGAGCTGACCCCATGCTTGAGGCTGAGTGAAGAAAGTTTGTTTTTGCTTCTTGAGCCACATCTGACCTAAACTTTAAAAAATAATAATAATAATAAAAAAGTGTATTGATACACAAATTATAAAGTGCCATGCTACTGCAAGTCAACTGAGAAATGCTTCTGGCTGGACATCCTGCACGTATTGTGATTGTCATTGAGATGTTACATTGCTGCCTGCAACAGTTATTTTCACAATGAAACAAAAAAAAAAACCCAAGAAAACAGAAATGTTAAAGTTACTATGCAGATTATTCAGGTATAATCTAATGTAACAGAAAAAAATATAAGGGAACCCTTGAAATCTATCCTTAAATGTAGATGATTTTTAAAATTAATTAAAACATGTATGTATATAATACTTGATTTGCTATCTTATTTTGAAATGATGTAATGCTTTTTACTAACTCCATGATATCTAATGGAATCGGTGCAAAAATACATGTTCTGAATGGATGTTAAATGCAGGATTTATTCTAGCGGCATTTTTGGTGCAGATGGTTTGGTGAAGACACGGTGGTGGTTCAGTATTCTGTGATTTGTTGGTTATTTCTAATATTCTTTTAATCTCTGGGCTGTTTCTTTCTCATGTGTTTTGTGGGCAGTGACATGTTTCATTCTGGTCCTGTCCAGTTCCCACTGAAACCTTTGACTTCCCACGGCAAGAGTTAGTCCAGACCTTGTTAGTTTAGGGTATGGAAAATACCTTCTTGTTCTCAAACTGGTTTGATCCAAACAGGGACTCGTACAGACGCTCCTCTTTCAGTTTAAACCAGGGTAATAAGCAAAGAAAAATAGTATTTTCAGTGTTGAGAAGTGCAAGAGGTGAAACTTAACTGCTTTTTAGTGCTGCAGCCTCCTCCAAAATTTATGGTGGGTTTTTGATGAAGGTGGGTGCAGCAAGAGCTTTCCTTTAGTCCTCCCTTATTCCTGGTCTCATTTCTATGTTACACTCGGCTTTTTGCTTTCTTGCTTGGAAGTAAGAAGCAAAATTATGATGCTAATGATGTTTTGTGGCTTTGCCCTTTTCTTTTAAAAACTCCAGTGAAAGTGTTCTGGGCGGGCTTCAGGCTGACCAAGTGTCACTGCCTACAATGAGCTGATTATTATTTAAAAAAAAAAAAAAAAAAAAAAAGGAAAAGTTTTTAGAGACAGCCAGAAAAAGCCATGGGTAGCAGGAGGGTGAATAAAAGGATTAAAGGTTCATCCTTAATAGAGAGGCCACAGTTATCAGCTTTGTCCTGCCTCGCTCTTGTCTGCCCTCCAGCCAGAACAGCTCATCCTGGAGCATCTGCTCCTGTATTTGACATTTTTATAAAAATAAAAAATAAGGAAGCAAACAGCTGAACTGCAGATGCCAAAAGAGCCCCTCTCTTGTCATTTGTCTTCTGAACAGCACGTTTTGGCAAGGCGGCTGCAGGAGCAAGGCTGTGGGATGGCGTGGTTGTGCGGGTGAGCAGCGGTGGGGCAGGACGTGGTGGCAGATGGGGATGGAAATTGCACCATACTGAGACATCCCAAGCAGTAAGAGGCTGGTCCCCACCCACCTGGTTTCGTCCCAGTGAGCTGCAAGTCTTTGGTGTCAGTAGGAGCAATTTCTCCTGGATAAGTTGAGTATAATTAGAAATATAGAAGAATTGGGACATTGTCTGCGAAAAATGGGTGAAGAGAAATACTTTGTGGCTGGAAACAAGGAAGAGGATCCTGTTTCTCTCCTGTGCTATCTGCTTCTCTAGGGGAGCCCACTGGGGTTTTTTTCCTGCCTCTTCCCGACTCTTACCTTCATCAGCACTTATCCCTCTTTTTTCTTTCTTTTCTTTTTTTCCCTTGCAAACCGTGGGTTAGCTTGCATATCCAGTTGGATATGGAAACTTTAAATGGGTGATCTAAAAAAGAAATTCTTCCCTTTCACTTGCCTTAAGTAGCAGCTTTACAGAGATAAGGAACTGCACATTGCAGCATTTTTGTAAGCGTGTTGATTTCTGATGGCCCCCTCAATTTTTAACCCAATGAAGGGATGACCGTACCAGTAGTGGACTTGCATGTCTCAGCTGCTTTCCATGACCCCTGAGTGCATCCAACCTTGTCCTGATAGCCAGTGGAGATGCAAGGTGTTCCAAAATACACAACCAAGCAAGGTTTTATGCTCTTTCCTCTTGGCCTCCTGCTTTTGCTTTGTGTGATGGCTCCTTGCACAAGCCGTTGGTGGCAATCTCGTTTGCACTATAGCTTCTTATATCCCGCAGAAATCATACTTATTTTGCAGAGCTGGTTTGGAGGCAGGAAGGATCATCCATAGCTGACGAGGGGCTGACAGATACTTAAAAAAATGGAGCAGGAGGTGGGAAACCCACTGCTCTGCACCCCTGCAGCATTTCATGGGCTACATTTAATCTTTATCGTCCCTTGGAAGCCAAAATTCAGGGTTTACATGGAGCTGTTTGAAGGCAACGAAACCTGAGCCTTGCCTTAGCTGCCTTAGTGTCCCTAAAGAGAGGCAGTGGCTGGTGGATGGAGCTGCTGGCTGAACTTGTCTCCAAGCTGGTTCCTGGAGCCGCTGGAGTTTGTTGTGTCTTGTGTAAGTAAAGCTGCAGGTAGGTTTTAGCCCCTTGTAGGTCGCGTTGCTTCCCCGTTTGCAGAAAGTGAGCAAGACACACCTGGAGTAACGGGGAGACTCTCTCAAACATCTACACGTATTTGAAATGGAAAAATGCTGATTTATGGTTGACTTTGCAAACTAATTTTAATTCAATCTGCAGGGGCCCTGTAAGGGCAGTCACAGCAGAGCCTCCCAAGGAAAACACCGTCTTCACTGCTTGTAGGAAACGGTCCTTGACTGATCTCACTGCTTGAGCATTGGCCAATGCATTGAAGCGGTGGCATCGGCCATCTGCCGAGAGGACAACCCCCAAAAGCTGATGCTGCTCTGGTGGCTCTGGTCTGCCTATGCAGCCCTCAACCCTGTGCCCATACAGCTTAAGATCTTTTGCTGCTTTTCATGTCAGATGTTGTCTGTAGCCGGTACTTGGCGTCACCTTCAGGTTGAAAGTGTCTGTAAGCTGTTGGGAACAGAGTTGGGTATTTCATTTCTTGGTTTTCTGAAATAAGATAAGAAATAATTTCTTGCTGTCTCAAAATGTTTTTCCTCTCACTTTTTTGAGAAGAAAGGAAATGGAAACAATGATTTCAGCTCAATCACAGTTTGCATTGTGTCCTAGACTGAGGTATTTTAGTTCTAGAAAAAGTTATTTAAGATGTTGAAAGAAACCCCTTTGAGTCTTTCGATTCTTTCCATATTTTTGCTAACAATTGTTTACTGAATTTGATCGGAATTTTCCATCGATTTAAGCTTTCTAAGCCTATTTTTGAAAAATTATTGATGAGAGGTTAAAAAAAGCCATCCAGCTTCCCTCATGGCCACCAGACGATAGCAGCGCTTTTATTGTGAGTTCACTTTATATTTAGCTTTCGTTCATCGATGGCTTATCACGAGCTAGCTGCAAACTTGAACACTTTGCTTTAGAAATGTTTATGAAAACATTGGTAGAAGGCAGATAAATATAAGAAACTTATCACCCAACTGAGCTCTGTAAGGACCTGTAATAATTAAGCACTTTCGAAAGCAGCTGTTAATGACTTACAAAGTACTTATGATTAGAACTTTAATTATAAAGTATTGATGTATTTATTGCTGAGGAAGGGAGTTACGTAGCCAGTAAATGCCCTGGCCTCTGCTAGTAAAATTATGAGTATTTGTGAATACTTTTAGAACTGGTGACCTCAGAAAAAGCCATCCTTTCTTAGTGACAGGCGGGAATTGGAGTAACCAGCCATATGTGGAGCTCAGCCTCAGCTGGTGCAGCAGATGAAGACATCTTCTGGGTGGATGGATGCTACCAACATCTGGTACCTAAAAACTAAAATGTATATATTTTTTGTTGAAATGCCCGACAAGGGCAAGACCGTGCAGCCTATGAGGTGACAGTGATGGACAATACAGCTGCTGCAGTGTGGGTACGACAGGGACCAGGATAAGTGCTCAAGAGCCATCAGGTTGCAGGAGACAAAACCTGGGAAGATCTTGCAGAAGTTAACCAAGGAACAAATTTGCAGAGAGGGTGATGAACACGGCACAGTCAACTGTGTGGCCCATGGTAATTGGTCATGTTTTTTTCTCCACTTTTTTTGCCTGGGTCTGGCTTTATTTGAGGTTCTATGGGCCAAACAGCCAAAGTTAAACTTTTTGTTTGTTTGTTTTGAAGCATTTACTGATGTCAGCAACCAAAAATAATATAAACCCCTCATTTATAAGACTTGAAGGTGCTTGAGAAAGCAAATAATATTGGAGACTTATTAGCTGACCGATGATGCTAGTGAGGAGCCTGGGAGGAATGGTTTCAGTAGGCAGGGGAGCTGAACAGTTATGAGCCAAAAATTAAGGACAAGTAAGGGAAGAAAAAAGTAAAAGGGATTATTTGGGCAGGCAGGGGAAGGAAGGTGGAAGTGTTTCAACTGGTATGAGCCTTCTGGAGTACTTCATACGCAGAGCTCTATGGGTGTGCCAATCACTTCTCTTTAATTTTCTGTTCTGTATGACCAACCACAACGGGACGTCTGGGCGTTTCTTTCAAGTGCTGGCATTGCCAACTCGTGTTGAGCCATGAAAGTTTTTTTTCTTGTGTGTGTAGAGCAGAAGTTGTGTATTTTTCTAATGTGTGTGTGTGTGTGTGCGCGTTTGGGGGGGAGCTCTCAGAATGGCCAAATGAGGGTGCCTTGGGTTGAAATGGTTCTTTCTCTAATACTGCTCTTACTACATCGTTTGCTTCAGCCTCACAAACCACACGGTGATTTCTGCCATGGGGAAGTTTCTTTTTGTGCAAGGAGAAGAAGGGAGGCTGGTGCGTGACAAACGGGTGCTCTGGGTCTGATCAGAACTGGCCTCTTCGGGGGTGGGATGATCCCAGGGAGAAACAAAGTAAGTCTCCCACGTAAAGGTTTTTGCAAAGGCTGATGGTACAGGTTTGAATTATTATTTTCCTTCATTATTTTTCCCCTCGCTTTGGGATTTTTTTGGTGATGTATTTAGGGTGTTTAGCTCATAGGCTGCCTGGCTTTGCCACACCCCATTGCACTGCAAACCCTAAGCCTTTGCACTTTCCTCCTTACGGCAAATTAAAATGTTTTTGGTGGTGGGTTTTTTTTTTCAGTCATGTAGGGGCTCTTTTGCCTCTTCCAACCTGCTGGTCCTTGTCTGTTGAGTGTGATGTGCTTGGGACAACTATTAAGTGTTGTTTCTTTTTTTTTTTTTCTTAATTTTGGGTAGAGGCACAGTTAACATCTCAAGCTGCTGCTTCTTACTCATGTCCTGTAGTTCATCATAGGTGTTTATGCAGTGATGGTGCCATCAACCAGGAGAAAAATTTATTGACTCCGAGATCTTCTTTTTTGAGGTCTTATTCCTACCTTCTTAATTTGGAAAATTATGGCTGGACAGAAGCATTTCCCTCTCCGAATATCTCAAACGAACAAATACAATCAAAAAGTAGAAAACAACCTATTTTCTTGCACTCGTAGAGACACCGACTCCTGACTGTCAGCTTCCTGTGGTTGGTGGGTAGGCACCGGTTTTACGTGCGATCCAGTGGCTTTCCTAACCCCAGATCTTTGTGGTACTGGAGCTCAACCCCTGCAACCTTCACTGAGGCTGGGGCTTCCCAGCAACTCCCCAGCCAGGAGTCAGGTCGCGGCTGTGACGAGCACCAAGGGACCAGGGCTGAGCAGCTGCCTTTCAACACAGACACAGCCACTGACCTTTCAAAATCACTAGGGACAGCTCTATAAATCACTATATATATGTGTTCTCTCTCATATACACAAGGAACCTCTTTTTTCTTGTTATTTGCTTGGTCCCGTACTGTGTGACTGAGCCAAATTTAGAAAATAGAAATAAGGCATGGGGGAAAAAAAAAAAACACACTGAAAATGAAAGCATTTATTAATTAATTTATTTAACTTGCATGTGCATTTGTCTCACCAGGAGCTGGTGTTCACAAAAAAAAACCCTTTGAAATTGACAAAACTTTCAACAAACTTGATGAATACTGTTTAAAGTATCTAATGATAAGAAAGTTGCAGAAAATTCACTTGTACAGCCTAAAATGTGCTGAAAATCGAAGAGAAAAACCCCACCAACCCCTTTTTTATTCAAAGATGGTTAAAAAAGTTTAATTTTGCGGCCAGTATGACAATTTCACCTGTTTGTCATTGCCTTTACCGGTGCAGCCTTTTTTCCTGAGTTGTCAAGACTACAAAACAGAATCCCCCTGGAAGGCTGCGGGTGCTGCGCGCTCCGCCAGGGGTCTGCGGGTGGGTGCCGGGAGCGCGTTGGCGGCGGGGCGGCGGAAGCCAAACACATTTTCTTTAGCATCTTCTTAAAATGTGCAAACAGGGTTAAGAAGAGAAAGCAGCGGGGAGTAAGACGCGCAGATGTAAGCACGTTTATTCAATGTTCACGTTCATATTTATCCCCTCTTTTCTTTTTCATTGCTTCTCTCCCTTCAAATGTTCTTTAACTTTTTAAGGACAATACTAAAGGAGCTTCTTTGCTATTGGTAACTCTTTTGTCCCAGAGGAAGATCTTTAAGAAACAGCTCCTGCCAGATTTAGATGTTTGGTTATAATTTACTACAATAAATAACAATTAATTTATTCACTACGAGATTCCGTAATAAGAAAGAAACTAACTGTGTTTTCACAAAATTGGCTTTGTGTTTCTTAATGGTATCGTAAAATGAGGTCAGTAAGAAAAAGAAAATCCCACCTTTGAAAAACATGGCTTCTGTATTATACATAATTAAAAAGAACAAATCATTAATAAATAAAATTCATTTATCATTGAAATAATTATGAAGCACTTCTAAAAATTTTAAAGGCAAATCTATTTAGGCCTACAGTTAACATGCAAAGTCATCCAACAAATAACACAAAATTGTACCGTAGTAGTCAACTGTTGCATCAACATTCAAAAAGGTCTAGACAGCAGCACGACTTCTTCCATATGGCGAACATCTCGTAACGCATCACAACGGTCTGTTGGAGCTCCAGAGGATACCCGCTGGGCAGGTGGGTGGACGGACTCTGGCCGTCCCTTTTCACTTCCAGAGCGGGACAGAAAGAATGGAGATCTTTGTGGTAAGAAAACTAAGCTCGTGGTGGCATAAAACGAAGGGACCGCCACGGTGCGAGAAGATGACCCTTGAGCAAAGGTACGCCAGATGTGTTAGCTGCCACCGTGGGAGAAACGGGGAGATGAGGGAGACCCTGATGACTGCTAACGCTCAGCAGCAGCCTTGGTTGCCACTGCATCACTGGTAGCGCCCCATCACCGTCACTCTCCTCGCCCCAATGGAAAATCTGCAAAACTTCCTAAAGGGTTTTCTTTTTCTGTTTTCAAAAGGGTTAAAAAAAGTAGGAAACTTTTTCTTAATCTCCTCAAATTCTTGCTAAGTTACACTTATTACTTTAACTAACACAACGGTTACGTGACAAAGTACGGCAAATTATCAAAACGTACTGTACAGAAAATTACAAATTCGTTGCAAAATACATTGCGCTGCTATGACTGAGATAAAAAGTGCTTTTTTTGTCAGAAAAGTGTTCTTCTGAAATAGAAGTGCCGTAGCCTGCAATAAAATTCTGGTGTTTCACTCTGGTTGTGCTATCCTCTAGTAATTATCTTTCCAAACTTGTTTGCATTTGGCACCTTTTTGCCTGGATGGCCAAGGCGACGACAGCGTGGGGGAGCGACGGTCCATGGCGGAGCGTGGCCACCCAGCTGGTGGCCAGGATCGCTCCAGGGTCCCTCGCAGCCCCAGAGAGCACCTCCTTGGTTTTTTACACACCGCGTTATTTCCACAGGGCTGGTTTTCCTCCGCAAGGTTTCACTCTTCCCTGCCCACGGTTCCCACGCAACCGCCGGGATTCCTGCGCGGCCGTTATCCGGAGTTTGCACCGACCTCCTCCCGAAAAGTCGCCGGCGTCAGCGGTGCCTGTGCTGCCTCATGAGGGGCACGATGCAAGAAGGGGGCCCGGCCAGTTTGAGAAACGGGTGTCTCAAGAGTTCCTGTGCTGTGGCTCTCTGCGAGGGCTCCCGCACCAGCATCGAGTCCAAGAAGCCCCGGAGGACCGAGGAGACCTGCAACATCACACTGGCATTAGGGGTGGACAAAGACACCGTTTCCAGCCTACGTTGGGTCTGTGCACGCTACTTTTCTTGAGAAGACAAGGGACAGACTGAGCTTTCCTACAGCCAACAGGTGTTCTGAGCTGAAGGGCCATGGGTCTTCTATGGGCCGTTAATATTGAAAGTACTGGGGGATCCGTGGGGTGCAGAAACACGCGCAACACACGGCTTTGCACGTGGAGGGGGGGGAAGCAGCAACACACTGAGGGCTCAGGTCTGACTTCTCAACAAACACCCAAAATGGGAGGTACCCACATGCATGGATGTACCAACCCATCCGCAGCAGGGCTCGTGCCAACTCGCTCTGGTCCTCGGCCAGGGTGGGAAGCACAGGGAGCACGAGGCTCTGCCCAGCTCCCTCCTCTGTCACTCACTGCAAAAGCAAAGCCAGGGCTGGGCACCAAAAAGGCTACAGTTTTCTGGTGGCTGTAGCCTCCCACGAGTCCTGTGTAGGACCCACTGCTCAAGGTGGTACCTTAAAGATGCAATTTATCCTTTGGGCATGCAAGTGTGTGGCTATGATTTTATTACACCTTTGTGTACGCAAAGTTCTCGTCCCCTGTGGCAATCTGACCTTGTGCATGTCCTTCACCCGGGGCGGTAAATTATCCCGGATTCGGCGCATGGCCTGCAGCGGTGGCTCGTTGAAGTAGGGAGGTTCACCGTCGATCATCTCTATCACCATGATGCCCAGGGACCAGATGTCCACCTGTAACACACAGTCCCTTCATAAACACCGCAGGTGGTGCAGAGACGGGGAGTAACAGGCTCAACACTTGAGTTTATGCAAACCTCCGAGCTGGCCCATTCTGTTGTACCTGGTGTCTGTGTCCAATCTAAGCCAAGAGTCTGGTGGTCCATCACCATAAATCTTTTTTTTTTTTTTTTAACCAGCTGACAAAGGTTTTTTTTATTTCTGAGCAGTAAGTGCATTGAACAAAAAAAAAAAAGATAAATGACTTACAAATCCTGTTCTGCAGCTGGTTTAGATGATGTCCATGGGAAGCACTAAGGTGCACTCGTTTGAGGCGCTGGCTGCACCTGCTGTGCTGCATTTCAGCTGCACTGATTTGCACCCACTGATACGTGCTGCTGCAGAGAGGTGCAGCGAGTAGGAGAGCAGGGTAAAATCCAGCTGCTGTGAAAACAGTTGCTCTATTTTTCCCCGAATATGAAAGACTACAGACACGCCATCTGAGCCCCCAAGGCAAATGCAAGCAATTAATACACTCAGGCCCGTTTCCAGCGAGCACAGGTAACGCTCTACGTAATCTTTGGAAAATGATTCAGCTCCATCTTAAAAAAAACCAACACACCTTTTTTTTTTGGTCCTGGCCTGCTGCAGAGCTGTTCCAGAATCCCAATCCTCTGATGACTGTAATTCCCGTCATTTGCCAGCCCAAATACAGCCAAGGCCAGCACGTACTGCTTTTCCTCTTTTGCCAACACTATCCTTCATTTTAAATCCTCTTTTTTTTTTTATTTTTCCCCTTTCTGTTATGGTTGGGAAACCTAATGTAGCTGTAAATTCAGCCACTTTATAATCCCTTCAGTGTTATTAATGGGCTAATAATAGCTGATGTTATTATCCCTGAAACGTCTCTTAGAATGCCACGTCCTGGGTGAACGCTGGTGCCTGCAGGGTGCTGTCGCTCTGGGGCGGACGCTCTCCTCGCCAGCGCCAGACCTGTCCCAGCTGCGTGATGTGAAGCTGTGGTGTCTCAGGCCTCAGCTCATTTCTCCCTCCCTCTATGTGTGTGTGTATCTGTGTGTAAATAGATCTCTCTCTCTCTCTCTGTCTTGCAGGTTTTCCCTCTGCAGCTGTTACTATAGGCACTATCAAGCAGAAGATGACTCTGCTCACCACGTAGAGGAGAAAATGCAGCCACGTCTCTGGCTGGGGAGGCGTGAGTCACTGTCATGGCTGAGCGTGGGAGAGGGGATTGCTCTTCCCAGGCTGGCAGCGCAGAAGCGTCGTGACTCAGAGCTTCGTAACGGACGGGGTACGGCACTGCAGAGCCACCGGGTCCCCCCCTACGAGGTCTTGCTGGTCTCATCTGAAGGGCTCCAATAGAAATGTGTGAATTGCCCTTCTTCAACTATTTGGCAGTGCTTAAAATAGTTCCCACAGACAGACTCCCCCAGCCCCCACACTCAACTAATGAGAGACCCCAGTGCAAGGAATGAGCCGATACGAAGACACAGAGGGTGGCAACCCAGCCCAGCAGCTGGCTCCTGTGCCTGAGACCCTACAGGACCATGCCTGTGCCTTTGCTGGCACCCCTCCGGAGGAAGGGGATCTTAGGCTTTAGCTGGATGAAAGCAGCGTGGCTCTCTGCCTGCAGGTCAGTGAAAACACTGGTGTGACCTGGCTGCACAGTACAGGCATGAGATTTGGCTACTGGTTTGGCATATGCAGGTGTAGACACCTGTAAGTGCAGCTCCAGCAGGCTTAGTAGTGAAGATCATCAAAGGGTCTTTCATGATGATGTGCAAATGATGCCAGTTTCCTTTAACAGAGCACCCTAAGCTAAAATCTGTAAAGGCATTACATTGTTTAACGCACTAAATGGAGTAGTTATTTAACGACCTCGTCTCAGAGAAATACTTTAAAAGGAAGCAGGATGCAGCACTCTGGGGCAAACATAATTGCTGCTGTTTAGCATATCTGCATAAATCCAGTTGAACTGTGCGTTTCTCACAGGCTTGGTGGGGTGGACCAAGGCTCCAGGCAGAGGGCACACAGCCGCCCTGGGTCTGCGTGGGCAGGCGGTGCCCGCGGCGCTCACCTCGGTGCCATAGGGCAGGCGGGAGATCACCTCCGGTGCCATCCAGTACGGCGTGCCAACCAGCGACTTCCTCCTGGGCACCTCCTTTGACACTTGGGCGCAGAACCCAAAGTCGGACAGTTTTATCTGGAAAGCGAAGAAAAAAAAAAAAGCCCCTCTTGAATAACAAGGCAAGTTCCCCCGAGACACACGTGCCGCTGAGATCCACGTCTCCAGCTGCTGCTGGGGAGGGGTACAGGGACGGAGCTGCAGCGTTTGCCTGGGATGGGACAGCACAGGAATTTTGGAAGTGTGGCTGGAGACGGCAATACAGCCTGGGGAATGTGTGGCTAATTAAACCCAAGGCAAGGAAAAGAAGTAGGAGAGAGCAGCAGTGGTGCTCGTTACTAAGGTTGCCTGGATAGCTCATTGCCTCTCCAGCAGCAAAAGATGCGGAGGCGACAAATCGCTTTTAATTCCTATTTAAAAAAATGGAAGGAAAGCAAAAAAGTTCTGAAGTAACAGTAATTTATAATGAATCCATTACTTCATGGATGTAAACCCCATGTTTGTCATCTATGTATGCACACTAATATTTAATAATACGCATATTGCAAGTGACACACATCACTCCTATTATTTGTAGCAGGTGTATGATCCATGAATTTGCCGAAAAACAGATTAAGGAAGTGTCATTCACCCTTTTTCCTTTCACCACAGAGAGCATGAGCAAACACAGACAGCAATACCCTCACCAATGATTTTTCAAGACCACGACCTCACACTGTGCACTATGACTAAAGAAACTGTTTCGTCTATGTAGCGGGAAGCTAATTTGGGGAAAGCAGGGAAGACTCTTCCAAAACAGTTCCAAGAGACAAGGGACACCTTCCCCTTTGCTTGGGAACTCAGGAATTAAAGACAGTCTTGTCCTTGAGTAGCTGTGGCAGTGACCTGAAATAGAAATAATGGGATACACAAACACTCTGGAGAGCAGCTCTTGCTGCATCATGTGCCTGCTCATACTTTTACAGCAGTTTTTTTTTTCTTCCACAAGAAAAAGTATGGAAAATTATTGCCTTCCCCCCACCCCTCCCTGTGGCTGTACAATGCCAAAGTGAAAATGCTCCAACCTCCAACCAAAACAAACTGGTCTGGTGGCATCACTTCCCTCCAGAAATGGCTTGTTCCTTAAGGCTAAAATTTTTTTGGTTTTTTGGGGGGGGTATTTTTTGTTTGTGGTTTTTTTTTCCCCCAAATACTTATTTGGAGGCCTTGAAAGTCTCATAAGGGTTTTCCTGGCCATGAGGCTAATCCCCATCACCCCCAGCTACACACCGCCCAGTGCAGCAGCGACCCATGTGCAAGGTCCATATGCTGCGTATCCGATCCCGTACTCGGCGCCTGGGGATATGAAGTGAGCCCAAACAGCCCCAGCACAAATGAAGTGGGAAGTTTCATAAACCACTGCATTGTGTAGACCAGCATTTCATTATCAGCACTGATTTGTTTCCTTTTGGCTTCAGTACAGACATTACTTTTTTTAAAACTAAAAGGGTATTATTTTTAACAGAATTACGAAATGATTGTTGGTATTTCTAGAACAAAGCCAATAATAGCCAAGTTCTCTGTGCTAAATGTATTTTTCAGTTTACAGGATGAAGAATGGAAGAAATAATGCGTATTTTGGAAGCAGAGCCCAATCTTCTTTTGTAGGAGCACAAGGGGTTTTGCATATCTATTGCTCATTCGAGTACATAAAAGAAGACGATTTTCTAAAAAAAGATAATTGCACAACACAGCCATGAAGAAATCTGCAATGCAGATAATAAGTACTGGAGTAATGAGTGTAATGAGGCACTGTATGCAGATCCTGAGAGCGGATCAGATTCTATTTCAGCAACATGGATTGAAATTGCAACTGAAAAACTCCTACACACGTGGAATTTTCTTCCCCTGACAGGATTAACAGGAGCAGCCCGCAACTGCTGCAGGAGGAAAATCCCTCTCCCTTGGTGAAGTGGGAATCAAATGATCAAGGCGAGCCTTTGATTAGAGAATCGGACCAGGCCTGGGAAGCCAAGGGTTCTGCCTTCTGGAGGAGAAGATCTAGGTTTGGTTCCAGACTGACCAGGTGCTCTTGGGCTCAGTCCAACCCACTAAGTCAGTCCTGCTTTAGACAGGTGTGGAGCAACCTTTAGAACCCTGTGATGGGACTCATCGGCCACGAGTGCGTTAGTTTTCACTCCAATTATCCCAATGGGGCCACAAGGCGAGATGCAAACTAGTGCCTAACTAACTCAAGCAGAAATTAGGGTCTTATGAGTGATTTGCCTCCTTCCACCAAAGCCTTTGGGTGCCCCAAGTTTAGATGCCTCATTTTTTACTGCTGGGTGTGCCCAGCAATACCACAGCACAAACCCACCTTTCTCCTTGTAAGGGAGTAACAACTTCTCTGGGACCAAACACTGCTGATGTAATATTCTTTTTGCGTGCAAACTTTATTTTGCTAATTAAGCAGGTCACGTGCAGCATTTTCTCTCCTTCTCGCCCCACTCATGAACATCACAAAGACAGTTCACTGCCAGCAGCATCCCGTCCAAGTAAATGGAAGTGTGGGACAGGTACTATTAACCATCTTCTAAGTACACCAATGGTAGAAGCTACTCTCACAGTCCAGGGAGTGTTTCAGCAGCAATGTAGACCCTTTCCCATTTGTACAGATTGATGTTAGCCTCCTAACTAGCTTGGGAAAACCGAGCAAATGTATAAAAACTTGCCAACTAAAGGATAACTAAATGTAGTAAGAAGGAAATATTTTTGAGAGGCATTGAAGTGGAAGTGGTGCAGCATGGAAGAAGGTCTCCCATCACCTAAGCATCACCCACGTGGCACAGCTCCTTCTGCCACTGCCTTTTGATGGCTCCGATCTCCCTCAGGGACTCTGCATGCAGTGCAGATGTCAGTCATCATTCAGGCCCGTGTTTTTCTGATTCAGCTCTCTAACAGAGGTTGTATCCCTTGGTTTCGCATGCCTGGCTTTTTTTTTTTTGAACGTGCACAGCTATTTTCCTGGCAGCCCTATCAGATGGCAGGAGAAACGTTGGGCGCTCACCCTCCCGTCGCTGGTGAGAAGGATGGAGTCGCTTTTGATGTCACGGTGGATGACGCCTTGGTTGTGCAGGTAGGACAGGGCTCTCAGGACGGACAGGCAGACGGTCGCTATCTGCTCCTCGTTCATCCTGAAACAGCAAGGTGGAAAAACGAGCTGAGCGTTAATGAAGACGGCGGGAAAGGGGAGCTGGAGCGAAGAGGCACAAGTCCCTGTTCATGCCAGCACACGGACAGCCAGGAGAACTTTTAGGCAATGGGTCTGTGGACTGACACTTTGGTCCTACTTCTGTTGGAAATGGGGAGATGAGGGGTGAGGAACAACTCTGCAACAAGGCCTGGATAAGTCTCCTTGCAGCACTGAAAAAGCAGAGTGTACTATGTGATGTTTCCCTCTGGGAAATAACAGAAATGCCTTATTTACAGTAAACTTACTGCTTGCCAAGGAGGGTAAGTGACTACTGGGATGGAATAAATATGAGAAAAAACACTCTTAATTGTGCAGATAAAACATCAGGCCCTGGGTGTAGCTCTTCGAGAGCACTTCTTTGCTTTTATGCCTTCTATAAAAATATTTAGGGTATTTCAGTAGAAAAATAAACAGCAAGAGTCCTCATTTCTGCGGATGTGCGTGAAACCCCACTCTGGAAGAAGCTGTCTGTCACAGCGTGATGGTGATTGTCGGGATGGGTGGTGTACCTTGATCCTGCTGCCCCATTGCTGATGTCTCCAGCATCTCTACTACGTGAGCAAAAAAATACCCGTGGAGATTTCTGCTTTAACTTCGTGCCATTTGCAGTGTTTTAGCAAAATCTTTGAGGGAAGGTCATGCAATGTAAAAAAAAAAAAAAATCCAGAAGCTTAAAGAAAGACTATTTTGAGTAAAAAAAGAGATGACAGCTCTTTAGAAGTGGTGTCCTGGGAACATCTGTTTGCCATTAAACTTCTGTCAGAAATATCTAAGATAGAGCTTTTAGTGTTTTGGGGAGCAGTAGTTAACAAATGACTTGCAATATTGTGATTTATTTCAGCACATCAGCTAAGGCAACGCTACAAACTAAAATACCTGGGTTACAACTCTCCTTCTGGTAGGATCTCAGAGCATTATTAAACTATGAAAGAAGACAAATTTTCTGATTTGCTCTTCCTTGCTTTTCTTCTTCCTCACTTAAATACTCTCCCACTGGTTTGGTGCAGAAATCTTTATTTTTTCATTCAAGTGGAAGAAATTAAATAAAGAATTCCTCTTCTCTATCTCGTTTTATCCTGCTTATCAGGAAAAGATGAGTGAAGAGCAGATGTAGAGAGGGCTGTAAAATCTAATGTCTTCGCTCAGAAGAGGAAGAGCAGTTCCATACACTACACCTTTTGTGCTGGTGAATCTCCTCCTTTAAAGGTACGATAGTGACTGAAATATGGGAATAAGCTTTACTGTAAACACAAATATTCTGATATAAAAATACTTTTCCCATTATGTTTTACGCTTAGTTTGCAGTTAACGTTTCTGACAGAGTGGTTACGTGGGTTACGAGCATGGAGAGAAATCACCCTTAGAACTGACGTAGTTATGACAGCAAAACCAACAATAGAGCTCACCAAACTGGGAAAAGAAGATTTTTTTTTTTCCATTTTAGGAAATAACGGAGAGAAAAGTCGTGTTGCTGTTATATTACCTCCTACAGCACTAGTAAATCCCCATCTACCAGCAAGCCCTTTCAGATATTTCTTTCCCTTCTATTTAAAAAATGCTGGTACTGACAGGAATTCATCTGCAGTGGCTTATTTATGCTGGTAAAGTGAGCGTGCTACAGTATGTGTATGTATGTATATACGCACACATGCATATATAGCTATATAAATACATATATATACATACACACTTATGAAAATATATTTTTCATTTATGTATACTATATGTATTTTTATGTTTGTATATATGTATTTTGTAGATACATACAAATAGGCAGCAATAACTATATATATACCTCCTGGCTCTATGTATGTATTTTTATATATACATAAAAATATATATTTATAGATATATTTTAAAATATATATTTTTATATATATATCTCATATATATATGATATAAAAATACATATATAGAGCCAGGAGGTACCCAGCTGCCCTCAGCAGGAGGTGAGGTCCGGAGGGCACGGTCTGGAGGCATCCATGAGGGAAAGTCACGGCATCTCCCTCCCACCCGGCTTACGCTGTGGGCTTTACGGTGCCGGTCCCCGGCGCAGCACACCCAACCCACCTCGTGTGAGTCACTATATCTGTCAGAGCGCCGCCCTCCAGAAACTCCATCACAACCCACAGCTCATCGCCAACAAGGTAACTGTTGTACATGTCAACCACGTTTTCATGATGGTAATCTCTCATGATTACAACCTGTGAGGGAGAAAAAAAGACGATATGTGGATTGCTACGAGCCGTATCTGACACTTGTTTTGACCTTCTTTTTCACTGTACTTTTCCCTTTGTGCTTAGCAAAGGTTCTGCTATGAATCACATCCTCCCTAATCCTTATGCCAACGCATAAACAAAATCAATATATTTACATAAAAATAACAGTCATTAAGAAGAAGGAAGAAACTTTAGTTGCTAAATTGTAAGTGGTAGATAATAGGGGTTTTTTTTCAGACTGCAGGAACAGGATTGTTTATTTCATTGCTTTTTTATTGCCAGTTGCTTTCAGTACAACAGAGATTTTTATCTTTTTTTTTGACCTGATCAATTGCTCAACCCGTCAAAGCCGCCTTCATCATGTATCGAACGGTACTCTGCACAGAATTTTAACAGAATGCTGCTAATAGAGGGGCTATTCATGACATGAGTCAAATCCCACACCTAACAGAGACTGCACAGAATTGGGACCGCAGTAACAGCAGCCCGGCCAAGGCAGCGACCATGACCACATGGTACTGAGGGATGTCAGAAAGGCGATCGGGAGGGAAAACAACAGCCAGGGAAGGCTTCATTGTAGATGGAGGAATTCTGAAAGAAATTTTCAGATGACACAAGCGACTGGAGCACGCCAGGGAAACAGCTTGGTCCTGCACAGCACGTAGGACTTACTTCAAGTTGTTACCATTCAAGAGATGCTCCGTTAGGGCTACCACAAGGCAGTTCAGTGCAGTCTTCCAGCACAGGCAAAACAAAGCCAAAATACCCAGTACAGTCATGGATTGTGCAAAGGAGAACTGAGTGAAGTTTGTTAAAAACGAGTATTTTAATTGAAAAGTTAAATTTTTAAAAGTTTTAAAGAAACCAGTCTGTTATGTGCTGAGGGAAGATCCTCTTACAGTTCGAATACAGGAAACAAATGATAGACTCGAAAGGTTAGTTCTCACAACAGATTTCCTGGGGGACCTGCAGTGTTTTTTTTGCATTGATCAGCATATTCACAAGTGATCGTGCAAAGGGAGCGGAGAACGAGCAACACTATCTTCTTTAAGGGAGTAAGAAGTAAAAAAAGAGAAACTCTTTGAGTTGCAGAAGGAACTCTCAGCACCAAACAAGTGGGTGAAAAAAAAAAGGCAAATGAAAACCAGTGTTCTTAAATTTAAAATAATGTACATGGGAAAAACAAGCTTCCATAAGCAGCTGTGGGTTCTGAACTGGCTGCAGCCACTCAGGAAAGGGAGACATGGGAATTAACACAGATGGTTCCATGAGAAAGGGATGTCAGCTCTTTGCTTAGTAACCATCAAGAAAGCAAAGGGACTGCTAATGGTTAGGAGATGAAAGAGGGAAGAAACAAAAAGCATGTAAATGCCAGAACACAGTGCAGGTGCTTCTTGAATAGTCTGGTTAGTTCAGATCCTCCATCTTGGAATAATAAACTAGACCAGTAAACAGTGAGAAAAAGTCAGCCAGGAGATGTCTGCATCTGATATGCTGCATGGACCAGCTGACAGATTTCTTAGCCATTGCCTGTGACTTCCCACCGGATTACAGGTTTAAAGCCAGGAGGAGATGTAGCTCATTTGAAACTGGTCTGGCTATACAATATTTATACAGCATAGATGCGCATGGGACTTACCACCTCTTTTAGAAAGATGTTAATTTGGCTCTCGAAGTTGCCATTTGGCCCACGTCTCCGGTTGAACCTATCGCCTGCAAAACCCGTCGCACCACCCAAACCAACGTACCTCATTAAAGAGCAGCTCCCTCCTCTGCTGCTTCCTGAGATCCATCTTCTTCACGGCGACTTGCTTTCCTGTGTGCTTCTCGGTGGCGATGCAGACGATCCCCGTGGAGCCCTCCCCAATCTTGATGAAGCTGTCCAAGTACTCCCGGGGGTCGCCGGGGCTGACCACTAGCTGCAGGGCAGCTCTGAACTGTTCATGGGACACCCTGGACGGCTGCTGGTCTGAGGAGGATCCCCAGCTGGGTGGAGGATAAGCACTTGACGTGATACTTGGGGAGCTGGGGTAGGAGGCGGTGGAAATATAGGGAGAGCTGGGCTGGAGAGATGGCTGGTGATAGTGGGATGCTTTGTGGTAGACCAAAGGGTACTGGTAGCTGCTGCTCGAATAGCTGACTTTGCTCTGACTTTGAGGTAGCTTTACTGGTCCCCTGGGGTAGGTGTCCGATCCAGAGAGCGGTGGGCTAACGACCAGCTGCGCCCGATCGTAATCCACCTGCGAGACAAAAGCAGAGGCGTGATCGCGGACGAACAACCAGCTTTCTCGCTGCCCGTCCAGCCCTCACCACTACGTTCGTTTTCGGCAGCCCTCGAGCTCCTCGGCAGGGTGCCGGGACGACGTGCTCCCACATGTACCTTCTTCTCAACGGGACACTGCTGCCCTGTATCTGAAAAGAGATTTTTTTAGACCACTGGGCTGCTGCACTCTCATCAGCATTAGAATGAGGCCAGGGAAGACCACGAGATCTTTTGTGCATCTTACGAGGTCCATTTTTCTGTCCAGGTACCTGTTTGTAGATAAAATAATCTTTGTTTTAATGCAAGCATATGCTCCAAAAAGTGGATTTGCTCCATATTTGCAGTGCCCTGCAGGGTCTCTGGGCTATTTCCTCAAAGAATTCATCCCCTTCATAATCAGTAGTCCTTTGGCAAATTCCAATTTGCGTCTTTCCCTTCAAATACCAGTTCCTGAGTTTTGACTCTCAGCCCTTAGTCTTTTCTTATGCTTTTCTCCAGCAATTCAGGGATGATCCAACCTCTTCTTGCAGAGGCGGTGGTATCCTGAAATCCCTGTCATCTCCTGCCTTGCCCTGCTACCGGCTGCTGTTTGAGTGACTGCACACATGAGTACGACGAGTGGCCTAATTCAATTTACCATTTCGTAAATCATTTTCCAGAGTGACACGCTACTTAACTGCAGTGTCACGAAACCGCTAATTTTCATCTGAAATCAGAGATAATCGCAAAGGAAATTATCCCGATGGGAGGCCTTGTTCATTTGCAGGTTCCTTTCTTTCGTTTTCCAAGCTTTCCTAAGCTTCTTACACTGAAAGCAAACAAGCACTCCACATTCACAAATATAATAGCTTGCTTCTATCCATACTAAAATAAAAAAAAAAAAGATGTAAGACAAAAACCCCTCGCCAAGCCCCCAAATACTTTTTTTTTCTGCTGGAAAAGAGTATTTCCACATTTATGATACAACATATGTGACTCCTGATGATGTGTGGAGCATCTCGGGGCAGGGGGATGGTTCGACACAGGCTCATGATGTAGCACAATTACAAATAATTATGGCAATGAATTCATTTAATCAATCAATTTCGGTGGCAGCGCACAGGGGTGGACAGAGCAGCAAACTCTACACAGCTCACGGTTGCTACTATTACTGCTGGCTGCCGGCCAGGAGTCCCTGATCCATGTTAGTTAAATGCACATTAATCTGAATTTGGCAGTGTAATCAAGGACCCAACTGAACTGTGAAATTGAATTCTGCGGTGGAACATCATTTGACCGTTTTATGCTAAGACTGCAAAAAAAAAAAAAAAAAAAAAAAAGGGAAAAAAAAATCTGCCGCAGCATCAATTTATCACTGTAGACTGCCGCACAGCGAGGAGGAGTTTCCATCTGGAGAAAAGCCTCTGTGATATTCCACCAGCATTTTCCCACCTCATGTGAGGTTTAGCAGGGAAGAGGAAAAAGCCTCTCCAGAGGGGCTGCTCAGAGGTTGCCCTCGGAAACGTGGAGCTGGAGTCCGCTTCCATCTGAGCCTCGCAGGCGGACGGCTACCAGCCGTACGGAGCATCCGGCGGGCGCGTAACGGAGTTGCACGGCCACCTCCCGGGATGCTGGTTTTGTCCAAGCAAAACATCCCCATGATGACAGCCGTAATTTCACCTACTGCGTCAGGCAGGGAGAGCCGTAAAATAGAAGAGGGTCAGAGACATCCTGAATTTCGTGAAGGACATTACATCTGCCAAACTAATTAACGCGGGAAAGTGCTCAGATGGTTTGGTGGAGGGAGGGCAACTCAGTCTAGCCCTGTCCTATATATCTGTGTACGTAGGGACACATAAATTATTGCTTTGGCTGTAAATAGGGTTGGGTTTTTTTGAAACTATTGCGATGGGGAAAGCCTTGTCTGGAAATTTAAGCTGGATAAATCCACACTAATGAATTATTTGAGGCTTCACCCATGCCTGATATTTCTGAGCACGTCCTAAGCTTAACACATTGGCAAAAGCAAATTTCACAGTGAAATTTTAAAATGAAAATTCAGGCGCTGAGTGCGCTTGCTAAGGATTTTCGAAAGCTTTTTGAAGTCAGCGTTGCAGTACAACATAAACCCATTCACATCCTGAATCCCATGAAATCTTACAAAAAAACAGGAGCTAAAAGAAGTAAATCAGCTGAACCTCTCCTCCGAGGCTGTGTCCTGACGCAGTGCTTCACATCCTGGCAAAATCGAACACGCTTTATTCCACCAATAATTCTATTTCTGCTACTGAATGCAATTACCTACTGAAAGGAAATTCTTTAAGGGCTACAAAGGAAAGAGAAACCAGCCCTGCTCTCATTCGGGATCGGGTCAAGGGAGCAGCCGAAGCTCTGACACGACATCCATCACGGCGCCGCGGTGCATGGCGATACCTGCTGCTGCTGCCTGGGTCTCTGCACCGACTCACAGCATTACCCGCGTCCCGCGCGTGGCCGCGTCGGCAGCCTGGTCTTTCTGTTGTTAAAAGGTGGATGAAACACTGTGTTTAGACGGAGCCTGTACCCTCCTAGAAGAGTGGCAAGCCCCTGGCCAGGTGGGCTTGCCTTTCAGCAAAAAGCTATGGGTGTGTGAATGAGAAAAGAGGGAAAAAAGGAGAGGATTTCTGATCGTAAAGGTTTGGCTCTGCCTTCACCAGGCTGGAAATGTCTTCCTGGTGCAGAGCATCTGCAAAACCCACAGCCGGGTGAGAGACCGCTGCCATGTTACAGCAGCACGAGGTAGGGGAGAGCAGGAATCAGGGCCCCTTGAAGCAGGGATAGGAGAAGGTCACCGAGAGCTGCTACCCAAAAAATGACAGGGAAAGGAGCTTTGAAACAGAACCTGGTGCAAAAGTTAAGAGGGCTGCCTGCGATGAAGAGGAGGGTAGAAAGAAAACATGCAGTGCAGAGTGTCCAAAAATCAGCAGACCTGGTGGGACGAGTTTGATATCGTGTGACAACATTGAGGAGAGCCCATTGAAGGAAGAGGGATGTAATCTCTGGGTCGTGAGGATAACGCACCATGCAAGTGTTACTGGAGTTGGTCTGCAAGAACAGGAGAGCAGGTGGGTAACACGGGGGTGGACTGGAGGGAACCAAGTCTGAGCCTCCTGCTTCCTACACCTCCATGGTCCCGCTGCACGGCGGTGGCCAAGCCCAGCGCAGCAGAAGCCTTCTGAAGTAATACCTCTGAAATCACTGATGGCGAAACAGGGCAGACATCGGATTTATGTGACATCTATCACCTGCAAATAATACTGAAGTAAGTCTGCTCTGCACGTTCAGAAGCCAAAATGAACGTCTTTGTTAAACGCATTTTGAAGCCATACGTTTGCGTCTGCAGACTTTTTCACCGCTTACTTTTTTCTTCCTTTTTGACTATACTTTAAAGCCAATCTCATTTGTAAAATATCTGATTCGAGACCTGATTCTCATTTAGTAAGCCCATTTGATGATCCATTATCTTACTAATGCCTCCTTGAAAAGAAGAGTCTTCAGCAATCATGCAAGACAAGAAACTGCTATTCACTTCCAGGAGCTGCGGACGGGTTTGGGAATTGAAACTGCTGCATTTAACAGTGAATCATCAAGTTTCAATACACCGAGGCTGTAGGAGTGTTTTTGATGCTCTGAGGAGAGAAACAGCTCACAATGAATCTTGCACGGCGGCATCTTTTTTTTTTTTTTTGTAAAAGTTGTTACTGCATTTTAATGGGATATTTGTCAATGTGTCTGGAGTGCTTTGAGCCCCGTAAAATCCACCTCTGTCTTCTGCCCTATTGAATGCTGTAAAACTGGCAGGAGCAGGTGCAAGAGAGTCTATGAATTACTGGATTCGTCCTTCTCTTTTCTAAACCCTGACAAAATGATGACTTTCAATGAAGGAAATGGCAGATAGCCCATCCCAGGCTTTCCTCAAAACTTCCAGAACCCGTATTTAACACCACACTCTTGCCTGCAGTTTAACGACCCACACGCATCCCTCCCACCACACCCTGAGCTCAGGAAAGGCAAGCAAAGAGACCTTGTGACTTTTCTACTTCCCCCACCATTTATCCTCAACCTCCAAAGCCCAGCTCTGCGCTTTAACACCATGTGGAATAAAAAACACATGGCTCTCCCTTTACCATGGGGCACTGGTTGTAACTCTGCATCCCAGGATCAGCAAAGCAGCTAGAACCTGAGCAAACAAGACACAGGCATGCCTCCGGCACAGGGCTATCATGGATTTGCAGAGACCTGGGACTTCTTCTGAGTCTGCAGCTGGACAGGACAACGTTCTCAGTGCACAGAGCCAGTATGAAAATGCACCGTTCAGATGTTCATTAAACAGCAGAGTGGGTCTCACCACCTGACAAGCCACCTACCTCAGCATGTTTGGTAAGTCACAGCAACCCAAGACTGCTTCAGCCCTGGAAAAATGAGCTATCATCTCGGTGCCCGTTGCTAGCGGAACTCAGTAATGTTCAAAGCAATCTATGCTGAAGAAAAAAATGTCTCTTGCAGAATATTAGATGTTTAAGCGGGTCATCATCATAGTTATGTGACTAGACATGTAAGAAAAGTGTTATTCTCTCAACTGAACAAATAGTTACAGCAAACTATTGCAAGTAGGGTAGGACAGCTTGTATAGGTAATATTCCTCACGTGACTTAGAAATGGCAGAGCAGGCCACGAAGTTGTGCAGAGGAGCTGCTTGTAAATATCGTGGTTGAAATGCTTTTTTGCACCTTAATTCTTTTTAACTACATCTAAAATGTCTTGGGTTGAGATGAGCTGCTTTGACTGAATTTCACTGCTTGAAAACAGAGTGGAGAGGGGTAAACCTCTCATTAGTGGCAAAGGGTTAATAAACCTTGTAGTATAAATATGGCATCTATACAATATAAATTATTAAAACGCAGAGGTTTTAAATAAAGTATTAAAACACATACAAGCCAGACCAGCTTCTCAGCCCAGGCCGAGATCTGCACGGGCGTATGAACTCCTAATGATACAAAAACTGCCCAAGAACTTGGAGTTATAGGGAATCCCAAGTAAACCCCCCCTGGAAGCTGGGCATCTCCAAACCTGCCTTTGAATAAATATCTGAAACCCACTGGTCCCTGACATCCATTTTCAGACACCCGATTGAAGTGGGTGGGTTTTCACACCCGCCAAGCGGCAGCTCCACAGCTCCCGGGCACATTACCGGCCGCGTTCGGCATCGCGTGCCCAAGCGTGGGTCCCTGCCCTTCGTTTCTTGCACGTGCTGAATTTTTTGCACTCCCCTTCTGGAGAGGCTGATCCCTGCCCTGGCAGCACTGACACCAGGGATGTCACGTTACCTTGGGGATGCCTGCCGCAGTTTCGGACAAGCGGGGGTAGGTGTAGGAGCTGTAGGAGTGTCCTTGCTGGTGTGCTTTAAAAGCACTTGCTCCGTAGGGCATGGCTGGCTCCTGCAGACCAGAGCCCGACCTGGATCTCTGCCTCATGGCTGGCTGAGGGCTTGCTGGGTCCACGTAGGATGACTTCGGCCTCTTGTCATAGTCGTCCTTGCCCAGGCCATGTCCCCAGTCGCCATCGCTGTAGTCCAGCCTCTCCTTGGGGCACTCGCTCTGCACCGACGCTCGGGATGGGGTGTAAGGAAAGGGATCTCTATAGTCCAGGGAGGATCCGCTGGGGATCCGCTGATACTCCAGCTTTAGGCCACCATATTCCAGCGGTTTGGGCTTTGTGTCCAGGTGTGGATGGTAATCTGGGAGGAACCTGGAGAGGTCTGACTGCAGGGGCGTCACTTCCGAATAATAGATGTCCCGGGAAGTCACCTTCATCATGTGCCCATTCTGCTTGGCGGCGTAGCTCCCTTTGTAGTACCGGTCTAACTCTTCCCCATAGAGAGTCTTGTCTCGATATTTTTCCACAACATAGTCCGTTGTAGTGTCTGACTCACTGGAGTACTGGGAATATGTGATATAACCATTTTCCTCCTGGTGCCTCGGCACATGGTTTGCGTTTCCTTGGTGGTGGGTGGGAGGACTTTCCTTCCGCAGCGAATTGGATCGCGTCACCGAGATATTGTCGAACTCTTCCAGCAGGCCGTTGATTGAAGTATCCTTTCGAGGCTTATTTCCTCTAACAATAGTCTGGGAATAAAAAATTGCTTTGATTAAATACTGATTTTCATTTAATATCTGACCAAGAAAACTACCAAAAAGAAAGAAAGTCTATGATTCACCCAGAAATACCCTTAGCGACGTGTTATGTTATTCAGTCACATACCTCAGAATAATCCATTGCAAGGAAAAAAATTCTCAATAAATACTTCAATAGGATGTGCAGAAATGAATAAACAAAGAGGGGTTAAATTCAGTGTACGTCATAAGCTGAGCTTTGGCATGCAACCTCAAGACACTCATAAAAATCCCAGTTTAAGAGGTGGGTGTTCAACAGCCCACAGCAGAGACATTTAAAACCACGACTTATTTTTCATTTGTTATTATTCAGTTGTCTACATCAAGCCAAACTGGTAGGCTGAATCTGATTTACAGGGTATGGATAAGCTAAACAAAAATCATTCAGCGGTCACTTCTAGATGTTATTTTAACAAACTGTTGGAATGAAAAGTAGCATATAGTTTACCAAGCACTGGGTTTGTTTTCTGGTTTTGTTTTTTTTTCTTTACAAAACAGTACGTTCCTGGGTAGCAGAATTACCACTGGGGATTGTCTTTTGGTTAACTTAGTATTAGAGACACTTGGGGAAGAGGGAAAAATAATATTAACTACGTCTCCTTCTTACAATACATGGCATCCAACAAACCATTGTACTCAGCCATGGCTTTGGGACATCCACATCACGGATGCCACGTGGTGGCAGTGACGGTGGCCCTGTTTGTGCCCTAATATTGCAAAATCCTCTATAGGTCCTCCAGCCATGGATGACGAGCGCGTAGGACCACCACAGATATGAACTTGCTCCCACAGACTGCCCACAACTCCCTGCCCATCCCTACTCCTTTCTGTTGGAAACACTGGTGCTCCTGGTAGGACAGGAGGTGAGCAGAGCTTGGTTACAGCTCTCCTTTAAGAACGACTGACTATTTTTAGCTAGTACCATCTGAAGACTGTACCATGTGGCTGCATCCATTTTTCGGCAGTTGACTCCCATTGAGCGCCGCTTCACGTTCATAAACACCTCGCAAGAATAAGATGTACAGATTAAGGGCTGGGGCCATAAATCACCGCGGCTCTACTGAAAAAACATTTGCTTTGCCGATTCGCTTCGGCTGAAGATCTATGGCTGCATCTTATTCAACTTGCTGAGTTTTTAAACAGTCACTGCAGTCACCCCAAGGAGATGTCCCTCTGTGAGGTGCAGCCTGCCCCCGCTGCATGCCGAATGTGGCTTGTTGGACATCAACTGTGGCATATTGGATATCAACTGTGGCATATCGTACACCAGCCATGGCACATCAGACACCAACCATGGCACATCGGACACCAGCCATGGCATATTGGACACCAACCATGGCACATCAGACACCAACTATGGCATACTGGACACCAACCATGGCATACTGGACACCAACCATGGCATATCGGACACTAACCATGGCATATTGGACACCAACCATGGCATATCGGACACTAACCATGGTATACTGGACACCAACCATGGCATGCTGGACACCAAACATGGCATATCAGACACCAACCATAGCACATTGGACACCAACCATGGCATACTGGACACCAACCATAGCATATCGGACACTAACCATGGTATATTGGACACCAACCATGGCATGCTGGACACCAAACATGGCATATCAGACACCAATCATAGCACATTGGACACCAACCATGGCACATCAGACACCAACCATGGCATACTGGACACCAACCATGGCATATCGTATGGCACCAATCATTCTTATCCAGCTGGACTGAGCTGAGCTAATGAACTACTAATTAACTACTCAACTCAAGGTACCTATCCTGCCCACAAGAGGCAGGCCATTTCCTCCTGGCTGCGGAAGATGCAACAGCGTCCCTGGTGCCGCAGCCCAGGCTGGTGAGCAACAACTGGTGACCCCGACGTGATACATCGATGAGACCCTGGAAAGCCCTGGGAAGCCCCGACTCCCTCGCCGAGCCGAGAGCCCGAGCCTAAGGAGCCCGAGCCAAAAGAGCTGGAGCCAGCACCGGAGCTGGGAGCTCGAGCGAGAGTCCTTCGGAGAAGAAGGTAAAGCCGCAAGCCCCGACGTGGTATTCGCGGGAGGGAAGCGTGCTGGAGTTGGATGAATGGGCCGGGTCTCTGCTCACCCTTAAAGCCTTTGTGAAAACAGAAAAAATGGTAAAACAAAAAGGGGGAATTATGGCACCAATCATTCTTATCCAGCTGGACTGAGTTGAGCTAATGAACTACTAATTAACTACTCAACTCAAGGTACCTATCCTGCCCACAAGAGGCAGGCCATTTCCTCCTGGATGCGGAAGATGCAACAGCGTCCCTGGTGCCGCAGCCCAGGCTGGTGAGCAACAGTATCGGACACTAATCACGGTATATTGGACACCAACCATGGCATACTGGACACCAACCATGGCATATCGGATGCCGACTGTTGTGTCCAGCCTGGCCGCTGGCCCTGCATTCACTGCAAGGCCGATAGAGGCAGCTCGGCTCCTGGCACGGTGAGGCTGCTCAATCCCTGCTCGAAAGCACGCAGGGGCTCAAACTTTGTCAAAATACACATTTCATCACTAACGAAATCACTTTTTCACAAAATGAACAGCAATGGACTTCTCTGTTACTCAGCAGAAGGCGGTTGAGTAAAGCTGGGCTACAAACAAAGCAGTCCTGACCTCACACTGATCCCTGCTCTGATTTATGTCCGTAATTACTTGCCTAGTTTGCTATTTTGAAGCTAGCGATATCGAAACAATAGGACAGCAAAAATAAGGGACAGCAAATAGATCATTCCTTTCGCCTCCGGAGCCATTCAGCAAGATGAGGGGAATCGCCCTCGTTCGGCGACAGCCTCTTTGGCAGGAGGGCTGCGCCATCATTCATATTTAATTATCACATAATAAACCAGCAACATTCGACAATGAAATGCTTATAATTGAAAACAAGATTGAAATACCCAACTGCCACCCCGCGTCCCCGGTGCAAACGCATGCCAAGGAGTGAAATGCCAATGTAATACTCTCCGCGGGACTGGTCTGCACAAAGGAGAGGTTTCCTGGAGCAACCTGCGTTGTGCCTGCACAAAAGGACCTCGGAGCTGGAGGGAGCCCCTGGGAGAAGAGCCGCCTCTTTGGTTACAGGAAAGAGGAGTTTTCCCTCTGCTCCTCCAAGCAGATGCTCTCTGGAAGCAGGATTTTTCAATCCCTTCAGCAGGAAGCTTTAGAAGAATGCAGTCGAGGGTTTATGTGTTGGTGAATTCGTCAATGACAAAACCCTGCAGTTTGGGGATTTTCTGCAGCCAGGTGCATGCTTGGGAACCACTTTTTGATTATGAAGATTTACAAAAAGTATTAATAGTGAAACGGTCTTGTAGAAAACTCCCGATTTTCAAAAAAAAAGGCATTTGTCATCGAAGCCCCAGTCCTATGAAGCAGTCTCGGTTAGCTCTGGGACCCTGGTGCCATCTCATCCCAACTGATGAAGTTAAGGGGATTAAGATCTAAAACCCTTTTGTCAGGAAAACACTGACTTGCAAGCATGATGGCTGCAATTTCGATTTGCTTTGGGCTCCTCTCTATGAGTAAATTAAAAGGGCCAGCACAAAGGGAGGATAAAACTTACTATCCCAGAGGCACATTTTCTAAAGAATAGTCAGTGATTTATTACTATTAATAACAATTATTATGAAGTTTATTATTATTAATTATTAATAATAAACCCACCAACAATAATATTTCCATTTGCTTTGGTTTGTTTTTAAATTCAGCACTTCCCTTACGTGAATGGACACACATCGTGGTGAGATGCCTCTCTGGCTAAATCAGCCTATCCGAGCTTGACTTTTTTCAAGGAAATATCCAGCGTTATTCCTATCAAAAGAACAGTACTGTCCACAGAGCAGATAATTTAGGAAGTGTTTCACTGAGACTCTCTGATATACGCTACGTTATCGAGTATTTTGCTATTTGAATAGGATGTTTATACACAAATCTGAAATACAGTGGGTGTCTCCCTGGTGGGCAGAAGCAATTCTGCATGACTTATTAGGCTTAAAAACCAAATTAAAATCCCAAAGCGGGTATTATTCTGTAAGATTAATGAGTAATTACTCTGTAAAGATGCCCACAGAGTACCAAAAATTAAAAAATAAAATCAAAGAAGATGTTTGTAAAAAATGAAACATACGTTGGGCCACATTAACCTGTCGAGGTCATTTACTACAAGAGAAGGTGTGTGCCAGGGGCTCGCCAGCACCCCCAGCTTCCTTGTGAAATGCAGTATTTGCAGAAAGAAGCCAAAAATTCAAAACTGCCATAACCACGGCCCAAATTCCCAACCCCCAAAGCCTAAGGTACCCAGGTTCAAAGGTGTGACTTCAGTGGAAATTGCTGACGTGGGAGTCTCGGCTTGGGAACGTAGACTCCGGTTACTGCATCGCCAGGCTGTGTGCTGCGTCGGTGAGCAGAGGGAAGAAACCTCCTGGGACTGAAATGCAACAGCAGGAATCACAAAAGATGGAAAATTCTAGCTCTAACTTAGAAAGCCAAACAAAAAACTTGAACGACAATGTAACAGAAAAGCTGGCTACATCGACACTGAAATAAACGCAGTTATCCTGATAACTAAGTTTCATAGGAACTAGACTGGTTTTTGCATTTTAGAGGCTTTATAAACTTAAAAAAAAAAACACAACTTGTGTTTCCACATAAAGAGGTAATTTTACTTTTCCTCAACTGAATTCATATAGAATTTTTTAATTTTTTTTTTTTTTAACCACTTACTGGTCTCCAAATTTTAAAGAATCTTTAAAGAATCTTTAAAGAAACTTAAAGAATCTTTGAAGTTGCTGCTAGTAGATAGCGAAAGCAAAGCATTATCCACCAAGATTGATGGGCTGGGATTTATGAAGCCTTTGTTTCTACTGAGATCATGTAATGGAAACCTGTACAACACCCTGGCACGCATGAAAAACAGAGATCAAGCCCCACCGCACGCGCAGCTTTCGCTGGGATCCCCGCGGAAAGATGGGATTTGGTCGAGTCGATACTCCATGTTTATTAAAGTACGTTTTTCAGCGCATTGTGCAATTTAGGAGGAATCAATGTTACAACAGATGAAGGAGGGCCGGTGAATTTTATGCTACCGTTACCGTCATACGTTAAAATCAATGGGGTGCAATCTCTGTGAATTAAAGTGTGGTATTCTGAATCTGTAGCTCTCATTTCATTTCCATTGCTCTCTGGACAGGTTTGGCGTTTGCTCCGGAGCACGGTGACAGTAGACATCCTTCATGGTGTTTCCGTAGTGGTCTGTCCTCCGGTGATAAGCTATAATGGATCTGTCTGTAAGAAACGCTGTCTTGCCTTGTTTCCAAGAGGAGATGAAAAACAGCTTCTGCGCTCAAATTCTGTATTAACCTTGACAATAATGAAGTGGGTAATTAACTGTTTTGCCCTAATACGACCTTGCGTTTATTGTCTTTAAAACTACCATACTTTAAGGATACTATAAGAATATATCATCCTTTGTCCTCCCGGAGCTGTGTGTTCAGAAGGCAATGAGGATATAAAATCTCTGTGATGTGCAGGGTTAAAAAAAAAAAAAGGTCTCTTAAGGAAATGTCACCCTTATAAACAGTCAATCTAAACTCTGGTTTTGCTTCTAGCTCGCTTATCCCCTCCTTTGCATTATATGTAAACTAAAAGTACAGCCTATGCATACCTGAAAATCAATTTTTTCTTAAGAAAAGGTGCATAAAGAACAGTTGGACGAAGTAATCTAAGTGTAAGTGATGGAAGTGTCAGTAATTTGTCTTCTTGTGCTGCAAGACATTCAAAGGATTTGAAGCTATGTTCATGACACCACGTTTTACTCCTCAGAGTAAGCAAATGTGAACAGCACTTCCTCGGGGAGAAAAACTGATCCTTGTCATCACATCAGGAGGAAAACTCTGGCTTTCTCTGGAAGTAACGGAGTTTTATAGCTGCAGCCAAGGGTGTAAGAGGTGTCAGGGGTCTGCACGTGACCTACTCTCACCAGAACAGGCTGTGAGATCTCAGACCAAGCACAGTCCTTAGAGGAGCTCAAAATAGCTGGAGATCTTCAAAACTGCAGACGGAAGAAAGTGTGCAGCAAAACCCTGCTTTTTCCAGCAGCCCAGGGCCAACACGAGGTGGGCTCCTTTCCCTTGTTTGTGAGGTTAAATTTTAAGTCTGAGCTGCTGTCTTGAGGGCTAACACAAGGACCAGGCTCAAAGAGGAAGACAGGAGATGAGAGATAAAGACCTGCCCATGGTCTCCAATGGTGGACTCTACACAGGTAAGTAAATATGCTGCCAGGGAGAAAAAGCAATGGCAGCTCAAAGTCCAGAGACTGGGGAGCACAGTCGAGATCCAGGACAGCTGGCCCACTGTTTTACTTAAAGTTTTTCTCCATTGAATATTCACTTGAGGACAAGTTCTAACCTCTTGAATCGCTTTTCCAAATGATGAGGTCAGTGCCATCCTCGCGACCCTGCTACGCTCCAGTGCATGTTTAATCACACCCAAGTGGGGAAGCTTCCTGAGAAAGGACCAAAAAACATTTCTGTACCTCTATTCTCTTTTTCCCTGACCTGATGATGGCATCATGGCAGGCTGCACTTCCCACGCTCATGGCAGAACTGCCAAACCAACGCTGCATTGCCATCTGCAAGAGACGAGCTTGTGCATCAGCCTTGGACATCAGACAAAAGACCATGTTTAAAAGAAGTGCACAAGTCTTGTCTATTTTTTGGACAACAGGAGTTCGGAGATAGAATTAAGGATTGGGTTTGTACTGACGTCACATTCCTCTCTGCATTTCCTCCCACCTAATGTAGGTGCAAGTGCCTTGGGGAACACACTCATACATTGCACTGCCCAAAAATCGCAGGGTTAGGAAGTTGCTGACGCGTCCCCTAGGTCTTGGCACAGTGGCCTTAGCGTTGAGTGACCTCTCCATGTGGCCAGAAGACCTGCTCCTCACCAGCAGCCACCCCAGGGCTCTCTCCCTTTGGGTGCCACCTGCTTGCACAACCGGTGCAGGGTCCTCTTCATAACCACATCTAAGCTGTGTCTATGTGGTTGTACCGCGAGGGAGGTAGTTGGATGTATCTGCTGCTTTGAACTCTGAGACCTGGATCACACCAAAACCCACATTCTGGCTGTGGGACCACCCAACTTCATCCTGAGTCCCAATCAGAGATGCCACGAATTGTGGAAGTGAAAAACAAGTGGTGCATCTGGGCAGCTGTCTCCTGACCTCGAGAAACAGCAGCAGCCAGACAGACGGACAGGCTGGCACCAGCGATCCACACCAACCAAATCAACCAATTTCCCCCTGGTAATACAAAACATTAAACTAAGTGGGAAGTTTAGGGTGCTCGTGCATTACAGCACTGCCCTGGAAACATGCCTTTTGCCACAGAAGCTCATCAGATACATGGCGAGAAACGGTGCTGGATGGGAAGAGACGTCATTTATCACTCCGCACCCTCCAGTAGTGTCCTACGGGATCTGCTCCAGTTTTGATCTACAGCCTGTCTACAAAACGGCTATTACTCAGAGTTAGTCGCAAGGAATACACAACAGACAGGAAAGTGTGTCAGAACATTTTTTCCTGAAGCCTGTAATTTAGAGCTTGGTTTACACCTGGAAGCCTCAGAGTTTATATCACTCTGTTAAGAATTCCTTCCCAATGCTATATATTCTTATTCTCCCCACAAAAATAATTCAAAAAATATTAATCATTTCTGGTATCCCTCAGATCCCTCCTGAAGGAAGGAGTTCTGCAAATTTCACCAGTGTTGGATGCCTCAGCTGGGTGTGGAGGAGCAGGTCTCTCCTCCCTGGATCATAAATGCACTGTACACCATACAGTCACCTGGCAAAACCAGGAACATGAGATCATGTCACCTGTCCCTTGCTGTGAAGGGTTTAAGCACGCGAGCCATGGTCCTGACTCATCAATTTCTCTAATCCCTTCCTAGCAGATCCAGCAACTCCTGGTGGGGATGGTGCTTAGACAGGACCTTTCCCATGCACAGGAGATATTAAATATAAATGAAAGCCCCCAAAGGAAAACTCAGACAAGTCCACCTCTGTGGTTCCGCCAGCTGGGAGCCACAGGATGTGCCATGTCTGGGATGTGCTCGTTACCAGGGCTGACTCAGCATCACCAGATATGAAAAAGCAGGTTTGACTCTGTCCACTCACTATCCTTCGACACGTTATTCACCTCCCAAAGGATGCTAACAGCAACAGAACATACAGTTTCTTTTTTGTCTTATGATAGAAGAGGCAATGGGTACTTGAACCAACACCTTGCCGCAGGTAACACCGCGCTTTCCAAGGGGAGAGGGGTCACTGTGGGTAATGTTAGTTCAGAAACACCTCCTTCAGAAAGGCTGATTTACCTGTTCTGTATGAAGTTTCCCCCATTCTGGTTTCCTTAGTATTGGACCAGAGACACTGAGCTTGGAGGAGTGCACTGCTGGGCTACTCAATGACTGTGTTACTCCAGGACTGCGCCCTTGTCTCTCTACTAAATTCAATGGAGTAGAAAAATAATTCATTCTCACAATTTCTCCTTTGGAGGACGGATGGGTCCCAGCGACTCCTTCCCATGCATCCACCAGTACAAAAATATATCCCACTTGCTTCTGCAAGCGCTACCTGACAAAATGCCGCAGCCACCCTGGGCTGAGCTCCGCAGCACGTTTTGATGGGTCTTGTCCATAAGGGATGGAAAGAGCTGAACAGGTCAGACGAGCTGTCATCGGGTTCCTGCTGCTGCAAACCAGCTACATGGAAACCCATGAAATATGCCCGTCTACGTCTGAGCACACATCGGCATCACCAAACATTTTTGCTGCACAACGACGTCGCTGCACAGGAGAGAGTTGAGCTTGGTAATACGTAGCCTTCAGATGCAGACATCCAATATTATCACATTAATTAATCTGATACTGGTCACAGCACAGGATAGGAGAGAAGCTGGGAAAACGTCTGCATGGCCACGTGTTAATTATTGCAAGACGTAGATGATGGTGGTGGTGATGATGTAGAAATGAAATTAGCCTGAAAAACACATATTACTCGATGGATCAAAATAAAGGTACAGCTAAAGGTTTGGGAGAAGTGTAATATGCTTAACACCACCACTAGTGCCAGCTGTTTAAAATTTTTCAAAAGTAAAATGACGGAAAACTAGAAAAAGAGGCTAACCAAACGGCGCCGTGTAATTTGTCACCCTTCACAGCAGTTTTAAAAGTTAGTTGCCATAGCAACAAGAGCAATATTTCATTATAATCACATTCACCGGTAATTCTTTTGACATCTTAAAATATAGTAACTTTAACAAAACACTTAGTTTTAAAATTCCACTGAAATATCTACATTCTCATAACTTTCCTTTTTTTTTTTAAATACACAAACATGGTTGTTATACGTCATTTGAAATGCTATTAGAGAATATTGTCAAAAATGGTTATTCTGGGTCTACTTAAAACACATCAGGTACGTGCAATTTTATATGCAATATGTATACACAGATCTCTCAGACACACAACAAATGAGTGTGAAATGTGACTTAAAATTTTTAGCTTGAGTGAGAAAGTGTCCTTATTGCTGACGAGTTATACAAGCACTTCACAGGGAGAGGGATGGAGTTATCTCAAAACCACGGAATTTCTATTTCCCAGGACTTAGGACACTTCAAAAATATCTTTTATCCCAAGATGGAATGACAAAGCAAAACGTTCCACAAGGTGAAATTCCTCAAAAACATTAACTGTGGGAGTTTTAACTGTCCTCTTAATAGCACTGCATTTTCCTAGGGCTGATGGCAATCGTTTCAGCGCGATAGCACACGAGAGTGGACCTGCTAAGCCAAAAAGCTGTATCAAACCACAGCAAAGCCTATAGTTTTTTGTATAAAATCCATCCCTCAAAGTTTCCCTATTTTATCAAATCAACGTTTTCTGCCAGACAAGATAGCTGACTCGGAAAGCCTGTGGCCAGCCCTGCTGATGAACACCAGCAGGATCAGGTCTCTTTTTCTCCCCTTTTCAAAGCCACATCATCTGCCAATGCCTCTGTGCTAGTGGATTTTTTTTCTCCTTCCCCAAGGAAGTTACAAGCAGATTCCGTTAAGATTTACTGAGGTATAGCTGTAGTCCAGCGATCCCTGATGCCATTTCTGCTCCATGCAGCATCCCGTGGTGGTTACAGGGGAACCCTGTAGCAGCAGCACCCCAGAGCTTCCCACTTGGGCTGACTTCAGAGGCAGCTATAAAACACAAGGCAAAGTTGGGGATGTTTGGACCAGATGACAGAAATCCTTCCCTCCAAGAAACACAACACTCTTTCCCAGTCTTGTAACACCGAGACAGGAGCAGACTGGAAACTCGTGACACGTCACAGCTCCAGGACTGACGTTTGCCGCAGGCAGGGCTGTGTGTGACTTGAACAGGTCTACGTCCAAATCAAAATGAGAGAATTAAGGGCAGTGAATATAAAGCCATGAAGCTCCAATGTCTCTAACTGGTACCGCTGAAATCTGAGCTTGGGAACTGGTTTGTGCCTGGATTACTGATGTGCTACAGGAGAGACGTGGGAAGGATGCCTCGGGCACTACAGCTCTTCATCCTCAGCCACCACGCAGGTACAGGGGACAGGAGATGAAGCAAGGGCTGGTGGCAATCCTGACGTCTCTTTCCGTTCTGGCATGACCACTTTTGAAAAGTGCAAAAATGCATCTTAAAGCAGGTCTGAACTGACTCTGCTACTCATGGCTTTGAACGTGGTGTAAGCACTTGTATCGGTGGAGAAACTGCAGGGAGGTGAGATGACAGGAGGATGCTGGACGGGCTTGGAGCCAGCCCAAAGGGCTGTAGAGTTTTCTGAAGCCCTCTCTGCAGCCACAAGACAATCGTTATCAAGCTTAACGTTGTGTAAGCCATGTGTCCTTACAGCTAATATTTGCAGCCTAGACTGTTATTTTTTGGGGTTTTTATGTGGAGGAGGTGTGAGGCAAATAAAAATCCACTTTTCTCGACAAAGGCAGAAGAAACAGCAAGAAGTAAGTAAGCACTCAACCACCACCTCCCCAAATACTTCAGCTTTGATAACCTACTGCTACGTTTCACGGGAGCTGTGGGTCTCCCACGTGGTGCCAACACCGAGGCACCACTGACGCTGCTCCTATGGCACAGAATCAGTATTTTCCATCTATACGTGACTAGTGCTGGGAACTGGTGGGGCACAACATCATGTGAGTCTTCCCAGGGATGATATACATGAAGAAAAAAAAAGTCCTTCTGCAACCAAGGCACATGACACAACCACAGATTTTATTCTAGGAGTCAGAAAGGAGCTGGGGTGGGATTTTCAGGGGAAAAGGAGCCCTTCAGTAGGGTGGGATGGTGTAAAAGCCAGTGCCCCATCATTTTAGTCTTGCTCACCACCATATATGTTTATTGCTATGACCACCAGTACAGGAGTACTGACTGCCGTCACGGACAATACAGCTTGCTCTCGACCAACAACGCCAATTAAATCACCCTGAAGAGAGCGACACTCTGGAATTCATGAAGTCACACCTCAGCATAAAACGTCTTTGTAGCTCAGATGAAGATGACATTTCCCTCGATGAGGTTCCCCTCGTGCCCTAAACATGCCCATTAACAAATGCAAGGTTGATGGAGCATTAACCCGATTAACGATGCCGGCACTTTTTTCTCAGTGAAAGATTTCTGGCTGTGGTTTGATTGAGCTTTCTGAAATATTTAAGTAAATTCCAGTGTGATAAAATTTTACGCTAGGGAAGTAACTGCCTTCATCTGACAGCTCTGGCAGTGGGGCACTTGCTTAGGAGGGCAGAGGCTCTTCGGTCACTCCGCTGTGGTCGCAGTCATCTCCCCGCTTTTAATTGGAATGAAGATTTTGACAGCCTGATAATTTAGAAGAAACAATTTCAACTGTATTACTTTTTACTTTTACCTCCTTTACTTTTACCACTGCAAAGGAGGCTTTATATATGGCAGATGCTTGAAGACAAAGTCAACATTTCTGTTTGAGAGCGCACAGAGGCCAGCTCGAGAAGCTCCTTGTGCTTTGCAAGCTGCGGCGCAGAGTTGTGAATTACCTTCCCACTTCACGAATCATCAGGAGAAGGCAGTGAGTGGAAGAAGATGTTGATGAGTGCTGCCTCAGTCCCAAGCACCACCCATGAGCCCAGCAAAGTACTGCTCAGGGTTGAGACGGTGACTGCAATCACAGCCCTGTGTACTTGGGATTACAACACCGAGGAAGACTGGGATGACGTGTGCGGTGCACTGGCCACGCTGGCAGGGTAGGAAGAGTCAAGGTAGAGAAGGAGAAATCACCCCGCAGGCAGCGCTGTGCTGAAAAATGCCTGATCCCATGGCCTTAAAAGTTTCAAATCCCATGGCAAGGAAGTTTCAAAGTACTTCACTAAAATTCCTGGGCCCCTCGTCCCTCCAGGGCCGCCTCCCACAGCACTTTGCCCATCAGGTCCTTGAAGAGGCCGAAGTCTGCCTTCTTAAAGTCTAGGGTACAGAGCTTGCTGAGTGGTTTCCTTGCTGCCCCATGGATCTTGAACTCCACCGTGTCGTGGTCACTGCAGAGTTGTAGAACACTGGAACAGGTTGCCCAGAGAGGTGGTGGATGCTCCATCCCTGGAGACGTTCAAGGCCCGGTTGGATGAGGCCCTGAGCAACCTGATCTAGTTGGAGATATCCCTGTTCCTTGCAGGGGGGTTGGACTAGATGGCCTTTGAAGGTCCCTTCCAGCCCTAACGATTCTATGATTCTATGATTCTAATTGTGTGCTCCTGGACACACAAATATAAGGTGTTTTTTTAAAATGTGATTTATGTTTCTGAGTATTATGGGCTCCTTCATCTTCTGAAACCTCACTCTTTGAGTTGAGTATTTAGGAATTTGTATTAGCAAAATAAAAACACAAAATCATTTCATATGCATTGTAAATTGCAGTATTCTTTCTTCCAAGGAAGTATATTAAGTTTTCCTTTTCATGGACAGCTATTAAAAGGGAAGGGCAGCAATAGGAATGCCCTGAGTTAAGTCATACTAACCTGCACCGAGTGACTTTCACCTGCAAACGTGGATATAGAGCAAGGAGTGCCCCTGTGCAGAAATCTAACCATTAGGTCAAATCTTCAAGGTGGGTGAGGGGAGAGACGTGAGGAGCTTCCTGAGTTGACATTTTAATTATTTGCTCGTAAACGAGAAGTGCAAATCAAACACCTTCTCGACGGGAACAAACCGAGGCGGATGATCTCGGAAGATGCTCCGCAGCAGAGTTAACTCAGCGGCGCGATGCCCGGCATGGCACCGCAATATCTCATTTACAAGAAACTGCCGAAACATTTCTAGGATAATCTCGATTTGATTCGATTTGCTGGGCTGTGCCGTCGCCAAGTGCGCTCCGTCCCCAGCGGCAGATTGGTCCTGACACGCTTAATAAATTAATCTGCCCAACAAAGTGCTGCTCCCTCCCCTCCTCTTCCTCCAACCCCCCCCAGACAGCACGGAAAGTCAGGAAGAAGGAGAAGGTATCACTGCTGATAAAAGAGAAATGGGGCTGCTTCCCCCAGCCTGGGGTGTGGGATGGGAGTCAGACCCGATTTCCTTTCCCAGAGCGTTTTCCCAGGGTAGTTCATAAAAGCTGGTGTGTTTAAACCAGTTTTCCATGCCTGTATATCCCAATGCTCCTGGAAAGCGTAACTTCTTACGGAAGCGTAAGTCTTAGCAGTAAGCATCTCCCCTTGCACTGTGCTTGGTGGGAATTATTAAATGCAAACTAGGACAGAAATAGCAATTACTGTTTTGTTCAGACTACAAAACTGTAAAATTCAGTAAAATACAATCTCTTGCAATTCTTTTAACCATGGGATCCTAATAGCTAACTAAAGCCTGCTGGATCTGAGCTTGGCAATTTAAAAGCAAAAATACTCATCCTAAATACTTCTCTTCTGTTCCCTTTTCTCCCTCCAAAGATCTGTATCTGAAATGCCCTTTTTTTTTCTGGCCCACACGGTTCAACTCTCAGACAACAGAAAAGGTATTTAAAAGTCTCTGCAGGCAAGTCAGCGTTGTTCCCCCGTAATACACAGCACTTGTCCAGTGTAATTGGATCCTGTGTGAAGGGGAAGACAAGAAAGAAAGAGCAGCAAAGCACTTTTAAATTCCTACAGAGCTACCAAACCCCAGATCTAATCATGTCAGAGCAGGAGACAGGAAAAAACACATTTACACCCGGAGCTTTGGCTGCCCAGGTAAGCGAGCTGCTTGGCAACGATATTTTCCCCCTAATCCTACTACTCTTTATGAGCCAAACTCTGCTGAGATTGAGTAAACTTGGCTAGTTGGTTATAATATAGAACATAATTTAACGAGACTATAACCAGTACGGTTTCTATTCTGGACTACAATGGACCAAACCAAGTTCCTTAGTAGACCTAGGAACAAATGCATCATGGAGATGTGCAGAACGTGTAGTTATTGAATGATTATTGTCATTGCACGGTTAAACGAAAATGTAAGTAGCAAACACTGCCCTAGGGCCGATGTGTGACCAAATTTATATGGAAAGCCCCTCCACAACTGGCTAAAACGTCTACCTTGAAAAAATGCCATCAGGATGTCCAAGCAGATTTCTCATTGCTTCCACTGTCTGGGTCCGCTTTTGACACACAGGGAGATGAATTTCCAGAGATTTCTTGCTGCCACCTAGTGTTCCCCACCGCCACCGAAATGAGCAGATTTTGTAACATCGACACAACTTTATCTCTAAGTGACTTCAGCAGCACTACTGGAGGTTTGGCTAGTCCATGGAAATAAGAAATCTCCCAGTGTGTTTTACTCCATCACCTTTCCAGCTGAGCCAAGTAAGAGCTCGCTGTTTTTTTCCACTGAAGTTTGGCAAAACACATTCAGCCTTTCCACATGTTTACCAGGGGAAGTATTTACTGCTTACACTTCACTATTTATTTTCTATGCTTTGCTCTGGGGGATCACTGCCAAGGTACAGGAACCAGAAGGACCCTACCGCTGCAGTAGCCAGCCTGAAGCATCACCTCCGTCTGCCCCAAATCCTGCTTCTGGTCCCAGAGGTCTTATGGGTCAGTACAGGGAAAGTTTTGGAGGCAAAAAGCTTGGCTAAACCAATGGAAAGGAAACAACAGTCATGGTAGCAGCAACGGAACCAGAGCCCTTTACCTCCAGGTAGCAAGCTGGGAGCACGGCTCATTTATCAGGGCAGGCTTGCAAGTGAGTGGAGTTACTGGGACAGTTTCCTATAAATTTGTCTTCAGGGACTAACTTCCATGTTAAAAAAAGAACCTGATTACGAGTGTCCTTGCTCAGGATTTAATTCCTGGCTCAGGTTCCAGGTTATACAGCCCTACCTGGAGAGTATTCCCAGTCTGGTATTCCCAGAGGAGACCACATTCAATTTCTGAAACGCTGACACTGAGAGTTTGCCCCTTTTACGTGTAGACCTACAGGTTAATGTGTCTCCTGAGTTCCAAAGCAGGCGAGTCTGCCTCTGCAGATGCAGACTGGGAACTCTAAATTTACTTTCAATTTTTACTTAGTGTGTTGCAAAGTTCTGCTCACGCACGTAAGGTCTCCTTAACAGAACTAAAGCTTGCCCTTGCAAGACTCCTCCAACACTAATATTACTTAAAATCACAATGCTGATGCAAACAGCATTTCAAAAAATTCTCTTCCTAATTATATTGGAGAAAACTACTTTTACCCACAGAAGTCTGTCATCTATATTGCCTATTATTGCTGCGGACCCAGGTAAAGTAAATCCTTTCTCATGCCAGCAGACGAATTCAAATCCATGCTAACTGTTGCATGAACAAAGCTTACCCAGATGATGAAGGATTTCTGAACGTCTCTAGATCTCCACCCTGCAGACAGCAAACTCCGACGCTACTCCAGGGAAGAGCTCCATGAGCTCAGCAGGACCCTGCAGGTGGAGGTGCAAGCCTGTCTCCAAGCATTTGCAGGAGCAGGGTATTGGTAGCACAAGCTCCTTCAGGGATGTCAGGGACCTTTCAAATGAGGGACATGACCAGCAGGTAATCAATTATCACCCCTCCAAGGCAGAGGGGTAAAATGATGCACTTAAAGTCTTACCGCAGTGAACTTGTCTACACGGTCCAACGTGGACCAAAGCATCATTCCCTACTCAGAGGTACGTGTGTTAGCTAGAGGGTCCACCTCTGAAAACCACATTTCTGCAGGCATTACTCCTGGATCATTTGAGCACATTTAAAGCACAGAAATGAGACAGAATGTGAAAAATTTCCTTTGTTGCTTACAGTATTTACTGCGTGTGGTGGGAGAGGGTTTGTTACTGGCAGTCTCAGGGTTTCTCTAGGATGGCCAGGTCCTGCTTGTAAACCCTGATGCTGGTGTCTACGATTCAGCTGTCAACAGACCCTTCAAACATACCTGGCTGAACCTGAAGGGTTTGTTCTGAGGGTCAAATACCTCAGTCAGAAAAATTATGTGAATAATTGATTTTCTGGTTCATTAGTTGAACTTAAAAACTGAGGAACATTTTGTGTTTTGAGTCTATCTGAGATGATAACGATGCTGTTTTTCCTTCTCTAAATGAGGCCTTAGAAAAACAACTTCAAGTCAGGCTGGATCAAGTGCTTCAATAGCGTGAAACGCAATGGTGTGAAAATGAAAGAGCTGCTGCTAAAAAGCCAATCAGGAGCTTAGCTGTTCAGAAAGCCAGAAACTCAAAACTATAAAGAAGAACTGAGGATGCATCAGTTAAGAGCACTATGGGAAGAGGTGCTTCCTTTATTTTACAATGACTGTAGGCTGCCAGTGTGATGATGGAGTAAAAAAATCTGTGCACCAGTTAATGTACTTTTGACAGAGATGAAGATGCATTGTCATTAAATGCAGGTGGATATGGATATGGAGAAGAGCTGAGGAGGGTGCAAGAAAAGAAGAAACTAGCATTACTGGAGCAGTACTCCCCTAAATTTTGTCCTCGGGCAGTCTTCCACCTCGCCTGACCTCCCTGCCCAGGGTACATGGGTGGAGAGGGCTGGGCAGCTCCTGCCATGGCGAGTGGCAGAAGACAAGTTGCTGTAACAGCCTTGCTCTGGGCTGCTTCCTGAGATGCTTCACATCCAAAGCTGCTTTGATCTTTGAAACGAAAATACTTAAATATTTTCACAGAAAAACCTGAAACAAACAATCTCTGATCTCCAAAATGTATCCTCTTCCAGCTGAAACTCTTTAAAGTGAAATTGCATTTTCCATAAAATGAATGAACTACTCATCTGAAAAATTTCTTCCTATTCTTTTATTCAGGCATTTTCTCTCGTGTTGAACTCAACTTCCCAGGCAGCAGCAATATTCTTTTAAAGGACTGACGTAAAACCCCATAATTTTCTGAAATCCATCAGAAACAAAACTGAAAGTGTCCTCTGTACAATGTAGTACATATGAGAACACATTAACTTAGTGATATCAATGACAAAAACTTCTCATCTGTGTACTTCTTGCATTTATTCATACTGTGGCTGATTTTTATCGGTACAGTGATAGATTTCCTGCAAGATTACACAAAATTGGCAACTTGTCTCTTCTCACACCAAGGAAATGTCGCAGTCAGACACATCCATGGACACTAGATGGCATATTTGCATTATACCTGTACAAGGGGTACGGTGATCAACTGAAGCAGTATTGTCACTTAAAAACGTGGAAATCAAATAGCTCTCAAGAATGAAGCATTATCCCTTTGAAATAAAAGCTTCTACTTAAATATGCTGCAGGAGTTTCTTCTGGCACTGTGCAGCATCGAACACACTCCTGTTCAGTGATCAAAACAAACTGCAAGTGGGACTGCCTTACAGGACAACTGCAAATCTCACCGTAATCACTTGTAGAAGAAGGTAATCACAGAAGATGATCCCAGGGCTGGAGCACCTCTGCTATGAAGACAGGCTGAGAGAGTTGGGGCTGTTCAGCCTGGAGAAGAGAAGGCTCCGGGGAGATCTTATAGCAGCTTTCCAGTACTTAAAGGGGGCCTACAGGAAAGCTGGAGAGGGACTTTTTACAAGGGCATGGAGTGATAGGACAAGGGGCAATGGATTTAAATTGAAAGAGGGGAGATTTAGATTAGATGGAAGGAAGAAATTTTTTACAATGAGGGAAGTGAAACACTGGAACAGGTTGCCCAGAGAAGTTGTGGATGCCCCATCCCTGGAAGTGTTCAAGGCCAGGTTGGATGAGGCTTTGAGCAACTTGGTCTAGGGGAAGGTGTCCCTGCCCATGGCAGGGAGGTTGGAACTAGATGATCTTTAAGGTCTCTTCCAACCCAAACCATTTTATGATTCTATGACTCTAAGAACTGAGGCTGGAAGGGACCTCTGTAGGTCATCCAGTCCAACCACTAGCTCAGAGCAATGCTAACGTCAAAGTCTGGTCAGGCTGCTCAGGGCATTGTCCATCAAATTTTGCCCTCTCCAAAGGCTGAGATCCCACAGCCCCTCCAGGCTGCTGTCCTGCTGCTCAACCATGCTCACTGGCAAAATACTTTCCTTTCACCCAAAATTTCCTATGCTGCAAGGTGTTGGCTCTTGTCCTTTTTGGAGACATCCCCTCCACCTTCTCTCCTCTCAGCTGAGCATGTGCCAGGCCCAGTGTGCAATTGCAAAGCATGTAATTAGGAAATGTGAATTATTAAGCATGAATTTTCATGATGTGGTTACAAGGAAGGCCCACGAGATGTCAGCAGCCTGCCAGGTCCTGTGGGCCCACAGCGTCCTGGTGGGATGGAAGCCAATCTTCTTCAAGCAAGAACTGCAGACTGTCCCATCTACTGAGCTACCACGGGAGGGATAAGTAAAAAGAAGGAGTTATCAAGAAGGAGAGGTAAAAATTTAGGAGGGCAAGCAAGAGAGGTCAGGACAACCACTGCTCTGTCTATCTGCCCCCAAGCAGAGGGCAAAGCCTTTGAGCAGCTCTTTATTTCTAAATCCCTCTTTCCCTGGTCAGGCATTTTCCCCTGTGCAATTCCACATGGGAGGAGAGGGCTGCAGGTTATCTAGTGAGAGCTAGGCATTTCTGACCGCTCAAACCCAGAAAAGGACCCCTGCTCATCTCCCCTCTTTGAGGTCTTTGGCCACTCAGCACCTCCGTGCACAGCTCTGCAGATGCTCGGTGTCCTCCACCTAAACATGGAAAGCATGTAAACACAGGGAAAAAATGACACCTTAAATGAGACTTGACTTTCATTCTGGAAATACTTTACGAGGCCCAATAGGATGAGGAAGTGAAATATCAGCTTTTCCTTCTGTCAACATGCACAGCAAACAGAAGCTTTGATTTTCATGTCAGAGTTATTAAAAGGTTCATGATCCGTAACTCATTTTCTGATTATTTTTCCCTTGTGTAATAGAGAGGCTGAAATACAGCAGTAGAAGCTTAGAAAGGTTTTAAAAATTACAGTTAACTCGCCAGGATCAGGGTCAAGGTTTGAGAGGCAGAAGTGAGAAAAACTGAAACTAATAAGGCAAAACATACAGATTAGACCACTGAAACATGAGGATGAGAGAGACAGAGAGAGAAAAGCCAGTGACCCTGCGGTGTGTCCCCTACAGAAATTCGCTGCCTTGAGACACCCACACATTGCAGGATACCAGGTAAATGAACTGCCACAGATTAATGGCACAATTAAGGTGCATCTCAAATTAACGTGCATCTCGGCGCAGCCGTGGGCATTCAAGGGCATTTTGGTGAAGCGACGGGAAGGATGCTGTTTTCTCTACCTTTAAGGCAGCTCAACCCACATGCACAGAAGAGGTTCCTTCCGTTTCAAAGACAATGCAGCATTGACACCAAGCTGAGGATCTCGTTCTGCCTTTGCTGGCTGAACACCGACCCCTCTGCATCACCAAGCTGTGTTAATGCTCATTTCGATGCGTGTCACATACCACAGGGCAGCGATGTCCTCATCCCCTTCTACCCTGTGTTTTGGAGGGAAGAAAATGGGGGAGAAAATTCAGGAAATGTGAAATTCCATCACATAAGCATGGTTGGATTTATTGCAATCTGCTCAGGAGAGAAGGACAGGTGGAGGTCCCAGCAGGAAGGATTCAGTCCTCTTGATGCCACTATATATTTGGCCACTCAAATACTCACAGCCACCTTCCTCCTTGCTCAAGGACAAGCCCACCACCACGTCATCCTTAAGTTGGGTACCTTGACTTGCCGACGGTGTGGATGGGTGAGACTACCCAAAGCATCAACAAAAGCAAAGCAACGGGGGCTTAATGCATATACCAGCTCAGACTGCTGAAGAATAACCCCAGCGCGGTGTTTCTTCAGGAACAAACGGCATTTTTTTTCCTCCAGTAACTGACAGAAGTGAGGAAGCTCAGCTGTTCACTGCACTGGGAAACACAAGAAGGGATTTTAACAAGTCATCAGTGCTCTCCAGCTCCCACTGACAGCAGCAGTCATTCACGCATCTTAACGGAGCAACTTTACACAGTCGATGCTAAGCTCTTTTGGCAAAAATCCCCAAAATATGGGTTCTCGTGTTTGTTTTCCTAATACTTCGAGCAGAGCAGAGAAACCATGAAGAATGAGTTTTGCTGCCTAAGGACAATGCATTTGCTTAGTTCTTGATTCCGAAGCTTTGAAAAAATCAAAGGGTGGCAACAAACTGAAGCTCCTGTGCAGCGTAACGGCCACGACATGCCAAGCACATCGTCTGCCGAGGGCCAACATGCAAGCCATGAGCTCCAGGTACACACGGGACAACTGCAAAGTACTGAAACAAGAGGACTGACAGGCCTGACATCAGGATCTCAGACTTCATGAAGCCTATTTTAATAGTACGGTAAGACACAGATGGTTCACATTTTTCATGAGGAGATGTTTTCAGTGAAAAATCAGCCTTTTTTCAACACCCCCTGTCTCCACACCTCAAACCTATCAAGATCACTGTCACTTTCTATTTTTCATGAAATTTTCTGCTGCGTTTTACTGACTCTTGTTAGCATCTGAAATACGCAATACTCTGCTGCTATCTGGGTCACCCGCACCAAGAAGGGGAATCCCATTATTGTCTCTCCTTGTACTTGGAATGAATGAATTTGTACAGTCAGCTCAGGTTTGGATTCAAACGCTGACATTACCACGACAAGCCGCTGCCACCCGCGTGCGAAAGCACTGCAAGCCTTTCATCCCAGCCAACGCAGAGGCAGGGCGATGACATCCCCCAGGATATTTGGGAGCCCAGGGTGCTGCCTCTTCGTCACCGCTGCTGCTGCCTTTGAATATAGATGGGAGCACTGAGAATATTTATCATTTATTAGTTTTACCCAAAGGAATACACTATGCACCATCAGATCGTATCTGCTTTGCAGACCGAGAAATGAGCAAACATCACTGGAAAGCTGCAAAACCTACAGAAGTCAAGAAAAAGTCTTTCCCTTCCTCTGCTTCGGAAAACACCAGTTCTGTCTCAAAAACAAGAAATCATGCTCTCAAAGTCTACCTCTATGATGTGTGCTACTCTTCAGTCACGAAGCAGAAGCTATTAGCAGGAATGCTTCTGTCTCGTACCATACAGGCAGTCAATACTGAAGTAATTAAACAGAGAATAAATTTAAGAGTGCAGAACAGTGGAGTTACAGAGCTGCTGTATGACCTGAAACCACAGCATGAACAAACTCTGGCCAAATGCCTCAGCCTGACTTAATACTGTGACTCAGGACACAATTACGAATCTTCTTCTGCTACACCTCAGTGCGTTCACAAGTGCTTTAATTAAACTATCAACTGCTGGGTGGAAAAGAGAAAAGTTGTAAACAATTCTGAGATCTTGGAGCCTTTGGTTCCTATCTTCACAAACTGCCGCCAAGTGTATCTTAAAATCTTCAGTTCTCTCTGAAGTAATGAAATCCGCAGTGCCTAAATCACCTTTCAAGAGAACTAAAGGTGTTGGTGCATGTGCACACATAAACAATTTGTCTAAATTAAATGTTTATGCTGAACTAGTTTAGCAACATTAAATATTCTTCAGTTTTAAAGTGGCCACAACTCAGTTTCTCTCCATAAGTTAACTTATATCAAAATAAGGCAAGTTAATTCTTAATAAATATGCAGTAAAATGTTATCTTGCAATCGAGTTAAAAGGAAATTCTCAACTGACAGTCAATGCCTCTCAGTTGCTATTAAAACTAACCTGTTTTTCTAGCACTATTATGGAGGCCCATTTCAACGGGCTGTAATTGAGCCTCAGATGGGGAAAGTAACTGGAGGGTGAAGGCACAATTTCTTGAACCCTTCAGTCTTAAACCCATTTCCTCGTCTAACTATACCTCTGGAGCAGTGGCATGCAATTAACTGCCATTTGGGTAATCCGCTTCCAAATTCAAACCTTCCATCTATGCAGAAAACCCTTCCTGCAGGTCCCTCTGCAGATGGACTTGTTTGTGCTCAGCCCCACAGCCACTGCTGAGATGGGGACTAGGTTGCAGGCACCCTATCCCTGGGACACATGTCCTGGGAAGAGGTCGTGGGATGCACGGCTGCATCAAGGACCACTGCAGCCAAGGCTACACTGGAAGAACGAGCTCGGCTTGGGAGCTGCATTCCAGCTCCTGGCCCCAGCCCTTTCCCAGCATGGGATGGTTTAATTCAGAAGCACATCCCTGGCATATGCACATACATAGACTCTAGATATACAGACATATGTAGACCTCTGATGTACAGACAGAAAAGTAGGAATTGACAATTTATTGGAAACAACTGACAGTGATTTTCTCCACATCAAAATGCAGCAATTACACATTTGAGGTGTGATCTTTTACACCCTGCAGTGTGTTCACTTCAGTGGGACTCTGCACAATAACCAAGCTACACGTATGTCCATTTGCAGGCTGAGACCCAGAGTTGTGTTGTCTGTATGGTGCTGGGAAAGCTAACACATTTTAAAACTTTTTAAGCATATGGATTTATGGGTCCAGAACTGCAGAAAAGAGATGCTACTGCTGCAAGATAGTAAACTCAAATTTTTTCATTTAAAACATCTTTATGTATTCATGTCAAAACATCCAGGGATATTTTAGTGTTAAGAAGGGCTGTGGAACAAAGTTGCTCTACTCCCCCAGCAGGAAAATGTTTGCCCAGTTTTTTCCTCATTATTCTGAGCCTCCATTACACAGTAAGGTATTTTTTTACAGAAAAAATATCAAGACTTTTGTTTTATCCCCCTTGTCCTGTAGCAACACTCAGCAATCCTGATCAGCAAGTGATGAGCGTCCTTCAGGAGCAGGCGGCAAATGTAAATTTAGCAAAGAGCACTTATCAAATATAAATAACAGGGTCTGTGCTCTCGGGATTATCTGATTTTCTCTGGCTGCTGAAAAATCCACATGAAAATGAAATCCTAAATTTGTTTTGCAGCTGCACGACAGCGAGAAGTACATGGCTGGCAGGGTATAGGCTACCAACCACCAGCACATGAGTGTGATTTTTTGGGCTGTGCGGATGTGCAATCCCAGAAATGCTGCTAAATCAGGGCAATCCTGAGCCTCTAAGGATGGGGATCCCAGAGCCACACTAGTGCCCTGTCCAGAGCTGTTCTACCCTCTGAGTCAAGTTTTTTCCCCAGCTCTCCAGCCTGAACCTCCCAAGCCACAACCTGGAGCTGTTTCCCCTCTTTCTACCGCCCGGTGAGCAGCTCAGTTCCATCACCTGTGCTAACCCCTCCAGGCAGCAGTGGGTGGCAATGAGATCCCTCCCTGAGCTGCTTGCCCGGCTGAACAAGCAATTTAATTTTTTTCCTTTGCTGTAGTTCTCCCTCCCTCCCTTGCTCCAAACTGCCTTTGCCTAAAGCATCGTTCTTAAATTAATTATCAAAGTGCTGTATGCGGCAGAGCAGCATCGTTTTGGGCCTCCACCGAGACTTGTGGCTTTTTCTTCTACAGCCTAGGAGTGGAAAGGCACAGCCCCTGCAAAACCCATGGCATGCTCTTCTGGGACGTCCGTACAAGTTTTATACACGCAACAATTTTTCCTGGCAGCTCTCCTATTAAATATCTGGATTTGCAGCTCTCTCTGTACTTGCACACTCCCCAGCTGTGCCAGTCTCCTGGGACAGTCATTCTCTGCACCGCAGAGATTTTCTGTTTGTTGGTGCAATTTCAACTCTGGCGGGCAGAGCGGTATGGTCAAGGTTACACACGATCAAAGGTAGGTCAGAAAAAGCAAAGGAGCCTTTGCACAATACCTTCATAGGCGCGAGCTGGATGGGAGTGATGCATGAGGGATCCACCATAGGCTTCGGCCGGTTGGCCGTGTCCGCCAGCAAGCTGTGCCACTGCTGAGGTAGTCCCGTGAACTTCTGCTCCCGGTGGTCAAAGCCAGTGTGAACCCGATGCTCAAAGTTAGAGGGCCCAGAAATTTCGAGTCTTTTCTTCTTCTTTCCGAACATGGTGGAAAAATCTGGAGAATTCATATGGAAATAGGAAAGAAAAGGGAAAAAAAAACCATCATATTTATGCTTTGTTGCAACTTGTAGCCATTGTCTCTGCTGTATGGATAATTTAATAGAGGTTATTGGCCAAGTACCTACATGAATCTTACTCTTAATCACACACCGTCTTTAAGATCTATGCAAGGAAAGCACTTATCTGAGATTTTAAGAAATTAACCTGGTCTCCAAGTTATATATGTTCATAATACCATATAAAACAAGCAAATGCCTCTATTTCCAGGGGATAAAGCCCCAGGTCCTAGTCTCTCCTCCTCTCTCTGCTGATCTGCTCATGCTGCAAGGTGCACCCCACAAAAGCTCAGAGCCCTGAGCTCTCCCAGCTGCAGCAGCGTCCGGCTTTGCTCGGAGGACAGCACGCGGCGTACGAGGCGGGCTGCGCCCCGACACGCTGCAAGAGCAAACGCACACACAGCTTTGTGTCTTCAATCTATACATCAGATCGTGGAGAAATGACAACCCACCCCAGCTGAGAGCCCGGCCCTGCTATTTTCATATCTAGATCTCACCCAGCAGCAGTGGAAGTGGGATTTATTCCTACACCATTTCAGCGATGCAAACAGACGGAGAGCTCAGATCTCAGTCCAACCTGGTCTAAGGGCCTTCATCTGCGTTTGTAAAGGGTCCTGCTTAAGAACAGTTATCAGGTATCAGCTGCTACAATCCTCATATTTACATAGCACGACTTCTCCTTTGGGAAAGAAATGATTTGCTGTGAGAGACACGTGCTTGCAGCACCCGGGTCTATGCCTGGGTGGGTGCAGCTTGTGGGCTCCTGGCCAGTAGACTCAGGTGGGATCCATCACAGTGATGGCCAGACTCCTTTTAAAGAGCAGAAGGAAGGAACAGCTCCTTTGGTCTTTGTGCAGAGGAGAGAGAGGAGTCCTTCCAACACTGTACAAGCAAGGAACTGGAGGCTGTTGGAGGAAAAGTGACCTTCCCAGCTCATACATCAAGAGAGACCTGCATTGACCTGGCAGCTCAGTAAAGCTAATTGTTAGAGCATTTACTCTATAGAAAGTGAGCTTTTTGGTCAACTATGTTATTTGTTATTTCCTGGTAAGAGAGGGTTGGTTTGCTTTCCTCCTGTCTGCTTTGCCTGTCCTGAGGAGCCTGCGGAAGGCAGCTGGAGGGTCTGCAGGGCACACAGGGAGCACAGACAGATAGCTGGGGCAAGAGAGGTTTCAGAGGTGAAGAGGAAGGAGGTGTGAACTGCAAACTAAAAGAGATGAAGGTATTTGCTCACTGTATTGGTATAGGAAATAACCTATATGCTCACAATATGGATTAATCATTGGGTTTGGTGGGTCCCAACTCAACAGCAAAGTAGAGACCAGTAGTTATATCGAGGTAAGTTCAGAATTGACTTGCTGAAGCACTCCAGAAACCTGCTGCCTAAAGGAAGGAGAAATTCCTGGTCCAAGGGAAATGGACAGAGGTCCTGCTGCTTTTTAATGAAATGCTGTCCTGTCCCAGAAAAGTCCTCCACCAGCTTTCTGCTGTCTCAAAACAGTCCTCCACCTTGATTTCATCTCATGGCTGTTTCAAGCAGGACTTGGTAAGCTCTCGAGCAGCAGGAACAGAAGCATCTGCTTGAAATAGCAGCCAGGCGAGGAGGCCAGCAGGTCCATAAAACCTCTTATATCACGGGAGAGACTCAGCTGTAAACATGCTGCCCTGACTTTATGATTCAGGAGGTGGAGAGGAGAAGCTCAGGGAAGGAAATACAGTTGCGCTGCTGCAAGATAAAAAGATGGGATGATAAATCAAGTATTTATTCCAGCCTCGTTCCCTCTTACTAGTTTATTTAAAGATCCATTATTTTAAAATTGATTGCTGGCTGCTTTATAAGTCCCCTCTGTGTGTTTGCAGGTGACTGTGTCTCCCTTGTGCCTATTTTCTTTAGACAGAGCAGACCTGCTCGCAATGGCCTTTCTTCACAAGTGTCATCTTCCACACCTCCCTCTGGCTTTGCCCTCCTTCTCTGAACTCCCTCCAAATCTCCAGCCCTTTTGACAGTCTTGCTCCATCTCTGTTAACTCAGGTATCTTCCTCACCTTCCTCTCTTGAAACCTCTTATGATCACCTCGCTATTCAGCCCTTTTTCCACTTCCAGCATTGTGAACTTTGTAATGTCAGTGGCTTGTCAGGTACCTTGTGGCATTTGCGGAGGTGCTTCCAGCCTAACCTAAAGCCGTCACGGTTGGTCTCTGTTCAAAGATTATTTATTTTCAAGGCTCAAACAGAAGCAGGCAGCAGTTCAGGTAGTTGCTTCTACTCACCGCTCATCCGCAGGGCTCCACAAATCACAGCCAGCTGCAGATCAATGGCACTGGATTGATTTCATTCACCCTCTGGGATGTGAATCTATGAGACCTATTGGAGTCACATTTTAAACCATCAGCTCTAGACATGTACTACTTCATCTGATCAATGCCAGTACTTGCAAGGCTTCCTGCTGGACTTGCACCCTAATGCAGCTGTTAGATGCTCAAAGCCCTCCAGAGCACCAAACACCACAAGATAGATAAAAGTGTATCAGCTGGCATACTGCATATTGCCTTTTTAAAATATACAGTGGATTCATTCAACAAGACATTACTACTTTGTTTTTAAATTGCTCTTTGATACATTGCACTCTCTTGTTTTAATACCACTGCAGCTAGAAGCAAATGCAAAATTCACCCCAGTGGGACCTTTACTTTTTCAAGAGAGAATTTTGGTCTCAAACCTGATGCCAAGGGCACCTTTTTGCACAGGGATGGTGTCTGAGGCCTGGGCAGTAGGATTTTGCCCTCCCTTTTGACTGCAGCTCATGCTTAGATCAGCTTAAATTGACCGTGAAGCTATAGCAGGAGAGACAGGGATACTAGCACCTCGCACAGCAAGGGATGGATTCGGCCAGGCAGACAAATGCACAAATGCTCTACATCGTGGTGGCTGGAGAACATTCCCTGTGGGGCTGTGCCTGTGAAAGGTGATCAAGAAACCTGGCTGATGGTGGCCTCAGCCCCATGGGAGAGGGGCAGGAGCTGCCTCTCCAACAGCTCTGCAAATAGATTCTTGGTGCTACCGAAAGGACCAGAGCTTTGAATGGCTCTTAAAGGTATCAATAATAAATGTTGTGCAGTGCAGCATCGCTTCATCAACCAGCAGGATCTCTCTGTTTCGCTGCAAAGCAAAGCTGACCTCTCCTTACTGTGGTCTCTCTAAATAACTGTAATTAACATACACAGCAATTGCAAGGAAACTTCATTTCCTCTGATTTCTCCCAAAGAATGGGAATGATGCTACTTGTTTTCTTTAGCTGTCTGAGGATGCGGGTTGGAGGCAGCCAAGCCTGTGAAACCTCTTGCTCCTGGCTTGTAAGAGTCCTGATTCAGCCCTCACTAATATGCTTAGTTCTCAGGCCTAAAAAAAGGAGAGATGATGTAATTTTTGCTATAGCTTTATTGATATGATATAAAAATTAAAGCATTTACTCATTTAATCAGATGTGGAAGCAGAAAACATCCTAAACAAGTAAATAAATGAGAAAGTTCTCCAAGGCTTAGCAAATTGTTTTAGCAGTAAGAAGTACCCAAGTGTTTCGAAGAGAAATGATGGACCTTTCCAGGATGCCAGACAACATATGCAACACAAATGTTACGAAATTTCTATCAAGAGTACCAAATGCATGAACTTTAAGTTCATGCAGGCACCTGTCCTCTCTCTGTTGAGCTAAACAGCAATCCTCTTGGCAGTCATTAAGAAACTCTAATTTCCTAACGTGATTAGTTAGGAAAACATCCCATAGATAACAGGGCAATCACTGATGTTTATAGATGAGGCAAGGGAAGGTAAGTGGCTGGAGGGCAGCTCCGTGGGGCTGCCCTTGTGGCATCCTCACCTGGCCCTCCCCATGCCAGGTCACTCATCCTTAACTTAATTCCTTGTGACAGCCTCCAACATACTCCCGATCGTGCCAGCTTTCTCAGCAAATGCCATCTCTCTGCCCAGCTCCTCCTGTGCTCGCCCCCACAGAACAAGAGGAAATGAGAGGTATCGTACTCCTAATTTGTTGCTATTTTTGTGGGGATGAGAACAATCGGGATGTCTGTCCTCTACTTGCATGTGCTTTGCTAATGAATAGTCTGGCTGAGTTCAACATGACATACGTGGTGCAAGGTGATACTCAATGTGATGGGGTCTTGGGGAGCCTGTCCTACCAACAGCTACTGTTGATGGCAGTGGACTTGAGCTAGCTTCAGGAGAAAAGAAAACAACATGACTCCTCATTACATGGCTTCAATGAGGTATCTTTCTACAGAAAGACTTACCCTTACGCTGAAATGATGCGGCACGTTAATTTTGTGTTTGAAAATGGGAGGTTTGAAGGAGGTACAGTTACAGCAAACAACGAACTTAGTAAGTGTGACAGCATGAGACCAAAACCAAGTCTGTTCTTAAGCAGATAAGTCTGTGCTCAGCTCAGGGCTGCAATGCTGAGGGGCTCAGTCCAACCCACGGTCCAACTGCGGCACAAGAATAAAGATGAGGGACTTGGTTTCTTTACCAAAGCCATGATGGAAAGAATATGGACATGAAGTTTACCGGAGGAAAGCACAATACTGGTGGGGAAAATCAGACTATTGCCCGACCTCTACCGTCTATGATGGCTGAGCAACCCACAGCAGTGCCTGTTTCAGCTGCACTGATGAGGATTGAGGAAGGGATAGCAGGATAAATGTATAAGCTGTATTTTGTAAATAGTTACCCAAAACCTTTTATAATGGCAGTAATTGCACGATTCAAGTTTCCACCCAAGAAAGGAGTACCACCAGCTCTGCTGGTGTCTGCCAAACAGCTGTAACACAGCTCCATCCAGCTGCTGCAAGAACCCAGGCAATGCTGAAAGGGTGCTATCGGGAGCGATCACTGCATCTTGCACTTAATGCTGTTTACTGTAGTGCCTAATAAATCAAATTACATGCTAATGAGCACACCCTGCCTGTTAGATCTATGCCAGCCTTGGCTTCTTTTCACTTCACTCCCTTCTATGCACAGAAATAATTCACTGAGCACCACGGTGCCATGGACTCCTGGACTGGTCCAAATTTCACGCGTGATCTTCAGTGCCAGATTAGGTCCCCACACGCAGAGAAAATTCCCCGTGTCCGAGGTACTGCTTGTGCAAGGTGTGAGACACGGATCAGCAAAGCAAATCCATGCTGTCAGCTACTACACCATCATCATGCTGCATCCCAGTCACAAATGAAGGTATTTTTCCAGTCTGAAGTATCCTTCAGACTGAGAAGGGATGGTGGGGAGGTGGGGGAAAGGCTCTTTACATTAGTGATGGGTGACAGAACAAGAGGAAATGGGTATAAGCTTAGTCAGGGGAGGTTCAGGTTGGATGTTAGAAAGAATTTCTTCTCTGAAAGGGTTGTCAGCCACTGGAATAGGCTGCCCAGGGAGGTGGTTGAGTCTCCATCCTGAATGTGTTTAAGAAAAGGGTGGCTGAACTACTTAGGGATATGTTTTAATGGGGGATTAGGGACGGTTGGACTGGATGATCTCTAAGGTCTTTTCCAACCTAGAAATCTATGAAATCCTACAGCCCTATCCTGGAGTAAGAGAGTAATAGTATTATTTTAGGTGCCAAGGGAGCCCATTCAGGTCCTTCCATGAGAGTGCCTGTGCTCAGGGCAGGATTTCCAACAACAGCCTTCCCATGAGAAGTTAAAGCCTTGCCCAACTCGTACCCCTGAGCTCACATTCAGAGGTGACAGGTTGCTCTGTTTGTTCAATCTTGTACACTTGGCCCCCTCCTGGGGTTTTGGTGGGTTGTCCTTCCCCTGTATGTGAGATCAGTGGACACCTGGGGGGGCTGATGAACTGAAGAGCTGAAAGTCCGTATTTATGTAAATAGCCTCAAAGAACAAATTTTTACACTCCTAGCACGTAAAACCCAAGGCAGTTGGAATAAAAGGAAAAAAGGATGCTCTCAGTCTGAAAGTCAATCGTATTCTGTATCTTTTATCATAACCTAAATAAGAGCAACCTAGTCAACCCACCAAGTAAGAGAGAAGTCTGCTCAACTCTGCCTGATGTATGGAGTGCCAGACCCTGCTCCCAATGAAAAAGCCAGAGCTGCTTTTTTTCTTCCCCTCCCAGTAGCTATTCTTTTAGGTTGCAAACTAGGAAAAAGTTGCAAACACTTATTTTGTCTTGTGATCTTGAAAACCACCAAAGAGCCCCAAGTGCATCCACTAAGTACCGACAATGGCACTTACCATCCCAGATGACCCAACAGTCTAACACTGAGCAAAAGCCTGTGAAATTTTGCCATACATAAAAACACACAATAACGTTACAAAGTTAGTAACTAGAGTAACAAAGGGAGATGAGTACTTTTACTTAAAAATAAGCTTTTAATGTAATAGATAGAGGGTTTGTGTATTTTTTTCATTATAGTATTTCAGGGTTTTTTTATTATAGTATTTCAGCAGCCAAATGTTGTGTTCCACCAAGCCAAGAAAATCATCAGTGTCCAGCAGCGCCTGCTGATAACCCCAAGCTGCCCCGAGAAGCCTGCAAATACTTCTTATGCACACCTTTCTGCTGCTCCAGCACGTGGCTGGGATGTAAATATTCCCTCGGGAGGGGCTCTGTGTATCGTCTCACTCAGCCCAGCCGCATGTTTGCTTTTTAAAAACCAGCAATTAGTTCATTTTCAATTAGGAAGCGCACATGGCGTTAAGTCCAGCAGCCTGTATTTTTTCTGCAGGGGTTCCCTGTGGTTCCTCTGCTGAGCAAGCGGCAGCAGAGCCCATTTCCCTTGGGTACAGGGATGCTATTAGCATCTCAAAATTGTCTTCATGCACACTGAGTATCATCTGCAAGCCTGGACTGGGGGGCAGCAGCGAGGGCTTGAACCCCTCCAATGCCCTGTGAAAAGGCACGTTTTCCCCCACGGCAGCTACACAGCCAAAAAACCTGCTTTACAGCTAGAAGTGTTAATAAAATGCTTTGTTTTTAACAACTTCTAAGAAAATTGTTAGCAACGCAGATTGCAAAAATGGGAGATGGGTGCGGGTTGCTTTCCTTTTGACAATTTTTACTTACTAATAACAGTTTTCTGAAGCACCAGGACCCCAATTATTCCCCTCCAGAGCAAACAAAATGCAGTAATACATCATTAGCTTTGCCAGCTTCTGTTCCTGTGCTCTGATTAATTGTAACCTTTCCCGATATTTGATCGTAAATGAAAGAGTATGAATTGAGAAGCACAAATTAAATTAACGTGTCAAGCCAGCTTGCAGAGCCAGTACTCCAGATAAATGTGAGCTGGGCTGATATTCATTCTCAAGGAGAAAGCAAATGTCTGGTATGGACTGATGGCAGCATAAATCGCTAAGAAATACTCTGTAAGTGAGAGGTTAAAATGATGCTGGTTCTCCTTCAGCTCACACTGGTGCAAATCCCCACTGCTGAGGCGACCAGAAGGAGACTGACACATATCTGTGTATCCCTATAGCTATAAAAATGAGGAAAATACTTCATTTTTTTTTCTTTTTCTAATAAGTAATAGCAACAGCAGTATCTTTGTATTTCCGTTTTGTTTGCTTTTAGGAAGGTTCTAAGCTTCTGGGTGGGGATCTTCTGCTGCTAGCTGCAATCAGAGAATGAATTTCCTTTGAAAAAAAAAAAGTGTGCCTTTATTACAGGCATACTTTTTTTTTTAGTAAGAATTTACCTCTATTTTTAACTGAAAATAGAGAACACTACCCTATTTTTCAGGAGATGAAACAAGAAGCAATAGCTAGAAAAGCAGAGTGGACTTAACGAGAAGCCAATCAAGTTAATGGAAAGGCTTCTAAAAACTGCCCAGGTTTCAGGTCAGGCCTGACACACCACTGTGACTCTAGGAAAGAGGAGAAATCCCATTTGACTTCCAAGATAATATACTCCTAAATTCATCCCTAACTTTCAGAGGATCTTCCTGGATGTATAGGATGTAGATGAATAGGGGGCACCCAGGAACTGGGGGACAGCTGCCTGCAGAACACACTAAAACCACAGGTAGGTGGGTCCTACGGTCATGTCTTGCATTCATTTATTCATTGGTCTTATCTCGAGGGAGATCTCATTACCTGTTTAGATACAAGGTAGTTTCAGGCCTCGTGAAAGGATATTGCTTGGTTTGTCATGTGGATGGACAACACCCCATGCAGAATCCTGGGCTGGTTCATCCATCTAATTAGAGACCTGGTTTCCCGTGATCTCTGCTTAATCCTCTGCTTTTCTCGATTACGATTTAGGCATTTCAATTTGGGAACAATAAAATAAACCTTTAGAAAACGTTCTGATGTACCCTACCAATGATTAAACACTGACTCTCTGATGGCAATAAAAAGGATGAACAAATCCTCAGTGGACTAAGTCAGCCAATACAGCTTACATTTTAAGAGTCCTCTCTACCATCCTGCTCAAGCTCTTCTGCACGTAAATACTGTCACTGATGAAAAGTTCATCACCTGTGACCATACGGTTTTTCCTGTCTCTATCTATTGTAATTCAAAGAAAGTCTAGAAATACCATTTTCAACACATGTCTACATGACTTCTAGGAACAAAAAAACTTGACGGTCAATAGGATTCAACTTATTCCCATGGATTTTCAAGGTGCCTTATATTTTTGAGATGGGACAGACTATTAAAATACATGCTTTAATCATGGGAAAATACATAGCGACGGTCTAGACCACACTCACTAAGCACAAAAATGCCATCCTTTCCAAAGCCCCTCATTTACCCTACAGCATTCTGCTCACTTCAACCTTAGGTCAAATCAGCCATTTTTTCCAGAGTTCCCGTGTCACTGTACAACATAATAAAAATAAATTTAAACAATTACAAGCTGCCCAGGACTTGTCATTGTCCACATTTCTTTTCAATCCCACAATGCTTTGTTTATGGTTGAAAATGCCTTCATTCGTCACAGCACAGTAGGGCGTCTCTTGATAGCTGGCCCATGAGACATATCTAATAGAAATGCACAATGGAACAAAATACAGGGAAAAAAAAAATAACAGAGGGCAAGGCATGCTTCTAGAGAAATAGTAAAAGCTGGTACAGAGTAGCCAAACCAGGACTGATGTACTCCAGGGAACAATACTCGTTCTTCTTATTGAAAGCTACTCTTGTACAAGGACTCATTTCCACACTCTGACTGACATGTGCTTTCCTAATTTAGAAGCCTTGTGATTCCCAGTGGATTTTAATGCTCAGTAATTTTCAGCTGAGTAGCTTAAACGCATATATTGTAGTCCGTCACTCTCTATTATCTTATACACAAGCACACATATATAGCAATGCACGGACAGAGGTTCCTGCAGTGAATTAGTCTACAACAGCTCTGGGCAGATCAAAGAGAAAAAAAAAACAAACAAACAAAACCCAACAAAACCCCACCTCAAATAATTTCTATCCCTAGCAACTGAAAAGATTCCAGATTTTCAGAAGCAAACGGTCCTTTGGGTGTTCAGCTTGAGACAATTAACAGTATTAACTTTGTAGGAAATGCTGGACACCCACAGGGAGGGGGTATTAAATAAGGTACCCATTAAATGAGACACTCCAAATCTCAAGCTACTTCAAAGCAGTTGTAATATTTTTTCTGAGTTGATATTATTATTATTTAAAATAGAGTTCTATATTATAAAGCATATAGGTACTCTATTTCCATGTCTGAAACAGCTACTCTAGTTCTATGTAGTTCTATGTAGTTCTATGTATGTTCTATGTTCTTCTATTATCGAGAAGGAAAGCGATGATCTATCAGCAGAGAAGACAGAGTGAGAAGAGAGATCAGGAAAGCCTGCAGGAAATATCAAAACCAGAGTTGTGAAACAACATTACTTAATTCTGAATATTAGTATTAGTAAATATCGATGTTCCTATAGATTGGGGTGACTGTAGGATAAGAAGTGATATGAAATCCTATATCTGTCAAGAGAAAGGACTGGGTAAAGGGCTTGAAAAATCTTTCTGATTGATCGTGCACCAGGTTACACTTTCTTTGCATTTTGGGCCACATCCTCAGTGGCATCTGCTGGCAAAGCCTTGGCAAAATAGGCTTATGGGCATCGACCAACTTGTAGCACAGTGAAGGTGACATTAAAATGCCTTGTTTTGGCTTTTTGCATGTAAAGCTTTAGTTTTAACCCGCTGAAACTGAGGTTCCTCCCCAATGCTTGACGGTAGTTGCAAAGCTGGCTTTACAAACACACCAATGACCAAACCATGTCAGGCTGCAGTAGGGCTTTTTTACGGTTCCGAGGAAAGACTCATCACAAGACCAAACTGTTGGTCACAAGTGCCCTGTATTTACTATTGATGTATCCTGGTAATCCGTAAAAAACAGCTTTTACTTTTTAAAAAAAGGATGCAAAACGGTTTCTAGGACTCAAAACCAATTTATCTTATGCTGGCTGCATCCATGAACGTACCAAAACTGCATCGAGGAGGGGCTCTCGGGGGGGTGCCTGCCCCAGCACAGCTTATTTTGCAGCACCCAGCGGGTGCCGTGGGGCAGGCGGTGACAAGCACGAATGGGACCGGAGTGGGACACACGCCTGTGACAGCATCACGTGCCACCGAGACACATTAATGAGACGGGGGCTCCGGAGTCGACCTCCTGCTGTAAATCCTTACTGGTATGTTTGCATTCAACACAGTGATTTTTTCTACAATAATATTAATTGCAGTTCTTATTTTACTTCTAAAATGATACAGGCTGTGCTGGCTTTCAGGAATGGCTCTATCACCATAACATTTATATTAAAGGTTGCTTTCCAATGAATGATCAACAGAAACAAATGCTTCCTAATGCATTCTTTGATAAGAATATTCTTCAGGATGAAACACATCTCCTGACCTGTAAGTGTTTACCAAGAAGTGGAACAAAATAAGATTATCTGATGTGTCAAAATATCTTTAAAATGCAAACATGTCTACAGATTAACATATTCACAGCAAGTGCCTGGAAGATGAATATCACGCCTGTTGTTGTTATCACTTCAGGTTTCCTACCTTAGTATCAGGTTTTGCTCTGTATCACTTATATATAACTGAAGGAAAAATATTTCCATAGTCTACAATAAATGGCAAATGTATAGATTCTACTTTAAATTTTCACTCCTTACATAATTTCTTGCCTTTTTTTTTCACTCTGCATTGTGCTGAGAAACTGGTTTGAAAGTCAATTCTTATCCTATTACCTATTGAGTTGCTGTCATGCAATACTCAGTTTCCATATTAAAAATGAGAACTTATCCCTTGAAGGGTTTGCTAGAGCTTACTATTTATTACCTCCTTCAGCAAGTTTACCATAAGCTCTTTGTACAGAACACTGAACGTTTACGAAGCAATGCCCGCTCAGTCCTCCTCCCTTTGGATCATCTGCAACAATCAATTCCAACTGAGTAACTCCTCAACACTGATTTTTTCGGAGCTAAGCGAGCTTGCCATGCAGACTTTGTATTTTTCCATCTCCAGAGTGATGGGTCTCACCTGTTCTCTGTTTAACTGGGTGATAAAGGTTGTAGGGAGAAATGGAGACCCTCTATGCTGTATCTCTGAAACCAACATGGAAGTTTTGAGACTAGCCACAGAAAAGCAAACAAAAACCATAACATAATGTAAATTGAATGAAAATACCCATACACTTTTATCTCAATCAGTGCAAATCCAGAAAAATGAACACTATTCTGAGTGTTTTATTGTTTTTCAGCTTTTAAATGACTAAAATACAAATGATTTTTGACTGCAAGCAGGTTTTGAGCAACTGGAGAAGTTACTGCATCTTGGATGGCCACCACTGCCACTGGCTACGACTCCTTCCTTCGGAGGAAGGATGCGCACATGTGAATCACTGCATTTCGCTGGGACCATCCATACGCTGTTTCTGGGAAGGGCATGTTTTGCCTCTCCAGGATGAAGGGTTTCATCTGAAATGGTCCAAAAGGGCACTTCCAGCCTCTCAAAAAAAACAGGAAAAGGAAGTTGCTGGTTGACTGACCAGCTAAGACTATTTCCAGAAACCTTGGTCTGGAAACACCAAGAGAAGCTGCCATATGGCTGCGTGTGTGAGCTGGTTCAGCTTTGAACCTTTCAGGCAATTACGTCGAAAAGCCACTTCCATCCCAGAAGAAACGCTCCTCCTGCTTGACCAACACAGCATCATCCCTCCACAGCCCAGACTGACTGATTTTACAAGCAGCTCCAAAGGAGGTTGTTTCATTGAGAAAACGCCATCGTAACAAGGAGTCTGCAAGAGAAGGCAAGTTCTTCTCCAAGTATTTTCTGAGAAATCTTATTTATCATAGAGGGGGAGATGCTGAGCCTATGCAGAGGTGAAGAACTTGGCCATCATCTCTTGGGAATCGACGGCCCATGGCTCCCATCCTGACAGGAAAATGGTGTCAGTGGCCCGCCAGATCCCGAGTCCTCTTTTTATATCCCAGGAAAACACAAATTTAGCCTATTTGCATCTGGGATTACAGATCCTTCTTGAAGTCTCAGCAGCAAAAACACACCATCAATTAGAAAATAATAATCAAAAAAAAAAAGAGAGACATCTCTGCACGCCAACTCTGGTTGCGTTCACCGCTCTTTCCAGGGGCAGGGAGATTTGTTAGTTTACTCATTCCTTCCCTGCTTTGTTAAGGAACAACTCACACGACACTGCTGATACAACTGGGAAATCAAAAGATGAACTGGGAAAGCGACTGCAAAAAGCTGCATTAAGGAAAGACACACGCTTATGCCGGGTGGTGGGGGCCCGAGGCAGCACTCGGTGAAATCAGGGACTGCAAAGTTTGCTGGCTGAGATAAGAATTAAGTGTGCAGAAGGAGGTCAGTTCCTAATGGAAATACCTTCTTACCAGAACAAAATTATTGTTTCTGGTCAAATGAAGTATGTTGTCCAACCAAACCTTTCGTTTGATTTTTTCACTATTTTCCTTTCCCTCTTAAATACAGAATAATATAAAACTCAAAAGCCATTTAAGTTAAATCCCCTAAAACGTCAACTTAGGTTTTTTCCTCAAATTTCTGGCCATATGATTCAGTACATTCCCTGGTATTTTTTAGAAAATGTTTTAGAAGGACAATTTTAAGACAGCCACGATACTCTAATTAATGGAAGACATTGCAAATGAATGACAACTTAATTTACAATATACCCCTCCAATTCAGTCTCTGCACTCCATGATGCTACGGACTCAGCCTTCGGCTGCACCCTGTGCACCCGCCCCGGCGTGTCTCCCGGTGCGGTGTCCCGCTGTCCTGCTTTCGGCTGGGACAGGGTTAGTTTTAATTTTTCACAGAGCAGCTAGAAGAGCTCTGTGTTCTGGATTTAGCGTGGGATTTGGTATGGGAAGAATACCGATAGCACATTGATGTTTATACTTGGTGCTGAGACACCAAGGACCTTTCAGCTTCCCAAGTTTTGCCAGTGTGCAGGAGCACAACGGGCTGGGGGGAGCATAACCCGGACAAAGGGCCCCCAACTCCTCTTATGACTTGAATTTAGACTTAGGATCGAGGGCTAAATTGGAATGAAGTATTCCATGTCATGTAATGTCATGCCCAGGATATGCATGAGGGCTGAGCAGGAACTTTGGAATTCTCTTCCAAGGGCTCTCTCGGAGCTTTCTCTCTCTCTCTTTTCAGGCCTCTCACTTGTCCGGGATTGCGGTGTCTGGACTTACCTGTTTCGGGATCGCTTGCTGGGATGAAACAGGTGTTTGTCACCAAGTGGTGAGCAATTACACTGTGCATCACTTGTTTGTATTTATAATTTTTTTATATATATGCATATTATCATTATTTTATTATTAATAATTTATTATCGTTATATTAATAATTATTATTCCGTTGTTCTCATCTCAACTCACGAGTCTCCTTCCCTTTTCCCTTTTAATTCTCTTTCATATTGCCCTGCAGGCGGGGGACACTGAGCGAGCAGTGTGGCATTTAGCTGCTGGCTGGGTTAAACCACGACACCAGACTGGGGTACAGCCATACTGACAACCCTAATTTTCTAAATTATTTCCAGCTACTTCAGGATAACAGCAGGAAGAAGTCCTGAACAGCTTTTGAAATGACTGTGCAAAGCATACTGGGTTGTATAACACCTTTTCCAGTAAAACTCCCTTTTACTGCTCTGAAGGTAATGAACCACGTTATTACAACTACTATTTATTACCTATAGGCTGGATGTTTTAAATGGAAATAACATCATCCCGGCCCCTCGTGTTTCTTACTTGTGGTGTGTCCTTGAAAGTAACCAATGCTCAGGATGCCAAAAGCTGAAGGCTCAGCTCGCCCACATACGAGATGTGATAGGAATAAATCGGTGCAAAGTCCATGTGAGCTAGTGGGGGCTCAGGCTGGAAGAGCTGTATCTGCAGCAGAGCTGCCACGCAGCCTTTAACTACCTGTGGTGCCATTTAAAAACATCAGCCCATTCAGTATATTGATCCATTTTTTTTTAAATGCCAAACATGCAGCTGGGCATTTACAGAGAAATGGAAAAAATGTATATTTACTAGAATGGTGTGACTTGACTTATTGGGAAGGAGTTTCAAAACTCAAAGGAAACTCCAAAATCTAAAGAGCTTCAGACTTGACCCTAAGAGTTACTATCAGGCTTGTTAGGGCAAACCTCGCTCCTGTGTACCTGGTGAGAGCAGAGCTGGGTACTTGCTGCTGTGTTTCACACCTCCCCAAAAGTCATCTTCAAATGTCATTTATCTGTGCTCCGCTGTAGAGCAGTCTCATTGCAGTCTTGGGCTTTCTGGAGCATCATTCAGGTCCTGATTCAATTGCTGTTGGTTTCAGTGGAAGGACTCTGACCCTAGAAACAGCCACTTTCTTCTCTGATTTCCTCTAGTGATAGCAGGATGGGAAAAATCACCCTACATGATGACAGCACAGTCAAAAGTAGGGGAGAAGGAGAGCAAGCTGGCTGACTTAATTTGAGAAAGCTTACTTCCTATTCCCTTTCTTTGTAACACAGGCTAGAGGAGATGTTGCTTCCTTCCCTTCCCCGCTTTTGCTGCCACTGTCTCCAATGTCTCAATGGAAACCAAAGTCTCAGCAACTTCAACTGTTCCCCTTCATCAATGTTTTCTGAGCCAAATTTTTGTAACGCTGGACAAAGACTGACCTGGACATTATCTGCTCTGAATCGAGCAAAGTTTACGTTCAGCAAAAAATGAAAAGGAAAGATAGAAATTCCCAACTTGGAAAAATCTCTGAGCCAATATTTGTAAACAAAGTCTAATTTAATTACCAATATATGTCTTTTTACAGCTGTCCAACCTTGGAAGAGTGCACTCCCGTTGGGATGAAGCAATCACACTATTTAACATGCAAAATCACTACTCGCCCATCAGTTCATTAATAGGTATATTTTTCTAATTCAGAGGAAAAGGCGAGTTACAGGCAAAGCAGAAGAGCAATAATCCAAACACGAGCATCTGAAACGCTCCACTGAACTCTGCTCCAGGAAACATAAGAAAAGATTTTTTTCTCTTTTCTTCCCCGCCGATGACAGCTTTCCAGTGCCGCTGGCATCCATCACGTGTGCAGAGGCAAATGCTTCCACACTTGGTAATAATCAGAGCACGGAAATTAAGGATCGGGGGGAGGAGGATTTACGTTTTTTTTCTGTTGGCTAAAGGCACGCTTCAATCTGAAGAGCGCGCGAAGGGAACTCAGTAGCAGCTTCCTCCTCCATTTCCACTTTCCGAGCAGAGCCAGGACTCCCTGCAGCTCTTCCATGTCGCTAATTTTTCCAGGGCTCTCAGTTTTGCTGTGCTCCCGCTCCCCACGCCAAGCCGGGGCTGGCTCCCGAAGGACTACCTCCACCAGCTCCTACCTATCCTTCCCTGCACCGCTCCTCTGTTACCTATTTATGCAAAATAATCTTCCAAACTCTCTCAAAACTTCATCTCAAACCCAACTTCATTGCGAGCTATCACTCTGTCCCTACCCTCACTGTCACTTCGGGTTAGCAAAGAGCAAAGTTATTTCCCTCTCCCTTTTTGACTCCCAGCATTTGCTGCAAAATAATACGAGACCAAAGAACTGCCCTCAGAACAGCTTCTCACACAGCAGATAAAAAGGATTTTCCTTAACGTCATCATGTACTGGGATTAATAAATACACAACAAGGCAACACAGAGGCAAACTTAGGTACTGCAGGGACTAGGTAGGAAATATATACAAATTATGGTTACAAGAACACAGAGTAAAAGCAAGAACAAATGTAAAAGACACTACCTAAAGATGCCTAAAATCAGGACAGAATATTAATAAATTATTAACATGGCAGGTTTCAGAACAGGTGTATAGAGATTCTGTATCTCTACAAAATCAGCTTTCAAAAGTCTAAGACATTAAGACTTAATCAATCAGTGTACATTATTTTACAGATGAGATATCAACCAGTCAGTTAAAATCCAGAAATAAAAGTCGGCATTTAATTCAAGCTTCTCTAGGAAAGAGATTTGTTTGAAAGAGGTCGATTAAGCCGTCCACTCAAGTTAATCTCTTCTATTTATTTAAAAAAAAAAAAAGGAATAAGGAAAAAAATGATGATAGGTCAGCAAAGTAAAATTTTCCTATGGATGCATCAAAGCAAAACCTGCAGGTCAGCTTGCCTTCAGCTGGGAGAAACACAGGCAGAAATTGCAATCAGCCTGCAATTCATACGGGTGAATCACGTGGAGATGATTCAGATCAAATTGTCCTCCGAATTAGCCTAATGAAACACTCTCCTCCGAGGAAGGTAGCCGTACCTGAACCGTTTTGGCAGAAGTTAATATTTTAACTTGCAAGTCTGGTTTAGAAAGAGACTCTGTGGTCAGGGCAGAAGAAAGGGGACCCCCAAAGAAACTATTTCCATTAGTTTGCGTTCTCTTCCAGAAGTAGGCAGCTGCCCATCTCTGCCTTCACAGCCCCTTTTCCCCGCACACCTTCATGCTGTTCACAGCACCGTCACCGTTTGCATAAACTGCCTTTAAGCTTTTGAGTCACCGATGGTCACAGAGGTCAATACATTTGTTTCTTCTGAATATTGATGGGTTTTAGTGTTTGGTGTTCCTTCCTCTTTCTTTGGTCCCACTGTAACTCATTTCTGAGCTCCTTATAGCCCAGCAGCAAGCGCCAGGCGAACCGCACACTGTGCAGCCCATCTGCTTCCCGTTGACACCTGCCTCTTCGCCCCGTGTTGCATCCGCTCGGCAGCGTGCGTGATCTTTGTGGCAAGGTTTTCTGTATGTTAAGCCAACCCATCCTTCTGAATCAGAAAACGAGAAGAGCAGCGTTATCCCTTACCAGAGCCATCGCTGTATAGTTTCCTTCCGTGCTAACCAGCACTCAAACTCTTTTCCCCAACACAAAACACTAGAAAAAAATGGAGAAAATTTGCAGCGTGCAACCGTTCATCGGACAGGTGAGGAGCCCACCACTACACTGTGACACCTCTTATCAGCAAAAGCATCAGCATTTATTTGCTGTGACATCGATCACGTTGGAGGACGCTCCCAGAACTTAAGAAAACGGCCCGATGCATGCGCCCGTAGCAAGGACGCAAGGGACAGGCAATCCCTATAGGGAAACCATGCACAGGTCAACAGGGTGGCAGGGAAGAGAGGAGTCTGCAATGGGAAACACAGGAGCAATGAGAGCAGGGTGGTAGGCACGAATGTAGAAGCCACACTGAGTGTCTCCAGGAAGATGGGACGGGCACAGAGGTATCCATGCAAGTGGCTGGTAGAGGGAGGGGAGGCTGAGCCAAATGCAATAGAAAACTGAGTAAGTGATGAGAGGCCAGGTGAGAAGGAGCTAAATCAATCTAGTAGCTTTGACTCAATCCAGCATTGAAGGGGAAAACCAGCCAAGCAGCTCTTACAGGGCAGGGAGGAGGATCTGATCAGCTACACTTCACATGGAGTGAAGTGATGGTACCAGAGTAGGCACCATGTGGTGGCCGCTGCAGGTCCCCTCTGCTGGGTCTGCCCTGCATATTTCCCCCAGCACCCTGATCACTCAAAATTTAGTTAATTAGACACAGACCCAGCCTTGGCAGCTCCCTTCCCCCAACAGGAGGGCTTCACAAATCCATAAAACTCCTTTGGGCTCAGCTCTTTATCCCTCTCACTGTTCCTTGGAAGTGAGACTTTCTGAGATCGTAACATTCCGTTTCCATCTGTGGCTCCAGGAACATCCAAAGCCACGCGGCACAAGTGGATAATCCTTGGCTCTTTGCAAAAACATGCTTGCAATTGGTTTCTAGGAAATTTATTGATGTAGAAGCGGCTAAAGGGGGCTCGCTTTCTGCACAGATTTATCAGTACCAGTGCGTTTCTGCCAGGGTTTCCAAAGAACTTCCACCCATTTGGAGCACATGTGCTTTGTCTCAGCTCTGCCTTTCTCTAAAAGAAAAAAAATCTCCTTTCACAGCTGCCTCCATGGAAACAGCAACTCTGTGGTGTTGGCGATGCTCCAGGCTTGATGGGCTCGGTTCAAACATGGAAATCTGCATTTCTTGATCACAGAGCGCTGAAACCTTAAGCTGGAATCCCAGAGCCCATCTAGGTCTCCTCTGGCTTGTTCGTCACCACCAGTGAAGGTCCTGCAGGTCAAATCTCACACGTGGCAACATCTGAGCAAGCCTACTGCTGAGGAACAGGCTAGTTCAGGCCCCAGTTACGCTTGAGAAAGTGGAAGGACCAGACAAAGCTTTTAACTTTCGTGCTTCGTTAACTCAGGCAGCACTAACGCCGTTCCTGGACTACTAAAGCAGCTAATGGAGATGAAGGTTAAGTGTTCGGCTTCCCTCCTGTAATGAGCTTTAAGACAGAACATCCAGTACATTTAAATGAAATTTTAAAAAAATTCCTCCAATTTTCATTTTGAAAAGCGCGTTTACACTTGTGCTCTGCTGGATTTGCCTCCCTATACCCATATATGCTGCATCCCCCAGCAAGGTCACGGCCGGCGGCAAAACGAAGGAACACCTACTCTGTTCCTAGGTCCAACTTCCAAAGGAGGATAAATGACTCCTTTGGTCCCTTGAATCTTCTCATCTGCAGCTTTCAGAGTATCAAAGAGGACGCACAGCAGCTGCACGACCAGAGCGCAGGTAGAGAAGAGGGGATTTGCCCTCTGGCTTGGGAAAATTGGTCCAAGTGCAATAAAACGCATAGCTCTTCTATAATCATTTGTTCAGGTCCATAAATCTCAGGGCATAAATCAAGCTGTCGGAGAGAGCAGCTGGGTAGGAATCTCTGCAGGAGCAGAAAAGACGCTGCGACCACCTACGGCATCACGGCACGCTGCCGGGGAGCCGTGCCGGCTGCCAGTCCCAGCGCTCCTCTGGTTTCACGTCGATTTACTGCCACCGACTTCAAAGGAGCCGCTCAGTTACGGTACCGTAAATACCAGCGGAACGAGGCTCAGTGGCAGCTTGTGGTGCATATGAGGGAAATTTAAAATTCAGCCATCCCTAATTGTCCTTCAGTCAGCAGTACCTGTTTAAATTACTGTTATTATGGCAAAGATACTGAAATTGCTAACATAAACACAACCAAGGATTGCAGATGCTGGAGCTCTCCACCCAGCAAACATTTTACTTGCTGCTAAATATTTTCCCTTTCAACACAGAAATGTCACCTCCGGGATTTGCAGGAGGGTGCCCTGCGAGTAAGAGCAGAGCTGGCAGAGAAGTACATTATGAAGGCTGTGGAGAGCTCACGAAGGAAAGGCTGAGCACGGATCCACCTCGGAGCTGAGCTGACCGGGACATCTTATCTCATGGCAGAGATTTGCTCAGGCCAGGGCTCATGGCTACTGCAGGCTGAAGAAATGTCTCCTACGAGGGCAATCGCTCAACCACCCAGCTGGGAAGGGAAAGCACTCATCCTGCTAGTAATGACTAAAAACTGTTACAGAAAAAATGTCAAGAGAGACCAACAGAAACATCAGCCACGTGTCAGATGAAAACGGAAAGATGTCTTCTTTAAAAAACAGACATGGTGTATTTTGACAAAAGTACTAGTCTGGAGGATTTAAGTTACTTATGGTCTTGGGCTGAATCCAGCACACAGGTTCAGCTATCCTCTGCCTTAGCTGTGCAGATGTTGCTCATGAAACCACCGTGGAGGAGGAAAGGGTGACAACGCTGCTCCTATGCTGAAAGGCTGTGCACTCACGCAGCTCAGCTGGGGTGGGAGAAGCAGGTCCAGATCTCTCCGAAGTCTTATTCAAAGTCCAAGATTTAACAGAGAACCTTCAGAAGGAGTCTCCTCACCACCATCTCCAAATGCGCTGATATTGGTGTTTCTCAGTGTCTCCTCAGAACACTGACATGTGCACACAGCTGAGGACAGGACCCGGGTCAGCCACCCGCCAGCAGCACGACTCAAGTTTTTTTTGGATCCTTCTCTGTCACGAAAGCTGCCCATCCTTCCCATGTTTGCTGCTTACGATCCCAGATCCAGGAACAGTGAAGCATGCTTCACAGCTGCCAAAGCCAACAGGAAGGATCAAACCCAACGGGCCCTATGCCATTGGCCAACACGAGGTTCAAGACCCATCTGCCAGCACCAGCCACTGCTGTGCTGGGTCTTGGGAGCCCTCTGCACCCCAGAGGATGAGGCTCCATTGCTTCCACCTCGGCCTCCCGCCTTGGAGTTACACAGATGACTCAGTCCCTGAACAGCAACAACAAATTCAATGAACAACGGTATTTCCACACACAGGGAAAAAACTCTGACCGTTGGTAAAAACACCACCTGTACAGACAGGGAAAAGATCTTCAGTCAACACGACGCTTTGCACATCACTGAAGTTCAAGTAACTGCAAAATCTGGCCCAGAATACCTTTTCCTTGGTTACGTGCTTGCATCCCAGGGGATTTTTTTTTAAGTATGTTTCTAAAGCAGATGTCTTAGCACCAATGCCCCCAGCTCCACCAAGGAATTACGCTGATTTAACTCTCCTGAGGGGCTTTGTCTGAACTTACTTTAATTGATGTCAAAGAGCCAAACTCACCCTAGTTATTATGAACGCTGTAGGTACCACTACTGGGTGAGAGCTGCATCTCCTGCACATACGATGCAGTCCCTGCCCCGGAGGGCTCACTGCCTACAGAGACAAGGCAGAGCAGGGGATAAAAGAGTGGGACAAACCTCATCTGGCTGCACAGTGAAGTGATTTGCCTACGGCACACTGGGAGCCTGGGTTTGACTTGAGACCTTTGAGTCCATCTCTTCTCACGTGAGTGTTTCCCTGGGAAATTCCACATTCAGAGGCACAGATCAGGTTTGATGCTGAGGGGGGTTTAATCCCTGATCCTACTCACACGTAGGCATAATGTGTATTGAGAACAGCCCTGAGGAAAAGGACTTGGGAGTGCTGGTGGATGAGAAGCTCAACATGAGCCGGCAATGTGCACTGGCAGCCCAGAAAGCCAACCATGTCCTGGGCTGCATCAAAAGGAGCGTGGCCAGCAGGTCGAGGGAGGTGATTCTGCTCCTCTACTCTGCTCTCCTGAGACCCCACCTGGAATACTGCATTCAGCTCTGGAGTCCCCAACACAAGAAGGACATGGAGCTGCTGGAGCAGGTCCAGAGGAGGGCCACGAAGATGATCTGAGGGCTGGAGCACCTCTGCTATGAAGACAGGCTGAGAGACTGGGGGCTGTTCAGCCTGGAGAAGAGAAGGCTCTGGGGTGATCTTATAGCAGCTTTCCAGTACTTAAAGGGGGCCTACAGGAAAGCTGGAGAGGGTCTTTTGACAAGGGCATGTAGTGACAGGACAAGGGGCAATGGATTTAAACTGAAAGAGGGGAGATTTAGATTAGATATAAGGAAGAAATTTTTCACTCAGAGGAAGGTGAGGCACTGGAACAGGTTGCCCAGAGAAGTTGTAGATGCCCCATCCCTGGAAGTGTTCAAGGCCAGGTTGGATGAGGCTTTGGGCAACCGGGTGTAGTGGAGGGTTTCCCTGCCCATGGCAGGGCTTTGGAACTAGATGATCTTTGAGGTCCCTTCCAACCCTAACCATTCTATGATTCTATAACTTTATCCCTGCTGTTTGGTCTTAAAAGGGTTAATGAGACTATTCCTGTACTCAAAGTGACACAAGTATCAAAGCTCACAGGACCAAGGTCCGATTTTCTTCTCTGAGGCAGAAAGGGGCTTCATTTGCCGTTGGTTTTCTTGGGAAGGTAATCGTCTTTTTGGAGCTGCTCTTTGCCGTAGGTTCTAACTATTCCGAATCTTTTCAAAATGCCACTGCTAGAGCCACTTTAAAAAGCATCAATAAAATTAACATTAAAAATGACTTAGCGCATAATTCATGGCCTCTAGAAACCATTTCCTATTCAACTGGCAAACCAACCTGTCATGCATTTTACATTGCTTTCTCATTTTCTCAGAAGTGATGTGCTACTTTAGGAACGACGTTATCTGCGCTGCACGTGTTAAGTCAGACACACACAGCTCTCTAGCAGACATCCCGACGCTACCATAAATCCAGCGTGATCGCCTGGGATGGGACACAGCCGTTTGCTGTCTCACATAGGAGACATCTGAGAGTTACAACAGATTTACAATCGGGCTGAATCAGATCGGGGAGGATCTCTGTAGTATCTGTCCAGGTACAAAACGCTCTGCTTAATTTTGTATTTGTTTCCTATGGATGCTTTAGCCGAAGAATTTATGGCAGCAATGTTTGAAAAGCAGCAAATTTTAGGCAACTATTACGGAAAACTCTTGGGAAATGTTTAGCAGAATAAGCTTAAGAACTGGTACCAGAAACACAACTGAGAAAGCTCGTGCTATACGCAGCTACAGAAAAAACTCCTTCGAAGCATCCTAGAAATGCAGTCACCTGGTGCCCAGCTCCTTCTCCAGACAAGCCGTGTTTTGCAGTGCTGCAGGTGGGAGGGCAGCTGATCCCACCGGCTGGGGCCGGCAGTGTGAGAGCCCCCCCAGTGTAAAAGAAAGCCTTGCTGGATCAGGTCCAGGGGCTGCAGATCCAGGTGGTTTTATTTTATGGATCTGCTCTCTTCTTCAAACGAGCACCGAAAGGGCAGTGTTGTGCTCACCAGAAAGACCTGGGGCAGACCTAGTTAGTGCAGGCACCCACCGTTGCAATTTTCTTTTAAAAATCACAGATTTGCAAGCACTGAGCAAAACTGGGCCCCACCGGAACAACCTTCAAAGTTTTTTTTCCTGCTAAGAGCAAAACTCAAGCCCTGTAGCTTTATTCATAGGTTAATTCTTTCATCAAGGAAGATTAATTGCCACACATTCCATCCAATAAAGATGGATCATTCACTTAAAGTAATTAAATTATACTACTAAAGAGTCGAAGTATCTCATAAGAACTGTCTACAACACCCCACATAGGAAGGTACATAAAATAAACAACGTATGAAAAGCTAAGTATCATAACTGTTTAATTATTTCAAAATAAATCCAGGACAACATTATACAGTTGGACTTGATATCTTAAAGGTCTTTTCTAACCTAAACAATTCTATAATTATATTTTATACTTAAATATGTCTGAGTGGATATTTATTAACAGTCAGCTCTGAAGCTTCTAGTTAAAGATGGACTGTAATTTTAAACTACTGGTTTAGACAGCCTAGCTTATCTAACCTGCAATTTATACTGCACGTGAGGAAAAGATCTCATACACTTTGTGTGAGATGATTCGAACGAGATATAAGCAGACTCCTGAATTCATAACCAGGAAGGCTGTTCTTAAAAAAAAAAGAAAAAAAAAAAAAAAGGAGGGGAAAAGAATAGTAAAGAAATCCTATTTACAAGCTTTTATTATGGCAAAATACTGCCCAGTGTTTAAAATGGGGCATGTCTTCACCATGTGAAACTTGAACATGAGGGCTTAACAACATTCAGCTCAAGAAACCCATGAGATCTACCTCTCTTACTCAGTTTTAAAAAGTTTAGTCAATATTCCTAATGTAGGTTATACTGGAAAGGGAATACTGTAATTCTTTCTCAAGAGGTTTGAAAAACGGAGACCTACAGTGGCTTAATTAAGGTTAAATAATCAAGTTCAAGTTCTTATAATTAAATTTAATCACCTATCAGAGTTAATAAGCCAAAAATAATAAAACATATGAGAAGGATGAGAAAGCCAGTCCGAAAGGTCCCAGAGTCAAAAATATGCTTATTAAAGTACTGAAGTCTGCCATATGCGCCAGTAGGAAAACAGACTAGTGGAAGGCCCATGTCCATCCAAGCAAAAGGCTACCTGGAAAAGTCCAAGAAAATCAAGGGAGCAGAAGTTCAAGCTTCAAAGATTTTCCAAGCAGAAAAAAGTCTTAACTTCAGAAATTTTTATTTTTTAATTAGTTTCATGCAGATTGAAGAGTAAAGGCTGAAAATAAGATTCATGCAGGAAGGAAGAGAACGTTTAAGAAGCCAAGGATACAACATGATGCACACATAACAAAAGGCAAAAAAAAAAGAGATGATAAAGACTTTGCTGGAGAATCTTTTCAGTAGTCTTCCTCTTAAATGACATTCAGACAAGTCACACACATCTCTGATGACGACTGCAATGACAGGTCATTATAAGGAGGTTGGTCAAAATGTATTAGAGAAGCACATGGAAGGAAGCACTACTCCTAGCTCAAAGATCCCAAAAGATACGAGAGGCTAAAAATAACAGAGGAGATGAAGAAGAATCAAGGCACTTGAGAGTTTCACTTGCTGCTTTTTTTGCTGATGTTATATGCCATTTCTTTTAGGATATTTTAATTCTTCATAAGAAAAGCAGTGATTTAAATTGCCAGAAAATATCGTGTTTACGGTGGGCTCAGAGCTATGCCCTAGAAATTAGGAACAAAAAGTTTTAGTCCCACTTAATAGAGGTTAATTGGCATTCTTTTCTGTACCATCATCACTATTATACACTGATATTAGACAATCTTTGTCATGTCAAACACTGATTTGAAACAGAAGCAGAGCTTATTCCCATCAAAACCACAGGATACGGTTATAAATTTCAGATTAAAACTTCAAAAAGAAAAACAGCTTTTTGAGATTAGTGGATAACCATTTTCAACTCCACCTTCCGGTCTCAAATGCAATCGGTTTTTGAGTAGAAATGGATTTAGCATCCTCAGCAGCCCGCAGCACAGCCTCCTCCAACAAATACCTGGTAATGCCTCAAGTCTCTACGCAGGAGGGCTGGATGCAGCCCGGAGCCCGAATCAAAGCCGGCGCAGCGGGGCGAACCCCCCCGTACCTGCACGCGAGCCAGCAGCGACGGCGGCTGCCGGGACGGCTGTTCCCGATCCCCTTCTTGCCATCACGGATGTAATCTCCCACCCATCTGGTCCCCCCCCTCCCTCCCCACGGGGTTACGGCAGTGGAGCCGCTTTCCTCTCTGCGGGCGGCTGACTGACAGATGCGCAGCGGGGGGAAACTGAGCCTCTTCCTATGATTATCTTTTGCTCCCCAAGAAGGATTTAGTTTACTGCGGATGCTGCTGAGAGATTCCAGTTTACACAAGCCTTTTGCTCATGAGATACAACCCGGCGGGTGTGTTTTTGTTTTACTCAGGTCAGGCGAGACCGCGGGGAGTCGTTCGCATGTCCAGGGAAAAGGCGCAAAGCCTGAACGAGCTCATGGGTTTAGGATCTCAGAAAGGTCTAGTTCAGCTGCCAGGGTACTCCAGACTCACCTGCCTGTCCCCCAGGATGAGACTCCACAGGAGTTTTTTTCCTATCACTGTATTCTCATGCTCAAGAATAAAAATAACAAATCTTCCTCTGCCGTAAGAGTGGCTCGAAATACACAGTATTGCCCAGCCCACGCCACTGTATACAGATATATACGGACATAAACACGTGTGTATGCACATAAGTGCACAGACATGTATGTATACACACACACGCACGACTATACACAGCTTTAATCGGGTTTCTTGTGCCTGAACCTGCGGGCTCAGCTTCATTCAACATTTCCTCTGATGTGCCAGAAGTGTGGGCAAGTTATTGTGAAAACCAGAGTCTGAGCTTCTCCATCACCGCGTTCCAAGACACAGAGTTTTGGGAGGAAAAAATAATAAAAAAAAAAATATCACTGTGACCCTCACGATCTCTCTGTATGCTTCCAACACAAAAATCAAAATGCCAGTTTTGCTCTGTTTCTTCCAAACGTTGCCAATTTCTGTCACACTGCAGACAGCCTGTTTGCTGTCGTGATGTCTCCCCTACTACCTGCAGCTTGCTAATCGCAGCCGTACGGCCTCTCGCATGGCCACGCTCCACGGAAGCAGAACGGGTGAGCACCTTGAGCCCCGAGGCTGCCAAAGCACCTCTGCAGCAGGACCCACGCTGGGGCCAGCCCTGCCAGGGCTCTGCAAAATAAGCAGTTCCCACGGCTGGCGTGTGGTTGGGCGTCTGTAAGCCTCTCCTGCAGACTTTGTGTCTGATCAGCCATGAGCTGACATGGAAGTGCTTTTCTTCACTGTCACTGCTTTATCTAGCTCCAAAAAAAAAAAAAAATCTTGCAGCCTTACTACCATCAACACCTTCAGCTGATAAATTTGGCTGATCTGGGCCCATGGGTTCAAAAGTTCTCGAAGGGAGGGATGAAGATATAAACGGAGCATGAGCACATAAGCCTCCTTAGGAAGCCGGGCTAAAAAGAGATTTGACTTTCTAAAGTGCCATGATACAGTCTACTAAGATGGTTTCAGGACACGAACGCAGGGCAGTAACGGGATCACTGCTTCCACTCCAGCAGCAAGGCATAAACTCTTTGCATTACGTGTCCTGCAGACAGCCTTCACGGGAACACAAATATTGTACAATGTAACCTGTGGGGAAAGGCGTCAGCCTGGGCCGGTGGGGATGTCAACAACTTATCGTCTCCAAATCAAGCAGGTTTAAAGCTGGCCAATGGTGGAAATCGTCTTCTAAAAAAATTTGAAAGGTGACTCTGTAGCCAAGAAGGTCCTACGGGTCAAGAGAAGACTCAAAAAAACTCCCTCAACATGTTTGAGATACTGAGCTCCCAAATATCTCCAGTAAAGAGAAAGGTGCTCTGATACCCTGTCAGCATTTTCCACCCGCGCAGCATTGTAGAGGTATTGATTTAGCAGCACCAGGGAGGTTTCAAAACACAGCATGATGCAGACAAGCTCTGGGACACCCATGTACTGACGTGCATCATTTACCCCAGTCCACGTGGGCCGCGGAGTCCCTTCCACCAGACTCAGTATGAGGCGCACTGCGAGGGCTCGCTATCTCTCCAACAGCTCTGGGTCTTCTCGGCTTCAGCAGGGGACCATGAGAAGGCTCTCCGCTCTCTTCTTCCTCACAGCACGGAGGGAAGGAAACGAGAGCAATGAAATTAAACAAAGGTAAACGGAGGATCCTGCTGGGCGGAAGGCTGCTCCTGCTGGAGATCAAAGCTGCAACCTGGGAGATATATCCCAGAGGCAGCACCTGATGAACCTTGGTGGGTCTTTGCTCAAAGCCTTCAATGATTTTCCAGTCACTTTAAACAGGCAATAACCCCAAATTTCCACTGGGAGGATGGGGACTGCTGCACTATGCTTGGCGATGCCAACACCCAGCCCCCACCTGTACTCAACAACCATCCATGCCAGCCCTGGGATGTAGCAGCGTTGGCATGCCATCTCCATCCCCCTTCTGCTCTTACTTTGACTATAAAACCAAGTTTGCACTCCCTGCTGCTATTTTTATACCGTGTTATGATTCCTTCCCATCCAGTTATTCACGTAATTACAGCCACCCCAAGATTATGTTAATGGTTTAAGTATCACGTTTAAACACAGAGATAACAAACTCACACTGGAAGCCGGGCGCTGAGTGTTGTCTGTTTTCCCTAAATTAAGGAACAATTCTCTACAATTACAATGTCCCTATTCCTGCTGTAATTAACGCAGTGAAGTCAAAACCAATTAATAAGGATGGTGTTAAAAAGGTCTAATTTGTTTAAATAGGACAGTCTATTAGCGAACAAGTTATATATTGCCCCTAGGAAACAAGACAACACAACTGCGTAACAGAGAAAGTTGATATAGAAGCAGTTACGGAAGACTTCAATCCTTACCAGTCCCAGTATCAACTCCCACACAGGGACTGGGGATAGGTCTGTACACTCACAAATAACGTTGCACTCCAGCTTAAAATGGAGTTAAGATTTAATTCTATCCTTAAATCTTGGTTTCTACCCACCTCCCTTGCACTTCCATGGAAAGAGAAACTGTTTCTTGTGAAATATTGACAGAATCAACGCATATTCTGCAAAAAGTTTCTGTTTCGGATATTTCCTCTGGGGAAAAAAACCCAAACCCAAACCGAAAACGTTCAGTTGGGGAAAGCCTGCTAGATGCCAGGGAAAGTGGCTGCTGCTCACGAGCACTACGTGTCTGCGGGCTGCCAAGGAAGAGATGGCTTTGGAAAAAAACATCATTTTCAGAAGTTTCCAGTTTTGGGGAAAACTGGACTCAAAGCAAGTCCTTCTTCCTTGCAGGTTCATATTTAAAACGGAGATAATGCTTCCAGCACCTCCCATTAAGGAAAGCATAAGATCATCCCAATGGAATTGATTTTTTATTAGCCAAGTCAGTGAAGCCGTAATTATTATAGCCCTCCTGGGCTGATAGCTACCAGCCATTTATAGGGCAGCAGGGAGATAAATACAGCATTTACACGTACATATAATCATTTTATTTCTGTATTAAATATTCATTCCAAAGGGCTTCCCAACATGCACAGGATTTACAGAAGCACTGTGCAGCGACCACTGCGCAGCGCCCGCTTCGCCGCTGGCTCGGGCGCTCCCGGTCGCTGCGATGTCTGCAGAGCAGGCTGCTTGCAAACACGTGCGGCATTTGGCTTCATACTCTGCCTGCTCCTTGCTTGGCTCCAAAAATTATTTATTTTTATTATTATAATCCTATTTTTCTTCTTCTATCTGCACAGCATACGCATCGGTGCTACTATTTTGCATTTCTCTATCCTAAATATCTGACGGTTTTAAAGTTATTCTGGCTGTTTCTCAGCTTGTGGCACTCATTTCCATGTTTTTTGGCTGATGCCTTTCCAAGACCTCTCGGGACCCGTGACAGATGCCTAAAGAACTACTGCCACTCACTTTCATGACTGCATTTGTGCTCTTATGGGGAATCCAGGCTATGGCATCACATCCACATCAGCAGGGAACATCCTTTAATTCCTCAAAAGCCAGTGGATGCCACCAGATGTCCTATAATGAGATATTATCTTAGAAATCACATTTCACCCCAAAATTGCTCTGATCTTTTTTTCTTTAGCAGAAGCACAAACTTGAACTTGCAGCTGTACCTTACACAATTACTTTGGCCCAAATTAACTAAACGAGAATTATACAAAACTTCAAGAACAAATACCAATTTGGAGAACACTGCTAAGCCAAAGAGGGGCATTATTATTATAATAACAAGCTTCTCCAAAGCACAGGAGTCCACGCAACTCTCGTCCCAGCATTTTGCAGCAGCTGGTTTTGCAGGGATAAAAATGGCCTCGTGGGCAGTTCCATCTGCTGGCCCACCAGAAATGGGAACATTGGGGAAAAAAAAACACCACACAAACCCTCATAAACTCCCCAAATCTATGTTTTACTCCAGAGATGACACATTCACCCTCCCAGCTAGCTTCTAAGTCACTCAGTCTCCCAGATTTATGTGAAATGGTACTTAAAAATACTTCTTACCATGAGCTGGAGGGGGACAGGGGACAAGACAGCAAGTGAAAAAAAGAGCATCTGCTCTGAGACTACGGAAAAGCTCAAAGTTTACTGCAAAGGGCTGTAAAGAAACATAACCAGGCTATATAGCAGAAAATCCTGACAGCCTGAGAACAGTATTTTACACACAAAGCCTCCTTCTGCGAAGCCCAGCACAGGACGTGCAGCAGGTTAACACAAATGCCCAAGCCCCTGGTTAGGAAGTGGCTTCAGATGAATTCAAGCAACATCCATTACTTCGTTTTGTACCAATGACTGACAAAGCCCATGACAACACCTGTCTCCTACTTTTATGAGACCCATGGGACTGAAGTACCCCACAATCTTCGGGCATGGTGCCCTTTGATGTACAAACGCACAACAAGCACTTTTTTCCCCTGCTGAAAACAGGAAAATAACCACAAATGAGATTTTGAAAGAAAGAAGTGTTGTTTCTGGGATGTAGTGAAATTAAAACGAACGAACAAAAACAACTCCCAAAACCCCACATACGTTTGTCAGCTCCCTGGAAACGGCGCTTTTGCCTTCAATGGTTTTGGGGCAAGGTGCAGCCTGCGCAAACTAAAGTTTCTGCAAACTGGCTAAAAGCAAGTTTCCAGCACTGTTTGGGTGGAAGATGCTGAGCTCTGTCCTCCAGGGTTGCGGCTTGGCTGCGAAGCACAAAAACACGCACGTGTAACTCCTCGTATGTTAAGATAAGCAAATACCTATTTGCAGTTACTGCCAAAACCACTGAAGATGACACGGCACTGAGCGCAAAATCCCTCATCAGATCCTGGAACAGCTCAGGTCGTTGGGTTTTCTATAGCTGCTGCCCTTTTCCAATGAAAGTATAAACTCTTCCTTAATTGAATTTGACAATTGAAAAGTAAAGAGGTTTAAAATAACAAATGGTTCCCCAGCTTTCCCTGCAGCAAGGTTAGAGACACTTAATTGAACTTTAGCTTAGCTGCCAAACCATAAAACCAGCAAATAAGAAAGCGTTGGGAATACCTGCGTTTTTATTAAGTTAGTAACTCATCTTTCTCCAGGAGCAGCACCGCACTGTCAAATTTTTTTCTTCTTTTAATTGCTAAAAATGAAATGAAAAGAGAAAACCATTGGGCATCACAAGGAGGTACCTACAGAACTGGCCACAGCAGCCGATAACAAAACGTCTCTATAAAAATATTCAGGAGACCAGAGCACAACCTCCCTACATTACAGGGAATATTCCACTTAAGTCATGACTATATAAAATAAAAATGCAACACGTGCAAGCTGGGAGGCAATTTCACCCCCCATACATCGCGGTCGATGAGACGGATCCTGGAATAGCTTTGGGGTCAACCTTGGGAAGAGAACGTTGAAAAACTGGAAAGGATAAGGGACAAATCCATAAATACTGGATAGGAGAAAAATGTCTTATAATGAGAAACTTGCAGCTCAATCCGTTCAGCTTGTCTAAAGAAGACTGAGAGGTAACTTGATTATAGCGTAAAACCCCCTTCACAAAGGAAAATACAGTGCAAAGAAAGGGCTTTGTTATCTCTGTGATAAGGAATAAAAGGAATCACTGGCTGGAAGCTGAAGGCAAGGAAGAGCCAACAAGGAAAGTATTTTTATACTATGAATCATTAAACTCTCGAACAGGCTCTCAAATAGAGCAGCAAACGTTTAATTTCTTGGAGATGCCATGTGAAGCCTGGACATCCTCCTGCACAGGAAAATGTAGTCAGACACAGCGCACCCCGTGCCGGGATGAGCAGGTGGAAACAGCGGCTCACGAAATGCCGGAGGAAGGCCAAAGATGATTCAACAGTCCCTTTTGGATTGACTTTGTGAATCCATGTGAAGTGACGAACCCAGCATCTCACGTGGATAGGGAGCAGCACAATAGGTACTGCCTTTAAAAACAGAATAAATCTTCCTTTCAAAAGTCAGTTTCCAAGAAATTTGGGAAAATGGGTAGCATCGTTGTGTTCTGATTTCGTTTGAGGCTTTCAACATAGTTGAAATTGTAACAGATAACAAAGAAATACATGATCTTAATCATCTTAATGTAGCATCAACCACCGCTGGAGAGGTCCAGGGCACTGCTTTCAGTTCGACCGGACTCCCGGCAGCCTTCAACGTCCCTTTGGGCAGGCACGAGGCAGAGCCAGATGCACCCTCCCAAACCTCTTCTTGCTGCTGTTGGGAACCAGCTCACGCCTTGTTGGCTCAGTTGGGATTTTGTCAAGGCAATGTTATGGACATTTGGTCGCAGCAACTTCCCTTCTTTGCTTTCCCACTTGCAAAGTAATTACCGAGGGATATTAAAACACATGAGGTAAAAAGCATTTGCACTACCTTTTTCCTCCTCCAAGAATCAGCCGATGTTTTCCCACACAGCATCAAGAAGAGCAACTCTTATGCTACTTATTAATGTTTAAACATGTTTATTTCAAGCGATAGCAGTGCTCTTTGATAAGTAACGATCCAGGTAAAATAAAAATAGCTAACAAAGGAAAACAAGACTGTTTGGCTGCTCTTCTGTCGAGCTCGTCTCAGAAGTCCAAAAATTAAAGGCGAACTGAGCTGGAAAATCTCAGTGAAGCATGAGAAGTAACAGTTATGAGTTAAGAAGCCCTTGGAGCTAGATCCTCCCCTCCACCTCGGTACACATGTTGCTTGGCAATCTGGCCAGCAGGTTTGCCACCAACGGTTGAACCCTCGGGCACAGATCCGGGAAGCCTTTCTTGAGAACGGCAGGGCTACGCTTCGCACTCGATTTCAGCAGCACAGCACCACGATCTGTGTTTAGAGATTCACTTTAAGAGCTCATCTTGCAAAATACTTGCTCATTATCACTAACTAACCGATGATTAAATAATCACATACTTTAATCTCAGATACTAGACAGTTTCCTTTGCCTGGTCTCTGAATTAAAGGGAGAAATTTTCTCATGGTGGGCAGCAGCTCCACGAGGAACAAGAAATCACATCAGTCTTCTGGTAAGCTCTCACAATGCACTGAAATCTGTTTCTATCCTTCTCCAGTAAATCTCAACTTTAAAAGGTAGGTGGCTATCAGGTAACAGTAAAACAGTTTACCCACTGTAGTTCATCCAAATTTTATGACAGAGATACAGAGCACTTTGCGGAGGTGGCTTAAAGCTATGGAGGCTTGCACTGAACTCCTGCAATGTTTGCAATGATTCAAAATGATTTAATGACACATCTGCTTTGGGTTTATATTTTTCCGAGCAGTGGGATGTTGCAGAAGTGAGTATATCAGCTTCCTCTTCTATTCTGAGCCCTGCTTCGCAATTTCTATGCCGAGGGCACACTCTATCCTACAGAGGCATGGGAGGGATGGATGGATGCTCTCCAACTTGCTCACCGCTCAGTGCGACGGGTTTTGTGGAAACTCTAGCAACACAAACAACATGTACTGCTGATGATAACCAGTAAAGAGGCAAAAAAAAAAAAAATATATAAAGGCGGGGATTTCCAGAAAGCCCTACAGGAATCAGATCAACCTGAACTGAATTTCAATAGGAGCTGAAAAGTCTCAGCCTGAAGATCGTGCTGTGTCTGCCAGCGCCATGCCAGTTTCCTTTGAGCTGTGAAACAGGGGCCTGATCCCTCTCCCAGCAAAGGCAGGGATTCCAGCAGTGGGGCAACAGTTTAGGAACAGGATTACATGAAGATTTTGTCTGCAGCTACTAACTCCGGTACAAGTGACCCAGGAAGGTTTTGTGGAGCACCTGGTCTTCTCCCCTGGCTATACAGGGAACCCACGTCCTAACACAGCCCCTCTGGCACATGTTTAAGCTTGGTGCCCAAAGAAGGCAGCGGTAGCCCAATCGAACTACTGCAGAGGTCTGTGCTCTGCCTAAGGCTCATTTAAGCCCCACTAAAGCCCTCAAACAAGGCTTGAAATACTGTTGCTGCAGTGCATAGGATTAATGCTGGTCCTTCTGCAGAGGGGTGAATGTCATTTGCAGAACTGTGCTAATTCCTGATTTGAATTTAGATGATGTTTTAAAATGAGAAACAAGCTCAGAACATCCACTGGGAATCTGTGACTTGGATAAACCCTAATAAGTCACTAAATACGAGTTACTATTCGAAAAGTGCTCAGACTGCAGTGCTAGCTGTACGATAATAATAATAATAATAACAATAATAATTAAAAAAGGAAGATCACTTCTAGAGAATAATGGCTTCAAACTGCGTATTATGGGCACAGTTGATGTATTCAGAACGGTACGACAGCATTAATGAGTTCGAGATCAGCAAGCTCAATCTACAAAATATTCTCTCCCCAATAAAGAGAGGAGGAACAGGAAAGGAGGAGGCTCTAGCCAGGGCTTTCCCCAAAAAAGGCATTTTTCTCAAAGGAAAGCAGCAAGAATTGGGAGAGGGAAGTCCCTGAGGCGGATCAGATCAGGAAAATAGGGGCAATGAGACAGGAAAATTCTGCGGCTATTCCAGCCAAACTCTCCCAGTGCTGATAGCTGGTGTTGCGTGCCCTGAGCAATTCCTCCTGCAGTCAATGGGTGGTAACAAAGCTCAGGAGACAGGAGACACCCCAGAATTTTGGCATACCTAACTTAGCAGCATCTTCACATCAACCCATTCTGCAGGATGTGCAGCATCTTCACATCAACCCATTCTCCAGCCTCAAATAAGTGGTAGCTGGAGCAGTGACTCCAACAAATAAATATTCATTCATGACGAGCAGCCAACAGGAGCATCCCACCATGGCTCCTGGCTGCCCCATCAACACCACCCCAGGGTGCTCCAGCAGCACCATCAGTGCCATGAGTCTCTTTCACAGGGCCTAGTACGTTATGGCTTATTTTTAAATTTAGATGCTACTAGATATTTATACTGAAAGAGAAAAATAAAAAACACAAGGGAAACCAGCTGATCCCATGCCATCTTACGCTGAAATATTTATCCTAAAATAACATGAAACCTTCATATTCATACTTGATTTCCCCTCCACCAGTAATTCTAAGATGGTGAATCTCTGACAGATCTCCCCAAATCGATGGTATGTTAAAATAAAAGGCAGTCTTACATTTATGTAAAAGGTGGTGGTGGGAAAACTTCCCATAAGTGGAAAGGAAGTTTGGCATCTTAAACCGAATTAGCACACAGCCCACATCTTTACATCGCTCAAAGCATGAGAAAGGCTTTCGAGAGAGAAAGCGGCAGCTGCACCAAAAAATTAAATTTAAAATACATTTACTTTCAAAGTGGGCGAAAAACGTCTAACTCCTAATCCTTCATATTGTGGACTTGAGTAAAATGGATGTTCTTTGCTTTTTAGAAGTCATGCAATTTAATGCGATGCTTCCCAGCAGGCTGCATCTGGTTTAAATGTTCGCATTCAAAATGTGAAACCACTCTCTCCTCCCCCTTAATTTTATCTAGAATTATGAATACTCCATTTGCTTAAACATATCCTGAACAGATGAGCCTCAGAAAACCACAAACTTAATCTGGGACAATCTTCTGCATCCTTCGGGACACAAAACGTTTGGGAAATGCTGCGGAGGGACTCGGTAGCCACGGTCCACCCAGGAATCAGTGGTGTAAGGAGGGAGAGGAGCTTGCAGGTAGAATTTAGGGCTGATGTGCAACTTGGGCTGTTTTCTCTGTTTCTGGCTGAAACATCACAGTAAAGTCTTCTGAAATGCTCAAAACATGGATGAGCAAACAGTTCTGGGAGAGGTTCAGAGCAATGGGGACTCCAGCAGACTCCTGGAGCAGGTCAAGCCTTGCCAAGGAAGGGTAGCGTCCCATAATCAAACCAGGGTCAAGCTTCTGGCTTGGAAAATTCAAATGATTATAAGGAAGTGTTAAGAGCAGGTATGAGAGAAAGCCAAAAAGCACATCTCAGGGTAACACTTCCTCTAGGAGTGAATGCCATAACATTCTCTAATTTCAGAGAAGGTCAGAAATTGGTAACATTTGTAAAAATAGACAAACAGCCCTTAGCAAATCCCACTGAAGGGGGAGAGGGGGAGGTGTATATAAAAAAAACAGTAAAGCAGACAAAGGTCAAATAGATTAATATTTTTAGATGAATGGTAGACCACCCAAAACCCAAATGATGAGCAGGAATGTTAAAAAGTGACTTATTGCTACAACAGGCTATGGATAATCAGTACTGCACAATTTTCCGGGAAAAAAATTAACAACAGAGTGAAGATTATACAGGAATGACAGAGCAAGGACAGTGCTGGATGTCAAAGAGAGCTCCCAGGTACCCAGGTAAGCGAGCTAATGGTATCAGTGTAACCCCAGTGAGTTGCAATGTCACGTCCGATTCCAGGCAGCACGGCAGAGACGCGTCAGCATGGCCGCCTGGGCAGCGGCTGCGATCCGATCCTCCGGCTCTTCCGCAATTCCTTCACAGGCAATAGGAACGGAAAATCCCAATTAATTCCATGTTGACTGGGCAATCATCTTGATGGCCTGTGGCTGTAGAGGCTGAACTTTCTGACATCAGAAGTGACTGCTTCTCGGTCAAAAATACTTTTTAAATGTCGATTTAGATTCAACACTGGGAAACACAAAGCCACTCACAGGGCAGGGACAGCAACCTCCACTTTGCAGGCACAGCAACAGGCTCTCAACTCACTTTAAGATCAGGAAAGAAATCTAGAAAGCCTTATGAATAGTTCCCTATAAACATCAACTTGATTTTCTGCAGTCATTCAGATGCAAATACAAAGTCAAGAACTGTTACAAGATGGAGAGGGGGAACAAAACCAGCAAATAACCTGCTGAGTCAGCACATGTTGAAGAACCAGCTCTGCCAATGGGTCAGGCTCTGGCTGCGCCTGCCTGGGGCTTTGCTGCAGCTCGTTTAGCTTTACCAGCAATTTTTCCATTGACCAGGTGGCTTATCTTTGTACATAACTGCTTGTACAGAGAGTAGTAACAGGCAGGCAGTCTGCAGAGAATGAAATATTGATGATTACAGCGTGATCAGGCGGTACAGAGGAATAGCGGCACGGTATGATACAGCAGGGGACTCCCAAACGGGCACAGGATGCCACACAGAGGGGTGCGGGCGTAGGAAGGCAGGAAAGGGGGCACAGGATGGCACTGGACCCATCCACAGGCAACACAGCATAGGCCCCGTAAACATCTCACTGACAAAGAAGTGCAGATCTCGACAAAATCAGTTTTAGCGGTAGCACAGAGAATAAGGAACAAGTATCTGACGTGTTTAAGATGCTCCACATACAGTAAATATGGATATAACATGCAGTGATGCAGACTCTAAGAAAGAGTATATAAAAGCATGCTGGAAAACATACATATATTTATCCCAGGTGGATCCTAGAGCCCAGTGGAAGATACCATCAACCTCCACCTCCTGCTTCTCCCAGCAAGGAAAAAATAAATGCCACAATCAGCATCATGCTCCTGGAGGCAGTGTGGGACACCCATGACTCACTGCCTTTTTTTGTTTGGCTAGTTTTAATATTAAGAGCAGTCAGGACTAGGAGCAGAAATGCTTTATAGAGAAGAGGCATTTTGAATTCACAGAAGGGTCGGTAAGGCTAAAGGTCCCTACAAGACCGCAATTTCCACCTGCAAAATTGGTTTGGTTGATTTTGAGTTGAACCTCTGCTTCTGCTGGTTGCATTTCGATTTCTGTGCAGGCTTTGACATACAGTACAGAAAGCCAAACACGCCTGCGGGGAAGCCAAGAAAGAAGGAAAAAATAAAAAAACACCAAACCTCCAAACCTTACCCCAGGCCCACTCCACTGTTCCCAGAGGGAAGCAGAAGGGTAAGAAGAGAAAAGCATAGATGTTAGGAAATCAGAGGGCTGGAGCACCTCTCCTATGAAGACATGCTGAGAGAATTCAGTGTGGAGAAGAGAAGGCTCCAGAGAGACCTTCTAGCGGCCTTCCAGTACCTAAAGGGGCTACAAGAAAGCTGGAGAGGGACTTTTGACAAGGGCATGTAGTGATAGGACAAGGGGCAATGGCTTTAAATTGAAAGAGGGAAGATTTAGATTAGATATAAGGAAGAAATTCTTCGCTCTGAGGGTGGTGAAACACTGGCACAGGTTGCCCAGAGAAGCTGTGGATGCCCCATCCCTGGAAGTGTTCAAGGCCATGTTGGATGAAGCTTTGAGCAACCTGGTCTAGTGGAAGGTGTCCCTGCCCATGGCAGAGGGGGTTGGAACTAAATGATCATTAAGGTCTCTTCCAACCCAAACCATTCTATGAGTCTAAGATTCTGTGAAATACGTGTTTAGCAACATTTAACTTATTATCAAGACTTCTTCTGTAGCGGGATTTTTTTATTTTCCTTTTCTTTTTCTGTAACAAGTAGAGTTGGACTAATAATAACCATTTCATTAGAGGGTTAAGATTTCAATTACACTAACAATATATTCTTGGCTTTGCAAATAACACGCATTTCCTTTTGCTCATAAAGGATTTCAAGTGCAACGCCGCACTAGTTACAGTGACTTGCAAAACTTAAAATGAAAATTTAAACTCTGAGAATTGGTTTCAGTGTTGGTTATTTTTGGCAGATTCCCTCCCCTCCTTTCTCAGTTTTTGGATCAGGATACATCAAACACTTCCACGCCAATAAACCAAGATACCTGCAAATGGACCCCCCTCTCTGGTGACAAAGCCCATCGACATTTAGATTCCTCCAGAACCTCACACTTGATGGCCTCAAGGATGATGGCCAGAGCAGAACAACAAGTCAAGAGATTTCCTTATTTTCTAAGCAGGACACAAACTTCATTCCCTGTGCCTCACTTTCACTGGCCACAGAAGAGGCTAAAAACAGCACTGAGTTCAAGAAGAGCTTCAGAGACAAAAGAGAAAATAATTTCTTAATGCCTAAACCATCACTGTGACAACACAGAGAGCCATCAGGGATGAGAAGCAGGCTGCCAGCGTACTGAGAATGAAGTTGTCTTGCAGGAGGATATCTGCAATAGCACTCAAGGACTGGAGCTGGGAGATTAGTTAGCTATTTTATATAAGAAAGACTGCTTGAATAATCAGTTTTTCTGATGTTGCCACGTCTTTTCATTTGTTAGTGTGGAGCATAATTGCTTCTCGTAAAGCTGAATGACTTTAAATTAGATGGAAAGATGGCCATTGCAAAGATAATTTTGAACATTCCCATTCAAAGTTGTAGGTTTATAAATATGAGTTGAAATGAGACGGAATAATTAATCTGGCAGCAGTCATTTAATTTGCCCCCTTCCTTTTGTCTCTTCTTTGCTACACGCTTTTGAACTACACCAGTTTGTACATCCACGGGAATCGAAAAGCAGGAAAATAAATACATTTATCTAGATCAACCCCCTTGCCGCGCCTGGAAGCCTTCGATACAGTCAGCACCCGTGATTAAGCCCAGATTACATCAAAACAAATTTGCCATGTCACTCCTAATACTTCTATTTGGCACTGACCCACATTATTTTTGTTTGGTTTTATCCTCTCTCCAAACACAGACCAACATCAAAGACTCACCCTGGCTGGAGGGGCCGCCGTGCCCCCCGTTCGCAGCAGGATCAGGGCAGGTTGCCTGGGGCTTTGTCCGGCCGTGGTTTGAAAACCTCCAAGAGGAGAGACAGGATCAGTTGATCCCCCAAGTGCCAACTTTCTACGTGCAAGAGCTATTCATAGTAGTCCTGAAAATCATGACTTGATTCCTGCAGCAATTAAAATGACTATTTCTCACCAGCCAATTCAGCTGAGCTTTGCCATCGTGCGTTTTTCCCCTCTCTCTGTTTTACCTATCTTTCCAAAATTCCTCGCTCTCCTATTTCTTTTCTCCCTACCAAAGGGCTTCCCATATTCCTGAAGGCACCTACCACCCTGACTGCAGGAATTTTGCAGTTCGTATTTACACACCGGAGTACTCGGCGGTGCCTTTTATCTGGAATTGCAAAGCCGCTCTCGTTTCAGCTCAGAGCTCCTGCAGAGCCCACGGGGCGAGCCCTGCCAGCCGGGAGCGGGGAGAAAGCGCTGCCAGATAAAGGATGGAGGAAGCAAAGAGCAGAAGAGTCTCCCGCACGCTGCCTTTGATCGGCAAACAACTTCCAGTCACTTGAAGAAAACTTAAGGGGGGTTCGGGGTTGTTTCTTCTTCCTCGAGTGTGCTCTGCTCTGCTTTCAGCCCGCGGATGATGGGAGCGCTGCCGATGAAGATGACGCACTGGCGAGAGGAGATTTTAGTAACTGGGGCGGAGGAGAAGAGGCAGCAAGTGGTGAGAGGAGGAGGAAAAGAAGCCTATATAAAGCAGCAAAATTCAGAAACAGTCAATGCTTTCTTAGAAAAGAGAAACATAAGAGGGAGAGAGCAAAGTTCGGGGAATTTTGGAACTGCCAGATACAATGTAAAAGTGAGCTGAGACCCAGCCATGTCTTGCAACGACACTCATCTCATGGATCAAACTCCAAACCACGGTATGTCCATCCCACCACCATTCTCAAGTGCACGAGATTTTCAGGCCCTGATCCCACATCACTGCAAAAAGCAAGAGTCCAGTGACCTCCTCTGAGGTCTGAAATTCAAGAAAAGCATTTGTATAATTATTGCACCGAAACCAAAGCTTTACTGGGCAGAGGCACTGGTGTCGTAAAACCACGTAACACGAGGTGCCTCCTCCATCCCCAGCAAACGGATAAGCCCCACTACAGCTTCTGCTTTTCAAACTGCACCAAAGGAACTAAAGCCTCTCCAGATCTTCCAGCACAGCCTCCAAAAATGTGAAATTAGGGAAGGATTGAACCATGGGAGCTGATGGACCCGGAAGCCCCCCTGGCTGTGTGTCTCATCCCACAAGACCCCCCCACTGCTCTGCGGGTCTGGGGACTCCTGCCTTGCTCAGCCAAGTGCTGGAAGTTCCCACCAGTGGGTACAGAAAGATAATAACTGAAGAAACAACTGCTGCACCATGCTCAATCTTGTGTATGAAATAGCATACATAATCAGAGCTGCCTGTATATGCAAAGGCTCAAAATTAAGTCAGCAACTTCTACTGTTACTTCTTGATTTTGGCAGGTCTTGCTTTCCCACTTGGCATCCTTACGATGCCTTTGGTAAAGATTAAGATAACAGTCTTGATCATCAAGCAATTGTTTTTTGTAAACACACATGTGCGTGCATCAGATAAATCATCCGGTACCTGCTGTACATTTCATCTCTCCGTGACTGCGCAAAGCATTTCCCCCAGTCTTGCAGAGCTCTCAAGCCCTGCACTTCGACCTCCGTCCCACCCGCCCGTAGAGCCCCCCACACGTTGGCTCATCAGTCGTGCTAGTGGCTTGTTTCCTCATCCATTGACATAATGTGCTTCCAAGGCTGGGTTTTATTGGCACAGATCCCCAGAGTGCCTTCCCGAGCACATACAGTACTGCTAGGAAAGGCATCATGGCAGATAACAGCGCTCTTATGCCAAGTGCAAATCATCTTTAACTTACTTTTTCTTTGAGTTTTTTTCTGCAATTTTGAAATATAACTAACCATAGGTTCCCAACATTTGTCTTTAAGAGGTGGGAGAGCAGAGGGAATCACTAAGGCACTAATGTACACACCTCTGTTACTGCAGAAGTCCAATTTCATTCAATTTGGCTATTTATGCTAAAACAGCTCAAGGAACCAATGACCCAGTTAGTCCTTGGACTGAAATCTGGGACCATACAACTGGAAAACCTGCATGTTCCGCTGCTGACCAAGCCACAGCCCTCGCTTGGCCATTGTTAGCTGTGGGCAGCATCGATCACCACTGGCTGTCCAGGTCAGGGGAGGGCTCTACCCTGTCCTACCATAGCTCATCATCCAAATCATGGCAACAGGGGCCCTGGCAGCAGCCAAACACATAAGCTTTCCTGAAAAGGTTCCTCCTTTGATGGGCTACCTTCTTACTTGTCCCAAAGTCAACTCTTTGGGCTGTCTCAAAGTCAACTCTACATGAGCTTTTTGTTTTAATTGTCAGCATTTTGCAGTAAATTCCCCCCGAAGCTACGCCACCCATCCCAAACTTCAGTCCAACTCTGATATCCTCAGTCCAGGCACAACTGACTTCGCACATAATTTCCTGAGAATCCCCTTCTCAGGAGTAGCACAGTACAAATGGTAATCAATACTCTACAGTTCTTTAAAAAAACAAACAAACAAACAAACAAACAACTTTTAACTGTTAATTAACCCAAAAGACTCAGGGTTCATATCCTCTCCTCCCAGGCTCCCTCACCAAGGGAGCTGCTCCCCATCCGTTCCCCCGCACACACCAAAGACCTGCTGCTCCCTCACAAATCCAGAGCCATCAACTTTTACAGGAACCTGACCTGAACCAAAGCCTTGCCTGAAAAGGAGGCGAAGAGCAATTTTAAAAAACCCATGTGATTAAAAACGCCAGTAACCAGCTAATTCCCATTTCACATAGAACAACAGGAAAAAGAGGCACAGCCTTTCCATGGCCTCGCTACGGACGGCAGCAAAGATTTACCAGCAAAGGGCAGCGGTGAAGTCTCCTACTTCTAAGATTTTATTACTATTACATAATACGCTGTCGCGCATTTACTGGCACGCCGTGAAGCGCTGTCATAAATGTTTAAAGTGCGATGACAAAGCCGGCCAGTTGTCGGTCACTGCTGTGTCTCTGGTTTTTGCTGCTGCTCTCTCGGGCCCTCGGTGAAGAAAGCATCACGGTGCAGAAGAACAACAGTGCTATGAGCAAACAAAACCAACGTGCATACCTGACTTCAAGTAAAGCGAAAGGAACTTCCAACTCGTTATTAAAAGGTCTTTCTAAGCCAGGGCCTCTCATGATCCTTATCATGAAGCTTGTCATCAGCGAGGCTCCCCTCTCTGAACACTTGCCTGGCTGCATTAGTTATTACATTTGATAGCTTTATAGTATTATTTGAAGCTTGCTATTTACCTAGTTACACAAGACCCAGCAGCTTAGAGCCCGCTCTCTGCCTGGGCTGCAAATCTCCGCAACCACCTCCAAAATAGCCCAGATTTTATGACCCGTTAAGCTTAATGATAAACCCTTGGATTTATGTTCCAGGCTAGTGGGCAACGGGAGATCAAGGTTTGATTTATCTGCGGGCCAAGGGAGACGGTTATTTCTATACTCGTATTTTTTCTCATCGTTTGCCATGATGATTGCAATGCTTTGCTATGACATCATGACAATTTTTAGTGTTATTTACGTCAAAATCAATACTGCACTTGGACTTTTCACTGTGCTGGCACTGATATTTCCTCTCTCAGCAGGATGGGAACATTGCTGGAGTGGTTTTTCATACTCTGCCCAGCCTGAGCAGCGGATCCTGCTACAGACATGCTAACTCCAGATCTCCTTGGAGGCACGTAAGGCAATGGTTTTCAACCTGCAAATGCTGTCGGAGGTGGTGGAATGGTCTGGGAAGGCAGGCTGTTCTGCTGCACACCAGTTTTATGCATTTGTGATGCTTTACATGCGATGCCAGTGGTGCCTGTTTCACAGTGCTTTAAATCCAGAACCACAAAAAAAGTTGCCAGTACTGTGGAGAGATGTTACTCAGCATGGCCCAGTGTTTGCTTTTATTTTAAGTCTTGCCAGTTTAGCAGTTTCTTTGAAAAAGCTGTGCCTCTAGAATCAGGAGATTGCAAGAAAGTCTCCAATGTGCTCTCCAAATCTACTTCAAAAGGAAATTAAAAAAAAATTAAATGCCCTATGTTATGGGCAAAAGTCTTGAGAAATGGTCCATAAGGATCACAAATGTTCATGCAACTCAGTTTCACACTGCCTGGCTCTAAAACACTTGTCAAAGCCAGACTCTGCACATTTTAGAGCCTGACTCAAGGCTTGTTACTGGCTTTAGCAAGGGCAGGGCAAAAGATTGGAAAAATGTTAAAGAACGCCATGATATTACAAAGCTAATCACACCTTAAAGTTATTTTCTTCAAAGATTATTACATCTATTTGACTATGCTGTACAGGTATACTAATACTACTGAAGTAATATCAAGAAAGGACAGAAAAAATGAACATTAAAGGGCAAATTTTGAGTAGCTCAAATTCACAGAGAGAAGCAGATGCCTAATATAATAAAGGGAACTTGTCAGGGGAATGGTGCATTATCCTATCTTTGTCTTGATTGACAGCTTGACAGTCTTTCACTCATTTAAAAAAAAAGTCTTTAAAAAGCATTAGTTAGCAATTATCAGCAATTTTCCCATTAACTCTATGAAAAAAAAAATAGTTGCAATTTAATTCCTAGCTAAGTCAGGCCAGTTGACTATTTTTCTTTCTTCTATAGAATTGGAAATTGAAGGGAAATAGCAAGATGCTGTTACATCAGTAAGAGAGAGATATCAAAAAACAAAGTAAACAGGAAAAGAAATGTGTTAGAATAAAAATGGCAGAAGTAATGGAAAGAAGACACCCAGAAACCCTTTAACCCCCAGTTAAAATTATCTCACAAGTAGGAGCATCAGGTTGTCACATAAAAAACCACAACAACAAAATACTGTGGACCAAGTCCTACCAGATGCTGAGGAAAAAGTCAAAACGCTTCTTCAAACAGAAGTTTATAATAAATGTGAGCCACACGGGCATCAGGTTTCTCACATCACACACAATCCCAGGGGTCTTTTGCACTGGGGATGTCCAAACTCACACTGGATTGCCCAAGAAGAAAGAAGCCCTGGCTTTACCTCGAGTTCACTACAGCAAACCCTTCTCTTGGAAGGAAGCAGCCCTGCTGAGTGGTGGCACATTCCACACTCACTCCTCTCCCCAAAAACAGGAAAAAAAAAAAAATCCACTTACTGTTAGCCTGTTAAGAGATTGTAAGTCACTTCTCAGCTGGCGATGCTCTGCATCAGTGTTTAAATAATTTACCTCATCCCTTGTACTTCCTAAGTACTTGAAAAAGCCCTACTTACTTTCCCTGTGAATCCTGACAGTGCTAAGAGCTGGTCCTCAAAGAGACAGGGTAGGGAAAGCACAGATGCAGGATGGATGTTGCATTTTTGGTAATTTTGGTATTGTATCTCTAATATAATGAAAAATGAGGGACATGCTGTGTCCCTAATAAAAGCCTTGCCCTCAGTAAAGCATTTCTCTTGCTTCCCAGGACCAGGACTCGACTCTCACTGCCGTCTAAGAGAAGGTTTCTTCTGTCTCACCCCTAGAACAAATCCTCCGTGGCACACAAGACACGTTGTTTTGCACGTTTCCCCAGAGCAGTCTTCAGGGTATGTATTACACCATCTGCTTTAAGCTGAGCCCTATCATCAATACTCTGTTTTGGCACGAGAGCTATTGGCAATAACCACTTTCATTCATTGCCAACCCCCTCCCTGACTTCAGTAGGACAGGGCTCTTTCCATTGAGCCACACCAATGCAATTACAGACATCCACACACAGGATTTTTCTAATTTGTTTCCATTTCTACTTCTCATCCTTCAGTTATCGTCCTAAAAACGTCAGAAAAGAGAGCAAGAACTTAAAAGGCAATCACCACCTGCAACCATCGTAGCAACACTGAACTATTTTGGCAGCCAGGCCTCTCTCAACACATACTTATGGGGCCTATATTCCTCATGCTGGGGAGATGCAATAATATTCCCCGGCTTCGGGCTGCATCATTTCAAGCTCCTGCATAAAACATGGGAGCACCCAGAGATTTCCTAGAGCAGTCGATGGCTTAGATTACAGCCATTGCCTTGGCACTAGAGCACTTTCCAGTAGCACACTAAACTTTATGTTTTCAACATAAAATCCCTGGTTATGTTGCTTCCCCAAACCCTGACGGCACAACCCCACAGCCCGAATGGTGCCTCCCAACCAGCCACCCCACCAACAGCACTGTGCTCCACAACCAGCTTTTTCATCAACGCTTTGGTCTCAGCTGCAGTTCAGCCACGGGTTTTTCTGCCCTTTGATTATTTTTTCTGTGTGACACAAAGCATAAACAGGAAGAAGCTTTGCTATTTGGAAAAGAGGAGTTCTGCGCGTGTAACAGGGCAACGCATTCATCTATCATTATTCTTTCCTGCATGCTTCAAAATCTGGGATAGAGGCACAGCTCGGGGCGCATTTATTTTGTGCTCACCTTGCTCTCAAGAAAACCTTCCTCAATCTTCAGCCTAGAAAATGACCCTTTTCTATAAAACACAAAACCAAATACCCTTCAAAGCCTATGAGAAATACAGCCAGTCTGTTGCCTTTGAGGTCTTTACACTCAAGACAGAGACAAGTTTAATAGATGTAAACCCAAGTTCTCTTGGAGAAGGCAGGATTTGGTTGAAAAACTAAACTATTTAAGCATTCTGACGTTTTACTTACATTTCACAAAGAGCTCAATAACAAGCCTTTTGAACCATATCTCATTTGTGTGTCCTTCAGTTGTATCCAAGAGCCTTTCTGTGAGTAGTGCGTAGAAGAGTTGTGAAAAATTTTAAACATATTTCTTTATATGGCCTCGACAGCCCAACGAGGCATTAACTGTTGTTTTCACAATCCTGCAAAGTACCAAAAAACCTCCTGGGACAGACCGAGCCTCTTCAGCTCAGGACCGGATAGTTCTGCGCCTTCTAAAAGAATAAAACTAAACACCTGAAAGTGCTTTTCAAAAGCAATTATCATTAATCCCTCCCATGACCCAGCAGGGAAGCAGTGGCACGCAGAGGTTAAGTAACTCCTCGGAGGTGGCTCAGCGACCAGCACAGCCCGGATTAGAGCCACAGTAATTCCTGACTTCCAGCTCCACGCTCAGCCCGGTGCCTTAAATAGCTGCAGTGCAAGTAATTAGCTCTGTCCTCTGTGCGTGCATCTAACTCAGGGAATGGGAAAGCTGGAGTTTAACTTAATAATACGAGAATTTCTATGGAGAATCCCAGGAGAGAAATCTGAAGTTTCAAGAACTATCCCCTAAACAACCTGTACGAAGGCAGAGGGGGAAGCTGCTGTGTAGCTTTTACTGCCACCAGTTTGGGAAGAGTGAATTATTCACACGCAGCAGAGCATGTCACAATAAAAGGTTTATAGCAGCTATCACCAGGATCATTCTTGTGGCATTTATTCATTCCAGTTTCTGTTTGTTGGCATTTCTTTTGTCCCCTCCTTTGTCACCAGGGATTTCCCCATCCTCCCCTTTCTGGGGTACATTAGCTGCTAGGAAAACAAAACTTTTGCTAAGGGAGAGGTTTAGTGAGGTGGCACATTTTTATTTACGTTATTTGCATTATTGTATATTTCTACATGGATATCTGACACATGTGGTTTTCCTCCATCAGAGGTGACCGTGTGTGTCTATTTCCACTATTCCTTTCCCTATAGCTGTGGTATCTCTTTTACTTTTTCAGCTGCCTCCATGCAGGGAACAATAAATCTAAAACAGTTGGAAAAAGGAAAAATCTCTATTGCTATTTTTGGCATCCAACTTATTCGGCTTAACCTATTTTCGGAAGAGCATCTTTGTTCAGCAAAATGAAAACTCCCACCCCTGTGACACCGGAGCAACGCGTCCCACTGCAGGCAGAGCCATTCGCTAGCGGCAAACTCTTAACAGCAGAGCCGGCACGCAGAGCAAAGCTAGGATAGCCCAGAAGGAAAATGATGGGAGCTGGGATTTCACTTCTGCTTTCCATCGTTGTGTGCCCCTGAGCCAGTCACGCCACTCCTCTCCTGCGCACTTTGGCTATCCTCGCCCCGGCACATGGCACATGCACAAACAGGATGGGTGCACCTCATGCCATAAGCTCCCCAGGGTGAAAACATGTCTTGCTACATGTCTTTACAGCCTCCAGCTCAGTGGGAACCCAATTTTGGTGTTTGTGAGATAGAAATGTTAACTGTTATATACAGATCACCTTTTAATAAAAGCTTCGTTTAGGGGGTAAGAAAGGTCAGAAATAAGACTCGACAGCCCAGGCTGGAGAAGGAGAAAAGCTAAACCCGATTCACACGTTTTTGGTTTGTTGGTTTGATTTTAAAAGATAGTCAAGTTCTGTCTGCTCTGAAACGTAATTACCTTTGTACTACCACCAGATCCATCTTCCAAAAGCAGTAGCACTCTCACATGCCCCAGAAAAAGAACTAGTTGGAAAAGACGCAAAACATTTAATTTCATTATGTCGTGGCACAACACGATGGGAGCGTGCGCTTCTCGTGTCGCTGCACTCACAGGCACTACTTGGAAAGGGATAATCCTTGAACCTTTAAGGCACAAGACTTGGCTGGAAGTCAACGTCTTGTGCCAGGGCTGCAAGACGGCCGCTTTCAACAGGCACGGCTCAACCACGCGAGAATCAAACGCTGCGGCAGGTTTTAGCCCCAACGCTCCGACCACAGTCCTGCCCTCTGAGTTTTCCCTCTCCAGAAGGAAAATAAACAAACAAAAGCCCCAAACATTCATTTTGATAGAAAATATTTGGTTTTCTGGGTTGTGAGGACAGCCCTCCAAACGCAATGCCAAGCCTTGCCGGGCTTGGTGACAGGTAGGCTGAAACACCAGCACTAACAGCAAGTCCCTGGTGAATCTCCGTGGTGTAATGGATTAAAGGCTTAATTAGAGTTACCTGAACATTAAATATCACTAGAGTGCACTGAAATTTGCTCTAAATGGAGGAGGAAGTTGCCTTTTAAATGGCCTCATAACTAACCTGGGTTTTGTGCACAGTTGTTAATGTGTTTGAAACTTTCCAGTTTTCAGCTCTTTTCCCTTGATAATGAAGCCAACGCAGTTGTGCTGTGCCCCAGGCAGCGCTCTGACGCACCTCATCACCAGTCAAAGCTGAATTTCATGGGGGAAAGTTGTCTCAAAAATATCAAGTTTTGTACCTAGAGAGAAGGGAGATACCCTGTGAAGCTCCTACCGAGCAAGACACAAACACATATCAGACATCGGAGAAGCTACAAGGGAGGATGCCACAGGAACAGAGGCTCTATTCATCGTGCCATCCATTTTTTGAGCAAATAGTTGTATAGAACACCTTTCATGTTTCAAATTGCCATTGAGAGTAGTAAGATCACATGGAAATGTTTAATAGATTAGAATTAATGGAGAAAAATAACAGAGTATGATTGGAAGATGGTAAAAAGTGTATGTCGTCCGAGTATGAGGGCTATCAACCACACATCGTGGTATTTCTAGTTTTACCTGGCTGCAGTCACCGACCATCCCACCCTGATGGCAGAAGATTTGCTCAGTTTTCACCAAAACCTGGGGAGATCCAGCCAAACCCTGCAGCAGACCCAGCAGACCAACTCCACTCATTTCAGCAAGAAGCAAAGCACAGATGGCCCCAAAATCCCTGCCAGGATGGCCAAAGAGTACCACGAGTCAGAGACGCTAACGCCAGGAGCAGGATATCTCCAGGAGGTATTTAGGAAGAGGTTTTTTTTGTTTGAACTTTATGCATATTTCAGAAATTCTTCAGCTGGTGGTACCCACAAACACCTGTTAGCAGTTTCAACACACGCCACACAACAGATTTCTGTTTGTGGCTTTTGCAAAGAAAACTGGTAAAACCGGAGTGAATTTATATATTTGAACAAGTAGATGCCAAACACTTCAGATTCTTAATTGGAACAACTTCAAAGCAATAATTGGATTTAAGTGTCAAATCTCAGGGTGATCAGAGAGGAGAAGCAGAGATGCAGGTGCTCTTCTGCTCTGTTTATCCTCTTCTTTTTTCCATACAGGCTGTTTTCCTGAAACAGCACAGTACTCGTGACAGATCTGTGCCAGCGTCACCTCCTGGGCTTCAGCCACATGAGCTGCAGTCCTCCTTGAACTCAGCTTTACACCCAAATTACGTGCCCTAACTGATGTCAAAAAGCACAGTTCCCCTCCTCTATTTCAATATCAAATCTGGGGTCAGAGGTGATGCCAATGAGACAAGGCAAACCTCATTAATTGCTGTTAACTAGCACCACGAGAAGTTTATTCTCGGCTGAATGACAGCAGAAATTACACATCTTCATTTCAGAACCAGCCATCGTGATGCTGAGATTTCACTGAAGCCAAATATTCACAGACTGTGAGTATTGATGATTGATGACGATGTCTGGGGAAAAAAAAAAAAAGCCACTGGGAAGCAGATACAGGTACCAAAGTCACAAGGGAATCGAACAGACAATAAGATTTACCACGTCTGGCTCTGCAGGGTGTCGTCAAGGGGATTCGCTGATGCCTTGTAATGGGGTTCTCCACAACAGGACTGCCATGCTCTGCTCTCCGTGCCACCGCTGCTCTGCGCAGAAATGACTACTCTGAGCTCCTCTGTTAAGTACGGTTCAACAGTCGCTACAGCTGAACGACACGCACACACACAGTGACTGGTTAGCTCTTAATTCCTTAGGATTAGGTTAAAAAACTGCAAAAGTGAGTAATGGCACTTGGAGCTTCTGCACAGAGGGGAGGCAGGACTACGGCTGACCAGTTTAAAATCTTCTGATGAAAACCAATCTCTGCTAGAAAGCGCAGTTTCAGCTGGATCAAAATCATTTAGAAAAATGTTTGAAGCAGAAGAAGAAAGTTTAGCTTCAGCACTCTCAACATAACAGCGAGCCTTTCCCTCAATTCAAACCCTGTTTTAACTCAGTTTATCTCCAGCTAATACATTTGATAGCACAAAAACGTAATTTCACACTGAACAAAGACGTGCCATCAACCTGAAACAAGCTACAACCAAAAAACCATGGCCAAACCACAGAAGCAGCCAGTAAGGCAAACCGCAACGAGTAACTCCCAAAGCTTTACCCAGCACAGCAGCAGCTCCGAAACCGGTGCCCTGCCCCGCGCTGCCCAGGCCCCTCCATCCCCACCTGCAAACCGGGAGGGCAGCTGCTCACCATGGGGGGATTGATGTGTTGGTAACCACCATGCAGCACAAACACCAACGCTTCAGCAGGAAGAAACAAACAATGCAAAGGGCTGATCTGTGAACCTCAAATTAAACCAGAAAAGCTTCTACAGATTCCGCTCGACCTTGCTCCCGAGGGTGCAGACAGCAAGGGAGCCCCACAAGAGACACTAAATCCACTCTCCATGTCAGAAAGATTGTCCTCAGCAGACAGCCAGAGCGATTCCCCAACACCTCCAGATGCATCCTCCAGGAAACAAGAGGTCTGTGCCCAACAGCAGCAGCGATGCTCACAGACATCAACAGCGGCTCTCGCGCAGGGCTGGGGAGCACGACTCTCTACTTTAGTCCTAAGCAGCGGTAGTTAAAGTTTCATGGTACAATAAAAGCAATAAATTAGGAGCGCTGATTCCCTAAGTGCTTTCTGGGCAGCAGGGACCACAGAGATCTATCTCAACCCAGGTACCAACCCTCTTCCTTCATTTTGCAAATGATAAAGCATATAAAAAAAAAAATAAATCTAAAGTGAAGGGAAAGGCTACCAGCAGGGTGGTCTCACTGCTGGCCCCTCTCGAGTTGGTGGGACTTTTATCCTTAATGGCAACGACAGCTCTTTTGGTCTAGCATTGAGTATTTGGGAAGAAAAATTTCCATTGTTTCTTTATGTTACCAGAGGGCTGGTGTGTAACAAAGAGGAAGAAAGGCAGCCTGCGTGCCGCTGGCAGGTTGGGAAGAAATTCTCAAGGTCTGATCGATACCAAGAAAAAAGCACCTCTCTTCTGGTCTGAGGCTCAAGCGTTGTTCAAGCGCGGCTGTCACCATGCAGCTCATTTTCTTTAGCTACGATGATCTGAGGCTAACGAACACCGAAGGAAGCACGGAGTCGACTGCAGGCATCTCTAACCCTTTACATGCAAAAAATAAAGAGCGAGCAGAGGTTTACATGTGCATGCGTGAGCATCCCCAGGAGCGGCTGTACACCTCGCTGGGTACCTGCTTTCTGGGTGAAACATAAAAGCCCTTGATATTCACAGAAAGTTAGGAGCAACTTCTTGTGGGGAAAAACCTGACAAAAATCAAAATGCCTTAAAAAAAAAAAAAAAAAAAAAAGGCATTGTTTCCCGTTGTTGTGGGAAACAACCGGCACGGCATTTAAAGCAAGATCCCTACGCCGACCCTCGGGAAGACATCCAGGAGAGGAGCCCGGGAGCGCACGGCTCTCCCTGCGCCAGCCGCCCGCTCCGCACAGGTGGGAAAGGGATGCCCGGGCCGTGCCTTTGTCTCCCGGCCGCTGCCAGCCCGCTCCAGCCCCGCCGAGGCGGGCACCGGCTGCCAGGACGGGCGGGCGGGCGGCACCGCGGCCACCACCGCGCTCCGGGGAACGCCGCGCTCGCCCGCGGCCCCGCAAGGTCGAGCCGCCGCCCGCGTCCCCCGCGTCGCTCCGCCTCGGCGGCAGCCGCCGCCGCGCACGCTGCGCGGATCCCCGCTCCGCCGCCCCTACCTCGGCTGCCGCCGTCACGCCGCCCTTAGCGCCATGTTCCCGTGCCGGCTACATCCGGGCCGCGGCCGCCGCTCCGCGCCGCGCCGCTCCGCTCCTCACGGCCCGGCCCGGCCCGCAGGTGCCGCCGCCGCGCGCCGAGCCAGGGCGGGGCGCGGCACCGGCACCGGCAGCGGCACCGCCCCGCGCCGGGAGGGGCCGGAGCAGCGCCCCGCCCCGCCCCGCCCCGCGCGTGCTGCCGGCGGTACCGGGCGGCAGCGGGCTGCGAGCGGGGCTGCTGCGGAGCCGCAGGCGGCAGCTGCGCCCCTGCCCGGGTCATCTGTCCTGAGGCTTTGGCCGTCTGTCCGTCCGCCCGCCCGTTCACACGTCCGCCAAACCCTTCACCCGCCCGTGCACCCACCCACCCACCCGTTTTTGCACCGGTCGATGCACCTAGACGCCCACTCACCCGTGCACGTGCCAACCAGTGCACTCACGCGCCCATGCCTGCACCAACCAATGCACCCATCCACCCATTCCTGCACCAATGCACCCACATGCCCATGCCTGCACCAAACAATGCACCCATCCATGCATTCCTGCACCAACCAATGCACCCACCCACTTATTCCTGCACCAGTGCACCCACGCACCCATACATGCACCAAACAATGCACCCACACGCCCATTGCTGCACCAACCAATGCACCCACCCACGCATGCACCAACCAATGCACTCACCCACTCATGCATGCACCAACTTTTGCACCCATTCACGCATTCCTGCACCAACCAATGCACCCATCCACCCGTTCCTGCACCAATGCACCCACATGCCCATGCACGCACCAAACAATGCACCTGTCCACCCATTCCTGCACCAACCAATGCACCCACCCACGCATGCACTATCCAATGCACTCACCACCCATACATGCACCAACTTTTGCACCCATTCACGCATTCCTGCACCAACCAACGCAGCCATGCATGCACCAAGCAATGCATCCACCCACACATCCATTTGCCCGTGCATCCACGCATCAACCCCCCCACTTCCTTAATTCCTGTAATTTAGGTGTATTGGCACCAGCAATTTCTACCTGCCTCCTAAAGCTCCTCTAAACAATTTTTCTATAATGTTCCATAAGAAAGATTAAGATGGCCTTTAATAAAGGTACATATCGGTCCTTCCACATGCTAAATCAAGAGGGAGATGATGGTGCGTGCCCACGGATGACCATAAACCATCCCTGCCAGGAAACACCAAGCACAGAGAGCAGAGTGCTTTTCAGAGGTCCCTGCAGCAGAAGATTCCTGGGACAAAAAGACCTGAAGCTGGCTTGATTGATACAGCCCTGCATGGGAGAGGGGCGATCTCCTGCTAAATGATGTCAAATTAAATATCACAGCTAGTTTCTTTGATGCACGTTTGCATTAAAATGCTCTCTATATGGCGGGAGTAGAGAGGATACGACAGGAATGGCTTGAAGATACAGGTCTGCTTTGGAGCTGCGTGGGAAGGCCGTGCTGCAATGGGCAAAGTGGCACACAGCCGCTCACCCGAGGTCTAAGCAGGTGTCTGCATGTATGAAAAAACCGCTACGTTAACAACTGCAACAAAAAAAAACACATTAGAAATGTGCTCTTCCGTTACCCATAATGTTTCCTTCTACCTTATTTTCTTTACTTTTCCCTCAATCGCTGCTTTACCTAATGGTGTGAGATGAAACGATCTCCCTCTGGTCTTGTCAGCACACAATGTTCGCTGTTTGCCAGGATGGCAAAGCTCCTGCTCTGCCTCAAAACCCAGACACGGTGGCGGCGGGCAGCACCAGGATGAGAAGGGGCACTCTGCTGGGAAGAAGACTGGCACAGACAAACTCAGTCAAAAATACAGCATAAAGGCATTCAGAAACCCTGGACCATAATTTCAGCCCCCTAAAGGTGCAATTCAGATGCAGGCAGGTTAGGGCCACCCTAAGTGGGTGCCAGTGCTGAAGTCACTCTGGTGCTCCTGGTTTCCACTGGTTTGCGGTGGGTTTTGTGGCCAGAAGCACCATTTGAAATCAGGAGTCACTGAAGGATGTTCAGGCTTCTGAAAAAACAAACAAACAAAACCACCAAAAAAACCCCAAGAAACCAAACCAGGATAAAACTTTAACTTTAAAAAAAAAAAAAAAATCTTGGGCTTAGACCTCACTGCCAAGCTGTAGCCTTTCTCTGGTGCATCGGACTAGAAAGAACGTGGGCCGAGGCAGAGGAGGTTTCCCTGCTCTGAGTCAGCATGAATGATGCGTGTCTGTGAGGCAAGGTGTTGCGTGTCACATCTTGGCATGCTACATATGGCTTCTGGCAGGGGAAAAAGAGAAATCAAGCCTTTGCTGGTTCGTCTTTAATCTCAAGTGCGATTCAGAGGAAATGGTCTCCATGAATTGGCAGAACAGGCTGACGAATGCCAAACTGCAGCGCTGGGAGAGATGCCCTGCACCCTTGCAAGAGTGTCAAGGGAAGGAGATAGCAATAATCCCACCCCATCCTGCATGGCGCTGGGAGAAGGGGTGGCAGAGAGGTTCAGTAACGTGAACCTGCTGAGACTCACACTGAAGGGAGGTGGACGCATCCATCGGCACCAGAAAATCCCATCCTGTATATCCCCAGAGAGCTCTGGACTCTCTGTCGTGATGGTTGAAGCCAAGAAGAAACCAGATCTCTAACTTGGACGTTAGTTTCTCCACTAAAGTCAACTGAACTACCTGAAGGATGAACTTGACCATTTAATCCCTTCAATCAGAAAAAAAAAGATGTATATATACATGCGTATACCCTAAAGCTTTTCAAAAAAGGTTCATTTTGCTTTCGGCTTGTTCTTACGCATGATGGTACGAATCAGAAATACGGACCCTCAACTCATTGCAAATAAAAGGAGGGTGAAAATGCAAAATGTCCTTTTCCCAGAAAAATCAGAGCATAGGATTATTTTTAATTTATCTGCATTATTTGTTTAAAATTCAATAATGTTAAATTAACACTGAATCGATGGCACTGAACATTATGGCCCAAGTTTCACTATAATATTGTAATAAATAGAAATAAATCCCTACAAATTTTAGATGAAGTCAAGCCACCGCAGTGACTGAAGTATTTCCTGAATCACCTGGACCAGGAGGTTCTTGAGACTCTCAGTCCAGTAGATACAGACCCATTTCTCCTTGGGACGAACAGAAAGATATTTTTCCCTTCAGTTTGCTCAGATTTGAGAAAACCATCGGGGATTGAAACCGGAGAGAGAACAGGCAATTGCACTTTCCCCCGTTCGAGTCTTTGTAAGTCCCTGTACAAAGTCTTTAAATCAGAGCACAGTAACTAACGTACGTTTCTTACTCTGCTCTGCAGTGCACCTGAACACAAATTAACATCAAAATTAGTCATGTAGTAGAGGCGTCAGTCATCAGCTCGGCACATAAAATGAAAAATGTTAAATAACTGTAGACTTAACACGCAGATTCTTAAATAAATATGGTAATAGCGTATCCTGATCATAAGTGAAAAAAGAGTGCCAGGCTCCAGTGAGGAAGTATCAGTTCTTCTTTAGGAAAATAATTAAAAAGCACAAATGAAGAACAAGACTAATTTAAATAATCAGTTTTGTGTTTCCTGCTGGCTGATTTAAATCATGATGAAAATTGTTGATTAAAGCCCCTCATTTAAATCAGTGCCCCTTAATGAGAGTGAAGCCTATGTACATAAGCCTGTAATGGTAATAAAAGACTCCTCGGAGGAGAAATAGTTTTCACAAGAATACTTCCAGGGCTGGGAAAGCATCACCCTTCCTTTGCAAAAAGAAAAATACATCTCCACAGGCTGAACAATTTTTCTACCCTCAGCTCTTAACCCTGTAAAAATAGCAGGAACAGGGCAATAAGTCATAGGATATTCACAGTCACGTTATGTAAGTATGACTGAACTTGTGATCCTTTTCGCTAACCGTTGGAGCGGAAGATGAAGTATTGCTGGAATAATTTAAAAGACGGTTTTGAATTCCTTAAATATTGCAGACGAATGTCCTGTCCAGCTATTCGTCTCGGCGGCCAGCAGCCTCTCGAGGGCTGCGAGCTGCTGCACGGGAGGACAGCCAAAGGATGCTGGGTGGAGCGGGACTGTGCCACCCCAAGCACCATGGCGCTCCCATGCAGCCCCTGAACTCCTTCAAAATGCTGTTTAAGGGCCATGTCTCTGGCACCAGAGCATTTACTCTCATAGTTACACCTCAAACCTCCTCTAAACTTAAGATGTCTTTGTTTTCCTTATCAGTCCAAATCCAAGCATGAAAACATTCATAAAATGAATTCACAGCAAACGTAGAAAACTGCATTTCACTGAGGGTTGTACACGTATCATCAGCCCACACAGGTATTTACGTGTCCATCGTCCACTTAAATGGGCTCTTCCCTGTGGCCCTGTAATAAACATCGCTTCCTAGTCCTCTTGACTTCAGGGAATTTAGGATTGCTCCCTGCAGGGAGTGCATCAGTACAGCCCATGGCCTCTCTATTTGCAAGGGTGGGAGTCACCTCTATTTCCATCCTGCCCGGTGCTCCTCCTGCACTCCCACCTCCTGGGATTTCTGCCCTTTCTGGAAGTGTACCTTGAGATGAAACCTTGAAGGCACAACGTTCACTGCACCAAGATCAGTCACTAGAAGACAGACAAAGAGAACAGATACTAAACCTCATAAAGGCACTTTCCAAGTTACTGTGTATTTTTGAGGTGCGATTTCTGGGCCGCCTGGTATTTGTGCTGCCAATGTCCTCATTGTTCAATGATCAAAAGATCCACAAAGATGTAGGGATGCTTCTTGCAGATTTACACAGTTATCCTCACACACTTACGATTCCTCCCCTTCAACTCGTATTTCTGAGGGCAGCAATGGGCCATAACCCTGCAACGCAGAGCACGAGATGCCCTGCAGCTTGTATCCTCCCAGGACGCTGTTTGCAGGACACCGCTGCTCCGACTCCAGGGATAACCCTGGGATGTGCAGGGGCTTCAGTCCTGCAACGTTCCCTGAGCATGCTCCTGTCCTGACCAAAACGATGGCAGTGGTGGGGCTGTATCAGGCTCTGATCCCTGTTACCACCCACCAGTGCAGAGCCCAGAGGTCCTGACATCTGCACTCAGGAGCCATGCTGTGTCTTATCAGTGGGTGCTGAGCAGATATTGTTTTGGGTCTTCTCGGCCTCTATGATAAAGCTACAGGGATCCAAAACCACATTTATTTGCTCCTTTTCTTCCCCCAGCATTTTGCAAAAGCAGTATTACACCTTTGTGTCATGCTGCCCTGCAAATCTGCTTCCAAAAGGCTGCCTTGTTTCTTCAAAGAGCATTTCCAGTGCTTAGCGAGATCTTTCAGAGCCCTTGACTTTGCAGCTGGCAAAGTTTACAACATGTTTACAATACCCTGCATAATTTGGCTATGAGATAATGTATAGTATAGTCCTTCAGTGGTGCACAGTGGGAGAAGAACAAGTGAAAAAAAAAAAAAAGGTGATGGAAAGCCAAGAAAAACAGATGGTAGCGAGCTCTCCAAGGGGCAAGAATGAATAAATAACTGCAGATTTTTTTTTTTTTCCTGAGGAAAAATATATTGTCAAATCAATAACACAGTTTTTAGGAAATGCAAACTAGATCAAATGTACATTTTTTCAGTATTAAACAATGGCACTTCATCAGGCCCGGTCATCTGTACTGCATGTGTTTGCCTCAATGAAACAGAGAGAAGTAAAAATAACATTGCTCTGAAAAGTTCTTGTTTGACCTCAAGGTTAAATAACACACTTCCTGGGCAGTTCTGCTACAGATAAGGGGCCAAATCTTTCAGGTGTAAATCAGAGTGATCCAGCAGTTACCATGCTGTTTAACGGTGTTGTATCTTTGCCCATGTAAGTCGGGGCTGCAATTCTTAGAGAGCAGAACTTCTCGATTTTTATGGGGACTTTCCTGTGCCTGTTCTTAGGGCCACAGGAGACAATATTTACTTAATACATCTGTGCATGCTTCTAAAATGATTAATCAAGGCTCTTCTTCTTTTTCGACCACATCAGGTCAAGCTAGAGGGGGAGAAAGAGATGCTTAAAAATAGCCAAGTATACAAATACTCTTCCTTTCTTCCAGCAAAAAGACTTTTTTCCCCTCTTTTTAAGTCACCCAGAGGAAACTGAGCAACATATGGGATGCATGAAAGTTGCTCTCTGCGAATCTGTCAATCCGTTTTAGCGCGGCCGTGCATCAAGCCCAGCTCTGGTATTAAGGCAGGCCTCCCTGCGCAGGGGCTGCCAACTGGCCCGCGGTCAGCTATTCGCCGTGAGACAAACCAGCTCCTGCTACATGATCTATGGGCCCAGAGAGCAAAAAGCTGCAAGGCATCAAATCTCACGTGCTCTCGCTCCGTAGCCATGGTGCAAAAACAATCTCTGCGGCATCACCGAAGCTCGCTTGGTCACTTGCTGATGGAGGTGGGTTAGAGAGCAGAAGGCATCACAGGCTGGAAGGAGCTGCAGCCTCTGATAGTGGGCAATAATCTCTTGAGTCAATGGTTGTGGAAGAGGGCTGTGAACTCAAGCCTTCCACATTGGGTCCTCTGGGCTGTGCCTGGGGATGGTGGGTTTGGGGACTAACACGGACCAAACTCTGTGATGGTGGAGATCACCTGGTGAAGCTCCCTGAGGATCTACATGTGCTCCAGCCCTTCAGGTAGAGGCAGCCACAACCTCAAAGTGGGGAATGAGAAGTCCCAAAGCACCATCACACAACAGCTCTTTGAAAATATCAGTCCTTCCTCATGCATGTGAAATGGAGAGGCTCCCTTTCCATCTCTGTTTCAGAAGATGTGGACTCATAGGGTTGGCTGATTGTAAAACTTAACTGCCTTTTCCCAGCACATCAATAAATCAAAGTGCTCGGGGTATTTCTTGGAAGCTAGAATCTAACAGAGGCAATGGGAAGGAGGGGTCACCTCTTCATCTCACTGCTTTTCCGGAGGCAGTGTATGCTCAGTTATCCTGCCCACAACACTGATAATATTTTCATCCAAGCTCCATTTTTATTCTGCCCATACAAATTTGAACTGCAAAGTCACCTCTATTACTTTAGTTGTTAACTCTTTCTGCTGAAAGCGGAACCTGAGCTCCTCCTCAAACTCACATACTCCTACGTTCTGGCACTGATTGCTTTGGCTGTGTAAAGAGAATCCTCTCTCTAAAACTCAAAGTCTTTCTTATGAAGCAATGAGACCGCAGGTGAGCCTCCCAGCTGCCAGGAGCCCTTGCTCCCCACCCAGCAGGCACCAAGTACTCCTCCCTCCAACAGCAACTCCAAAAGAAAACTAGACCCTGGAGATTCCCAGGGAGCTGCCCAGAATTCACAGCGGCGCAGTGGGGCTCGTACATCTGCGCGAGGTGCTGTGAAGTCAGCAGGGTCAGAGGCTGCTCCTTTCGGAACTGGACAGGTTTCAGGGAGACATGAGCTGTCAGAAGAGGCAATCGCTGGGAACGCCTCCAGCACCAGCCCCAAGCTGCAAACTAAAGTACTTCCTTTTGTTAGAGCATATGGCCAAATCCCGAGTCCTACACGTGTTTTAATGCCAAGAGTGACTATTAGTTTGGCATTCTACACGGCAAAGAAGCCAGCAGGAGTTTTGCCCAATGGAGAAGAGGGGTGAAAGCAGGAGGTTTATCCCACTGCCATTTCGGCTTGTTCTGCGTTTCCTGGCCACCATCATGTCCCTGGATTAGTCCGGCTCTTGCCGTTCTTTGCTCTCACCAGCCCCTTCATCTGAGAGAACGTGTTTCTGTACCTGACCCTTATGTCGCAGGCTACAAAAGACTGCGTTCAAAGGGCTTGGTAACCCAAAGCATTTTTCAATTGCAAACAATTCTTTGCAGCAAATTCTAGGTAGGCTGACGTGCTAGAGTAATGTATTTGCAATCACCTGGTAGAATATTTTTCTATAGCTCCTTTACGAGTATCAGTACTGTGCCTATATTCTCTCTCTCACTTAAGCCTCCAAAATTATACTGATCAAAGCAACCTGCATTTATATACTGATGTGCTCCTGCATTCAAGAGATTTGCCAAGTGCTAAATATAAGGTTTCTCTCCATAGTCAAAACCAAATTCAAATTCCAGCTGCCTCTCTGCTAATATGCAGCAAAGGTTTAGCAGTACAAAGCCGTGTTTGTAGAATCAGACACCGAAGATGATTAAATTAAACTGAAAGGGGAACTGGTACAAGCCTGAAATTAGTTTGCTGAAGGTACCAGCGTTCATTGCCTTCCTCTGACAGATGGAGCCGCCTCGTGACCTTTGGCAATCAGAGCAAACAGGATCACGGCTTTGCCGAGACTGCCCTCCTCTCCTTCCCCAACAGCGTGCTGACTTAAAAATCAGCTTCAGCCTGTGCTGACCAGGGTGGAGGGACTGCAGGATGCTCAAACCAGTGAAGCAGGTTCAGAGAAACCCCCCAGGTGAGGTGTGATCCATCTCCTCCCTCGCAGTGGGATGATCTCCAACAGACCAGGTACCCAATGGAACCTGAAGAACAACTCTTGGGCTTATCTTAGTGGTCTATTATCAAAGCAAAGGATTGTGCACTCTGTGGGAAGAGACATTGATTTGATCTAGATGGAAAAAACAGGAAGGTGCCTGCAGTTGGCAGGGTGCATTGATGAGACCTTGAGTGCAGGCAGGAGCAGGAAGACATCCCAAGGACAGGCAGGCGGTGACTTCCTTGGTGTTGCTAATCTGGCTCTTTTAAAGCAGCACTAAAATTTCCAATGTCAAAAAATTCCTCACGCTGACTAAAGCAAGAGAGATAAAGGGATTTAAAGCATATGGCAGTGATAAAAAGTTGTTCATCTCCTCTCTCCCACTCTTCCCCATTAGCTGTTACTCTTGGACATCATCTGCTCTGAGCTGATGGCCACATGCAAGAGATGGAAAACAACCTGCTGCAAACAGGGATCTCTCTTGGCTATTACACACACGTGCAGGTTTGCCAAGACACCTTGTTCTCTCCCTGCAGCCCTTCTGCTGATACCGTTCTGGGTCTCCTCTGAGCACAGATGGAGAATAGCACCAGGTTGTTTGCTGTTCTTGCCTCGCTAACGTCAGCTGACCTGATTTAGAAACCAGACTGAGACCACTGCTCCTAGCTGGTATACAGTTCAAACCGGTGCTGGTCCTCAGAGACTTGCACACAGTCAATTTTCAACAACAGAAAGGATTTTCACCCTTTAAGAGGCTGGGGTTAACACAGCTCCTTGGCAACATTTAAATGGAAAGGATAAATTGTAGGAGCGGGCATACCAGAGCAGTGGCACAGTCTCTAGCAAGAAAGCCACTATCCAAATTCAATTCAATACGACATGGCCCGGTAGGAAGGGAAAAAAATGGCTGACAACCCCACAGTTGTGCAGGTCTGTCAACATGGAGCATGTAACACCTCAGCCCAGTAGCATCCAAGCACGGGACCGGGTGTCCTGCTGATGGAGCATCCTCTGCCAGACGGTACCTGGGGTGTTCCTCTGCCATGCTCCATGGGTAGACGTGCCCACACCGTTTCAGCAGAGCAGAGTCTCCGGAGACAGGGCATTGATGGCACGCTAACAGAAATCACCCTCTGCTTCTGTGTGGCTGAGCAGGCACAACGGAGGGAGAGGAGAAAACACTGACCCTCAATTCAGCAAAGAATGGCAAAGGGAGAGTTCAAGGATCAGATCTTTAGAGATATTTATTTAATTCTTTTTGAAATCAGGCAGCGAATGCCTTAAAGAGGATCTGTGTTGAAACAGTTAGTCCAGTGCAAAGTCACTCTGGAAATTACTAGAAAACAAGGATAATTCCCTACCCTTGTGTAGTCTGTTTCAATGACTTAAGCTAAAGGGCATCGGGCTCTTGGTAGCTCTGATACAACACAGCTTTCCTTTCCACCGCCCTGTTTATATGTACTTCACCAGTGACGTGTCTCTCAGAGAATGGATTCATGCAGAAGTAGGAGGGGTCTTTGAACTGAACCATCCCCAGCCAGGAGAGCATCATGGGGATGACAAAGACTTGGAAGAGGAGGGTCCAGAGCGTCTGAAAACTGACAGCAAAGGCCTATACGAAGGGGACTGATTTGATTGTAGGAGATGGTCATGTTAGACTTGAAAGCCGAGGTGACTGATGAGCCACATCTGCAAGGCTGTGGTAGAGCAGCACCAGCCCCGTCACAGGGCGGCACGCAGAGACGTGATTCAATATTGCCCAAAGGGAACTTTTAACGTGCAACCAAGAAGGCAACGTGCTGCAGGGCTCGAAGCTCCAGTTCCCAAGCCCGAGGCAGGTGGGCCGGCACTTGTACCTCTCTGCTGACCTCACCACCCAGCTCGCTGAGCTCCACCATCGCCACGGAGCACAGGGCACACTGTGGGGAGCATTGAGCATGCCACCGTCTTTCCTCTTGGCTACGAAGGATGCAAAAAAGGATGCAAGGTTTGCTGCCAGGAAATCCTGTCTGAATAAATAATGCTGTTTTAAATTTGAAATGGCGAACCTGTCGGGGAGCTGATCCTCCACCGGTTTGAGGCAACTGCCTCCTGTCAGATAAACGCACACACCACGGAGTTCATGTGCCGCTGTGGCGATACCTGAGGCCAGCTGGAAAAGCCAATATGGTCCATTTCTCCTTTGGGATCTCCCAGGAGGAATATACCTCAGACATGATAAATGCTTCACTTGTATTAAATTTGCAGAGAAATCCTATAGTTTAGGGATTGCATTTCAAAGAGAGAAACAAGAAAGAAGTCGTACCTTGCTGAAAAGGTTGAGTTTGGCATACTCGGGCAAAAGCAGAGCGTGGTCCTGCTCCCTGACAGCACAAGCCACGGTAAGTAGAAAATGAGGGCCACTCTGCCACAAGCTCTGGTTTCACAGAATCACAGAATCACAAAATGTTAGGGATTGGAAGGGACCTCAAAGGATCATCTAGTCCAATCCCCCTGCCTGAGCAGGACCACCTAGATCAGGTCACACAAGAACGCGTCCAGGCAGGTTTTGAACATCTCCAGAGAAGGAGACTCCACAACCTCTCTGGGCAGCCTGTTCCAGTGTTCTGTTACCCTTACTGGGAAGAAGTTCTTCCTCATGTTTAAGCGGAACCTCCTATGTTCCGGCTTATATCCATTTCCCCTTGTCCTATCATTGGATGGCAGTGAGAAGAGCCTGGCTCCATCCTCATGACAGTCACCCTTTACATATTTACAAACATTAATGAGGTCCCCCCTCAGTCTCCTCTTCTCCAAGCTAAAGAGACCCAGCTCCCTCAGCCTTTCCTCATAAGGGAGATGCTCCACTCCCTTTTTTCAAGGCTTCCCACACAACCAAGGCAGTAACTGTGGGTTTCCTCGCATGGCTGAAGGCCAACACGCCTCCGGGCAGCATGGGGATGGCCCCACACCAGCTAGTTTCTGTCAACTGACAAATGTCTCCTCCTTTTCTTCTTCTGGCTAGCGGATGACTCTGTTGTGGCAGGAGCCTTGCAAGAGCAATATTAAAGGCACTTGTAAAAAACAAACAAAAAACCTTCCTCGTCATTTGCCACCTGCCCCAACCATGTTTTACACGTTTCTCACTTGTGAGAAACCATCTATGACTTGAGTAAGGAAATGCTCTTTTTAATGTCTTCCTTTCTGTAGATTTTGTGTTTTCAAGTGCCCGAGTACATCTAAGACACAGGCCTGGGAAAAGGAGCTGCAAAGAAGGGCGAAGACCAACCTCAGGGCTGGCAGTGCCACGCTGCCCTCTCCTGCCGGGCTCCCCAACAGATGCTAATCCAGCTAGCTGTGATTACTCTCTCTAGGATCTTTAAATCCAGGCTTTCGGGATTAAGGAGTCCCCCCTTCCCAAATGAGGGAATCTCCCTTAATCCACTCCTGCTGGCACAACAATGCCAGGGAAAAAACAATAATATTTTCTGGGGAGCGTGGTCCTGGCTCTTTGCATTTCAGTGCCTTTCGGGAACACCGCATCCAACCGTCTGTGGCTTGAGAGTCCTTCAGTATCATGTCAGCCTCTGGTTACAGATCACACCTTACAGCCAAAACCCCTTCCACCCTTCTCTCGGTACTGTCGCAGGGTTATCTTGGGTCTCCCACCCTGAGCACAAGCAGTATAAGCCCTCCTCAGCCTCACTGCCCCAGGTGCTCTGGGGAGCATCCCCTCCAGAAAGGATGGAGCCTTTTGGGCTTATCATGGTTGAAGCAAACAGAAACAAGAACTGAGGAAAAGTGCCAAAACACAGTTAATCTCTAACCAACACAAGAAAGATAAGGTCTTACTTGTTCTTATTCTGCATTCACCTCTCAGAGGTTTTCACTGGTTTTAACCCAGGTTTCAATGGTTGCCAAACCCTGCGCAAAGCAAGCATGTTTGTTTCTGTATTTGTAATCACCAACCCACCAAGTCCTCCAGTGTCCTGCTGCTTTTCCATCCCTGCTTGCAAGAACCTCCTTCTTTCTGGGAATGCTTTTGCTGGGTGACCTGTGGGTGCTGACACCAGCCACTCTCTCAACACAGTAAGGAGCACGTCCGGGCCCCTAGTGCCCACCTTGGTTTGTCCACAGGCCCTTGCTCACTCATCCCAACTTTTCACACTCTTTCTGAGTCAACAGGGCTGGCTGAAGGGGCTGGCTGAAGGGTTCATGAGTCAGTGGATGGAGGAATGGATAATCAACAGCGTAAAGCTGTGTCACCCTCAACCTGGGAATTCATTCCCCCAGCTCTCAGGGTCATGTGGCTCCAAGAAAGTCAGATTCTGTATGTAAAAAGTTAAAAAAAACCAACGACGTTCCACTATATAAGACTGTTTACAACCTACATAAGACCTATTTACACAGAGGGAAAAGACCTAACTCTCTGGAGATCTAAAACCTAAACAGAAACAACCTGTCTTCCAACATCAGCTATTAAAAGCATCCTGAAATACAACCCGCTTTCATCATTTCGGGTCTGACTTGTGAGGGCTGGAGCACGACACAGCACTTTTGCCGTTGCAGGAGCTCCCTCCAGCGTGGCGAGAGGCAGCTCCGGTTCATCCCACACTCCTGGACTCTCATACCCGCAGCAGATTTGGCCGCTGCCCTTCTCGGCCCGTTGGTGCCACAGGTGCAGAGGGCAGAGGAGAGCTCGGCGGATACCCCAGGTCTCCCCAGCCCTATTGATTGAAGCCCCTCGTTAGCAGCGGCGAGCACCAGCCCTGGGGCAGAGCACCCTCAGTCTCGCTGATTTATACCCTCTTCATCCGTTGCCGCAAGGATGATTTTTCTTTATAATCCGTTTTCGCTCTGGCGTGCTCCAGCTTAGCGTGAGCTTTGCTGGGGGAAGGGAGCCTTGATTTGATTTGTGCCAGAGCCGGGAACAAAGAGGCAGAAAGCAATCCCTCTCCCCACTGCTGGAAGCCCGAGCTGGGAAGCGACCACGGCACCAGCCGCCTTTTCCCCCCCTGCCCCTTTATTTTCCCAAGGCTTTGCCCAGCGATGTTTGCACATGGCGCTAATAAGTGTTTGGAGGCAGCAGCATCGCTTTAAGCTTTGAATTGTCATTCACAGAAAAAAAAAAAAAGTTCATCCCGACAGGCTCATTGTCATGGCAACGAGATGTTTCCCCCCCCCACCTTTTATAAGGCACTGTTGCTGGTGAGGTGATGCGCGACGTGGCTCGTCCCGGGGGATTTAGCCCTGCGGAGGGTAGGTATGCCGGCAGCCTGCGGTGGGAAGTGGATGGAGGCAACAGGAGAAGGCAGTTCCCTGGAGAGCATCTCTAGGGCAGGACATGTAGGTCTCCATTGTGCCACAGACCCAAAGAGGTGATGGGGATGGCTGAAGTTTTGCCAGCTCTGACATCAGGTCATAGCAAAGAGGGGATGATGGCAGTTACACCTCTGGAGAATCTTAAATCCTTAAAGTCAGCAGGATTTACTTGGACTGATAATATTTTTCACTGAATTACATTTTCATCTAGCCTCTGCTGCCCAGGCACAGTGACGCTGCATCACTTGCATACTCTGGCGCAGGGTAAACCCTCTGCTAGATCTCAGCAGCTCCAGAAAATTACCATGTTTTCTCTTCCAGTCAACAGTGGAGAACCAGTGCAGGGCTGATTTAGCTCACACAGAAAGTCTCTGGAGCCCTGTAAGTGTTGCAGGCTGCAAAGGCACAATTTTACAAAGGCAAAATTTCAAAGACCTCAAACATTTCTGACTACTAAGACTACGAGACTATTTGTTAGTACTTTTTTCCCCCTGCTGTGACAACAATAAGCAAGCAAACGTGATGATCACGTTCTACAGCAAGCACTTCTGCCCTCTGCCACATGCTGAGGCACTCATCAGACCAACCTGGACCTCAGTAGTCATGAGGTGGGAACATGAAGAACATTACAGAAGAGTTTGAGCACTGCAGTTCTCACCACGAATGCCACCCACTGCCTCCAGGCAATGTCCAAGAGAACCCTGAAGGGCATTTTTTAAGGATGCTGGTGGTATTACTTATTAGTGCTTCAGTACCTGGAGGACTTGTCTCTCCAGGGCACAGTTTTGCTGGTTTACAGTGGCATGAAGGTGTCCTTGAGAAGCTCACGCAGAGGAAAGCCATCGTATTGACAACACACAGACACTAATCCTTGCTCTTGGGAGCCTCCAGCTCAAAATTTGGGTCATTTTCATGAGGAAGCCAGAAAAAGGACCTATATGCAAGTTGGGAGCAAGTGCTACAGCAATGTTCTGCCTGGAAAACACTACTAATACTGGAAAACACACCCCTGGCAGTACCAAACATTACATGGAAATGGTCACAATTTAAAGTCTACCAGCTCTAAATAAGCCCCACAAAGAACAAAAAGCAAGAGCCCCCATCTAGTCTTGGCAACGATCATCAATTTTTCCTGGCCACCAGCTTTCAGCTGGAGCTGGATTTCCCCTTCCCAGCGCTGCTCAAGCCCAGCAGTCAGCAGATAAGAGCCAAGGTGACAAATTCTGGATGAATTAGAGAAAAGCCATCATTTGCCACAGGTGCTGCATTAATTTTGAATGGCAGAAGCTCACCTGATCCAATATAGACCCAAAAAGTCCTTTTCTTTTGGAAAACCACTCAAAATTAACATGTGGACATGTTAATTTCATGTCCTCTTCTTTAGTGGACAGGCTGCTGTTATCTGCTTTTCATTGTGGAGATCCTTGCAATGCCTCTTCTATGCCAATAGTGGGAAAGGAAGAGCGCGTGCTCCGCGCTTGGCTTGTCTTCTATCACAACATATATCATCAAACAAGAGCTGAAATGCTGTCTGTTTCACACAGAATCATTGCTGGTAGGAATATTTCAGTAATTGCAAATGAGAGCAGGGTTTGGCCCACACAGTAGAGGTAATAGATGGCCCCTACAATTAAAAGTTAAGTGCACGTCCATTGGTTTACCCACAGTATTGCAAAAATTTAGGCTGGCACAATATGTCTTAGTCTCTGTGAATTTAATATGCCAGAAACCATTTAAAGTCTTGCTGGTTTTACCTGCTTTGTGAAATGCTGTGTTTCTCCTGCGATTCAGTGCTAATGCAATGGCAATTTAGCAAAATCCAGTGAGGAATGCATTGCATGCCAACATAAATTATTGGTTTTTATTTCCCAGGTGAACATCTTTTAGGTTTAGACTAGTTCCTTTTCCATATGGCTCCCCCGATTTACTTTCCCAAAGAATTGTTATTCATCCTTTGAAAAGTCATTAAGATGCTGTAAGCAAGAAGGGAAGCTTTCAAGAAGACCAAAGATGAAGTTTCCAAGAACACTTAAAGCACCACAGAAAGTCAGCCATGAATTTCCTTGGTCTCCACTCCAAGGCTATTAAATACAGTGCTGCTGTGAATGGTTAACCTTTACTGAATGTATCTGATTTCTGCTTTTATAAAGCCTTTCTGCCTTTAAGAATATCACCTCAATGAGGGAAAAATAAAGGGGCATCTGATAAGCCTCTAGCACTGGAGCTTGCCGAAGTACAAGGAGCTTGCAACAGATACAGTGTGTTCTTACTTTGCTGTTTTACCATTGAATGAACAAATTCATCTGGAGCTGGAAAAACAGGACACTTCTTTCCAGTAAATAAAATGAGAGACAAGGCAGAGAGCTGCTGGTTATAAAATCAGAAGAACACGGAGACCGTAAAACAGTTCAACTCGCTGGCTTCAGGTAACGTTTCCTTTGCTTGATAAACCAGCACGGAATGAAAAACATGCTCCGATAAGCCTATTTTTTGCTTATGTATCCAGCACACTTAATATAATTTCATTCAACTAAATGCCACTTCTTTGCATGTTTAATTGCATTCTTGCTTCTATCCAAGAGCTATTTGACTCAAGTTGCCGGGAAAACGAAACGCAAACGAAACACCCAACCCAAACAAATGTTATCATTAAAGCATCAGACAATGAAAAGTCAAAATGAATAAATACATACTCAGCTTTAATTGCTTACATGTATGTGGTACGTCCTAATATTTAGTGTAGAGGTGACAGTTCATGACAGATAGACGAATTGGAAAGGTTAGCAAATGAAAATCAGCTTTTTCATTACACGAATGGCAAACTCAGCCAAAGGATCTTGGTTTAATTACACCCACAACCAAACAGCCCCCCTGTGAAGATCACTTGCATACAAATCCATTGATGAAACGGAGCCTCTTGCATCTAGGACATTTTGTGAAGCTCGCTGAGGCTGCTGGGTTCAAAAATGAACTAATTCTTACATAGTGGAACATGTCCACTGGTTACGTCCTGGGCAAAGGGCTGGAAAACATGGTGTGACTTTGCCTGGTTTTCTGGCATAAAGATTATCGAGAAATTTTAGATCACACCTGAATGATCTTTAGGGAACATGAGAAGTGCCAGAAGAAGAGCCAAGAGACCCTGGTCACTTCCTTGGCTCTGCTCACGCTTTGTACATGTTACTAAGACCAGCCTTAACAAGCGTCCACTTATTTAATGGCTCCTCTGTGAGCAACCATAATTATCTACTTTCACTGACGTTCAGCTCAATATTGGCTGAGGTAAATAGGAAGGACAAAAGTTAACAGCTCAGTACTTATTAAAACAAGGGCTTTGAGGTGCATCTACAGGAGAGCAACCAGGAATTAACTGGCAATGGAGGCTGAGTTCAATTTGCTTTTCCACACTATGACTAAGGGCAAGGACTGAGATGCATTGGCACGTGGCGAAACTCACCTTGCTGTCACCTTTGTAGTGTTACAAAGCACGTACACAGCCTTGTCTGGACCATACCACCTTGCTAAAGCAGAGCCTTATTGCCGGGTGGGGTAAATAGAAGGATGGGGGAAGGACTCAAGGCTTCTTGGCTCTGTCATGCCAACAGCTCTGGATCTCCCAATGCGCTGATGCCCATCCCTGCCCTGACACAGCTGCTGCAGCTTGTGCTACCATAGCCTCAAGCTTCTTTCTGAAATTGCTGCAATTAAAGCATCCCGTTGCAGGCTGTATGGGCTGCAGCACTTTGGGAGCCTCTGCACTCCAGGTTACGTGCTCCCAGCCCAGCTGAATCAGTCCTCTCTAATATTGCTGGAGCACCAGGCCAACTGGGTTACCTCCAACCCCCTTTGCTGGGGGTGTAAAGTGGCTGGTGCTTTCCCTAAAATCCTTGCTGTATGTCAGGTCTAATATCTTTTGATATCAGTAGGAGCCTATCCACTGACCTCTACATACTTTGAATTAAGTGCTGTGTATATAGATTTTTCAATTAGGGCAACTAAGGGCTTGGGAACTCCGTGCTTATTAACACTGATGAGATTTGGGCATCTAGATTGTTTGAGTAGCTTTGCAAATATCAGCCATAATGCATAATATACTTACGTACAGTGTATGTGTCCTTCTCTTTGCTGAGGTGTAGCAGTAGCTATTTCTGGTTATAAAAAATCTGTTATCGGTGAAAACAGCCTGCACCCCAAAGCAATGATGAGACAGTGGAATTTATTCCATCGCACAGACCTGTTGATTAAAACCATCATTCATATCACTGAAAAATGAACTGCCATGGAGACAAACTACCCTGGAGCTTGCTCTTTCATTCTATAGTAATCATTTCACACAACATAATTATCTTGAAAAGTTGCTGATGACAAGGCTAAAATACAAAAATATTCAAGAGTATCTCCATGAACAGTTTATTGATGCGCTTGCTAAATTTTCAGCACATACAGAGGCTGGAAGAGGTCTTTGTCTGCTTGTCTGTATTAACATTTGCAGTTTCTGTTCACAAGAAAATATGGGCTTGATCATACTAATTGCAGCTCTTTCATCTTTCTGCTTCAAGCTGTATTATCACTGACCTAGCTTAAATATGCAGTGCTAAAGAGATCCAGAAACAGAAGGAGATACATGCCATAATCCTGTCTAGTATCTTACACGATGTTCCACAAGATGCCCTCCAATTTGAGCTGCAAAGCAGCTAAGACACCGATGCCCAAGCTCTGCTATTTAAAGGCAGGGCTGTGTTAACTCTAGTAATCTGGGAAGAAAAGGGACACGGGGACATAATTTAGTACCATTCTCCTGTGAATGGCACACTTTCACATGAAAAGCAAAGCCTGTAATAGATTCTGGGGGCACTGAAAATGCCCACGTACATGGGCATGGTACCACAGCCACATGTTTGCAGCAGTTAAGGTCTGAATGACAAAGCACAGAGACAGCTACTGTGGTTTACAGTTAATGGTATAATATCGTGGCAGAACATCGTGCACCATCTGAATAGGCAGGGAAGGTTTGCTTTGAAGGAAAGTCAGGTAACAGAGGGAAGTCAAGCTACTCATTTTGGCTGCAGTATAATGAAAGACATTCTGGGAACTACCCAAGTCAGTCTCCTTTGGGCATTAAGGTGCAAAAGTCCAAAACTAAAACACTGCAACTCAAAGTGCTGCAAAGCCTCGCAGCCCAGATGGAAGGAATCCTCTGTCCCTGTCTCCCGTTCCTACTGTTACCAATGCGACGTGTGCTGGCAGCCCAGAAAGCCAACTGTATCCTGGGCTGCATCCAAAAAAGCATGGCCAACAGGTGCAGGGAGGTGATTCTGCCCCCGTGAGACCCTACCTGCAGTACTTCATTCAGCTCTGGGGCCCCCAACATCAAAAGGACATGGAGCTGCTGGAGCAAGTCCAGAGGAGGGCCACGAAGATGATCCGAGGGCTGGAGCACCTCTCCTATGAAGACAGGCTGAGAGAGTTGGGGCTGTTCAGCCTGGAGAAGAGAAGGCTCCGGGAAAATCTTATAGCAGCCTTCCAGTATCTAAAGGGGGCCTACGAGAAAGCTGGAGAGGGACATTTACAAGGGCATGTAGTGATAGGACAAGGGGCAATAGCTTTAAATTGAAAGAGGGGAGATTTTGATTAGATATAAGGAAGACATTTTTTACAATGAGTGTGGTGAAACACTGGAACAGGTTGCCCAGAGAAGTTGTGGATGCCCCATTCCCGAAGGTATTCAAGGACGGGTTGGATGAGGCTTTGAGCAACCTCATCTAGTGGAAGGTGTCCAAGGTGGGGTTGGAACTAGATGATCTTTAAGGTCCTTTCCAAACCTAAATCATTCTGTGATTCTATTTCTTGAAAATGCTAACAGCCTCCACAGATAGTGCGCTACAGAGGTTAATAAAGTGAAGTAGCACGGGTGATAACCAGGCAGGACAGCTGGATGGATTTGCTTGGGGCGCTGCAGAGCTGGAGGAGTAGCAGTCCCTGACGGTCCCAGCCTGGAACCAGCTACAGCATCCACCAGGCGTGGGTTGAGCAAAGCCCGTTGGCTGTACACCGTGGGGAGCAGATTCGCCTCTGAGAGCGCCCTGAAAGCTCCTTGCACCTTCCCAGGCAGCAACGTGAACTCTGAAAACATGTCAAGAGGAGGAATGGAGCAGATAAAAGGCTGATGAGAGCTGCATCCTTATGAAAACATGAAGGGACGGCTAGAGACGGCTTCAGCAGCACGGAGCAGCCTCAGAGGAGCGAGGGATGGTGGCACTGGCGCGATTAAAGGCTTCTTGGCATCTTCTGCATTATGCTTCACCCCTTCTCTCAAACGGATACCGGCAACAGAGGAAGGCAGATAAAGAGGCCTTACTTCTGACAATGGCTCCTGAAATCCTGGCTTTGCGGCAGCTTAGGAGATGCGTGCCAGGTGGGAGTGGGATTTGTGCTCCCTGAAGAAGGAGGCAACGGAGCAATATGTTTTTCGACTGAAAGTATAAAAACAAAATGAAAATACAGAAGGGTTTGTAACTTATCTGAGGCTACGAGCTGTATCTTGCAGATTCAGGAAGGCAGCTTGGCTGGTCCCTCTGGAGGAACCAAACCCTGACTGGGAGCTGGGCCAGAAAGCTCAGCACTCAGGAAAACACTGCTGGAAGATCACAATTCATCCATACAAGAGCAATTAGAATTTTCCAAGTGAAATAATTAAATCCAGGCAAGTATATATGGAAAACACACAGTGCTCTGATGCCTTCTGGAAGAGGACGGTGTTGACAGGCTGGAGCAAGGCCAGCGGAGGGCAACCAGGATGGTTGGGGTCACTGACTTGCTACACTGGGGCAGGAGCCCACAGAAATGGTGAAATCTCCATCCTTGGGATTCTCAGGAAGAGGATTTAAACTACAACCAAGCCTCCACACAAACATCATCTTCACCAGACTCTGACTGGTCTCTGCCAGACTTGGTCACCAAAAATGACACCTTTGGTGCCGTTCAGTAACTCGCCTGGAACACTTCAGGAGGAGAGACAAGAAGTGAAATTAATTCAGGTAAAATGCTGGATAATCACAGGTGAAAAGTAACACACACTTGACTTTTATAATGAAAAGGTGATTTTGTATGGAAGAATCCTTCGCAACAGCTTATCCAAAGCAGAGCATTTCTTTACCTGCTCAGTTCACTGCAGGGAGCTTCCTTTGTTTTCCTGCACAGACAAGCTTCTGTAATGGAGACCACTAAATATTTCTGATATATGCTGGTATATATAACTAGAGAATGCACTGACAGGCAGAAGCAATTTCATTTCAGTCAGGTTTCATTTTCAAATCCTCAGCACCTGACCTTCAAGAAAAGCTTGGCTATGGTGAGCACAGAAATCACATCTGTCATCATGCTGGGGAAAAAAAATGGGAAGCCAAAAACCAGAGCGTGTCCATTTTGAAAATCAGCTCTTTGTAATTTTTGCTCTGCATTTAATAAGCTTAGATTAGAGATTTTCAGGGTTTCTCAAATATGGTTTCTTCTCCAGCTTAAGTCAATTTGGTATCTGTATGCTTAAGAAAAGCCCATGTGTTTAAGTGAGAAAATCTGCATTAATATTAATGTTGAACAGGAAAGAAATTTGGGAGTTGGACTATTTGGCAGTTTTAAGAAATTATTTAAAGGTATGCTTAACCCAAGGGTTAACTCATTGTTGACATCATCCAGCAGTTTCAAATGACAAAAAGTAGTGATGCTACTGGCTTTTTCCAGCGTGGGAAGGATGCAGCAAATGTCAGGACCTGACTGATTTTCCCAGGGCTCCTCCACCCTAATTGTCACTTGGACTCAAGAGTTCCCTGGTGGCCTCCATCAAGTCATTTCTCCTGTCTGACCTAATTTTCTCAGCTGTGGAAGCAGGATAATACTGACTCATGTAGGATTTATGATGGGAAAAGGATTTATTTTATCTTCTAAAGCATGACTTAGAGATGCTAGTTGTAGTTAAAGGCCCAGCATGTGTGGCAGCAGAGAAACCCAGGATCTCTTGCATTAGGAGCTTGCTGTTCAATCAACTGGGGCTGACCAAGTGAGGGAAAACAGCACCTGCATTTCAAAACAGTGAATAGTTGTTCTGATTGTTAATTACTCCATACTTTTATTTATACTTTATCTATATGTTTAATTTTGTTTTTCCATTCATCCAACTTGAAGCCCATTGAATAATTCGTGAATCTATTAAATGAACAGTTCATATGGTGAATTTTGTACTTTTTTTCCTTATAAATAGACCCATTTTGTTCCACTCTGTAAACTGGCAATTGTTGGCAGGGTTACTCAAAACTTCGAAAATGTTTATGGCAGGGATTTATCCTACTGCTCAGCTTTCCCAAACAGGACAGATATGCCAGGTACATAAAGTCTCCTTAAAAATGTGGAAGAACTTCTGCCGGTAGCATTCCTGCTGCTCTCTAGACCTGTGCTGAGTCTTCTGGTTTTCTAGAGAGAATCATTAATGTTTTCATGTCAAGTGAAACTTGATAAATCTCCACTGGGGGTCTCTGTTCTTCAGAGTTTTCAGTTTTTAATGACAACTCAAAGCCCTGAGACTGACTCCAGGTTCTTCAACAGGAAGGAGCCCTGGTAGCCTCCCTGAAGGCAGGAGGGCTGTAGATAAAACCTGTACTGACTATCTGAAGGGAGGTCCTGACCGACCATCCAAGTCAAGCAGTTTACAGAGAGCACCAGAAAGCATATTTCCAGCACTATTTAATTTTCCCAAATAATCCCCCATTGGATCACCTTCAGTAATGAAAAGGAGCTCTTTCACTCACATACAGAGAATACTTGATAGCCATGAACATGATCCTTAAAGAATCACAGAACGGTTGAAGTTGGAAAGAACCTCTTGAGATCATCTAGTCCAACTCACCTGGTCAAGCACAGCCAGCCAGAGCAGACTGCGCAGGTCTGTGTCTAGTTGGGTTTTGAATCTCTCTGCTGATGGAGAGCTTCTGAGACCTATGGTATTGCCAAATACCAAAGGTTTCTTCCAATCCAAATTATTTTACAAGACCATGACAGCTGGGATCATAATTCTGGCAAGATGTCTTCTGTATTATAAGAGCTTTCACAGCTGTAAGGGAACAATCTGATCCGCAATCTGATCTAGGGGAAGGTGTCCCTGCCCACAGCAGGGTGGTTGGAACTAGACAATCTTTAAGGTCCCTTCCAACCCAAACCATTCTATGAAACACTCAAAACACTGGGTCCTTGGTCCATAGATTAACCTAGAGCTGGAGTTCAGAGAAAAGGAAAAATGTAGATCCTGCAAGTCATTAGGGGGCTGCAGGAGATGCTCCAGAGGAAGCTAGGGGTGGATGCGAGTACATCTGAGGCACATTGAGTCTCTGAATGGAGGGAGTCCTTTGGATTATGGGTCAGCCTGCAGCCCTGTCCTGAAGAGTTCCCCATCTAGAGGGCCCTGGAGGTCAGGGTAAACCTAGGCTGGGCGTTCATGTCAGGGTACGGCTCAGGGCTGAGACAATAAAAAAGGCCAGAGCTACAGCCGGGTTGTGAGAATGCTGGGAATCAATAGAGACTGTTTCTGTGAGCAACAGTTTTTCAGGAACAGCTGACCTTTTAAAGGATTTGAGATCCAGTTCAGAGAAGCATTTAAGGAAAGGCATCAACGCACAAGATCTACCATTAGAACATCTCTACACGTCCTCCATGACTAGGAAACCCACTGCCAAAATCTGAGAGAAGACAAAAGCTTTCTATTGTTGACAATCTATTAGTCAAAATAATTAACACAGGACTTTGTTTTAACTTCAGGATCCCAAACTGGCTGATAATGTTTGTGAAGATTTCAAGAATTTCTATAGATAGCATACTTTTTTTAACTTAAGAAATTATATGTATTTCAGACATAAAAGAATATTTTAACTTGATAAAAGAATATTTTAACTTTAATTGAAAAGGTCAATGCTTACAAGTTAACAAATTAATAATTCAATGTTGTCTGTGGAATATGCTTGACCCTGTGATGCATGCACCCTGTAATTTTGTGCTCACGCATTGGTTTTCAGACATTGAGGGCTATGTGTCCTTAAAATTCTCTTAGTGCAGCTGTGTGTGTCACAAACAGACTGTCCATACGTTATAGCTTGCTACTGCACCACTCATTATTAGTTGCCTTTTTCATTTTCTGCTCTCTGCTCCCGCTCAACTCAATTAGCAGGCTACGACTGAACAATATGTAACAGTGAGCAATAAGCCTCAAGTAAAAGAAAGGAAATTTCCCTTTAGAAAAAAAAAAATAATGGGAAGAGGACCAGAGCATCTAATGAGATATATAAATAAATAGGTCAGTATTTTATTGAATCGCAACGGAACATCTAGGGCATTAATATCTGCCCAAGCTGATAGTTTTCTTCTTTAGATTCATGACCAGAATAACAAAGTGGTGTCAAACATCACAGGACGTTTGGATGCTTCCATTAATAAGCAAGTGGAACCTCTTTCAGGAGTCAGGCAAGACTGAGCTGCCAAATAAGAAGTGAAGGAACTATTTTATTACCGTTAACTATTGCTACTGGTAGCAAATTGAAAGAGAAAATGCAGTAACTAGTCACTGTTCTTACTTCACTTGAGGAAGTCTGAAGGATGGCGTAAAAATCACAGCAGAGCACTGCAAGAGATACAGATATTTGTGTAAAGGTCCATTACTTAATGTGTAAGTTCTCCAGACTAACTGAACTGGGATCAAAACAGCATCTCCACTTTTCCAGCAGTAAAAATTTTCAAGAAAGGAGACGAAAGAAATAGCAACTTGTATTCTCCTCCCCTTCTAATTCTTTCCATCTTTTTAAGTCTAATTTTTCCTCTTTTCATGTTGCTACCAGAAAAGAGAGAAAGAAGGAAAAGCAAACGTGAAGGAAATACAGCAAAAATTAAACTCCATTCCTGCACGTGGGAACAAAATAAAGCTTTGTCACTTTGAACAACAACTGTTGTTCAGTGAGGAACTGAATTTAATTTTAATCTGGTGAAAACTGAATTTCCTGGTTATTTTTCTTGCAGTTTTGCAGTAAGGATTTCAATCAAACAGGAGGAAAAAATAAAAAACAGCTTCAATACGAGTTGTTCCTGACAGCTGCCAAAGGCCACTGGAGTGCCTGGAAAAAGCTGCTGGCCACCAAAGGGGCTCTGATGGCTCTCACTGCACTTGCCTTTTAGCTCTCATCTCCCTGAAACTCTCCTGAGTGCAGTCCAAATCACAAAAACTAAATTTGTACCTCCACTTCCTCAGCAGAATAAACCCAAAACGTAGAGAAGCCACTGTAAAGCTAACATAAAATTCAACGTTATTGAACTGATTTAATTTATAAAATTAAAATGCATACTTTCTACTTGAGTATTCCCTTTTCAAACAAAGAAAAATCGGCCAAGCCCAGCATGGGGCATGGCTCAACCAACACCTACGGCTAGGAGCAGAACAAACCTGCTGAGATACGAGGGTGATTAGCCTCTCAGCTCGTGTTTCCCAGCTCCGTTTTCTCTCACCTTGAGGTGCCCATCGTTCTGTCCACAGTAACGTGGGCAGCAAAAGGAAGACCAAAAGAAGACTTCACTAGCCTGAAACCTTGGTCCGCAGCAAGTGTCTCAAAGCCCTGTGGTGCCCCTGTAAAGCTTTCAAGTCTCCTGGAGATCTGACTTCAGGATACAGTTTTTAGGAAAAACATCACTTTTTATTGCTTGGCCAGTAGCCTCAGGAACACAATGGTGGTATCGATCAGAAAATAAGCAGAGCTTTAGGATCTGCTTAAAAGAGGTTTAAGATAAATTCTGTATAACTAAAGAGACTTACCTGTATTCTCAAGATTTTAAAAAATACAAAGCTCCCTATAACAAGCGTTGTGAATCACATGGCTAAATCCAGCCACAGTTGACCAACACTGAACCTCCACAAAGGTGTTGTCCCCTTTTTTGGTGGCCAGCAACTTTGGCAAGCCACAAATAAAGGCTAATCTAACCTTTCTGAAAGATCAGTGTTTATATTCTCAAAGAAGGATCAAGGCCAGCAGCAAAAGCAGATGCCTGTTCTCTCACGACAACAATTTCCAATCATCCTGCAAGAAGAGCGAGCAGAAGTCAGTTTTCATGTTGAGACCTTTTGCAAAGCAAAGGGCCTACACCTTGCACCAGAGCCTGTGTCTCCCTGCAGCTCTCCTGGTGCTGTGGCTGCCATGACACTGGCAAGGACTCCTTGCGCAACACCAGCAGAAAGGTGGAGTCCTACAACACCAATGTTGCCCAAAATCACTGCTTCTCTGCATGGGTCTCCCTTTCCCTCTCAAGCAGTTGCCATTGAATTCACCCTATCCAAAGATAGATCTTTTGGTTGACTTTCCTTCTGCTTCTTCTAAATGCGCCGATTTGTGGAGGAAGCTGTAATCAGATGGTCTCCAGCCCATCCGCAAGATCTCCAGCACACAACCTCCTCTGCCCTGGTGAAAATCCCAAATCACACTGCTGAAAGCAACCAGATGCCTTCTCTGAGAGGAACAACAAACCTGAGGGAATAACTCAACAGCTTAGCTCACAGTGCAGATGTATTCATTTAATCCTCTTGCTTTACACGAGAAATAGCACACTGCGAAGAAACAGTGTTAATCAGTAACTTCTTGGACAGGCCTGAAAACAACAACCTGCTGAGTAAAATGATGTAGCACCCCAACGGTTAATTATATTTGGGAAAGGATACAGCAGAAATCCTTGGAGGAGTTAGCTTAGTAATTACAGTGCAAAACCCAAGTTGGGCAACAGCCAGCAGTGGAGCTAGCGGACATGTCACTGCTGCCCCATGGGTCACCTACTGGCAAAATATCTTTATGCTTATGAACATGGTGAGATAAAACCCAGGGCAGGCCTGAAGTCGTGACTGTTCCCAGATATCACAGTGGTGGGGGGAAAAAAAAAAAAAAAAAAAATCACTGCTTTTGAAGTGCTTTCTTGACCCACATTGCAGCCTCTCATTTTAATCTTTATTCATTGACTAAGAAGAACCACTGAACAGAGAAATCGTTCCTTGGGAGAAAAAAAACAAAACAAAAAAAAAAAAAGGAGAAAGAAGTAGGTTTTTTCTGGATGGCTGGTAGTTTGCCTCTTTTAAAGCGAGAGAACTGAATTCCTGGGGAAGATGAGGAGGGTTAACGCAGAAAAGGATGGAAATAGGGTCGTCCCGTCTCGGCAGGGGCGGCCGGCAGGTGGCGCCGTTGCGCCGCGGGGGCTCGGCCGGGGGCGGCGGGAAGGGCCGGAGCGCGGCGGGGTTTGGAGCTCGTTTTTCCACGTCGGGGCTGGGAGAAGCTCTCCAAAAGAATATTTACCGGGGAATCCTCGCGGTCTGTGGCGGTTCCGCCGCCCCGATGCAGAACTGCGCTTCCCCAAATTCATCAGTCTTGAAGCGCAGCAAGGAAATCCCCAAACCTGCATCGCTGGCAGGTGAATGTTAAAATAATTTGGGGATAGAGAAGGACCGTTAAAGCCCATCTCCCCAGCAGCACAGAGCTCCCCCGTCCTGCGTTTTAGGCTGACCTTAAGGCTCCAGTATTTGGAGCAGCACAGAGGCGTGCTCAGTCTAGCAAGGATGGAGGTGCAAACTCATCCCCAGCAAAGGCAACATCTCGTGGTTTTTTTTTTTTCTTTTTTGGCAGTGAAAAGCACCACAAGCTCTCTGGCCAAGACCATGAGGATAGAGGAGGTTCAGGTTGCTGACTCAAAGCCTGGCAGATATCCTGCTGAGCTGCAGACAGAAGCTTGCCCAGTCCACACCTTGAGCTGGTGAGACATGTGCCAGTCTGGCCATGGCCACCCACTGCTGCTAAACCCCTAGTGTGGTGAGGGCCAATACCCACCCTCTGGCACAGCACCCATGCGTGCCCACAGCTCCCAAGCAGTCAGCTGCCCCCAACTTCACCGCACTCTCTCCTGGCCAAGCCCCGCAGCAGGGCCAGGGCTGTGCCACCCTCACTGATGAGGACGGACCTCATGTACTTTCCCAGCTCCAAGCACGGGTGTCTGCAGTCCTGTGCCAGCAACAGCGATGGCAATTGTGCTAAATAAGCTGTGCAAGTAGTCCTTTTCTGCCACAGACTGCTTGCAGGCCATGTCCTGGCCTGGTCTTCTGGCATGAAGGGCTTGAAGATCTTTAAAACCTCTGAGTAAGACAAGCCCTCAATGCACACAGCCCCCTGTCTCTCACTACTTATAAGCCACTTGAAGTCAAACTAGATGCTCGCAGCCCTTTGTCCACTTCAGATAAAGCTTTGCATGTTTATGCACATGCTGGGTGGGGTGCACAGAATGGCTTTGGGGTGCAGCTAGCAGCCACTCCATCCCAAAAGTGCCCAGAGCTGGATTGCTGTGCTGGCACAGTGCTACCGATCTGTGAGCTGGAACCTGCACGCTCGCACGGAGGACAAACAAGAAGGACCAGAAAAACACGTGTGGGTCCTGCTGACATCCTGTCCCACACCCCCAGTATCTTTCCAGTTAGACTGGGGAATAAACACAACACCCATCTGCAACACAACACAGGCAGCAGTGCACACCTTCTTGGGGGACCCTTTGCATCAATCCACATTAAAAATAAGGAGGAAAAAGAAAGGAAGATACTATTTAAAGAGCAGGTTCTGACATTGAGGTTTTAGTGGTGATCAGCAGCATCTCCACCCTGACCAAGAAAGGAAGGACCTTGCCTCCAACCTCAGTGGCTGCTTCAGAGAAAGCAGTAAGAGCGCTGGCAGCTGGGAAGCTGTGACCTTAAGTGGGAATTTCCCTCCTGACCCGCTGCTAGAGGTTGGCTGAGCCTTGACGCCACAGGATTTACCTTCGCTGGTCTCATTCCTAAGTCTGCCCAGGTCTTTCTGATTCTGCAGAGGCCCTTCTGTGCCCCACGTGCAAGAGGCATGGCTCCAGTCAGGGATAAACGCACCTCTTGCCATGGCACTACTCTGCCTGCCTGAGAAAGAGCAGGATTCTCCCTAAAATCTCTGTCCTCAATCAAAAAAGCTCTCTCTCCAGCACCCGGCTCATTTCTCTCATCTCCGACGTGAACCAACTCCTCCCAGGCTGATGCAGGCCCTGCAGCCAGGCAGCACGATGCTCCTGGCATGTTTTACAGCAGAACAAGAGCTGGCTTCACGGGGCAGGGCTCCCAGTTCTGTGTCTGCCAGGGACCTTTCCCAGACTCGCTGAAGCTGCCTGCTTTACAGCAGTAGCGAGAGTGGTAAATTTAAGAGTCGTAGCATGTCAAGCAGATATGGGAATTACTTCTACTCCGTGGCTTCCCAATGCCATGCACACGCTACTTTAAGAAATCCCTTAAAAATGGCTGCTTCAAAATAACCTATATACATCACTGGCCCTAAAGACAGCACATGATGAAACGTCCTTACAAAATGAATCCTTAAATTCCAGTCTAGCAGAGCATCCAAGCACACAGCAAAGCCAAGACAAATACAGCGCTGCTCCGGCCTGAAAACACAGGTGGTTTGAAAGTCTCCGTTGTTGCTCTACCTCGGATAATGATTCATCCTCCCCACGGGGTTCTGACTTGCCTCCGCACATTTCGCAAGGCTGCCTGGCTTTATAAGAGCCTGGTTGCACGCGGTGACTCCTAGCAGATTTCTCGGCTCGCTTGCAAGCGAGGAGGAAGCGGCTGATCCATCTAACGATGATTTTCCTCTTGCAGCATTTCTTCTTGCTGGCCATAGACTTCTTACTCGCCATGACCCTGTGCTGCCTCTTTTATGCTTTTGTATGCATTTCCACCGCGTTTTTGGCCTGCTTCATTATCATCTTCTCTTTCGGCGTTGTGGAGAAGAACATTCACGTGAAAGGGAGAGCAATTGTAATTCTTGTGTCCAACAGCTCCATTGGGAGGATGTTTGCAAGGAACCTGGATAAAGCAGGCTTCAAGGTGTCCGCTGCACACTGGCCTCCTCAAGAGGAGGGGACAGCTACGGAAGAAGAGTGCTCTTCAAGCACAGAGGTAGCCCAGCTCCACATGACTGAAGATGAGTATCAGAAGACAATGAAAACCTTCATAGAAAACCACTTATCCCTGAAAGGTAATATTTAGGGCAAACTTGTGGATTGTGCTTACAGTAGAAGTGAAAATGCACAAGATTATGAGATCATTGTAGCTCACCAGCAAATGAGGGAGGCAAGAACACTTTAGGAAATGGGTTATAACATTCTGACTGCATCGTATTTTGTTGTGCAAAACAGAAATTTTGGTTTTTCCAGGGGAGAGCGCCTGCTCTGGTGGCTGTGAAAGGCCCCAGTAGACTCATCCCTGGAGGAAGGCAAGGCAGGCCAAGGAACATGGGGAAGAAGGTCCAACCAAGGCACAGAGGGCTGGACACACCCTGGGGAGAAAACATAGGGATGAAGGAGGAGGAGCAGAGACTCAAAGTGACCTGAGATAAGGAATGTGTCTGATTTTTGACTTCTGAATTAAAAAACCTGAGGTCCCTCTTGGCTTCTTGCCTGCTGTTGGATTTGTAACAATCTGCTGGGTCAGAGCTTGGCTGACAGGTTGGGACAGTCTTTCTGAACCATGCTGCCATCGTTTCTGTGGGGACTGAAAGTGACCTGCAGAGCTCAGCCGAGACAGCACAAGGCAGGTGTCCTACTGAGGGATGGCTGTAATCTCTTCTACTGGGAAATCTCCCTGGTTCTTTCTAGGTGCCAGATTAAGGATGCTGATGGGCAGGCTGGCTTACACCCTAGCTCAATTAGCTCTGCTATCCAGGAGCCTCTGTCCTTGCAGCCACAATTTTAGACCTCATGGGATTGACAGAAAATTCAGCTTCAGCTGCCAGGGCTGTAATCTCACTGCCCACAGGGCCATGGGGTTACAAGAGAAGAGGCCAACCCTCTCCTTCACTGCGAACCTACCTAAGGCACACCTGAGCAGTGAAGCGCTCTCACTGCTTCCCTACGCTATATCCTTCCTTCTCCAGCTTCTCCCTCTCTCTCCAGCTCCCCTTTGAGGTCTCCCCAGGGCAGCCTCTCTGCTTGCTCACACTGAGCCAAGATCTCTCGGAATACCCACATCTCACTGTGACAGATAACAAGACTCTTCATGTTGCTGCCCAGCACTGAAAGTTTTCTTTGTGCTCCCAGACTCTGCAGAAGAAGGACATTTTGGAAGTCAGAGCACACACCACAAAGCCTCGCCTACCACAGGCACCCTTCAGAGAGGTGGTAGGGAACCCCAGCCATACCTGCTGTTAGCTGCAGCTATTCAGGACCCAACGGCACAGGTTCTCTCACATTGCTTTTCTCCTCTGAAGCATCCAGCAGATCAGAAGTGCCTGTGGTCAGATTCTGTGCGACTCCATATGGCCTGGGATACCTCCCCCTGTTCACTGGCAGCCTGCAGGCTCCAGGACTGGGGGCCCTGCACATCCACAGAGGGTTTCAGGCATGAGCATTTAGGCTAATTGGTGCTAATAACATTATTCTGGTAAAACTTGCCTATGTGAACAAGGCCTCAAAGCTCACAAAGCTGAGTACGAGCATACTCCTGCTCAGGAAACCAATAACAAAGACTTTCTTAACCAGTAATGCTCCATGGGATCCGTCTTTTTTGCTTTTGATTACTTTGATCACTGTGCTAGTGAAGGGCTTTTGCAAGTTTTGTGTGTGTTGGTTTGTCATGGGGTTTTTTTGACAGGGTACTTTATTGTAGGATCCATGAGGTCTTACATTGAGGATCTCCTGCATAGTATTCACATCACTGATGGGGATGTTAAAATGTGTTTCCCAAGCGCTGACCCAATTGCATGGCAGATCAAAGCACTGTGTCAGCAGTGGGGAGAAAAGAAGAAAAAAAGAAACCTTGCAGTTTTCTTGGATTTAACAGTTTTGAGTGAGTGCTGGTATTTGTTCTGCAAGATTTACTGTAGTATTTTTGGCATGGGTTGGGTGAGCATGAGAACCCACCACGAGCTGACTGATAGTAAAACAATTTAAACCAAATCAAGAGACCACATTGGTAGGTCCCCACATGCGACATGCAGTTTGGTCAGCAGGATCCAGACAAGGAGAGGAGAAAGCTTGTGCTGAAGGGACAAAACACAGCAGAATCATTATACCACTTTTTCTCCATTAAAAATTTCTTACAGACTTTGTGTATGCAATTTTTGTTTTCTAAAGAAAGGGACACCGGTGCTAGTTATTATGATTATTTTTTTAATTAACTTGTCCGCATAGGAATTTTTACCATTATGTCTTTGCTAGTGTGACACTTGTTTGATATAAACACAGCTTTCAAAATGCATCCTAAATGCCTAGAATCCCCTAGTCACAGTTTCTTCTAGAATTAAAAAAAACAACTTATGACAGCTAAAACAATCTATTTTTTTATTCTAGTACAGTCCCAGAGACCCAAATTTTCAGGTAGGCTAACGCATTTATTTTGTGGAGACAGTACAAACGAATAAGATGCTATTAGGTCTGAAGAGATTATAACAAAGATATAGAGAAATGCAAGTCAGCCCTCTTCCAAATTCATAGTAGGTTTTGTGATAGTTTAACTTGACTCATAAAAAGTCTTGGATTCTACTGGCTTTTTAGCAAAGGTCCTTTAGATCAGATGTTTAAATTTGCTCTATCACAAGGTCAAAGAGAAAGGGAGGAAAAAGGGGAGAGAAAGACTCTTAATTGCTCACCTCCAGCAGCTAAGCTTGTACTACCAAATATTGCAAGAGCTCTTGGCATCACGTCCAAGTGCTCTGGGATCGAGCTGCTTGAGAAATCGTTGCGCCGTGTTGCTCTTTGGGCACGTTGCCTGGAAATGCTGGCGATTGCCTCATGACTTTCAGGATTGACTGCAGGGAGGGTGGGGCAGGGCAAAGAGGGGAAAAAAAGCCAAGATGGGCAAGACCCAACAGACAGCAACCTGACCCAACTCAAGAAGAGTTCAGACAACCAGTATGCCAGTCTGATTAGTTGCTGAGGCCTCCGCTGCCGCAGTACCTTGGGGTTTGCCTAATCACACACACGAGCACGACGGAGACAGGGCTAAGTGAAAGCATATTTACTGCACCGTGCCCAAAGACTGGCTGCCTCAGGCTTTGCCAAGAACAGCAAGCCCCAAGGAGCTGTCAAGTGACCCTGCCTTGCCAGCCTACCCAGAGTTCAGCTCCAGACAGAACAGAGAAACCACTGTTTCACATCTAATCTCAGCCTTTCTCATGGTTTAGAGATTATTCAAATAGTGTTTTCTTTTCTTTAGCTGGACCCAAAACATTTCCAGTGTCTTGAGAGATCCTGTCTTCTCCTTTTGGTGTCTTTAATGTCCCTCAGGTCTTTCTGCACTCCAGGCTGAGCTCTGCCAAACTTTATAGCATCTATGGGCCTGGAGATCACCACTGACATGCATAGAGCAGCTATGATGGCAGAGCATCCGGGGGACCTGCCAGCCTTCCTTCCTACCCTTACCCCAGGGACCAAAGTTGGTTTCCCAATAGCATATCACTTTTCTCCACTCTTTCTCTCCCACTCCTCACAGTATTTCATACTGTGCTACCATCCATCCCTCGTCCCAGTTGTTTCCACCTGCTTTCTCTTTCCTTGTTTTTCCTCCATTCCTCTGTAATGCCTCAGGTTTCTGCAGAGGAGATGTGAGCAATGCTGCTGGCTGCACAGCCCAGCCTCCCTCTGTTCATTCACATCTCTGCTGTGCTGAAGTGGCTTGCAAGAGCCCTGCTGACTTTCACAGGGTCAGGATTTCATTTCTTGTACCTGAATCCCAGCTAAGACATGATCACTGCTGGATTCTTCGGTATTTTTATCAGCTTCCCTCTGTTCCTATCTGTTAGGTAGGAAGAACAATACCTTTTCCACAAGTAGAGAAAAGGTGAGCTGGCCTTCGGTGTCTGAGTGCAGGGAGGGAGAGCAGATTGAAGCTCCTGTGATCCAAGAGGAACGGGTCAAGGATCTGCTCCTTCGGCTGGATGCCCACAAGTCTATGGGGCCTGATGGTATCCACCCGAGAGTCCTGAGAGAGCTGGCGGATGTCATTGCCAAACCCGTCCATTATCTTTGGGCAGTCTTGGCTCACTGGGGAAGTTCCGCTGGACTGGAGGCTGGCGGATGTTACCCCCATTTACAAAAAAGGGCGGAAGGAGGATCCGGGGAACTACAGGCCTGTCAGTCTGACCTCGGTGACGGGCAAAGTCATGGAACAGGTTATCTTGAGTGCTATTAATGAGCACATACAGGTTAACCGGGTGATCAGGCCCAGTCAACATGGGTTTATGAAAGGCAGGTCTTGCCAATCAAACCTGATCACCTTCTATGACAGGGTGACCCGCCTGGTTGACGAGGGAAGGGCTGTGGATGTAGTTTTCCTGGACCTCAGTAAAGCCTTTGATACAGTTTCTCATAGTGTTCTGGTGGAGAAACTGGTAACTGCTGGCCTGGATAGGCACACCCTCCTTTGGGTTAAAAACTGGCTGGATGGCCGGGCCCAAAGAGTGGTGGTAAATGGGGCTAAATCCGGCTGGAGGCCGGTCACCAGTGGGGTTCCCCAGGGCTCAGTGCTGGGTCCAGTTCTGTTTAACATCTTTATCAATGACCTGGATGAGGGGATTGAATGTACCCTCAGTAAATTTGCGGACGACACCAAGCTGGGAGGCTGTGTCGATCTGCTCGAGGGTAGGGAGGCCCTTCAGAGGGATTTGAACAGACTGGATCGTTGGGCTGAGGCCAATGGCATGAGCTTTAATAAGGCCAAGTGCAGAGTCCTTCACTTGGGGTATAAAAACCCCAAGCATCGCTATAGGCTCGGGGAGGAGTGGCTGGAGAGCTGCCTGGCGGAAAAGGACCTGGGGGTGTTGGTTGACTACCGGCTTGATATGAGCCAGCAGTGTGCCCAGGTGGCCAAAAAGGCCAATGGGATACTGGCATGCATCAAGAATAGTGTGACCAGCAGGAGCAGGGAAGTGATCCTGCCCCTGTACTCGGCACTGGTGAGGCCGCACCTGGAATATTGTGTCCAGTTTTGGGCCCCTCGCTTTAAGAGAGATATTGAGCTCCTGGAGCGAGTCCAAAGAAGGGCAACTAAACTGGTCAAGGGGCTGGAAAATAAAACTTATGAGGAGCGGCTGAGGGAGTTGGGGCTGTTTAGCCTGGAGAAGAGGAGGCTGAGGGGAGACCTGATTACGGCCTATAAATACTTGAGAAAAGATGGTGGGGAGGTAGGGGAAGGGCTCTTTACATTAGTGATGGGAGATAGAACAAGAGGAAATGGGCATAAGCTTAGTCAGGGGAGATTCAGGTTGGATGTTAGGAAGTATTTCTTCTCTGAAAGGGTTGTCAGCCACTGGAATAAGCTGCCCAGGGAGGTGGTTGAGTCCCCATCCCTGGATGTGTTTAAGAATAGGGTGGATGAGCTACTTGAGGATATGGTTTAATGGGGATTAGGGATGGTTGGACTCGATGATCTCTAAGGTCTTTTCCAACCTAGAAATCTATGAAATCTATGAAATCTATGAAACTGATGCTAATTAATAACACTAATTCCTAAATAATCTTAGATCCTATGTTTGAAAGGCTCTTCCTCACTCTGCACTTCACCATGGTGTTTCAGACCAGTGAGAAGTGCTTGTTTCTGAACCTTGCTCTGAGGACTCCAAAGGGCCTGGAGAAAGCTCCTCATGCAGCTAGACCAGTGGGAGATAATCAACTGTCATCCTTGGCCATCTGTTCTCATCCCCATGATGCTGCTGGCAGAGTGGCTCTTATGACCTCTTTCTAAGTGAGTCGAGGCAAGATCACCTAGATCATTTTATCAATTTAAACAGGTGGATTTAATTAATCCAGCTGATTACTTTCTTCTATACATCAGGGGACACTCATGCAATCTCTTCTTTGGGCAGAGCTGTGAGGGCTGTAACACCAGCAGTGGCAAGTATAGCTAATCCTGGGTAAGGGTGGGCACACACAGCTGCAGTCATGTGCTCCAGGCTGTGTGCCAAGATGCTGGCAGAACTGTAGAGAGCCCTGGAGCATCAAGGCTTTTAGCAGCCCCATGGCCTCTTGAACAGTCTCCATCTCTTCTAAAGGTCAAGCTGTTTTTGCAGTTCTGTTCTGCAGTGGGTAGCAGTGGTAGATGCTCTCCCGGTGTTTTCATTTGCCTTGCACCTCTCCCTCAGCATCCATCTACTTTGGTTAATCATACAGTTCAGTCCACGGAGGCACTTGTGACAGAGATCCAGAAAGTGAGACCCTATGGTGGGACTGAACAGAAGACAGACGTTTGACCTGCTCCCTTGTGTGGTGGACGCATTGTAGAAATTATTTTGCTTCCTAAGGACGCCAGTGTGGTCAATCAAGTGATTTTATTAGAAGGTAACCCTTCCTCACTCACTTTTCCATGCTACTGGCACCTCCAGATAAAAGGTTAGGCCATACGGTCATTCCTAAACTCACAAAAGGAGGGAAAGTCAAGCTTTCTTTCTCAACAGTAGAGCTTAGTGCATGGCACGAGCAAGGAAGAGTCACAACAACCTGCCATTCCCAGTCACTTCAGAGAGGGGTCGGACAGATGCGATAATCATTGACTGCTACAAACTACAAGGGAGTAGGAATTATGAATGACTACAGCAAACGAAATCATATGCTCATGCAATTTTAAAGAGTACTGCATTATTTAACTTCACTCAGCTACAACTGCAGGCCACCTTGGATAAAACAGGCCATTTTCCAGGCTGCGAATGACTACGCTTGGAATTATGAGTCAAATGATTAGTTTTTGTAGCTATGCTTTTGTGCCTTTACCATGGGTTATCCAGAAGTCTTTGAAAAAAATGGCTTGCAACTATATTGCCTTCCTATCTCTTAGGGATTTATCAAAACTAGAGAAGGACTTTGATACAGCAGCCATCAGGGCTACGTAACGACTCAGAGAAAACAGATCTCATTCCGAAACTGTAGGTCGGGAGGAGCTATTTATTTTAGGATGAAGGGGAGCTTCCCTTTCAAAATTTCTTTTTTGAAAATGAGAATCTATGCATCATCTATAGTCAATGTGCTTTTCTTTTTCCAAAAGCAGCTATGCATCAATGCTTCCCAACATTTCATGGGAGGCCAGTTTTCACTTCGCTGAAGTGCTTTTTGTAATTCTCTTGTTTCAACAGACAACTTCCCTGCCAAGAGCCAGGCACCCTGAACGTACGCATAAAACCATATGATTAAAGAGTTCCACAATCCAGAACCCATCCCCATCCCTTGCTCATCGCCAGTGGGCAGATCCCACTCTGGTTCAAAACCTCCGTCCCCCACATCACACTGCTGCTGGTGCCGGACGTAGGGAGAAGGCCGTGTGCGGGAAGGGGCCGGCACTTCAGATCCTGTGCAGAGTCCTCAGGACTCCACACGATCCTGGTTTTTAATCCCGGCAGGGATCAGTCCGGTCAGCTAGCCTGACCTGTATTTTATAGGCCAGAGAACTTCATCAAGGTTTCGAAAGAACAAACCAGGCAGCCAGCCGTGCGGAAACACGTGGGCAGGGAAAGCGGGAGCTGAGCTGGGAACGGCGAGCTCGGCCGGCTGTAAAACACAGCAGGTACCTGCGAGCAGCACTGTGCACATCGGCGCTTGGGTCGTCCGTTCATCGCTGGCTGGAAGATTTCGGTTCGCAAACCAAGATCTTTAAGCAATAACTAAAACTGCATATGGGTCTGCCGTATAGTAAAAGGGGGTTATTTTATTTGTGTGCGTTCAGAACACGTTGCTATGCCCACCGCTAGTGCTGGCCATGTGTATAATATTATGGAAAGAGAAGGAGGTGAAAGACCCATAAGCTGCCACGACATTTTTTAGCTTTCTTAGAATCATAGAATGGTTTGGGTTGGAAGGGACCTCAAAGATCATCTAGTTCAAACTCCCCTGCCATGGGCAGGGACACCCTCCACCACACCAGGTTGCCCAAAGCCTCATCCAACCTGGCCTTGAACACTTCCAGGGATGGGGCATCTACAACTTCTCAGGGCAACCTGTTCCACTGCCTCACCACCCTCTGAGCGAAAAATTTCTTCTGTATATCCAATCTAAGTCTCCCCTCTTTCAGTTTAAATCCATTGCCATAAAGATTCTTCCAAATCTTATGTTTCCAGATGACAGAAAAAAATAGATCATTTCTTCAGGAAAAAACCACAAAGCCCAGGTAGCTAGATACTTACATTATACTGGTCCTAAATACTGACAGAAGCTGCCTTCAGCATCCTAAAGCAACACCCTCCTCAGACTGCCCCCTCTTAGCACCTATGAATTTTACTCCCATGGTGGAAGCTTATCTTACAACAAGCCCCAGACAAGAGTTTCATTTCCAAGCTCCATCAATCGTTAAACCACACAAGACTGAACAGTATTTTTAGAGATCACCAGAAAGATATCTATATTTATGACATGTCGTTCTCGAAACAAACAATCAGCACATTTTCATGCAATTGCAGTGGTAGGATTAGAGATGCAAGGTAAAATAAAAACAAAATTATCTGGGAAAATATGCATCGCTCATGCATGATGCTAACTAATCTTCGATTCTGTAAGTCATTGGAAATATTCACAGATGCAACATAACCTTTATGCTAATTTAAAAATGTCCCAAACAGGAGCTTGACTTTGCATAGATTTAGAAATATTGTCTTTCATTAACCAGAGTTGGACAACCTCTGACCAGAGAAATATTTTGGAAAAGTACCAGGATTAGAGCTTGAAGAGTTCTACTGATCTATTTCTCCCTTTGGAATAACACAGTTTGTCAGAAAGACTATTTAGAGCATGTGTAAACCTGTATTTGTTTTACTACACCCCTTACCTCAAGCCTTCAGGAAAGTTTTCCAGAGGATAGTTTTGACAACGAAAGAGAACCAAGTGAAAGAAAAGTTTTCTGCAACTCTGGCTCCCCATGTTACAGTGCTTGGAGACAGAAACCTGAGCAGTACTAAGACACATGTTTAGAGACTTCATTTAAATCATGTGGTAAGACTGAACAATTGAATATTTCTGTATATAATTACGTACTTCCTTGATACATATAAATAAATTATCTATTTTACTACAAAATTTGAGTAGATTATTTATTTTAAATCTACTCTCTTGAAATTCTCCATCCAACTGACAAACTGTTTTCCCAACACTTGTGCTGTAAATTCCCAGGTAACAGAAGAATTGCTGTGGCATTTTCAGTAGGAAAAGGTGGGCAGGAACAAGCTTCTACAGAGTTCTCCTTGCCGCAGTGCAGAGGACTTGACCAGGCCCATAGTCAGCTCAGCCCCAAGAGCTTTGCTGTTGGCATTGGATTGTTCCTGTGGTTCCTGGGGGAGGCTCTGGGAGGAAGTGTCCGGCAGGTACAACCTGTGGTACTAAAGCTCTTGAAAATCCCAGTACAAAGCCAAATTTCACCCCAGGGAGGCTGACTTAGGTTGTCTTAAAAAATTGCATCAGTTTAGATGAGGCAACAGCCTGCCACCAGAGCTTTTAAAAAATAATAGAAATCAGCCTATTTTCAGGTCTATTGAATTATAAATGCATATGGTGAAAACCTCTTACAGTTGATGCTTTGTTATAGTTAGTCAAATGATTTGTTATGAAGAAATTGTCCAAAAAACAGAGCCTTCCTTCTGTTCTTGGGTGGTTTTCCCTAGTTTCTGGGACTACATTTATTATTCTTAAATACCCACTGCTCTGGTTTGGTCAAATAGTTTGAAACCTATGAGCTCTCTGATATGAAATTACCTTGCCAAATAGCTACACCAGGTAGCATTCATCCCTAACCCCAGACTAGATGGAGATCACTTTTTAAAACAAACTGATGAATATTTTCATCAATTTGTTATTTTCAATAATGAATAATAATTGCATTTCCTCCTGTAAAAAAAAAATTGTCATCAGAGAACCATTCCCAGTGCTTAAAACAGACATTTATGCCTGTATGTCTGACTGGTGCCGCTCCTAACTGCTTTCCCTATTTCCCCATAGGCTTTTCCCTATAGGTCTCAGCATTGTTGTTTAAGCTCCATTTTGCCTTGTCCTAAAGGTGGAAACAACACACACACTGCACAAGCAGATTTAAGCCTTGGAGCTGTGCCAAAATATAATAGCCCCAAAAGTTTTGATTTTTCTAGCACCTCCAAATCCATTTTGTATCTGAACTGCCCTTTTACTGTAAAAGCCCGAGTGCCTGTCCTCCATTAGAGCTTTGTTTTCCCCACTCCCAGTTTAAGTGCTCATCATTAAATTAATTAATATGTCATCAGGATAAACTCCTTTCCTCTGGCCACCTTTATGGCTTTATATTTAAAAAAGCATTTTCTCTCTTTTCTTGATACCCAAGACTCACACAGAATCTGGAAAGCTTTTAGTCCTCAGAGATTTGAGTTTCCATCCTGCTTTTTGAGACCACATTTTCCAATAAGTAGATAGACTGATGGAAAATTCCCAAACAGCTCCAATAACCATACACAGAGTGTTGACTAATTTATCAGGTAGCAAACCTTAGAAGGAGGGACCATTCCCTTCTCCATTCAAGAACTGCAGACTTCAGTGTTACTTATATAAGGTCCAGAAAACAAAAACACAGTCAGAAATAGAAGAATAAATCACAGCCCTTAAAAAGAAAGGTCTATAATACAACACAAGTGAAGTCCCCAAATGTTTGGATGCCGGAAAGAGAGATGACAAGAGGAATGCTACTGTCATCTATTTGCTCTCTGCATTTCTCTCTAGACCTCTCTAGCAGATTTTTTTATTCATGCCACCAGCTCCAGGGCACGGGTCGTGTCTCTCTGTGTCAATCATGTGGACTCTCACTATCCGATGCAAAACAAGCCTCTGCAACCAAAACATGGGAGCAGGTAGAAGACAACTTTAAGTCTCATAGCTGTTTTCTGAGAAGCGGAGAGGCAAAGCACTGAAGTAGAAAAGACTGGGGACAAGGCAAGGTTTGTTTTTTTTTTCCCCCTGCTCCCTGAGGGATGTGCCAAGGACCGTGGTTAGCCCAAGCATAGTTGCCATACATCTGACGCCACACTGAGATATGTGATAAATATCTGATATACGAGAATGATATAATGAGTTTAACTACAGCTGGGTCCAGGACAGATGTGAATCAGAGGTTCAGTCCAAGTCACTTTTCTCTGGGCCAGCATTACAGGTACAAACAGACAAATAGCAGGAGCCAAGCACCACTCATGGCACCTTTTGTTACAGCTTTCAGGTATCTTTACAGCTTTCAGCAAACGTGGCACAGAGAAGGACAATTCTTGGCCAGAAAAACTCACCCAGAGCTTTCCTTAGGCACTCACTATGACACAAAGGAGACTTTCCTCAATACCTTATTCCAGCTCTCCTTCCCCAAAGCAAGGCTGGTCTCTTCTGTTCTTGAGCAGAAAGTCACCATCTCCTCAACCAGCAGCCAGCCTTCCTCCTTTCCCTCACATGCACTGTCTGGAGGCAAATTGGAACAGCCACTAGGTTTAAAGGAATGATCCCTTAAGTAGACACTATGTTTTCATGGGTCAGAGCCCTTTGGCACTCTGCTTTGAAGCTAGGTAAGCAAACAGATAAAAATCCCCTCTCAAAGAGCATTCACTGCGCCACAGACAAACAGGCCCCAGTTCCAATTCTTTCACCCTACAGAATAGAAAACTTTCAAGCCTGAATTTGTCCCTGTACAATATTCAGGTGCAATGGCTTCCCATTATGAGGGGACTAAGTGCCTTAAAGAGAGCAAGCCCCAACGAGTGATGGTTTCTAACAAATGCCATTTGATTTTCTCTCAAGAGTATTTCTTGGAAAATACTTTGCTTGCTTTGCTTCTAAGAAAAGTAATCTGCTAATGTTTGCCTGATCATAAAATTGATTTGACCTTCTACAAATAACCTGACATCGTGGTGTGTTGCTGAGCCTTTCGAAGTGTATTAGGTTGTTCATACAGCAGGGCTTTCTCCTGTTTATCCCGTATGGCCTCTTCCTATAACTGACAGAAATGTTTCTAAAGCTTTCGTAAAAATAACTTCAAGCAACTGATTAGAAAAAAAAATCTGAAATTCCAATGGAATTTGTAATAACAAATGTCAATGGGTGCAGGGAGGAATAAGTCGTTCTACCAGCTCTACTTCAAATGCTGTAAAGTCTTGAAAACTATGGCCTTTCTCCTCCCCAGTGTGGATGGCTGTTACAGAGCTGATTACACTCAGGTTTTTAATTAGAATTAGATGCAAGTGGCAACATTTCATCTGTACTTGTTACATCTTTGGAGAAACATGATGATGTAATTCAAGAACGAGCTGCATGAGTTAACTTAGCTCATACTCTGTCAATTTGGCAGGCATGTATGGGCTGATGAAGAAGCCATCAATCCTGATATGGGAAGAAGAGGAACCAGACACGTGCAGGTTACCTGAGAGAAAAACGTCTTCTAAATGGAAGAAGGTTTTCAAGGCTCCAGGTAGGAACCACTTGTAGCAGTCAAGTACAATTGACTATGTAGCCTTTCTCTGACAATGTCTAGATGAGGGGGAAAAATGTCTTTAAAACGCTTAGCCAATGAGCTTTTTTCTTTAACATGGCTTTCAAAACTTCAAAAGCAAAGTCCCTGCTCATGGCCACTCCTCACCAGGGTTGGTCATGGACACCTTAAAACATGTGTACAAAGGTGTTAGCTAATATTCTAGCCATTTATAGAAGGAAGGCTTCCTGATTAGAAATAACCTGCTAATTAAAGCGTGACTTTATTTACATCATGTTGATTTATAGTTACTTATTTACATTATAAATTTGTTTGCCTCACAAACAGTATTATTTAGTTGCATGCTAAGTCTTCTCTGCAAGACTTGTCACCATTAGAAGGTGTTCCTCAGGCTTGTAAAGAGCCTTGACACAGGAAGCAGGCTCTGGCCTCAGGGAGGTGATGACTCTGGCTGCAGTCCCAGGGCACTTTCCTTTCTTAGTAAAGAGAAGAATGACAAAAAAGAAAAAGCTGTAAGAGCAGGCAGCTAGGCTCTCCTTCATGAAAGAGCAGAAAAAAGTAGGTATCTTCTCCCTTTCCCTGATGATATGTATTAGACATGGAGTATATCACACAAAAGTAGATGGGTAAATAAGCAAGAAATCTGCCACCTAACTCCCTGAATCACCAGTGCTGCCATTACTCTTCACAAGACCCTGCTCCAAGAGGAGCATTTTGGACACATTAACGTTCTTTTGCCATCATGTTAGTGGTTGAAACAGCAGCAATTTTCTGTTTGCAGCCCTCTGTGTTGCAGTCCTCTTTTGCCCACTGACCTGTGCCCTGGCTTTCCTGAAGAAGAGAAGCCTGCAGCTCCTTATGCCTCTGCTGAAGTCCAAAAACTGAGAGGTAAGACAGCATGTTCACAGCTCAGTAACCTGCATCTGACAGAGACAACCAGCATCTCCTGCAACAGCAGCTCTTACCTCTGCTGGGACAAGGAAGGGTGACCCAGCCAGTAAGGAGAGGGCTGGAAAAGCAGCCCGGGAGACCAGGCTGGGGCACAGCCACACATAACCAACCTGGTAAATGCTGTCCCATAATATCCTGACCAGCTGTAAAGCCCCAGCTGTCAAGAGTGGTGCATGTTTACACGTATACAGATCTCATGTCAGATGAAGTGTTGTGACTCAAGTGAGCACTAAATAACTAAGACTCATTCTGACGTGAAACCTTTTGCAAGGTCTGTCGTTGACTTCGGTGGTGGGTGTTTACCCAGAGCTCAGTTCTACCCTGCAAGTGCTGCCTCCAAAATCAGTGGGAGAGCAAAGGGATGGGCTCTCCCAGCAAGGAGGCACGGGTAGTGCTTTAGAGCCTGCTGCCATGCAAGTAAACATTCCTCTGAGCTCTGCAGCCAGAGCTGCAACAGACTCGTAGCAAACACAAGACCAGCCAACTCAAGTCTCCAACACTGAGGCAGAGCACTAGCTGTGCTCCAGCATCTTTCTGGAATTTAAGAGGCATGGTAGTTGCTTTTAAAGGGCAAACCCAAAAATATCCTGTAGCTTGTTCATTGCTGGATAGTCTCTCCTCCATTCCTGTATTCTCACTGCTGTGGGCTCTGATGGCTCTTGAACTACATTTACTTCAGCACATGGCTGGGAGAACAACCCAAATGGCCTATTTCCCAACATCCCACCTCAAGACAAAGCACCCAGGGCTTGCTGGGGTTCATTGATCCAGGCTTTAGGACAGAAGCAGGGTGGAAAAAAAAAAAGGGGGTAAGATAGCAAATGAGATGGATCTCCAGGTGTCCCCACTGGTTGGTCTAATCTTTTTCTTTCTAAAGCAGAGATGGTCCCTGACTCTCCATCTAACACTACCTTCAGGCAGTGAAGTACTTCATTCTCAGTAGCATCTTTGCTTTGACCCTTCTGAGTTTTGGATTGGGGCCATAAAGCATGCTGTAGATACTATGTCAAATCCATAGGTGGAAGTAAAGTCTGTTCCCCCACTGCAATGTGTTCACCAGTGGCTGCTGTAGCAGACGTGATACAGTACAGGCACAATGAGGGAGGGAATGCAGTAAAACGACAGGGTCTGGATGAAGGCAGTTGAAATGATTGAACAGCACCAAAGAGCTAAAACTCTTGATGTCTTTCAGCCAGGAAGGAAACCCATGGGGTGCTGCACATTAATACTGTCATGCCACAATCAAATACTACAGGAAGGAACATAGCTGGGATCAGAAGTGACAAACTCCTGGCAGGGGAGGATTATGAGTGGTGACTTGAATCTCAGGACAAGGAAAAACTGCAGATGAAGATGGTAAGCACCTCCTGAACCATGAGACAGACCTCCAACTCCCTTGCAAGTCTAATCTGTAAGGAAAAGGACACCAAGACACTGAAATTTTGTACAGTACAATGATGTACTGTACACATGATATGCACATACAGAGAAAAAACATCTGAGGGGAAAGGAAATAAAGAACGAACTCTGCTGGGAAGAAAAACGCTAGGGCTTAGTTTTCATTATCTAAAACCACAACTCAGAACTGTCCAACTGATAAGAGATGTCACCCACCCAGGGAGCTGGATCCAGAGAGAAAAACAAAAGCTTTCAAAAGAGCTTCTATAAGATATTAAACCAGCTTAATATCCAGCCAGACTGAAAAGCAAACATTTTAACTCCAGAACATCAAAGCATTGGGAGAGAACATGCTAAAGCAGAAAATTCCTGAATTAAAGGCTTAGGGTTTCAGTCTTTACATGTTTGGCAAGTAACCCATTATATAAATAATGCCAAACCCATATATTCTGCAGAATGTCCCAAAAAAGGTTTCCTTTAGCCAGAACCCTGTTTTGAGCCAGACTTGTCAACTCCCTTGGTGCATAATGCCATCCTGTGCACATAACCTTGTGCCATTACAGCTGATAACCATCATTTTTTCCCCCGAGCTACTGCAGGGGATGTGTGTGGGCTGCTACACAGTTATTGCTTTTCCCCCAAAGTGACCTTCACTCAAAGGATGACACCTGCTTGTATACACAGTAGTATTCACGGTCTGAAATTGGAGACATGTGAGCAAAGCTCCTGAAGACTTCAGTGGAAGTTTTGCTTGCCCGAGGACTTGGGGATGGCCTACATCTATTTATAAAGCTTTACAGTCCGTTGGGATACGGAGAGCTACTGCTCACAAGCATAAAATTATGACTGTGAGGCTTTACCACCATGAGATAAATTATATTATAACTGCACTTAAAAGTGTGTTTAACACAAATTAGCTATATCAAACTAACACTGGAGTTATAGGCTGCTGAAGCTGACTAAGAGATCTGAAGGCTCAGTTGCTTTTAATTTGAGTGGAAACAAGGGATTTGAGTTCCTTAAATAGTCTTGAATGTTTCATCACTCACATGAAAAAAAGAAACTTGCTCTTACTCACTCTTAAAGCCTACAAACCTAGCCAAAAGATTTTGCCAACGTTTTTTTGGGACACACCCCACCCCCAACCATATTGCCATTAAAATCAGAGATTTTCAGAAATCCCTGAAAATATTCCAAGTTTTGATGAAAATTTTCAGAAAACACAATTCCAACAAATGTTTTTCAATAGATCACTTTGAACCATTACAAAAATAAAAAAGTAATTGGGCTATAAGTCTATTTAAAGAAAACAAACTTTAGCACCAAACCCTTTGCCCTTCAACTCAGAACAGAAACAACTGGTTGCTTAGGGTCTGCTCTTTCTTCCTGACCTCAACTGCAATACTTGCATTTTTTTAAACGTTTTTAAGAAAGCACAGAACAAATATAACGGTATTGCTTGGGCAACACCGTAAAATTATTTCCCAGTCAGAACCAAAATGTTAGTGGCAATGAGGAAATGGAGGGAAGCTGGTTACATGAACACATCCTTCCATAACTGAAAATATGTTAATAACGAATCTACGAGCTGATGCTATTCCTTCCTGGATGTCTGTATGCCTGTCAAAAGATACTAAGACAGAATCCCCCTGGGTTAAACACTCCTCTGCATTGCCTTTCTCTTGCTAGCAGTCTCTCTCTTTTTTGGGCACTTTTCTCCGTGCTTTCCTCTCCTGAGCAGATGTTGGCTACCCAGACAGCTCCACTGAAGCCAGAGCCCAGCGTGCAGGTACTGCTCACCTCCACAGTGAAGGCTGGGAGGTGTTTCAGACAGCCAGGGCCCCTGAGGTGAGAAATTTCCCTATATGTATTTATTATATTCTAGGAAAAACATTCAGGGGAGGAGAAAGAGGGAAGAGAGGGCGGGAAAGCAATATAATAATGATTAGTGTAATGGGATTTGCTATTCTTGTTAATAGTTTAATCAATACAAACATTTACTGAACCCTCTTACGTGCTTGCCATGATCAAGTCGCTTTATATTTAGCTTAACACTCGTAAGCCATGGTTAGCATTGTCTGCATCTCTACTACTCATTCACTTCTGCAACAAAAAGAGCCAGGACTGGGATTTCCCATTCCTAAAAAACCCAGCCATGCACAAGTGACTTCCTCAGCCACATGCCACAGTGCATGCCCTGGTTGTGCTGGACACACCAGACACACGATATGGAGATGACGGGTCTCAGGATATGTGGGACTTGCACTATAGGAGCAGGTTAATTGCATAGGTGCTGTGCTTCAAGGCACCACTTGCCTCAGACTCACAAATGCAGCCACATGTGCTTCTCACCTGCCCTGGAGACTGCCCAACACTTCTAAAGCTTTGCAGATCACACACAGTTGGATCCTGCACTTCTCTCACAGTCTTTCCTTGAAGGAATGGCTTATTAGCAGCCTCTGCTTTGAGGGTTCATCAATTAGATACTGAAGATATGCAAAAGATAAAAACATACATATGTCGAGGGACGAGGCACAACTGGCAGCAAGGTGGCACCGCACCAGTCCCACAGAGGTCACCACGGGGAGGCTGGTGGTGCCACAGTGGCTTTGCTGGATTTTTCCCCTAGAGTAGTTTATTTTCTGTTTCATACCATGGCATTTATGATATATTATTGGTATCATACCACAGGATGTAGCATATGCTCTAAGGAGCCACAGGCCTTTCTTACAATCCTTTTTCTTTAGCTTGATTTTAGCCAGAGAGAGAGAAAGATTGCCTTAAGTTTTGCTTTCATCTCTCTAAATAGATAGTGCTAAAAGCACATAAAAGCATCCTATTGGTGTATCAGTATAAACCTAATTTAAAGGGCTTAAAACTGGCTGTGAAATAAACTGAGAGAATCTCCAAATCAACAACTACAAGGGGGAAGAAAAAAAATTAAAATCTCCTACAGGCAGATTTCCCTGCAGAACAGCCCTCCCCATTGCAGAGCTGGAGGCAGGGAGGGGCACTTTCCCCATCCAAAAGCCTGTCCCCACAGCCTCACAACAGGGGCAGTTGTGCCATTTATAGACGCTAGTCTGAGAGCAGACACGTGTCGCTGTAACAGCAAATGCCACAGGCAGCATCTGTCCAAGGAGCCCAGATACCATGTTCCAGAACACAGGAACTCTGAAACGCAAGATTAGTTTGCTATAATGGGTCTAATTTATTTTGGCATTTCCTAGGGACAAAAAATAGCAAAACAACAACTATGGGCAATGCTGTTGTATCAGCTCTGAGAAGCATAAAAAAATACAACTGTGAGAAACATGTCTTTTGGGTGGGTAGGGTTTTTTGGTGTTTTGTTTTATAATAAGAAACAACCCACAACTTTCCATTGTGCCACTTGGATGCACTTTGTAGTGCACAGTATCACAGGTCAACTCACTCCCAAGGCAAAGCCTGAAATTTCCCATTGGAGCTTCAAGATTGTCACCACAAACATTCAGACACAAATACTGATAACTCAGCATTACAGAAGAAGTTATATGCTTCTAACTAGAATTTAATAAGAACAATCCTGTCCTGCCTAAGGCCACAGCAGAGCAACAAGCCTCAAACACTGATCAAAACCTTAAATATCCACTGCTATGGCTGAATCTTTGTGTTAGGAGTAGAGGTCTCCTACTCCTCTGCCTCTCTTCCCCTGTGCAGACAGCACAGTTAAACTGACAAGAGCATTACTGAGCATTCCACAGGGAAAAGAGAAATCTCCAGTATCCTGGGAGCCATTTGTGTGCCAGACAAGCTTTGGGTAACTCTGCTGACTCACCATCTCGCAATATTTAACTCTAAGATCTCCATCAAGGCTTACGTACAGACCTGAACGTTTTCAAGAGTGTGGATTTAGGAAATGGAGGTCAAGCACATCAGATGTGGGTTATTCCATCAATTAGTTAGTTCTCCTAATTAAGAGAATTCAATGGAACTGCTTTCTTGGGAATTTGTCTGTAAAGTGAGTCTAGAAGCAAAAAGTCAGTTATCTTTTTCTTCCATATTTGTAGTACTCCTTTTCGAATGCAAGAATGCATTTCCTTAGTTGGAAGACTAGTAAGTGCTCTGTGATAGATAAATAAAGGAATGAAGCAAGAAGTAGCTGCCTTAAAACATCCTGGTAGATTTTAATTCTCCTTTCTTAAAAATAAAGTGACTAGATGAAGAGAATTCCCAATTCCTGCAGGTAACAGGAATGGCGTTTTCAAAGAGAACACAAATCACAATCATTACAGTATCACGTGTGAAGTGAAACATCACTTCCAGTTTCCTACTTGCACATTTAATGGAGCTGTTATGTGCAGGCAGCTGTAAGGAAGAAATTACCTTTGAATAAAAATAAAAAAGAAGCTTGAGGATCCAGAAATTAACTACAGGGAGGAAAAAAAAAGGCAAAACATTAAGCAGACTCTATGAAGAGGTGTAGATGAAAGAAACAAGTGTCCATACACTCACAACGCTAATAGCATTCAGTGGACCATTAAGTGCCAAAAAATACCTGTATAGTCGACTTGTCCACTGTATATAAGGCTGTCACCTTCTGCTGTTTGGAGAGCTGTAAGGAGCCTGCTCTGCGTTACTTCCCCCTATCAGCCTCTGAAACCACCACCATTTAGGGGCTGAGGCAAAGCGGGATGAAATCAAAAATTTTTAGCTAACACACTGATTAAAAAGCGGGTTTCAAGTTATTGGGATATACATGTTGCTTTGTGCACTTCCTACCCTGCTCCTCTCCGTGCTTATGCATTTAATACTTCCCAGTCCCAGAGTGGAAAACCTCTGGATATCTATAGAAGGCAAAATTCTCTTTCTATCAATAGCAGATTATTGGTACTGACTTAGTTAAATTAACCTGGATTGTTGCTGCTAGATTAGTGGAAGTTAACCCTAGCAGAACCAGAGGTCTAGAAGAGATTTCCAGACGTTTAGTCCATCTGCCCATTTGAGGGAGGATAGCATAGGCCATTCCTGACAGGCAGAGGTCTAGCTTATTTTAAAAGTGTCAGAAACTCCCCTCTCCCAGGGAATCTGCTCCAGTCCTTCACACTCCCTTAGTATCAGATTAATTACTAAAAATAAACTGCCCTGATTTTCCCTTGAAGGATTTTAGCCCACAGCTTCTTGTCTTAACTGCCAGGGCCAGGAAGACCAAATTATTCCCTTTTTCCTTTGCAGGAGCTGACAGTGTTTTGGAAGAGATTTAGTCTCCCCCTCAGTCTCCTTCCTGAGGACAAAACCCCCTCAGTCTATCCTGGCAGACCATGCCTTCTAGACCTTTGATCAATCTTGCTGCTTTCCTTTCCATACTCAACCATTGTCCAGCTTAGTCTTGAGGCACACCAGCCACAAGCGAGCACTGTGCTCCTCCTTGGAGAGCTGACTGCAAGGATTACGACGCTTGCCATAGTGGCAACGGTCCTGCTCGTGCGTTTGATGTGCCTTTTCTGCAACAGCACAGCGTTGTTTATTCACGAGCAGCTTGTGAGCCATCAAAGTCTTTCATCCTTTTCGATAAATCAGCTACACACGTAGCTGTTGTTGCCCAACCTGTTATAACTACATCATAACCTATATTAAGAGTTTATTGCAATACATAAATCTATATTGAGCAGAGGGACAATACACAGTCTCAGCTGAATGGCAAGCTGGTTTTGTGAGGTTTTTTTTACTGCATCTCTAGTTTGCGAAGATCATACCGAATTCTAGTCCTGCCCAGTGCGCTGACAGCCTTTTCCAACACGGTGGCAGCTGCAAATTTTAACTGCATGCTCTCTCTTCCATCAGCCAGATCACATATGGAAGCACAAGATATGCACAGAAAACAGCCCCCTCAGAATCTCCCTCAAAAGCATCCTTCTATCAGTTTTCCATCCAGGTATTTTCACCCATGCCATCCTTGTAAGAGTGCATGGGAAACAGCTCCAAAATTCAAACCAATCTCAGGGTGTTGCCCTATTTTAGCTGGCAATTAGACTGGTTTGAAGCTCCTGCATTTAAAAAAAAAAAAAACACACAACACCCTACACTGCCTGTTACTCATCCCCTCGTTTTCTTCTAGCCACTCACAAATAGTTTGGTTATTTGTTCCAGTGTTTTTCCAGGAACTGAAGCTAAGCTGACAGGTCTATAATCCTAGACCTGCTTGTTAGCACCACTTTCGTATCGATGAGCTCAAACCTGCACATAGTACTCCTGGGCTCTGCTCCAACAGGCCACTTTAGCACTTATTTAATTGCAAGAGTGAGAGACATCTGTGGCTGTAGAGGGGATGAGTCACATGCTTAACCTTATGCATGTGATTCGATGTTTTTCTAGTTCCTAAGAATGGATACATTCAAAAAAACCCCAAAACACCACAACATCAAAAGCAAGCAAAAAAAAAAAAGGCATGTTTTCATACAATGCTTATGACTTTAAGAATGCAAACACCAACAAATCTTAGACATCGATCTCCATGGATAAATGAAAAGCAGGAATCATTCGCTGCTATCCTGTGATCTTCTCCACTATGATGACATCTTTTGCAATTCTGTTACTTTATTATATCTTTCTCACATCTCCCTTATCTTAATGCTTGTAACATTATGCCTCCGGCAAGCTTCTCAGCCTTTTTAGTCCTTTCTTCTAGAGAATTAATTAATTGATCAGTGTCACTTAGTCTCTTACGAACTGCTATTGATACCTCTCATAGCACCTTTTAGTGCATTTGAAGTGGATTTTTATGCTTCTGAAAGACAGAGCGCTGACAGCTCTAGAAAGCAAGACTAACCTCACTCCTAGGTAAACTCTGCCCAGATCAGTTCAAACCAACAAAGCTATTAAATGCCACCCCTGCCCCTCAACTTTATGATTACCTGTAGCAATATCCCAGGAGGAAGCAGCATATTCAAAATGGTCCAACATACAATAGGGTCAGTACACAATGGTGGGGCCCAACAGGAGTCCTCTGCTGCTCTTTCTCCTCTCCTTCATCTTCAGGAAGCCTTTCCTGATCTCCACGTTAGACATTTATCTTAAACACAGCCCTGGATCTGACTGATGCTGCTTTATCAAAGGAACCGTTTACACCTGTTGAGTTGCCTGTGGGCCACTCGACTCTGCTCCATGGGCCTGCCAGTCCAATGGCTAATTGCCATTTGAACAGAGTCACCTGGATAATCGGGTGCTGAGTCTCAGCACCTGACTCCCATGTGTGCTTCACTCTGCTTAAGTTTTCCCTGTTTCTGTTGCTGCTTGCTTCTGAGCCCAGGATGGATGTGGCCAGCCAGGCTTTCTTCCACTCCTCTTCTAGCTAATTCCTTCATTCTCTCCACATGAACCATTTCTGCAGACCAGCAAAGAGACCTCAAAGCACACTGCTAATCCCAGACTAAATTTATCTTATGCATACAGAATTGGGGAGGAATTCCAGCTACCAGAGCTCTCTTGCAAGCTAATTATTCTTCAAAGAAGTTTTAGGCAGTCCCAGGGAGCATCTAACTATTGATTTTCTACTTTGTATAATTTCCCTGCAAAATGTAATCATTCTCCTCTGTCTTGCACTATCACTTGTCTCTCAGAACAACCTGGGAACAATAAAAGAATGGAATAGAGGGCACCAAGAAGGGCACTGTTGAAAAAAAAAAAAAATCTCTGTACAAGCATAGTCTGTAAAAGCAAACTCAAGAAATGTGTGTAGACTTTGTTTAATATTCATCAGCCAAGGTACTATATAACTGAAACCCAAATGTAACTGTTCTGAAAATTCAGGCTAGAAGGAAATCAAATGGAGACAGCATTCTAAAGACTCTGGCATTTTGGAGTTTCTCATGTCTGGATTTCTAGTATAAATGTACCACAGAGGGAAATGTTATTAAATATATTGGTTGCTTACAAATGGCTACATTTGTATATAAATTTACCTCTTAAAAAAAAAAAAAGAGAAAAGGAGTTGGCAATAAAAGACTCCATGGAACTGGCCTAGCATAAATCTTATTGCTGACACATGATTTTATGGAACATCAAAATACAATTGGAATTGAGACCAGCATATCTAAAAACCCTGTTGTGCAATATTAAGCTGGTTTTAGTTCCTCAGCTCCCTGTGCAACAAAGTGCTTGATGTATTATTAACTTCATGAACATTAAGAATGCCTTTCGACTTCAAAAAGTTAGCACCTTTAAATTAACCTGTATTCTGAATACTGAGTATTTAAGCCGATGCTGACTTCTGTGTTGGTGCTTAATTCCTCCATGTTTACTATAAAATCCATCCTGCTTAGGGACAGCATCGAATAATTCTTCAATTCTGCCCAGTGAGTCTGCCTGGTAAGGGTCGGCCATTCTCCAGAGGGGCCAGAACCACTTTTGTTGCAGTCACACCACACACCAAGGAAGACAGGGCTTGTTAGGAGAGAACAGGGAAAGCAGGTCAGACATCGAGTGGTACCGCTTCGCCCATGTCTGTGCTGACAAAACTCTGTGATTTAACTTAAAGCTGCTCCCTGAGTGTTTTTAATCAGGAGAGGGCTGCACAAAGCCACTTCAGGAAGCTGCATTTGGGTCTCTATTGACCTCTGCCAAGTCTCTGCTCTTCCCTTGTAGTACGGGCACGTCAGGGTAAAGAACTGATTTTGATTTCTTCCATGCTTGGGATTAAAACCCTGCAGGACTAGCGATGAATGTTGGTTCTGAGGCTGTACTGCCCAAAATTGAGCCTGGTTCAATCAGGTTTTGCCAGCCCCTTTCCTTCAGATGCCAAAGGACAGTTCAGGAGGGGGAATGAAATGCTATGGAAAGTAGAAGACACTTACAGTTCATAGTCATTTTTTTTCCTAATTTTCTTCAGCAATTTTCAAGTCCTTCCTATTTCCCTTAGGAAAATAAATTCTTATTAGAAGCTGTTTAATGAAGGAAAAGAAAAATACTATTATCGACTTAAAGAAAAAAAGTAGCTGAGCAAATTTAGGTAAATTGTGTCCCGCTGCTGCTGCCAGGCCGAGAAGTTGGTGCTCCGAAGACAGCTTCTTCTGTGTGTCAACACTTAGCTATGCAGCCTGGCACTCATTATTTAACAGCCTCCATGTGACATACAGCTTTCAGAAACACGATCTTCTTTAGCAACCCAGATAAGAACTCAGCTTCGCTTCTCACTGGTCCGCAGCACGACTGCGTGGAGATGCCCGTGCACTCTCAGAGCAATGCTGGTGGGCTCTGCTGGAAAGGAAGCTGGCTTCGGGGTAGAAACATCATCACGGGACTCAGCGGTTCTGGGGCACCTTGTCTGAATTTGAGTCAAATTCCTGTTCTCTGTTCTTCTGGCACCCTTGAAAACACACCAAAAATTAAAAAAAAAAAAAAAACCCACCACAACAACAAAAAACACCAGAGGAAGGGAATGGCCAAAATCCACATGCAATTTTTATCATTAAAACCTTAAATCCGATCTTCCAAATCCAACTGCTTAAATTCATGCTCTGAGCCCCCTGTGAGAAGCATTAAAAATGGCCTGGTTTAGGGTGACTCTGAGCAGCTGAAGTCCTGGAGGCCTTGAACATTTCCTGTGTCGCTCCAAAGCATCTCCCTTTCATTTGGGGGCCCATTAAAAAAATGGGCATTTCCATGATGGCAAGAACAAAGCAGGAGGGCCTAAGCAAAACCCCAGACCTTTAGGATTTAAAGTACATCTATTTTCACTTTCCCAGCGTTAACAAGAGCACTTTCTTCTACACCTTTGGGCACCTCCATGCAAAGAGATGAGGGCAAGATGCGCAGATGCCGCAAGCCAAAGGAGAAGACAAGCTGGGAAGAATCCAAGCTTCACCCAGGAGCAGAATGACATTTCAGTACATTATGCTTGGGAGGGTGCCAGTCCAAATGATCTCCTACGCACTGCCTGGGCTGGAAAAATCTGTCCCCATATTTCTGTTATAGTGCAGTTACAGTTTCTTACCAGCGATGCAACTGTTAGAGGAGGCAAAGATCCTGAGTCAGGAAAACTGCTGAGCTGAGGGGTATGGCATAGCTTCTGAAAAACGGGTCCTGTATTTTCTCATAGAAGTAGAACTATATGAGGGAGCAGGGAGAAGGGTTTAGAAACTACCTTGAAGCATAACGCATCCTATTATCTACAAAGACCTGGTCCTGCCAACCATGTACTCCCCTGTGAGCCCAGAAACTGCCCTCACGTGCTGTCTCAATTACTGAAGGGCCAAGGAGGTAACCCCACGTGGTTGCTCGGAGGTGGCATGCTTGACAACACTTCTGGCAGCTGGAGATCGAACTATATCAGAGAAGCCAAGCCTTCTTTTCTGTGGGCTTTTACATTCCAGGAGGAAACCAGACCTATTGATTAATTCCTTCTGCATAATATGGGTTTTGGGACCAGATGCAGGTGGGTGAGTAGTAGCTGGTATCTCTTGAAATATTCTCTGTGGGACTCAACTTGCATCAGTGGGCTTAGCAGTAAACTTCAATATCTCTGTCTCGCCTATTAAAAGGCCCCTCTACTGTCCACGTTACTTCTCTTTCTCTCACAGCACCCCAAATCTACCGTGGAATTGACTTTTGACTTCTATTTTAAAAAATGCAAACCTTCCCGTATTTCCATCCTCTGGGCTTTCTCTTTGTTTGCGGTGGAAGGTATTAAACTTGTCCTGCACATGGAGCAACTTGGACTTGTAAGCAAGGAAACTGGGCTTTTCTGTCACACTCGGTCTCTGGTTTGCTCAGTGCCTGTAGGCCACTTCTCCACCTCCTTACCCATCCTTGTGCCCTCACTACCAGCTGGCACGCTGCTAAGGAGAGGCGAAAGATACTCAATACAAAATCGCAGAGTAATTTCCATAAAGCTATTTCTAGTAGAAATCAGATTCCTCTAGTTTGGACTAACTGGCGAATTATGTGCCACATTCTGGGTTGTCCTGAAACAGTCAGTCATGAGAGCAATAAGCCCTTAAACCACCACCCCTCTGCTTTCTGCCCTTAGCTAGTGAGGGATGCCAGTAAAATCATCTACAACCTCACCCGTACCAGAAATAAGTCCTTAGGACACATTTTGCAGGCTGACGGACCTGCTGAATGGGCACAGCTGTGGCTGGTCATCCCCTAAAAGCACAATCTGTCCTTCACGAGAATGTTACTTTACTCCAGAAAGACGTGACCACCTGGAGCTATTCAGTTGCTGGCTTCACCCAGGTCTTTGTCCAGGATGAACCAACATACATCCTTCTCAAGCCTTTAAGTCAATGGCACCAAGGAACAGAGTGTTTTATGCAAACTCAGAGAAGGAGCAGCACCCTCCTGTGCTCATGTGTATTTATTGCACTGGAAACTCGGAGCTCCTTTGCTGCTAATCAGCACAAAGTACTTTTTGTCCGTCTGCCTCCGAGGTCTCTTTCATTTTATCCCCTCTCCAGACTCTCTGTTATCAGAGATGTAACTTTCCTGCTATCCCTCTAAAACATCCCAGCTTCTCTGGTTTCTCTGTGGCATTTCCGTGCTTCTCAGCGTGTCTCACCTGCTTCCCACCTGTCGGATCCTGTGGCACAGGTGGGAGCTGGCACATCCACGCGGCGTTATCCGAACGCTTAAACCTTGTGCAGCGCGTGCTGGCCGGGACTGCAGAGCAGAGGTGACTTTTGCCTGCAGAGGGAAGGTGGCACACGTACAGCATCATCCTCTTTTCCTGCAGGTATAAACGGGGCCCATTTTTCTACTGCACAGGCTGCCATCTCGTGGGCATCATCTGATGCGTGCGTTTTCCTGGAAATAACAACTCCCAAGTGGAAACAACACGGTACTGTCAATATTCTGCTCTGCTGATCTAAGCAAACCGCAAACCTTCAGGTCCTTGGCTTTGGAAGATTGCAGAGGAGCAGAGATGATGGAGTTATTCAGCTTTTAACATGGTCGGTGGGATAGATTTTCCATAAAAATAAGAGCTTTAACAGGCAAATCTATAGCTGCCAGTGTGGAATATAAGGTCGGAAACAGCAAGCTCAGCATACTTCTTACACAAAAGCTAAAGCCCCGCTGCCTGTGTCACCATATGAGCTCCAGGCTACTGCTGTTCCGTCATCGCATCGACACAGCGCAACCAGGCAGCCAAAAGTAACAGAAATCTTTCTGCTGACTTCAGAAAGTTTTGGCTCCAGTTCAGATGTGAGACAATCAGAGCTAGCTTAAAAATTGCTAATGGACCCAGGTGTTTTCATGAGCACCCTGTCCTTACAGGGGTAAGCTACACCCTCGGAAAGGAGGGAAGGTCCCGGCATATCTTATCTTCTTTTAGGATACTGCAACTTGAGTCAGATTTCATGTTTCAACCTCCTGCCTTGCAGGAATCTGCAGAGTCAAATCAATGGAAATGTGTGCTCTGCTTTCTCAGGTGCTTACTACACAACACTCACCAAGATTACTGAAGGACAATTCTGGGCAGATTTGGGGCTTGGGTAAAATTCTTCTAAAATTTGCTAATGCTTATGCTGGATCAGTTTATCACCATTGAACTGATTTTTTATCTACTCTGATACCACTGGAATTTCCCAACAGTCCGACAGCGTAAAGGCTTTTCATCATACGGAGCTGTTCTGGAAGAGCCATTGTGTTCAAACATAGGCTCTTTCTCAAACTGAATTAACTTTTAATCAGAGATAAATCCCAATCTCATCATGTTGTGCCTCTTTTTCAGTAACCTTCATGTTCAAAACAGCTTACCCGATGAAGCTAACTATGTCTGCACTGCATGGCTAAGGTGAAATTATGTGCCAGAGGAAAACACTTTGATTTCAGCACTTTCTAGCTCCAGCCACCAGGAAGAGAAGGAAACTTGATCTTCCCTCACCCTTATCCTCCACCTCCACTTGAAGCTCTCCATTTGCTATGCTGTGGTAATCCTTCCAGGATAGAAATGGGTATTAGTCTGTGTGGAGAAGCTGTCTAAGCACTTTTACTCCCTTTGGGTCATTTTGCAGTAGCATTTTCAAGTCTGAATCACCCAACATTTATCTTGCAAGGTAGAATTGAGACAAAATGGTGTCTAATTTTTTGTTTGTTTCTGGAATATAATCATTGGAAGGTATAGGGTGTCTTTTTGCTTTCCGTGTGCCCCATGCACACAGAAACAGCAGCTGAACCATGACACATCCATCCCTGAGCCAGGGGTGTTCCAGTTTAAAGAGGATCAGTCACTTCAGTTTAGAGGAGAAGGTGGATTTTCCTGCTTCTAGGAGAATTTCCCTCCCATCTCCCTTCCTTTGTTTGCTACTACTCCAATACTGCCAGAAAGGACTTAATCCTAGGGACTTAATAAAATAACTTCTGACAAATGGGAAGACTTCACTTCTGGAACAGACTAGACATTGTACACAGTGACAGGTATTTGGAACTATTTCACGGATAGAGATATTCCTGCCTTGCCTTTTAAAAGGAAGCCATCTCCCTTTTATGACACACCGAGCAATACACGTGACACCCTAAATCTGTTTTGTCAACTGAGTCCAGGGTTTTTAAAAATGTGCAATAAGATTTTAATACAGCTCATCACATTATACAGAACCAGACACCCTGCTTAGTCTTCAAAGACTTGATATTCCCTGTGCACAGCCCACATGCAACTGCTCCTATCTAATTCCATGCAATGACAACCTTTGATTGGCTCCCTTCCTTCGACACCACAGCAAAGCGTTCACTGGCTGAGCCCTGAACTGGGACGCACAGCTTGCCAGCTCTAAAAACTGCAAGCGTTTCTGTTCAGAACGTCTTTGCCTGTCTAACTGCACTAAAAATACACTCTTTTAATTTTCTTCCTGGAAAGCTAATTTTCCCACTCCTGAAATGCTTGCCTGCAGAAGCAGATTTGATATCAGTTTTTTGGATAGTTGCAGCAAGCAGTGTCATTTGTGTGTTAGCGTTAGAAGACAGGAGAGTGTTTTGCTAAACTTTTAATCGACAGGCTGGTCAAGATGAGTTTCATGTTTCTTTCTGTTAAATAAGCATCATTTTCACTGTACCAGTATCAAAAAGTCCCAGCTGAGGTCAGCAGCACGCTATGCTATCCACTGTTCCATGGCAAGAGGCAAGCTAAACGGTCTGGGGTCTGAGCCGACAAGACTCGATGGATGGCAAAGAGAAGAGTCACATTCACGGTGAACTGTGTGTGACAGACCAGCTCTTACGGGGCAGAAATCCCAATCCTGCACCCCAGAAATCATCAAACTGGCTTTAAAATCATAAGAATGTTGAAAAAAAAAAAAAAAAAAGAGGGGTCTGTGTTGATTCTTTCCTAGGTTTGTTTGGTTATTTGGAGCTTTTAGGAGGCACTCTGTCACATTCTCAGCGTTTTTCTGAAGCTTTGACAAAGAGACACTTTGTGCCAAAAGCGACTCCTGTGAAACCAGGGATGGCTCTGCAGTTACCTGAAAAGGCAACGGAGCTTCATTTTTGCTTCAGAAAATAAAAATAACGATGACTTCCACACGATGCTGGAGAGTTGAGGCTGTAAGAAAGACATCAAATATCATTACTCCTCCTACCCACTACTGAGTGGGTATCACTGAGCGTGACAGATGGCAAATTTTGAGACGGCTCCAATTTGCGGTAAGACTGCCAGGACGGATAGAGAGATGAGGGGCTTAGGGAACAGCAACAGGAGAATGGGTAAAATAAACAGATGTGAGTAGACATAAGAAGAGGCAAAAACATAAGAAGATCATTAGGGGCAGAGAAAAACTACACTTATGGAGCAATAACCAATTGAGTTAGTAAGATCTGAGCAGTACTTTTTTCCAAGAGGAGCCTAATCTTAAATACCTTAAATCCACAGTTTGGCAATTCTGGAAACAATCTGATTTTCCAAGGTGTGGAAGAACTGCAGCCACTGTGGTCGTCAGGAATGCAGCACTTTTGAATATCTGCTTATCTAATCACCTAAGAAGAGACTTCGATGCCTCTGGAAAGCTCATTCTTCAGTTTTCAAGTGAAGCAACTTGTTATTTCACACTGTGAAACTTACTGGGTGACCTAGAGGAAAGCTTTAAGCATCAGCTTCACAAGTTGCTGTTCCCAGAAAGAGTCTCAGGAAGAGCGGAAGATCCCTGGGCATGTTCTAGTTGCAGACTTATTCAGATCCTCACCAGTATCAGTCTCCTCACCTCCTTCCTCAAAATCCAGACCTTTGCTTAAACTTACTACAGGAAACTCACAACTGACTTGAACTACGTATGAGGTAGAACAGATTCAGATAGAGATGAAAACTTTTACTTAAAATGAGTTCTAAAGATGAAAAAGGGATTTCAGAAAGTAGACAAAACATAGAATCAAAAATTCAATACGAATATTTAACAGATATGTATGTGTTTGTGTATGTGTGTGTCCCTTCCAACCCAAACCATTGCGTGATTCTATGATATGTCTTTGAGTTTGGAACAGAATAATACATACCCAGAGGAAAATAATTCCAACAAATAGAGAAATTCTACTGCACATCGTCTACGCTGTAGACCTAAGTGGCCTCATTTCTGGACTAGGTAGTCATGAAGTTGGTTCTAACTGTGAAGGTTACAGTTCTAAACCATAACTTCCACGCTAGCTTATTCTGTTGCTCCGACAACATACTGCTCCTGTTCTCAGACTGTAACATGCCACATTTTTAATATCTTTTGAAGTTTATTTGGAATAGAGACAGCATAAAATTCAGAGGTTAGTTGGGTCACTTTTTATTCTTCGGGAGAATGGTTTTGTCACTGCCTGTGATCTTCCTGTTATTAATGGAACACCAAAGCTGAGAGAGCACAGACTGGCAGACGCAAAGTCGAGGTGGGTAGAAGGCATGGAGGAGGTGAATCTGGAATCCCTCCCCATCTTTGTATGCCAGAGGGAACCAGACAGGGAAGCTGGCCGGAGGACAAGCTGTTATCAACTCTCATGATTTTGAGCATTGCATAATATTTTTTAAACGTAAAGACAAAGCTTTGTGACTCAGGTAGTTGCAGAAGACTGAGTAATCTTTTGAAGACTAAAAAAGGGCAGCTTCTCCCAGTTTGACGGAGCATGATCAAATAAATCCTGCTGAGGACAGGTATCTGGATATCGTCTTCTGGGTTTAACCATGCCACTTCCTACGTTGTCTCCCAGCAGCAAAACATAACCTCTTTTTCCAAGCCACTTGAGGCTTCGAGTCCTGTTACGCAATGCCTACAGGAGACCTGAACGCTGCAGAAGGGAGAGCACTGAACAATTTAAAGCTAAAGTAAATCTAGACAGATGGGCCGCCAACAAGAGTAAAGACACATGAATGCCTCAGCCCACGGAAAAGAGATTTAAACAACAATTATTCTCTTTCTCCTTAGAATGTCATTCAATACACTCTCTGCAGTGCAAAGGGATCCCCGTGCAAACATGAAACACAGCTGATGGCAGGGACCAGTGCCACTTCTGGAGACTCACGGACAGCAGGGTGTCACAGTTCTGAAGCCCCTCTGCCGCAACCTGATACAGCAGATATTCTAGACAAACTACTAAAAGCGAACAAGGCTGACCATGGAGCTACAGTGATGCAAATTAGGCAAATATTTAGGACCGTCCCTGTGTGCGTTAAGTCCTGCTGCTTCCTCTGCTGCCGTGTATATGTCAATGAATGACTTTGGCCCCTTTGTATTTTCACAAATCAACTTTAAATCACAATTAATAAAGGCATCTGGCTCTATCAAGCATTTCATTTCGCTCAGAGGAGGCAGACATGACATACTGTCCCTTCCAATAGCTGCTTGGAGGCTTTCTCAGATGAAAGAATGGGCAGAGAAAACACTGCCTAATCAAATTTCTCCTGTAATCTTAGCTCTCAGGGATCTTTGTTCAGCAATGTAAAACTGTCATTTTAGCCTACAAGAAACAGCCATTTTTCTCCACTGAGGAGCGTCTAGGGGCACCCTTGATATAACGTAGCAGACACAGACCCGGGCCATAAAAAACCCTCATCAATTGAATACTATAACACAACATATAACAACTATAACACAATAATGCAGCTGTACTAGAAATCCCTCTCTCACGGATCTGGAAACAACTCATGACGCGTTCTTGTGTGATCTGATCTAGGTGGTCCTGCTCCGGCAGGGGGATTGGACTAGATGATCCTTTGAGGTCCCTTCCAATCCCTGACATTCTGTGATTCTGTGATGATGCTTTAAAGCACTTCGTGCCCTGCGGCCAGTCTGAGTGACGCGACCCCGTGAAGCCCAGTTAAACGGACGGGTTGAACTGCCCACGGTAACTTCCGCGCTGGATTTCGGCTGAAATCCCTTCTCCCTTTTGACCGCGCACATCCAGCCCACAGGACATCGCACGATGCTCACAGCCTGTTTTTTTTCCAAACAAGCCACGAGAAGCATGGGGGGAAAGAGCCCCCCCTCCCCGGTGAGGACAGACCCCTCCCAAGCCTGAAGCTTCACCACGATGCCGGCCTTCCTCTCCACCGCCCTTCGGAGGGGCCGGCGCCCGGCCCCGGGCTCCCCGCAGAAGCCACGGGCACCTGCGGGGCGAGGGCGGTGCCTCGGGCCGCCACTGCCCGGGGGAGGGGATGGCGGGCGGGCGGGCAGGCACGGTGCTCCCGGCGGCTTCCCTCCCGCCCACACGGCGCGGCGGCGGCGCGGGCAGCATGTGGGCCGCGGCCCCTTTCCTCCTCCTCTTCCTCCTCCTCCTCCTTCTGCTGCTGCTGCCGGCGCGGCTGTGGCGGCGCGGGGCGGTGCCGCTGGAGCCGTCCGGCCGGGCCGTGCTCATCACCGGCTGCGACAGCGGCTTCGGGCACCTGCTGGCGCTCCGCCTCCACCGCCTCGGCTTCACCGTCTTCGCCGGCTGCCTCTGCCCCGGCGGCGACGGGGCGCGGCGGCTGCAGCGAGAAGCCGCCGCCGGCGCCGGCCGCCTGCGCGTCCTGCAGCTCGATGTCACCCGCGCCCGGGACGTGCTGGCCGCCAAGGAGCTGGTGCTCCGCCACCTGCCCGAGCGAGGTGAGGCGGGGCCGGGGGCACCGGCGGCGGCCGCGGGGGGAGCGGCTCTCCCCGACCCGCGGGCCCGTCGCCGCCGGAGGGGCGGGCGGGGGCGGCGGGATCGGCGGGCACGGAGTGCCCGGAACGGCACCTCGGCTCGCCCGTGGGCTGGAGGGGCTGCGGGCAGGGAGCTGCCTGAGATCGGGGGTCAGCTGGGCCGTCACGGCTCGGTGGCTAAGGAGCGCTGTCACTAAGGGTGCTAATTGCAATTAGCAATTAGAGAAGAACAAGCGCGCACACACAGGAGGCGGTGGGAAGGGGATGTATTTCTAGGCATGTTTGTGAAAGGGGAATAAGTAAAGGAAATGGAGAGAGGGCAGCTGCCATGCCATACCCAACCTGCTGCTTCTCGGGACAACTTGAGTTTTGTCAAGCTAGTCCCTGGAAGGGCTACTGAAAAAGAAATCTGGCAATCAGACACCCTTCAGGGAGCATACACCAGGGGAACGGAGAGACTTTGGCTCGCAGAATAATTGCAGACAACCTAAATCCTGGGTTATACCCCCCGAACAGGTGACACAGAGAACAGCACAGGGAATAGGGCCACAGTTACCTCCTTTCCTACTAGGCTGCAGGGCGAGAGTCGCCCAGGGTAACACTGGGGGATACGCTCGGCGCAGAGCTGGCTTACTGGGGCTCAGCAGTGAGATTCCCTCAGAATTACAGACAAACCCTTCCTGTTCATACCGGCAATATAAGTACGCAGAACCATAATGAGATGCAAGGCCTCTGCCTGCCTGGTTTGGTAGCGCGTTGGGACGGGGATGAAATGAGAAAGGAAGTAAGAAGAAGCCCAGACGCCCCTCATTAAGGATGTGTATTTATGGTTGATCTTGACCTTAGCTGATTAAGAGGCAGAGCCTTCTCCTCTCAGGCTCTTTCCCAAGCTGCAGACAATGCCGATCACTCATAAAAGCCCTTATAGGCTCGATGGGGACCAGGTTACTTGAAACTCCGGGTTACAGATAATTTATCCTGTAATTCTGGCAGCTTATGCCATGGTCACGCTCATGCTGTTGTGTAGACTCTTGAGTGCACCCCTCAGCGCTGCCGGTTGTCCTCGCCTCTCACAGGCGTGTGGACGCATCCTTCAGATCAAGGGAAATCATGCTGGAGACACCAGGGCTTGCTGGAGGGGCCAGGAAAGACACTTGAGAACAGCTGGCGTTGACATGCCGCGCACACATCGTGTGCACAGACAGTGGTTTGCCCGGGTTGTCCGTCAGGCTCTTACACCCGTAACACAGGGCTGGGCACCCACAGGCAGAGCATGCATTTTATAAAACTTTTTTCCATTGTCGGTTGGCTCTTCTGCGGCAGCATTTTGAGGATACGCTGCAAAGGCAGAAAAGAAAACGTAATTTTACAGCTTTGGATAGCACATATGTCATTTGGGAAAACTGCCAATTATCAAGTAATCTTCCTCCTAAGTTTATTAAATAAAAAGGAGCAAAGGAGTTATTTTAATGTCTGATGTTAATGGAGTAAACGCCATAAGTCTTCTTCATAATTTATAAAATACAGGGGCATAAATATTTTTATCTCAAATGTGAAGAAACTGTGAGGATACTCTACTTACATAGAGTCTTTAGGCAAAAGACATCAATAGGAGTGTTCCTTCTTGGCACCTCTGAAAATAGATGTGTTGTTTTCTTTGGTATTTTAACTTTATAAAAACAGTTTCCATTTCACAATTCATCTGAAGGTTAGTTTTCATTAACCAATTTATTTATCAAAGATAGGAATTGTAATTTTTTTTTCATTTGGGTCAAAGTTTTTTTAATAAATCATTTTTCATTAGGGAAGAGAATTCTGAACCATCTGCAATTGCATTTATGTTCTGAAAGTATCTAGAAGATGAGGAGAGCATGTGACTGCACGGAATGTTGGAACTAGGTGATCTTTAAGGTCTCTTCCAACCCAAGCCATTCTATGATTTTATCTGCTCCCCAAAGGGTGGGCAGTGAGGCATGTGCCTTGATGTCCCACCAGTTAAGGAACTCTCCGTAGTGAAACCTTAGGACATTTTTCCTGGTGGATCACAGACAGCAGCACCTGGGGCCTAGAGCAGAGAACTAACCAAACTGAAAATCAAGTACAAGTCAGACATTTGTAATAAGGAGAACAAAGAGCAGGTGGTGAGTCCAGTAGACTTTTAAATAAGCACTGGACAGATTAAGAAAAATCTGCTTTTGGTTTTTGCACCACCTTTAAAATAGTTACTGGCAGTGTTCTGGATGTCATCTTTAGCTGGTAAGCACTGTTGGACAGTGCTGTCTCTCTCCCCTTCCAGCAGAACAGGATAATTCTATCCAGCAAGTCCCTGTAGAAACTGAGAAGAGGCATCTACCTTTGGGAATCAGTAGGCGTTTGCTTAGGGATTGTTCCCTCTCTGCTCTTTATGCCGTGTTTACTATAATCGGTTTCACTCAGGTACCAAAGATTTTACGTACATCACACCAGTGTGCTGGACTTATAAATTCAGCTCACTAAACCACTTCCTTATCATTCCAAAAATGAAAAAAGAAACCACTTCAGCAATCTCCAGGTTTAATGGTAAATAGGTGAAGGCCATGCATTCCAAACTAAAACCTCAGGAGATGTACTAGAATAATGAGAATGCAGTTAAACAACGATGGCTTTTTGCATGCTGTATTTAAATAGCTCAGAGTAAATCCTGGTAAAGATTAAATATTTATTCTTTATGATGACAGTGTCGTTCTTTCCATGGACTGTGCATCTCAGACAAGTATGACTTTTTGGAATGTCAGACGTGGCAGGTATGCTGTCTTCCAAGTCATCTTAATCTGACTGATAAGCCAAAATTTTGTCCTTTATCTTAAATCTTTTGTTGTAGTTGATGAAAATCCATGTTTTCTTCTGTTTATTACATCTCTATACACTGTTTTCCTCCTTTCAAACTTGCGAAATGTTCTTGTTTTTGCTTGTGTTTTCACAAAGCCTGTTGAGCCTGGTCGACATCTCATACTCTTTTGTTCTACACCTGATGTATGGTCAAAGTAAGAGGAGTCCTGAAGAGTGTACAATCTACAACGGAGGGTCTCCAGACAAGGACCTAGCAAAGAACAGAGGCTCAGAGAGCTCAAGTCCCTCCTGAATCTTGTTCTTTGGCAGATTTTAGTTGCTTCAAACCTCGACCCAAGTTGAAGAGGCTGCAGTTCGACACTGTAAAGCCTGTATTTTTTTGTGTGCTCTGGTGTTTTCCTGTGCCCGGGATCTTTTCTGCTTTAAGTAGACTATTCAGTATAAAATGCACAACTAACTCTCAGGAAAAAAGCACAGTACTCCCTGCACCACCTAGTTAAGCCATAACCATGAGATAACTAACCCAAGCTCTACCTCGTCTTCCCTCTCTCTCCGTTACGCAAGAGTAGAAATCCAAACTACTGGCAGCACAGCTAGCTGGACTTTCTGCCACTTCATAGTTTGTTTCCTTGTAAATATTTGTCTTGTTCTACACTGTGAAATTATGTTAGTCTGAAAAGGACAGCAGATCAATTGCCATGGTACATAGCTCATTCTCTAGAGCTAACTAACTGTCCCCCCGAAAAAATCCTCTGGCTCTGAGGCTTTTCTTATTTGTTTTTATGGGTTGCGCCCCCTTTAAGATAACTTTCTAAAATATTTAGAGTCCTTTTTGTTTAAAAAGAAAAAACTTCTTGCACACGTTAAAACCAACATGAAGTAGACTGGGACTTTGCATGGTGATTTGCAACTCTCTTAAGCTCTACAGCAGACCTATTTTTTTTCCTGATTTGCTTCTGTTTAGAACAGGAATTTCACTTCCTTTTCTTGCCTGTTGCGAATGGGGGACGTGTAGCCAGCTAGAAGGGAGGGGTATTAGTTTTAGTCCTACCTCCTAGGTTATTACTCTCCTCCACTTCATTAAGATTTCCTATTGATGGAATCCACCCAGCAGGCCCATTGTACCATATTTTAGCCCAGATTTCCTACAAAGATAGACTCATCCTTGCGAGGAAGACAACCACAGCATAATACTCACATCTGAAGCTCAGGAGTCTCAGCTGGCCTGTTACCACGGACACCCTGCATTGCCACAGACAGACTGGTTTGTTCCCTGTCTTCTTCATTTTTTCAATAGGAATGTTGCAAATCACACTCTCCTTCCTTTGGCTAGTTTCCTTTAGTATTGGATTGGAATCTTTCAGGAAAGAGCCTGTCATTTTTTGCGTGGGCTCAGGTTTAGATGAGAAATTCCAAAGATCAGTGATGCCAAGAATACATGTTGGAGTTCAGAAACTCTGGCCGAATTCAGGTATTATCTGTGTGTAGGCACCTACATAGAAACGGCCCAATTTTCAAAAGGTTTTGTGAGCACACAGCTTGATTGACTTGAATAGGAAGAGGACTTTTAAGAGTTTCTGGAAAAACATCAGGCATCTTTTGGGCCTAAATAAGGACTTTGGGTATATGCCTTTTGGTCAACGTATCTTGAAGTAGAAATTGATGTGGGAGGTTATGTGAGAGCTGGTGTTTTTCTCCGGAAAGCCTCACTAATCTTAAGTTAGGTTTCCTAAAGTGATCCTTTAGATCCCCTGTTATATCTCTTAATCTTTGTCCTCAGGATCCATTTCCCCAACAGAAAGATCAGTGAAAATCTCTTTGACGTCCAGTTCTGCTTTCCAGTTTATTTATTCCTTGCCTGCTCTACCATAGTCTAACACCCCTCTTCCTAAATTATGCTTGGACTGAATTCTGTTTTGACAGTCCGAGTGATTTTTTTCCCTTCCAGATCAAACATCAGCTGTTTTTTTCCTAATGTGTCCACACATGAACACTCAGAGGAAATGCAATGTCTCTTTCTTTCAGCTGTTCGGTTCTTACTTCTCCCTTGTCCTTCTAGATTTCCACCTAAGGACTGTATTTCTCAGGTTACCTGAGCTCCATTTGTCTAAGCAAATGTACAAAATATTTTGTATGCAGGTTTATAGCATTAATTTTTGCCACAAACATTTCAGGAAAGGAAGAAAAAAGCTGACTCAAGTACACCGAGTACGTATCTGGGCAGGTCATTTCTCAGGAGGTAGGAAATTTTCCAAAAAAGTGTCATAAGGGAACAATAACCTGTTCGTTCCTTGGGTAGAATTTTGCAAATTGATTCTACTGAACAAAGGGACAGGAAAATTTGTGGAAAATATCAGAACATTTCCCATTCAGGAATGCCAAAATGTTCTGAGAAACAATATGTTTCGCTTGAGGGCAAACAAAATGTTTCGAGCTGACCCCGAGCAAAATGTCTTTTTATGTTTTACTTAATCTTCTCTTCAGAAAAGTCTGTTTCAGTTTAACTCAACGCCAGTTTTTCTCCTCTTGACACTGAACAGAAAGGAGGAGCCATTATTCTGTGAACTCTGTTTATACACACATGCTGGCCTCACCACCAACCACCTGGAGTCTTTGAAGACCATGAGGGAAAGCTGGCAAAGGGCTGGAGATAAAACTTAAGCCCTGCAAGCTGAATTCTGCGTTTCACAGTTTAGAGAAAGAGGAAGAAAATCAATTGTCTAAAGTTTAATGGCTGTATTTATGAAACCCTAATGAATTCAGGGGTGTTTGGAGCAAGAGTTCTCACTGTGCTGTGCCGGATGCAGTGGCAGAAGCAAAATGACTGGTTTTTTTTTAAATAGAAAAGGTAAAGCTGAGAAGGTCAGGGAATAGCCTTTACAGTGATGCCAGGCTTTAGTTTGTGTTTTGTTAGGGTTAGGTTATGTGAAAATAAACCTGAGTACAGAGACCTCCAGCCTTACCTAGAAACAGATGGAGTGTCTCAGTCCATCTGTAGATCAGATCATGTGCAAGTATAAAAATATTGATAATTAGCTTTTACAGAGGAATCTCTAATCCATTGATCTTGAAGCGTTTTATAAGGAGGTCTGTCCCACGGAGCTAGTTCCATTTTAAGAAGGAGAAATAAAGCCACAGAATGATGGATGGGCCTGGAACAACAAGGCAATGGCAGGAAGAAGAAGAATGCCCAATTCCAGTGGCCAAATTTTTGGTCCATTTCCTCTCCTCTGTCCACTAACCTTTGGGGCAGTGGAAAAGAGGTGAGTACACAAGAAACTGCTGCATGACGAGAACAGCAGTCAGTCTGTATCTGAAGTTATAAGAGAGGCCCAGTGTCAAGGACTGCCATGTGACAGACTGCTGAATAGTATTTACTCTCTTTGGAGGACAGACTTATCTAAGTTCCTGAATTTGAATGTTTGCCCTGCAAATGAGACATTCACTGAAAGTCATAGAATCATAGAATGGTTTGGGTTGGAAGAGACCTCAAAGATTATCTAGTTCCAACCCCTCTGCCGTGGGCAGGGACACCCTCCACTACACCAGGTTGCTCAAAGCCTCATCCAACCTGGCCTTGAACACTTCCAGGGATGGGGCATCCACAACTTCTCTGGGCAACCTGTTCCAGTGCCTCACCACCCTCAATGTAAAACATTTCTTCCTTATATCTAAACGAAATCTGTCCTCTTTCAGTTTAAAGCCATTGCCCCTTGTCTTATCACCATATAGCCTTGTAAAAAGTCCCTCTCCAGCTTTCTTGTTTACAAGAACTTTGTTTCCTTGTTTAAACAACAATTTCATTACATAATACAAGCTTACAGAGGTCTGCTTTACAAACAAATTCAAAATATTGTCTGTTTCAGCTTTAACTATTGCCGTGAATGAAATCCAGTTCTTGGCAGGGCTCTGGAAGGACTGATACCATGAAATCATCACAGTAGGTTTATCAGGGAAGATCAGAAAGAAAAGAGTTCAGCTCAAGCGTTTCTGCAGCACTTTCACCATGATGACAAAAGGTCTCACTGATCTTTCCCACCACGGGTAGAGGAGGCTCCAGCTGGGCCGGCATCACGCGCGTGCCCTGGACTCTGTGTCCAGAAGAAGAAGGAGAGGCACTGTTACTCACTCTGCCTCACCAGAAACCTAGGCTTGGAGATCCTGTAGAAGGCATGACAAAACAATCATTTGCCTCAGACAGGTACAAAAACTCTTTTTTAAAAAAAAAATGCATTAGAAAAATTGTCAAGGCTGGCAGAGAGGCTGCAGACGTAGCTGTTTCAGCGCAAGTCAGGCTACCCTGGGTACTTCTTAGTTCCACCACTGGTCACCCTAGAAATGCCCTCAGTCAGCATTTGAGGACAGAAAGAGGAATGTTTTCAAGGAAAGCACAGTGTCACTCCTTGCTTTACCATACATCTGCAGACACATACTCTGAGGGCAAGAACGAGCCAGCGTGGCTCAATCAGTGTTTAGCCAGCACGCCGGCTCCGAGCAGCGGGCGCTCTACACTCCAACGAAGAAGCGTTGCCAACAGTTGAGGTTATCAGCGCTGCCCGGTGCTCACGCAGAGTGCCCTGTGGCTCTGGGCGAAAGGGCTTGTGTGTGTCAGAACAAGCTTTGGTGCCGATAAATTTCTGCTTGTAAGCACTGGAATCTTCCTGCATTTTAGGGAGCTGCGCTTCTTAGTACCAAAACCTGTTGTTATGTGAAGAACAGAGTTGTCCAAGAGTACAAAATCAAGAAAATACTGTAGCTACGGACCTTACTTGGCTACTTTACCTAATGCTGCACCCATGTACCTGATTCTGGCCGATTTCGGAAGGAATTGAAGCTCAAAATCCTGGAAAAGGAGCCAAGACTTAGGCTCCTAAATTAGCCAGGCACTTTGAAAACATTACCCCTTAGCCTTTAGACTGCTTAATATAATTTTCACAAAGCTGCTCATAGCACACAGTGGGATTACAGTAATTAAAATATCATGGTACACGGCATTGGCAGTAAGATGTAGTCTCCCAGATCATGTTATTCATAAATAACTTAAGATGACTATAAAGTGAGTGATTATTAAATAGCACTGAGACTCCCATAGTTAAGATAATGGTCACAGTTTCATTCCTTCGTTAGGCAAAACACGCCTGTGCTTATAAGTAGAAAAGACGAAAAGATAACACAACTAAAAAGTTGTTTCCAAGGGTTCAAACGACTAGTGCTGTTTTGTCACCTACTGGTGGTTGTTTTGCAGTGAAAAATGCTTGTTGAGATGTTTCTCTTCCGTAGGTTTCTGGGGGCTTGTCAACAATGCGGGAATATCAACATTTGGCGAGACAGGGTGGCTGTCTATGGAGAAGTATGAAAAATTTGCGGATGTGAACCTCCTTGGGAGCATCAGGACAACCCTGGCATTTCTTCCTCTTCTAAGGAAATACAAGGGTAATGCTAATCCACTGTTATTTAGAGTTGTAGAATAATTAGCTTACTATAATCAGGGTAATGTAGCATCTATAAAAGAAGCCTTAATTGTCTCTCATTGAACTGAAATGACAGCCTCCTTCTGTGTGGCCTGAAAGAGCAACTTGATCCTGAGAAGAGGGTAAAGTCGTAAGGGGAAAAAATACACTTAAAGAGTCTGTCTTTACAATACATAGATAGAAAAAAGTATTTACAAATAATGAATTATCTCAGTGTTTGACTCAAAAAGGGAGAAAAAGTGCTTACAGTAGGTCATTAAGCCCAGGCAAGACTTTGTAAGCACTGACAATCAGAAAACACAAAGATCCAGAAAACTCCTGCTTACCTTTATTGCTTAGGCTTTACTGTTTTACAGTTTGGCAATTAGGAGAGGAAGGATGACCCTACAGAGGTGAACTAGAGACATCCACCTTCCAGCTCCAGGCCTAGCAGGATCCTCTCTATGACCTTGGGCAGGAAACTTCAAGTATGTGAAAGAGTGCCAGTACAGAGATGCATGGATATCAAATGGGATTAATGCATTTGCATGGACCTCCAGATGCATGGACTTTATCTTATCCTTTCTTCTGAGAAGAAATGGTTCAAACAGCCCTCTACAGCATTGCAGCATGTCTCACTTGCTTCACAGTCTGTTCCCTACCTGTCCCCATCTGTATTTGGGAAAGATACCCTTTTCCTTTCTGCCCCTTTTGCTTAGCTTGTCTATTTAAGTTGTAAGCTCTTTAAGGTGGGGATTTGTTCTGTGTGTATACAGCATCGAGCACAGCAAGGGCTAGGTTTCATCTGGAAGCCCCAGATGCCATTGTTACACAAAATGTTGGTAAGATAAAAGCATCCCTTTTTTCGGCTACTCTGCTGCTTTCTGCTTGGCTGCCTTTGGTTAATGATATTCTGAAGCAAGAAAGAAGAAACCTTCGAATACCGCAAGCTGCATGTCTTTTTGTAAAAGAATGTGCTGTTGCATATACCTAGTGAGCGTGTTCTGTGACCACTACATGGGGAGACATCACTTTTTTTCTGTGATGTCCTACTTACTGCTAAAACCCTGTGATGCTCATCCACCAGAGGCGTTTATCTGACTTCATGAATTGCAAGGGGTTACTTTGAAGTGAAAGGGACTAATGGTGTGTATGATATTAAGCACACGCACAAACTTTTAGAAGATTTGGATCTGGATGGCTGCACATACATAGTACCTTATCTCAAAAGAGGACTCTGCATCTCATTCCTGGCGGTCACTGCTGCCTATATTAACTGCCCGCACTCAATTTTCAAGTCCCATCTACGTAGGAGAGGAGGCCAGGGCACTTCTAGGAAGAATCCTAGGTTTCCTGTCTCCTTCCTTGCAGGAACAGCCAGGACAGCTAAAGCTTATGTTTTTGGAAGCAGCAAGTGTCCTCTCCACATTAAAAGCTTGAATAATGGATGTTAGAATATTCTCCTGGGAAAGCTGGGGTTCGATTACCTTAAGCAAAGAGAGAAGTTAAATGACATGTCCCACATCCTGGCTGTGTGCCCTAAATCACTTAGCTACTGGAGAAAGGAGGCAGAGGTCATCCTACCATCCTACCACCCAGAAGCTGTGTTCTGAAGGAAGGGGTGGACTGCCATTTTAGGATGAGCACCTGTTCCAAGAAAAACAACAAGATTATTAATACTTGCAAAGAGAGGTATTGCCCTCCAGCCTAGAATTAAGGATCCTACTCTGAGAGCAACATGTCCCCCTAACTTTTCCAGATGGCCAGGCCAGCTGATGTAGCATCTTGATCAGCACACTGGTAGTTGTTCTGCTACTGTATGTAAGATTTATTCCAGATGCTGTGTAGGAAGGCAGGAAACCTAATTCAAAATGACAGATTTCCCTGCATTCCCATGATACCCTTTTGATATCCCCACAAGCCTATACCGTTTGGTCAGATTGGAGCCCAGACGTTATCTGCTTCTGTGACAGCAGCAGGAATGCAGCTACGTCGTTCTCTGCATGGTTAGTGACGAGGCCATCTTCTCTCTCACCTCTGGTATTTATATATCCATATTCACATAGTTCTTGCTCTATGGCATGACTATGTGATGGAAGTTTGCAAGTAAACAACGGAAATGAACCACAGCCCAGCGCCTCGAATCAGAAATCTCTGCTATTTAATGCACGCCTGCTCTTGGCGAGAGTTACAAAAGGGAAAAAAGCAGCAGAGATCAGGGAAGTCACAGCAAGGCAGTGTAAAGCTGCACATGTTTTGTCAAGTTACCTTTCTCTGGGGAAGCTTATCACTGTACGGTCTGATTTTGACTTTATATGCACAGCTGTAAGCCAGGTCTCAGTGCAGAGACATCATTAACGCAGAAAAAATGGTATTAGGAGTCATATATCCACTGCAGGGAAAATCATCTGCTCCTCTCCTCTGCAGTCCTTCTCCTATTACTAGCAGAATCTTTTATTACTACTTTTCACTCTAAAATTATTAGGGAACTGCGTTGTTTCCATCTCTTTCATCCTGTCTCAGATTCAGAAGGAATAAGCAGCACATTGGGAACATGTTACGCTGTGTCTAGTCCAGCTTCTGTCACTAGATGGAAGATTTTTGTGTGATGTTCTCTGCTTGACAGAGCTGAGTGCACTTCTGTGCTGGGACTGCACGCTTACCCAGCCCAGCTTTGGCATCCTAGGTAGTAAAACAGCATCGTGCCAAGTACCACCTTATTAGCACTTCAGAAGACTCAGGTAAATCAATTCTATTTTCAAGACTGAAAGTGAAGTTACATTATTTGCACTATTTTCTTTCCAGGACGTATTGTTTTCATGTCCAGCATTATTGCCTATTTTACTCTGGGAAATGGCATTTACTCTATGACCAAGGCAGCTATTGAAAAATTTTGTGATGCCCTAAGACTGGAAATGAAGAAGTTTGGTGTCCGGGTAAGTAATGTGACAAGTATCTGTTGTATGAAAGTCCCTGCTATTTCTAACTTTGATTTTCACATGAGAAAGAGAGAAGTTTCACTCCTGAAGCTTCCTACAGAGCTGAAATGCATCTTTTTTTGGGAAAAAAAGCAAGTGACTTGCACAAAGAACACCAGACAATGGCGTCGGAGTGGAAATTTTGGCCAAGGGAACAAGAACAAGCATATGGAAAATAATATCTGATCTTGTGCAAAGTAACCTCCATGCATCCGAATGAGAAGATAAAGATCAGAGCTGAATCCATGGATGTAGCTTCCCCTTGGAAAGAGGTGGTTTCTCTGTGGCTAATCAGGGAGCTGGAAATCACTGAGAATAGGGAGCCTGGGTAATGTTAGCAGTTCTGAGCAGCAGTGGGATAGCACTCCTCCTCTTTGTGCCAACACTCAGACTTCCACCCTTTCTCCACATCCTCCACAGTGTAGAAACTTTCTGAGTTAGGGCTGCCTGAGCAGCACCACGCTCTGTGAACGGCTCGTACCAGTACCAGGTAACTGAAACTTTCTCTGGGGTGGCTGGAGGAGCGAAGAGCCCAGGTGTGAGCGATGTGCAGTGAGAAGGAAGACTTGTCACCTACCTGAGGGGTTCGTTCTCCCTCTCTTCTCTCATGACATCAGTGCTTAAAAGCTCCTTCCTTTCTGTGGGAACAGCTACACTGCAAGAGGCAGCACTGTGCAGAGGAATTATGTTTTTATTCTCTTAACCTAAGAGGCTCTAAGAGTGCTCTTAGTGCCCTGACTAAGCAACAGTGATAGTCAAACCTGTAGCTTAGATCACTAAGTAGCTTCAGTAGGCTTTTTCCTTGTAGTCACTCCACGGCTGAAACACTCTTCTCAAACACTATGAGTCTTCCGTGGAGGATTTACACTAGTGTACTGCACATAGATTTACAGTACCGTTCCTCAGCTTTGCGTTGGAAGAAATCACAGCCATGCATCTATTAGCTACCTCTCTCAGATAAATATAAAACGCTATAAAATGCGAGTGATTTTACACATCCTAATACCACACAGCACGATGAGGATTGGAACTGATTAGCTGAGGATAATCTCAAATGCATGGAAGAGCTTAGTTTAACAGGTTAGCTACTCTGGTTGGTTTGGGATTTTTACTGTGCCCCCACCCCTGGAATAGCCCCAGCACACAATGCAGTGAGGCAGGCTGATAAACCTTTCCAGAATATCCATAAGAGTTATTTTTCTGTCTCTCACTGTATGCAAGACACTGGCTGGCACTTGCCTCAGAACCTACCCCGCAGAGAGGCTGCGGAATACACAGTCCCTCTTCCCTGTGCTCCTCTCCCCTGTCCTGACGTTCCCTTTGCCCTTTCAGGTGAAAGTCACCCAGAGGTAGCAAGGAGCAGGTGGAGCTATGGCTCCATCCCGCTGAGCTCTGGCCAGGCAAGCTGGCTGCCTATAGGAAACGAAGCATGTGTCTTCCTTTAGAAAGACCAGCAAAAAAGGATTTGCGTGCTCTCCATTTAAATCTACGTGCAGAGAAATGTAAAGAAATTTGCTAATGACTTCAGTGAGAGCTAGACCAGGACCTTTGGTCCCCTCTGTACTTGGCTGACAATGCCTATTTTCCTTTTAATTACACCTGCTTGGGGAAAACAGCAATTATTTCCCCAGGACCTTCTAATTTTCTTTGACGTCTTCTTATGTCCCGAATCGGGACAAAAAATTACTCGTTGCAAGATTTGCCATCGAGTGAAAAATCCAAAGTATTCCACTTTGGAGACATCAAAGTCATACTGAAATGCTTTGTCTCAGTATTGTCAAAACATTTATACCATTAAGCATTCTATAAAAATCAAAGATGCGCTACTGCATTCCGTGAAGGAATGCTGAGTAGTCAAAACACGAACATTAACAACAGAGCGCAATGAGGAAGTCAGAATAAAGCACCTCTGCAATCTTAAACGTTTCACAGGAATATATTTGATTTCAGTCAAGTTTTCAAGGTTAGAATTTCAACAAAGCAGCGTTTTCTGGAAGAAATCTGTCTGCAGAAAGCTTTTGATCTGTTTTACTGACTGTAGTATTTAATTGAATTCCGAATGACTGATGGCATCTTGATAAGTTTTACATCTTGCTTTTAGGTCTGTATTATTCAGCCAGGAAATTATGCACGCTCTACAAAAATTCAGCCACCAGTCAGTGCCGAAGAGATTTGGAACGAACTCAGTGAAGAGGAAAAGGCAGTTTACAATAAGGAGTACGTTCAAGAGCGGGCAAACTTTTTCAACAGCATCCTCAGCGAAGGGAGCGCTAATGGCAACGAGGTGGTAGATGCTATGGTAGATGCTTTAACATCTCCTGCACCCAAGGCACGTTACATGGTAGCGAAGCTAAAGGAGAAAGCATTGGTGTTTGTGTGTGCTTTATTCCCAACCGTTGTGATGGATTCCGTTTTGTCTTATGCTCTGAGTAAGGTAAAACTCGCATAGCCTGTGTTGGTACTCTTCAGGGACTCAGCTTTTTAAAACGTGAAAGCCAGAGCTGAATGCAATGCCCCTAGAAATCAGTGTGCTGACATCATTTAACCAAAATAAACTTTGGAGGGTCTCTCGAGTCGGAACTGTCTCTTTTTCATAGGGAAAAACATACAGGACCCCATGTAAAAGTAATGTGTTTTTCTAGGTAACTTTGTTTCTCCCATGTGGAAAGAAAAATATGGCCACTTATGCTGCTTGAGGTATTGTCTGGAAAACTTAATGCAGCTTTTTCTAATGCAATACCAGGTTACTGTGTTGCAGGTATGACAGAGACAAAAGGGAGCGTATCCTACAGGGCAACTGCACACCTGAAATCATTACAGCAGACATGAAAATACCTTATTTGTAGGAACCCAAGTATTAATTTCTTAGAGGTGATGGGAAGAGGTTAATGAAAGAGTAAGGAATGACCAGTAGACCTTGAAATACTTTGAATGGAGTTAAGTGGCTGTAGAAAGTTAGAGTCGAATAATAAAGTTGTAATATGGAAACAGTGTCTTGGCTAACTACAGTTCAGCACTTTTTCAGGTGTTCTGGGTAAATCTGTAACAGAGCCAATATGTCCTGCACTTTGGAAAATAAGTCGCATATTCCATTTACAAATGAGTGTTCAATCTTAAATAAACTCTATCTTTTATCTAATGTCTGGCTTGATCAATGCATTAACCTAAAGTGTAGTCAGAGAGCGAAACACCAAGGTGGCAGACAGCAGTTTGCAGTAGCAACCTGTAGCTTAGAAAGAACATACTCGGCCTGGAGCTCTGGTTTTGCTGCTATTACAGAGAATAAGGTCTGATGAAAAGAATTATCTATTAACACGAAGCGGAAAACTTTAGCAACATGAGAGTGATTGAGCACAGTGGCTTCATTAGCAGTCTCCTACTAACTGTTGTGAAAAAGGGTGCTGGTTTACACGTACACAGTTTCCAATTTGCCTTGGTTGTGGCATGGCACAAAATCCAAGAACTCTGGGACCGAAAGATCCCAGAATAGCTGGGATCGACTGGTGACACTGGCACTGGTGGATACACTGGCACTGGTGGATACAGGGCAGCAGCATGGAGCATTAGCCTCCCTCATGCCAGGTCTCCCATATCAAACTAAAGTCTCTGCTGGAAATTGACCTAGTTAACTTTTTGGTCTGAATCAGAAATTGCACCCTACGCCTGGGAAGTCTTTCCTAATATATTTAATTAATTACTGAGAAAAGTTACTCTCTCTCGTGGTGGGTAACTGGGCAGTCTGAGTCAGGAACATAGGTGAGATGAGCAAGCAGACTGGCTATTCCAGGTCCTCTCCCGATACACTGAGCAGTGGAACAGCCATCTCGCTGCACCTTTTTTAGGTTGTGGAACATCTTTCTTCCTTTTCCAAGTGCTGGACCCATCCCTGGAGCTGGCATTGGTAAGAAGACAAGCCAAGGCTCCCACCTGTTCCCTTGCCTGTCAACAGCCAGATTATCAGATGATTATCATCCACTCTCCTCATTTAACCACAACTGAGCAAGGCCAAGCAAGGGAATAGGAACAAGGCTTATTCCAACTGAACCAATTGATTTCTTGTATAGGAGTTCCCCCTGTCTGACCTCAGAGATTTCAGCAGCCTTACATCGCTTTGGAAGAGTTCCTTTCATGCTCTTAGCCGTTCTTTGTGCAGATTACCCTTCCTTACAGTAAGTAGCACTGAACTCAACAAGCAGCTTTGAAACCTGGATGTTTCTCCATCAGGCCTGGGATACATGTGCTTCTCTCTGCCTCAAAGGCAATGTCACTTTCCATTACATGGTCTCCCGTCCATGTGCTTTGCTAAAAACTGCTGCAGTAAGTTGTTGCTGAGAGCCAGCACCACCAGAAGAACTGCCTCCCAGATACTGACGACATGAAATACTTCCCCTTGAAAATTCCTCCTTTATTTGCTGTGTGAAGCGTGTGATCAATATTTCAGTAGCCTCACGTAACATCAGATGATTTATTCCTGCGTCTTGAAAACTAAGAACTGGCAGTCCATCGTATCTCACATGGGATCCAGTGACAGGCCGGATGAGAACAGGTGGGACAAATGAAGGCAGTTCGTCTTTTCATTCCTGTCTAACCTGCCCATGTGGAAACTAACTGAAAAATAGCTACAAAATTATTATTTTTCGCCTTCTCCCTCAGCTTTTTAATATTATGATCTGCATATAAAGAACTAATCAAGAGAGTCAGAGCTTCAGTTATTAACAGGCCTGAGGCACTCGCACTGAAAGTCATCTCGAATCCTCCCACTGAGTTGTATGTGTTCCAAGGCACAGCTTTAGATAAGTACTCATTAAAAAAAAAAAAAAAAAAGTGGGAATTATTTCAGAGTACCTGGCCTTAATAGGAGAGAGACCCTCATAAGAAGTGGTGATGAAAAAGGGGCAGCACTCCCTCCTCCACAGGTCCCGTAGGGTATAGAAGTTACAAGATGAGTAAGAGAAGCTTTTAGTGAACAACTATTGCTAACCAAGCCAGCGACAAACTCCGAGAGCTCATCCTGCTCCCTGGGAGCACATGCTGGGAAGTGTGCAATTGCTGGACTCCCCCACCATCCCTTTCGTTACTTGGCCACATCACTGGGTGAGGAGTGCCTCCCTCTTGCCCAGTAACCCTGAAATCACCTTTACCTCCAGTCAAGTTAAAGTGGAAACGCATACAAGAAGCCTGTGTTTACAGCATCTAAAACAAACAACAGTTATAGTGATTAAAGAAAAACTCAGGTGACAAAAATCAAACAAAAAAATACTCTATTGACACTAATCTTAAATCTGAAATACTCCTCTCCCAATACCCAGATAATCTGCTGCAGATGCTTTCCTGGGATTGTGTTTCTGTATAGCATCCATCTCAGACTGCATTCAACAGAGAACTTCTTGGCAGAAGACATTAGCTTTTATCACTACCTGGCTTTTATAAGCCCTGCTAACAGTTTGGGAAAAATTTAATTTTTCCCTTGAAAACAACCACCACAAAAGAGACGCAGCTTTCCTCCCCAGTCTCTTCTCTAAGGACATGGTATCGGGGACCTGACAAAGTACATAAGCAGACATGATACCACCATGGGTTATGGAGCACTCTACTAGCCACATGAACATGCACATCATGCACATGGATCTCACAGAGGTTTGGTCAGCATGTAAATTCCAGCCATTTTAGGGCTTTCTTACTAAGCACTTACATCAGTTATTTCATGGATTTTCTATTCTGTGCATGGGCTTATTCTTAAGAGCACATGTTAACTGGCACAAAGAGTGAGCATTGTTTTTGACAGTAAGCAATTACAGAAAGAGTATAAAGAAGAGCAAAAAAGTTAAGCTCAATCAGTTTGCCAAGTTGTGCATTGATCTGAGTGATATTAACAGCTTCATACAGTGTCATCAAAAAAGAAACAGAGCAGAGCCCAGGAAATACGCCTGCAACACAAGGAGTAGCAGGGTATTGCCTACCAGCACAGTTTTGAGGTGGTCGTGCTGCTGTGTGAAACAGAGATCATCTCCAGAAGTTCACTGTTCCTTCCAGAAGGAGACTATTCCCCTAACTTGAGAGGGCACAGGTTGAGAAACGCCGCCATGACAACTCCCCAGTTGTCCAGCAGGTAGAAGAGCTGTACCTCTGCGCTCATGGTATGGTCGGTGTTGCTGTGGGCATCACCACCAGTTAGACCCCAGTGCTGCAGCAGCACTTCGCTCCCACTGCGGTGTTAGGAATGGGCTCGGCAGACAGTTCTGTTGGCACTCAGCAATATTAACACCCTGATTTGATCTCGTGCTCCCCCAGTGTAACTCACAGCTAACCGAAACCGTCCTGACGACCTTCAGAATTAGCCAAATGTGTAAGTTCGTGTCATCCTCCCAAGCTGGCACATCTGAACAAGGAGATTTTGGGTGTACTGCACCATACAGCAGATTTTTTGCAGTAGCATCAGAATCCGGAGAGATGAGTGACAGTCATAATTACTCAGGCAGTAAAAGGCTTAAGTAAAACCCGTGCAATCCCCAAGCACACCTTCCAGCTGAAGTCAGGCTATCATCCAGCCCAGCTCCCACTGATGTCAGCAGGACCGTAGTGCCAACTGGCACGAGAGTCCTTATGGTGCACAGCCTCCTGTTGGCAGTCACCTGTGGGACCTCTGCAGCATCCTTGTGCTTTTACATCACCAGATAAAAACCAGCACAATACAAAGACAACAAGCAACACTGAGGATGGTAGCTCTGTTATTCCACTTGTTCCGTACAGGTCCTGCGCGGTGCTGTCAGTCTGACATCCTCTGGTAGCACCAAACAAAACTTCACTGGCTTTGTATTTCTAACACTTTGAAGCAGCTGATCAGCAGCGAAATCTTTTCATGTGTAATTAGACCATTTTGGAGCTGGAAAGTGAGCGTATTGGTAACAGGGGCTTTACCCATCATGATGAAGCACGTATGTTGTAGGAACAATTGACATTAATGTTTAAGAGTGTGTAAAACAAGGGGAAAAAAAAAATGCTCCTCAGTAAGAAATGTTCTTTGGAATAGTCTTGGTTAGGAAATTATTTACTACAGATTATCTCATTATTAGATGCTGACACAGTGGGAAAAACCTATCTGTTGTGGGCTCCACAGATTGCATTCATCTAGGTAACCATGAAGCCAGTGGAACACCCCTGGGATTGTTCCAGGAGCGGACATTGCTTCTTCGGGACTGTGGGCCACTAGAGATGTCCCTGTGTGGGAGGGGAGGGTGTGTGCTTAGAGCACCCAGGACAGGGCAGCCACAAGGCCACCCTGGTTTATATCACATCAAATCTCTGGACAGCACTGCCCTCAGATGAAGACTCAGGCGGTGCACAGACACCCTGGTCCGTATCAAACCATGCAAGAACTGTGTATTGATTTGTGCTGTGACGTGTTTCCTCTCTGTTTCTGCTGTTTCCTAGGTTCCTCTCTGGGAGCTGTAATCACCAGCTACGCCTGAGGGTATGCTTAAAGTTCTGGGCGGTTTACACCTTTCTTTCCTTAGTGCAGATACATTTTTACCTCTGCCGTCCCACTTGTATTCCTGCATTAGCTTGGCACTCCTCCAAAACTGAGCTGCCAGCCAAAAGGAGCCCAACAGCTTGAGGCTTCAGACCTCGGAATAATTTTCTCTGGCGAGCTTTATTTATCTCTAAAGGCAGGGAATACTGTGAGTTTCTGTAATAGGATTTTGATCCTATGTATTTTGGAGATGTTGGTGCACCCTAATACCAGAGCAGCAGCCAGCAAGGCAGAGATAGTCTGCTCTCGAAGCCACATTGCTTTGAAACATCCAGTATGATGCTCAGCTGTTGAAAAAGGATGTTTTGCTTCTTGAATCGTGAGTCTTCATGATCACTCTCAAAAAGCTCACGGAAAGATGATCACTGTGAGAACATATATCAAGCATAAAAATCTAAATCTCTCCCCCCAACACACATGCACTTACACGCACATCCACACTTGGAGTGAAATACCAAGTACCCACACTTGTTACGATCTGATTCCAGAGTTTCCACAATTTCAAGAGTTAAGTCGTGCAGGTGTTTCACACAGGATCTTCAGTTGTTTTCATGTTGGACTAAATTTCAAAATACACATGCTAGCTTTTCTAACCTGCATTTAATGTGTGCCGCTCTACAAAGTGAAAAAAGGGGAATTCACCCGGGCCTTAGGCCAAGACACACATGTCTCCTTGTTTGTGGCAACAGCAAAAGCGAAAAGAAAACCTTAACACAGAACAGGCAGGGAAACATCTTCTGCTGTGCCATGCCTGCAGCATCTATTTAGTGTGGCCAGGGAGAAAGAGAAGGGCCTGGACGACACGTTTTGCAAAGAGGAAAGTGATCAACCAATGCAGAACAGTGCCAGGCTAATAACGCAGCCAACTCACACTGCAAAGTGCTAGCACGAAATAGCTACTGTACAAACGACGCTCCTCGCAGGGGAAATAATGAAACGCTTTATCCTAAATTGATGTTACCTGTTGCCGTGACTCACCACGCACTCCCATGCCTCGCATCACCTGCCCGTGGGACATGCATCCAGCTGCGCGTCACCGCTTCCCTGGCAAAAGATACTTCATGTCAAAACACTACTTTGCCCTTGGACTTGCTAATGCCAGAGGTGTTTTGTAAATAATTAACAGCCAGTCTTGGCTGGGCACAAGACAAACAGTCTCACTGTGGCAGTCGACGATAACCCCGTACGCCATTCCTGAGCCCCACGGGAGCACCAAGGGCTGGCTGGTTTGTGGCACTGGGAGGCTGAAATTAGACACTAAAGGAAACAGACAGAAAAGAAGCACAGAGAGCTTAGGAAGTCTCCGTGTCAGGGAGTTTTGCCTTCTAGAATGACTTGTGCTCCAACTCCCTTAAGCAGTTTTAAAGGTTTTTCCCCATTTGTTGGCACTAATGTTTTTTGTTTCTGTTAATGAGCAGGTTTCTCCTCTCAGCCCAGTCTACAAGCAGTTGTGCTTCAACTCAAGTCTAACGCGCCTTATTCACGTTACAGTGCGACACAAACCCTGCGGGAACGGCTATGGAGTTGGGTCACACGTAGATCTTGTAATTCCATTTACACGGCCAGAGATTCCAGCAAAATTTAGAGGTGAAACAACTGCGACGCGCAGCACGGGGAGGACAAGGAGGTCTGGCAAGGAGGTGAGGCAGCAGCAAGGTGCCAAAGGCCGTGACATCCAGCTCCCCCCCGCCCCGCAGAAGGACACCGGACACTTTCCCGCCGCGCAGACAACAGGCAACGAGGGGGGAGTCCGACCCCCGGCGCGGGCCACGCTCCCGCGTCCTCACGGGATCGCCGTACCGAGCCCGGCGGCCGCTCCCTCCCTCCCTCCCCGGCGCCCACCACCGACTCCCCTCCGCGCCCCCGGCCCCTCACCGCCCGCCCGTGCGCGGCCCCCGCCGGGGCGCTGAGGGGCGCTCCCGCCGCGCGGCGCCGTTGCCAGGGCCGGCGCGCGGCGGCGCCCCGTTGCTAAGGAGGCGGCGGGCGGCAATGGCGGGGGCGAAGCGGCTGTGAGGCGGGAGGGTCCCGGCAGCCGCCGCCGGGCTCTGGGGAGCCCGCGGGTCTCCAGGTGAGCGGCCGGTGACGGGGCGCGGCCATCGGGCCCGGCGGTGCGAGGGGAGGCCGGGCGGCGCGGCGTCCCCCGCGGCTTCCGAGGGGTCGGGATAGGGCCGGCGCGTTGCGGAGGCCGGGGCCGGCCCCTCGGCGCGCCCGGGCAGGGAACGCGAGTGCAGGGCTCCGTGTGGGGCAGGTGCGCCTGGGGGCGGAGGGGGCACAGCAGGAGCGGCACCACCGAGCTGCTGCGCTTCGCATTCCCAAAATAAATACTCCATCAGCACCCCAGCGCCTCGCGCCCCTCTCGGAGGAGGGCGGACGGGAAGTCACCTCAGTTTGTCTCTCCGCATCGTCAGGCGAGCGAGTCCGTACCGCTCAAGTCAAGGCCGGGCCAGCGCCAGCTCCGCAAGGTGTTCCCTTCCCGGCGGTTTCTTTCCCGTTAAAGCCAGCCTGCTCTGCCGGCCACCCATCCCGAGGGAAATCAGCCCGCACCAGCTGTATCCCCTCACCCGGCTTCCCCGGCGCTCCAGGCTCTGCGGGAGCAGTCACGCCGCGTTCCCTGCTCCTGGAAGTCCAGAGGCACACAAACCCCATCATTACAGGCGATTCGTTTTACTGGGATTCAGCTTTAGGAAGACTTTGCTGCATCGCTCCCATTAAAAATAGTCACAGCCCAGACCCGCTGCGATTGTTTGCATGAAGCTGTAAATCCAGCGTGGCACTGTTGCCATGTCAGTTCCCTTGTGCCAGCATGGAGGGCTCCAGCTTATCTCTGCGGCCGGCATGCAAATGGATTAAATTGAGAAAGCACTAAGCTACTTTCTCTCACTAAAGATAAAACATATGAAAATTTTGTTTACTGGTTTGTGAATATTGATAATTAAAGGGATGTTTTCAATTTGAAACGTTGAAAACTTTAGGAAAGGAGTCACAAGTGCTTCCAGCAGCAATCAGGCACCAGGCTTCGACAGGGAGTCAGTGGGTGAGAGCCCTGGTCACCAGACCTTCCCTTTCTGTCAGTGTACCTCGATCACAGCTTGGAAAGCTTTGTGACAAAACAAGAATCTGATTCAAATGATTTTCTTAATACTGGGTGTACCAGGAAAAGGATTAATCTGAATTGGAAGTGAGTTCATGCTCTCAACCAAAACAATGATACAAGGTGGCAGAGCGAAGGTAGCGATTCTGTTGATTTTTGTAGACAGATAAAACCGTTGCTAAGCAGATGTTACAAGTTTGGGATTTGTGATTACGTATCATGAAGTCCTCTCCAGAGCATGACTGTCTCAAAGCCACGTTAACAATCCCTGATTTTCCATTTAAAGATCTGTTGCAGGTTGATAAAAACTCTGTGAAGTACGTATGGTTGGTAGTACTCACTTAATGAAAATCTGCAGAACGCTGTGGTTATATTTTCAGTATAGAAGCCTGTTTCACTTGCTTGTAACTTTACCTGACTCTGGGTAGAGTTTTCTCTCCCACCTATCTTTGATTGTGTTACTGCAGAAACTTCTAACAGAATTTTATCCAGTCACTGTCAAGAAATGCTGCACAGAAATATTAACTGTCACACTTAAAATGTTACGGTTGTTTTCATGTAAATTGCTGGTTCTTAGCACTTTGAAGCAAAAGCTTTAAACTTGGTAGGATCTCACTGGTGGTCGAGTTGTGATAACAGGATACGTAACCATTGTGATGAAAATAATTTCACTTACATTTACGGAAATAATTTAGCACCTGGCTCAGGGCTGCAGATATCTTTAGGCAGCATGGCCAGATGCACAGGGATAGTGCTAAAAAGGTGGTTTAGTGGGGGAAAACAGAAGAGTTCTCATAAATCTGGCAACAGTAAACTCAGCCCCTGTCTCTGTTGTTCCAAAAGTAGGCTGGCCACAGAACTTCAAAAAAAATGAAAGACAGTAGTTAACAGAAATGACAACTGGCATGTTGTACCTATGGTATAAAAATTACCTCCCTCTGTCCATTCCCAACATGATTAGCCTTCATTCTTTTTTTTCTACTTTCCTGCAGTTTTCTGTCAGGCTTCCTGTCCAGAACGGGAGGTATTGCCTCAAAAAGTCTGTTGGAATTGTGCATCATTCCACATCTTTCTCTCAAAACTCGCCTTTTCTTGGACATCTACAAAGCACCCAGTAGTAGCCAGGCAGATTACTTAGTGTTCCCAATTACAGGCTCTATTGCTAACAAAAAAAGCCACCCCAAAACCCAAGTATTCCCTTGGGTTTTGCTCCTCCACATTTTTTTGTTGCATGTCCTGCAAGCGCACTGTCCTTTTTGGAGGACAGGCTGAGTCAAGGCTTACTGAAGCTGATAGGAGCTTCTCATCCACTTCAGCAAATTTCAGAAATGGTTCTTAGAAAGGGTCTGACCCTTTCTTGGCCCTCCACCCACAAGTGCTGAGACCAGCTAAAAGAGACTAAAAAAAAAAAAAAAAAAAAATCAGAATTGAGGCAAATGCAAAGTTGATTTCCTGCTCCACACTTTTCTGAAGAAGCATGTGTTGCATCACCTGGGGGAATTGTTTTCCAGGCTAGTACCCTACTGTCTGGATCTTTTTTTCCCCGCAGGTTTTGTTGCAGAGAAATGCAGTTTACTCTTTTATGTACATAGACCTGCAGGAAGTTCATTCATCGGCTACCAAAAAAAAGAAGGTGCTCAGATACTGATGAGGTGATGCCAGTATCTGTTTTATGTTTTAGCAAGTGCAGAGGGCACGGAGACTCATGATTTATTTTTTTTTTTCCCTGTGAAGTACTAAAATGACAGATGATCAGCCTCCCCTTAGGCTTCCATGTAGTTGTAGATTATAACAGTTCCTTGAATGGAGAACAGTTACCTTACGGTTTCTTAACTTAATTTTCACCTTGAATGAGACTGCTTCAGAACAGTTTGAAGACTAGAAAGAAGGATTTGGCAAGGGGCTACATGTGCTTATATAGTCTCTATATGTGCTGTATATACTAAATGAGATAAATTCGTTCAAAGCTTAGTGCTCTGCCAAGTTAAAGTGGGTATTTTCATGCTTTGAACATAGTTTGATTCCTGTTCTTACTGGTGTATAATTATAATCTCATCTCTGAGTTTACATGTTTTCTTCCTTCCCCATGCAGAAATTACTTCCTTGAAAGAAGCTGTTTTTTCTTATTCCAGGATGTTGCTGATAGATGACAGACTTAGAGACTTACAGATCTACAAACTTCTTCAGTCCGTTCACCAGAAAGACCAAAAGCAAATAGAAAAGCTGGTCCGGAATGGATTCCCAAATCTCATTAACTTCACAGAGCCTGTGGAAGGATGTAGTGCCCTTCATTTGGCCTGCATTAAAAACGATATCGACATGTGTAGCTTCTTGCTGGAACAGGGCGCTCATCCAGACGTCAAGGACAAAAGTGGACGTACTCCAGCAATGAAGGCAGCTGAGCTAGGCCACGAGTTGGTTTTGGATTTATTAGCAAAAACTAAAGCAGACATGACTGCTGTGGATAATGAAGGAAAAGGTAGGTGAAAGGGAACCTTATCAGACCAGAAATGCCCTAAAATGACCCCTTACTGTGTTACACACCTGCTGCGTACGTTGTGTCCGACCTGAAGAGAGGAACCAGGGCTGAGGGTAATCCTTACAGCCCAACAGAAGCTGTTGGCCATAAGAGCGGTGATGGAAATGAAAATACTTCTCCCTGAACAGTCCAGGCCTTCAAATCTTAGGTGCCTCTAGCACATAGCTGAAAGAGAACTTGGGATTGAGCATCACATTCCTCCCATGACCCGTCACATACTAAATTCTGGTTTAGTCCCCAAGTTCCAAGGCCCTAAAGTAGAAGTCTTTTTTGCACGTATTCCCTAAGAGAAGTTGATGGGTCCTTGCTGAAGGGGTTGTCCATTCAGCTATGAAGCTCACAGCCCGAGTGAGCTTTCTTACCACTCAGTATTACACCTGAATCCCTGCTGGTTTTCTTCGCAGGTGTTTTGTTTTACTGCATTTCACCTACAAGACGGCACTACCGCTGCGCGCAAATTGCCTTGGATCATGGTGCAGACGTTAACAACTGTACTACTGATGGGAAACCTGCATTTCTACAAGCCTGTGAGCAAGCTCATGATATGAAAGAAATGTGTCTGAACTTCCTGGAAAGAGGAGCAAATCCCAATGCAAGAAACCCGGTATGAATGTTTCTGTAACTAAGATCATATATACAGGAGCACAGAATAGTTACCAGATGACTGGAGTGTATGACCTTAAATCCTCACACTAAAATAATAACGCAGGAACAAGTGCTTAACTCTGTGGCCATGCCTGTTCCCCTCCTCTGTACCATTTTTGCAGGAGCAGGGATTTAAGTATTCTGCTTGAACTATGTATCCTGATTTAGATCTTTGTCGATCAGAGTGCAAATATTTTATAAAACCAAAATATAACTGGTTCGGCTCTTGAGAGCTGCAGTTCTCTGTACTTCAGTGGAGCAATGCTGATTTGTACTTGGCCTGGGAGTGCCCTAAGGTTTTCAGAGTCAAAATAATATTCATTAAATAGTGACTCCAGCACAAAAAGCTTGATGGGGAATCAAGGCAGGGACAAGAATTAAGAAACTCTTCTCTCTTTCATACATCTTAGTCATTTATTTGTTTCCTTCCTTAATTTAACAAAGACTGGAAGGACTGAAGCTCTGTGCTATTGACCAAGTCAAGGAGCTCAAGCTGTCCCTCAGAGCTACCCATGGCTTTTGTTTTGGCCCTAGTTTTGCAGTATCCTTCCTGGCTTGTAGCTGTAGTAAAACATTTTATGTGGCCAGTTTTAGAACATTCTTACCACATCCTCTCATGCACATATCCGCTCATGCACTCGGTGTACCTGCAATATGACGAGAAACCCTAATTTTTTTTTGTAATATGTTGGGCACATACCTGGTCACATAATGGGAATGGTTTGCTAAGCCCAGAGAAAGACAGATATCAGGGAAGAAAGTATGGTTCAGTGGAACAATATCCTCAGTTCACTGCCTGCCTCCTGCACTGTGTGTGATCTCTTTGCCTCTCTGTAGGGTGGCAAGTAAGATATTCTAAGCATCGCAGTGGGCCAACAGGTTAATAGTAATGCTCATATTTTAGCAGCAGTATGACTAGATTCTCGAATTTTACCTAGAAGTGTACTGGACTTGTCTCCTTTCTTCAATAATACTTACAAAGAGGCCTTCAGTTTTATGCCAGCTTGCAACAGTTAGATCGTGTTGTTCCAACCTGATCTGGCATACGAAACAAATTCCGAGTTGTTTTCTTGTTACGTTGCAGGCTACAGGTCGCACAGCCTTAATGGAAGCAGCAAGAGAAGGTGTTCTTGAGCTGGTGCGTGCTCTACTGGAGAGGGGAGTCGACGTGAACCTGTTCGACCTCGAGAGACACAGCGCCGCACACTTCGCAGCCAAAGGCGGGTTTTTTGAGGTATCGTTTGTGGTGTTAAGGGCTGCTGCAAAGCCAAACCTGCTTTTTTGTTCTGGTTTTTGAGCCCTGTGTCTCAGCTGATCAAAGTATAATAATCAGCAGTCGAGAGCAGCTTCTTTTTACGTATCAAAGGGAATCCAGCAGTGATAGAATCTCCCTCGTAATTGCAGAGCCTTTTTTTGCCAAAGTACCTATGAGTGTGTGTGCTAGTGTGGCTGCCTGGTGTGAACAACTCCTATAGAGAGCTTGTTTCTCTCAACACGTAGCACGTCACAGCTGTGTAACATGGATGAAACGTTACCATTATAAGAAGGGCAGATGCTTTCAGCTGCAGGTAGGCACTTCCTTCCCCATATCATCTTCAAAGGATAGAAAATTATGCAGTTTTGATTGTGTATGCAGCGTCAGAGTTACTTTAAGACAGTGGGCTGGCAGGAGTGAAGATTGTCCTTGATGTCTACAACTGAACAAGGTTTCTATTTCCTGAGTTAAGCAAGCACAGTACTATAGAAAACTTGAATGTTATGCACATGCTCAGCTGGGCATGGGAGAGAAGTTCACTGTATAAGCTGGGAATATATGGTACTGCATTTATTTGTAAATCATTCTCACGCTTCCCCATCTTAAGAAACAGACAAGATTTTTAGTGGTCCCGTCTTTGTTTTTCTAGATTTTGAGGATTATTTCAGCTTATAATGGAGACTTGGGCCTGATTGCTATGAACGGTAACACACCACTTCATTACGCTGCAGAGGGAGGATTTGCAAATTGCTGCAAGTTTATAGGACAAAGAGGTACAGGAAAAATAAGTTACTTTGCAACTATCACGTATGTTCTATTTATGTGCTAAAGGAAAGATTTCACTGGGGCATTTATGAAGGATTTGACTCTTTGGGGTATCATATGGCAAATGTAATTCTCATTAAGAAGCACCTAACAGGCTAGTATGACTTATTTTTACTCAAGTGGCCAAGATGAGATAAAGCATTTCCAAAGAAAGCAGCAGAAACATCATGGGTTTGTATAATTTAGAACTGGAGTGTATTAAGTGGTTCTGTTTTTAGTTGGTTTTAGAAGTATTGTATTGAATTTTCCAATAGAAAATTAATTTTTGGTTTGCTGATAATTTAAAAAAATTATCTCAGTGTAGCCATGGAGAAAACTTGGCACCCCCAGACATTGAAGCATACTCCCAAGCAGCTTTGATCATTTTCTAACTTAAGCTGTTGATCACAGCACTTCAACTTTTGATTCAAAAGGACCACGCGAAATCCTACGTTCTGTTCTCGTCACTCAAACGTTTAACTAGTGACCCACCACCAAATTGCAAGGTTGGAGTATAGAATATTGAGTGGTATTTTCATCTTAGTTTCTTTCTTCTTAGCCTTGCTCACTGCTTTAAGAGAAAACGTAAAGTTTCCACTGAGCTTCTGCCTTTCTGTACGTATTCATGAGTGGGCAGATAAGTAGAGCATGGGTTACCTGATGAATCGCCCTTTGGGAAACGAACACAGACACGTGGCCAGCCTTCCAGTCTGGGATCAATGATGTGGTTCCATCTACTATCGCTATTTATACTTAAGACAGCACAGAATTGTAGACCTGTGGCAATTAGTTGCATGTATATTGTAAGCCTCTTACATGACTTAATCAGTAATTGCTAATCCCACTGTGTTATCAGCAAAACCACGTCTGTGTTTTCAGGCTGTGATCCTACGTGGACAAACCTGTTAACCAAGACCCCAAGAGCCGTTGCCAAGGAAGGCGGTTTTAAAGCAGCAGCAGCAGCATTGCGTAAAATCGAAAACACCTTTAGGAAACAGTCCAAGCCCGGGGCCAAGGAGGACAACCCCCGCTGGGCACTGAGGCTGTACGACTGGTCCTTGGAGCACCAGGCTGCCCTCCGCAAGGCGTTTGAGGCCGTTGACCAAGGAGATGGGACAGTAGCTACAGAGGACTTTGTGTCAGTCATTCAGAAGCAATGTGCCTTTGTGAACGCTGAGCAAGTACAAACTGTGGCGGAAATGCATGAAGGATCTCACCTGGATGGAATCGACACTGAGGAATTTTTTAAAGGCTCTAAATACCTGCAGAAAAGCTGTCTTATAACGTCCTTTACACCCAAACGCAAGAAGAGGAAGAAAGGGAAGAAACGAAGAGGCCAAAGAGGCATCGCCGTCCCCGTGCCGATTTGTGTCATTCCGAAGAGCGCGTCTCCGCGTAGGGAAGGCGGCTTCCCCGCGTACATGATCGAGGCTGTTCAGAACACTGCCGAGAGCCACCGTTTTACCCGGGGCCACCCGTCTGCCCATCCCGTGCATGACGACCGTGCCTGGTATATAGAGGAGCCAAGGAAAACGTACATGAACATTAACTACCTCGTCAGAGCAGGAGACATTCTGTCCCTACAGAAAGCGTTTGAGGAAGGTGTGCCAGTAGACACCAAAGATAAATATTACAAAACACCTTTGATGGCTGCATGTGCAAGCGGGAACATAGTTGTTGTGCAGTATCTTCTGGAAAAGGGGTAAGATCATTTCTTTTTTTTTTAATTTTTTTTTTTTAAATTGCTATTTTGGAAGGGCTTTCAAAAGCATAAATTTCCATTAAACATTTGGATGCAACTATGTTTTTTTTTTTATTTACATAATGTTTAGTATTAAAGTTAGTTCCATAAGATCCTGAGTTACAGAAGGTTAGTTTATTATTTTTCACATTTGAGTAAGAGGGACATAAAACCACCCAAGAGGTCACTTCTCTAGGTCTGAAATTTTGGTGTCTGGGCTGTTGGCCTTTTGGTCAGCTGCAGAGTACCTACAAATCCAGTCTACTGGAACTACAGTTAGTTCATAGCCACGCCTCAAAAAGTGCATCCTCAAAACTGAACTCTTCCCCAAAATCACTTCTCCGATTTTGAGGAAGTCTGGCTCAAGTTACTTGCTCAAAATCATCAAGGCAATCCTGGACTTCCCTGTTCCACATGCCAGGGCCTTTGCATGCAAATGTTTTCAGGGGATAAGCCTTCTAATCACTTTCCTCTGTAGCTTCAGCAGGCTGAGGCAGCAGGATTTCCACCAGAAGCCCATGCTGATATTTAGCCTGTTCCTCATTTTAGAAGTGCTTCAGCAATTTTGTAGCCTACAGACAGGCTTGTGAAAAATCTCAATGACAGCTCAAATTGAAAGCGACTTGAGACAGATTCAGTCATACTTGTGTAACAGCGTAATCTCTTCTTTTTCGTTGTCAGACTGCTGTAGTCCCACAGTCATTCACACAAACGCTTCAATGAACATTTTTCAAAGATATTTACATTAGTTTTTATTCCCTACCTGTAGCTAGAATTCATTTTAATGTTCGTTTCTAAGGATAAGTGGCAGTAGTTGCTGATCCATTTCCTGTAAAGGCTTAAGAGCACTTTGTATCTTTACACACCCTGGTAATTACACTGACATTCCTGGAGCATATGGAAAGTTGTGTAGATGTGTATATTCAGGTCTTCCAAAGATAAGGATGCGAGAGTTAGCAAATTAGTCTCCAGTGCTTTCATCAGGCCTCACTGGACAGCACTAGAGTCACATCCCCACATATTTAAGTTACACCTAGAAATGTAATAACTTAGTTTAAAAAAACAGTACCAAATTTGAGATTTTTAAGTTGATAGAAATCAAAAAGTAGAGAGGAAAGTTATCAGCACAGTGTTTAGCTTTGCATCTTTCCACAGCATGGACTTTCAGCTGCTTTCAGTCGGGCATGGGAGTTTAAATACTTTTTACAGTATAACCTTTTCAGTGCGGCATCACAAAGCCATATCAAATAGAAAACCAAACATTTTTTCAGAGCTATAGAAAAATGCTGAAGTTTAAGCATAAATTGGTGTTACCCACTTTCTATCTTGTTCCAGAAAGACTCAGCAGTAAATTAAATTTGCGCTAATGGAAAATTCAATGTCTGATCAGGAGTAAATGCTGAAGAATTAAGTCAGTGCTGTGTTGTCCCTGTTCCCTTTGATGGGTTTGTTTCTGATAGAATGAAGTTAGCAAAAGGGATTCAGGGGCAGAAAAAGTATCAGTACAGGCATGGTGTTGGGTCGAGAGAGAAAGTGGAATAACTGGAACTGCTTATTTTAGTGAGAAATATAAAGGAAATGACAACTACATATGAATAAACCATAACAGCTAAGCAACTGAAAGATAACAAAGGTAAAACTGGTAGGTCTGGGGAATTGACTGCAATGAGACCTCACCAAAGGTAGAATTCTGAAAAATATTAAAGCTTTAAACAGAAAAGATAAACAGATTAATCTGCTCTTTTGATCTAGAGTTAATTAACCATGTGACCAAAAGAGCAAAAAAGGAAGCAGCTTTCTTCCAAATTTTTTTTCTTCCTTCTCCCTCCTTCCATGTCTTTTGGGAAGACACCAGCTCTTTGTCCTGAGAGTAAATGGGACAGTGACCCTAATTCAGTTCAGGACCTCTAGACTGTCCTAAATACAATGCAAAGTAATTCACTCCGCTTGAGCACTGGGAATCCCTTCATGAGGTTTTGACCCCCTCTGAATCCACACAGGGCACACGTGCAAGGTCACAGATCTGGGCATGGTCCTGGACTATGCTTTCTTCAAAGATATGGAGGAACCATGTTCCTTCCCTTTTAGCACCACTCAGGGGCTCTAGTGGCTCGTTGCCCAAGCCTTGCTTTCACATGCCCCCAGCCCAAGAGCTCCCAAGGCAGCCAGTTGCTAAAGGGCTGATAACGTGTTTCTCCTCAGCTTCATCAGAAGGCAGCATATTGCAAATTTCCCCCAAATAGCCCTTACATCCTCCAGAATGTGTCAGTTTTAACCTGGGAGCAGTCCAGCAACACAGCTGAAAAAGTTTTAAGTACTCAGATCTTCTGAGGCAGACCTTCTCCAACTCATTCAAAAAATCAGACCATGGTCAGTTTAGCCACATTTTAAAGCACCTGTTCTTGGCCCAGAAGCATACTTTTTTAAAATTCCTTAATCTGCTTTTTGCCATTCTCAGTGAACCTGGAGCACAAACACTGGCAGCATTTTACAGGACTAAGCTGTTTGAATGCCTGTTTCACCCGGTACCTGTGAAAACCTCCATGTAGAGGACACTGCGTTGGCTTAGAGGGGGATACAGTCACCACCCAGGCACCCTCTTACAACTGACATTCCATGACAAGCTATAAATCAGATACTAAAATGGTTTAGAGTAGCAGCAGCAACATGAAAACATTTCTTTACGTTGAACATGCCATTGCAGTGGGCAGTTAACGTTGATTGGACTTGGAGCTGTGGATGTTAGTGCATCCAGTAGCTATCGTCATCTGCCACAACTTCTCTTGTTCTTTTGTAGGGCTAATGTAAACGCCACAGACAACTTCCTGTGGACTCCTCTCCACCACGCATGCTATAACGGACACCTGGATATCGCTGAACTGATGGTGAAGGCTGGAGCAGCCGTGGATGCACCTGCAATAGGCAACGCAACCCCACTCATGAGAGCCATCGAGATCAGCAGATTGGATATAGTCTATTTTTTAATCAGTGCGGGTGCTGACATCCAAACTACAAACAGCAATGGTAAACATCGGTGTCGCCCAAAAAGGCCTGTGTCCTTGTGTGGATACATGTTTTGTTAAAAAACCTGAGTTCTTGGAACACTTGGAGAAGTGTCCTGAATTTACAATTGCTATCGGGATTAGGATAAAGGTGTCGGTTGGGTTCAATTTGTTCTCTGCAGGATGGAGTCTCTATTCTAAGTCAGCTTTCCTGGGTTTTATGCATCTAGAAAATAAAGTAACATGACTAATTACATGATTAAGGAGGCTATTGCTCCTCATAGGATATATACAGAGTTATAAGTGGCTTTAATGAAAAAAAATCTAGCTAGTTACTAATATTATTTCATGGAAAATTAGATTTTTAGTTGCGGCCAGTGTGTTCTCTGCCACCCATTTACATCACTTATTTTCATGCACATGCAGCACTGGTTAGAAAATAAATAATACTCGCTGAGGGGGAAAAAAAAAAGTGTTTTAACAGAAGAACAAATCTGAGCTGATATTGAAGTGTTACCTGTTTGCAGCAGATCCCTCATTCAGTATTATTTCCTCCATTTTCAGAGTAATTTAAACCGTTAACATTTATCATGTTTTAAGCTCTCGTTCCAACATAGGAAGCAACACTGCGACATAATGAGACTTTCCTTCCCAAAACACCCAGGAGATGAAACCCTGCTTGTAGAAGGAACGTGTATTCTCCGTTTCTGTTACCACATGAAGTTGGAATTCACACAGCAGCTTAGTCTCATGACTACTTTACAGCCACAGGGTCTGAACTCGTAAGACTCCGGAGAGTTTTCCCCTTATTGAGCACTGAAGGTGTTCAGCCCCATTTAAATCACAAGGCTTTCCCTTGACTCCTTGCTGCCCACAGAGCAAGTACTGGAAGAGTTAGATGCCTACAATAACTTGGTCTACATTCCTGACCTTGTACTTTGCTAGCCATCTCCTAGTGCTAAATGCTCTCAAAGATCAAAATTACAACCTGCAGGGCCAGTACATTAAGCTGCAAATGTCAGGACATTAAGAGCAAAACAAGCACTCCAAGAATTCCTGCAGTATTTTGTTTCAAAATGAGTGCCAGTCCTCACACCAATGGCAGGCACGCTGCTGGCACACTGGGTGGTTAATAAAATAGAGGCCTAATTAAATTCAGTTGACTGTAGTGTCGTTGTCTGGTTGCAATAACAAGTACCAAGGTTCATTTTCACAGCTTATACAGGTGTTGGTTTGGTTTTTTTTAAATACAGGAAAGAATGCTCTTGATATTGCGGAAGTATTTGCAGATTCTAGAATAATTGATCTGCTCCAAAATAAACTGGAAAATTTGCCAAAAGTACCAGAAAAAAAAGCAGCAGAGAAACAAAAAGCTGTGAAGCCAAAGTCACCTGCTACCCTGATGCCTGTAGAGGTCCAAGCTGTGAAAAGAGAGGTATGAGATGGTAACCAAGGATTGATTTGCTAAGTAGAGTGCTTCTTTCCTTCATCTATTTTCCTCCATGTCTCTCTAAAGCTGTAAATCAGGCAGTTTTGATAAAGTGAGTATTTTCAGAAGCCAGTACTTGTTTTTGCCAGTACTAGTACTTGTTCATTGGTTGAAATTTATAGTTGGTAATTATATGGACTTCATGTCTTCCCCAGTCCCTCTTAAGAATTGTGTCCTATATGACTGACAGGACACAGGAAAATATTTCCTCTTCTCCTGAAGTTTATGATCATCCAGCTCTGTTGTGGTAAATACTGAACAACTGGTAACCATGATTTCTTAAAGGGAGCACAGGATAAATTAGTAGAAAGGTCTTATTCTGCTAATCAAGCTCATTGAGGTGGCATTGGGCTTGCTGACTTCTCATTTCCCAGCTCGATTCCCATCCTTCCCCTTCTACTGTTGACTTGAGTCCTGTTTCTCAGATCCCACGCTGATGTTTGGCTGTTCTATTCTGACTGCCTTTCCTGCACCCTCCTGGAGCCTTGAGTACCTCACCATTGCCCTAGTTTCCAAGCTGGCATCAGCCTCCATGACCACATCCTGGTTGTCTTATTGTGGTTGAGATCTTCCTGATTAGTGCTGCTTGTTAGTCAGACTTGGGATGCTACTTAGAGAGAACACGCAATTGTATCTGCATTGCTGGAAGTGTCCTTCAGCAGTCCTACACTGGATGCTGTAGTAAATACATCCCAGTAGCCAAATGTTGGTTTCCCCCTTTCAAAAATATTTTGAATGTCAGGGATAGTATAAGACTTCCATAGACAGGAGGATGACAAGCTTCGGTGCTTATTTATTCATCATCCAGCACAGGATGGGATCACCAGTGGTACTAGGTGATTCTTGGGAGTCTTAAAATAGAGGGAGGTAGATTCAGATTGGATATTAGGAAAAAATTTTTTACCATGAGGGTTGTAGAACACTGGAACAGGTTTCCCAGAGAGGTGGTGGATGCTCCATCCCTGGAGACGTTCAAGGCCAGGTTGGACGAGGCCCTGAGCAACCTGATCTAGTTGGAGATATCCCTGTTCCTTGCAGGGGGGTTGGACTAGATGACCCTTGAAGGTCCCTTCCAGCCCTAACCATTCTATGATTCTATGATTAAAGAGCAGCTAATGTTTTAGTGTCCAAGGAGGAGAGTCATACCCTACTTTTTGAAGTGTTTCCCTCACAAATTTTGGTTATAAGATAATTATCATCTTTAAGAAAAATGGATTCTGAACAGATTAGGAAAAAATACACGCACAACAAACAGATAGCAAAAGAAGCATCAGAAGATGCAGGATGTGTGCCTTGCTTCTGAACACAATATGTTTGTGTAACTGATAAGTTCTTCTCTTTCATCCTTCACAGATATCTCCGCCAGTTGCAGAAAAATCCGTCTCTGAAAAGACAATGCATTCCCTTAAGGACAGTGTTATTTATCTGAACTCGCTGATAACCAGGGGTGCTGCTAACAGAGATGACATCACATTCAAACCCAGGAAAGTACGTACGGTAGCAAAGCATGAGCACGGTTTCACCTGAATTTAAAGGTAGACCTTGCTGTAGATCAAAACCCAGAACAATCTGATGAAATGACTACAGTTCAGCTAGCTTACAGATGGTGTGACACAGGCTAGAGATTGCCACAGAGCAGCAGTAAACTCTAAGTTTGATATATACTTGTATATTTATATAAAAAGAAATTATGATGAAAATCAAGCTCTTACCAAGTTTTAAAATAGGATTAAAGTGGATCCGCAGTAAAATACAAATGCAACTACGTCATGGTTCTAATTTTTATGTTCTTGCACTTAAAGGGTAAGAGCCCTCGTGCACAGGACTGGCACCAAACTCGAACTGGCCTTCTCAATTGGTTATCACATGATTACTTGTGTCAGTGACTGTTACTGAACTAAATGGACCACAGTACACTAAATATTTACTTCCCAGAGTTGGAATACTGGAAATATAATTTTCGTATCAGGGATTTGTTAATACTCATTCACAAATAGCCAAGAAACAGAAAAAGATCAGAGAGAAGCAATTTTTAATATTATTCTTTTCCTCCTTAAAAAGAAAAAGGATACCATTGCTGATCTAGAGGTTTTGTCTGGAGTTTGTTTACCATTTCCCTAACCCAAATTTGTGCTAGTTTCTGCAATGGTCTCAGGGGAATAAGGCTACATGGCCAGTGTCTCTACAGCTAATTACCATTTTTCGTTCTGAGGACCCTGGACCTGAGTCAGTCATTCTAAACAATTAGCTTTGGATCTTCTTTCCTACATTATCCCTAAGCTGAGCCCATGGCATGATATATATTAAAAGTGACAACAAGAGAATGCTCTGCTACATATACACAAATTGTTGTGAAATCTTCTGCTGGAAGGCCACACCAGTTTTCTTCTGTCTCAGGATGGAAAGGAGTGCTAGAACACTAGTATCTTCTTAATGCTTCAGTTGCAGAAATCATGTCTAAATTTACTACAAATACCTTTATTTTCCAGATTTGGGCCCCTGAAGCCGCAACAGAAGAGCTAGTAAAAAAGCAAGAACTGCTTCATGAACGCTTTGCTCTCCGTGGCCACTCAGAAAGCGTCACAACCCCCTTTGATAGAAAAGTTATGCAATAAGCACACCAGCTGGAAGAAGCTACTTCAGCACATATTTCGGGTGGGGGGGATTCTAAAAGGCTACTCCTCTGTAAGGAAGGAATCATGCAGTGCTCAGTAAATGTATCTCAGTTATGATTAAAAAAAAAAAAAAGAGTAGCAAGTTTTTCCTCTGTAGATTATGTTGCTTACACACAATCTTTCGCCAAGGGCTTAGTCTGGAAAAAGGTTTATCCTCATGTGATTCTAAGTCTCAGAGCCGGCTCAGTGTAGTTTGTGGAACGGCCAACGTTGTGACATATACACATATCCTTTTTCTTTATAAAGGTATGAATTTATGAGGCTATTTTTCACCCCAACATAAAATGTCTTCCAGGAAGATAAGTGTTATCCTTTCTACTAAGGGAGTATTAAATATAAAGATAGCGTTCAGAAATCATTGAAGACATCAGTGTTCTTGGTTGTCTGCAGAAGCAACAAAGTACAGAATTTACAACCAGGACTACTACTGCCTGGCTTACTGCTGTCACGTTCCCTCTCATACGCTTGGAAGAGCGCACAAACCTTTCTCCTCACTCACTGAGGGTGTATTCCCCACCTGCAGCGTTGCAAAACCTTTATCAAGACCTTTAGATATTTTCAGCAAACTTGAAAAATGTTCTGAGATTTTGTGAATGCTACATCCGGAGCTAATCCAAATCAGTGCTTTCCCCTACAACAGCGAAGTCCACAAATATTGTCCTTGCCACTAAGACGAGTTCTGTCAGTGGGAAGGAACTGGTGTGTTAGAAGCGAACTGACCAGGCTGTGGTAATTTAGTGTGAAGAAAAGGTACTGAAAGTTTGTTATAGGAAGTAAATAATGTCAAGATTTGTGTGCTAGGACCGGGCCAAACCAGCCTGCGTTCTGCTGAGAGACTCAGCACCTCTTGAGTTCTGTTGATTATCTCTGCAAAACGGTCAGCAGCAGAAAAGTGAGAATAATTTGGAGCTTCAAGAGGGCAGTAACAGGTGATAAGTTTTAAGTAAGCAGAGACTAGAAATACTAGGAATATTTAGCTTAGAAAGGAAAGAAGCGAGAGGGAATGTCAAAAAGTATACATAAAAAAAGCAAAAAGTGTGGAGAAGTGAACTGAATCCTCTTACCTATTCTTTCATGGATACAAGAACATTCAGTCTACAGAAAAAAAAGAGAAAGCAGCACACAGACATTAAATACTCGACAATGTGCAAATAGCCTGTGGAGCCCTCTAGCCCAATTATCCTTGGAAACTTAAAAAAAAAAAAAAAATATTTGCATAGATTGTGAGAAGAGTCTCATTAGTTAAGGCATAAGGGATAAAAATCCCTTGTGTGTCAGGACCTCAGCTAATGACTGTTGGCACATGATACAGGAAGTTTTCTGGCAATGCAGTTCACTCCCTGATTTCCAGTGTGGTGACGGGTGCATCCCTTAGGAGAGAAGGTGACACTGGCCTAGACAGACACCGTGAATTAAATCAGCTTCCAGTTTGATAGTACTCATTCTTCAAATTTTAGTGTTGTGAGACTTCAAGAGCTGCCTGGCTCAAGAGTACAGCTACTGTGGAAAATTTGTTTTCAAGCATACTCTTCTTTGTTTTAACTGCAAGTCTTGAACTCAGGAACCTGAGCTTCAGACTGGGTTCTTTCCTTCTGGTTCATCATTTCCTGTTTCCAGAACCAAGTTTTGCCCTCGTTGATGTGTGTGATACAGCATTTCCACACCTGGATTTGCTTAGGTATGAAGGGAGCAGAGAGGAAGATTGCTGGGGAAAGCTCACATGGCACCACCACTGCCTGCATGACACTGTGTGCAGTGATCCTTTTTTAACTCAAGCTGCACATCCAAATGCAAACGTGATACTTGGTAGATAAGCGAGACAAATGCAAAGCAAGTAGATCTATCTAGTGAGATACTATTTTCAAATACTGCCACTGAACATAGTATTTGTATGAACGTGGTAGTGCAGGAGTAGTTTATGACAAGTTGCTTACATTGAGAAAATATCCTGGTATGCCTAGAATTTTAATAGTTCAGTATAAAGACAGACTTTTCTGGCAACTGAGGCACCATTTCAAATTTCAGCTGTCTTGGAATTCTTAATATCAGCATATCATCTTTGCCTGTCAGCATAAAACTTCCGCTGGCTGCAGCTGATTGTAAATAACAAAAATAATGGTGTTAAAGCTGGTCATGGGAGGCAGTGCAGGCAAGGAGCAGGATGCCCGTGAACAACTGTAAATAAAACTGCATCTCTAAAAAGAATAGATGTGAGGTAAATTTGCTAAACAGTAGCCATCCAAATAAAAATCAAGCAGCACAGTCAGGAACTCCTAACTCATCCTGTATGGTAAAACTTTTTTTCTAGCAGAGTTATGCCATGGAAATCAGCTGGGAGAGTTCTCCGCTGTTGGAGCTGGTTGCTCAGCTTTCCTCTCTGAAGTACCACAGAAGCACTCCTCACTTGGGCAGCTACTACTGTGTTAAGGTATGGACCGTTTTCCACTGGCTAATGGAAGAGAACTTAAATGCAAAGGGAACAAGCTGACCTGGCCAGCAAAAGGGGCCATCTGCTGCCTCAGTTCAGATCATGCTGTAGAATTGGGCTTGTTGGCGAGTAGCCTCTGAAAAGGTTGTTCAGAGAAGAAAGCACTGAGAGGGGCTGTTTTCTGTTCCCATAGGAAATCCTTATGAGCATCATCCTTGTGCTTTTTCATCCCAGCCAGAACGGGCTGCAGACTCCCATAGTCTTCACGTGTGGTCCCACAATAAGAAAGGTGGAAGAGCTGTGCATCACCTGTACGCAACGCGATGGCTGAGTAGAAAGAAATATTTGTGCTCCTTTGGGCTGCTGGCTTCTACATAGCTCCCTGGTCACCTCCATAGCAGGCCGCCCAAAAAGCTGATAGGCTCATCTCATAAGCTACCACCCCATCTCTCATCCAGCCCTCAGTCTGGGACCAGCTTTCTGCAGGAACACAAGTGCAAAATGACAGAAGTGAAACAAAGCATCACTGCATTTGACACGAGGTTAGCCACGTGTGAAGACAGCTCATTTTGTGCAAGAGAAGAAATAGTCAGCAAAGGTACTTGAGGGACGTCACACAGGACTCCCTGTCCCAGGGATTTCTGTCTCCACCTGCAGTTGTTGCTCAGGCTAGCTTGGTTAGTGCTTTCTGCTGCTAATCCGGGGCTATGCTATTGTTTAGGGCTTTGAAAGTCTGTCACAACAGTAAGATCTTATCAACTGAGTGGCCTCAGCGCTGTCTGTTGGGGTATCAAACGATAAATGACATCACTAGTGTATGCCTGAGCCTTCCCTACAGTTCCTGTGTTCACCTTAATGAGAGAAAGGCAGTGGTATTCGTGTGTTTATTCACGTATTGCAATAATAACTACCTTGTGGCATTTTCAGCGAATTGACTATAATAAGCACCTAACACTGACTTTAATGGTGTTTTGATATCTAACACCCAATCAAGAAATCCAGTACTCAGAAAACATTGTTTGCATGAATAGTTAACTCATTCAGGTCCCGGAGGCAGACATCAGAGCACACTGAGGGGCTTGGCTGGAGTCAAGAAGCACCTTTCAGGACTGCCATCCTCAAGCGTGGTGATGAGCATGTGTTTGAGACTCCTCACTTGTACACCAGAAGTGAAGTAGGAGAACATTGCACGAAGCAGTGATAGCAGTGTAGGAAAATTTAAGGGATGTGGAAGGAGATGTCACAAGGGGAGTCAAGGGATAAAGCTCCAGAACTCAAAATTAACATCAGCAGGAGGAGTAGTATTGAGTACAGGGCGGGGAGCGAGCTGTGGGGGAGAGAAAGTCTGTGCTAATGGTTGTGGAAGAGCTGAGCCATGTTCAGTGGATGGTGTTAAAAGGTACCAAGTGACAGAGACACCCGGGTAATACGAGAGCAAAGCACCGCTCCCTCAAGCGAGAGCGCCTTCCAGAAAGCTGAACCAGCTGCCTATCAGAAAATGTATGGGAAACAGGGAAATTTGCACGTGGGAGTTCAAACAGATTACAGCTGTGACTCAGTGTCTTGAGACAGGTAGCACAGGCGAGAAATAAATCAAAGGGGGAAAACGCAGAAAAATTAAGCAGGCAGAAGGCAGCGACACTGAAAGGAAGAGGAAGGATGAACTCGGCACATCTGCACGACCTAAGGCTGGAGGAGTTGTATTCTAGTTTTGGTTCACAGCCAGGCTGTGATGGAGCCTTAGTCAGCCTTTGCTCTTTACCTTTAGACTTCAAGGCACTCGTGAGATCTCCAAGCACTGTTCCAGGCTAACACAGGCACCTCAGCTGGCCGCTGTTGACACCCAGAAGCGTTTCACATACCAACCACTCCATCGCAGAACACAGGCAGCCACGTTTCTCAACCCCCGATTTCCAACACGTGCTGTTTTAGGTTCACTTGCAAAACACAAGAAATTGGTCAGGGCTGGCTGTTGCGGTTGCAGGTACCGTTTGCACATGCTTATGTGCTCGAAACTCAGTTCTTCAACTCCAGAGTATCTTTCAAAGGCTGCTCATGATGCAGGAAGCCTCAGTGCTGAGTAACAGACTCAAAATCCATCAAATACTACAGGACATGGTAGTAACTGTGCACCAAGAGGTCTTGGATGAAAGAGACCTCAGTGAACAATAAACTGCTTTAGGCCTATATTGAATCAATTTTCTTTTTTTTTTTTTTTTTAAAAAAGGCACCTCACGATTGGACACCTTTCTTCTCACATATGGGGACAGCTGGGTTCACATGCACCTAACTCCTCATTTCATCCACACATTCCACTCCAGCAACCCACACGTTCCTACCCAAAATGCAAACATGCACAATACGTCCCTTTGTGCAGTTCCTTTGTCCCTGAGACTTCTCTAAGCCACTATATAGTTTCCCCAGCTTGCCTCTACTACCACTATTAATATAGGAGGAAGACATGATCAGAGTTATTTTCTCCTAAGCAAACAGTTCAACAAATCATCACTTTGATATGATGACGTTAATACAGCTTCAGTAAGTGCCATAAAATAAGATACATTTGACAAGAAGTCCTCTCACCTCTGTCCTCAGATCATCTTACAAGCTTCCTACCTTCTGTACTTGTATTTTTTCCCACTCTACCCTACATTCCATGAAATCCATATTTATGTACTGGAATATAAGAATATGCTTTTTCTCCTCATTTTTAAAGCATTTACCATTCACAATTGTTTGTTTTTTTTTTGTAAGGCAGATTGCCACACAAATATTGTTCTAGTCACAGCAATCTGTGCTCTTATGCTAATGCAAAACAGGAGATACAAAGTGGAATTCTCGAGCTGCTGAAAGTGCAGCAGAGGTAATAAATACAGTTATAGCTTAGGACCTTTGAACGGCTCCTGAGGAGCCCAGCTTATCAGTTGTTTGAGACTGAACCCCAGGAAATTTAATTTAGCCTTACTACTGCTACAAGTCCCTTGCCATAGCTCCAAGGAACATCTCATTTGTAGTAACAAATCAGGGAAGAGTTCCAGCAAGAGGAATTGAATCGGCTTTAAAGGGCTGGAGGAAGGAGGATTTCCTCATCCCCAAGGAAGGGTTCACTTCCCCCCCACTCCCCCCAAAGGAACTTGACTGGGACAAGGCTAAGTTATGGCATGTTGTCATTATAAGCCTTGAAGGCCCTCTGGAAGGAAACAAAACAAAAAAAGAAATAGCAAAATAAACCAACAGAGTATCACTGAATGTGATCTTACTGAAAGGGTGGGGTGAGGAAGTCCTCTCCTACTACTAGCAGTGCTTGTACAACCCAACGGCTCTCCTGTAGCACAGGGTATGCAGGGAAATCCAACACCATGGAACTGCTGCATCTGTCCAGTTACTACAGCCTATGACACACTGTTTGCCAGAGACATGGAGTTCAGGTACCCCCAAATGAAAAGACACAAGAGTTACAGAAAGACTAAGAGCAGACATTAAAAATGGGAACCTGCTAGTTTTGTGCAAGCCAGCTCCTACCCAGTGACTACAGAAGACAAAAGAAGCCCAGCACAGGATGTTGCTGTTGAGCTGTACAACCATTGCAGAGGGACAACCAGAAACATTCACATGAGTCAAAAGCAGTTTCAAATTGCCTGTTAATTCCAAATGCCTGTCAGCAGTTATTATCTGATGGGCCAGAGTGACCTGGCTTCTACTAAAGAGAAAAAGAAGAAATCAAATACAACCATTACTTAGAAGAAATAGCTAAAGACTCATTTCACCATGACTTTCATCACCTTGTGCCTTTTAGCTCCTTTTTACAGTACCTTATTGCTCCTGATGGCACTCCCCTCTCAGCTTGCTTCCCTTTACTTCTCCCACCACTTTCTTCTGCCCCAGCTGAAGGGATGACATGTTTAAAGGCACATGACCCTCCCTCTCCCAGCTGGCTTGAGTTGGCTGTTAATTCCCAACAGTTGGGGTTTTCCCTTACCAGCCTGATAGTTCAATGGTTTCTTGTAGTCACTGTGTGACTCTCCAAGCCTACCTGGGTGAAGAGACTTTAATTTCTCAGTGAACAAGCCATATCCACCTTCTGCCAGTCAGACCTCTGTGTGTGTGTACTGAAAGGCACCATCCGCATTTGAAACACTGATTTGCATCTTTTTAAAAATGGATTTGCTGAGGCCAGGCCCTGTGCAGCGTGCTTTCGGTGAACAACTGTGGGAGGGAACTTTTCCTGAATATAAAAAATATGCAGCGAAAATGAATTTCAGAGATGCATGTTGCTTTGCTTACAGAAACTGATTTTAAAACGAGCCTTGAGCATTCACAGCAAGGTCTGCTGGGGGAACATTGAAAAATGTTGAAATATTTTCCTCATAAATGAAATTTTGATGAAGCTTGTAATCAAAACTTCAAAACTGACCATATTCCTTCAAGCTCCAGATAGGGCTGTAAATAAAATTAAAAAAAAAAAAGAAAAGAAATGAAACTCCGTCCTTAATGTCTCTGTTTTAACAGACTTTTCAGAATTGCCAGTAATAGTTTTCACTAAAATAAATAACAAGAAATCTTTGGGCTTTGGAGAGTTCTGTTTGCTTGACTCTATTTGCATGCTTATCTGGTCAGGGGAGACAAACAATTGCTCATGACAGGTCTGACCCATCACCACGGAACGCCTCAGCTGCAAAGCTGTCTGTTAACTACTGACTGTTGACAGGGAGTGTTTGCAGCAGTCTCAGGCACCTGGGAGAGGTCGGATCACTCCAAGGGATGACTGAGCCCTCGGCAGAAGAGTGGGTTTGTGTGTAATGCCATGCTGATGAGCTCTGTTGGTTTTGGTGCTGGTGCTAGCTGGTGTGTACCATTACACTGCTTACATGTGCTGGAGCAGGTGTAAAGCAAGATCCTTGCAAGACTCCTAGATTTAAAAACCTGCCCCAAACCTTCAAAAAAATTCTCTAAGATGTCAGTAAGCACCATTCAACCCCATGTGCCTCCCCGTCTAGCAGAGCAGGTCATTTATCTCATGCTCTGTGCCTTCGGGCCCAGCTTGGTACCATGTACAGAACATGCCATACAGAAGATGCCTGAGAAACATTCCAGCACCCCTGGCTTCATAATCTCTTTAGCTGCCAGCATTTTCAATCTGAAGCTCAGCTGCAGCAAGAAACAGTAGGAAGGATGGTGCTGAGCCCACTTCTTTTATGGAGGTCCATATCTAGGAACTGCTTGTGAATCTTGCATCAGAGAGGCACTAGGGAAAAAAAAGAAAAAAGAGCTTAATAACCATGCAGATAAGGATTTGGACCATGCCAGCATGCCTTAGCACCGACTTTACTTCATGCTTCCATGGGCTCCCTGTTCCCTCCCCACATATAGTGTGTTCTCGACTAGTCAGGATCAGTGCAAAGACCTCCTGGTGAGCATGGGAGAAGGAGGAGGAGGGATGCTACCCTGGAATACCCCATCACAGGGCAGCGAGGCAAGAAACAACTTGCTCCTTCCTTCTGTGGTTAAAAATGCCTTATAATTTAAAAAAGTTTACGCTGCAGCAGCTGAGACATCAGTACTTTTTCGCTGGATTTTCTGCCTGGGGTACTGACAACAGTCAGAAATTTGCTTGGAAGCAATAAACGAAGCCAAAAAAATAAAGCACAACCGAAAGGCACAATTGAAAGTCACAACTGAACAGGCAAGACGCCGTGCCAAAGCAGTCAGCAGCCTGGTGGATATTTTAGACAGTTTAATCCTTCAAATATATGCCAAATATATACCTGCAAGTCCTCGGCAGACAGCTGTGCTTCAGCGTGTGGTTCACTCCAGAGAAAAGCAGATGTTGGTGCCTTCCTTCCACTGGAGCTTCTAATAATAACAAGTTATCATCATTGAAGTCAATAGTAGTAACTGCAATGCAACACAAATAACTGGATCCCTAATAATTCTGGTTTGGGGAGCCACATTCCAGCAAGTAGCTTTCCCCATCCGTAAAGCTGAATTACCTTAGGAGGAAATCCCCTGTGTTTGAGACAGCCGGCAGCTAGTGGAGCAGAGCTGGGGGCGATCTCTACCCAGCCCCTTCCCTTTGGTTTCTGGTAAAAACCAGACCGTTTTGCTGGGCAATGCCTCCAGAAAGCAACCCACAGAGTCTACACCCCTGCAGCAGCCCGAGAAACGGGATGATGGCGATGCACTCCGGCTCTCACTGGTGCTACGTGTTTAACCCCACTGCGAAAATCTGGACCCCAATTGCATGTTTGTCCAAGATCAATCTAAAGAGGCAACGTAAAGCTTCCTGGCATCATCTTGGTGGGGTGTTTGCTGCTGATGTCGACCCCTGGATGGGCAGGAGAGCATGGGGCCAGGGTTTGGCAGGAGCCCGGTGCGTGAGCGGCCTCACACTGTCCCTTTGCTGCTTTTGTAACCCACAGGCTTTAACCATGGAGGGGAAGGCACGAAGAGAGCGAGGGGTGCGGAGAGAAAGCTGCTGGTAGTGTCGGAGGCAGAAGGACAAGTCTGCTGGCATAAGGAAAGCCAAGGTCTGCTCCTGGGGGCTGGGGGCACGGCAGCGGCTGCAGGAGAAGGAGGGAAAGGGGCAGCTTGCTGAGACGCCGTGAACAAAAGCCGCTGCCAGGGGAAAGATCCCTCCACAAGGCTTTTGCCTCGGCTGGGCAGGAGGGACTGAGCATTTTGCACGCTCTATTTTCTTCGCAGCCCAAAGCAAGACCTGGGGCTCAGATGTCATTCTGAATTGCTTTTCCCCTTCCTTGCAAATATTTAACCAGTGTATTTCCCTTCTGCCAGCCAGCTGACAGGGGTCAGATCCTGGTGCAAAGCACAGGCCAGAGGACAGAAATGTGTTTGCATTCCTTCCAAGTGCACCAGCAGTGCGGGGGCGAGCCCTCGGTGAGCCCTCACCGGCTCTTCTCGGCTGGCGAGGGACTGGGGGGACGCGCACCCACCTCTGCCCCCACGTAGCACACGCAGCTCGCTCATGTGAACATATAGGAGGAATATTTTTTTCTCCCCCTTTCTGGCCACTGCTGCAGGATTTTCATAGCAATGTTTTCTTCCAATCTCTGCTGCCCTCTGCTGATGCAAAGCCAAGGAAGAGAGGAGAGCGCTTGGGATGAGCCAAAGCCTCTGTTTTTTTTTCTGTAAAAGCTCACCCCCATCCTCATTAAAACACCAGCAAAGTCATAGCCTGTGCTTTCCTCCTCTTTGTCCCCAACACAAACTCTGAAGCCATAAGGCATATCATTGCGGGAAGGATTTCTTGTTTAATCACACCACAATGGTTTGGGAGGTGTTAATTCATCCTCATTACCTCATGTCAGGTAAATACTGATTTAAACAATTTACAGACTTTGATACTAAAAAAAGAAAAAAAAAAAGAGTAGGATGAGGGTTAAAGGTTCTGGCTTGAAACTGGGTGCCTGCACTTAAGATTTTCCACTTGAATTTCTTCCTGCACCAGAAGTCATTCTGGAAACTTAGCCCTGACACATCCACTGCTGCTTACAACCCCACATTTAAATCAGGCATCTGTTTCCCGTCAATAACCCAGGGAAGAGACTGCCTTTTGCAGGGGCTCCTCCAGACCCTGCGCAGGGCTCTGGGAGAAGAGTGGAGGGAGGAATATTTTCTAAGCCCTGCCTGATGTGCTTTTAAAATAAGTTAAGACAAAAGCTGCCTTTTTTATTGAGACAAAGGCCGTGACAAGCAAGCAGGGATGAAGTCAGACTGCTGCATGTGCATAACGGGTGTCATTTTTTCCCAAGCTCTACTGTTCCCATCACCTGCTGCAAAACAGATCTTTAAACCATTTGTAGACTGCTCTGCTTCTCCTGCATGTACAGAGACCAGTTTAGAGGAGGCAAAACCCATTAGGCAGGCTCCTGGCTGAAGAGGCAGACCGGGAGCCCTGTGTCGAAACTGCTCCTCCGGTGTTGCTTGGCATCATCCTGGCCAGCCTCCATGGCCCAGCGCTGTTCAGCGGGGCCCAGAGGGAGATGCTTCCATAAAGCACCCATCAGAGAGCCAAAAATTGCCAGCAGGCTATTCCCACGCCAGTTCGCTTGGTCACGGGAGGGAGGCAATGTAGCCCTGTAGATAACACACCGACCCAGAAATCCAGACCCTTTTTTCTTTCCTGCATCTCTAGGAACAATCGCTTCATTCCTCGACGCTTGAATTTCCGCCTCCGCAAAGCAAGGGCATCATTTCCACCGTAAAGCAGCTTGAGAGCTGTTGGTAACAAGATTTGTGATTATGGAGGAGTTATTTAGTACAGCTTTTAGATCCTGCTCCATTGATTTTGCTTCGCAGACTCTGTGGCTCCTGCCGCTATTACCGGTTAACTAACACTGGCCCTTTGGTAGCTTCTGGACATTGTGTTTCTGGAGGAGGATCCTGGTGCTCAGAGCTGCACAGAGAGAGAAGCATCAGCCATGATCACCAGAGGATTTACAGCCTAAATTAGGTCTTGAATATAAGCTTGTTTCTTCCTTTTTATAGCACCCCCTTGGACCAATGCTTGCAATAAGTGACAAACACAACCGCCAAGGCCATATTTAACTCACGTGATACTTACGAGAATGAAATACTCTTCTCTGATGAGCTCTGTGAAAAGTAACAGGTGATGGTAGCCCTTAAAGCAGGTTGTTCCTCACCAGCTCTATTCCTTGTATGACTTGCAGCTAGTTCAACACCCGTTGAGCTCTGCTGTCCCATATTTTTCTGCTCTGCAATCTCCAGGGAAGGGCTTACTGGTTGTGCAGCGGAGGGAGATGCAAGTTTGGATCCTTAAGGAAGAGCTGTGTTAATCATCTGGGCTGCAGGGCAAAGAGAGGTGTCTTGTTCAGGTTATGGTGTTTGGTTTTAGGTGAGGAGGTGGATTAACAGCTGGTAAATACACCTTCTGACTCCAAGACTTTATTAGGTTGCATTACTTGAATAGCAACAAGAAATTTTTTCCCCTCAGTAAAATCTATACCATTTGGCTTAGCGGGATTAATAACAACAACAACAAAAACAAAAACACCAACAAATTTGCCTCAAGCAGATTGTCTGAACATCCTTTGAGTGTGCGTGTTTCTGAGCATGTGAAGGACAAGAGCCTGAGTCACTGGAGAGAAAGGTCTCAGGAAGCCCGGATAAAACATCAAACAGTTCAGCAGCGTTTCTGCTTTGTTTATGCAGTTGTCATTTGGCCACAGTCACAAAACCAAGTCTCCCTTCAAGTAGCTGAGCTGCCAGGTCATGATCTTGTATGAAACAGCACAAGTTCAGGGTCAGCACTGCCTGTGCTTCACCTCCCTGGTCCCCTATAGCTGAATTAAGCAGGTTAGGCTGGGAAGCAACTCTGCAGGATTCTGGATTTTTCATTTCCTAACCCCACAAGAGCCAGCAAGCCACCTCCAAACACATCATCCTACCCTACAGTTGCTTTTAAACCCAAATCCAATCCTAAACAGGAGTCTAGCGCTCCACATCCACACCTAAAATCTGGGTTTTCATTCAAGCACATTTGTTTTACTCGGAATCCCATTCACAAAGCGACACTGGACAGTGTCTGCAGACAGGAGACATTGTGGCAGGAGGCATGAAAACATCCTTGCCAGGATGGCGGTTTGTGTACACTGAAATGTCTCAGCAGCAGAGTTGGGCCCTTTGCTCTTCAGGATGCAAGAAATCACCACTGAACTGCACTGACAGATTTGGATTTTCATGTACTGGGAGAGAATGGTCCATTCTTAATAAGGTAATTAAAGTTCCTCTTTAATAAACCAGCACAAAACATTTTTATGGCTCTCGGCTAGTGCCCGGTGTAACTGAAATTCAGATAAACGCATTGACAAAGAAACATCCATTTCATCTAATGTTTATTGACCAGATCTAAAAAGCAGTAGGCTGCTGCAGGAATTCTCCGGAGAGCTCAGCTGCTGCTGCTCTGCTGGGGGATGTCTCCATATTTTGGCTCGCTCCGCTCTGCCGGCACGCAGAGCGCTTTTACAGCCTCCCGTCTCTCCACCGAGAGATCACAGCTTCTCCGGTTTGGTTTTCCACCATCCACTTCCAATCCTTGTTGCGACAGAGGCTGAAAGCTCGGTACGCAGCAGCCTGCCTTGACACGAAGAGAAAGGCTCTGCTTATCGCCGCGGAAACAGGATTCTCCGCGTTCCTTGTCAGGGTGCTGCGCTAATTAATATCTCGGAAGGGGCTGTCGAGAGCATGTGCCGATTTACTGCGAGCCCAGCAGAGAGGGGCTGGGTGGAAGTGTGGTGCTGGAGCTGGTTTCTTTATTTAACTCCAGATTTCTTTGCCTCCCTGCAGCAGCAGCTTTCTGCCTGCACTCCTCTAACACTCGCTCTGTCACAGCCCCAGGCATCACAGCAACTTTGATTTCTTAAAGACAGACACAACTGTGTTTGTACTGAACTATTTTTACCCATAAATATCACAGATGTGAAGACTGTACAAGAAATGAGAGAATCTTACCAAAACGTGAGAGAATCTTAACAAAACCAACCCTCATGCTCAGCCCCAGCCTCTCAAGATACTTGTGAAAAATTTGGAGATTTCAGGTCAACGAAAAGGCTGTTAAATTACATCCACGAGGATCTCTTTCTGAATTTCCTAGTGTAGCTGGATGGCAAAAGCCCAGTGGCTTACTCCTGCTGTAATTTTTGCTGGAGAAGATACTTTCTCAGTTTCTGCTACCTGCTTTTAGGCTTCCTTTGGCATTGCTTTATCCCTCATGCCCTCCTGCCTCATCACAGCAGCTGAAACCCATTGGGCATGCCTTGTTTCACCTCTCTGCTGCATCCATCCCTCTCCCTGTCCTGGGCTGCACCTTGTGCTGGCTTCCCATTCCCTTCCTGGGACAGGCACCGTTCTGGTTTCCTCCTCTGCTTTCAGCAGTGCTTCCACTACATCACTTCCAGCACCGTATGCTTCTCCCTCTTGCATCTGCCTCTTCCTCTCCATGGTTGTCGTCTTTCTTTTGGCCCTACTTTCACTAAAACAGGCAGCCAGTTGGCATTCCCACACTGGATGAAGAGTGCTCAGCACAGTTCTCGGGTATCGTTTCCGATTCCCATTGCTAACAGCCAGTCTCCTTCGATTACCCAAAAGGGAGATCAGCAGACAAGTTTTCAGCTGCCAGCTAGCAAGTATCCTCAGGAGTATTCTCTATTTCTGTCCATCGCTCCTCCATTGCTACCACCACATACCGAGATCATATATCCTAGTATTTTTCCATGGGAAAAGACAATTTAGTCAGAATCTTGTGACCTTCAAAAAGCGACCATTGATTATCTTGTAGTTGCAACCAGGAATGTCTCGAGGAAACGTGTACTTTTGAATGCACCAGGGCACACGTAAAGATTTGTCTTGTTGACAGGATTACAATTTGCATTTGTGCTGCCAAAACGCAAATGCCACTGTGGGCCAGCTGAAAACATACCAGTAACTCCAACTGTTTAAATAATCCAGATATGCGATGGACTGGTGTTGCCCACTTCACACGTAGTAACAGGAGTCTCTTGGGTTCGCATCTTCTGATCAGACCAGCAGGATGTACCTGGAGGTTGTGTCAACACCAACCAAACTAAAACAACCAAATTCCCTTGGGCTGGTGTCGTGGGTTAGGCCAATCCGGCAACTAAACCCCACGCAGCTCTCCCACTCCAGTAAAATGGAGAGGAGAAAAATGTAACAAAAGAGCTGAGGGTCAAGACAGGAATAGAGAAGCACCCACCAACCACCGTCCCGGGCAAAAGAGGCTGTTTTCTTAAAGCAAAACTATTTATTAACAGCTACCTACAAAGAGAAAAGCAAACAAAAACGGTTACTTGAGAGGATAACAAGAAAACAAGGCCAGGTCTTAAAAACACCACTCCCTCCCTTTGCCTCTTCTTCCCGGCTCTACCTCCTCCCCCCAGCGGCGCATGGGGGCAGGGAATGGGGGAGTGCAGGTCAGTTCATTCCAAGTTGTTACTGCCGCTTCCCTTAAAGGAGAAGGAGTCCTTACACCATTGTCCCTTGATCCAGTGGATCCCCTACTCACGACGAAAGCGTGAATCCTACCCGCTGGGGGGCAAATCCTTACCCCATCGGATTTGCCCCAAGTGCGGGCTTTACCAGTCCTGGACTTTTAAGGAGCTGTAGCCACTCGCTCTGGCGTGGGTCATCAACAAACTTTAAATGCGCTCCGGCGTGGGTCGTCGTATCGACCTGAAATGCGCCTCCGTACAGACTTAGATGCGTAAATGCGCCTCGACCTGTGCCCATGATTCACAATAGTCTCAGGCTCAGGCATCTCCTTTAACGAAACACCTCCCCATCGGCGGGGGTCATCCCACGGACTCTAGATGCCTACCGTGCTCAGGCTCTGGCATCTCTTCTCGACGTCGATCCTCCATGGGCTGCGAGTGGGTCTCTGCTTGCTCCACCGAGGGCTGGCTGCAAGGGCCTGCTCGCAAGGGGGATTCAGCCGCGGCACACGTTGTTCCGTTCCATCTTCACTGACCTCTTATCTGTGTGGCCGTTTCTCTTAGATTTCAGTCCTTTCTGGGTGAACTTGGCCCGGCGGGCACCCCGGGAGCGGGGCTCTCACCGAGGTCCCCAAGCGGCTCTGCCGCCGCCATCCTCGACGGGGCGGGCACTGGCCCAGCCCGGGCCGTGCCCCCCTCCCGTCTCCTTGCTCCTGGGCACCGGCACACCTTTCCGGTTCCTTTGTCCCGACGTAAATAGGGCAATTCGCAGAGGCGCCGATTGGCTCAAGCCCCGAGGGGGATGGGAGTCCGGTCTGATGTGCAGCTTCTGCCACCCGGACCTCCCCCCCCACTTCAAACCATAACAGCCGGTTTCAGGGAGTGCCGGTTGGCCAACGATCTGCCAGGGACGTGAGGGCAGGTATTGGGGGACCCTGCAGACACATCCCTAACCAGAGCTGTCACCTCTCCTCACCCTCTTCCTCCTCCTCCCTGCATGCAGACACCCCCATACCCCATCCACACACCCTGTCTCAAGGTTGCAGGACAGCCCCAGCTGCTCACCTCCAGCTTTTGAGACCCGCCCGCCCACGGTGCTCCGGTTTCAGCATTCAGCCACTCTCCAGTGCTGGCTTTGTGCTTCACCATCTGCTCCTAAATAGATTCTGTTAACACGTTATTCTGCAGGGGCTGTTGGTGCATGAAAGGAAGCAGGTTTAACAATCACCACCATGCTGTATTTCTGAAAAGTCCAATAATACCTACCACATTTCCTCCGGTGCATTTAAGTGCTCTGACCTTTACGACTTCACAAGGTGTTGGGAGGCAGGGAAGGGAAAGCATGGAGAGCAACAAAACCACCTGTCACTTCTTGTGCTGGTGCTACATCTGTTTTGCCCCAGGCAGCCCATCTCTCCTGCTCTGGGTTTGACCATGCTCTGCAGGCATGCTGGATCCACCATGCTCCAAGGCCAAACCCTGGGGCTGTACCCCCAGAGGTGGTAAAGACATCAGTACTGAAGGAGTGAGACGATCATCGTCTCCTACCTCCAAGGAAGCTCAATAATCCCTCCTTGGTGGTGGCTCCTCAAGGTCTATGGTCCCCAGGACTAGGACAACTCCATCGAAAGGCTCAAAGCTGGCCAGATTTGGCCCCTCCTGCTCTCACCAGCTGGCATTGCCAAAATCCATCTCCACTCTGTCCCCACCACAAGAGGACACACAGCTCCGGAAGCTCAAGTGACCCCTGTGGCTGGCATGGTGCAGATGAGAAGGCGGGGAGGACATGTCCCTTTGCCATGTGGCACTGAGAAAGCAGAGTACGGCAAACTGCACGCAAGGACTCTGCAAGCCACAAAAGCACAGTAACTTCAGCTGGAAGTTGCAACACTCCTTTCCAATGAAAAACACACACCACGTGCATTTATCAGAGTCCTGGATCTCCGCATTCTTCTGCACTAACACCCTTTCCAGTAGGCGTTCTAAAGTAAATGTTATCATAGATGAAGATGCATCACTGCAATCACCATCCATATGCCTGAGCTGCACCTCCCTTTAGTGAAGGTGTGATCCAAAGGATGACGGAGGTAACAGACACCTCAAATCTGCCTGGGTTAGATCAGGCTCTGTTTGCCCAGCTGCACATCACAAAAAGGTAAAAAGAAAATCCCTTCTCAAAATCAGCTGTAAACTGCCATATACTTCAACTGTGTTTACATACATGTATGTAAGCTTCACATATATGTAAACTATAATTACATACATACGTTAGAGCCTTTGGTAGGGGTGAATGATGCCTACAGGCTGAGCTACTTGGATTTCTCCAGATAAGACTTAGGCACTTCATTTTATTTGCCGCACTGGGAACATTAATCTAAGATTGATATAAAAAAACTCATATTTTTCAATGGTTGAAATTCTTAGGGCCTTAATCAGGTTAGAGGGATTTAGAAGCTAGATTGAGATCGGCAGCACATGGGAAACAGAACTGTTTTTTTCTAAATGCCTACAATAATGATTTTAAAAGGAAAGAAAATCCTACGATTTCAGCAGACTTCTCTTTTCCAAGTCCACACAAGACACGCTCCGGCAGCCGGGTGCCACCCTTCTGGTTTCCAAGAGCTCTGTAGCATTTCAAGGCATTACTGCAGAAAACAGATGTATTTTTATGGTAATCATTTTAACACCTTCGACATTGTTTTGTAACTACCTTGGATCCCGTTAGGCTTCACCAAGCTGCAGAGAGAGATGAGGGCTGACAAGTCTCAATTTAAGGAGCAGAGGAGACCTGACTCACTTTCTGGCACTGCCACTGGCTCCCTGCGCGAGCAGGTAAATCGCCTGGTGTCTGTGCACCATCTCAGCCTCACCCAGGAGCCCTCCTTGCTTCAGCCATGTGTTTCAGGAGAAATTTTCAGGGTGCAGGTCAGTCGGTGGCATCCAGACACGTCTCCATCCCACGCTGTAGTGCAGCACTGAGGCTGGTCAGGGCTAATAGAAGATCAGAATGGTAATATTGGTGGTACGTCGTGTGGACAGGCCAAGGATAAACTTTGTGCTTTGCTTTGGGCTACTGTTTCAAAATAATAATGAAAACTAACCCTTGAAAACAAACAAATGGCCTTTTCAGCCAAAATTGAAAATCTAGTGGTATTTTTAGTTTCTGTTCCAAGTAGTCTGCATTTCTAACAATAAACTGTGAAGGGGGGAAGATGATAGAGATATCTGGGTTTTGATAAAAAATTGGGTTTAGTTTTCAGAAACCCGTATACTGTTTGGTGAGCTCTGAAAAACATATGACTACAGAAAATGGAAAAAAATCTAAAATGAAAAAAAATTCTGGTAAGCATATTTTGTAAGAAATCTAGAAGGCCATGAGAAATCTAGAGAGAGGCCCTTCCTCTGCCCTTGCCCTCAGCCGGGACAATCCCCGGGCGGTCTTTAACCACCTCCAGCTCTGTGCTGGCCCTGCAGACCATCGCTCTGCAAAGAGCCGCAAAAGCCTCTGGTTCAATGTGTGCCTCAACAGCAGTGTTTGCATTTGACAAGTTCTCTGCTTATGAGATCCACGTATTACGGTCTCTCTTCCTTATGCTACGAGCATTAATCAGAGGCGCCTTTCTGGAGGGAGGAAATTGATGGTGAGTCGAGGAGAACATCTGCAATGTGATTTTGCTGCTAATATTTCTGCGCTGCCACTTCTGCCACATCCAATGTCAGCAGTGCTCCTTGGAGACAGCCTCCTCCAAAGCCATCTGCTTGTGCGGGTGATACCTCATGTACCTCGGAGAAAACGAGCAGAAATCCACTACCGCTCCCCCTTCCCCCCCATCCAACCACCCGGAGCCGATAAAGGCTAAGCCAAGCTAAGGAAATAAATATCATGCTGGAATACCAAAGCCCTCGCTCCCCTGAAACAGAAGGTAAATATCTTTAGTATTTACAGTACCAGTGTTATATTGGAGAACGCTCCCACAGAGACGCTGACTCAAAGGAAAGTGTTATTGGGTTTCGGCTAGCACATGGCTTTCAGTCCCAGCTGCACAAGCCTGCTGCCATCTCCTAAGGATGGGAGAGGCTGGGACAGCCAGGGTCATGCAGCCCCCGGCTGCCTCGAAGAGAAGCAGCAGAGCATTACTAAGACCTGGGGAAAAGAATAAAAGATGAATATAAAAATAAAAATAGTCAGCCTCCATTTTGTCTTTAATATAACTAAGGACAAGGTTATAATTCCGGGGTACGTGCCTGCTCCAGCAATCCTGTCTCTTTCCCGCTCATCGTGCTGCCAAATCCCTCATCATGCAATAGCCCTGAGGCGTGGGGGCCTTGCCGCCTGGGCACAGGCATTTCCCTGGGGACATCAGCAGCTTTGCTCCAGACATAGGGTGAGGTCTGGTTTGAATTCACACTTCCCGTGCTGCCAGGAGGCCAGGTCTGTCCCATGGCTTGGCTAAACGTAGGGCTTGGCAGCAGGAAAAATCCAAGGCTGGGCAACTGCTGCTACTGGAAACACAGGAAGGCAAGGATTTACTTCTCTAGCTACACTCTCAGGCCTCTGCTACCATGTTTTGCTGCTGCTTCAGACCCTCGACTTAAATCCCTGTGGACTACCATGGAGCTACAGGCACTCGCCGCAGCATTGGATCAGTGTTTCCCAGTGTGCTCCTGACTCTGTCTCAGGGTGCAGCACGTAGCAGACAGAAGCTGGCATGCCCGACTCTGCAAGAAGCTTTCCCTAGGAAGCTTTTCCTAAAACTAGGTGATTCCTGAATCCCTTCAAATAATCATGTTTCAGGAGGAAGGCAAGAAAAAGAAACGCCTTATGGGATTCACTTTGTTTCTGGAGGAATCAAAGACGTTGAGGCACCAAGATAAACATGCTTAGTGTTAGCACAGAGCTGCTGCTTCGCACGCAGCACCCTTTCCGTAACACTGCGTATCCTCAGTGAACTGTGCCGAGCAACTGAGGATGTGCAACCCCGTCCCAAGAGAGATGTCATCTCAGAGAAAGCATCCTGCCCTCCCCAGCATCTGAGTCTCAGCCCTCTCTTTCACTCTCTTACAAGGTAACCGATGTTTTCAGCTGCCTGTTTCACTGCAGTCCTCCCAAAATCCTCCTTCCTCAGATCTTGACAGGTCCATCATCCTCTAGGTAGAAATTACCCACTGTTGCCAGCACCGTGTCTGCACTTTCCGGATCTTGGCTTTGGAAGATGCACATGGCAGTTTGAGCAGTGACCTATGAGAGTCCCCTACCAAAAAGTGGGAGCAGCAGCAAATCTTAAACTCTGGTTGTAGCCCCAGTTCTCATGTCCGGAGCAGAGTGCCAGACCTCCTCCATCCCGTTTTGCCCTGGGTGATGCTGGCTGGGGGAGCAGGGCTGCAGAGTCGTGGTGGAGTAGCATGGCAAGGGGAGGTCCCCAGGGCAGTCACCAGAGCAGCATTCCCATCAGCGTAGGTAAAGAAAGAAAGGAAATGATCTAGTTTCATTCTGAAGTAAAAGCAAAACCTTCCTAGATTTAGTGCTCGACTCATTTCACTCCTAAGACCCACTCCAGCACTTTCAGCCTGTCTTTGATAGCTGGAGTCCAGCTCAACCCGTCTCCAATATCCCTCACTTTTTATGGCTTCTCATCACATCCCAGCTACCAGTTCGTTCCACATTGAAGGGAAATCAGTGGATCCCTTGACATATTCCCCCTTCTCTGCCTTCCCCTTTTGCTACTCAGCACCTGTGGTCAGCAAAGGGGTCCTTTGAGTTTCTCCACTTGGTGAGAAAGTATCTGATTTGCTGCAGGACTGAGTGCAGGTGTTTTCTCACTGCCAACCACTCCCTCAGCTCTCCCGAGGGGACACTCACGTCCCCTGAGCTTGCTCTGTGCAGTGAATCCTCAGACTCTACTACCAGCATTGAGCATTTATCTGATAACAATAAATACTGAGCATTTATCACTAAGATGATGATTTCCTGGAGAGTGGAGAGGGAAGGTAACCCAGACCACCGTATGAATAAACATAGATCTGAAATGATGAATCAGAAAAACATGTGCTCATTTAATATGTCTGATCTCATAGTAACAACCTCCTTTAAAACAAAAAAACGTTCTCTTGGAGTCTATGCCTGGCATTCCTCTCCATCCATGGAGAGCAGAAGAGCCTGGATTCTCTCAATCCAGAGGGCTGGATTCAGAGAAACTATAGGATTTATCCTAAAAGGGGCAGCTTTTACAGTCTTCAGGCACATTTTAGCCTGCAGTATTTTGGCCCAGAGCTGGCTGCCCATGAGGATCGCCGCAGAGCCTGAACACGAGCTGCACTTGTGCATCGTGCAGATGGAGATGCCGAGGGGATAGCAGCTGCAGCAAAAGCAGAAAGGCTGCACTGTTTGAAACTCAACGGACTTACAAAAATTAACTTAGCAAAAGTAGCTAGACCATGGTGAAAAAAGTTTTTCTCCCTTTTGTTCTTCTGTAAGTATAACTGTTGTTAACTGTATTTGATTTTTTTTTTCTAATTGCTCTCAATTGGAAACACCACTTTCCAAATTCCAGTCCAGACAGAACTTCCTCTGCCGAGTGATGATCCCTGAAATTGGACACAGGGACATTGGTGACTACAATAGAAATGATGGCACTGCCTTGACTCAAAAAGCACAGGACCACAGCTTATCCATATCTTCAAGGTGACAGTACATAAGACTGGGAATTATCCATAATTTTAACAGATAGCTGCAGAGAGAGCATTCACTTACTGGCAGTAAAGGAGGAAAATATCTATAGCTGGGAGAAGTTCTTGGTAGGAAAGGGGTTAAGCTGGGAAGAGCTCAGCAATGAGAGAAACTCATTGCTGTTCCCAGGTATGGCACCAGCACCACGCTGCTGGGCCCATTTCCCCTCATTCAGCTGATGCAAAGGGTGCCCGTGGGCAACGAGGTCAGGTCCCTCATGGCCACATCGCGGCTCAGACTTACAACCCAACAGAGCTAAGGTACAAAAAAAAGCAGGCCACAACGTGCCAAAGTGTCAGCACGAATTCTGTTAACTTTGTTGAGCTTCTGATGAAATGTAACCACCACACACGACCAGTGGAAGTTTGTTTTTTCTCTTCCGTATAGAGTAGCAAAACGCATCTCCAGCCATTTCCAACACATGAAGAAACTGAAAGTGCCGGATAGAATAAAATCATAGAATGGTTAGGGTTGGAAGGGACCTCAAAGATCATCTAGTTCCAACCCCCCTGCCATGGGCAGGGACACCCTCCACTACACCAGGTTGCCCAAAGCCTCATCCAACCTGGCCTTGAACACCTCCAGGGATGGGGCGTCCACAACTTCTCTGGGCAACCTGTTCCAGTACCTCACCACCCTCAATGTATAGAATTTCTTTCTTATATCTAACCTAAATCTGCCCTCTTAAGGATGCCGAAGGTGCATGTCTGCTGCGGATTTATTAAATCGGTCAAGTAAACAGCACCCCAAGTCAATCTGCCGTTGCATCCGCAGGCTGGTGAAACAACACAAAAATAAAGAGGCTGACTCTGGGGTGAGGGTTACCACACCTTTCCTTGACAAGCTCTGCAACACCTCACTGCTGCCGCTGGACGTTTTGACCTCTGCAAATCTTCTGCAGCGCGTTTGCCTCCGGTGGGTGCGCGCACGTGAACGCGTGACCCACGCTTACGCACGCTGCATAAGTTGCAAAGTGCTGGTGCCTCCCGGCCTCTAGGAAAACGTTAGAAAAGCTCACATTTTCTTTCAGTGATTTAACAGGTTCCTTGTATTTCTTTGCAGCTTTTCCATCCTACAGCTGCAACACAACAGCCTCTGGGCCCAATCCAAAGCTACGATTTCCTTCAAAATTTTCCACGGCAATGCTTCACGCTGTCAGTTTACGTCTGCATCCCCATCACGATGCAGTGGGCAGGAAGGAATGGTTGGGGCAATATTTCTACCTGCCCCTGCCTTTCCAAGCAGCTTCAAGACTGCTTATTTCACTACTGCTTCAACGTTTCTCTCCTGTTTGAGAGTCTCGGCACACGATGCTCTACTTTGGCTAATTAATTTTTAAAGAAGCTGTGTATATTAATGCAAATTCTATTAGTGATGCCTCTTGGCAGCCCGTGTATTAAATACAATGCCAGTAGCATGACAACACTTGACAGTCTCCACAGTGGTAAATTACATACATTATTATTTTATGCCCCTTTTAATGCTTTTAAGACACATCCTTAAAATAAGTGGGAATTGTTAGCATGCTTGTACCAAAGCACAAAATATTCCTTCTCAATTTAGCAAAGCGTATGTTCCTATTAGAGCTATAGATGCCAGATAAAGACTGGCACACACCATGTGTGGTGTGAAATGGTGTAGCTGTGCTGCCTTCAGTGGGACTGCAGAGACTGATAGCAACGGAGGCTCTGAGTCGCTATTCCTTTGCAGCCATAACTCCATATTCCATACTGGATGATTATCATCAAGGGGCAATCACCACATTTGATAATAAGCCCAGCTACTCCGCAAACTGTTTGGGTGACAGAAGTTCATAAATCTCTGCTGGCCACTAGAGAGGGACAAAGGGTGATACTGTGCAAGTGGGAATCACTGCTTGGGAGAGTTTATAGCGCAAAGTTTAGTGGCAGTAGTGTCTGCGTTAGATTCAGTCTTTTCACGTTAAAGGAGAAAAATCTGCTGACAAGTTATATTCCACAGCAAATAAATTGTGCTGACTGCTCATCATCCAGCAAGAGCTGGACACAGGAAGGGCACTGTGCAAGATCCAAGCATAGATGCTCAGAAGCATGAGGTATTACAGAGAGAAAAGAAAATTAAACAGGGCCAGAGAATAAGCAAAGGAAACTTTTGAGGGAGAGGGAGAGGGAGAGGGAGAGGGAGAGGGAGAGGGAGAGGGAGAGGGAGAGGGAGAGGGAGAGGGAGAGGGAGAGGGAGAGGGAGAGGGAGAGGGAGAGGGAGAGGGAGAGGGAGAGGGAGAGGGAGAGGGAGAGGGAGAGGGAGAGGGAGAGGGAGAGGGAGAGGGAGAGGGAGAGGGAGAGGGAGAGGGAGAGGGAGAGGGAGAGGGAGAGGGAGAGGGAGAGGGAGAGGGAGAGGGAGAGGGAGAGGGAGAGGGAGAGGGAGAGGGAGAGGGAGAGGGAGAGGGAGAGGGAGAGGGAGAGGGAGAGGGGCAATCCTGGAACAGACAGGGACACAGCTGGCCCCAGAGAGGTCAGATATGAAAGACCCTTTAACCTGCAGGGTCACATCAGATCCTGTAGTGGAAACAGAGGCTGGCAAAAACCACTCTGTAACCATAAAACCCACTGGTAAAGACTCTGCCATCGCATGCCTGGCCCAAGCATTCAATAGTTTACTGCTCTGCTAGTCCGTAAAAGCAAGTAAAGCTAATCAGAAGGTCTCAGCCCCTCTGAGAGTGCTAAATGCAATGCCACGCAATGAAGCTTACTGATTTCTTGTTCCCTCCCATGCTTTTTTTTTTTAAAAAAAAAAGCATGCAGAGAAGACATGGAAACTTAGCAGTTAAGCTTTCAGAAGCTGAGATGTGCCAGAAGCAAGGCTGCACAGGTAACCTTAACTCAGCCCTCTTAACATTATAGCAAAACCCCGAGTTGCACAGTCACACCCTTGTCTTAGCCGTGGCTCCCTGCTTCACCTCACTGCGCAGGACAAGCGACCTGGTGGGAGCTGATGCTTTGCTCCAGCAAAAGCCGTTTGCCATCTCCTACCTTTGACTTGGTAACCTCAGCATCCTTCAAATAGAAGGGGCAGATCCACCGATAAGGTCAAGCTGCTCTCTGCCCCCGAGGTACTTACTGCTGCTCAGATGAGTTCGCCTGGACAGGCTGCAGAGCAGAAGGGAAAAAGGGCTGGCTGACAACACCCGGTCAACAGACATCGAGCGCCCTTGTGAAAATAGTTTGTGACTGGTTAGCATTTTGCCTGTGTCAGGAGCCAGCAAGGTAAAATAGGTCAGCTCAGCTTTACGGCTGAGTCCTGCTACAGGCAGAACCTTCTGAAGATGTTGCTGCCTGCAGACATCTCAGCTTTTGCACACAATATTTTTGCTTCCATCCACAGTGCATCAGCCATGACAAATAACATTTGCAAACACCGTGATGTGCCAGCTACTGCATGTGCACTGTGCCACCACGGAGGTAGCTGATTTTGCAGTGGGCAAGCTGCTGGGAGTAGCCACTTCTGCCCACCTTCACCTGCACCTTCTCCATCCTCTTCTTCACTGAGAAAGTAAAGCAAAACACATCCTTTGACATGTAGTTACACAGCATGTCCTACTCTCGTGTTTACTTACAGAAGGTGAGAACCAAGAGGCCTAGTCACTGCTTGGTGGATCATGTCCTTGAAAAGCCCAAATATCACCCATAAGACATGCCAGGAACTCCTCTCCCATGAGCTGTGCAAGAGCACTGTGCATCTGTTGAAGTAAATCTAACTCAGCATCACCAGCACTGCAGTGATGTTGGAAGAGGGCCATGGCCTCAGGCAGCGGTCTGTGCTCCCCTGAAATAAGGGTCTTTCCAGACCCTTATTTCCATCAACTAAAGACTCAAAGCAGCTTGGAGCTTATGCAACAGCTAAGGAAAGGGTGGGGAAGGTGCAGGGGAGTCAGTCATCACAGGGCTTGTGAACAGCTCTCCTAATTTCTTTAAGCCTCAGTTCCCCATTTGGTAAACGCAGATATTTTGTTTCAGGTCAGATGTCTTGTTCAATCTCAAACAGCTTTCCTTTAAGTCCACCCTCACCCATGCCTTCGTTCATCCAGAAAAGAGAAGGAAGGTGGGGGGAAGCATTAGCAAAGCTCTGCCTTGGACTACCATATGCCACTCAGTCTCCTCTCACCCTCTGAATAACCAATTTCTGTTCTCTCACATGCGGTTATCAAAATATGGGAAGAAAATATCCACACTTGCCTCAGCCATAGCAGCTGACATTTCAAACACCAGCGCCCTGGCCTCCCCTCACCCTGCCAGCTTTGAAGCAGACCACGTTTCTTTCCCACTTGCTGAGATTTGATTGGTGGCGAGAGATATTTTGGCAAAGCATCCTATCCTGAAGTACACGGCACATAGGAGATACCAATGGCAATCATCCCATCCATAACATCAGAACCTAGAGAGAGGTTTAATCTCATGATATTTGAAGACTTCACAAGTTTCCTTTTTTTTAATTTGACTTTGGGATTTCCTGTAACTGAAATAACAATCTTCAAATTATCTTTTCCCATTGGAAGGAAAGTTTTGCTGTACAAAACATACAGCAATGCCTCAAAGTAGTTCTTACCCACCTCCTAGGAACAAAAGGTCACCACAAGAAAAAGTGCAGGAAGCAAAACTTGCACATTGTAAAGATCAAATGTAGGTCAGGCCTGGCCTGCTTTGAATTTTTTTTCCTCTGCACTGAACAAAGTGGTTAATTCCACCCCAGGCCAGACTGCACTGGGAGGGAGAACAGCTCTCCTCCACTTCTGGGCTCCTTCCTAAGCTGCTGCTCAAACCAGTTCCAAGAACCTGCACTCAGCGTTGTAGCACAAGCATTAAAGAGATCTTAGCCTAAACTGCTTGGTTTTTCCTCAAATGAGGGAGCATCGCTGGGGTTTTTATAGGATGCAGGGTCGGTTTATCCTAGATAATAGCACCGCCATGCCCATACATTAACCAGAGGCTGCAAGATGCTGCAGGTATCGATTTCCCATGGGTCCCAGCTCTGACATCAGTTCAGCGAACTTGCCTTCTGCAGACTTTTCTCTTCTCCTGCAAATCACCAAGATTTTGACACTGCAGCAATGGACTTCAGGGATTCACTACAGGCAACTTCTGCATCTCCATTCAGAGAAAGATTAAGGCTTTAGCAGCTGCAGTCAGGAACTCTTGCCAACAGCTCATCCACAAAGACCAAGAAGTAGGGGGAGAGCTTCCATTGACATTGAAGTAAGCTGGTGTCAACTCTGGCTTGCTAAAAAGCAGGTGAGCCTTGAAACCTTGGAAATGGTGTATGGAGGAGAGTCTTCAAAAGGTCTGATCCAATCTTCTAGTCTCTGAAAGCGTCTCGTACAAAGAGAACTCAGCAAACTGCAGCTCTGATGGTGCACGGGACAGTGATTTGCTCTTTAGCAGAAGACAGAAAAAGAAAAGAAGGTTCCTGTGAAACACTGGAGGGGGAGGGACAGAACATGACTCCAAACTCAGCTTTAAATCCCAAGAGAGTTACAGGAAACTGCTTGGAAAGAAAAGCAAAGGAATATGCAACTTGCTTGGACGCCAGCTGTGACTTCAGGGCAGGATTCCTCATGATTTTCCAAGAGGATTTTGCCCAAGAGGGCCAAATCTAAGGACAAGACAAACTAGCCAAGTGAAAGCTCACCCTGCCCTTGGTTACATCTTGCAGGTGTCTAACATCCTCTGTGCAGATAATTTTGGTGCCAAGCCACTCCAGGAGGATGAGTCTGTTGCCGCCAGCCCTCAGCTAACCGCATCAGCAAGTCAGTGAAGGTCTCCACACACCCTGTTCATTACAAGAGATGATACAAGAGACAGAGAGGAAGCAACTTATTCTTCAGGTCAAAGCTTGACCACATGAAGGCAAAATTATTCCTGACTTGTTAAATGAGGAAGTTTGAGATAGGACTCACTGAGAACCAAGCAAAGTTTGGGGGAAGTCTGTATCACCAAGCTATTTTTCCAGGTGCTGTCCCAACACCCTGTTTCACACACTTCAGCAGGTTGTGTTGGCACGTGCCTGCTGTTGGCACGTGCCTGCTGTGGGCACCAGCCATCCTGCAAGGCCACTGCCTTCCCCTACTCCTCTTGCATGCACCTCTTTGTAGCTCGCTTCTCCCCAGACACCCTTCATATGAACCATGGACACCAGTGGCTCAGCACAGCAGCAGAACCATTCACCCTTTAAGTGCTGATGGCCAGAGAGGGAAAACCATTAGACCCCTCCTCTGGTTGCCTTGAATTTAATGCACCAAGGAAGATAAGGCAAATTCCCTCCTTCTGCCAGTGCTCTCTGCTCAATCCTCCCTGAGCCTTCCTGAGTGTCTGTCGGCAGATGAGGAAATGTTTCTTGAAGTGCAGCTTACAGATTGCTGCACAAAAATAGTTTATTTGCTTTCAGTGCCAGGGATGCAGCATTACGGATGCTTTCAAGTCGCTCGTGGTATAGTACGACTACAATACGAGCTACTGGAGCAGAAAACCTGCAAGGCGGAAGGGAGACCAAAAACCCAACATTTTCAGGCTGCTTTTAATGCTACAAGTTTTGCTTTTTTTGTTTCCTAATGTGACACAGTAAGCTGCTTAGGTGCACAGAGTAACAAATGGCTCCTGCGCAGATCACTTTATTAATAAAGTATTGATAAAGCCAAAATTAAAACTGCATTTGCAATGCCCAAATAATAAATGCTTCTTTGCATTCATCGAGAAACCTTAAGCCCAAAGATCCTTCATGACTTAGTCACTTGCAAAACAGCTTTTGAGGAAGGTTCTAGATACCCTGTGAAACCCCAGATGATCACAAATTAGGGCTGCCTACATCACAAAATTATGCTCATCAACTGAGTCAGCACTGGAACAAGATTAGAGTGAACAAGCCTTGATAGACAATAACAAGACAAATTTAATGTACTGCAGAAAGTTTATTACAGTGCAGATGTACTATTGCAACAGTTGCCACTAGAAAAATTACTACAGTGTGTTGTTAATAGCTGATTTTCAAAAATATGTTTTGCAGCAAGTTTGAACACTCAAATGAAAAGTGGGTGTCGCAGAAGCAAAAGGGTTCTGAGCCAAATTTTACTCTTAACTAGATATGCTGTTATTGCAGCTCCTAATGAGATTTGGTCTTACAGCTGAGAATCAGAGCAGTAGCATGCAATATTTTTTTTTAACTGAAATCATGTTGATTTAGAGCTTGGTGGAGGAATCTAGTTATATAAAGAGTTCTACATATTTATTGTGTGTTGGTTTTTTGGTTTTTTTTTTTTTTTTTTACACCTGTATCTTTGCAGCTGTCAGGGTTTCATAAACCAAAACTCAGAGGTCAAATTCAACAGTACCTCCTTCCCTAATCAACCCACTGCATCACTCCCTCCCACACTTGCTATTCAGCCTCCTTTCTCCAAAGCTGTTCTGTGCTTTGGTAGTGTTTTACTCCAATTTTAGCCATATCCTACATGGCCACTGAGAATCAGTTCCCCAGACTTCCCCTGGAAGAGCTAAATATGTTGGTGCTATAGGAAAAACAGCACCATATGGCAGTTGTTTGATCTCTAAGCAGAAGCTACAGTTTTTTGAAAACTGATGAGCTTAACCTGTCTAGAAAGTTTCCTTTCCCTCCCAGACATTGCAAACTTGTGCATTGCACACGTCCCCAGCATCCAGGACAAGGAAACTTTGGAGATTTGTTCTAGACCATCATTAATTCCTGACCCAGAATCTGCAGTGTCACTATTGTCTTGAAAGATGAGCAGGGATTGACTTCTCCCCACCAGGAAACATTATCAATCTTTGATACTCAGACATCAGTAGCAGATGGGATTTTCCCTGTTTCCTGGGGTATCGACCCCAGCTGCAGCCCCTATATTTGCACAAAACCTGAGGTACATAGATAGATAACACGGCTCAACACCCAATTGCATGAGCATGACATATCAACAGTTTGCTTTTGAGCCTCTGATGTCATCTTGGACTAATCCTGCAGGCCAGTAACTCCTGTTCAGTTTATTTATGACATTTATATCTACATTAAAATCACTTAAGGACACAAAGGGTTCACTCTGACCTGCTGCACATGCCAACAAGACACCAATTGATACCCAGTTTGCTACACTCTGTGCAGAGCGCCATGATGAGGACTGAACACATCTATAGCTAAAAAAAGAACTGGAAAAGAAGCATGAGAAGGAGAGAAAAACATGATTCCCCCATGCAAGGTGCTGGCTCTGCTTTCTTCATGCTGTGCAACTATTTGCTGAAGGAAATAATTTCACTAAGATGTTCTGCTTCTTTTGTGAAATTACTCCTGAAATGCTGATTCTCCATCTGGTGCACCACTCCAGATTTTAAGATACTTAGAGACCTAGCTCCCAACAATTTCAAATAGATGTCTGACAGGTTTTAAAAATTAAATTCCTCTGTCTTTACATGTAACAATACACAAGTTTAACCCTTGACTTTTAGGCTGGCAGAAAAGCATTAGGAGAGTAATCTGAGAGTGATTTAAGAAAAACAGACAGACCTGACCTTGAAACGAGATGCAAACCTTGATGTGAAAGGGAGGCTATTGACCACATCTATGTCACACACAACAGTAACAACCATGGGTTACACCAAAGAGTTTGTACTACGATCTCAAGTGTGAAAGTTAGCAAAAGTTCAAGCTTCCTCACATCACATGTGCTTCAGTAAAGGGCTTACTTTAAACTGACTTGCCACTAACATCTGGCTGCCCCGAAGCTTGGCAGGAAGCCCTGCAAGAGGTGCCTACTTCCACACCACCTAACCACTGGCTGCCTTTCATGAGTGGAAGCAGAAAACAGCCTCAGTAAGGAATTTTTTTCTATAGGAAAGGGCCTGTCAAAGCTCCAGAGACACAGCTATCCCATCATGGGGATCAGGCATAGCACTGTGAGGGCAGGGAAGAAAGGGCTATGAGGACTAGCACAGGCAGCACTCTGATCCTCACTGAGGCTCCTAGACCTCCACCACCCATCATCACCTTCCCTGCAGTTTCCTGACAAGTCTGAAAGTCACAGACTAGAAAGATGGCTTTACAATAAATAGTTCCCTTGATAAAGCTGAACTGCTGGCTACTCGCACATTTTCTCCTTGTCGAGAACTTGAAAATATTGCACCTTTCCTATAGGAAATCCAAGGGTTTAATTTTCCTGGGTTGTTAATTTTTAAATCGGCCTTTTTTAGCAGACACCATACTTATATATACATTCACATTTTTATAGAATCCTTCAGATTCTATAATTTGAAGTTATTTTAAAGACACTCTGAAAAGGAAACGCCTCTTGAGTCATCTGTCCCTAAAGTGCTTTCACCATCATGAGTCTATCCACTAAGGACTCCAAGGGAGATCAAACCCAGAATGAATAGCTATCCTAAAAACCTTTTGAGACATAAGCAATAATTGAAGACCAACCTGTAAGAAGCTTTCAGGGCTAGTAAGAAATGCTGTATGACTTATTTGAAATATGAGCCAGTCTCACAATAGGTGAAGGTCCCAAACAGCTTTCTTGGTTTTTAAATAAAGCCTAAACTCAAACATCATGGCAAAGATACTTAATGCATTTAACACAAGACATGTAACAAATCACTTTAATTCAGTCATATATTCTACTTTTCTGTCACCGTGGGATCTTCCAGAAAATTGGAATCTTGCTGCAAAGCCTTGCTTAGTCTTTCATTTCTCATTGCAGTTCCGACAAATTGCCATGGAGCTGATACGTGAGGGTTGTAAATTCTCTGTTGAAGTCAATGGCACCACAGCAACTCAAAGCAACTGTAATTCAAGCCCATCTTTCCCTTTGTGTTTAAAAATCGAGGTTCAGCCCACTGCCAAGTTTTCTTCTTAGACACACAAAAGTCTAAAAAGTTTGCCTCAAGAAACAATTAACTCTTCCATTCATCCTGTGATCTGTTCATTCAGAAACCAAACGCTGTCCTTCACATTACCTGAGATTCATGCTCACTCACCTCTCAGGATAGCACTCTGCAGCAGACTGAAGAACTGCTTAAAATGACATATTCATTGTTCATTTCCAGAGTTCATTAAATAAAAATCTTTCGTATTTGTTTTCTTCATAGCTTTGTGGTTTTGCCACAACTGGGTGCAAATAAGCTAACTGCTGGGTCTCAGTGGAGATCAAGGATGCTGATTACTTAAACGTACAGCCTATGCTCTGCTGGAGTTTGCAGAAAGCGTTTGTACTCCTGAAAACCCCACAGAACACCCAGTGTAAGAAGCGGTCACTGCTTGCGTCCACATCAGCAGACAGTTTAGCACAGACTGTGACAGCCCTTACCAGGACTTTGGCAAGAGTGAGGCATAACCCAGCTTTTTGCCTTGGAAGCAGGCATTCAGGGAAGAAAACAAGCAGCAGGCAAAGGCCATCCTTAGGGAAGTCAATACTTTGCCTGAGGGAAAACCATCCCCAGAGTACCAATAGTACAATTTCCATCACAAGCACCAGGAAGAGGATGTCTTCTTCCTGAAGACAAGGTTGCAAGAGAGAACTGAATGATGGAGAAATCCTGTTGAGGATTAACCACTGCCATGGAGACTATACAGAGACCTAGGTTAAAACTGTATCCCTGTTTCAGCTGATTTTCAGTTAGAGAACACTCTGTGGTCTTTTCCTCATGTCCACTTCCTTCACAAGACAGACATGTTTCTCCTGGCCTTTCCTGGTTTGCAAAATTCACCTCCCCTACACTGGCATTTGATGCAGCACCAGGCAGTTGCCAAAAAACCTGAAGCCTGTTAATGACTGCATGAGCTTCTTTTACACTGCTGTCCTCAGAGTCCTTTATGTAGTCATTGCGTCTGCTCCCCTGGACCCTGAGGAGGGAACAAGCAGCATTGTTTGCCTGAGGGACTATCACAGTTGTTTTGCAGAAGCTCAGACTTATTAAGCTACTACATTCCCAGATGATAGACTTAGGTGATGTCAAGCAGTAGAGATTCACAGTTGCCAGCAGGGCAGTGCTGCAGGAAAAGCAGCCTTGACTTTGACAGGGTGGAAGGGGAGGGAGAGGGGGATGAGGCTCTGCTGAACCATGCTGCGCTGCTGGCCTCAAAACACTCACACACATCAGCACCTCAGCGGCCCTTGGTGTCTGCCAGGGTTAGCTCCTTCCTGAGAAAGTGCTGCACTTCAGAGAGAATAGGAAAAGCCCCGAGAACAGGTAGCAATCCTTTGGGACTTCTCCCAGAAACACCACACCTCTCCCCATACCTGGTGTCTAAAGTAAGCTCTTCCTCGCCCTCCAGCTGCACTTATTTTCCTCAGCAATAGAGGGGAAAAAATAATAAAATGAGGCAAGTGCCTGCTGCTGAACACTGCACCAGAGCAAAGGAGTGCTGGCAGATGGGCCAAGCCAGGGCTGCAGCAAGCCAATGCCTCCCACATGGCAGCAACGTGTTGGTCCCAGTGCTGTGTGGGTTTCCCATCCACAGCAGCACCAGCTCTGCTGCCATGCATCTTGGTTTTCCACAGGCCTGTGGTTAGCACAGCTTTAAATATTTTTCTTCCTTCTTAACACGGTTGCTCAGAATGAGGCAGTTGAAAGGAAACGTAGAGGTCCTGGATGTATTGATTCAGACAAGTTACTTTGCTAGCAGGGTACATCGCTCCTCTCATCAGCTGCCTCCCACCTTCTTTTCCTTCCCCCACACGACATTCCCTGTTGTTCAGGCACTAATGAAGACAGAAAAATGGTTATAGGACTCTGGGGATCACTTATCAGAAATTCTATCTCTAAAGGCCTGTTTCCATTCACAAATGTAAGGATATCCCTCCTAAGGATACTCCCCAGTAACTAATTCATTTGAGAAAATGGATGCAATTCAGGTGAACAGCAGAGAAATGTCTCTTTGCTGGATTACTACAAAGAAAGAGATGATCAATATTTACCTGCACACTTTCTCACCACCCTACAGGACAGCTGCTCTAACACATGGGAAAAGATGAGTAAGGGTGCAAAACAAGGAAAAATACTCATTCTCACCCTTTTTATAGGGCAAACATAACTATTAAAAAGGCAGAAGACTGCTAGCTAAATGCACTTGTAGCCTGGTGTCTTCACCTGCCACTCATGATTTACCTGTGAGCAGCAGAAGGAGCACTGCTGAGCTTCATCCTCAAACTATCACTTGGAACAAGATGAGGTTGCTTTTGATAAGGCATCTTGTAGCCCACCTAAGGAAATCTGGTATCAGAGTAGCCTTTGGTACTCTGCTTTCCATAGGAGCATTAGAAACTCTCAGGATTTGGATAACTTCAGAAGAGAAGACAGCAGTTACCTTCATATACATATACCAACACTTTGAGATCCTCTACCAAACGAGATCCAAGAAGATTCAGCCCACTTGAATGTTTCAACCTCCAGGCTGGTTAGAAAGCTTAGTCTCACTGGTCTGCTGTGCCCAGGGTTTTGGGTTGCCTCAGGACCAGCCTAACTCCATCTTTATCAGTCTTGTCCTCTGAAAGAGACAGATGTCAAACCTTGATACTACCATTTTGCAGGTAGCCAGGACTGGTTTTGGTCTGCCAGATGATCTGGCTTAGAAGTTAAGAACTGGCTCAGCAAAAGGAGACTGGGCCAGTTCAGCTAACCTGTATGTAAGCTAACACTCAGCCCTGGTACCCTACAGAGCACAGGGGCTTTCAACATTGCTTCTGACACAGATGAGGAGAAAATCCACCAAGCCCCTTCCCCCAGAGAGCACAAATAAGCACTTTTAATGCCACCTGTGCAGCTCCTTTTAAACCAGCACAGGAACTCTAGCAGCTTCATTTTTCTTGTTCAGACACTAATATTGTGCTTAGTTGTCATATGGGGTGCTCTGTAAAGGAAACAGCTGCTGAAGAAAGTTGACTGGGATCTTTCACCTGTGACAACACTTCAATCTGTCCAAGGTCATTGAAGTCCATTCAGTAATGGATAAAATTATCTGGAGATAATTGAGAGGAGAGACACCATAGAAACATTCATTACCAGCCTTGACTGCCTCTCTGAGAGGTGAAATACCAAATGGATGTGAGTAGTGAGCTCTCCTCACTTTATGAGCTGAGAACAAGGATAAGGCATGTTAGCAGACAATGATGACAAAGGAACCAGCACCACACCCCTCCCTCAAGAGAGAGATTATTCCCCAGCTTTCTCCCAGTCTGTTCATATGCCATCCCTCATCAACAGTGTGCTTTGGAACACCTAAAGGATCAAAGGACTTCTCTTGCTCCAAGATGGAACAAAGCAATGGGCTTGTTCAAACCAGGCTGCTTTTGAGGACTCTGCACATGAAATAACCTGTGCGATCTGCTCTACTGAGCCACAGGGAACTCAAAGACACCTCTTACCTAGACTGAGACCACTTCGGAGATGAACATAAGGAAATAGAAAATTGCCAAAAATAGGGATCACAGAAATAGGTGCTGTCATGATGGATTTTCCCCAGAAAATAAAACAGTATTCTTGCCTCAACATTATTTAGTAACTGCCAGCAGGTTTTCCTGAAAGCTCAGTTAAACTGTTTCCAGCAGATCTTTACAGAAACCTGTTGTGGGTACAAGGGGAGCACGAAGTGCTTTTCCCCCCCGCTTCGCACCACCCTCCTACAGCTGGTGTGGGATTACAGCTAAAAGCTGCACAGCCGTTCAAAAAAGGAATAGAAGACAAAAAGTGTGTGCAACATCCCATGTAGTCTACTATAGCCAGCCCAATCAATGCAGTTGGGTTTGCACACAGCAAGCAGCCACCTGCCCCTCATTAAAAGCCTTGCTGTCACCCACTCTTCCCAGGAAAACTATCTGTCACCATGGCAAAGAACTGAGATTACAAGATGCTGCCAGTACTGGTGCTTTTCCCCCTTCCTGGCTAAATAAGAGCAGTCCCCTTCCTTCTTCTGCAATTAAGAATTCATTCAGGATCAGATCTCTTATTGGCTTCTCCAAGGGGAAGGGGAGACTCAGTAACATGTTGCGTACACTGACAACCAAAGAGGACTCCAGAAAACGATGCTGTAGGAAGTGTCATTTGAGTCCTTTCCGGTTGGGGCTGGAAGTATAAGGGAAGAGAAAGAGGAAAAATAAATGCACCACCATCAGAAGAAGAGGTCTTAAAGGTTTTTCACCTAATATTGACTGGTTTAGCTTTTTGAAATTGTTGTCTTTTCCTCTGAATACTTGCAAGACTTAATAAAAATAGGCTTTCTGAAGCAGCCAGCTGCTGCCTGCCATCTCCCCCACACCCATACAAAAGCAATACAGAGAGTGGGCTAAGTTACTGCAGCATCTTCCCTTGCTTTGTTTTTTGTTTTATTTTAAGCTCTACGCCTTCCTCCAGTTCTCAGAGCAACTCCTGCACACTCTTGTCATTTTAGACTCATTTCCCCCAGTGGATTTCACATTCTTGTGGTATTTCAAGTATCCCCAGATGAAAATATCAGGACAGATTATTTCTCTTGATCTCAGAACCCTTTTTATTATTTATTTTCACCAGGTTTCTGAAAAGTACTTTCTTCTGAATAAAATTACAAGGACAGCACGACCACATTGTGGATGCAGTCCTATTTCTTCTGACCAGGGTTTTGATGCTAGTTAGGCCATCTTGCTATGGCACAGGTTACGCTAAAGTCAATCCCTTCCCTCAGCACAAGTCAACAAACCAGTCTTAGAGCACATGCAGCAAACAGTGCACTGGAACTTCTTCCATCAGATAAATTATGCCTTGGAAGTGAAGAAAGGATAATCAAGCAAGTTAAGATTTTTTGTTCATTTCCACTAGACTTCTACTCTGTTACCTACTGTTGGTATAATTTCTCATCAGATCACCCTTGCATCTTACAAGGAAGTCAGCGTGTTTCTGAAATCTAAGCAGAAGCCTGCTGCCAATCTAATATTCCTAGTTGGTTTTGACTCCTGGAAGAGCAAACTACACCACCTGAAACCAAGAAGCCAGCCACCAAGCAACCTCTGGTCTTGTAACGATCACACTTGTCTCTCACTTTTGACTGAAGCACTGTAGGAAATACGCTGCAGTGCCTATCGAACACCACGTATCGAAACCTCCTGCTTGGCAAGGCAACAGCAGTGCCCACAAGTACCAGGCTATGCAATATTTTGCTCTTTAACCACACTGTCTCAGTAGAGGAGCAGCTGTAAAAACTCACCACAAACACATCTTTGTGATTCCCTCCACCCTCCCACCAAGGTGAGCCAAGACCATCATCCTACAACTTCTTCTTTGCAAGTGGTAAACTGGTACCGCTCAAGCGGTACAGTCCTCATCACTGTGTGGTTTGATAGGACAGATCTGCCTACTCCCAGGTCTCTTGCTGTCTTCTCTCAGCCTCAGAAGTTCATTAAACTGCTGGAAGATGAAGGCTCAAGTTAATCCCAGGTTGCACTCAATAAGTAGCATGCCCATCATGGTTTACTGCCTTCTTCTGGAGACCGAAGCAGTGATTTTCCAGTGGTGCACTAAAAAGTAGGTGTCACCAAGCAGAGCAAACAGACATTTGCCCTAGCCGATCTCTGCCTCCACCTTTGAGGGGTAATATCTGAGTATTCTCCCATCCCCCAAAGTCTTTCCCTCCATGCATGCATCCTTGGTCTTTTTTCTCTAGATCTGAAAGTGATTCCACAGTATCACAAAGCATTTCTTGCTTGACTTCTGCTGAAGGTTAAGCAGGCAAAATTGAGCACGTTCCCACTTCATCTGTTCTCTCTCTCCCCCTGCCCCATTATTTTCCTGTACAAGAATAACCATTGAGGTGAATATCCAGCTTCATACTCAGAGAAAACAGGATGCTCTGTCACAAGCCTGACTAGCTCTTCCCACCCAAAATTTCACTTAACATTTCACCTTCCATGACACACTTGTTCTCCACCTTGCTTTACCCTGCCCAATATCTTGAGATATTCTCAAGAGCCCTCACCTTTCATTGCACAAAATGGAAACTGAACAAGTAGAGAAACTAGCTCAACCCTTTTAAAAATTAAAGACAAAATGATTGCTATGGCTACTGAATCATAACCAGTAGTCCTGAAAGAATAAGATTGGGAACTTTGCAGTACATAGGTGGATTCCCCAAAACAGAGCTCTGAATTCCACTTGCACACAATCATCAGCTATTTCACCTTCCAGCCAAGATATGAGGATGATGAAAGCAAAGACTTTAGGTCTCAAGAGAGAAATCTAATCCCCATTTCTCAGGTGACAAAAGGTAATTCACAGGTAGACAGATTTACCCGCAAAGCTTTTTGCAGCAGAACAGGAATGTCACGATCTCCTTTCTCCTATTTCCTCCCAGCGGGAACGAAAGTAGTTTTGAATCCAATCTTGACCTCATGCACTGCCCCAAGGAGCCATCAGAAAAACAATTTGCACTTTGTTGGCCTTGATAAGCATTGAGAATTCATGGGTTTATTAACATTGTTTGACTACTGATACCTAAGTAGGCTCATGTGAAAAATGCAAGACCTCATATAATGAAAAATGTTTTAAGATAAGAAAATAATGTTACATTAACAAATCACAGGTTTTGCCCTGCCAAACCAGGCTCCTGCAAATACTTTCAGAACTGTGAATGAAGCGCATGCCTTTAGGAGTATGGGCTTTTCCTACATAAAAATCTCACCTAGCTTGGATATTGTCTTTCCTTCCTTCCCCTCATCTAAAATAAGCTATTGATAGTTCACTTGCACACACACAACTAGAGAGCCAAAACCCGATGATCCATGTAAGCAGCTTTTCATAGCACTAAAATTAATAGCAAAATGGATAATGACCCTCGGACCATGTCTCCAAGTCTGCGTATTGGCTCAGAGCTCCTACAGCAAAGTACTGGCATTCCAGAGGTTCAGGTCCTGAAGTCTTTGGCTCAGTCTTCCTTAAATCTGACGTTTTAGGTTCAATGGCCATTGGGAGTTTCCCCCATTGTTTCGGACCACTTTCCAAAGGAGTCCTCAGGCATTTATTACCGGTTCTGAACTAGTACCCACAAGAAAATTTCTTCTCACATGAGGAGTTTTTGCTATTTGAAGTCTTATTTTTACACACAGTTGCATTTTGCATAGAACGTACAGCTTGCAATGCGATGCTAGGAGCCTAGGGGATTCTGGGTGAGCATCTTTACCCAACAGGCTGCCTGGTGTCTGGTTTGTGTTTGCAGGGCCAGTGAGAAGTCAATGACTACACTGTTCTACCAAGCATTCCTATCACAGAACACTTGTTATACAGTCTGTATACAACAGTGTACATGCACAGGAAAGCTATGCTGCACCACGCTGGCAGCAGTCTAGCCTAACGTGCCAAGTAGGAATTGTAACAAGGAGAGATGGTGAACTGGTTTCTCTTCCCATCATCTCCCCAGTCAGGCAGTTACAAGACTCTCTAGAAAAAAAATTAAGATCACAAAATTTCTTCTTCAGAGAGGGGCTGAGTTATAACCTGAATCATATCAGTTTAAATACCTTTCAGGTCTCTTGGGTTAAAAATAATCTTTACCTCGTACAGCCTTGAAGTTCTCAGCATATAGGGAAAGTCTACTGAAAGCAGAAAAGTATAGACCAGAAATGGCTATTTTCTACTGCCTTTTGCCAGGCTGCAAACCCATTGGGCCATGGAGTATTTCAGTCATTATGTTTGCAAGAGAAGTTGTGCTTAGTCTTGCTTTAGGCACTATTGTCATGCTAACTATTTATTATGGCAATGTTATATTCAAATTATGATACACCCACCCCTCTCAAAAGCCCCAGGGCTACCCCTCTTGGAAAGTGCTATATATCAGGAAAGAAAAATACAAGATTGTTCTAGAGTGTTTTTAAAAAATCAACTTATAAAACTCAATAGCTGAACTGTAACTCCAAGATTCAGATTATGACCTTCAGAATGCTCCTGCATTGAGAGAGAGGGACAACTGCTTCACGCACTGTTTTTCTGTTACTCTTCAGGTGCTGTCCTATAAGCACCTGCTGTTGCAAAACTACAGTTTAGCTCTAAGGATGGCTTGCAACAACAAGAAAATTCTGCTGGAAGCCTCTCCTCCTTCTCTGCATTCTGATTTTTAGTGCAGGCAGGTGGAGCTGAGGGCTCCAGCCAGCACACAGCGTTTTGCTGGCTAGGGATGCAGCAGTCTGCACAGTGATTGCTCAGAGTGTGCAGGGAGGGTTGCGAGCAGACTGGTTTTGAAAGATCTTTAATACAACCAAAAGGGTAGAATTCATTTACCCAGAACAGACAGAAAAGGCCTTTTGCAATAATATCAATAAAATCTCTTTCAATCTTTTTCCCCTCAAATCCCCACTGGAAATTTAGCAGTGATTTATTATTAGCTGGCTGAGATGAGCAATTAAATTAGAACATTAGAAGATACTTAGGTGAATTCAGCACCTTGTGCTGGTATGTGGCAATAAATCTGTTCTCTGGCAGTGTGTGGGAGAATTCCTCCCTACTGTGGATTCATACCCAGTACCAGGCAAGGCTCCACTAGCTTATTGCCAAACAAGCAGTGGGACTGGTGCATAGGATGGCAGCCGTCCCAGTCTCTATGCAGGGAGAAAACAGTGCCAGTGCTAATTCTTCATACAGGTAAAACTAGAGGCATCTCCTTTTCTACACGGAAATGCCATGCCAGGTATTAATACACACAGGCCTATGCTGTGTTTTTTTTGTTTGTTACAGGGGAAGAGAAAACCAGCACATTTTACAGAGCCTTGACCCTCCCTGCAACAAAACCGATCAATATCACCAAGCAGAACAATTTAAAAGAGTCAAATTCCAATATCTTTGCTCACACCCAGAAGCTTCTCCAGCTTTTAATATGAATAAGGTTGTGCAAGGAACCATGTCTTACATAAAGCAGTAACAGTTGGACTTTTTGGATGGCCACTGTGCCAACACAAGAGGGCACAGCAATGCTGCCCTATCCATGCAGGGTCACATCCTGGCTCCTATCGGAAACTCAGTTACATAGGGAGTATGGAAAGAAACAGAGAAGCCAAGAAAAATTCCTGGGAGGAGCCCACCAAGCTAATTAAGCAGAAAGCCTAGCATACGATCCAGCTCCCCCGACACAGTAGGGCAGCTCCTACTCTGGCAAGCTCGGTGCTGTTGCGATCTTTGGTCCATTTTCTACCTCCTGCGGCTGGAGGTGTAAGCGCTGGAAGCACAGCTTTTAAAGAGCTGAAAGCTGGAAAGCAAATAGAGCGTGCTCCAAAGGGATCGGATTTAATTTGAGTAGTGTGTGTTCGGGGCTGGACTCCCAATGAATTCGAATAGCTGAGATCACTAATAAACCCAGTGCTGCTAAAAATCTCCTAAAGGAATGATTCCTGCCTTGAAAGGACCTTGGCCCCATCGCAGAGCTATTTCTGCCTTAGCATGATCGATTCTGCAAACCTGCTGGGTTTTTTTTTGTGTAGAAGATCTCAGATCAGCTGAAGGGTACGTTCTGCAGAGACTCCAGTGCTGAGGCAGAAAGCAATGCACGTAGCAAGGCACCAGGGCCATGTGCCAGGTGACTCACAGCAACAAGGGGACACTTGGACATCAAATAAAAGAGCTTAACTACTCTGTCTGGGCCTTCCCTGCAGACCTTTCATACTCCACAAAGGCTCACTGCCTTCGAAAGGTCCTGCCCACAGGGAACAAGAGCAGCTCAGCTCTCTTCTGCAGCACAACAGCCACAGTCCTGATGGCCCCAGGGGCTCTGCACCATGTTGGGGCATGGCTGGAGGGGCAGGAGGCACATCCAGGGGTAAGAGGGGAGAAAGACAAGCTGCAACGATGATATTTTCATGTCCCAACACTTGCAGGAAAGCAGCAATATGACTGTGGGCACTGCTCAGCTGAACGTCTCTCCTGCTTTTGGGACAGACAGAAGCTTCTGTTCTCCTCCTTGAACTATTACAAACAAGAGTCAGATACAAACCTCATCACCTCTAATCTAGTTTGCATGGATGCTGTGTGATGGAAAACTGCACAGGAATAGATCACTCCTGCAAATGACTCAGATGTCTACTTTGGATCCCCTGATAGGTAAGTGCTCACAAAGTTTGGGGTCAGGACAAGACAAAAGCCAACACTGAAGCAAGCCAGGTACTGAGCGACAGTCCCATGATGGCTTGCACTGAGAATTGGAGGTAGCATTAGCACTTCAGGGTTAGGCCCTTGAGTAGACATCACCCCAATGCCTCCAGCCACTGTGCCATTGCAAAGACCAAAACGATTCATCTCATTAGCTGTCTCTTTACAACCAGACAGGCCGCACAGCTTCAACTCACAGTTGCTTGTTCAGGACTCTCTTCTCTAGTCTCTCTCTAGTCTTCATCTCCTTCCTATCCTTTCTTAAACGCCCTCCCCGCACACCAAATCACACCCTCAACCTTTTATGCTGAGCAGACAAAACACAGCAGCAGAGCCAGCCTATATGTTAAAACCTTCCTTCTTGGTCTTTCTTTAGCAGGAGGAAAAGCAACTGGTCAATAGACATACCGCAAAGGCTTAGACTCCTTTGGATGTAGGAAACAACAAATAGCAAACCATAAACTTAGATCATGATCAGGTCAGATGTTGGAAGGCAGCTGCTCTGCACCCGCTGTGCCTTGGAGGTTCTCCAAGGCCCATACCACCCCTCTCACTTCCCAGGTGACCAGCAGCAAAGGGCCACAGTCCGTTTGCTAAGCAAGCTACCACACAGGGGACATCAGTTCCATTTGCCCTGCACCTTTTCCTCCACCAAGACTCATGTTGCCTGCAGAGAGGGACATGAGAGGCCCTCATCTCCTCTACCCAGCTGCAGAGTCAAAGTAACAGCCTACCTCCTAGCAGAGCAGTCCCCAGCATCCCTTGAACCTGTAACAGCAAGGAAAGTGCCAGAGGTGACAGCCTGTTTTGATCTCCCTGTGATCTGGATCATCCTGGTCAAGAGAAACATACGAACAACGATTCAGGAACCATTGCTTCAGCTGTAGTAGCAACACTAAAGTAACAAGGCAAATATATAATTAAAATACATTATTATTTCTCTAATCACCTTTCAGCTCCATCCCTGTGCTTTGGAAAAGTGCTGAGATGTGAATGAGGAAGCCCAAGTCTCTGGACATCTTTCACAAGGCTTTTTGACATAGTTCAGAGACAGCAATGCCACAGGCCTGCTCCAAGGCCAACAGCAAGAGAGGCAGCACTACTGTAGGCACAGATGGGATCTGGGGGAGGCAGCTGAGTCTGATAACAAGGGCTGTAGTGGGCTTAATGGGGGTCATATGGTAGGCATCATGTTCACCCAGGGGTGTTCATTTGTGGTCTGTGCAGGCCCTGAGAGACTCCTCTTAATAAAGGGTCTCTTCTTTTGGCAAGCATGAGAGCTGCGGTCTGACTTGTGGGTGGTTGCTCAGACAGTCTTCAAGTAATGAGAATTTTTCCTGCTCAGGAAACAATCTCTAAGGAACTATTTTTAAGTCATCCAACAGCAATCCATATCATCCCTCAGTCCAAAGCCGTCCACAGACCTGCATTGAAGTCCACAGGAGAACTCTGGATTTTGGATCAGGCCTCCACTTTCTCCAGTCCTTTATTCTTGTTTTCTTACACACCTTGATCAGGCAACATGAAAGCTTTCTCCTCAGCACGCTAACACACCCAGGCCTGACCTTTCACACCCCTGCCAAGCCAGGATCGGGATTCACAGTAGTGCAGGTTGTCAAGTGCTGTCACACTCAAGTGTTTGGTACTTGCATGAAAAAGGTACACGAGGCAGCAAACTGACATCCTCAGATTCGGCTTCATAGTATTCATGTAGCTCATGCGGGAGCAAGGCTTCCTAATTACTCAAGAGGAATCCATATTGTGCATATTTTAGAAACAGGCAGGTCAAAGAGCACTCCTTAAAACACCAGGGGCATCAATCAGGTTGGGAGGAGTAGAGTGTTCCTCAGCTGAACTCTGGTTCCTCAAAATATTTTGAATGTTTATTAGTTTTTCAGGAGAGAAAAAAAAAAAAAATGTTCCACATCAGAAGTTGGGGAGTTCTTGACAGACTAGCTTCTCTCATTTGTAATTTTCAGCAAATTTCTCCATTTAAAAAAATCAATTATTTGCAGAACATTAGATGGGAGGAGGGGAAACTGAAATAACTCTCAGGAAATTTCCAGGCCAGTGTTCACTCCCATTTAAGAGATATATTAAGACACTGACCCATAAATCCACAGAGATAGACTTTCTGTTAGACTGATGACGCGTAAGAGTCCTTTGCCTCAAAGCAGGCTGAGGAATACTGCAAGGAGTAATTTTAAACCTACTGCTGTGTATATGGAAGCTGAACACAAGGGTTAACACCTTAGGCTAAATATCTGGCTGATCTACCTTAAAACTCAGTCCTTCTGTCATATAGAATGAGCCTGGCCTCCTTTGAGTCACCTGAATTATTCCAGATGCACATCCACGTGATGGAAAGTTGACATCACAGCCCAGAGGAGCACTTGCCATTTCCCCTCGAGTAGGTTCTCTATCTGATGTAGTCTCCTTCTGGGCAGAGATTAAACAGACATCAGGGTTTCCCAAGAGCCCTTAGTGATAGAAACAAGCCTCCAAAAGGATCAGCAAGCTTACGTCCTCCCTTCATCTAGCAAACAGAAACCTCCTCTCCAGGCAGTTGCCCTGTTGGCTTTCCAGGCTCTCCTTGGAGAGGTAAATTACAGAGGCAGCACCAAGTCCCACTGGGCAGATACACAGTAAACAGCAGGTAAGGATGAAAATACTTACAACCTTAATAGGGGAAAAAAGCAATAGGAAGAGAGGCTGAGACAGGTTCAGCCCCAATTTAAATAGGGAGAGAGAAACATGCAGCATGTTCTGTAAAACATCCTCAGGACTGGGTCAGCCAGGGCTCACAGGGAGGCCGTCCCTTTCGCACCTCAGCCCAGAGCACTAATTTTCAAGGTGGAAGTGACTTTTTCCAGAAAGGTACAGCTGTTCAACAGCCAGGTTAGGAGCAAAACCCAGGTCTCTACCCTTCTTCTAGACCTTGGTCTCTTCCATCACTTTGCACAACAACTAGCAAGAGAATTCACCAAGGAGAAAGAGCCATTTCTTGCACAGAACAGTGCAAATTGGAGGGAGAGGATTTACCCAAAAGTCACAACTAAGGATGTACAATAAGCTTGTTCTGATGGGCAGTAAACACTTGGGGGCCCTATAAGGAACAGTAAACTAGTCCGCCTGACATATATAACAGAGCTAAGTAATCTGGATTTACAGCTAACTGTGAGCAGTACAGTCCTAGGATCTTTAAACCCTGGATCTCGAAAAAAAAAAAATTATGCCTATCTGTCAAAACCATCACCTTCAGCTTTTGAATCTCCTGGCTCTGGAAGTCCTTTAACACTACACCTGGAGCCAGACTCCAACTCTTTCCTCAGCAGGACTCAGCTCAGGCTCAAGTTTTTCACTGAAAGCAGCAGATAATGGCTGAGATAGCCCTGACACAGCGAGGCCTCACGGGCAAAAGAACCCCTGGGACCGTACCTATATGAAAAACCCTTCACACTTCTGTGCTTGCCTGGACTGCTCACCTCTCTTGTTGTTTAGTTTAACTGAGAAAAATCTACAGTCCTGTTGTGTGTCAAACAGCTCCCAGGTGAAGACTGTTAATAAACGAGGAAGTCTTTCCTCCTTTTTCTGGACCATTCCTTTGGGTGCCTGAGATTATTGCAAACTATTGCATCAACACTGAATCACTCCCTCCTTTGCATATCTAAGTACAATGCAACCCCTTTGCAAAATTATGTCATTCCATTGAACCAAAAAATATAAAAAGAAGAGAAAAATATCATCCAGCAACCTTACTTTCAGCTTCCCAAGTCACTTAGCCTCAACTTGAATTTTAACTACACAACCAGACAGCAGCACTAGCTGTTACATCAGGGGCTTGGAAGCAAAGGGAAAGGAGGAGATGAAGCAAGCCCAGGAGACAGCCAAGAGGAAAACATCTTTAAAGTGTCCCTGAGTTGGTGACACTTACCTGTTTGTTCTGTTTTAAGCCTCTGGGTTTCTCTGAAATCGAGAAGAGCAATTATGAAGTGACCCACTTTCCTCCTGTTTAGTGTAAGGAGGAAACAGGGGGAAGGGGAAGAAGGGGAGGAGAGAGAGAGTTGCAGAAGGATAATATCAAAGGGGAGAGAGAAAGAAAAAAAAAAAGCAACTTACAGAAAGTAGGAGGGTAAATTGCAATGACCCATTTTAAAGGAAGAGCAGGAACTATACCTACTAACAGTCAACACCTTCCCACACACTCTAAAGGAAGGAAACAGCAAGGGAGAGGAACAAACTCAGCACTCACAGAATTTCCATGGGCTACAAACTCATTCCTCCAGGACAAAGTTTGCACAGGGGAAGCTCCACAGCAAAAGAAGGCGCCTCTCCCATCAGTCTTTTCACCTGTGTAAAGGAAGGGTGGAGCAGCAGAAGGCATCCTGGTTGGGATGGAGCAAATCAGGGCCAGGTGCTAAAAATTAAGGTCAAAAGAGCTCAGCCATTTTATGCCAGCTGTGGGTCCCTCACAGGTGAGGGGTGGGAGCCACATCAAGATCCTACAGAAGTGGCTGATCTTTCTCCTTGTAAAAGACCCAACAAGTGGCATCACATGTGCTAACGTCAGAGGAAATCACACGATCTGATGGCATGATCTGACATAGCAGCTGTAGCCTTCACACTGGTTTGGGCCAGCATCTTCAGGAGATCTTTGTCTGCTGTGGCTTTCACCGTTTGCTGTGACAGCTGGTGGCCCTGAACTGGTAACTCTGTTGGGGAGCCCAAGAGCTGTCTGTCTTCTAGAAAACAGTATCTGAGATGAGGAGAGGTGTTCTGATTTACTTTACATCTTTGTCACTTACTTCAGGGTTCGTGAGGTTTCTATTTCCTCCCTTCAATCATATTTACCTCACTCGGTATAATCAGGCCCAACTTGAATGAATTCGGTGCTGCTGCACCACTTCGCACCGTTCAGAAGTGGTGAAATAAAGAATGTAATCAATACATCTATTACGTGGGTGGCAATTATAACCATAAAGGAAGGACTAGCCATACCCTCATCTCCAGGTGAATCACAAGCCGGCTTGTTGAGCTCATCACTGCTCCACCAATTTCAAAGCCCAGACAGAGAGAATTGCACTGCTCCGTTCCGAAAGGCTGCTCCCAGTTTCAAATAGCCTGTGTTTCCTGTAAACCAGCAATATCCCCCGAATAACCTCGTTCTAAGCGTGGGTTAAACCAGCACGTTAAGTAGCGCTCACTTACAGATTAGCAGACAAACAGAGTATGTGGCCAAAATTATGTGGGGAGCTGCAAATACATGACATCATACGCCGATATATTTGTACGCGCTGCAGCATTTTCGTGCTCACAGAAAAGTTTGGCAAAAGAATCATAGAATCATAGAATCATAGAATGATTAGGGCTGGAAGGGACCTTCAAAGGTCATCTAGTCCAACCCCCCTGCAAGGAACAGGGGTATCTCCAACTAGATCAGGTGAAGTGGAGGCTGTGGCACCAAACCACGGTCACTTTTACTCAGTACACGGTGATGGGATGTTAAAGAAGCCGTAAAAGGACAGATTTGAAGATGTATTTTTCCAACTATTATCCCACATCTTTGATGTTGCTGTTTCTACAGGAAGAAAATGCCTACGAGGCTCCTTCGCGGAGCACCGTGTGTGCGTGAGGCGCTGCCTCGCTGTGGCTGGCAGGAGCTCAGGGGTCCCTGCTCCAGCTGCCTGCTCGGCTGCAGAGGAGGTAGCCGAGTTTTCCGAGTTTGGCTCTGCAGCCCGTGGCCTGAGGCAGTCTGAGCTGAGCTCCAAGGGCCTGGCATCTCCCTCCTTTTCTCAGGCTTGAATGTAGCTCCTCTTTGGCAGCAGCTTTACCCAAACAGGCCTTACCTGCCCAGTGCCAGCAATGCCCAGAAATGCAACGGATGGAGCACTGGGCATTGGGGATCAAACAGAAATGCCTGCTGCATTTTAGGTGCCTTCAGGTTTGCACAGGAGCCAGGAGGAGTTCTACCCATGGTTTGATGCTCACACCTCTCAGTTCAGCCTGCGTTCCTGCTTTGTGAGACTTCTGTCCTTTCTTCACAAAGCTTTTAGACAACTTTTTGAAATGGTTCCCAAGTTGGGGTCACATGCACAGGAGGAGAATTCAAATCTGATGATGGTTTGTCTTATTAAAGCAGGGATTGTTTTCAGTGAAAAATGGAGTTTAACCCTTACCTGCTGCCTCTGTCTCAGGCACACAGACATACCTGTGTCTATATCCCTTTCCCTCCATAAAATACAGACCAAAGGGTCCTGTTCCTCCTTCCTCTGTGTTCAACACCTTTGTGACTCTCTCTGTGCCCAGCGGGAGTTGTGCAGAGCCTTCTTCTCATGGCAATTGAGCTTGGCCTAAGACTCCCATTGGCAGGGCTCCTGGAGACCTCAGACCAGTCACACCTCCACGCTAGATTATAATCCCCAGAGATTAGATTATGTTGTGACTGCTTCTCCTTTACACATCAGATAATAGATGTTAAAGTCTGGCATCGCTGGAAACAACTCAGTCAAACTGGACAGTGTAGCTGTGGGAGGGCGCTCAGACAAGGTGGGGTCAGGAGCGGAGGCCTAGATTCACTGAATATTTACATCCCCGTTGCTCTTTAAGCAGCTAACTGGGAGTCAGGTACTAAAACACCTTTGGGGATCTGGCTCTGCACATCTAAGAGAGTAATCAGGAAATCGGTAGGGATTCATCTCTGAGGGTTTATGTTAAAATCGTACTTTAAATCTCTCTATTTTTGAACATAAGCCTCAGATGAATCTTGGCTTGGCTTGAACTGGAGCACCCGATCATAGGCAGGTCCTTAAAAAAAAACACGGCTTAACTGTATATCTAGAGATCCTGAAAATGCAGGGGAAAAAAAAAAAAGAAACTTGGGCCTAGCTATTCCCTCAAATTTAATCAGAAGTGGCCTGGGGCACACGGAGGCAAGTGCCACGGATGGTCAAAAATCAGTAGTTACATAAACAGCAGTGAATGACACAAAATAATTAGGAGTTCAGCATAAAGGGCTCGATTCTCAAATTGCTCCGACCGCAGACTGAGGCATGTCTCAGCATCTAAGCTTGGGAAAATGCAGAACTCGGAAGGGCTGTGAAGTGTTCAGTGCCAAAGCAGGTACATTTTTCCTCTCTCTATTTTGCTGTCTCTCCCCTAGTTCAATTTATTTCCTATCCACATACTTGAGGCACAGATGAGCAGCACTTGGATAAACAAGGTATTTTCCTCTCTGCTAAAAAAAAATGTATATGGACATGCCTGGGGAAGGTGGAGGGAATCGAGGCGGTCTTTGTGTTACAATCCATTCCAGAAGAGCCCAGGAATTAACATCGCGGATCTGGCAGCACTGCTCAGCGTTTTGGTGTTTTGTTCGCTCAGCTGCCTCCCAGCCCAGCTCTGCAGCGTGTTGGAGGCTGAAGGTGATTCCGTGAGCAGCCAGAAAGCTTCTGCCGCTCACGATCACACCATCAGACCTCCAGTCGCCGACAAAACAGGAGCTGCCGTTTTCTCCCTGTTAACCCCTTGCAGGCTCTGCCTGCTGTGCCCTTCGCCAGCTCCTGGCTGGCAACGTGGGAACGCACATCGTGCCACTCACTGAGAGGAAAGCGTTTTCCCTGTCCCATTATTCACGAGCTGTGCCCACAGGTACTGGCTGTTCAGCTCGCTGAATATTTGTCTGAACAATTAGGAGGGAGCTGAATCATTCTTAGACCAAATTCCAGTTTTCTTTCTCCTCCTACTTCATTTTTAGGCTTCACTTCTCACAGCTTTCCTGTTTAAATACTATCAGACAGAGTCAATATAACTCCCCATCCTCAAAAGATGCCAGAGAATCAGCTAAAATTGCTTAGTGGCACTTATTGCGACAGAAATCCTAGTGCTGCGGTGCAAAAGGCTGCCCCCCTCTGCATCTCCCAGGATAGAGGCATCTGCCTTCCGAAACAACACAAAATACATCCCTTCCCTTATTCGTTTTAAGAATAACTGTAGGAAAGGTAGTTGTTCCCACTAAGCTTAACGGGCAATGTTCGGGATCTAGATAATGATTCTGCTCTGTGTCGTTTTATTAAAATACATGATTTCTGCTGCAGCAGCAGAGCTTGAAAATGCATCTTACCAGTTTTCTCACTGGAAATCTACCTTTCATCCTCCGCCCACTCCCTCCCTCCTCTGGTATCCAATGGACTGAAATTCTTCTCAAAGGCGTTATTGGGCTGAATCCAAACCCAGCCAGGATTTTGCAGTGCTGGTGGCTTAGTCAAAACAGCAGTTTATAATTTCTCTTTTGCTTCCCTTATCTACCGTTAGTATGAATTATTAATCACTACTAGTATTGCTCTCTTGAAAATCATACTTCGTTTCAAAACCGCCTATCAGACAAGCTGTCTGAAAATTTCTTTTTAACTTTCCGTGTTTACTAGGAACTTGCAGAGCACAATGCGTGCGCACGGACAGCCTGGATTTCAGACCACGGCTCGCTCTGGGATCCCTTTTGCCATCCGCAGTGCACACCTAACCGAAGCGCTGGGTACTATTAACCCATGCATGAGCCGGCCAGAAAAGGTTTGCTTTCCCAAAGTGCCATTTATGACACTAAATCTGTTTCCTAATTAGGCTGCTGTTCCAGATCCCTCACCTGGAGGGGGTGGTGGTGTCTGCACAGTGCTACTCTTGTGGGGTTAGTCTGTATTTACAGCCCTGAAACCCGACAGGTTCTCTCTTTCCCTGTGGTTTTCATGTGCACAGCTCATTAGACACTCTAATGCAGCAGGGAGCCCCTCTCGACGGAGAATTCCTTTGTCGTATATTTAGCAAACTTTTGACTGCTTCCTTCCAAATGAGACTGAAGGACATATTTTCGTAGGAGAGGGTGAGAATTGCAAAGCACGATCTACAGTCACGTTTTTCTGTGGGGAACTACAGAGCAGGGGAGGAGGAATCACCCGCAGTTCTCTGTCCTTCCCCCCCCACACCCCGTGCCTCCCCTCCCCTTCCCTCCCCCACCCTCATACAACCATAACACTAGACGAACGCGCTCCAAAATCCAGCTGCATAGCCTTCCCTCTCTTCCGGTTTTCCTTGCCGTGGCAAAAGCGGGGGGGGGGGAAATATGATGAGGGTAGAATTATGGCTAATGTGGGACGGATGTTTTGACTCCGTGGCATCTGCAGCCTATTTAGAAAAGCCCTTACGCGTGGTGTTGGAGTTAAACACAGCCAGCACTTGGTTCATGCTCACAGGAGAGGCTCGGGCAGGGAAGAGGGAGGAATCGCCGCTTCTCTGTAGGTCTGGATGGTTCCATAAATGAGCACATGAAGGCTTGCGGAATGAAGAGGAAGGGACGACTGAGGTTATGAAAGAGAGTGTCGCACTTCAGATGCAATCCCCGTCCTTCATTAAAATCTCCATTAAGAGACAGATTTTACAAAAATATGACGTTTTGTACAAAATGACAGGATTTCCTCCCCATTAGAAATCACACTAGAGACAGTTCCATTTGCTCCAAATTAGGTACGCTCTGAATGAATATTTTAATTAATCCATCATAAATAAGCCAGGCTCTTTCCTGGAACAGTTACTGTCTTCCTCCTCGGCAGCAGTGGGATGTGCTCACTCTGCTGTGTGTATGCAAGTACGTGCCGGGGCTTTTGTTTGTTTTTAATTTCTCTCTCTCTTTTTTGAACCCGTCCCTCAAACGATCAGTTACAACACGTCTTTAACCATGGATTTCCTTGTGTTTGGCTGCTCTTACCTAGCGGGGGGAGAAGAGGGGGAGTAATCAGATTAACACACCCAGACCCCTGGCAGGATGTTCTGAGAAATAAAAAGAGGGAGAGAAGGAAGAATTCACACATAAAAATAGAAGCCCACGTAGATTGGCCATATATGGAGTACCGGGGACTTCAGAGGGATACCCTCTTCGGACCACCCCTTTGGCGGAGGAAACCGCTGCTGCAGGAGGCCCCCTTCCCCCCTCCCCAGGCGGTTCACCCGCAGCCGCGCTCAGCCCCCAGCCCCGGCCCGCGGGGACGCATCCCGCACCGCATCGCTCCGCGCCGAGGGAGGCCGCCGACGGGCGGCTGCGGAGAGGCGGCGGGGCCGCCTCGCCGGCGGAGCGCGATGCGCGGAGCGGTGCGGCGGCGGCGGCGGCGATGACTCAAGCCCGCCCGGCCCGCTCTGCCCCCCGCCCGCTCCCGCCTCCCCTTCCCCCCCCCCCCCCCCCGCCGGGGAGGGCTATTAAAAGCTGCTGACGTAGGAGAGGACGGCCATCTTTGATGAGGGCACGGCTCCCGGTCCATTGAAGAAGGAGACCTGCGGAGGTCAGCAGCGGCTGTCCTTGCCTCCCAGCTGCGGCACCGACCCACCGACCCCGCAGCCGCGGCCCGCCGTAGCGCTCCGTAAGCCGAGGTAAGGGTGGGAGACCACCGCGGGGACTGGCTGCGCAGGGGGGAGGGGGATGATGATAATGAAAATGAAATGAAAAAAAAGGATATGTTTAAAGAGGGACCCGCTCGGCTTTTTGTCTCCAGCCTTTGGGCTGCTACGGGGATGAAGGAAGGCAGGGAGAGGGGTGCAATTTCACCGCCAGCCTCATCGCCGGCTGGAGCCAGGCGAGGGAGCCGGGCTCTGGCTCTCCGCCGTGCCAGGCTCGCTTGCGGGTGGCAGGAGGCCGGAGGAGAAGGGAAGTCCGGGAGAGGTCGGAGGAGAAGGGGAAGACGAGAAGGGGAACCAGTGGTGCCATCCCCTCCCCGGAACGGGAAGACGGGTCTGCGGGCGCTCTGCCCTGCTCGGCCGGACTGAGCTGCTGCCGCCCGGGGCACTGCAGCGCCCTTCCCGCACCGCGCCGCGCCGCACCGCGGACAGGAGGGTGCGGGGGGGGGGGCGGGGGGCGAGAGGGGGTGTCAGCACCGCGGACAGCGGCCGCGTCCCTCCGCTCCGCGGGCAGCGCTCGGCGGTTCAGCACCGCGGCGAGAACGCGGGGAGCGGTTCAGCACCGCGGAGAGCGCCGCGGCGCCGCACACCCGCCCCCCCCGCGCAGCCCTGCGCGGCCGCGGAGCCGGCCCGGCGCGCCGCGGAGGCGGGCGCGCTGCGGCGCCCTGCGGCTCCGCGCCTCCCCCCCGGCGGGCTGCCCTCCCCGGAGAGCCCCCGCCACGGTGCCCGGGAAGCGCCTTCCCCCATTGGAAAGCGGCGGTGCTCGCTCCTTCCAGGACAGGACCGCAGGCAGAAAACGGTTGTGGTTGGACGGGGTCCCTCGGCAGCTCAGAATGCGAAGAGAGAGAAATTAGTAAAAAATTAAAAAAAATAAAAAAAGAGGGGAAAAAAAAAGCAAATAGCTTCAGTTCCTGAAATTAATCGGCGTTTAGCACTTTGGCCTCTCTCCCTGCCCCTTCGCGGATGGAGAGGTATTTGCGCAAAGGAAACGGGGGGTTACGTAACGCCCAGCCCGCGGGGTCGCTCCGGGGCCGGGCATTGCCCGCGGGGACCAACGGCAGCCCCTGAGGCTTCCCCGCGCCCGCGGAGGCTCCGCGCTCCGGGCTCTCGGCGCCCACTCCTTCGCGCCAAGTAGCGCCGCTGCCCCTCCGGCGTCTTAGGCACGGCATGTCGCGGGCTCCGGTGCCGGGGTCTGGGGGCTTCCCAAGCCGTGAGATAGCGGGGGTGCTGAGCTGTGCGCCCCCCTCCGCCCCCCCCGTCCTCCGTGGCCGCGCTGCGGAACCCGCCGCCTTATGTAACGCGCCGCCCGGGCTGCCCCGTCACGGCCGGGCTGGTGCGCGGGGCGGCGGCGAAGCCGCACCGTACGCTCGGTCTCGGCTCCCCCGTCCCTCGCGATCCTCCCCCAGGTCGTCCTGCCCGCTCCCGGCACCGCCATCTCCCCAGACCCCTCGGGGTGGCTCCGCGCTGGCGAAGTTGGTGACTTCGCTGCCTCCTGCGGGGCGAATAAACAAGGGGAGAAAGGGGCGATCGCGCTGCGCGTCGAGACACTGCGCTGCGCGGCTGCGTCAATCCAGGGCCGCGGGATCTGCCAGATTTACGTGCTCGGCTTGAATAATTGCTGCTGGTTTCGTTCCCAGCTGAAAAGGGGGGGGGGGGGGCGGGGGGAGAGAGGAGGGAAGGGGGGGCTGGTCTGCGGCGCAGCCCGGGGGTGGCGGAGCAGCCCCACAGCCCACACCTGGCTGCTGCCAGCCCTGGCTGCAGCATCCGCAAGGACGTGCCTGTCCCGCACCCCCGACTCCATCCTGGCTCTGGGCATGGAGCAACTCACCCATGGACCGTGGCAACACAGGGATGGTGTGGGGCAGCCATCCCTGTGGGTCGCAAGGGAAAGGATGAGGCCATCTGGGACATGAGTGCTCTGGGGGCTACAGCTGGGAAAGGGACTCTCTCCCCAGCCCCCCATCTCCCTGCGTGTCTCTGCATCATGGCCAAAGACGCCAGCCTAGGAAAAAGCAGCAGTGGTTTTCCGTTGCTTCTGCGTAGTGCGGACGGGGTCAGCCAGGAGGTGACCAGTGAAGAGTTTGATACCTAGGATGAGTGCCAAAAAGACAACAGAGGTGACTAAAGCAAAGGTGCAGGCAGGCCTGATTGGCAAAAGCAAGAGCTTCGAGGCTGCCTCTGAAGTCGAGAGGAGTTGCAGAAACTCAGCATGTTACGAAACAAAATGCAGCTAAATAGCAACCCCCAGATAAACACAGCTTAATGGTCTTTCTACAGCTAACTGGCAAATTAGAGTGGCATTTCCAAGAGCACTCGGGACCGGGCTCTGTGTCCATTGAACTCACGGGGGCAGTGAAAGAAAGAACAGAATCCAGTCAGTCCTGAACCCTCAAAATACAGCGAGTGAGACGCAGCTCCAATTAGCAGATTTGTTGCACTGGAGGTGGGAGCCGCTTTTCAGGTCAACGGAAAGCTTTTCATTTGTCTCTGGATGCTTTAGGTATGGCAACAAATAGCAAGATTGAAGTGCTAAGGTAAATAAAGCGTGGTCTCCACCTAACGCTTGAACCGCTGTAACGGAGCGACGTAACGAAACAAAATGCTTTTCTGTCGCTATGAACAACTTCAGCAATTTTCCTGCCTGTGTGTCACGAGGCTGCAGCTTCTGCGTATGTGGAGACCCTTGGGGGAAAATGGAAAGTGTACGGCGCAGCGTAGGGCTCATTTCATTAACAATTTCTTCTCCCAGGAATGCAGGGAAGCGTGGGAAGAGAAGAAACTGGTTTACCTTTGCCTTGGCTGGTCACACAACTATTCTTTTTCTGGTATTTTTCCCGAATCTCTGTCATAACTCTTTATAACATAAGCCCAGCACTTTAATCCGTACATATTTACACACACACGCACATTCGTTTCAGAGATTTCTAGGGTTGTAAGCCAGGCAAAACCGCAGCAAAGACAGACTGACTGCACAGCCTTCATCGGGAGGAGTGCATTTTTCCATCTGTGGAGTTTCATCCACCGCTACCGATGCAGTCCCCTTTGGGCTGGGCGAGTGCCAGGCCGTCTGTAACGATAGACTTGTTCAAGCGTTTTAGAGCGTCTAACGGAGGAAAGAAGAGCGTGTTGCTTGAGAGCTGCAGCAGGATGCGGATCTCAGGCAGATCACCATTTCCTCTAGAAAGATGGACTTTGGAGCGGGCAGCAGGGCTCACATATCTGCTCCTGGCAGTGCTGGATGCAGTTTGTCAAGGACATCAATTGTCAAAGAAGAGTCTATTTCTTTTTAGCTCGTTATTTTTGAGCCTTAACTGATATTCCTGCTCTTAGCTTCAATAAACTCTGGCTTTCTTCCCTACTGACCTTGCACGTTTCGCTTGCTGCATCGTATTGCAATGAGCACTTCTCCAAAACACACAAGTTATATTCCTGGTTCTTGTCTGTCACCCCTTCGTTGCTCCCTCCACAAACACTTAGATACACACTCCCACCAGCAAAATCTGCCTCTCATCCGATGATAATTTTCAATACGCTGTCCCACATCCCACTGAATTTTCTAGGACTTTCCTCCAAACGCAAAGACGACTCAACTTCATAGGCTGAAAATGTTTTTTTCCTGCTTTATAATGACTCTGTGGCTGACACTGTGAGACTCAAAAGTGGATTTGAATGGCCTAGAGGAATTGTTTGGACCACTTGCCCTCTTATTTTAGTATGAAATTTAGCTTTGCCTTTACTTCTGTCTTTGGGTTCACTTGCTCCATCTTCATCGCTTACCTCATCTTCATGCTCCCCTACAACACTCTTTTGACTACTCTTAAAGAGCACCGTGATGAAAGAAACACAAACTTGGGCGAAGAATTAGAACCCTGTCCATTAGAACCATGGACTTTTGATTTTGATTTTTCCAAGGACTCTAATACTTCCACTGGTGAGTTAGACTTCGCACCTGGCTCTGAATAAACTCACTGTTCAGGCTGTGCGCTGCGTGAGGTGAATGCAGGGTATGGAAAGTTTTTCATTCCCAGCAACGGGTGCGTATCGACCAGCCCTGCAGTGCAAGAGGAAACGCTGCGCATCATTTTGTGGGATTTGTAACAAAGAGAACATTTAGCAGCTCAGGTTTTTCAAAGGGCAACAAGTGATGCATGCATGTCCTCTCTTAAATGTACTGGTATGCTATAATTCTAAAGAGAATTCAGTCCTTGCGTTATAACCTTTTTCTTTTCTTTTATTTTCTTTTTTAATAATGAGAGATGTACTATCTTATCTTACCCACTGGAGAACGCCAAATTCTAAGCACAGAGAGGAGAAAAAGGAAATACTAAGTAATTAATCATGGCTGTTCCTGGCCTTTGAAAGCTGAAAGTTAATGCTGACCAATCTGTGTTCTGTCTGGCTATGCAAATAAAAGAAAAATATTTTTAAATTTATTTTTTTTTTTTTTTTAGAGCTAACTATGCTCCATTTCATGTTTCAAATGGGATTTAACTTATTATTGGGCATTATCAATTATCAATTGGTGTGAATAAGCACCACTGAGTGCTGTGCAGCACTACAGGCTGATGAGCTCCCCAGCTGGGGCTCACCATTCATGTTTTAAAACAGAAACGGGTACGCTTGCTGAAGGAGCAGGTTTTTCTATACACAGAAGTAACCTGAAATTCCATCCCCCCCCCAGTCTATTTTTTACCAGCCTGGTTTCATTGTCGCAGATTCTCACAGACAAGGTTCACACAGTCAGTCTGCCTCAGGAACGGTGACAGTAAGCGCCGATGAAGCGGCGGAGGAGGAATACTGCGTGTTATGGCTGTATTTCAGGTTGGGTTCTGCTGCACTCTGCTGGTACACAACATCAGCAGAACTTTTTAGATAGTGTAAAACCCAGGAACGCAGCTGAGTTTTTCCTAGAGGCACATTTGTGTGCAGAAAAAACCCAGAACTGTATACATGGAGGTGTAACAAAATGAAACCTGCGTTTCCAGGCGCAGTTTGATTTCATAGTCTGCATTTCCTAGCAGCAGGCATTTATTTTTCTTCCAAATCCGAAAGTAGCTGGAAGTTTTCCTGCGTTGCAACAAATGCATGGGAAAATTATGCTTCTTCCACCAAGTTTTTTAATGTAGCATTTTTAATATTTGACTACTCAGCCATAACATTGGTAGAGTAGAAGTATAAAAGATCAAAGGCAAAATCAAGTCTCACTGATCACGTTTCTAAAACAGAAAAAAAGGAACTATTCTCATATGTTTTTAGTATAATTATAGTTTTCCTCATGCTTTTAATACGACAAAGTTATTGTGCCAGAGTTTACTGGTAGAATTCATAAGCAAAACAATAATTACCAAAGCCTGTGTCAGTGTTAATATCTTAAATGTATATCCTAAACTGGAATTAAAAAAGGATGCTTCCTGTAGGTGATTTTTGATACTGATGCAAAATTTGCTATTTTTTCCTCAAAACCTGCCAGTTAACAGGAAGGTGCACATACAAAGGCACTGCAGAGTGCTTGGTAGGGCACGTTTGTAATTTTACATCGATTCCTTCTGTCTCCCACATTTTCTCAGTAGCACATCCTTACTAAAAATCCCAGGTAGCAAATCTCCAAAGGTTTGCACAGTGACAAACCTATCGAAGAGACTAGAAGACTAGTGTAGAGTGGGTCAAAAATTAAATGTTCTGATCACATCACAGCTCTGGTGTTTGTCACGATGCATTTGTTATAATTACTCTCCAGCAAAAGAAAGGAATTCTGTTTCTAGCTTGCAATACAGTTGTACCAGAAGAAGTAATTATTCTTTTTCACATAGATCAGTTATTTGGACAATGTGCCAACTGTTCCTTTGGTTCCCTCCCCATTCCTGGAAATTATAGCTATCAGTGGAACTGTGCAGATGCCAGTTCATTGATCTGCCCTACAGAGGTAAATATATTTCCTCCAGCTACTCTAAAACATGTCATGGAACAAAAGTATACTTCTTCAGAAGAGCTGATCTGTCAAAATAGTGTTACCATTCACTGATTTTTTTTTTCTTTTTAAACAGGAACAGAGTTCTTCCATGCATATTTAAGCATCTTTTAAAAGAAAAAGTACTAAAATTAGCTTCGCCATGCTTTAGATGCAAATTAAAGTTTTCTTTCTCTCTCCTCCACGTTGGTATTTTTTGGTCCAATCTGGTCCTCATTCCCATCCTTAGACACCCCACCATTTACCTCACAAGGATTCAGACAAGCTTGCATTTCTGTAGGCCTCAGGCAATCGCTGTTTGGTCCAACCCAGTGCTGCTCCTGCCCAGTGTGCTTCCGTGCCGCGTACGCACACATGGACGCACACCTCTGGGCACAGGGCTGCCCGTGCCAAACAGCGCTGACCTCGTAGGTGACTGGCATTGTCAGGAGAGAAATTTCTGTTCTTTAGTTATTGAGCACAGACATCTCTTAGGAATAATGTGTTCTTGCAGAAAGCGGTAGGAAAGCTATTGCAATTTATTGGACTAGAGATGTTCAGTAACAGTCCGTTTAAATTCAGATATTGTGACTTAGTGATTAAAGCACGGAGGCTGCACCCAGAATGTCTGGATTCAGGTGCAAGTATCACACACTAAAGAAATGTAGCCTTTGTCAAGCACCTCAATTACCTCCATCCACAGAAGAGAGAACTGAGATTAAAACAACTTTTAGTTTTACAACTCCTCAGCTTCAGACACAGGACAAGTATCCCGTACCTTTGGAAAGATATTTTTATGTATATTAGGGCGTAGCAGTCGTCACTGCCTGGGGTTGGTGATCTAAAAGTTGATACCCCTAAAATGCAACCTCCTTCCCACACAGGTGATTCTCATCTACTTAGCATTCAAGGGAGTGTTACACAGGCTTGTCTCCTTGTGTGGAGACAAAACCTTGGCTGGAAGGTGCCAAATAAACCCTGATTATTAGTATTACATTCACGATAGCAAGAGAAGGAAGCGATCTCAGACCAGAAGGCAGATGAAACCTTCATGTGTTTGATCGTGCTCTCATGGCCAGGCAGAACACAAGACAAAGAGTTTGCCGGAGCCGTGTGTTTTGCCAGAGGTGCATTAAGCTGCAGGGGGAGCGTGGGATGGAGCCCTCTCTCTTCAACAGCACCGGTTCCAAACCGATAACATGGCAGCTAAATATACAACCCGGATATGTTTTGTGAATATTTGAGTATTTCAGCCAAACATTTGCTTTTCCAGAGAGTATTCACCTGAGTGACACTTAAGTATGTGAAAAGCCCTCAAGAAACAAACTAAGGTGTGAACCCAATTAAATTGGAATTCATCGCTGACTTCTGGCAGCCGTTCTCCCCAGAGAAGCATTTGTTTTATTTGCTCAGCCGTATGGAGACGTGTATTGGTTGCGTAGCCTTTTGAAGGTTTTTCCTAGCTTTTTTTTTTTTTTTTGTCATTAGATACATGTCCTTGGGATACGGTACCCGTTTTTACAATTCCTGAAAACATATGTCTTTTATTATACCAACAAGAGGAACAAGAGACAGGAAGGCCAATAGCAGCAAAGGGTTTTAAGATGGCGCTTGATGAGTTCATGAAGGGGATTATGTGACGTAGCTGCTGGTAGGCACGAGAGACAGGACTCAATAAGGCAGCAAGTCCCTTCATGTCTGATTTTCCTAAGAGGTTTTTCTTATTTTAAAAAAAGACAAGAGAGGGAGAAAAAAAAACCCAAACAAATGCCTGGATGGCTCTGTGCTGTGGTGGAGCCCTGTCAGTTTAGTTCATTTTAGTGATGAGCACGTCAAGAAAGAGACAGTGGAAAAACCCTGGAGGCACCAGGAAGGCACAATTGAAAATGCTCTAGACCACTTTTGTAACACAACAGTAGGGCCATCTGCAGGCCTCGGATTTTCAACGCTAGCAGGACATTTTTAAATTGTTGCATCATCTAGTTCCTTTTTTCTTAATTAACTGTTCTAAATGGTACAATATAGCTACTCCTGGAGCAACTTTTAGGCTCTGAAGATCGTTTTTTAAGCCTGGTAAACAAGAACTGATGTGCATTTCTAACAGGTTGACAAATAAGTACACGAGAGAGCTGCAGACATCACAAAAATGGTGTTAGCTACAAACAGCATGGTACCTAACAATCCCACTCAGGACAGAGGTCTTGGCTGCTGGTATGGACAGAGAATGCTACCCAGAACACAAAGGGACAAATGGGGAAAGAGTAGGAATACAGGAATACAGTGCAGGTGGAGATGAGAAGGTGACTCTTAGCCCTTCGGTATGTAAGCACCCTCAGCTACAAGGACCCCAATGTTTCCCTCTCCTTTGACTGGTTCACTGAGTAAGAGGCCAGAAGAGGTTACCCATCAGCAAGCTGAACCTCATATGAAACCAAACATCCCACAGGCTGTAGGGCTTCTCTGTATTAACTGCTTCTCCAGCAGTGCAATTATCCAGTCTTGATTTCAAGAATTGCCCATGGTGGACAATGTGACAATATACAGTTTTAAATTGAACAGTGAAATCTCATAACTTTTTTATTGTGTATGCAACCATTTATCTGCAAAATTATCAAACTGCCACTTAGATTGACAAGCAGCTCTGCTGCTGCCCTACTGTGATTTTCCCATGGTTACTCCTATTCCTTCACGGAACAACACTTGCTTTCCTCCTTAACATTCATATTTTTTCAGAGCTTCATTCTTTCCCAATCAAGATCCCGTTACATTTCTATTCCTTCCTTGCCCCCAGAAAGCCTTTCCTTGTACTTGGGAGATTATGCACAAAGCTTTTAAAAGATTCCCCAGCCTGGCAAGCGAAGAGATAAGACACTGGTCCAATGGCCAGGACATTTTCTCTGATGCTGGAAGTTAGACCTTCAAGCACAGAATGTGAGACTCCAGAGCTGTTTACGGATTTCTGTTTCTTTACCTTCTTTTCGTGATCTGGCCTGTTTTTGTGGTGATATTTCCAAGAAATGTGTTGTACACTCAGCTGTTCTGCAGACAAAGAGCTCTTCCATTCATGCCTGCAACCAGAGTCTGTTTCTCAAAACAATCTACTTCCCATATAAAGTCAGAGACCCTTCAAAATTTAACCAGGCTTTCCACTATTGTCAGACACAGGAGGCCAAATCCTGGGTTTGGAAGAGTTACTTGTATCTTAACCAAACAATGATCCACTCTACCAATAAAGCTGAAGAAGGGAACAAGAGAATAAAAAAAGGAAAGAAAATAACGAGGGGAATGGGAAAAAAAAACCCAACAAAATCCAAACACAAAAAAAAGACAAAAGCCAAGCAGTCTGCAGTAAGAGAAAGGACAGGACGGACTTTTTGATTAATTCTCATTCTTGCTGGTCTTTCCCTGTCAGCATGCCAATGACAATTACCTAGACTTAAAAAGTAAACTTCAATACTCAAGTTTTTGGTAAGAGCATCTGAAAAGGGCCCGGAAATGTAGGGTTATAAAACATTCTTGCTCCTGGTGTCCCGTCTACGTCCCCTTAGCAGACACAACCTTCTGTTCAACTTTTGCATTTTAAAACGCAGAGAGAGTACAGAACTACGCCCTTACTCCTCATCTCATGAAGAGTCTGGATTAGTCTAATTCATGCTTCCTTCACTAAGAGAAGAAAACCTAAAGCTGCTTGTGGGCATGGATCCTAACGGACAGCTTTGCAGACTGCTGCTGCAGACTGAGAAAGAGCAGCTCTGCCCAGCAGGCAGCACACCTCAAGCTCACACTCCAGGGTTTGCCTTTACCTTGAACTTTTCTGCTGGGCACTTTCTTCAAGTGCCAACCTTTCCGGCACCAGATCTCTTAGCAAGAAAGCCAGGACAATGAGAAAGCAAAGCTGCCTTAGCGGCTTAATAACCCCAAATCTGGCTGGTTCTTGAGTCAAGCTCTCTGCACTGCCAGCTCTGGGCAAAGATGGGGAGGGGCAAGGCCTGGCTGCAGGACAACCTCCTCTTCCTCTTCCTCCTCCTTCCCCGTCCTTCTGCCTGACAGAGGGAGAGCAGACTCTAGGGAGGGAAGAAGAGGGGTGGCATTCACATGCAGGTCTGCCACTTGGCATGACATCTAGGGGCAGCAAAGACACATCAAACATTGTTTTGTGCAGGCAATGCGTGTTCTTCTTGCGTTCAAGCTGTGCTACTCTTAAGGGTTGCAGCAAGTTAATAAAAAGGGGAAGTTATGAACCAGCCCCTGCTAGAAAAAGGAGAAATTAAGAACCACCCAGAGTTTAGCCACAACGAAGTCTTATAGATGCATATACAGACACCAAGGCACCGGGATGGTGGTATTTGTGAGAGCTGTTCCCCTGTAGTTAGTGTTTCAAAGACAGGTAGCTGAGCAAAACATGATCAACTGCTACCTACTCGCTGCGGTATTTGAGACACACGCTCACTCTGCAGCACTTACATTGAAAATAAAAGCAAACCGGTGTTTGCGATATCACGAGGTCGAGCTCAGACTTTTTTCTTTTAGCTAGGAAGCCTAAAAAAGGCACTCTTTGCAAGTGTGTGGGAAATAGAAGCCTATTTTAGAAGAGACATGAAGTTATCAGCGCAAATTAATAGCGCCAGATGGGGGGTCAAATTACTGCCTCACAGCTGAAGACATGAGACAGAATGAAAGTGGTAGACTATGAAAAGGGCATCACCAGAAGTGATGAGATCCCACTGCGAGGTGGGATTTGTGAACACGGTGCTCATGCTTGTAAGCAGTTGCTTAGATGAATGGTGTTATGGACCAGAGTGAGGGAGAGAATAGAAAAAAGTCATTTTGAAGATCATGTCTCATAGTTTACTGCTTTGCCCAGGACAAGCTGCCCAGCAGCACAAGCTACAATTAATATCATACAGCTTTGTCTCCTTGGCTGGTTAACAGCCTCCAGGACACAGGAGATTGCCAGAGCAGTCAAATAAATGTGGCTGTTGAACTGGGACAGCACTAACTGAGTTGGCTTCCAGAGCAACAGGGAGCTTCACCAGAAAAATTCCAGGTTTAAGAGTGTTATTTCTGAAAAATGGCAGTTCTTACATTAAGAAAGCAATTCTTTAATATAGGTATTTCTCAAGACATTTCATTTATGTTTCACTTGGTTAGGAAGAATATTTCTTCCTATCTCATCCCTACTTTCCATGGGCAAAGAGAATGTAAAAAACCACTTTCGCTAATTATGAATAGGGCAAGGAAAAAAAATGAGGAGGGATTATGGAAAAATGTTCAAATACTAACCCCTCAGCAAAAATGGGACATCCCCAAAAATCAAGTAAGAACAGTTTTGCAAAGTCTTTTAGATCAGCACTCGGACTAGGGGTGTCCTGATGCATAAAGGCCTATAGGTATATGCCCCAAACACTGGGGCAGACTATTAACGACCCTAACAATTCTATGATTCTATGATTCTACGATTCTATTAGAAACAGGATGGTTAAGAACCTGCTGTGGACAGGTCCTATCAGCCAGAGATAACCCTTAAGACATTCTACAAAGCTGAAATAAGCAAGACAATAGATACAAAAAAAGGAAGTTGTTTCAGTGGCGGGATGCTTCCCATTTCAACTGAGTATTTAGCCCCAGCTGCTTAGCTGGGGTCAATCAGTACAGAACCATTACAATCAGAAGAGCAGACCTGATTGGCACCATATGGAGATCCTAACAACTGACTTTAAAACACACTTTAAGAGGAAGAGGAAGGTCTTTTTGGTAGTAATTAAGCACTTTTTAACTCTCTGGACACAGTAACAAAGGAGCCTATTCAGAAAGCAAATGTCTTAAGTGCAAACACTTTAATAATGCATAACTGCATTAGGCAGAAGACAAGCTGTGGAGCTGCTCCTCCTTTCCAAGGGAAGTGCAGCATGCAACTGGAGTGCACAGTGCGGGATGGAGGCTCAGGAAACGTTGAACACCATTCCTCATGTGCCCTAAGGAAACAGGGGCTGCGCTTGTGGTCTTCTGCATGCCACAAAGAACCAACAGCACAACTCCTGCCTAAATCTCAGAGTCAGTAGTAATTTAATTCACTGATTGAGAAACTAGGCAGAAAATGACATATATACAAACATGCGGTGGTTTATACAAGGCGGGAACATAGTCTGTTCTATAAAACCCTTCCTCAGTTTGAGCGTCATAGGAATTTTGCTGTGAATCATCACTTGTCTAAAGGACAACTTGGTCAATTCCTCTCTCCATCATGGCAGAGCAGAACTGACTCACCTCTACTGAATCAGGTTTTTAAGCCCAAAGCAGGGGTAAGGCTGAGGAAAGTGGCTCATCAGCACCTCAGTGATCACGTGGCTGAGGTACTTTAAAGGTGTGATTCAGGTGAAGAAGCAAGAGAACAATTTGCAGCAAATCAATTATATAATGAAATCCCTGTCATTTTTCTGTTTTGGGATTGCTCACCACCAATTTTGATTTTTCTTGACTTCCTTTTCATCTAAAGTGATTTGATGAATCTTTTCCGAGAAAATAATTTCCAGATCTTCCAACTGTTCATTGCACACATTTGAAGCTCCACCTGTGCTGCATCCTTTCCGTTTTGTACAGAGGACTTTCTGCTCCCTTAGCGAGTGTGCAAGGGCTACAGGCTTGGGTAGAGTGAAAAGTGTGTGTTTCAAATCCAGAATTTGCTCTCTGTGAATATTCTTAATTAAACATTTCTGAAGTGATGCTTTGGCAAGCGTAAGTTCCAGTAATTTTGTCCACAAGATTTTTGATACGAATCTTAACAAAGGCATGTGAAATAATATTAATTTGAGGGATCAGGAAGAAGCTATTAAAAATGCAGAATTGCAGCTGGATGTATTTTGTTCACAGTTCTCAGCTGAGCTATCGTGTTCACCTCTGCAGAAATAGCAACTGTCACTAGCAACAGTCACGAGAGATGAAGCCTCCAGAGAATCACACTGAGCAAAGAAGAATATCTAGGACAGTGATTTAGCTTGTCTGGATTATAAGGTTCCTCATAGATGCTTTAACATTGTTAAAAGGCCTCCTAAAGGAGGATGACAGGCTATTCAGGTCTGCCATGAGTAAAACAGAGGAGCAAACAGCAACTGCAGGAAGGCTAATATAGTGTGATACAGCCACATGACAAATTCTAAGTGAGTTGCTGGGAATGCTGGAACAAGAACGTTCAACCTGAATTTTAGAAAATCCCTTTCTCTGCTGCCGTATGTCGTAATACATGGAAGAGCCACGAAACTGGCTTTGAACCAATGAGGTGTAAAAAGTTTTTGTTGCCTGGGTGACAGTCTCATTTTCACGAATGAGTGGCCCCATGGCCACTCTGAGATGGGACATAGCAAACAAGATGCATGAGATCAAATAAGTGTCCATCCCAAGCTAGAGGTGGATTACTTGGACCTGAGATAGAAGCATGTGATCCACTATTTAAAATTTCTTAGCAGAACTGCCAGGACCTGTCTCTCTTCAAAGGAAGAGAAGACGTATGCATGTAGACTTCTAAGGGTCAGCAGCAATCTGCCGTTCTTCAAGCAAACTCGAGCACTGCAGGACTGCCAAATACAGATGGACCACAGGGAAATGTCCAGATGTAACTGCAGATGTCATAGGAAATTAAGCCATTCACTTGTGCTTGTGATTCAAGAAGTTCCATTTCTAGGTCAGACGACAGCTTAGTTGGCCATTGCTGCGAACATCTCTAACTTTTCTTGAAGTTTTCTGCCTAGAACTCGGAAAAAAGCAAAGCACAAGTACTGTTTTTATGGGAAGCACATTGTAAAACCACGTGAAGAATTAGCTTTGCGGAGGTGAACAATGAAGCAAGTCGGTTGTTAAAGGATGAGGTTCTCTAGTACTCAATAAAAAAAGATAAATTGAAGGGAAGTGTTGCAACTATTTGTTGTCACTGTGAAAACCAATATTGCCAGTTTTGTGTATGTAAAAACGTAAATATTTGTTCTAGTAGATACGATTATTATTGTTTGTGATTAATTAGATTTTTGAGTAAACTATCAGTAAACTTTTTTCATCTGTACTGTTGCTCTGTCCTATGGAATTATATCTATATGTATCATAGAATCTATGATAGAATCTATGATTATGATTCTATGATTATCTATCATAGCATCTATGATTCTATCTTGGTATAGATGTTAACTATGGGTCACTAAGAGACAAACTGTTTACTTAATAAATCAGACCAGCAAAGAATATAGAACCTTTGTTTAATCAATGCTGCTGAAATTAATTTATTTTAGAACTCAACCACCTGACTTTGTGTAAATGTCTCTATTACTGCTTAAACTACTTAGTATTTCACATTGAGGACATTTCAATTATATGGTAAAATCTGAAAGCTCAGGATGTGAAATATTGGGGGAAATTCAGTATTTTAAGTAAGAAATTGTATCCGGTTTCTACCTGTTCCAGTACCAAAGAGAACAGCGCTTCCCTCCAGAAGTAGCATAACCTACTGCATTTATTTTAGCAGCTGGTTAACAAGCGTGGGTACAGAGTGTGTGATAAGGTATTCGGATCCCTAGGCAGTGGAAACGGACCTTTGATTTGCTAGCAGAAAGAACAGGAATCATTTTTGTCAAAGCTTTGAAAAGGATAAGTGTAATTTTAGAAATAAATGCTTGCACTTTTTTTCATTTTCTTCAAAGCTTCCATTTATGTAAGAATGAAATGTTTTAATCTTCTTAGTAAGCTTTTGATCATTATTTGATTAGTTTATAAAATCAGTGTATTGCATGTTTCTAATGAAACGGCAAACTTTTTTCTGTCCCTTTGCTTACTTCTGACTGCCTGTGTCTGGCAGGAGGCTAGTTTAGCTCCTGCCAAAGAGTCGATACTGATGAACGACATTTGTCCTGCTGTTTAGTCCAAACCCCCTAAAGCATTGACACTGATTATGGACTTCGGAGCCAAGAAATGCTGATATACAATCAGAATTGGAGAGAGAAGGGGACAAAGTTTCGTTGCGTGTGCTCTGGAGGATGTTAAAAAGCTTTTCTAGCCTCACAACTTTGGCAACAGAAATGTAGTGGAAGTGGAAATGTTTACATCTCGTTTTTGGATGAGATGAAGCAGATGAAGACTGATTGGGCTTCCCACAGCTGAGCCATTTCTGGAGATGATGCATCAGATGTCTGGGGTAATATGGAAGCTGTGGTTGGTAGCCTGTAACGCGGGTTCTTGTCTCTTCTGGAAATAGCATTAAGCATAAAATGTATGGCCTTGAAACTTATATTGTCTGGAATAGCAAATGCTGTGCCATGTTTCAGAAAGAAGCATCTTTTTTAAAAAACCAAATAGCTGGAGAAATCATATTAACGCTAGAAATTAACACTAGTGTCCTACTGAATTCTGTCTTTACTTGTATCGTAGCATACACTTGCAGGTGATCCCTTACGGTGCCTTCTGGGCACCTGCTCAAGTCTTGGGCTCTCATGAGACAAAAGCACCCACCACAGCAGCTGGGAAAGCTTAACACAGTTCTCCTTTCCCTGGCTTTCCACATGCTCCATGCCTCTTCTGCCTGTGGGCCTTGGGGTGTCTCAAAAGAAAACAAGCTAATAGGCAGTGCTATTCCTTGGTGGCCCTGGATGGGGCCACCAAGAGTCTGAGGCTATGTATCAGTCAGGGAAGATTGTCATGGTGCTTGCTGGGAGGTGATTTTGAGGATGCCCGAAAGGCTCATATTTTGTGATCTCCTTCTGTCTAGCTTTTGAATTGATGATGTTTCGAGATTGCCCTTACCCTGGGAGTGGATGACTACTGAGGGTCAGAGGACAGGTACTTGCTTTTGTGCCTGCGTCTCTGCGAGCAGCTGTTCACACTATGAACTTCTGAGGATTGCCCATGGACCTACAGTGGGTGGCTGACGCCGCTCCTTAGTGGTTATGGTCTTTATGTCTGGAAGAGCTAAGGCAGTAAATGCCAGTGGTCAGACCTTTACTCCAAGGTAGGACAAGGGGAGAGTATACTTAAGGACTCACTGCTTTTCCTCTTGAATGGGTATAAAAGTGACCTGACACTGGTTTGGTATTTTGTGGTGGATTTGGTAACTTCTTGGGCAGAGGCCCTTAAAGGCTCTGCCAACAATTTCATGTGCTGCCTCAGGAGGCAGACTGCTTTGACAGGCCATCTTCCCATCTTCTTCCCATCTTCCCACTACTATGGCAATTACTGTTACCATCTGCTAACCAAGGGCAAGCGTTAATCAGCAGTGGAACGAAGGAGCCTTCTCCACAGCCCAAACCTGACACGTGCCTTACCTAGTCCAGCTTCACTGGCTCAATGACATGAATTTGCTCCTGACCTAATGCTCCCAGCACCTCTGCTTAATGTGTTTATTAATTCTAAGAATGAGCTTTCACATTAATTTTGTTGTTGCACTGAGACACAAGGAGGTGAAGACATGTGGCTTCTATTCTGTTCTCCGTATCTGTGCCGTTTGCTGTGCCTGTGTGATGGTTTGATGTGGGGGGGAGGTTATGGTGGCAGGAGCTGGCCACCAGATTGGACTCCCATCCCTCCACATCAAACCATAACAACCTATCTTATTGGTGAGCTCGTATTAGTGCTTAGCTTAAGGCCTGTTGAAATGTCCTGGAACCACAACAGCCTCATTAAGCTTTGGAGTAGATTTTTAATTCTTGCTCCTGTTTTAAGTCAGAGGAGGTTTGAAGCAGCAAGGCTTGCCAAAGAACGCTGATGTCACGAGAAGTTTCACTAACCTGGCTCAAACACATAAATAACTGGAAGAAATTCCTTAGTGGGTGACTATTCCTGATGTTAATCACCTTCTGACTGAGGACTGATGGGTTGCTCTATTGTTTTCCATCTCAGGGAATTTTACACATTCCTCAGAAGATGATGGCACAAGTGTTATGGAGACAGGTGACTGCATGGAGTGGACTCATAGGAAGCGCCGCATTTCAGTAGCAGAGAACTTTATTTTACCAAAGGGGATTATTACTTGAGATTGATAAACAGGGAAAATCTCTGCTTTCCAAGAATGATTATTAAATATGAATAAATATTGGTTCTCTTCATTATGAATAATTATCTATAGCTAGACAAGGTGATCAATAGGGGCTACTGTGACATCAGCCTTATGGGCTGAAATTTGCTACCACTGGCTTCGTAAGGAAGACATCATTGCTTCAGTAGAAGTGAGGCCAACTCCTCTGAGAAAAATTTTGCAGGAGTTTCTTTCTCACCTTAGCCTGACAGGGAGAAGGATCTTTATAGTGTTTCATTAAAAAGGGAGTAACCAGTTCCAGGCTCTTAGGCGAAGTCCTCAGAAGAGACAGATTTTAAATCCTTCCCTCAATGAACCCAGCGATAGTTTATTCACCCAGCCCAAGGCACTTCACTGGTTTCCAGCAGTGAAGAAAAAGAGGCATGCAGAGTCCTTCCTCACAAGCTGGTGTTTTTTTTCTTAATACAGAATTAATCTAAAACGAATTTTCCACATTTGCCAGTTTCAACCACAGCTACAGTTATTCTGTACGCCAGGACAAAGTTTAAATCATGGTCTGTATTTTGGGTTGCCTGAAATTCAAATTGAAGTTAAGTTTGCTTCACCGACTACTGGGCACTGATGGTGGTTCATGTCCTTCCAGGGCTTGTCTGAAGTTTCAGACAGTGATGACCCTCAGTGTCTAATGAAACCTGAGAAAATAAATAGTCTTTTTGTGACTCTGCTATTCTACATTACTTAACCTGGATTCAAGGCAGCCTCATGGTGAGGAACGGGGGAGAAATAAATAATTTGTCAGTTTGTCATTGCATGTCCCTTCATCTGGGGTTTTGAACAAATGCAAAGCCTCGCTAACGGCTGCACGGCTCCGGCTGAGGGGAAGGGGGCTGCTGAACCTGACCCCTCTCCTTGCCCCAGGGACACTTGCTGGGGGTTTTCCCTGGCCAGCAAGGCTGTCTGGTTCCCGCAGGGCTCCAGCGCCGGATCCTGCAGCAGACTGCGCTGCTGCAGCAGCTGACAGCAATCCCTGAGGCAGAAGCCTTCATTGCGTCAAATATCAGAACGGATACTGCATTATTCCCTCCCGGCTTTACTCCTGGCTCAGACTTAACACCCAGGAATCCTCCTTCTCAGTCTCTTCACTGCAACCTTGGAAGCAGCACTGGCAGCAGAGGTCACTCACTGCAGAGACTGCAGTGCCCTCTGGTTTGCAGGGACCAGGGGATGTTGCTGAGGGCAGGGAGGTGACTCCTTGGGAAAGAAGGATTTGTGGTCTAGCAGCGAGTGATGGGAGAGGGGGAAAGGCATCCCACTGTTGATAGGGCTGCTTTGGAGCAGAAGAGCCCCGTGAGGACAGCCAGGTGCTGCAGAAAACATGAAGGCCCACGATGGGTTGGTAGTACATCCCTCTGAGGGGGAGAGCACTCCTTTTTCTCTGGCAGCCACCCAGTTCCAGAAGTGGAATAAACTCCCCAGATAGCTAATTTTTCTTTAAAAATAGAGCATGCCCCTCCCACAAGCTCCTTAAATAACTCTCTTGCCCCTATTCTCTTCAGCTCAAGGTCACCTGGATGTGCAGCTCTTCCACTAGCACGTCGGTATTTCGTCACTGAGGGAGGAGACCAGAGAGCCTGAGGGCCGTGGCCACAGAGGTGCTTGCTGTCTTTGCCCATCGCACGTCGTATCTGGGCTAAGCCTGGGCCATTACAACAGTCTGGCTGTCAGTGTCAGTCACTGGGCTCCGTGCTTACAGGGGCTGAAATACAGTTACATAGCTCTCTTAAGCCATTAACTGATTTAAGTGACACAAAGATTTGTGGGTTTTTTTCCTCAACAATGGCTTTTTTTTTTTTTTTTAATTTGCTTGAACAAGGGGCTTTTACTCTACCAGCTGAGTCCAGGGACATGTCCTCAAGATGTGCTCTTTAGATGTATTTTCAAGACTTAAGAGGGTAACTTCATTTAAAGCTGTGGTCTGCAATTTACCCTTGGGTTACGTGTGAAGGCAGCAGCTGCACTACAAGATCTCTTACACTGTGTGGATGTTCTGCTCTATGTGTCACTGAGATTTCATGAAAGAAGGAGTCATCTCCTCCTTTTTATTCATTTATCGAGAAATAAGTGGTGGCACCGTGAAAGCAGTTCAGTCTGAAATATCTGAACTGAGGGATGTCCGCTCACAGAAACGAGTTCTGTATCAGACACAGAATTGTTCCCACATTATTTTTAAGTCAAGGAATGAAGATTCGCTGAAGGCTCTTCATCCAGGAATTTAGATTACATAAAATACATAAAATGCACAGGAAAACAATGATTGCTTTAGATTAGATTGGATTACATTCAAGTGAAGTTCATGCCCATCCTGCTATCTTTACTTACAGGAGTAGTATCTATAAATAGATAGTAAAGCTTGTCAATATTTTTGATTGGAACTTATTTTACTGCCAAATGACTTCATTAGCCAGTGTTATTCTTGTCTTTAAAATATTCTCATTTCTAAAAATCCTCAAACATACATTCGCAGAAGGGACAGAAGTGAAGGGAGAGCTCTCCAAAACTAAAACCAGCTGAAAAAATAAAGGGAGTTTGGCTGATATTGGAAGTCCAGAACATTTCTACCAAACCTGCAAAGATGGCTCTTCGCCAGTGGGTCTCAGAGGGGAGACCCATTTACTGTTTCCTGAACAGCTCCAGCAAAACCCTCGGGCACACCACCTGCTTGAGACACCTAGCCTTGAACACTGACTGCCCGGGCCACTTAAAAGTGTAAAAGCACCGTGTGGGGTCGAGTTTCCTTATTTTACAATGCCTGATCTCACAGGCTTCACAATGTACCAACTCCTTGCTCCCCGTTTGGGGACATGGCCAGAAGCCACCTACCACTGCTGGAACGTGCCTTTTGGGAAGACATCTGCTGCCATCCTCTTATTCGTGTATTCCTCTGTGTCACAGATGGTGCTGGGCCGATGTGCTCAGCGTTTTGAGTTGTAAACCCCCAGCTTGGTCTCAAAACGGGCCTTTGCCCTCTGGTCCTTGTCATGCTGCAGCTTGGTAAGCAACGGTGCCACTTGCTCCCGGGTTGCTGGGGTCTGAGTCTGGGTGAGTCATCTCTGCCATGCTCTGGAGGCAGCACTGCTGGTCGTTGTCATCGCCTGTCCTTGGGACAAGCTCTGCTCTCCTTTAGGGGGTTGGAAAAGCAGACTGTCTCAGCTGAAACCCAGAATTTCCCTGGATTTATGCTTGGGTGAATGAATGCAGATGAGCCTAAATGAATGAGTCTTATGAAGGTAGAGATTGGAAGGCAAATCCTGTTTTCCTGATGTAAAGAAGTACTGTTTTAATGTTTAGAAGAATCAGATTGGCTGTCACTATTCATCCACTGCAAGGAATTTTTTATTCCTTCCTTTTGGCATGGCTCTTTATAAAGCCTCTGGTCTTAAAGGCCCAAAGTCACCCCATGTAGCTCCCAGTGGCGGCAGAAAAAGGTTTAGAGTTTTAAGTGAGGAGAAAGAACCTGAGCTTTCATTGCCAGGCAGTGAAGCAAAGTCCCTCTGCCCTCAGCTGGGTAGCCCACACTCCGCTCTCCAGCTTGAAATCTGGAGCTGTAGGATATTGACAATGAGACTGTGGGAATACCCAAGCACAGTTCTGTGGAAATCCTCTATTTGCTGAATTCTGCAGTTTGTTCGTGACTAGACTGTGGTTGCTCTCAGATGTCAGCTATTAATTTTTTTTTTTTTCTGCGTTTATTCTTGCCGTTGCTTTTGGTGGTACGTGAGTTGCGCTTGTCCCAGCTCGCTGCTGTGGTTTATCATCCAGCACCTGAGCAAGTGGGGTAGTTTTGCTTCAACACATGCTGTAGCCAAAGAAACCTCTTGGCAATGCTGTGTGTAGACCTTCACATGTGATCCTCACTCTGCATAGCTCTAGGTGTGCTTCCGTGCCTTAGATGAATACAAGGCACTCTGGTTTTCTGTTTTTGTGTTGGGGTTTTTTTTTTTTTTTTGAGTCCTGTTTTTCCAGCAAAAAACACTCTTGTGCTCCAACAGTGAACGCACCCTCTTGCCATCAGCAGCAGTGGTACCTGCATACCTCGGAGGTCTGTGCATTGAATACAAAGGCTTTCAACAGGAATCCCCATATATCTCTATGCTGCAAGTAGCTGGCACATCAGCTTCCCGGCAGCCAGGCTGCTGGGGCCAAGAATCAGTCAATTGTAGTTTATTTATTACATGATCAAATTTAATGCCATGTTTTATTGTTCAGCAGAGCTCTGTAAATCTCATGTAACCCCATAGGACCCACCCAGCTCATTTCTTTCCCCTACAGATTGCATCGTGGCCTATTTCAATACATCCATTTCCCTTAACGAGAACATGAACCTCAGCAGGGAAAAGGGGGAGTTTTTGCAAAATGTTTTAAGTTCTGACATTTCAGGGCCATCGTCTGTGGGTTGATGAGATTCAACCAATAATGAGGCAACTGTAAGACCCAGGGAAGGGGCACCGTTCCCAGAAGGAGCTGGAAAACTTTCTACTCCCAAACAAAAACCAAAAGGAAAAGGTTAAGAACCAAACCAGACCATGTTACGTGCCTTTGCAGGCCTTAATTCCTTGCAAACATGTGCAAACTGAATAAAAGAACTAGCTAAATAAAATCCCCTGGCAGAGAGAAGATTTTGATCCTCTGTTAAAACAGTTTGAGCGGAAAGGATTTTGCAGCCTCTCTGATAATCTGCCGATCACGTGGTTGAAAGCGATGCCCTTGAGGCACTATCTAGCCCGTTGTTGAATTGATTGGTCAACAAAAAAAGAAAGGAGAAAAAAAACGGAATAGAAGTTGTGCTCTTGTATTAGTAGAGCTAAATCCTCGCCTTGCAAGTCTGGGTAATCTTCACTGGAGGAGCGTGCTGGGGTTTTTTTTTCATCAGCCTGCGAAGGCTGAAATGGACTTCAGAGGAAAGAGAGGTTTCTAAATCAGCCTCGTGAGCCCGTAATAATAATGAGGAGTTCTCGTACCCCGCACCAGGGAAGGCCAGTGTGCGTATGTGCCCTTGGCCTTGTCGATTTGTGTTAGTGATTCCTGGGAAAATGAGTAGCAGCCAGGAATTAGTTGTAGGTGTGAATCAGAAAGCAGCAGTGGCCTTTGAAAATGAGTGAATAAGTTTTGCATATCCGTGGGGTGCTGTTATGCATTCCTGTGGCTAACATAATTTGTTACTTAGCCTAGAAATGTCAGATGCTTTCAATATTTGACTTGTACAACTGTAAGTGCATTGTAAGTCTACATTTTAAACAGTCATTCCCAATTTATTGTTTTAATATAAACATTCCCTGGCAATGAGCAGTGGATAAGACACTAAGATCTTCTCATTTAAACTCCCAGTGAAGGGAGCAGCCAGATCTTCTTCCTTTTCCGAATGGCCTCTGCAAAACTGCAGGCGTTGGGAGTGGATCTGGGCATGGTCCAAGGGTCCAGCTTCACTTCAGGGAGATGAGCTGTTTCATGGCAACAACATTTTTTTGTCCTTGTGACTCTATAGAAGAGCTTTGAAATAATAAAATTTACATCTGTAAAAGGTTTATTGGTTTAAAATGGGTTCCCAGGCCTTTTTCCCATATAACTGCATTTAAAAAGAATACTCTGTTGTGTCCTGATGTTGTGCCAACTACATTTTACCTGCTCACATTCTATCTGTCTATCACCTATACATAAGCAAAGAGGGTAGTTAAAAGCTAAGTAGGGTCCTTTCTTTTTATAATATGGCTGTAGCCATTCTTTTTCTTTCTTGAAAGGAAGTAAGTTTTTCAAACCTCATGGACTTGCTTCAGCTTTAACTCCTATTTTTGCCATTAAGTTCCCAACGGAGCCTACAGCACGAATTAGAGGAGAGCAGAGCCAGGGGCAGGGCTGGGCTGCCCTGGATGTGGCAGAAAGTGAGCCCTGAGCCCTGAGCCAAGAGCATGGCTGTTGGTCTGCAAAACACAAGACATCCTCGGGGATAACTCAGAAAGGTCAATCTCCTTTTCTTTGTTCATTATTGAAGCTCCGTTGCCCTACAGAAAATCCACTGGCAGTATTGGAGAGTTGCAGATGGCCTCCCGAACTCCTTTCAGATATATGTTGGAGAGCAGTTCCTTGAGGTGATAGGGCTTTGATCCAGGTCTATAATCTCTTGTGCCTTTTCTATTTTACTTAGGGTGTTGCATTTCCACAACAGTGCCTTAGCCACAAATGGCTGCGTGCGCAGGGGGAAATCCTCAAGCTGGCAAGCTGCCTTCCTTCCTGCTACCTGCTTCAAATGCTGTATGATATAATGAGCGGAAGGATGGACAGACAGACATGATATAGAATAATGAAATAGTTTCTGAAGAGACAAGGCCCTGTCTCTTTAATTTGAACGAGAAAAGAATAATCAGTGATGATCAAGACTCTCAAAGACAATGAGAGTTTTTTCCAACATCTTTTTTGCTGTCCCTTGTAGCTGAAAAAAATCTCCCTTCGTTGGGTAAAAATCCCCTTCTACAAATAACACCATCAGCCCAGTTTCATAATGCTCATATTTTGTCAGCTCCTGATTTGACTCTGGCGACTTAGTTAAAGAAGATTTCTGCTAAAAATATATCAGTCTATTGGTTGAAACATGGCCACGCTTCTACCATCAGGCAGAAAGAAATGAAAGGATGAATATTATAAACATAATGAATAGCTTTGTTTACCACAAATCCATCTCAATAGGGGAAAGTTGTCTTTACATCCCTAATATCCTCAGTATATAGAATTTCACTCCCCTATTAAAATGTTTACATGTGGCAATAACTGCATTAATTGCCTTTCATTCATTTTCGTTAAACTTAAGGTCACAGCTGCATAAGCCAGAATGTACACTACCAACTCTTGCTAGAAGAAGTTGTCCTTCGGCGTTGTGCCTTTGCCTCAGTGCCCACACGAATGCACCGAAAACCAGTGAAACCTGCCCACAAAAGCCACAGTGAAGCCACAGCCCTTTGGCCCAGGAGCCAAGCACGTGCGTGCTCCACTGGCAAAGCAATACTGCAGTTACAAGCAGTGCTATGAGGGTGAAAAGAGCGTAAAACTGAGACTGAATGCTGATGGTGTTAACTATGTCACTGCCAATCTTTCGAACTGAAATACTGAGTTATTGTTCTTTTGCCACAAAATCTTTTTCCGTATTTTCCCGTCTACCCAAATCATCAGCAATTCCATACTAAGCTTGTAAAAGTGCTAGTTACACTCACAGTTGTCTCATCCAGTCCTAAAAGCATCAGGATTAGTAAAGAAGGGATAGCACCAATTTTTAACATACAAATGAAGAATTTCAGGACTGTTTTAATGACTGAGTTGTTCATTCATTAATTTAATTAATTAAAAAAAAAATCACTTTCAAATTAAATAAAGTTACCACAAAATTTTCCCCTGATTTGCAGACTTCCCTAAAATACAGCAGAAATTAGCTCAAGTTTGAGAGAGAATCCAATGCAAACTGTGCTCTCTTTTCTTCCTGTAATAATCGTGGGTTTCCTTTCTATCATCTACTTAGCCTAAAAAAAAATCTTTCTGCAGTTCGTGGGTTTCCTTTTCATCATTCCCTTAGCCTAAAAATGTCTTTCTTCAGTTGTCTGTGTGCTTTCTTGGATCGTTATAAGAAATTTGAGAGTGATCTACTGGCTTGCATTTCCTGCCATTGATTTGATCTGCACGTCACAGAAGTGCGTGTAACTCTTCTGACACGGTGGCACTTTGCACTGTTTTGCAGAGAAGCCTTAGAAAGGAGTTGAGGCAAAGTGGAGTGAGGCCTTTGGAACAGCTACTCATGTTTGATGCCCTCTTGTAGGAGCTCAGCTCGCTTTCTCTGTTGCCACTGGGTCTGCTGCTCTTGATTTATGAAGGTACAGAGGGAGGCCCTTCACCCATCAACACAAACTACCAGCAGCCGGTTGGTTGCCACCACGCTGATGTGTAAGACATCCACTGGCAGGACTAAGAGCAAAAGAACAAGCAGACGGGGCTGAGTTGCTGTAATTTTCTCATGCCACATCACCTGTTATGTCGTTGAAGCGCTCCTGACTCACAGACACTGACTGCAGCACCGGGGCGTAGTTAATCGGCACAGACACGATTCAGCTTCTGTGTTACAGTGACTTTATAAGGTTGAATCAGGTTGATCATAGAATCACAGAATGGTTTGGGATGGAATGGACCTCAAAGATCATCTTCCAACCCCCCTGCCATGGGCAGGAAACCCTCCACTATACCAGGTTGCCCAAAGCCTCATCCAACCTGGCCTTGAACACTTCCAGGGATGGGCATCTACAACTTCTCTGGAAACCTGTTCCAGTGCCTCACCACCCTCTGAGTGAAAAATTTCTTCCTTATGTGATCTAAATCCCCTCTTTCAGTTTAAAGCCATTGTCCCTTGTCCTATCACTACATGCCCTTGTAAAAAGTCCCTCTCCAGCTTTCCTGTAGGCCCCCTTTAAGTACTGGAAGGCTGCAATAAGATCACCCGGAGCCTTCTCTTCTCCAGGCTGAACAGCCCCAACTCTCTCAGCCTGTTTTCATAGCAGAGGTGCTCCAGCCCTCGGATCATCTTCATGGCCCTCCTCTGGACCCACTCCAGCAGCTCCAAGTCCTCTTGTGTTGGGGACTCCAGAGCTGAACGCAGTATTCCAGGTGGGGTCTCACGAGAGCAGAGTAGACGGGCAGAATCACCTCCCTCAACCTGCTGGCCACGCTTCTCTTGATGCAGCCCAGGACACGGTTGGCTTTCATTGATCCAGCCGCTGTGCGGGAGACGTGAGCGAACAGGCTCGATGACTGCCCGACGACTTCCCAGGCTATGACCGACCCCTTTCCTGGAGCCCACTGAAAATAAGTGTCTCATATCACCTGCAAAACCTCAGCACCTCGCGGTCGTGGTCCGTGAGCAACTCTTAAACAGTGAGGAAAAGGAGCAATAAGGCTTTGGTGCAGACGGGCGCTGAACACCTCGGGTGCTACAAGCCAAGGGTGGATGCAGGTGCCACTCGGCTTCCCAGGAAATCTGTGCGTGCTACACTGGTTTCCCCTTCACTGCCCAGGTTTGGCTCCTCCTCATCGCTAAAGATGTGGTGGTTTGGGATGCTCAGCAGAAATGACGATTGACTTAAACCAGGAGATGGAAGAGGCTTGGATGCATATATGGACACAGGGAGCTGGACCAGGAGCTCTGTGCACTCTTGATAAGACTATGCAGAGGGAATAGTTTCTTCCTCCAAATCTGGGAACAGCAGACAACAGTTCTCGTGCAGCCTGGTGGGAACGCCCGTTATGCACCCCAGGAATATCTGCCATGCAGTTTTCTTATTCCTTACTGTCTTCTGAATCTCTCAATAAATGTCTTGTAATAATGTAATTTTATATTAATATTTATTTTATATTTTTGTTTATATTTCGTCTATCTATCTATCTATCTATCTATCTCTATATCTATCTATCCATCTATTCATCAAAGAGAAATAGAAGAGGGTAGGTAGAGCCCCAGGCAAATCTGTCAGAAAAGCATTTAAGATGCCAAATACTCCTGTTTTATGTTTGCATAGAGACCTGCACGCACACACTGCGCTCTTCGCCCTCCACACACTGCCGGTGTCTACCAGCACGTTGCTGGCTGGTAGTCCCACCTGAAAGCCTGACCCCGCTACTGGCAGTCATGAAACTTCATTCAACTTGAAATGGGGCGTGACTTTCACCCCTAGCTTCTAAAATTGGCCATTAATCAGATTTAGTGGCTTAGGAGAGCATAAAGGAACCTAAGTTGGAATGTAATCACAGAGAAGAGAGGCTGACCACTTGCCCTTGCTGCAGCGATGGTGAGTGAATATTTTGAGGAGGACCTGAGCAAATTCAGAGTGTGAGTTTCACTGGAAGTCGTGACACAGTAAGAAATCTCATGCCTTTTTTTTCTCCCAGATTCTGGCCTCGGAATGTAGACAGGCTTTGTTACATGTCAAGATATTTTCTTTAATCCTCTCTACTAATACCTGGATTTCTTGTCCTGAGCCACCAAGTTCCAGCTATGCAAATGGCAAGTGAGGTTGTAGGATATTTTGGAGCGGGTATCTCCTGGAGGCACGGGGAAGCACTAAGCCCTTCGAGCAAAGCCTACATCCTCATTTAAAATACCCTGTGAAATGCCAGCCACCATTTTCCAGAGAAGACTAAGTCAAACTGGAACCAGCACAACTGACAGCTGCTGGGATGATCAGGGTAACAGTCAGTCCATCCACCAAGAAAAGACTATCAGTCTGATCTTTTATGCCATAAGAAATGCTGTGAAAGGTTATGATCGCTGTTTATACACCTCAGAGAGAGAGAGGGAGAGAGCAGGGAAGGAGAGGAACCATTTAAGCCACAGGACAAGACCGGCACAGGAACAAGCTGGTATTTTCTGGCTGTGAATTAATTTGTGCTATAAGTGAAATGTTTTCAGGATGCCAGAGAAGTGAAGGTCTGGATGCAGAACTATTGTGAATACAACAAACTCAGGGAAACATAGGACACGGCTTGCTAAATTAGAAATGGAGCTGGCTGAGGCAGCTATCTGTGAGAGCAGGGAATTAGGCTCACAGCACTCCGCTCACTCCGGGTCTCTGTTCAGCATCCTCTGTGCTGCTGGCAGATCCCTCCAGACAAGGTGCCCGCTCCTGGTAGGAGGATTCCTTTCTTCACCCTCCACCCCCTGGCTGGTTGCTCTCCCATACAGAAAAAAACCAAATGCTTCTGCCTGCAATGCTTTTCTGTTGCTATCAGAAACAAAAAAAAAAAAAAGAAAAAAGAAAAAAAGGAAAAATGTGTGGGTACATAGTTGTAGAAATGACTGCACAGAGATAACACATTGAAAGGTTTGTTTTCTAAAGCGGTTTTCTTAGCAGTAAAATGGACAGAAAATCGAGTTGTTATTACTCTGAAGTGAAATTGTTACAAAATGGCTGCTCCGTGCTATTTTTTTTTTTTTTTTCCAGAGCAGGAGCCTGATAAAGCGACATGCACGAGTCGGAGCCTCATAAACCAGCAGTGTTGTCTGACGACTGACAGGACAACAATAACCTGCTTTGTATTGGGATGGGGTGGCTCCAGGCATTTCTTTTATGACGCCTGTTATTCCCCAGGATCTCAACGGTGACGTTTCCCACCTGCCATTGCCCCTGGCTGCAGGGCCTGGCAGGAAGTACAGAATGTCTCGCTCACAACCTCCCTGTTTGCAGAAACTGGAGGCACGGAGCAGTTTTGTCGGCACAACTTGTCCGCTGCGCTGCAACTGTGCGTCCGCGCGATCGTGCTCGTTTACCCACTAACGATCAGGGGCTTTCCAGGGGTAGAGGTGCCCACGTTTACAAGAAGAAATAATTCCCTTGGTACCACATTTATGTTACGTAATTGCATTCACTCCAAGAAATCATTTTATTGAGCTTTTTGTCATGATAGTCCATAGGAAAATTGTTTTCCGATTATTTTTTCCAATGCATTCAGCAAATAGTCAGGAGTCATAGTTTTGTCCAATTATACTTCAACATCTTCATTTTGGCCTCTGACTGGAGACTTCTCATTCCAACTAAGTACGGGTTCTGATGCAGAGATGCAACGTGAGAACACGATGTCATGCTCACTAGCATTTATTCAAAAGCCCACATTGTCCCACTGTCCCACTCAGTCCCAAACTGAGTGCTAGCCCATGCCCTGAAACACCTGCAATTTAAGTAGGAAAGCAAATAAAAGGACAAGGTGGGAAGGAAGAGAAGAATTTTATCGATACTGTGTAGATGGGAGACAGATTCAGTTGTTAAACACGGACAAGCAGTCCCATCAGAGGGTATCCGAGACATCTGCGTGACGCTGACAGATACAGCCGGCAGCAGGAGACCAAATACCTACAGCATCTCACATAGCTCTAGAGACCTCTCTTCAGGCAACGCGAGCAAGCCCTGAGAATAAAATAAGTTGTCTAAGGCGAGGCAGGAAGACAGTGGCAAACTAGGAGTTGCCTGCTTCTCCTCAAGTCAGATCTGCAAGGCCTCGGTGCCTGTTTTTTCCAGTCATTCCCTGACAAGCCCTCACCAGAAAACTTTATTTTTTATTGAATATCAAGTGAAAACCAGAGTGAAATTGGTTAACATCATTCTGTCAGCCTTGGGCTGTGGACCTGGGCCAAAAGGCTTGCAAGCAATCTGCTGTAGGAGGGCAACAGAAGAGAGATGAGGTGTCTGTGCCACAGGTTAATGTTAACACACCCCACGGAAACACAGAGGCAGTTCTTTGGCTTGCTCAGGAACACAAACATAACAAAGGTGTTTCTTTGGAAATGAGAACTTTGCTGAAAATCTTGTGAATAAATTACATCCAGGCGACAGGCTGTGCTGCAGAATTGATATAACGAGCAGACATTCCTCAAGATTTGATTCCAGAGCTTTTTAAAATTTAAATCTAAGTAATCATTTTGAGTAATTTTTCATTGTTACATTTTATGCAATAGTATAAAATCTTTAAGTAGGATTTTTCATTACAAAAGTAGCTGATTTTTTCTCCAGGTGCTTCCAAACGAATTAAAATACAATAAGAGCAAAAGCAGGAAATGCTTCTCTTATCGACAGTATTAATTGTGGTGAGCTCTCGGTGGAATGGAGATGACAGAAGTCGAAACCTAGAAGAGTTAAAGCTTGTGAGGGCCATTGCTGAGAGTCCACGATCTATAAAAGCTATGCCCCCAGCTCCCTTAAATAATTTCTCACCAGCTGCTGTTTGTCACACCGACTGTGGGCAGCACACAGATGCCTTTCTTGGCTTTCTGAGGGGATCTGCCTTTGAACATTGCATCCTCAGCACAGTTTCAGGGGGAACCTGCTGGTGTCAGTGACACACACAGGTATTGGTATCTAAGCGTCCTTTTGCAGCAGGTTCTCACTTTTGAAGTCATTTTGTTCCTTGCTGGTGTTAGCAGGCAGTTTCTAGTCTAGACTGAGCTCTGGGGTTAATGCCAGTGCATTTCTTATAACCCAGCTGTGAAAAGCCCATCTAGGGCAGGCTGGTGAAGGTGGTGAAAGACATGGCCAACGTGCTGGGCAGTTGAGCTCTAGATAGCTCCTTGCTGGGCAGTGATAGCTGCCGGGAAGGTACTGCAGGGAAAAGGATGTGCACTTTGAGAGGAGGATCCTATACAGCTCCAGAACCTCCTTGTGCCTGGCCCCATTGTGGCTGAACGTGCCTTGCACAGCACTCAGGGAGCCAACTGAAAGGCTGCAAGGCAATGCTGGCGAGCAAGGATGACCCTCTTCATCTGTAGCTGAACTTTGTCTCCCCCTTCGACAGCGTGTGTTTCTGCTACTGACAACCAGATTAGAAATGAAAGGAGAATAGCTGCAACCCAACATCCAGCTCTAAATGGCTCAACATCTGTCCTGAGATGCTTGATCCAAAGTGTCTTTTGGGTTTTCTGTGGCTGTACTAATGCTACACCACTGTGGTAAGACTCTTTCAATCCTACAGAAAGAAGCATAAAGCGTGGTATTGACCGACTCTGACTTTTTCAGTAGAATAGGCCAGTGCAGTCATCCTCTGGCTACAAATATCCACGGGAAGAATAGACGTGTCCTTTAATAACAGGGAGAGCGCTTAAAAAAGAACACTTTATTGCAGTGTTGCCTTCACCACAGTAAATTGCAGCATTTTCATTTTCCTGTATTTATTGCACTGAAGTGTTTATATCACTGTGAAGCAAATATTTGCTTTCAAAGGTCACTCGTTGTATCTCTCTTCCTCTGGGATGTAAGTAGTCTCTCTTAGACTTCAGTATAACTCCATGAGGATATATAATGTTCCCACTATGAGATTCTTTATTGCATCTGAGCGCTACTAAAATAGCAGATGCAGAATTCAAAGTATAATAGGCAGCGCGTTCCCATTAGCCAGTCTCTCTTTGTGTTTTTCCTTAACCCTTAGAATGGTTTTGCGCTACTATACGAGCACTGGCGTAACGTATAAGACTGGCTCACGGGGAATTTGACGTAGTCACCCGAGTCCCTGAAGTTACTTACGTTGTCTAGAAGGAACAGAGCACAGCTTGGTACATGAAGTACACGGTATTTTGTAGCAACGCTTTGTCTCCTTGTAAGAGAGCAGCATGTATGTCTGTGTGCGAACCCAGAGGATTTCCCTTTTCTGAAATGGGAAGATCCAGGTCCTGGTGAAATTTTGAGCTTGCGTTTATATATACAGTTATTGCAAGTGTAACCAGAAATTGACTGAGTGTGGGCAAGTGCCTGTAATTTCTGCAGCAACTTTTTCTTGCAAATCACAGTTTTAGATCTAAAGAGATTAACATAACACATCACAAGTTTGGTTTTCTGATCTATCATCTCTGCAGTGACTGTAGACAAAATAAAATGTAGTTTATGTTGAAAGTACAGCATATATTTTAGAGAGTTTATTTCCAGTTATATCAGTTCCTAAGGCAATTACAGGATTTTGATACCTGATTCAAATTCTGGTCCCTCTTGAATGAGACCAGAATGCAAAGTATCAGCTATTATAAAAAATAAATTTATTTTTTATTTTAAATGAATTTATTCCTCAAAGTCCTGAATAATAGCTTTGTTCTCTTCTTATTTTGCTAAAACAAGAGCAGGTTTCAGTGGGCCCAAGACAGACTAACACCTTATGCTTTTGAAAGTCTGTTCAGTAATCAGGGAGAGCAAATCCGTGACGGTTTACCATTTCTTGGTCATTCCTGTAATCACTCAGTTTCAGTGTTTTAATGCATCAAGAGGACCAGATATAACACCATAGAGGGGAAACTGTTAATTTCTACTGTAGAGAAATAATTCCCTTTAAAACATATAAATCTGCTCTCTACAGGGTTTTATTGATAACAGGGTTTGTTGTTGGAAGTTCATGACACTGGAATGGAATTTCAGCCTAAATGGGGCTTTTCGAGGAAAATCCTATCTCTAACCTGTCCTATTCCACATTTTAAACCGCAAAATCTGCCAAAAATTTAAACCTGTTCCCAGTCATGTGCAAAATATATGAGTTTATCATACTGTGTGCAAATCAGTAACCTTTACTGATTCTTGCACACGGTTTTCTATTAAATAAGTTGGATCAGCACTGCTGCGGGGCACTTTCGTTTATGGCTAAAACTTGATGTAAAATGACTTGTCTGGAAGAATGCTTTTTGCTATTCCTCAATCCATTCTAAGTGCTTTACAAATACCAAACAATCTCAATAAACCTGTCAAGTTCGATCACTTGCTACAAAACATCTCTCTGGTTACAACCTCTGACATTTTTTTTAGCTTGATGGAAAATAGGATGTGGCTGTCACTGAGACGCCAACTGATGGTTCTAATTAACCAAGAAGGGTGACTCTAAAGAAAAATCACAAAGTTTCACCACTTTGTCGCTTTTTTGCACCACCCAACACCACCGCTGGCTCATGATCAGAAATAATAAGTAAAACATCAAAAGTCAGGCTGGAATCTTCTTAAGAACTGAATTTTCTGTGCGATTTTTGTTATCTGTGGTGACTGTATTATTGCTGTTGTCAGTAGCAGCACTCACGTCCCCTTCACTCGCTCGCACGGCTGTAACCGTTCAGCTCACACTGGATATGCTTAGAGACTGGACCAAATCCCTGCTAACATACCATCCTCTCACTTTACAGCTAGTAAGATACTACCAGGTAGACAATGCGGCACCAGTTTCCAGCCCCTCGCAGTTCGGTGTATATACCAGTTAGATGAGTCCCAAAGTCATGTAAGTTGTCCTGATTTTTGCTAAAGCTCGGTGCTGTTATTCTACCAGCACAAGTGTAGCGAAGGATCCAGCAGAGGAGAGTATTTTAACAAAATATTCTAAAACTAGGTCCACAGACTTAATCCTGATATTCTGTTGAGGAGGCTGTGCCAGAAATATTTAAATGATAATTCTGTCAATTTGGGAAAAAGCACAATTTGTGAAGCAGTGACCAGTGCTAGTGCCAGCCCGTGCCAAGTGGGACAGGAGTTCAGAGAGCAGTTCTTTACCGAAATAACATCCTTCTATCCCAGCTGAGCCTGCTCCATTTGCTGATCAGGAGCAGTGTCTTCTTGGAGCTGCGTGATGTGCCACAAAAGGCAATGTGATGTGCAGCAGCAGGGTGGGAACATTGGGGATGGCCTTGAGAGTGTCCCCACACTTTCACGCTCTTCAGCAGGAGATCAATTCCTGGTTCATCATTTCTTCCTAATCCTCAGAGTGCGCCGTTTTTTGTCAAGCTTATTTACTGCTGTTTGTGAGCATCCCTGAAGTGCCTGATATCAGTCTGAATATTAGCCATGAAATTAAGCTCTGTGTTTGCATCAGCCTGGACTACAGACGACTCACTTAAGCTTGGTCCTTTGCACCACTGTGACCATGCAGCTGGCAGAACCGGGTGGGTTTCTTCTCCAGACATTTTGGCTCCTAAGTGTTGTGTGACCCATCACAAAATGTCAGTCTCCCTCTGACAAGGATGTGGCGATGTGCTCAGTGATGAAAGTAAGATGCCGTGCCAGTAGCTGCAGGGCTGACTCTTCGGGATGGATTTCTTCCTGCTGTAGCTTCAAAGAGGAAAAGTAACCACAAGCAAGGGCACAGCTAATGCAAAAGCATGAAGGTCACATACTCCCTCGTAGATAAGAAAAACAGCAAATCCATTGTTGAAGCTGCAGAGGAAACGCAAGGAGCTTTCCTTATACATTTCTAAGCAAACAGGATGTGATCCAGGAAATCTCCCTGCCCCTCAGCTGTACCTGTTCAGCCCATACTCCTCTTGTCCGACAGTGAGCGCTGTCGAAGAGAGGAACAGATTCATCTCCAATAGATAATAACTTCCATTTAAATGGCGTTATTATCGTTAAAATTTTAGAGCCAAGATCTGCCCTGACTTATCTGGTTTCATAAAGGCTGCATGTACCACAAAGACAGGACAGAAAATAGCCCCTGGGATTTTGCCTTCTTAGAGCAGCTTTGCTGAAAGGAGCTGCTTTTGTCCTCTTTCTGTACTGAAGCCTGATGGCATTTGCTTTATGGCTGTTTATTTGCAGTCCCCCACATCTTCCCCACCTCCTCTGCACCTGGGATTAGGTTTTCCTGCAATGAGCAAATCTAACATTCAGTGAGCAGTAATTTGCAATGTGCCATGCTTGAATCAAGCAGAGAAATAAGCCAGTGTTGTTGTTCTAAAGACTTGACAGATGGTAGGAGGACCCGCCTTTCTTAATCAAGTCATGCTCAGTAATCAGAGCTAGCTCGAATTGGTAACAAAAAAGAAACCCTACCCAAATGAGGATTAATGGGCTGCATCCCGATCTCTGGTTTGGATGAGCTCAGTGGCATTGTTCTGTATTGAGAGGGATAACCAAGATCAGAATCTGACCCACTTTGAGGAGAAGTTGAAAATACCAGTTAGGTCCTGCCATCACTTCCCCTGAAATGAAGATCCTCCCAGGTAGACAACTTCTGCCAGTCAGCTGTAAATATTATTGAAGAGTTGAAACTAGAGCATGATGAACAAGTCATTAGCAGATAAAAATCTGCAAAGTTTCATCACCTTTAATTTCGTTGCAGATGCATTAGCTCAGCATCCAGCCCTCCAAGCGGTGCAGTTGAAATACAGGACATAAGGGGCATAGGTTTGACCTTGACCTCCTTTATGTTAAGGCTTTTAATTCTAGAGAAGAATGAATGAGTCTTAAGACTGTTTCTGGTGGCAGAAAGCACCTCCTGAGTCTCCAGCTTTGAAATGAATAGCATTTGAAAGGTTAAGAAAAAAGGAAGGATTTTCCTCAAAGAATATGACAAGGATACATCCTTGTTCTTTGAGAGTGATTAATAATAGAGAACAAAGCAGGACCTTGAACAATCCTGTGCGCTCTGTACTATATAGGAATTGCTATCCAGAACGCAAGGGTTTGGCTGGGGCACTCCTGTAATAAAAGCATTTTCATGGGACTGACATTTAAGCACGATTCAGTGAATCAGGGAGCCTAACCACACTGTTCCTTTCCCTTTTCGCTGTCTTCCAGGCTCGCAAGCAGCTGAGCGCGAATCCTTGATCTGCAGCTTCCACAAACACACCCACAGCTAAAATGGCGGAAGACGCGGATATGCGCAATGAGTTGGAAGAAATGCAGCGGCGTGCCGACCAGCTTGCTGATGAAGTGAGACCGATAGCTAACCTGGAAACTTGGGGTTGGGTTTGGCGTGAGAGGCACATCCAGCAATAGGAGCTGATCCAAAGGATTTCTAGAGCTGATTCTGTTTTCCATCAGTTTTACACCGAAAGCAGAATTAGAAATGAAATGAGCCAGGGGAAAATTTAGTGTCATGTTTAGTCTAGATTAAGGCATTTATTGATTGTGAGTTGAGTTTAGGTATTAGAGTCTGCATCAATTTGACTGGCCTCGCAGCAAAAAGCAGCAATTTAATATTTTCTCAGGGTTCCTTCAATTTGCCAAACCTATTAAATGTTAAAAGTCAGCAGTTAGGTCTCCGAAAAGTCTTAGCTGAGAACCACAGACTTTATTTTTAAAGTGGAACACCAGCTGTTCCGAGCAAGGGGAGCGCGAGCCTCAGAGACCGCAGCTGCCCCGAGACGCGGTGGGCAGTGCCGCATGAGCGAGCCCTGCCAGGGAGCTGAAGGTGAAGAGATCACCCCTGCCCTGCTGATGGCCTGATTTTGAGGGAAGGCAAAGAGCGTAGGAAAAGCACACTGTCAGCATGAGCCTGCGCATTAGTGTTGGAAGCTGGATCTTGCCAAATCTAAGTGGTTTTTCCTCTGCTTTTTTCAGTCCCTCGAGAGCACCCTCGTCGAATGCTGCAGCTTGTTGAAGAGGTAAGGACCCGCGTTTTATTTGCTCTTCTGCTGTGAGCAAAAGTGATGGAGAGTCTGACGCTGGAGGGGGGGGGTTTAACTCACATTTCTAGGGCATGGCCACGGCTTTACATGCCACTTCGTCCCCCCTTATCCTCACCCCCTTACGAGGGTCACCGAAGACGCTGTGCCCCAGTTGCCACGTGTCACGCTGCAGAGCAGCTGCTGAGGCACTGTTTTGCCCATACCTCAGTATCCATCGAGACAGGCTACTCAAGATAAACCAAGGAAACAGCCTCTGAAGGCGACCAGGAGTCAAGGACAAGTGGCTGAGTTTGCTGCAGAGCTCCTGGAGCCTCGTGCCGGCAGCACTTTGATGTCCTTGCCGTAACATTGCACGTGGGGAAGGTGAGAAAGGCCCTCGGTCTGTTTGCCCTGTGTCTCTAAATACCTCCCTCTCCATAAACACTTACATCTATTTATAGAGCATCAGTCACCGCAGCATGTAAGTGCCACTTCTTTATGTATCTCTGAAACATTTATTAGGATTTCAAAGCTCATGAGATGTCCTAGATCGAAAGCTCTGGAGAAGGAAGTTCTCTGTTTTTCCATGGTGCTGTGGAAGAGAACCCAGGGTCAGTCCTGCCTAGAGGGATCACTCCCAGAAGGGAAAAAAACAATTCAGTCAGGCTTCATTTCACCTTTTCTTAACAAAGGGGTTGAAAAGTTAGAAATTCCCAAACTCAGTTCAGTTTAGAGTGTTCAGCCATCAGGTGGTGGAAAACTTCACTGCCACCTGACAAGATATATTATTTTCAGACACCATGCAAGCCTTGGCTCTGGAGCTGGTGACATTTTTAATCAGGGTCATCAGCACTGACAGTCCCAGTACTCCTGACAACCAGAGGAGTCTCCAGCAGAGACAACGGAAGAAAATTACATCAGGTCCCACATTCAGGAACAAGCACAAGCCCAGCCGTAGGCTTCATGGCCTTGAAATCAATCACGACTGTGGTGATCAATGGAGTCCAGTGGAGACAAAATTAAATTTCTGTGTACAGATAGACAGACAGATGGATCTTTCAGCATCGTCAGCATCGCTTCTCCTCCACAAACACTTCAGATCTGGGCCCCTTGCAGCCGAAATACGCTCTTGTCTCATGAGCAATCTGTCCCTCTTGCTGCTCAATTCCCTGGACATGCCATTTCTAACCATACTCTATGCTGGACGCAGCTCCTGCTGAAATCAATTCAATGACATGGAAGAGAGTCTCATATGGGTAACTCCACAAACGCAAGGCAGGAGAGCCTGCTGCCCCCTAAATGCCTGTAATCTAAATAGACAAGGCAGATGATGAGTGGGAAGAAAGAGAGGCGCAGGAAAGGGAAGTGGTTTGCTCAGGGCCAAGCCATCAGTAAATATCAGCCCTGTCTCTCCTGAGCCGTATTTGTGCGACCTATGCACTGCTTGAGTCTTCCTAACATATTGAACCAGCATATTGTGAATGCCACTGGAATTTCAGTATTAAATCACGGCAAATGGCAAAGTGGGAGGAGAACTGGGACTGCCGAATTTACCAATGAGTTGATGTAGGACTCCAGCGCTTCTTGGAAGAGCTCGGCATCTCTCCGGACCTGGCTTTTATTCAGGTGCTACAATATCTTCCTGTCCAAATAGAGAAGTTTCTAAAACTAGCACTGAGTAGTCAAGGGAATTCTTCTACAATGAGCTGAATATTATTTTCACTAATTGACTACAAAAGACCTTTAAATTTCTTCTGTCTAAACAGTTGGTTGATTCTTCCAACCTCATTTCCTAGGTAGCTTTAAAAGAATGCAGCATTTAGGGAGTGAGACATTTTATACTGAAAAGACAAATGGTGAGTGTCTTTGAAATTGAACTCGCACTGCTCTGATTTAATAGACCCAAAAAATCCAATTAGACTCCCTTGCTTAGCAGAACCTGTCTAGTGGGTAGAGATGGAAAATATCCTTTCTCAAAGCAAAGATGCTTTTTACTCTGTTCTCTTGAAACAGCAAATCTTTTATTCCTTACTCAAGAATAGGATGCCTCCATGTTTAAGCATTATGACTACATACATATGTATGGATTCCTATCATGGTTGGCTCTGCTCTGTTAGATCCTAGGAAAATACAGAATAAGCAGACTGACTTGGCTCCACTCTAGAGACAGAAGAGTGCTATCCAGGGAAGCCCTATAGCAGTACGAGGCATCTTTAGTGCTGAAATGTAGGTCACAGCCTGGGAGACAAAACCAATGTCTCCAAAGGACCGTGCCCTCCTTGCCCAAGAAGACTAGGCTGAGTCTGGAGACTAAGCCCTGCTGCTGTTCCCAGGGAACATGGGCGAGGAAAACCAAATCTGTTACTGCTGCTTATTTTTATAACCCAGCTTTGCAAGCAGCTGATTGTTTCAGTCCTGGCACAACAGGGGACGCAAGAAGAAGTGGTGAGTGGCTGTTGCAAAGTCGCCACTGCTTTGCCCCGAGGCAGCTACATACCGGGATGGCAGATTACAGAAATCAGTGTGCTCTGTGGTGCCCAGCATACCCGTGCAACACAGTTACATCTACACTGGCCAATGCTCGTTTGAGCTACTCAGTGCCATAAATACCTGTACTTTATGATGATGTGTGCAACGTTTGGGCAAAAACATAGAATAAAAATGAACCGAGGCAGAAGAAGTGAGACTAAATACACAGTTTGCAGCTGACATTATTTTCTCGTGCAAGCTTTTTACCTCTGAGCCAACTTCATGAAATGCAGAATAACACATGTAAGGGAAGAAGCCTTGAGTCTACTACCATCTTCCAGTGGAACCACCACAGCCTTTAAAGAAAATCCAGTCATTGTAGGGTGGGAAAAAAAGATGGTCCCTAGCTATGATGCAGCAAGGGAAAAAATATCAACAAAATCGGTACTGCAGAAAGCCCAGCAGGAAAGCACTTAGCAACATGTACAGACAAAGGTCTGTTTTGTACATTTAAATTCAGACAGGATTATCTTCTCTTATGTGCTGGGGAGTTCCAGTCAAGTTTACTAACATGTCAAGCTGAAATGGTAAGCTAAATGTTTGATAGCCTCATGATGCTGCTCTACAAGGGCCACTGAACACACAGTATGCCATTTTACCGACTTCCTTCATTCGTGATTGGGAAGTGAGTTTCCTGTGATATTATTATCATAGTCAAATGTTCCTTAGTCTGAAGAATAAAAGAAAAAATATTCATTACTTTAGATTTTGTTCCAAAGCTTGTCAAAGCTAATATGAAAAATCCCTTTGACATCATTAGATATTGGAATGGTTCTACTCAGAAAAGCGTTTTAATCTGTGTAATTCCACAGAACTACATATCTGGCACAGAGGAAGGTGATTCATAATTCTGGTCTCGGTTTGTCCTGTGCAGGATTTGACCCCTTTGTCTATGTAAACCAACGGGATAGCACTGGAGTCAGGGTCCTTGCACTAGATGAAAACCAGGCATGCAGGATTCTGGTGGGGTTCACAGATTCATACGGGTTGAGGGTCTGAAGCTCAGGGTGAATGAACAGGCTGAGAAGTAACACGGCTCTTTGATCAGGCACGGAGAGACACTACAGTGTTAACAGGGTGACAGCGAACTTGGAGCAGGAGCTGAGGAAATGCATTACTGTGGATGACTAAAAAATGTTTCTTTGACCACATTTTTGTCTTTAGGGTGTTGACACTTCTGTTTAGTGTCTCTGGGAACTGCTAGCAATGTCAGCCTGTCCTGGTACATAATTGTCTGTATTAATTTACTCAAAAGCAAATTCTATAACCCATGTCGATTAAAGAAAAATTCTTCATTGAGATGGAGGTTTATGTGTTCTTCACATAACTGAAAGCGTGTATCTATTTCTCAGGGTATCTCCTGAAACGCAGAGAAAGGGATTTCTAGATTTGGATTCTCTATCTGATACATCATTCCCTTATACTGTTAGGAAAATCACCCCTCAGGCTAAACCAAAGTTGGAGTAGCTGCCTTTTGTAGCAGGCATGGGTAGGATGCAAGACACTGTTTCTGGAGGGACTGATGGGCCTTTTGAGAAGTCATCCCAATTCTCTTCCAAGTTTATTCCCACCTTGGGAAATTAAGTGATGTAACAGCAATAACAAGAAATGATACAGCAAAATTTCCCCTCCAAAGCGCTGGGCAAACTTCAGTGAAGACTTTGTTGCTGACATGCTCTGAGTGAGACTCTCATAAAAAAAAAGTTTTAAAAAGCTGTTACAGAAGATTGAAGATAATGTTTATAAAGCCTCCAACAGGGTCCCAGTTATACTGTTAAATTGTCCTCACTGAAGCATTGTCAAACTTAGGATGATGTGTCTAAGAGCAGCATTAAGCCCAGAGTTTTAAAATCATATGTTCTGTCTTTCTGGTCAGCAGCTTAGCCTGTGGTCCAGTGGAGAACCTGGGCACGTGCTCCATAGAAAGCATCCTGAACCCGAACCAGTACTCCTTGTTGGTTTGCTTTTCTCTAAATATTAGAGCTTAGTGCTACTGAAAGGTTGAAGGACATTGACTTTCATAAACTTTGTGGGGTCTATATTCGTGATGCTCTTTCATCCAACGTGATTAATTTTCAACTCACAAGTGATGGCCTCCTGCTCTGAAGGGTCACCTGGTGCGCAAAATTGGGCAGATCTTTGCAGAAAAACAGCTAGCAGCCCACGGCAGTCTCCATGGAAATCAAAGTCTGGGAGGACACGCCGGTCAACTTGCTCATTCCTGGAGTTAGGGCTGAGCATGTTTGAGGGCTGCGTGGGAAAGATGACATTTTTACCGTCTGCCGTACACCTGCTTTATGGATAAACAGAGGAACTCCAGGGCTGTCAGCTTAGTGCCTCAACAAAAGCAATTCATGCTGTGTCATTTTCTTCTAAAGGACAAGAGTGAGAGATGTTTGCTGTACCATGGCACAATCCAGCAGACCAAATTCTCCTCTCAAGGGAAACAAGAAGACAAGGAGAGTCAGAAGTAGCTCTGGAGAGAAGACTCTTAGAGATTTGAGTCCTGGATTAAAATGGCATGTTCTCCATGAACTCTGTTGGGCCCTATGAAAGATTCATTTTTCTTCTCTCTGGCCTGAACTACCCTAAGCATCCCATTGTTTGAGAATCTTTATTTTGCAACAAACTAAACAGAGGATTGCCTGTGCAAGGACTGGAGGTCTTAAGAAATTCCTCCATTGCACAGGAAGAAAGAAAGGCTCTAATCTTAGGGAGAGTGTACCATTAGCACAGGTTTTCATAACAAGATGGACCTCACTTGTTCTGCCCATTCATGGCTTCTGACATAGGATCTCACTAATGCTATCGAGCACTGGATGTGGATGGGAACCCTTCTGGAGCCTTCGGGACCAGAAAAATCAAAGCATGGTCACCAGGCCCCTGCCGTGACCATGGCTCTTCTGGGAGCCTGTTATCAAAGTTTGATGATCAGCTGTCGTAAAAATATTCTTCTGGGCTGGCACTTTGCAAACGTTTCTTCCTCTCTATTCCTTTGAATGAAGAGGTTTTATAGCTTCCAGAGATGCCTCAGTCTGTTGTCACTGAGGGTCAGTTACTGAGTTTCTCTCCTGCTCAGACATCTGGACCATGAGTATATTTCTAGAATAGTTCTGTCTTACAGGCACGTTTGATTTTGAGCTATCTACCTGAAAGATCAGTCACAACGAAAATACTGAACTTTTACAAAAGTCTGGATCTGTTCTAAATGCACACATATGTTTTTTTTTAATTGGCTTTACACAGTTAATTTTTTGTGGAAAATGCCAAAAAATAATGCTTAATAGAAACTTGGAACAGGAGGAGATTGTCACTTGATGTCTGAATCACCTCTCATCTTTGTCAGTGAGCATCTTTTTATTAGCTTCGATATGCTTTGGATTAGACCTCAGATGCACAGAAGTGTATTCAGTGCACATCCTTTAATATTTTCATATTGGTATTAATGCTGTGGCAGGCTGCTCTTAAGAGATACAGTATTGCCTGATAAAATTAAATGCCACTGATGGTCAGGTAAGTAAAAAAAATTGCACCTCTTCTGCTCGGTGCAAGGAGTTAATACGAAATACAAACCATAAGGACTAATTGCTGAATTCATCTCTCAGCACAGGTCTTGTTCAGGTCACTGGACATCTTAGCTGCACGAAGGCAGTTTTCTCAGGTGTTAAAAATTGCAGGGAAATAAGGTCAGAGGGTTAAGGAGCAGCAAACATTTTCTCAGCCTGACAGTGTTTGACTCACTGAAAGCCAACAACTAACATACCACCAATTGTGCGTTTCCAAGTCCAGTATTTAGAAGGGCTCCATGTCAAATTGCACCATATTTACTCAAACACAAGATGGCTGGGGACCTGAGCAGTCTCCTTGTGTTTAGACGAGGCATGTTTTTTAAAATACACACAAATCTTTCGGGTAAGACATCCTTGGGTACCAAGAGCACAGAAAGAACATAATAAAAAGCTGCTGCACATCCAGTGCTTAGCAAATCTGACACCTGCCTTAAAGAAAACATAAGATCATTAAAGGCTGTTTCCTTATTCAAAACAGGCAAATCTAAGATGACCCTCGGACCCTAAGTTTCTAAAGGTTGCAAAAATAAAAGCTGGCTGGGATTCAAGTAAATGCACTATGAGCCTGAAGGGAGAGAGAGCAGCAATGGGTACTCGGTAGATAGCTGACCCAGGGGCAGTAGGGCTCAGCAGACTGTGGGGAGAAGCAGGAGGCTTTTTCTGTCCACCTGGCAACTCACACAAGGATTTAAAAAAAAAAACAAGGGGAACAAACCAGGCTGCACACATCTGATGTTTTTCCCAGTTTCTACAGTGACACAGGCATTAAAGACAAGAACAGGAGCACAGAGAGGGGCATGAGTGCACAACAAGAGACATCTTGCGTCCCTCTTGAACCGAGCAGGATCCTCTTGAAGCAAACCAGAGGAGCACCAGCTGCACCAGCGTGCCCACCCGTGAGCGCGGCGGGGAGTCAGGCTTGTAGCTCAGCCAATGCGGGCAGCGCGCTGCCGGCCTGCCTGGGAGCACCTTGCAAGCAAGAACCGGGCAGCTGTGGTCAAAGAGACTTCACTGCTCTCAAAAAGAGATGAGCCGTGGCAGTGAGCAGGGCAGTTGGGAGGAAGGATAATAGGAAGTCCTTCATTTGCCTCAAGGAGTGGGAAGATGGTCTGAAAAAGCCAAAGGGAAGGTCAGGACTCCAGGTTTCTGTTCCTTACGTTCCTGTGCAACTGTGGGCATCTCTCCTGCCCTCTGCGATAATCGACACCACAAACTTTATCTGCTTCACAGGGGTACGAATGGCTTTATGTTCACAGAAACAGCTATATTATTGCTGCACATGTCCAGCTAACTCCACTGGCAAGCTGTCAAGCCACAGAGGACTTTACTTCATCTGCTATTGAAATGCTGCAGTCAGGAGATCGTTCAGGCCGTTAATTATTCACAGACGTTATCACTGCTCCAAGCAGGATGAACCTAGTTTCCCCTTTGTAATTAAAAAGGAGCTAATCTGATCTATGCTATAGCTTAGTATCACAGCACCCACGAACCCCAGACACCTGGTCACATCCCGGAGTGATGATAACGCACGCGAAAACTGTACCTGTGAAAGGTGCCCTGCTGCTGATTTAGGCAGGCAGGAGCTCTGAATTGCTCGGCTTTTGCTCAAGCCCTGTGTCCAGCAAAGGCGATAAGACTCCCATTAACCTCCGTGGGAGCCGGAGTAGGATCAGCACGTAGGTGTTTTAAAAATCCTGCCTTCGAGCTTGATCCGAAGTCCATTGATGCTAAAGGGTCTCTTGGCTGAACTAAAGCTTGGCTCAAACCCATATCTATTAGATCTCCGAGCCAAAAAACATGGCTTAATCCTATTAAATATTAGCCCGTATTAAAATGGATTTCCTAAGTAGGTAAGCTTTCTGACTTCTGTATTGCAAGGGCTATGTGCAAACCACTGTGCCTCCTTACCAAACATGTTTGTGCCATATCTATTTTTTGGAAATTTCTCCTGTGGGATGAACATACATCTGCAATGTCAACACCTGCTTCTTCCCTCCTCCTGCTTCAGAGAACTTGGAGACAAATCCTCTCTTTTTAGAAATGACTCTTGTGTAAAGTGATTATTTTAATCTCAAAGTCCAGGACTTGGTGTTTCGTGCGGGAGTTCATTATCCCAGTGAATCCTGAAGGACTGACGGTACAATTGAGAGTTCCCAATTCCTTGTATTGTGTCCGGGCACATAAGGTCTTTAGACTGTGCCACCAGCCCCTTATGGCCTTGTCATTCCTTTCACTGTTTTTCTTTTGTCTTCCTATGTCCCATATCTAGGGCTGAGTGTTCCCTCACTGATCTCTTTCTCTCTCTTCTTCTCCCCTTCTCTCCTTACCTTGCTACCACTATTGGGATGTAGAGTAAAGATGCTGGTATCAGGACTTTGGTTATGTTGGATGAGCAAGGAGGTAAGTTCAGATTGCTTCAGTAAGGAAGTATAACCATTTTCAAAGTATTGTACTAACTGTGTGCAATCCTGAAAACGAGAGCCACAAAACACACGTGTACATGAGAAGCCAAGAATCTCTTTGCCTGTAGCTTTGGTTTTTGACAGAGGAATGTGCAATAACTGCATATAGTCTGTACTACTTTTGATGTTTCTCATTAATGTCAGAGCGCGCTACAGGTTGAACTCATCCAAACCATCCTTTTTCAGCAAGCTTCGGGTCAAGAGCAAGCTACACAATGGGAAGATTTGCCTCCATAAGTGTAAAAAACCAATATTATTTACACAGGTGCTATGTAATTTTCTCACTTGTTTTAGCTACAAGTGAAAAGCATGCATTAAATGCAACCCAAGAGAAGGTAACACCAGTTTAGCTTGGGTAAAATTCAGTTGCTTTTTGTGTAGAAGTGGCAGTGAGGATAACAGCAATTTAACACTAAAAGCTATGGCACGATCAGCTCATTACAATTGACCATATAGAAGCTTTCGAGCTTAGATGGGTCCCTGTCTGTGGATTAGTGACAAAGATAGAGCTAGATATATCCGATAGATTCCAGAAAATTACATTTTTGCCCTTCATAATATTACAAAGAAGCAGGTAGCTTCCTCACATACACCAAAACCCGTAAGTCTTCATTTGCTGCAGACCCACAGCAAAATGCCATCTCCAACGAGAAGTTAAATCAACAGAGTAGAAATTTCTTCTGCTCTATATCAAACCAGCCTCCAAAAGCCCTTAGTATTATTGACTGCGTGGCATGATACAAAAGTGTGTTGGGAAATGTTTTCTACAGAGGTAATGCTGTATTACTCCTCAAGCCTGGACAACAATTACAGGCAACGGAACGGCATTGTTGAAAATGGTCTGCAGAACCCGACAGACCCTTTTCGTCTGTGTCCCTGCCTCTCTGGCACTAGAGTTAAAAAGTAATAACAAGACCTAAACAGAAAGTATTTTCTTCCATTTACTTTACATGTGCGTGTCTCATGGCTTCCCCCCACCTCCTCCTTTAGGGAAAAGAACTTAACCTAACCAAATTTGTCGCATCAATTTGTCTTGACAAGAAAAAAATTACAGAGACTATTTTGTTGTCTTTGAAAGTTTTTTCCTGAGTAACAACAGTAAAAGAACTATCACTGAATATAGAAAAAAAACCCAGAAATTACTTATGTTGAAACAGATATGGCATCTGTCTAAATAATGTGGTTTGGTTCAGAAGTGAATTATACAGTTAAAATAAATTACAAATATTGTCAGAGAAAGTCTATAAATACCCAGGGTGTCTTGCAATGCAATCCACAGGCAGATCAGCAGAAACTTTAGCAGTTCCTGTAACTTCCCTTATGTTTAGTCTTGGGAAAGTCTTGGGAAAGTCTGTTTCTGTTCTTTAACTGTTATTTCCACAGATTGCTAGGGGGGTTTATTTTGGTTTTAACCCTGAATTTTGGTGTTTTTTTTTTTTTACTTTGGAGTTCTACTATTGCTAAACCCCTGTATACAAAAGTTGTCTGATCAACTCCCTGGCCATGCAGGAAGGACCGTCTGTGTGAGCCAAGGAGCTGAGCTTGGGCCCACTGATCCCTTTGGAGATCAGGGAACTCGGTATTCAGCTCTCACTGGCAGTGAAACCTGAAACGTACGTTGTACGGCCAGAGATGCAGTTAGTTGATATTCGATGGGAAAGAATCGGACAATTTAAAAGCCTTTACGTTGGTTATGGTCATGCCTGAAGTGGTTCAGTAAATTAAGCTTGTGACTGTACAGTATGAGCTTCTCAAAACAGCCTAACAATTCTACAGACCCTGGGAATATTGAAACCACTGCACTATGCTAAATGTTTCATTGAGTTTTGTCCATTTTAGCCATATGCAGCCGTAATAATTCCTTATTTTTTTTTATTTTAGAGATAAAGGACTTATTATTGGGCAAAACACGCTAATGATGGCTTTGAACCCTCTGTAATTAGTGCAATGTGTGCAACTCACGGATGTCTCGGCAGATTATCAGATTAAGGAAATAATTTGCTAACGCTGCCATGTGATCTCCTTCCAGCTGACTGCACAAGTTACTTAAGATTATTAAGTGTTAAACAGACAAAAACATGACATGGATCTTTCCAGTGGGCGGCAAGCAGAATATCTCCTCTCTGCAGTTGCTTCAAGCTCTATTTCTAGGTTTCCTTACAAAATTGCTTGCTTTGAAGTTAAACAGACCTTACAAGGAAAACTTCTTTGAGCCAATCTCGATCTAAGTAACGCAAAGCAGAGCTCATTTTCTGACATCAATAAGCAGAAGTCTTTGGGATCATAAAAGGAAAGAAATCAACATAATTTTACAACGCTAGGTATTTGTACAATAAAGCCAGCCTGGCTAGTTCCTGTTGCCTAAATGCTTTGCACAGTTGGCTGCGCAGCAGACCACAGACCCCACAGAGATGTGGAGCTTCACAAGAGCTTTCATTACTCCTGTTTCAGAGAATAGAACTGCCATAAAAACTAGAGGCCTCCTCCAGTTCCCTTTGAAGTCATTGGGAATCTGAGTGGGCTTTTGGAGTAGCCCCTCTGTAATACCAAGAGTTACTATTTTTTGAGCCAGGTATTGTCACCTGAACCAGTTCAACACAGTTCTTCCTCTGCAGGGCTCACAGGAAGGAGCTAAATGGTTAGATCCTCCTTGCTGAGATTTTTTCCATCACTGAGAAAGTCTTTCCCAGACCCTATGTGCATCCATAATGCTTGCATTTTTTTAAAACCTGGCCTTGAGTCAAGCTCCTTTAATTAGTTTTTTAAATATAAATAAGTACATAATGCTTTAAACTCTAATTTTTACACTTTACACTGTCATGCTGCAAAGGATTACTGAGCAGTAGCAATTGCTCTGCTTCATTAAATGAGTCTTTAAAATAGCTAACTTAGAAAAATGTTAATATTTGGATGCATATTGGTTAAAAGCAGACTATAGAAATGAAACTGATAGTACAAAGTAGGGATGTGAAGATAAACCTGAACTGCTGACATAGGAGGGGTCCCAGAGTGGCAGCTCTCTTCCTCTAAAGGAAACTCCCATCACCTGGGAGTATCAGCAGACAGAGAGATTTGGACCTTCAAGGGCTTTTTTGTGTGATGTCCTCATGCAGTTTATTACCAAAGAAAGAATTTTGTTCCTGTTTGTGTAATGGAGGAGGAGAGGGAGAGATTTTTCCAATAACAATTGTAGCAACACAGCCATTTTTCATCCAAGACAAGATCGAGGAATACCCATAACTTTGATAAGCCCAACAAAACCATCAAGGCTACTGAAATTTTCTCCCCACACTACACCAACAGCAAATGCAAACCAGCAATGCCAGTGAACACGGGGAGCAGCTTGATCTACCCAGCAGATCTGTGCTTCAGATCAAGTTGAAGTATGGGATAAAACTTTGGAATAACTGAGCAACCCTACAAGCAAAAGGGTTGACACCATGCAATGCCAAGTTATACAGTTTTGTATGAGTTATGGCTGACCTGTTTCTATGGTACTGGAGAAATAACTGCAGTAAATACAGAGTTAACTATAATTTCTTCCCGTCAGAGCAAAACTATAGTCCCTTGCTCAGGCCCCTTTCCCAGTTTATTCCTACTCAACAGCTACCACAAAAATTGATAGGCGGTGAGATGCCAAAAGTAGAGTTGCTAGAGGCACTCCAACAACACCTATGAGCTGAGCTGATGGCAATCAGAAATGATTTACTAATTAGCAAAGAAATACCCCAAAACATGAAACTATTCCAGATCTACAGCAAAAATGGCATTAATTATGTTGAAAATGTAGTACAGAACAAAAGACAAACGAACCCCCCAAAAGCAGGTTGTGCCTTGTCTGTAATTTTTAGCACAGCTACACATGGGCTCACTCCCCTCCAGCTTCTTCCACTCGTACCTGCGCTCAGCAACGCCTTTCAGAGCAGAGCTAGGTCAGGATCAGGATTTCTGAAAAGGCTGTCCTAGAAATGTACTTTGCACTATATGATTCTCCTTTGAGGAAAATAGGATCACCGAGTAGCATTGGAAATAGTTGATCTCTCTTTCAAATTCAGCCCTCTTGTATGCAGTATGATTACAATGTGTTCTTAGAGTCCTTTTTCTTTTTCTTTTTCTTTTTATTTAAATTGTCTTGGTGGAAATTACTTCTTTGCACAATATCCAGGCAAATGAGCAAGTTCCCCTCCAAATGCACTTAACTGACATCCAAGCCCAAGTCTCAGATCTGGACACTAGTCAAGGAAATTTGTATAAATTACAGATGGGGATGCAAAGGTGGAGCACACCACCCTTGCCCTGTCCAGGTCCTGCATCTAACGCCGTGTTAAGATGCTTTTGCAGCTGTGTTTGCTAAGAGAGCACAGGAGCAGCTGGGGGATGACCTTGCTACAGCTTCCCTCTCCAGCTACTCCCAGGTCAGACAGAGTGGGATTTGCCAGGCGTTATGGAAGATCTGGCAAAGACCCATCAGCAAAGGGCCACAACGCTCCATAAAGCTAGCAGGACTAGCTTATGGTCCCTCAGCTGCCTATGGTTTAATATGAATTATTTCTAAATATAACGATACAGGTTAAAAAATACCCTTGCTTGTATCCTAAAAAATATGCTGTTAGTTGTTCTAAGATCTGGAAGAAGATACATAGCCACTGTGTTTGAATCAAAGTGACTTTCTCAGATATAAAAGGGTATCATATGTAAGAAGGGCTAATAATTAGCAGAGCTTCCTGGAAAAAAAATGATGGAAATCTCAATGAAAACACCTCTGATGTGTATCTAACTTCCAAATGATGCCAGTTTCTATATGTATATACATGATATAAACACATATATAGATGTAGCTAGAAAGAAAGAATACTGCAGAGACACAAAACGTCAAGATCTAAATAAAGAGATAAAGGACACACAGGATCTTTGTAGGTGTGAATTTGCACAGGTTCGGGCAGCACATGACAGCAGACTGTTTCCCTAAAGCCTTCAATATAATACACAAAGTTGGAACAGGGAAGACCTACGAAAAGAGATATTAAATTAACCTTTTGATGGCCATCTGATTTCTTACTGGCAGCGATTCATGCTGGGCCAGATTTTAATATCGGCTAGACCAAAACAAATCCAGAGTGACCCCATTAAGTTAATTCTCTAATATTTATGCCTCAAGAGTTGTGGTTAGACACAAGGATCTGTTTCCTTGCCTGTGAGATCAGATCTTTGACAGGTATAAACTGGTGTTGCTCCATGAAGCCAGCATAACTAGGCCAATTTAAACCAGTTAAAAATCCAGCCCATGACATTAACAACTAGAAAATGGTTTTAGGAGCAGCAGCCAGCTGTCTAGACTTCTGGGCTACGAATATGACATGGGCTTTTTACACTGATGAGGTTTCCTTTAATGGAAGATAAATTAGTTGTGGGTCCCTTTTCTATTCAGAAATACACAGGCATCACACACAAATCCTGAAGCAGGATGAATTATGTCAGGTTCCTGGAGAGAGCTATAATTTAAATGAAATATTTGAGTCATGTCAATATACTTTTCAATTAGCACTCGTATTCAGGCAGAATAAGGAACAGGGAAAGAAAGTTCAAAAGGCCTTACTACCTACCTGGCTTCAGGGAATGTGCATCTGAGCAAGGAAACACACTTAGACTGAAAGCCACCAGTGGTATCAGGTCTGGGAATGATCCCTGAAGCCTTACCTGGCATTTTCTACTGGCCAGCCAAGGTTAGAGAAACACAGGCAGCAAAATTAGTGGAAGAAAGGTCAGTACCTCTTGTCCCTTCCAGTGTCAAAATACACACATGGAAATAGCCTTCTTCTAACTGAGAGCCCTGAAAACCAGCCAGGCTCTGCAAATACAGCTCTCACAAGCAGGAGGTGGGAACCTGCGACAGAGATGTAGCGATTCCCATCACACTGCACAAACCAGCATAAAAGCCAGCTCATACTCCCACAGCTGCTTCCCAAAGCAAGGGCCGGTGTTGCCCAGCTATGCAGGAGCAGGCAGGACTCTGAGTTAGCAAGGAGAGGGGGCACTTAGAGCAGTATCACCTTCTACCCCATACTCATGTTTCTGAGGAGATTGACAATCCCCAGCTACAAACATGAACCAAAGCTTCTGTTAAAGCCTCCCAACCAAAAAAGTAAAATCACAACATGGATTAAAACAACTTAACCTTGTATTTCTGCTTCTTGGCTCAGCAGTTTATCTGGCAGAACTCTTGCAGTGTATCTCTCAGATTTCCTCATTAGCTTCCCAATCCTTTACTCACATTATACACACCCCTTTTAGAAGACACTGCCAGGTAACTCTGATCCCCTAAATGTATTCTTGGATTTGGGATCAATAACATCTGTGGTATCAGGAGACAGGCACATCCAGCTGAGGAGAATGGGAACTCATAGCTGAAGAGCAGATGCAGCTGGCAATACCCACGTGGCACCTCTCCTTCTCAAAGTCCAGCCTCATGCAAGAATTAAACAAAGAGCATAAGTTCAATATTCGTGTTATTTCAGCTTGAATAATTTAGGCCAGAATTTTCAAGGCCCTCTAGGGGTGATATGCCCAATTCCCATTAAATTAATTAAATAAAATTAATTTTAATGGAAATGGGTATCCAAATCCCCCAGAAAGCTTTGAAAATCAAAACCTCAATTGTGATTAGAAACCCAAGTACGAAATTAGGCCTATTCATGCTCCCAAAGAAGTCAGGAGGAGTTTTGTACTGACGTCAATATGCACATTTTTCTAAGATGCCTTTTTTTTTCTAAAATGCCTTTTATTTTTTTTTCCCTTATTGAAAACAGACACTCAGTTACATCAGAGATGACATTAAATTTCTCCTATAACCACTGCTCTCTCAGTTCCTTTCCTCTCAGGTCTAATTCTATGTTTAGAGTTCTTTCTAATCAATACAGGGAATGGGGATGTATTTGTGTTTTACTAGGATGGCTTTACTTTGCCTCTTTAGGTACAGTTATAATTTTTAATGGATTGAAATGCCACTCCAAATAACTTTCTCATCCGTGTAATACTTATTTGGGTTTATCCTTCATGAAACAAATGGTGAGGCTTTCCACCCATGTAAAATGCTGGCTCTACTGCAGACTCCATGTAAGACCCCTGATCCTACTGGATCCGTATCTGTTTACATCAGCAGAGGATCTGTTCCTTCAATAATTTTACGTTGTGGCATTTTTTTCCTCTAGGCCATTTATTCCCAACTTTATTAGTGAACAAATTAACACATTAAATTATTCTGAGCTACCAAGTCACTAAGAAACCCTACATCATTGTCAGCCTTAGGTGGAAATAAGCCAAATTCTGATGCCAGCGGAGAGACAATGTCTATACATGGCTGGTTAATGGGCTTGATGCTTAGTAACTCGCCCTGGAGCAAAGCAGAAGTGACCCCTCTGAAAACATGAGTCTTCACCCAATGCTTGTTTTCATAAGATCCTTTGAGGACACTGACAACGAACACCATATAGCCAGTGGTCCTCTTTCAGTGAGCAGCAGGCTCCTGTGCTGGTTGTGATTCCTCTGTGTTTGCTGGGGTTACTCCTGATTTGCAGTATCTGCACCAGAAAGAAAACCAGCCCTGAGGCCATACTCAGATTCAAAATTTATATCCAATGCCAAGCAAAGTGGCAGGTCTTGGTTTCCTTAGCCTCTGGAAAAAGGAGTATTTGGACACGGCTCTTAACAGCTTGCACCATTTCTGGTACCATTACTCCCATCTCTCCCACTCAGTTACCCACTAATAAAAGCAATTATACAGCCCAAAATCACCTCATTCCAAGGGATTTGTAAGTAACTGAAGTATTTTCCATGGAAGGACACCTTTTCTCTTGTATTAACATACATAATAGCATAACAGCGGAATAATAACGCTTTATCTTTCTTTCTCTTGGATGTCATTGGTGTCTTAGTAAGTGAATGTATTGTATTATGTTTCCGGACCTTAAACTTTATAACCCTTCCTTTCTACATCACTACATCTTGTTTAAATTATATTTCAAACATCTTCCTCCTTTGTTTTACTCTTCCCATATCAGTAAAAATATCATCTTCGGCATCCAGTGCGGCATACAACCTTCCGACAATGCATCAGCTCAGATTAATGCATTGTAATGTCATTATTGATTCAGTTCTACATGGTCATTTTTCATGTTCTGTTGAAGACAAAAAGCAAACAAACAAAAATACAATTCATTCCACACTGTCATCCCTTTGTCCTGACCAGAACAACTCGATCGTGTTGAAGAAGGCATGAACCATATCAACCAAGACATGAAGGAGGCCGAGAAAAATTTAAAAGATTTAGGGAAATGCTGTGGCCTTTTCATATGTCCTTGTAACAAGTAGGTACTGGGTACCGGCTCTGCTATGTGGTGTCCAGTTTTTTGTCACAGTGAATGTCTGAAGTTTTTGTCTTTTTTTTCTTTGTCCTTTTCCATCTGCTTCATTCTGTGGGGATAAAATACTTGTGTTTAATCAGAACAACTGGAACGCATCGAAGAGGGAATGGACCAAATCAATAAGGACATGAAAGAAGCAGAAAAGAATTTGACGGACCTAGGAAAATTCTGTGGTCTTTGTGTCTGTCCATGTAACAAGTAGGTGCTGCCTGCCTCATCTCTTTGAGCACTTAAGGCTGATCCCAAAGGCCTTGTGAAGCTCATCCTTGCTAGGCACATGGACAGGATGAGCATGTGGCATGCAGAAAGAACGATTCTGGTTCAAATGCATTCATCTCATAGCATAGACAACTGACTGGGAATTCCTGTAGATGCATTAAAATCAGGCATACTGCAGTGAAAGCTTCACTGTCGATACCTTTTAATGGTAAAAGTTTCAACATTTTACACAAAGTGTACTGAGTGGTTCCGTTTTCCAGTGAACAAAACACTGGGGCTACCTTATTCCTGGAGATCCTGAATTTTGAAGCATATTTTCACAAACAAGTTTAATAAACAAAACAAAACAAAAAAGCCGAAAAAATGCAGAAGAAGTCATAATAAATATGACTCAAAATTATGGATGAAAATCACACTTCTTCTCATTGTTCAACAGAAATTGTCCTTTATGAGATCTTGAAAGACACATGACGTTTCACAAATGGAACCCAACTTGAAAAGGTTTTTTTCCTGCCATAGGCAACAAATTTGGGAAAACCTGAACATGTCGTGCCAAATTTCTCTCATTTGGGTAGCACGTACACTGAGCAGAAATGTTGAAATGCATTGAATTTGCTTGCATGCCATCACACTTGAACGAAACCGTCCTCCAAGTGATGCAAAGCTTGTTTTAAATGCCAAATGAAAACGTGATGTGCAGTTATGCGGGTGTAAGAAATCGGGGACAAAGTGGACCAACCAGAAGTCCTTGAGGAATGGCGAAGCCAGCATGCAGTGAGTAGGCATGCAACCAGGTTACAGTGAAACATTCAGGAATGGTTGGCCAGAGATCACGCAGGAAACAAAGCGGAGTTCAGTGGCACAGATACTTTGTTCACAGCCAGGGCCTGATCCCACCACCATTACCAAGACCAAATGAAAGAGAGCTGTCATGGAGTTCAGTGAGCATTTTGCCAGAAATCAGAACGGTAGGACTGGGTTTCTGCCTTATCAGTCATCATTTATTTTGAAGTTAATTCCCTTGGGACACAATGCAGATACTGCCTCAGCTTTAAAAAAAAAATCAATTTTGCTTCTGCTTACCAAGCCACACTTTGCTGGGGTAAACATTCTGCCCAGAATATGTTTAATATTACCTTGGTGTGCACAATGGGAGAGAGGCAAGGAGGAATGGAAAGAGCTACAAGCACACACAGCCTTTGGCAGAGGGACTGCCTGCAACTGGTACCAGTTTAGCTGTGCTGCCCTGCACCAGAGGACCTAGGGCAGAAGAGCTGGAGGTACCAGAGTATGCGCGTAAACTTTGTCTCCCACATCTGAAAAGCCATTGCCACTTAAAAGGGAGCCCTTCTTGCTTGCTCCTCCTGGAGAAACCTGGCATAAGACCTATATCAAAAGTTCACCCCTGAAGTATAAAAAATTCCAATGTATTTTGCAGGAATTGTCGTTTCTGTTAGAGCAGCTTTATATTCTGTGCTGTAGGAAAGGCTGCTGTGAACTGACAGCCAGACCTGTGGCAATGAATGGAGTTAGCACCTGACACGTGGCCCTAAAAACATTTGCCACCTCATTATGATTGCAGTATCTTGAAATTACTAGATGCAAGAACGGAAAAATACTGCATGCGTTCGATGTGGGGGATGTTCATTATTAAAGGTATCTCCTCCTGCTTTAAGGCAGTATTCCGACCTTTGCAGTCTGCAGCCAGATTTCATAAACTGGCGTTGCTCATCAGTCAACGTGTTTAAAAACAGAGTAAGGATGAACAATGCTTTTAAAGACTGTTCCTTGAATCGCCATGCCAGGACTCAACTGGTACAAATAAGATGATATTCTGAGAAGTGGAGTGTAGGAGGGAGAGAAATCCATACAGTTCTGGGCATCGGTATCACCATGATCCCCTAATGCTCTGCTGGCTGGTGGCAAATTAATGGCATATGTTTCAAAAAGATTAACCACTTCACACATAATTATGCCCTGCTACTTGTAAATACAACTCCAGGGCCTTATCAAAATGTAAGGCTTGCTTCTACATTCTTAGGAGACTCAAAATACCCATGGCATGAGACTTTGACCAGTTTGTATTCGAAAAGACAACTACTGTCGACCATGAGTAGACCCAGACTCCGCCTGTTGCCTTTAGTGAGAAGGTCCACAAGAAAAGAGAGGTCGTGCTCTGGGCGTATAAATCGTTCACCTCGTATACAGAGACTGACTCGCTCTCAAAGCTGAGCAGGTCTAAAGAGCAGGCAGGCACCTGTAAACTTGTGTGCAGCAAGAGAACTACTTTCACCTCATTTTTCGAAACACCAAAGCTGATGAATAGTTTTGGAGAACTAAGAACAAACGAGCCAATCATCTTCTTTAAGGGTCTTCACAAATTTTAATAGGAAATAAGCAACAAACCAGATGAGTAGGAAAGATCCTCTTATCGGTCTATATTGGAACATGCAACACATATTCAGGCTCAACAGAAGCTGAGCTGCTTCAGGGATCATAGTGAGAACATAACACCAGAGATGGTTTGTTGTGTCCTTTCCCAAATCCCCCAGAAGTATGTTCAGTTTCTCCCCCAAAATCTAAGCCATAGGGCTGTTTACGTGACTGGTTAGAGCTGATAAAAACAAAACAAACAAAACAGGGAAAACCATGGGGGATTTGCAGTTCCCAACAGCTCCATTTCCAGAATAAAATCAAGAACTGGTATCTACAGATCCCAAACACTCACACTCTCCTGTTAAAGAGTTCAATCTTGTCTGGTGACTCCAAGGACAGCAACCTTAAATATGCTGCACATGATGACCTGCCACTGAAGGTATGCCTGGATTTTAATTTTCTATCCATGGCAGCTCAGTCAAAAATGGCTCTCTGAAAGCGACTACAATTGTCATAACAACAAACATAATAAGTTGCTAGGCTATTTGAAGTCCTGTGGTTTAAAAGCTCCTGAAGGAAGTGATGATCCATTTTTGCCTGTGTCTTGCTTATTTGAAGGCTGTTACTGCTGATGCATTAAGAGTATGATCAACTATTGGGGCAACTGTGCTTAGTGAGAATGCTTCACTTCTTATTCATGCCTGTAGCTGGTGCATGAAGAAAAATGTAGAAAAATTTCCCTTTCTGATGCTAGATTGCTTGTATCTTTTCTTTTCTCCTGCACTCATTTCACTTCTGCCTATTTACTTTTTGTCTCTGTGGACCAAGGTTTGTACATCAACTGTCGATGTATGATTACTATTTTCGAGTACCGATATATTATTTGAAAATCTAAAAAACCTTATGAATTTTATGACAAAATCATCCCCTGATGACCTTGGAAAGGTTAGTGGCTTTAAATGCCTATTGTGCCACATATATGTTAAAAATATCAACAGAAGGCCCAGTCTTCTGCATGGTAAAAAGTTAAAATCTAGCCAAATCCACTTTTCTCTAAAAAGGGTGTGTTGCTGTGATGTGATGTAACACACTATACTTGGCAGTTTTGTTTTTGTGTCTGTCTGCCAGTACGTTCTCTGTGTTTGATGTCAAAACGTACGTGTCACTGAAATGAAACAATGTTTTCTACTTATCTGTATTTCTTCTCTTTTTCTTTTTTCTTTTACTTTCTCTCTCTCTTTTTTAATTTTATTTTCCTTCTTTCTGGAAACTAAGTCAACATCCAAACACCTGTGTGCAGTGTTGTAGGCTTGAAAATTGCAATTCACCCTATTGGAAACAAAACCTCTGACCATCACAGTTGTGGCAGTAAAGTGAAAAACCAAAACCGAGCCCCCTCCTTTTACTCAGGCGTATGATATATCGGTATACAACCAATGACCCTCTATCTGAAAACCTCGTTTGCTTGATTCAGCTTTTAGCTTGGAGAAGTAAAGAGTTTTGCGTTTGTCCTTGTCCACTTGATGCTTTGTTACTCATCGTCTTTTTTGCGTAGGCTTAAATCAGTGATGCTTACAAAAAAGCCTGGGGAAATAATCAGGATGGCGTTGTAGCCAGCCAGCCTGCACGTGTCGTAGATGAACGGGAGCAGATGGCCATCAGTGGTGGCTTTATCCGCAGGTGAGCCTTTTTGTCCACTGTTTTCTCTCTATCTTCCTCGTCACTGATATATTTAGATTTCTTCCATATGGCCATGAGTTCTTGATGCTCATTAACTCCTTCAGCAGTGCTGGGTAATGTGACAGAGCCAGTGTTTCCACCAAGCAGTGGGTGCTCAAATTTCGGTTGACAGCAATTAAGACAGGTACCAGAGGTTACTGCGTCCACTGACTTCCTCTGGTCCTGTGGGTGCTTGACCGAGCTAATGCAAAGGATGGTTATTGCTGGAAATCACAGAAAAAAGGGTCTTAGAACTGAGAACCAGAAGATGCTTGAAAACGTGGTCCTAAACCTTCCTCCTTGAAACTGCCCAGATTTGGGCAATAATAAATAATATCTGTTATTCTATTCACAGCAGCGATGTGAGGCTGCAGACTGTCACAGCCAGTCAACTCTGTCCTCTGCATTCCAGCTCCCTGGCGTGAGCAGTGCACTTGTCCTGGGGGCCTTATTATGGGTCTCGTTAATGACAGCTGTCAAATGCCTCAGAAACGAAGTGTCAGATCAATACTTGTTGTTTATTATTATGTCTCAAGATGTGTACTGCTCATTATCCGTCCTTGCCAGAAGATGTACCAAAGCATCCAGCACTCCTTCCTTTCTTTCAAAGAGAAAAAAAGCCTCAGGCTCCCTGCCAGAGCAGGGAGCCAAGCACAGAACTTGAAGCACACTTTAATAGAGGTTACACTGCTTCGCTGCTCGTGACTATCCAGAAAATCTCATTGAACAGGGAATGATGCCCCGTTTCCTCAGCTGCTGTAAAGCCACAACCATGCAGAAATGTTGGTGCTTTAGTGGCAACCCCTGTGCAGTCAAATAAAAGCAGTTTGAAACACAGGGCTATACCAATGGCAACCAAACTGCAAACTTTCAGCAATAGACAGGGATCCAGCAATAAGTACCTACGGATTACAGTGCTGAAAGAGCGTGTATTTAGATGACAATGCTATCAGCTGAATGGATAAAGGCATACCAGTAGGCAAAGCTTTGATCTCTGAAGATTAAGAACGCTGGATTAATAAGTAATTATCTTTCCAAAACTATTATCCACTTATTTTTTTGGCTGCTGTGATAAAGGGAAATCAGAGCGATAGAAAGGATGCTGTCACGCAATCTGGCGTGTGGGATGGAGTTGCCATTTAAGTTTGCTGGGCCTGACGTTCCCTTTTTTTTATTTCTGGATGGCAGCCCCAACAAAGCGAAGGCTGGGGCATGATAGTGGAATAGCGGCGAAGGAAGGTATGCTACGCCATAGTCGCTCTGCATTAGCCTGTGGCACCCTTTTGGCACCTACATGAACACAAATTGCACAGGAGGCTCAAAGTAGTGATTTCCTGAGCGGGATCCGTGGACCTTGCTCTTCTCGGTGTCAGTCACCACATGCCTCTCCAGTCACTGGAGAGCTGAACTGGGCCTTGGCTCAAGTGCAAGTTTTTTTCTTCTAGAAACCAAGCAACTGAAGAAGATGGCTCTAAGAGGAGCGACAAAGGATCTTTAGTAACACCAGTAAATCTGAGAGAAGCTGCTTCTGCCCTTTACAAGAAATACATTTCATTATATAGGAGGTTGGGTCAGAACTTTCACAGCTGAAGCAGCTCTTCCTCGATATTTTGGTGAGCCCCAAGTGTAGAAGGACTGGACAATATCCATCAGCTATGCGTAGTTCAAGGAGGGGAGCTGATATAGCTTCGATTCCACCACTGTCCAGCATTTCCCACATACTCTAACCACAAAAAGGTCCAAATGAAGCATGATTTCATTCTTTGTTTGAGCAGGCACATCACTAGAAGAGAGGAGCAGTATGTGGTGCAGACATGCTCTGGCAGCAACACTTCTAAGTGCAGCAGACACGAGCAGTATAAACAGAGCAGTGATGACCCCAGACAATTAATCCCAACATCCAAAAAAGAAGCATGTAATTTTTTTCAAGCTAGCTACTTATTAATCCCTTTTCTTCAAAGCTGAGCACAGCAGCGTGCTCCTCAGGTGACAAGCAAAGGAGGATGCAGGGGAGGTTTGGGTTAAGCCAGAGTTTCAGGGGGAACCTCCTCTGTTTTCTGCTTCAAACACTTGTTTTTATGCTCCCAGGGTAACAAACGATGCTCGGGAAAATGAAATGGATGAGAACCTTGAGCAGGTCAGTGGCATCATTGGCAACTTACGTCACATGGCCCTGGACATGGGCAACGAGATCGAACACACAGAATCGCCAGATTGACAGGATCATGGAGAAGGTAAGAGATGACATTTCTAAGCGGACCCCCAAAGAGGCTGTGTTTTCCCTTCCGCAAGCACAGGCTGTGCATGCTGCAGTTTTTCTTCAGCTCAGAGAAGAACAAGGGACAGAAATAGCTGCTAGAGTTCCTCTCTCTTCGCCCTCCAAATCACTGGGCCATAGCAGAGCTCGCTGCTGTGGATCTTCAGTAACCTTCAGCGCAGGTCGTGTTGAACCTACACCGTTGGGTTTGCAAGACAACAGTTGGCAAGGGGAACCCCTTAGCACAAATCAAGGCTCCTTCTGCAACAGCTTTGGGAAAAGAGAGATGCCCTGAGCTGTGCAGAACCACAGGGCTTGGTTCTGAATGCCCTGGCACTTCCTGACAAGTTTTAAACTTTCCTGGACTTTCCTTCCCTTGGAAATTCCATGAGCAATTGAGAATTGGATCACTTGTTTGGAGGACCAGTCCCAAAAAGAGGAGGAGGGTTTATTAAGCAAGGCTTTGCAGTGTGGTAACAATGCAGCCAGTCTTGTCGTGCTGCCTACTTATACCCACATTAGGACAGAAATCTACCAGCTCTCTTGAAGGGTGTGTGTGCATACATACATACATACATATATACATACATATATGTATATATACATATATATAGATATATAAACTCAGGCTTGGCATTCCTGTTGCGAAATCGCCATTTAAAAAGGCGGAGAGCACCACTCCGGTGCCAGACCTGCATTGCAGATTTCAGAAGCAGATAGCAAAACCCTCCAAACCCGGCTGGGAACTCACTGCCATCCTCAGGTCCCAAGATCTGCAAGCCATCTGCATTCATGCTGGCAGAGCTCCAGGCACAGGCACAGCCAGGCTGAAGCGATGTAAGAGGCTAGATCTTCATGTGGTGTAAAATGAATACAACATTTGACTTCAGCTGAGATTTACACAACCTGGGGATCTAACCCAGGGACTTATATGTGCTGCTTAGAGTTAATGCTGACCTTAAGTGATAGAGCTTGTGCTCTTGAGCTTCTTACACGTGCAAGCCTTCTCACACGAGCAGGATGCCCATGCCTATTTTTCATATAAATTAACTACATCAGAACCTAGTGAAAAAATTAAAGAAAATACTGAGGAATTCATTCAAATAGCTTTCCTTATTGGAGTTTGATTCCCGAAAGAACTGGATGAAATATATGTTGTCTTAAAGGTGGGAAGTTTGTTTCTGACAGAGAGACAGCCACATAACACAGTAGAGCATAAGGCTTTGCATCGGTCAAAAGTTTTGTTTTATAAAGCTACCTCTATTAGTCTGACTGTATTGTATTACTGTGATGCTGTTCTGCAGCATTTCATATTTTGGGGAAAAATGGAGCAGGAGCATGAGGAGGGGAGGATTTGCTGTTGCTATTAATACGAAAAGCACTAGAAAGCAACACATCTATCTACATGGAGAGAAGGGACTGGAAGACTGTACATCCTACCTCATGACTACCTTTAAATAAGAAGCCTAGGACGTACATTATTTTCTCAGAACGAGGACAAGGACATGCACTAGTACATGTTACCAGCTACCCTATACGTGACGTAACGCAGTGGCAGGAGACATGCCCCATGGATGTAAACCAGCTGCGTCCTATCCGTGCCTGCGGGATACCTTCACAAACGGCAGCAAGCCGAAAAGGCACTGTTCTCCTGTTGGTTCAGGCTTGCAAATATCTGGATTTTGAGAACACTGATCAGGTCCTTTGTGCTAATGAAGCACGTGGTCCGAATCTCTAGGTAGTACATGCTGAGAGCAGCTGGCTAACTGAGGGACTGGCCTTCCACATCTATGCAGTCTTCTTACAGAGTTAGACATTTCATACAGCAATAGAAAAATAACATTGCAAGCTACCGCGATTCATTAAATCCAGCCTCACAGGCAGGCCTCGTCAAGCAGAGCCCTTGGCTAAAGAACAGAGTGACACATTTCTGAAAGATGGACTTGCAGGGTACACGGAGGAGTCGTCTTGAAAGCAGCACAAAACAACAGTCTTCAGCCTTCGTGAAAATCTGCCAGATTTCTAAGAGAAAGGACACACAGTAATGAGGTACTAGAAAAAGAAACACACTGTATTAGGAAAACCCTCTATAAAAGACAGAAGTGATGGTTAGCCAGATACTACTGAAATCACAAATGCACAGACATCCATTTTGCAATGAAATAGGGCAATAGACCATCATCCCTAGCTGGCGGTGGGCATGCAGCGTTGCTGGAGTTGTTTTCTTTTCCCGACCAGCTGGAGCAGTGTGCTTTTGATCTGCATCACAAAGCTAACCCAAATGCTCCTAAAGCATTGCCGTTAAACTGGATGTGTGCATTCAAACCAGAGCAATCTCATGATGCGGAGAAGTAATCTGATCTATCCACAGTAATGAGGATAGCGATGAACAAAAGGCTTTATTCTTCCCTCAGATCAGAGAGAAATGGACAAAACCGAAAACGATGATGTGATGAGTAGGTCAAATGGCCCAGACCTCATCACTAGAAGACCCTGGCCCTAAATTCTTCCATAAATAGGAGGCTGGGAGGAAAGTAGAAAAGGCTCAAAGCATTTTGCCTTGACCAAGATGGGAAGGTCTGGGCAATGAGTCCCACTGACTTTGATGCAACATCCTCCACCAGAGTTAGATCTTAGTATTCCTATTTGGGAACATTATGTTACATCAATATTCAATCAATATTTATGTATTTCATGACAAACTTAACTGCTTCCAAAATGATTAACTTATTTTTAGGTAGTCTTTTGGCAAAAGCACACAAAACTACACTGTGGTAGACAAGGTCAAACTTGTGGCTGAAATAAAGGAGCGTGGCTTATAACGAGTAGCTACACTGATTTACGCTCGTTGAGGATCTGGCACATGCTACTGTGCTAAAAATACAGATCTGCGTAGCATTTGCCAAAACAATTATGGAGAAAAGCCCAAGATATTTAAGAATGATTTATTGCACATCAGTATAACCATTTTTAAAGGATTTTTAAATGTGTGTGGGAAAGTTACTTCACCGTTCTGTCTTTGCAAATCGGAGATTTAAAATAAATCTGTACGATTTGGATACACCCCAGAGATGTAGGAACAATCATCAAAGCTAACAAAACGCAGCCATCAAACCTCAAAAAAGAGTTTGCTACTTGAGTTCTTTCTTTTAAAGCAGTAACACAATCCTCACCTTTCCCACAGGTCTGATTTCAAAAATTGAAAACATTTTCTGTCTAGTCCCTCTGCTAGCATAAGTCGGCATAGCAACATGGGCTGGAATGGCGCTTCGCCAGTTTTTGTCAGCTAAAACAATGTCTTTAATCTCCAAACCCAACTTCTGCAGAGCTACAGAAAGCCACGGTTAAGCGTCTTCCCACTCACAGAGAACTCCTAAACCTCCCTAGTGGTGCCATTTTAATAACAGCAATTTGTAAGTGTGGCAAGTGTTAACCCATGGAAGACAGTAAAGCTAATGGTTCAGCCTACACTGGACTAAATTCCAGTTTGATTGCTTCAACTAATGGTTGAATCTCTGCCTTTTCTTAATTCCTGTTTATGCTGCTGCCCAAAGAGAGAGGTCACCCTGTCTTGCAACTACACTGATGAACTTTGGTGAGAGAAGGGAATAATGGCATCACTCCTGTTTCCTTCCTTTCACATGTAGAGCCAAGAGATCCAAACTGATGTATTTTCAAAGAAATTTGTCTTTCCCAGCATTCCCTACATCAGATGATCTAGCTTCCCAGCTCTAGCAATTCTCCAGTACACTGACCAAAATTTTAGTTTTGACTGCATGCCTGGTGATCTAAATTAGGACAGAGCCCAGGTCCGCTGGTGAAATCCACGTGCACATCACCAGTTCTCATCCTGCCATCCGTTACCATCAACACCGCTACCACTGTCAATAGCACCAGCTACGTATCTGGCATGGCATTTACAAGAGTCCAGTGAAGCTGAATACAAACCTAAAGCTCTACTCGAAGGCTACCTGAAGTGTCACAAAACCAGCAAATCTGTAATTTCCTTTTGGGCCCCTGATACCACTATAAAAAACAGGTCTCCAGTATTTTCGAGCTGCTTTTTTTTTTTTTCCCCTTACCTAGCCAAAGCTAGAGAAGTGTCTACTGAGCATTACAAATGTTCTCTTTCTGCCTCATATTCATCTGTTTCTTTCCTTTGTGTTTCCCTAGGCTGATTCCAACAAAACCAGGATTGATGAAGCCAACCAGCGTGCAACAAAGATGCTGGGCAGCGGTTAAATGCAGTCAAGTGCATTTCCTTTCACCACTGTCCCCCAGGGCAGCACCTTCATGCTTTTATCATGGTATTTACCTACTAGGTTTGCACACATGCACATATCGGCCCCATTGTAAATGTTGTCCTGTGTAGTTTGTCAGCTTTCCAAAAATGATACTTGTAATTATTTTTTTTCTAGATATCTTTCTTTCCAAAGGTTGTACATAGTGCTGATTTGATGGCTATAGCTCACTATAATGTTTTTCAGGATTTTTCCTTTCCTTCTTTCTGTTTTGGGTTCCTTTCCTTTTTTTCCCCCTCTTTGTTTTTTCTTTTTTTTTTTTTTTTTTTTTAAATGATGTTTGCTGAATGACAACACTGTTGGAATGCTAAACGTGCTGTTAACCTTTAAATATACAGTATTGTTCTTGTAAAACTGTGACATTCCACAGAGCTACTGCCATGCTCTTGTCTTTGGGTATCATGATGTTTAAGCACTTAAACCTGCTGTCCTCGGTTCTTCATTGCCATTATCTGTTGTTATGATTTCATGATTAGACAATGTGGAATTATATTACTATAACAAGCATTGCACTAAAAAGTGATGTGATTTATGCATTTATGCATGAGGAATAAATAGACTTTTAGACTCCTACTTAAACAAGACTTTTCCCATGGCAGTAGCACACCAACGATGACAACAAAAGCATGCTCAGTATTCGGACTCTTTTGGGACTATGTTATACCAGCAAGTTTGCAGTCGTGCCACTTTTTTCTTGTTGATATATATATAGTTATTAATCATGATCATTTTTTTTAATTATGAAAAAAAAAGAGGGATTTGGCACTCACCATTTAGCCATTGCCAGCAAAATAAAAGCTTGGCTGAAAATATGTCAAAGACAAAAAGAAACAAGTGTAATATATTGGGTTTGTCTGCTGCTTTTGAAGACTATCTTTTGGAGGAAACGACTACCATATGAAATGGTGCAAAGAAATGTAATTTTTATAAGGCTCTCTCTTACTAGTAGCTATCCCCATGTGGTTTGTTATCGGTACAGTTCTCTGTTGCTTACCTAGAGCTATGCACACCAAATCGCTGAGATGTTTAGTAGCTGACAATTAAAAAATAATAAAAAACCTAAATGAATGAACTCTAGATAAACTGTGAGATAAATATAATTTACAGCATGTAATATGAAATTCCTTATGTCTCCTGTCAGTTTGTGAAGTGATTGACATTTTGTAGCTAGTTTAAAAATTATTAAAAATTATAGATCTCAGAATCCATGCTTGCTTTATCCATTTGTCGCCCTACGTGTCAGTGACAACTAGTTATTTGCCACTTTCCTGGGAAAAGGAGAAGTGCAAAGAAGCCTAAAGAGTCTTTACAAACTGATTCTGTATTACACGTGGGAAGCTAAAGAATTCTGTTTGCAATACTGTATAAAAGCAACTACTCTAAAAATAGCATTTTACACTCAGCGCGCTCCAAGTGAATATTATTTTAAATAACCTGGCTTGGGTTGTGAAGCATTGAATCAAAATATATTCTCTTGTTCAAGGGAAAGAAAAAATGAAATAAATGCTATGGTACAGAAGGACACAGTTCTTTAGTCAATAAAATCTGTTCCTTTAGTGGATCTAGCCACACACTAACACACCTCTTTTCAGGGAATACTTTGAACTAGAGAGTTTGTATAGTCTGCTAAGAACAATTTTCTCAAATGACTAACAACAACTACAGTTTACTGCCAGTTGAAAGTGTTATCGTATTTTTCCAGGGTTTTTTTTTCCCCTATACAGACAAATTATAAACAACTCTGCATGAGTGACAGCTCACTTGTGTGTCTCATATGGCCCTAAGTCAAAATACACAAAGAACATAAATACTCGCATAATTAAAATCTCATGATAATGCAGACAAGCTATATTTTCTTCAGCAGCTTTTTATTTTTAGTATCTGTTAAAAATTCATTTATGCAAATATTTTCTCCCCTTACTTCAAACCAAAGAGTGAACTTCAAGCAAACGTTTTTAATCTGCTGGCCATTTCCAGTCCTGTTCGTTCAGAGATTCTGGTATTTGCGACAGCACTATCGTTCTGCAATGTCACAGCCTACTGAAGGAGGGCAATAAGCGTACTGGAAAATGCATTGGGACATACAAACACAGGGAGATTTGAGAAGGGTCAGAAAAATATAAGAAACTAATATTAATGGAGGTACCATTCTTATCTGTTTGACAAGAATGCACCTTATCTGAAGATGATCACACTTCCAAAAGTCAAAAGCTGATCAAAACTATAAGCCGTTGCTTGTGAAGGAAGTCACTATGTTTTGACATCTGTTTTTGTCTTGAACCAAGATCAAAAACCAAACTATTGGAAATTTTTGCCAAATGGAAAGTTTAAAGGATAGAAATATTGAAATGTTTCATTGTGTTTGTCTTTGTATCCTCCTCGGCTGTATGTAGGGTCTCTTAGGAGCTGGCTGAAAATTACTTCGGAAAATAGGTTTAATACATTGCAATTCTCTGATGTCTTTGGAAATAGACTTTTCTAGGAAAAATTATTCTTGAAATAATTCAAAGAAAGGCTCAATGTCATGCAGTTTGTTATTAGAACAATCCACTTTGGCTCGTTAAGTTTTGTGCACACCAAATCCCTGATGTAGCAGATGACTCAATAGGGAAAAAAAAAAAAAAAAAAAAAAAGACGTTTTAACCAGAACATTGCCTCAAATGTGGCATTTCCTTTCTTTCCTCCTCTGGCCAGCCCCAGTTTGCCAAGATATGCTGCCGGCTTTTCCCGAGGGTGAACAAGTGCAGTGCACAGTTACCAGTTACCTGCTTGAGGGCAAGGCTCGCTAGATGGAAAGGGACACAGCAAGGAGCTGGAATTGCAACTCCTAGAAGATAAAATGGTCCCACTGACCATGGAAACAAAAACCACCCAGGTATTGCTGAAGGCAAAGCCTTCTCTTCCTGGTAAGAAATTTCCCTTTGACCATGTTATATTTTCCAAACAGTAATTGGTCTTTGTCCAGTGCCATCTGGAAATCCAGGTTTGAGAGAGAGAAAAAAAAAATAAAAGTGTTTGAAGACACAAAGCTTCATGAAACATCACTTATTTCCAGACTTTCAAAGCAATTTCACCAACAGTTTGTGTGTAAGATAGAAAAATCCTCGTGTTGGTTTGAAGTGGTCATAGGGAAAAGGTGTTTTCATATTCTCGAGTGCTAAAGGTGAATGAACTACTCAGCTGGATTATTTAAAATTTTGCTTAAAAACTGAAGTCCAAGTAAAAGACAAATTTTTATGGAGCTCTACAAATCCACAGTTAATTACTTCTTTCATACCATGCATTCTCTTCCTTTCCTAGTCTAGGCTGGAAATGGAAATATGAAAATAATCCCAAGGAAGGATATCCGAATGTTATCCCTCAACAGAACAAAATTCATTAATGCAATACCTCATGCAAAAAAAAAAAAAAAAAAAAAAAAATCACCTGCATTAAATACCTGGCCTGATTTCAGCAGTAAGAAATTAAGAGAGAAAACTGGAAAAGCTGAGTAAAATCAAGGTGGCTTATCTGAAACAAACCTTAAAACTTTTAGGATGTTGATAATTCCCAAGTTTAGCATAAACATGCAGCTGCTAAACACAAGATAGACTGTTACAGTTTTCCAGATTAACAAATGCAAGAAAAGAATCTACAGATCATACACAGCACATGGTGGTTTGATAGAGCACATCTTACGAAAAGCAGATGGACTTAACGGAAAGGTACAGAGTAAAAAATAATTGATTAATATTCCTTGAAGATTTGGTGGTATTACTGTATGCAACAGAAAATGATAACTCTAAATAAGTGATGAGTATTCTACATACGTTTTTTAAGAAATGTAAATTTTATTAGCTTACACAGGTTGAATATGTTGCATCCTTCATTTCTGAAGAAAACTAAACAAGTCAGAGTTTGCATGGCAAATTGTAAAGCAGCCCCTTAGAGAGATGCCTGTGCCACATGACACACTTATTATAAATATACTTTAAATCCTCTGGAAATATGGATTACAATTACTCTCCAAAATATTCTGTGTGCCACACTAGTAATTGATAAACTCCATAGGCTTCGGATCTGGACCTGTATCTGGAGAGACCGCTCAAGGCTTCTGAGGGATCTAGAGGCAGACAAATCAACTCCTGCACTTGCTTTCCTCCCTCATTCTTCTACTGTGTGTACATATGCACGTATAAATCTTTTATTTTAAAGGTATTGAAGAGATGAGCACTTAGTAATAAGGAAAATTATGTGTGTCAGAGACAGCTTAAGTACATGCACCGCCGCCGTGTGCGCCTGTGGGCGTAGCTGCGCAGGATGTGACTGCTGTCTTCTGAGCCATTTTGTTGCCTTTCTAGAGAGAGATGGGGATGGCTTGTTTGCAAGTTGGTAGAACGTAAACAGAGTATTTTTAAACGTGCAAACAGCTACAAGAAATGCAGACAAAGGAGATAAACCCTGCTGAGAAGTTAGGGTGTTGGGCTGGTTCGATGGGGGTGAGGAAGGCAAGTTGTGGCTGATTTATTTTGCAAAGCACTTGCCAAATAGTATTGGATCCTCTCTGTAACAGCATTCAGAGAGATTATGTTTGTGTTGGGAAACACCAAGCAGTTTTAATGTTCAGTTTGAATGTTATTTTTTAATTTAAAATCCCCAAAACAACAACAACAACAACAAAACAACAAACAAACCCCCCAAAACCTCAAAAATGAAAATAAATCACTATGTGAGACAATGCCGATTCCCACACATTCAGGATCTATTCCAAGATCGCTATTGCCCATGCAAAAACTACAAATAATGGGCTAAAAATTTGGTCCAGCAATGGGTAGCAGACGGAGGGGGGACTCATTTGCCTGGTAGGCTTCACAGCTGCTTGCCGAAAGTGAAGAGTGGCAAGCAGGGTGTCAGGGTTCAGTTACTGCCTTGGTTCACACAGTGCTGTGGGGATCTTTTGCTGATAAGTCCCAGCCTTGGACTGTCTTCTCTCCCCACCTGCCAGGTCACTGATCCTACTCCAGCGCACTCTGCACCTCTGTCCCTTTCTCCCCTGGTTTCTCAGCTCTTCTCTCTTCCTCTTACATCTGCTGGTATCTACCCAATTGTTTGTTGTTTTACCTTTTTCTGTGCTGAGTTAGCCTGCCTTCAGTCCTGTCCTTCATTTCACTTGCTTCACATCCCTCCACCTGCATGTTTTTCACCCCTGGGCTTTCAGCCAGGCTCTCTCCTCCACAACTTCAGCAGGAGAAGCATCGAAGACACAAACAGCCTCCTACTTTCCGCTCCACAGCTGAGCATTGTGCCAGTGTCACCCAGAGGGACACCTGCAATAAAGTCTTGCTCAACCCTGACAGTCCCAGAAGGCAGCATATGCATCCCAGGGGAATTCTTCAGATAGCCTATCCAAAAGGATCTAAAAAGCTTCCATAGATTGATGCAAACAAAGCTGTTTGGACAGCTGAGGATAGACAGGCAAGCACTGGGTAGGTATTTCACAGGGATAACAGAGACCCTCCAAGCCTGCTAAATGTTATGTCTCTGGTTCACAGCACTAGTGGGTAGTAGGGCTTCAAGACAGCTGGAGGCTCTTTTGTAACACGGGCAAAAAAACTCTTCTTCCCTCTTCCCCAAATTTCATTCATTAAAACCATCAAGATTTCAGTTTTGTTTGTTTTTTACTGAAGCTTTCAAAACCTGCACTTTTAAAAAGCAGATAGAGGAAATAGATTTCCCTCAACCCATCTGGGATAAATATCCAGTACTGGGTTATTTCATCCAAAATCCATACCAGCTCAAATTGGCACAAGAAAGCTAAAATTAAGTACTGTATTGGAAATGGTATTGTAAACTTCGCTACAGGCAGTTGTCGTGGGTTAGGCTGAACCCCCCCACACACAGCCAGTCACTCACCCTCCCTCACCCCCAGGAATGAGGGAGAGAATTAAAGGAGAAACGGGAAACCCGTGGGTTGAGATAAGAACAATTTAATACAGATGATTTAATACACAGTGTAGGTGCTCATCACCCCCTCGTATGCGAAGCCCGTCTCGTCCCGAAGCTGCAATCCCGGATGAATGCGAGGCCCCGAAATAGAGAGGGGCAGAGAGAGAGAGATAGTACTCCGAGAGTGGGAGTACTGAGAGAGAGAGAAAAAAAGGCAATAGAGCAAAAGCGCAGCAAGCGCAAAAGAGCAGAAGCGGTGAAAGAGCCAAAGCGCAAAAGCCCTTCTTCCCGGCTGACCCTCACTTATATACTGGGCATGATGCTGCATGATATGGAATACTAATTGGCCAGTTTGGCCCTCAATCTTAAGTTCCACCACAAATCACAAGGGGAATCGTGTCCCCCTTGTCCTAGCTATGCTCCTCCCTTATCCCGCCGTGCTTCTGCACTCCGGCACACTGAAAAGTCCTTGGAGTCTCTAACATCAACTTGCTATCAGCATTCTTCTCAGAGCGAGCCTCTGAGTAAAACCAAAACACGGAGCTCTTCTAGCTGCTAAAAAGAAGAGATAACTGTCCCAGCTAAAACCAGGACAGCAGTCCTAAGTTAATTTGCAAAGTGTTAACTTAAATAGAGGCAGCTGTAAGTTCCACTTACAGCACAGTAGGTTTTCCATCTAAATTCTGATCAAAAGTTCATTAAAAGGAACAAAATGGTTCTTTTCAACATTTGTGGGGGGTTGATTAGACGTCCAGAGCATGAATATGCATAAATCTCACTGCACTAAGGGTATTCTTGGGTATGAAAACCAACAGTATGCAAACACGAGCAAAATCTATTTTAAAAACCAGACCTATTTGGACTTTACTGTACAGTACTCTTAGACTTCACTATATCAACGATAATAAATCCAGCTGATGACAGTATTTTACCAATTACTTCTGATGCTCTGCAGAACCCCTAAAAGTCTAGAATCAGTTTATAAACTCCATGAAAACACATGCTGAAAAGTTAATTTTGAAGGAACAGCAGCTATAATTCTGACATTCAGCCTTAAGTCCTTATCTTAAAACATATTTTCAGTGTCCACTGCACATTTCTGCTTCTTGGATTAAATTAGAATACAAGGGGAAACTAACCAGAAACATAAAATTTAATGAACTGCTGCTCCTTTCGGGCGATCCTTACAGCCTTACCCTCAGAAGTCAACCCAGATTCACTGACTCTTGCTGAGTCTTAAGGTGAATTAGAAAGAAAGCCTATCTGCCCTCAAACTAAAGCATAATTAGGTTTTAAAGCCCTAAACACACACATCAGAAGCACTGGTAAGTCAGACAGCTGGGGAAGGGGAAAGGGCAGAGGCCAGAGGAGGGTGCAGAGGACAAGAAACCAAAGCTGAAAACGAGCACAGTAAAACACAGGCTGCGAAGCAGAGCAGCTGCGGTGGACGTGAGGACACAGCGGGAACTCAAGGCAAAGCCCTGTGACAGCGTTCTGCTCCGCAGTGACCTGATTTAGACACAAAAGTGAGCAGTCGGTAAGGGCTTGAGAGTAGAGACCACTGTACACATGGACAGTCACTTGAGTAAGCTCAGGGGCTCAGTCTCTACTAAATTGGAAACCTATAGACTGCATGTTACTATATTTTGAAATTACTCCAGAATCATTCTGATCATGCTTAATAGTAAAAGTTAAACCAAGAAAAGTGATCCAGGGGAGGGAGAATGCTCTACCAAAGTATCTCGGTAACTTATTCAAAATATTTGCTTCTAATTCCCTTTAAAATGTTTCTGTTTAAAGCCAATCAGGAGAACTAACCAACCTTAACACGAGTCGGTAGCAGTGTATTGCAGGAAAGGGTCTGACTTGTTACGCATTAGGTGCCAGCCAGATGTTCTTCCTGCCCATCAAACCCTCTGCACCAACAGCACTTGTGTCACAGCAGCACCTCGAGGCTCTTCCTGAGGTCAGTGGCCCTTTCATCCAGGCACGCACAGCCCGTCGCTGCCCCAACAAGCTTACAGCCTGAGCAGACAAGTTGGGCAAAGATCCTAGTTATAGAAAAGGAACTGTGTGTAGGCAGTTTGCTCGAAAGCCAAAATCCATATGTTGGAGGGAGAAACTGAACCGGCACAGGGCTATCTTCTTTTCTTTCAGTCATCTCTACCAATAAAGGTTCATTTTGGTCGAGTCTGGCTGGCAAATGTGTTGACAGTACAGAAGTCGGAGCGAAGGCAGTTCTTTTTTTCATGGCTATCTAGAGACTCTGCAACGACACAAGTCATCCTACACTAATCGAAATCCACCTGCCATTCATGGTCCAACACGTAGAGTGTGTTTCTGCAGAGTTTTAAAGCTGAGAATGGCTGCTGAGACTTGAGCTCATCATTAAAGGAGTAACATACATAAAAAATATCGTTGCTATATATCAGCATTGATTTTCACTCCTTACTTAACTGTCCAAACCAACTAAGTACATTACTAGTCATTTAGAGTTCCGGTCTAACAAAATACTAAGGAAAACTGAGAAACAATGAGTGGGGTTGCAGTCAGCACAGAGATCTTTACCTCTTGCTGGATCCTGTTCAGTACTGCCTGGAAATGCTCAGTTCAATAGGTCTTTCCCAACACAAACTTCTGAAGCTCTGAATACCATGAGGGGTAGGAAACATTTTAACATAATTTCGAAATTATTTCCATAAATCCTTTGAAATACAGAAAATCTTTTGAATGTAAAGAAAGTGTAAGATGAGGGTGATAGGGCCAGAGATTTTATGATTTTTATGAAATCATGACAGAATGCTAAGCAGAACATTTGTTCTCCTTTATTTCCCGAGTCTTCTGACAGTGACTGCTAGCCAAGTATTCAATCCTGAGCCAGCACGGCAAACCAGCTAGTTTCAATATTAAGTCTGAAATTGGATTCCTCAGTCCTATTTTATTTAAATGGGAACTAGGACACACAACTTCAGTCAGTGAAGTGACACAGGCAACTATAAAATTAATCTAAAAAACAGAGAAGGTGTAGGTCTGTACCAGCTCTGTAACATACGCACCTCCTCAAACAAAAAAACTGTCACTGTGCTGTGAAAATCCTCTAGGATTAAGAATCCACTTTATATCTTGTACAACATCATGATACAATCAGCTTTTTATGAAGTTAGTGATTCACAAAACACCCAAAATCAATGTATCATGGAATTTACAAGAATTAAATAGGATGGAAATGTACAAGCAAATGGTTGCGTGATACACAAGGACACTGACTTGCTGCCAGTGAGTCACACAAACATAGAAAATGTTAATAACTGAGGCAAGCAAAAGAAAAAAAAATACAGAAAGCAAGGAGAGGAAGAGACAGCTCTCTAAACAAGCCCTGTCGATCCTTTCACTGAAGGATGGTTGGCAGAACTTCAGTCTGAGTTGAACACTTAAGAGAATACAAAAACCCCAAACTCGAGTCTGGTATAATCTTTGGGTTTGGCTCATCTTTTACAGAATACCCCTGCAGATGTTTTCCCCACCATGCGTGGTACTCTCTATAACATCTCTTTTTGCTTACTTGAATGACCAGCTACATTAAATCTATTATTACACTAAAGAAATGAAGACTTTTGAGCAACTTTTTCCCCTAAGAAGTGTTTCCCCACAAAGAATTTGCATTTTTCTATTAAAAAACCCCAAACCCCACCACTTTGTTTAGGCAAGTCTAAAACAAAGCCTAGTGATTTCAAAACTTAAAAGTACCACTGCTGGTTCTTGTTTTTTATGAGCTGAATTTCAGTGCTGATGGGATATAATGCAGTGTTGGTGCAATCATAAATAATAGGAAGTGCTGTGGGACAAGAAAGATTTTCCCCTGGGTGGAAGAGTGGTGATGGCGTGAGGAATAAAACCAACTAAACAAAAAAAAACCCCAACAAATCCTCAAACCAGAAAGTGCACAAAACTCCTGGACAGCAACTTCCATAGAACAAACCGGCAGCATTTCTGGATCGAATACCATTGTGCAGTTTTTTGTGTGTGCTTTTTCCCTGTAAATTTTATCTTTGTTTCTAGGTGAATTACAATTATTTTTTTCTTTTACATTCATATTTTTGGATTTTTGGCAGGAAAATAATTTTTTTCAGTTTGTCCACTTTTTCAGCCATCTCTGTCTCTTTCAAGAAACACCCAACACCTGCAAAGCCATATACTGCAGCATCTGATTTTCTCAGCTGAGAGTAACTTTGGCAAAAAGGTTATTTTGCAGCTCAGAGTAAAGAAAATATGCTGTCAAGACAAGCTACAGCTGTTTAAATCATTCCTCTGTGAAGCAACGGTTTCCCACAGGGAGAAGTCCCAGAAGTATATTTTTGCATCTGCAAATGCCTTAGCTGTTCTTCTGCCCAGCACAGCGTGGAGAAAACCGAGAAGATGAAGTCATGTTTCCACGGCTTGTGGTTTGGGTTGTTTGTTGTTGCTGGTTTTTGAACAAATACTTCAGAGGAGGATAGAAAATTTCTCACCCCCCCGGTCTCAAGCAGCCCCCTGAAATCAGCAGTACTAAGTGTTAAACAAAGCACACACCCTTTGTCTGTCGGTTGGTTTCTGATGCTGACCTCCATATGCTACAGCATATCGCAGCCATATGGATGTGAGGATGCTTACAGCAACGCTGAGAAAACCCTTATGGATATTCCATCTAGTTTTGCTTCAAGGGACTTAGGTGACTGGATGGGGGGCACCTTCAGGAGATCCCTGTGGCTCTGGGTCAAATGCTGTTCAAAAAAACACACCAAATGTGACCTGGAGTTGCTCCTGACAGCGGATAGAGTTGCGGAGCGATTGCTTCTGCACATCCATATCCATGGCATGGCTTTGTGCCAGACTGTGCTCTCTCGATGCTGGAGTCGTAAGATCTTGTCATCATCTCCATCAGAGGAGTCTCAGGATAAAAATCAGACCTAAACATCTATATTTGCCAGAAAAAGAGAAATTAAAAGTAATAAGCTCTGTTTTTCTTTCTGGGCAGAGCCAAGATGTGTAGAGCATGTAACAGGAAAGTAGGGTCATAAAAATATGTAGGTAAAAAAGAAAAATTCAGTCATAAACAGGGACTTAAGGGTAAATTAAATAAAAAACAGCCTTAAGTCTGTCATTTTCAACAAAGAGGTGCTAAGATCCATAGCAGTGAAAAAAGGGGCTCTGAAGCAGCAGCCTGAAATTCAACAGTTTCTGTGGGAGTGCAGCCTGACCTCTTAGCTCTTGCTGGCTCCACTTGAGCAGCATACGTTCAGGTGTTCACTGCCATTCAGAAGAGCTTCTTTTCCCCAAATGCCAAGAGGCATCTCCTGACAGCACAGGTATTAAAAAACCACAACAACAAACACACAGATAAACGAGCAAAAATAACCCAAACCACAAAAAGCAAACACCCCCCCTCCCCTCAACCTTCACCCCTCCCCCCCCAAACTATACTCTTGCAATCTGTAGAAATTCCTGTGACTTCCCCCTGCCCTGCTCACCCTCAGGGAAACAAACAGCATCCCTGGATAGGCATTGGACTTGGCTGTCCAGGGACGTGAGGACACCCCGCACACCACAACCCGCGCTCCCCCAGACGTGTGCTTGTCAGGGTTTCTTTCAGAAGTCACTGATGCAGGCTGGGGGCTCTGCCCGTCTTGGCACATCAGCTCTTTGCTTTCAGCGCCAGCTCTCCCGGGCACCACGTCTCCTTGCGTGGCTGCAGCCTCTGCGGAGGGCTGAGGAACAAGCCCAGCAGTGCACCCCACGGCTGCCTGCCGCAGCCTTGCCCTGGGGAGCCGCGGTCATCAGGGATGAATGGAGGCTGGTGGCTCTGAACACCCTGGCTTGACTTCCTCCGAGCTCTGCGTGCCACATGCCGTCCAGGGCTTAGCTGAAAACGTTGAAGCAAGATTTGCTAATGCAGCTCTTCAGGGAAGTGCTGGATTAGCCCGGATTAGCATCTGACATTGTGGTTGCACATAATGAATTATGTAAAATGGTCCTGTTGGTGTAAAGCAGATGTACTACCACATGACTTCAGCTGCAGGCACAGCCAGGAATAAAACAGAGTGGATTCAGTTAGGGGGAGGATTGGAAAAGAAAAAAAACCCAAACAAAAAAAAACCACCAGAAAAGGATTTCATATACTTCTCAACATGCGCTGTATCGTACTACTTATTCCAATGATATTTGAAAACAAAACAATGCAGCAATTTCATCATGGGAAGCAAGACAGAGTTCACCACTTACAATTAGGGGAAAACATTTTCCTTTGCCTTTCTGTTCACAGTTACATGACTCAGGAAACACCATATGAGCCTCCAGGAACAGCCATCAGCTACAGCAACTCTTGAAGAGATACTGAAGATAGAATAATCATTTTCCATTTAAACAAAAAATGCTTTCACCTAATAAGATTAGTCTATGCATTTTGATAACATGCTTCCCTTCAGAGTCAGGTCTTCTATCAACTTAAATGAACCCAACTGCCAATTAAACGACCAGCACAGGGGCATTCATAAGCCAGCAAGAATAAATACAGGAAAATTAACCACCAGGAAGAAGGAAAGACAGGACAGCTAATGTTTTCAAAACAAACATAAATGAGATTAATTTAGATTGAAATGTGGTCAACATCCCCTTTAGATATTACACATAGAAACATTAATATTTGGAGAGTATTTGACTCCACAGGCAAACTTCACACCAGCAAGTGTTAACTGATGTAAAAACACATGAGGAATAATTTATCTACAGTGGCCAGATAAAATGGTCAAGGCAGCTAGATCCTCTGTACAGTCAGCAAAGGTAAAATCATGTGGTTTAAGTATTTGTTCAGAGAAGAGTCCTTGTTTTTCTAGACAGATGAACCACAGGGAGCTCCACAATTGCTGACCACTACCAAGATTGTCGTTCCTAAGCTACCTCATAAAGGATCTTGCCAAACCACAGCCAGCAGTTTCTCTAAAGCTTGTACTTTAGGTCTGCCACTGTCCGGGTTTACGTCGAGACGCAGAACTGAAAATACATTAGTGTCATTCGTCCATGATGCATTGTCTAAGGAGAGAAGACAGACTCTCACCTTCATCTTCTGTGATGCTGCTGCACTATCCAGCAGCAGGAGAAGTGAGAACTTGCTGTGTCAGACATAAGGAGCAGGGCTTTTTGGGAATGTACTGAAATTGTTCTAGCCCTTCTGGAGAGAGGTTCCTCCCTGTGAAAAGGATGCACACCCTCCACTAAGCAATTCACTTACTGATCACACCAGAATCATAGAATGGTTTGGGTTGGAAGGGACCTTAAAGATCATCTAGTTCCAACTCCCCTGCCATGGGCAGGGACACCTTCCACTAATCAGGTTGCCCTAACCTCTTCCTGCTCTTTCAGCACTTAGATGAGATACAGATTCAGGCACAAGATGAGATACACAGATCGAGACTCCACCATCAGCTGTATGCACGCATCATTCTTCTATTCCTTCACATTATACAATTTACTATTAATGCTAGTCCTTTAAATAAGATGAGTTTGTGGATGAAGAACAGCCAAAGTATGAAGAATAGAGAAATAAGATGATTTGGTGCTTGCTTTGTTCAGTCTGCGCTTTATGCCAACAGGAGATATCAGTGTAAAAATCTAAGAGAGGCTGTAGAGATTTCATCCCAGCCCAGGTGATCATTTAGACTTGGTCACACACACTTTGCAGTATGTTTATACATATTACTATGATAGAAACTTCAAGTGGTAGAAAAACTAATGGCTAACTAGCACGAGGAACAATGCCAGCACCAGCCCAGCAGCTGTTAACCAGCCAAGGGGCTGGTTAAACAGCAATAATCCAACAATCCTATGCTGGTATCTCACATCTGTGAGATTTTTGGCACATGCGAAGCACTACGAAAAAGGAAAAAAGATCAACGGGAAAAGAAAATGCTCAACAATCTGAGCAAGACAGTCTTCATACCTGTCTGTTGAAATAAATAGTGACAATAAACTATTTTTTCCACTTCTTCAAAACCACAGGTTTTGTATTTGTTTTTTTTTTCCTTTTAAATTGGCTGTTTCCAGAAGAACATACTTTGTATTTTCAAAGTAACCATCATCTCCTGTAGGAGTATGGAAGAGGAAATAGAGAATATTACGAATGCTGCTCAGTTCGGAATCTAGATATTTGTATGAAAAAAAATAATAGCACTTTGATTGAGAAAAGATTTATGAAGAAGCATATCGTGTATGTAATCAAATGGCACGGAAGTTGCCTAGAAATGTATGCTGCAGCATTTTATATTGCAGCATTCTGAGCTGCCTATGAGCTCTGTACATTTGGGTGATTTTCATTGAAATTCAGCGCGCTACGTTGCAGGCAGGGAAGCCTGCCAACGATTTTATTTTTACGATGCAGCAGCTACATGACCCATTTATGCCTTCAACAACCAGCAACTTCTCCCTCTAAAGAAAAAAAAAAACCAACACCACAACACAAAAACAAACCACCAGTGCAGATTTGAGTACCTGTCCTGTGTTTTGCCTTCTACCTTTGCCACACAGATTATGCGGAAAAGCAGCAAGGATTGACAGTGGACAACTACTGAGATCTGGCTGTTTTCCTTCTTCGTTCTTCTGCTCTTTAATCTCCTCATGTCCAGAAGAAAAAGTGAAAGACACTGAGAAAAATCTACTTTGTTAACTGCCAAATAAATTAGCATGTGCCTGTTATTTGATGAGGCCCTGACAAAAACCACAGATCTGGTCTGACAGCATCAGGATAACAATGGCCATCCCCTCCAAAACGGCAGGGAGAGGGATCTTCTACCCCTGTACCTCCCAGTTAGTGTTTTGGCTGCAATGTCAGTCAGCTGGTCCTCTCACTGCAGAGATGGCAAGAGGTCTCAGGAGCCCTTTATTTATATAACACTACAGTGGATGAGAACAGGCTGTTCCTTAGGCTTCCTATGGCTCACACTTCCAGGAAGAATTGCACTCAGTGCCCACGGGAAAGAAGAAAGGTGGCTTGTCCAATCCCTCAAGCTGGGATAGACATGGCAAAGTCAGGAAGTCCAAGGGCTAGAGGAGGAAAAAAATCAATTTAAACCCCCCCCCAGCAGTTACAGAGCTAATAGACATGACCGACTGTGCTACAGGAAAGTTTGTCTCTCTGTGCACATTAGTGGGGAAAGCAAATGTGCTCCTTATGCCTCTCTGGGATCAAAATTCATCCTGACTCCCCACTTGAGTCCCTTAGCACATACACCAATCTAACCCACATTTTTTAAACCCAATCTTAGTCATGTTAAACCTTTAAACCCCGTCCGATGCCCCCTCTCTATAATAAAGTAGATCAAAAGATTGTTTTTATAGTTAGAGTTTTTCACCTGCTTGGAAACTGTCAGATTCATATTTTCAAGCTTCTCTGTACTGCAATCAGTACACATGGATTAATTTTTTTAATCTTTTGGTTTTTGTTTTTTAAAAAAAAGCCTAAAAACTGGGACTCCAGGCATTTGTAACTGCAGGAAGAAGTCAAGCTCACAAAAGTTCTTGCAGGCAGTGCAGGTATGCCTATTCCTACTGCTTCAAGACAGAAATTTCAGGACTTAAATTTTGTATATCTGCCAAATTAAATCATTATATCTGAGTATTTAATATTGCAGTAGAGGAATACTCCAGCCTTCCTAGACAAGAAGGGTGGACACGTGCTCTATGATTATTAACCAGATACACAGTAAAACTCCTCCTGCCAGAGGGTGGAACTGCTTGTGGCTGTTTATGCACGCTCTGAAACCCCAGAGGACACTCCAGATCAGTAAATGTGCATGAAGGTAAGAGTATCTTAGCAGAAATTAAGGCTACAGCTTACCCCAATACTAGGGATCGGGACGTGTTTCTTGCTGTATGATGTTTGTATGATCCAAATATGTCAAAAATAATATCACATTTTTGAGCAGATTAACTAAAGAGTAGTCACTTGATTTTACACGGTACTTCTGTAGAGATGATTTGGACTCAACTTGAGATTAACACTTCATGATGGCCACTTCTCTTGAGTAGACCTCCAAGCAAAAAACATTTATATGCATACATATACATGCATATATACGAAAGCATATTAAAACATAAAAATTAGGAAGGCCATTGAAGTGGATGGCTGCCTAGGAAAGCCTTTGTCTGGTGTTATGAAAACTGACAGGACAAGATGAAACAAGGCTAAAACAGTCCAACTGAAACAAAGGGAAATAATTCACTTGTTACTTCTTGGAGGTTGATTTGGATCTTTACCATTCATTCCTATCATTTAAGCAACCAGACTTGCTTTTTTTTTTTTTACCTCAGAGTACAGCAACTATGATTTTTTTTTGTTGTTGTTTTGCTTTATTCCAACAGGGAACTTTCTCAAAGAATAGTAAAATCTCTCATCCAAACTCATGAATTTCCCAGTTTCCTGATAGAGGTCTCAGACTCAGTGTTCATCCTCTGCCCTAGCTCTCAGAAAAGTCTTATGTTCAAAGGTCTTCTGGTGGTCCACACTCTACAGTCACAGTTGTGAAAAGTCACTTACTGCCTCAAACATCGCTGTGTATAAAACAAAAACCACCCGCAGGACATTTCCCTTTCTATCAGACCTTTCCAGCAACTTTCTACCGCATTTACCACCACAATGGTTAAGAGACAGCCTTCCTAGGAGCAACAAAATATACATGCACGATTGGTTTCTGCGAATCCAGATAGACTGAACATCACTTGAAGCAGTTCCCTAAAAAGATCAAGGGACATAATGATCAGTACAACAGGGCTTGGACTAATAATAGTCAATACACTACTGGGATGAAGTGAATCAGATCTTCGGAGAGCTCTAAATTTTTTCAGGCTTTCTATACCTCTGAATGTCTTTCACAAAGTCAGAATAATGCAAAGAGGAAAAGGAGGACATTGACTTTGAATTCAAGATAGCAACTACCAAAGTCCCAAAATATAGACAAAACAGCTTAGTCACTTTAGAGAAGAAACTGCAGCATTTAAAAATGTGTCTAAATTCCCAGGGTCACTGACAAAGAGGAGTATTTTGGAAAATTTTATTTGCAAAGCTTAGTTTAATCTGGATAGAAAGCAGAAGCAACATAGGAAATCAGCTGTAAGAAATGAAGACTGAAGAATACTCAACCGCCATTTCTACAACAAATCAAAGGGCCAGAAATCCTGGTAATTTATTCTGTGACTGCCCGTGAGTTTCTGTGTTCCTGGGGGTGCCAGCCAAGGAATTTCGGGGTCTCTGTGTATAGCAGCCAGAACAAAGAATCCCTTCTGTGTTTGTAAGAGTGCTTGCTCTTTTTATTTGCTGCTTTGAGATAGGAGAACACAAAGAAAGCTAGTGACAGACTGTGGCACAAATTATTTTGGTAACTTGTCTCCAGAAAAAAAAAAATCCTTGCTTTGGCTGGCTAAGCCTCGAAATCTCTTGGTCAACTACTGGACCAAGCACACTAAGGAGTCCTATGAAAGGCAAAATTAAGATAAATCTATGTCCTGCGATCTCTGACTATTCCTTCTATTCCTGTACAGTTCTATTCCCCATAAGTTCCTTGCTTGACTTCTAAACAGAATTTTAGGAATGTATTATATTAACTCCAAATTTACCTATGAAATATATTTTAAAAAACATTAATTGCTATATAATAACTTATATAATAACTTAAGACAGGCAGTAAAATTTGAGTAACCTTTAATTCAGTGAGCCCATTTCACTTATCTAATCACTCAAACTAAAAAGCACCAGTTCTTTTCCTCAAAAGCCTTGCAGTAACTCTATTTTCGTCATATCCTTGGGTGATCAAGCAATGTTTCATTGTATTTTAACCTAAAACTCTCTGAAAAGAGAAGAGATAACACAATAATCTCAAATGGATTCAATCAAGTTCCTGCAGTGAAACCAGTTCAGTTAACAATTACTTTAATCTTATCCATATTTCCTTTCATGTTAAACATTTATTTGCTCTGTGCTACTAAATGACAACAAAAAGGGCTTTAGTATTTTGTTTTACTTTTTTTCTTGTTTGTGCGGAACTCCCATATTTTCATTACAAGAACTTTTCAGTAACAAAAAAACATTTTATTTCTGAGAATGCTTTCTTTTAGCAAGTGGATTACACACTACAGCATTGAATTCTGAAAACTGGCTGAATAGTTCCCTCTATCAATTCTGCCCTTAAGATTCTCACATTTGATTAACCAATCTGGTGGAATGAGATAGCCAGGTAAAATGTAAGGACACCTCCTCCTTTTTTACGTAAGAGAATTCTGCTGACACCATACACGTGCAAAGTGCTGCACGTAGGCTGGGGCAATCCCAAGCACAAGTACAGGCTGGGCAGAGAATGGATTGAGAGCAGCCCTGAGGAGAAGGACTTGGGAGTGTTGGTTGACGAGAAGCTCAACATGAGCCGGCAATGTACACTGGCAGCCCAGAAAGCCTGGGCTGCATCCAAAGAATCATGGCCAGCAGATTCGAGGGAGGTGATTCTGCCCCTCTGCTCTGCTCTTGTGAGACCCCACCTGGAATACTGCATTCAGTTCTGGGGCCCCCAACACAAGAAGGACATGGAGCTGTTGGAGTGAGGCCAGAGAAGGCCACAAAGATGATCCAAGGGCTGGAGCACCTCTGCTATGAAAACAGGCTGAGAAAGTTCATGTTCTTCAGCCTCGCTCCAGAGACACCTTCTAGCAGCCTTCCAGTACTTAAAGGCTGGAGAGGGACGTTTTGTAAGGGTGTGCAGTGATAGCACAAGGGGCAATGGCTTTAAACTGAAAGAGGGGAGATTTAAGTTAGATCTAAGGAAGAAATTCACTCTGAGGCACTGGAACAGGTTGCCCGGAGAAGTTATGGATGTCCCATCCCGGGAAGTGTTCAAGGCCAGGTTGGATGAGGCTTTGAGCAACCTGGACTAGTGGAAGTTGTCCCTGCCCATGGCAGGGGGGTTGGAACTAGATGATCTTCGAGGTCCCTTCCAACCCAAACCATTCTATGATTCTATGACACAGAAGACATCCAAGCACTGGATCAGCTACAGAGATAAGACACTCTGGGACCACTGGCAAAGAACTGCACACAGAGAAAACATGCAAGAGATTAGAGAGAAAAGAGTCCTTATTTTTCAGAGGAAACTATCTGTTGTCAGACCCAGCTGGCTGGAAGAGATAAAAAGCAGCAGGGACAGCCTGCCAGAAGCAGAGAGGCTGGCAGTACGTAGGAAGCCCACTAACCACTCAACAGCCAACACCTTCCCTTTCACCGTAAGCTCAGGACAAGCAGTGGCCTGTGCAGTGCTCAGAGCTCACGTCAAGTGATCAAAATACATCAAAACCAAGACAACTGCCTAAATGTGAACTGACAAAAAAAAAAAATACCATGACTAGTGTAGCTCTAGGCCAGCCACAGAAGCACTCCTGCTGTTGAGTCACAGCAACAGGGAGTTGTGAGTAGGTGTGAAGCAGTTAGAAACCCACAAATCTACCACAGAATGATGATTTTCAGAGGTGACTAGTGATTTTTGCTATAAAACTGTTCGTGACTAGTGCAAAAATCTGAATGCTGCTTTTATAAAAGATAACGCTTAGCACCTTTTGGAGATCAGGTCCCTTTGGCTGCAGCACATGACTATAAAGTCACAGTCACTTTACCTGTGAAGCACAGGAGGCCAAGATGTGAGGTGTCTTCACAGGACTTATAGCTCATGGCCAGCTACTTGCTTTGTAATAAATATGGAAATTTAAGTGTTGAACCACAGCAGCAAATACCTATTGAAGCTACTCCAGACTTTTTCTCTTACGGAAATTTTAAACTCGTTTCTCATTTTAAAACAGAGAACAAATGATGGGTTACACGGAGGGGATTTGCTTGAGCCATGACAATGCCATGTAGCGAGATGCTGCATGTTACATGGCACTGCTCCAGGACTTTATAATTATCCTTCACATGACGGAAGCACTGAACACTCCTGTAACTCAGTTTTCCCAATGTAGTGACAATCCTGGCTGTGCAATTCACATAAGTACCAACAGGTAAGCATTAAAGAAAAAAGTTTCTCAATTTCTCCAACTACACAAACCACATCCCTGGATTTTGCTGCTGGAAATCACTCCAGCTAATCTCATGGAAAAGTCAGTCATTCCCCACACTCTTCATCTCCCACCAAAATTAGGACAGGCCAATAGGTTAATCTAGCAAATATATTAGAAAAAAATAATCATACAAGAACATTTTCAGACATAGTCCAGGATACATTTACTTGTATAGCGAAAGTAAGTTTAAAATTTTGTCTTAAAAATAGCAATCCTGAGACACAGCCATGGCCAGATATGAAGGGAAAACTGGTGCTTTTGGTGGAAAATGTTTTATACATTGCATTTTTTAAAAAAAAGTTAAACTCATTAGATCCTCATTTTAGCAATAAAACTTAAGAGTGAAAGAAATAGTGCCTGTCATCCCAAAGCAATAGACTAGCTTGACCTTACGAAACAAGATGAAAGATGGAATTCACACCACACTGTCATTATGGAAAGAGCTATTTGCACTCATCCTGGACACATTGGTAAAGTGGAAAGTTCAAACCAACCTGGATCTCTAACTTTCCTGCTTTTAAAACCACAGAACAAGCATGGGTTTTAGATAGATCTTAGAAGAACAGTAGCATCTGGATACACTGTGCATGACTTCATATATTGCTTTTACCTACTGAAAAGGCAAAAAAATAAGACTAGACATTTCATAAAATGCTTTTCAGCTGCCAGGACTTGTTTCATACTAGATTCGTTTAAACGTATGGCATAACAGTATCTCCTAAACAAAGGTATTTATTAAAGAAAACAGTTACAAATATAGATCCAAATAAACAGTTTTCAGTGGGAAAAGCTCTTCAGCTTTACCTCCTTTGTTTACTCAGGCTAGCTCTTCCTTAGAGCGCTGTATACCACATGGACAGCTAATGGCTGAATATTAATGCAGACTATTATAGAGCACCATTATTGTTTGTTTAAAACTGGCTTCATACTTTCCCCTGTTGCTGACTGCTCTGGCTCCCCTTCTCCAAGAACTGTCCGTGGCCATCGTGTCAAGCCCTCAATGTTACTTCTAGTGTGCTGACTATTTTTCTCTAACAATCCACTTCTCTTAAAAAAACAAGGAAAGAAAAAAAGAAACCACAACAAAAAAAACATCAAAGAACCCAAATGATCATTTATTCTAAGGGGATAACAAGCAAGAGAAAGGATAGATTGACTGCTGGCAAGGGCAATGGCTTAAAGATACCTGTTCAATGAGCAGACATGGCATGGTGACAAAGGTCAGCACGCCCAGCTGGTCGACCCAATATACCAGACAAACATCTACGAATTAGCTACTGAAATCCTCAATTTATAGTGCAGTATTGTTTTAGTGTCAGTCACTGATTTGCACTAATGGGCAGTGGGTTAAACTGCTGGAGTTCAGCAATGGAAGCACAGTCAGACCACTGGGGGCTTTGACTCCTTTGGTCTTGCTATTTCCGCCCACCAGCCAGAACTGAAACATTTAGAGAATTCCAAGTTCAACAGCATGTTCTGCAGAGGATTTGGGATGAGCCCTGCGTATTTCACGTGCCAGTTTCATGAACCTATACAAGCAATTCTGCAGTGTTTCACCAGTGTATTGGGAGCGGGGGAGGAATACTGCTAAGGTTTGAGTTGCTACAAAATAGACATGTCCAATACCAAGATAAATGTAAAATGTACATTTGCAACCCAACTTTATTATAATTTCAAATTTTACAAGCATTTTGTGCAAATTAAAGCAAAGGATTGGGAGTAAGGTGCTTGCCTTTCCACAGCAGCCTGACTGCAGTCCCATGACAGCATTGCAGCAAGCCAGAGTAATTGATGACTTAGTCTTATCATAGCAACTAGATTTTTTTATTTTATTTTGCTAAAATGAGATTGGGTTTGGAAGGATTGGACACCTGCCACTTTCTCTGTCCTTCACTTATTGCCCATCTGCAGCTGACAAAAGTGTTAAAGTATACAAATAGCAGAGGGAAGAAAAGCAGCAAAAGCAGAGCAGCAGATCTTTTCTTTGATTTGCATAGTTACTCCAGACATAAATTCAGCAAAAGGCACAGATTTCTTCTCTTTTATGGTTTCCCTAGTCTAACAATTTGCCAAAAAAGCTAATGCTAGAAGAATGGACTCTCTCATCCTTGATATCAAGGACATCTCAAAGGTTTCAACATCTAACGCAATGTGAACTTCAGTATTAACCTCACACGCAGGTATAGGAGAACTGTGATATAGAGCAGCAAAATCCCAAATGTCCAGATCAAACAAACCCTTACTCTTTAATTTATAAGGATGTGGATGCAAAGCAGAAAACCTCAGGCCCTCTGTAGACAAGCCATGAATTTAGGGCTCATGAGACAAAAAGATCAAATACCACCTCTTCTCTCACCCAGAGCATGACCTACAGCATCCTAAATTGGACTTCCTCTTCTCATCTGTTTGGAAGCTGCATCTCTCTGTCTAACAAAGTGAGCCTGACTCTGCCTTTTATTTTGTATGCAGACAGTTCTGACTGGAGAATAATTTTTTTTGTTTGCTTTTTTAAAATAAAACCAGGAAACACACATGAGATTTTTCCTCTCAAAAAACTCATCCTGGTAGTCAGGGGACTCTCACAAGCTGTGGGATACTGCCACACAGCACAAGGATTTTAACTAGATTCTTCGGTGAATGACCTAATCAGTAGAATATTGTCTACACTCAAGTGGGTCTCTAACTTCCTTCATCCTCATTTTTTTAAAAAAAAGCAACTAGGGCTTATTTTACTGTATTTATTATCACAACAGGAAACAAGTCCAAAGTTAAGTCCCCAGTGTACATTAAAAGATCTATTAAATTCATCTTGTGGTCTCTTACTACTTACACGATGAATAATTCAAGGCTGCTCCTGCCGCAGAGGACGGTATTCTGTCACGGGTGGTTTGTCCAGGCTGCGCTGTGCTCTGCAGGTGTATTTTTGCAGCTGTTTGGCACGCTTCTGACACCTTAGCACTTTGGTTTACACAGAGCAAGGTGACCATTTAGGCATCAGGATTCTAAACCATCTTAAAATACTTGCTATTATAGAATATTTAACCAGTCTGGAGTACCTTTACTATGAAATAAGCTCCCTAGGCAATGTCACCTGTAAACTTTTGTATTCAGCGTTATAACTGTTATCATCTGATTCTGTGAGTTATAGAAGAGATGGCATTCAGTACTGGTGGGCAGAAGAACAGGGACACTTAGAGAATTCAAGAACAGGACATGTACATCTTTCAGATTTCTTTCCCTGCTGTCACACAATAAATCAGTTTGGATCTTAAGCTCAGCCCTTCCTGCTCTGTCCCCGAAGCAGATAAAAAATGACCTCCATAATCTCATGAATCTTATGACCAAAAGCAGAGCCTGAAAATCTCTCTCTGAAGTATGGCCCAGGGTTCTGGAGACAGTCCGTATAACCACTTTTCTATCTTACCCTGCCATTTCAGTATTTTCCCCATGGGTTTTAGGTACCAGTGTTAGTCAGAATTAGCCCAAGCAAGGCTGAGTCCTGGACATCCTCCTTCGCCAACAATCTGAAGTCTCAACTAAGCACTTACTTGGTTTTGAGTGAGATTTTATTGTTGCTCCAAACATGGACATACCTAAAGAAACACACATTTAGGTATAACTGAGAAATAGTCCTAAAGGCACCTATTAAAACTGACAATCCAGATGCAGCCTGACCCAGAAAGTCCTTAAACTGCTGATTGCTAGAAGGTAAACGAGCAGTCCGTGAGAGTTCTTGCTGTTCTTCCCTCAGCACTTAAAGGCCACTGTAGAGAACAAAGATAACTGTATCTCATCTGAGAGCGTGCTTGCTTTGTCTCATCTCCAGTCACACCTTTTGAGGGCAGGGACTGTCTTTTTGGTCTGTACCTTGCTTTGTGTCTTCTGTACTCGAACAGCATGAAAGAACAGACCATGTGGTGGTGGAGAAACGACAGACTTATCCACACTCCCAGGGACAAAGAACAGACAAAAGTCTCCTTGACATTCCTAAGATCTGGCCCCAAATTTGAATATTTCCCTTTTCAAAAACTGGAATTTAATCAGATTTACAGTTTTTCTTAATATACAAGTCACTGTAGTCACCTCATTAAAAAAGAAGAAAAAAAAGCTTAACACATATCAGACAATCAAAAGAAAAATAAATATGCTAGTTTCCCAAAAGGCCAGTATCTCAGCAACTCCAGCTCTTGCAAGCTAAGCTGAGCAACCAGCGCTACAACAATATTTCCTGGCACATTAAGGCCGAAAGAAACCAGCAAGCATTTTTGTGAGCTCTGGGAACGCAGCAGTTCCTACACCGACTGTCAGGCTGAAGCTGAAAACTCTTTGGAAGACACTGACTCTTTGAAAAATCTCCTGGTTGCCCATCAAAGTCCGCACACAAGCACAGCCTGCCATGCTCTGATGGTAACCAGAACCACACAGACCTATGACTGCCTTCAAATTCATCACACGAAGAAACTTCTGTTGAGATAATTTCTTCAACCAGATTTATTATCAACTTGTCCCTGAGGATTCTGCCAGGAAGAGGCTGAAGCACAGCGTTTCCACTTCTGGATGTCTCCTTATGGCAAAAAGTTCATATCTAAGTGACCTGCCCACAGCAAAGATAAACATCACGTTCAGCTGGACTTCTACCAATAGCCAGATCCCTGGGTAGGACCAATCCTTTTTTCCTAACTGTGACAGCTATAAAGAGTATGCCTGTGTAGGAATTTAGACAAATTCTTGATTAAACATTACTGAATGCAAGTGACAAGCATATGGGACATAGCTTATCCATTTTAACAAAAAAAAGTTCAAGATTATATGTGCAATGATTTTTTTGTTCAGGTCTTCTTTCCACTAAAGCACAGTAAAGACCATAGTGCACTTGCCACAAACTATTCTGGTTTTATTACCTGGAAATATCAATCTGATTCTCTATTCAGGGAGCCTTTCTACATCAGTATGACAAAATTGACTGTTTTCTTTCACTCCTGTACAGAAATAATCTTTCAGTCCTCAGATCCAAATCCACTTGCTCCTCTGCATCTCTTGGCTGTTTTAAAAGTTGTATTTATTAGAGCTATGGAATTGATTTTGTGCCTTGCAATTACTGCTGTGTTTGCCAGTCAGTATGCCTAGTCAGCATTTAGGCTGGCAAATATTCTCTATCTGGAGCTATAAATATAAATACAGATAAGTAGGAAAGACTTGGGATTCTAGCAATGGCAAGCCAGTGATGAATTGAAGGCAAAACTTGGAGTAAACCAGGCAGCCCTGCCACACAGCCTCACAGCAGAACAAAGAAATATATGACTTCCAAAGCAGATTTGCACATTTATTTTATATTTTTTAATATCACCTGCCTGGCACCTTGCAACAACTGCTATGTATGACCAAAGCATCATGGTAAATAACCTCCTATTTCCTAATAATACAAGTAGTCCTTCTAAGGCTGGTAGGCATATTCAAGAGAGGTTAATATTACCCTGTTAAAAAGAGAACGATCTGCAACATCTTTCACCGCGCAAAGCTTCAGGCAAAACGTCTGTCAGCAAAATGTAAACTCACCTCTGTTTTATCTCAGGGGTGGAACTATTCCTCGATGAAATGTGAAGCCTCAGTTTTTTTGTTCAGTTCACATGAGATCAGGTATTTCACAGTCAACAATTACATCACCAAAATTTTCAGATACTGCTCACAGGCATTTTAAGGAACTGTTAAGAACCACTCAAAGAATTGCCCCCTGCCTCCCCGGAAAATCATGTCTAATGTCCAAAGATAATTTTCTTACAATTACTTTTTAAAAACGGTAAGTTCAGGTCTTTTCAATCGCTTAATGGTGTTGCATATTTAAAAGAGGAAACAAAAAAGGGAAAAGATAACTGAGTTCTTCCCTTCCCGTCCCTCTCAAAATATCACGAGATTCAAAAAATTAGGGTTTAAAGATGGGAAAGAAAAATCAGTTATTTAAAATACCAAGATTTGGTAACAAAATTCAGATTGTGCAGTTACTGGAGCAGAGGATGTATATGCAAAACTTTTAAAAATAGAACTTTTTATATTACTAATAACCAAGTCTCAGGAGAAAAATTAATAATTGAGGATTGAAGTTACAGGTAAACAAAAAATTTACGCTTTTGAGCAGCGCCAGATATCTACAATTCCTAAGCTTTTGTCTTCTGTAACAACACAGGCTTGTTAAGTCTAATTTTCTTAAAGCAGAATGACATAGGGCTATAATATAACTTGCTTTCTATTCTAGTCTCTTTAGAGCTAATAGCAAAGTAGGCTTTAGATCTCTACCAGTGTGCAAAACCAAACCAACCAAAAACACCCACACATGGAAAAAACACAGTCTGGAGACTGCACTGAGTACTCACAGCATCTACTCTGGAGCTTGCGGATGCTTATGACTTTTTTGCAACACAAGAAACTAATTTTGCCATCTTGCCATGATAATTTTGGCCTACATTTTGCAGCATACAGTACATATAAAGTCATACAATACGTGTGTACTTAAATCAGCGCTACTTCAAGAAGCTTGAGACTTTCACTCTGGGCTCCTATATATACAAGGTTATTATAAATTTAGCAATTGTTATGACAAAACTATGAACATTGAAATGAACTGCTTGTTCAAACTATTTGCTGAACTTAAGAACCTAATGCAATCTTAAAGCAATTGCTTAGAACAAATCAGCCATGCAACTGTATATTTTTTTCTAATAAATAGCCATGCACTAGAAAAATGTATATGTTGCTACTCATTGCCCACATCTCTTCATAAATTGGTTCCACCCCACGCCAACATACACAGATCCAAATGGAAACAGTCCAGAAACAGAGTTTTTCTCTAGTAGGTAAAACAGCAATCCATGATTAACCTCAAAATTCCGTAATGTCTCTATTCCTTAACATACACTACATTAAACATAAGCAGTAACATCACACAGAACTTATTCTTGTACAGGAGCAAATTCTTCTCTGGCCCACACAGAGAAAGACAGGAGTGACACCTGCTGTTCCACTAGCAGTTTTAGGAACAAGATTTTTCATTTATTAGCCATTTTGATTAAACAGATGCAATAGATCTTCTCAACACCTAAAAACCAGGATGTATGTGCACTCACACTCCTCAGGATGCTGCTATTCTGTTGAACACTTGGTATAAAGAAGTCCTTGAAGAGATTTTACATAAAGGCATCAAGTGCATTCAGCTTTTCTTATTCGAAACTATAGTAATTCGGTACTCAAAGGAGGATTTTACACAGCAATTTTCATTATTAAAAATCTCAACTAATTTCTCTGCTGCCTTGCTTTGGAGATGAATACTTTGCTTGGAAAGGCCCATTAAGAAGACTGGATTATTCAATGCAGGGTTTAAGTATTCCACTTTCTCAGCATTTTGCATTATATTCTTCTAATTACAAACGCATATAAACCAGTTTATTTCAAAGGTAAGAGACAGCAGGGACATCTTCAACTGTCTTAGCTACTGCCTGATTAATCACATTTCAGCTGAGAGCAACTTTCAATTAGAAACATTCCCAGCTAGGAAACATTAACACATTTGAATGGCCAGACCAAACACTTCAGTGCCTGTGTATAATACTGAAAAAGCATAGTTCATGGGCAAATTCATGTTTACAAGTAAAGCATCATGACAGGACAGTTCAAGACTTGATTCAGCAAAGATATCCAGGGAAACACGAAGCACGGAAGTCAGTGCAACACTGATCACAGAGCTACATGACACTGAAGTGATACAGGGACAGACAGTTTCAGGAGGCACTGTCTGGGATCATGATTTTAAATACTTCAAAAAAACGTCAGGTACAAACTAAAAATCTCATTTTCCTTTTCTCACACCTGTTGGCTGACCCAACAAGGAAGAAAAACAGGAGGCCAGGGTTAAGGCATGTAAAATCAAGTGAAGAATTTCTCCTACCTTTGTTAGCTACAGAAGAAATATTTGCTTGCTTGCTTTTTTAAAAATGACACAACGAAAAGCAAAAAAATAGGCTGGCATGGACAGCCAGCCATACCACCACCCCCACCCCCCCTTATTTTGTAGGCACTGTGCCAGTGCAAAGTAAATATAGAAAAACTCACTTTTTTGGAGTCATCTTGTGGATTGCAACGCTCAGGCGATGACAGAGGGGCTGTGGGTCCATCCTTTGCTATACCACGTACCAGCTCATGTCCTCAGACCACGCTTGAGGGGGCTTTTATGGGCACGGGTGGGTGGTCTTCCCACCTGAACTGCAGCCAGGGAGATGCACACAAAATGGCTCCTGGGGCCGTTCCCCTTCTCAAAGACAGTGAGAAGCCATCTCAGCCTTCCCCAAAAATGCCAATTTCGGGAAGCTCCTCAGTCCTCAAGCACACCTTTGAATCTTTGTTTCTCCACAGGTAGGTCCCAGTGATTTGGCTCTTGGGAGAGCATGGCAGCCTGTCACACCTGCCCTGGGTAACAGCCATCATCAGCAGCCACATCCTCACACCATCCACACCCAACAGAAGTTGGGTTTCTCTGTGCTCCTGCCTGTTTTTTGAGGTCAATCTTGGCTAGTTGATCTCCAGGAGCAGCAGGTGTCCCTCCTGAAGCACTCACTTCACAAGCAAAACCTCTTTTATATTTTCCCTCAGGAAAAATCTCTTTTTTTTTTTTCTTTTCTCTCTCTTCCCTCTGAGATTAGGCTTTGCTAACATCTAGCGCTCTTCCTTGGCTCTTCCCCCTCCACGACATTTCTTTAAAATCAGTTTTTCCACATCCTTTGACAAGCAAGAGGGCTCACAAAATGGCGCCCTGTGAGGTGCTCCCGAGGCAGCAGCAGCAGGAGGGGCAGAGAAGCCACTGTGGCAAGAGGCCTGTTCTGGCCAGTTCCAACTGGTTCCGGCTGCCGCCAACAGCCTGGCACCACAGCATGAACAGGGTTAAGGAAGGGCAAAACACCACTCAGCGAGGCCCAAGGTGGGAAGTATGAGAAAGGCAAGGGGGAAGGTTCATGCCGACCCTGGAGAGGTTGTCGTGCTGTTTTCTCTCTCTGTGCTGTTGAGCCGGGCAGCGAGCGGCTGGGTGGGCACCTGGCAGCACCCACAGACCCACCAGCAAAAGTTCATGCCCAGAAACCCTGCTAGAGCTTTGTAGCAGCGCTGGCACACGAACGAGGAGTAATAAATGAAGGTGTCACTGTTTTGCTTCTGCCTCTCCAAGTCAGTAAGTCTTTCAGGAGCTGGAGCTACCACAGTCCCCGTGATTCCCTGAAAACCACTCGGTCACCGCCCTCCAGTACACCATCCATCCGCAGGGGATCCTGCGCAGCCCCACACACGAGTGACGACTCAGATACTCGCCAAGTCATAAACGCAGAGTAGGGAACCCATTTTTCCCCCAAACTCCCATTTTCCTTACCCTGTACTCTCACCAGGTGTAACAGATCTGACGAAGAGTATCACGAGCCTTCAGAGAAAAGATGCTAACAGGGGCTTGGGGAGATTAACAAGAGGTGATCTGGCTTCTCTACTTGTACAAGAGACTGAATGGTTTATAAAGAGTTATTGATAAGGAACAGTCATTGATGTTGTGGCATGCTGCCATGCAAACGCCTAGCAGACAACATGTAATAGTGTTGTAACAAGCAGCTAGTATTTAATGTGTGTTTAACATGGACCTGAAGAGAGCTGATGTTGTCAGGACAGAAAATAATAAAGACACCAGTAACCAGTTTGCAGAAGCCAGACAGTTACGCAGCTGTGGCCTTCAAGGCACATGATGAAAGCTTGAAAAAAAGGTTTTCATGTGCAAGCAGACTTTAAAGTTCAAGTTTATAAAAACATGTGTAGTAAGGTATGAAAATAAAATTCTGCAGGAGGTATGTCTACAAGATATTTATGTATGTTTAAGGTAAATCTAGGTCAAGAATAATGGAAGTCAGCACCATTAAAGGTACAAAGTGCCCAGCCCAATCCTGGAACCTATTCTGCAATTAATTTTATTGGTGTATGGACTAATGACATGGCAGTTCTACCTACATATGCTGGGACTACATTTCTGCTTCCAGAATAAAGAATAAATCTGTATATACTTTCAAGCCTATAATGTGCATGACGAATTTACACAGTGCAATGTATATAGACAAAAAGTAAAGATATTTCTTAACTGAGAATTTAAGATCCCAGTGTTACTGGCCAAAAAGTTATTTATTGGCACTGCGCAACTTGTGCCTGCTAATAAGCAGGTAAAAATAACTTGTATTCACATTACTGGATAAAAGCTACTAAAGCTCTCAAAATAAACATTGTCATGTGACTAGCAACTGACTTCTCAAAAAGTCTGCACAGATTCTAAGCACACTGGAGGCAGTCTCTTTGCAATAAAAACAGACTGTGTCTGCATCTTCAGAACAGTAGTAAACGCAAAGTTAAAGTTCTTCCCATGACATTGACTGACTCATGGATATTGATTTTTCTGAGATTGAAGAGCGTAGTACTTGCATGACTCAGTTCACGTGGCACTGCTGAAAACGTGACAAATAACTACATTTTACTACCCAGCACAGCAAAATAAAGGCGTAAGTAAAATTTAGAAATTCAGTTTTTGGGTAAGGCAAATTGTTTTGTACATGCTCTACTGTGCTTGCGATATTCCTGGCGGTATTTTTCTTACAAGCTGTGACAACAGTAAGTACTCTCTTCCCTTACTGGGATGGATCTAACGCTCTAACAGCTGGTCAGCCTAGAAAAGCCCAAACAGTTCTGAAAAAAAAATCCAGTGTTACACTACCATTACAGCAAGGTTAGATTTCCCAAACTCATAAATCTGTTTCTACCCTGTCTTCAAGAATTAGCATCATCTGAACACCTGAATGCATGCAGAGCACAGACTCTGAAGACATGTACGATACCGATACCGTAAGGATTGCTGAGGTGTCGCACAATGCTCGTCTCAAATTTAACCATTTCTGCACAGGGCTTTAAGGTCATGTATCTCCAGGTGTGTACTGAAGATGTAAGGCAATAAATTAGGTTCCTGTTAGCAACAGTAATATCGTGTTGCAAAAATTTCAGAGAAAAAGAAAATGCATCCAGGTTCAATATACAGGGAGAACAGGGGAGTTATCCCTAGCAGACTAGTTTAAGGAGTCTACATAAATCCTGGCCAAAGTTCCTGTAATGAAACGACTACAATATTTTAGCAAGGATTTGAGTTTATTTTGAATTCTCCATTTCTTTGTTCCTGCACAGCAGGTAGTTCTTCACTTTACATCTGGATCTTACTTCTCCCACAAAATCTCCATGACTTAAGAGGAGTTACCTTCATTCCCATTTTACAGATAGGGAAACAAACAAAAAGATTTCAAATATGGCTCAGACTGACTCTACGAATTCACAAATCAGTAGCAGAATCAGTGAAAAGCAGGTATGCTGCATTCTTTAACAATGCCGAAACAGTAATGTTTAATAGTATGTCTATTGAAAACAGGACACAATAATGGAAATAAAGATCCCTAAATTAATCACCATTTTCAGGTCACCTTCACTTTGAAGCTGTAAATACCAAATAGGAACTGAAATATCAAAAGAAAACTGAAATACTGAACTGAGGAGCAACTATATTAAACTGGAATCTTTCTTAGACTTGCTGACCTGGGTGACTACAGTATCAGCACTTCCTTTTACTCCTGCTAGGCCTGGAGCACTAACACAGCTGAGAAGGCTGGAGACGAATGTTCTTACTTCTCGTACATTACAAAGTAGGATTATTAAAATTTAAATTAATAGCCTCTGAGCAATCTGTGGAAGTCAACAGACATGACAGAGGTCATGATCAGAAAACACTCGTCTCTTAATAATACTTGTGTAATGCCAATTTTTCCCACTGAACAAATTTTAAATTCCATTCCAAGGGGAGCAGGAATAAAACCACAGTAGTTTCTCAGAGGACTTAACAACTGGGGATATTTCATTTTGTCAGTTTCAAAACAGAGGGGGAGAATCCACCATTTTTGCACTTAAGTTTTATCAGGAAACATGGGAGTTCAGCAAAGTTATTTTTACATTGCTCTTGGATTGAGAGTCAAAATTCTATTTACTTGCATTTTAAACAGTATCCAGAGTTGTGTTGCTCCTGTTACCCACTAAAGGTGGGGTAACACTCACCACTAAAGTTTCAGGAAGACTGGAGCACAACTGAGAACTGAACCTGAAATGCCCGCAAACAGCAGTGCCAGCTGCTTATCTATCCTATTCAGTCACCTTGGGAGACAAAAATTTGTTATTAAAACTATCTATATAGGAAACAACCTTTATTTCAATTATAAATGAATTTTTACCTACTCACCAAAAACTGAACTCATTTTTTTCACCATTATTTAATGTGTAATTTTCTTAAAACTGTGAGGGGAGGGAAAAAAGAAAAGGATAGAATCACAGCTAACAACAGTTTTGTAGGAGATGTGAACCAACCTTCAGATACCAAGACAAAAGAACACTGGCAACTACTTCTACTTAAATATTGTTTTGATTTCCACTTCACAGCTGTAGTCACTAAACTCAACATTTCTGCACTGCATAACAAGCTGCTATTCTAGGAAGCAAAATACTCTAATTTGACACTCTGAGTTAGAGACTCATTATTAGATGAAGTACGACCAAGATTCTTCTGTGCCTTAAGATAAACACCATCATTTGGCTTCATTAATCCTGATGTTTTCATGTGGTTCATGGTATATGGAAGGATCAAGACATAAAAGTAGACTTTTCAGTAACCAACTTTGAACAGCCTTCATCTCAATCCTTGTAACATTCTTCCACAAATTCCCAAAGGATGCATTACAGCATTGAAGCAATCATTTCAGGTCATAAAAAGATAACGAACTTGAAATAACTTTTCATTTTTTCCAGTGAGAAAATTATTATTTGTGCTCTTAAAATGAAAGAGACTTTGTACAAAAGGTCTGGAAAGATTTGGTTTTAATTACGTATTTCAAAACCGAGTTACACAACACAATTCTACTGCTTATACTCGGTAAACATATTAAAAAACTTAAGAGACCAGGAAACAAATAAGCAGACTAGTCTATAACTAACTCGGATATTTTCTGGAAAAACACATCATGAACAATTTGTCTCTTGTGACCGAAAACAAAGAGGGAGAAGAAAAGGGACAAAGAAAATGAGTTTAAGCAAGAAACTGTAACACCCCTTTTGATCTTGCATGCAAGCTGAAAATGAGAAAGTTTCGATTGTTCAGTCCACATTTAAATTTAAAGATCAAAACAAGCCTGAGCAGCTGAAGGCCTTACTTCATTAAAAGAAAAGCAGCCATGCATAGTCAGAAAGTTAATTGAATGGTAAGTGGGACATTCTTTCTTGCAGCTTTGCTTAAATGATACAAACATTTTATAAACCAAAAGACAATCAAAGTTCTACCTTACGCAAGTCTTACACAGTCTGCCACTTCTTTTCAAATCTATTACCTACCTGCTACCTTAAGGTCTCCAGGCTGAGTTTTAACAACCTGCTAAATAAATTACATATATGAATTAAAATCTTCCAGCCATTTAGAAACAGAAACTGCATACAGTATATGGCAACAAGATCTTCAGAACAAAATTTCAAAATGAGTGGTTCAAGACATTTATTGAAGAAAGCCTTCTTTTTCACCTACAAAATTAAAAATACCAGTGATAAAGTTCTGCTGCAATACCAAAGTCTGTTTGTGTAAAAACTTTTGCTGAGATGACGAATTCTAATCCATAACATATGTTTTCTCAGCAAGTGAATCCATTTTTCCCATTCCTTTGAAGATGCCAGAGCTAACAAACTTCCCAAACTTTGCTTAATGCAGAGGGAATATCAAAGTGTCATTCACTCTTTTGAATATCCTGATTTTAATACTCAGTCATGTGTTATTATTGTGTATTTGGCTAATCATTTAACAGCTCCTAACAAAATGTTAAACATTTGAAAATGCCTGAGGGCACAAGCAGACTAACAATCAGAGGAGTACTTAATGGCCAACTGTTCGATTGAAAATTTCTGTCTGTTGCTCATATTCTAACCACTTAAAGTATCTTAACACATTATATATTACTCTGCTCCCAGTTAAGTATCTTGCTGTGCAATACAACTGACATAGGATCAGAGTCAATTTTGATCTTCGATTACATATGAGAGATCCAAAATCACATTGGCTGTCTCCAGAGCTACTTGGAGGCCACTACACTTCGCAGCAAAGCAGTCCAAAGTCAGAGAGTCAGCAACCTTTACTGGGGGCTCTTTAGGGCAGCCCTGCATAATAGGAGAGCCAAACTGGCTGTGCAAAAGCCTCCAGTTGAGATTCTCAGTGTTACCATTAATCCCACAGCCACATTTTGAAACTAAATCTGACCAATTAGAGACAGAGGGAAAACCTGATGGAACAAACCAACAGTGTCCATAAACCACATCTGTAAGAATTTCTCCATCATCATGATTCAGAGAGCAAGCTACAGACTCCAGGGAACGGCAAAACCCATCAGCAACCAATTGGTACTGTGTCCGAGAACAATCCATATCTTTAAGACAACTGGTGGACAGACTACAACTCTAAAAAAAACAAAATCGGGGAAACAGAAAGTTAAAATACTTTTACAGAAATAATTTTAATTGAATGTGTATCATACTGTTGCTTTCTTTTTTAAACAGATGATTCAGTCTTAACTACAAAAATTATTCATGTGATGATTATTCCATAACAGGAAATATCTCTAGACAAGCCAAAGCTGAACTCTGCATGATTTTCTTACAATATAAAGATTCTACACATTTCTATTTTAACACTTAAAAAAGCATCACTATAGTAAAAACCTAAGAAAGATTAACAAGTAAAGGTGTAATTAGCACCAAGTGTTTCAAATAAACCCTTTTATTTTAGTACTTAGGTAGCAAAAATGCAACATTAACCTAGAAAAGACAAGTGTTTTTACTGCAGCAATGATTCTACATACATGTTCCTTAAGTACATCAAGCAGCTTTAACAAACCTTGTCTTACATACCTTGTGTCTTATGTATGAAGCCAAGTGAGTTTCTGTACAGCCACCTCCCAACAACGCCAAAGGTTCCTTGATTGTTAACTGTAACACGTGTTCTGCAGTTTCACAGGCACGCTGAAAACCATATTGTCATTAGACATACCATGAGTAACAGGATTTGCTCCCATTGGAAAAAAAAATACTGGAATAAAATTTTAAGTAGTTTCTGGTACAGACTTCATAAACTTGAATTATGTGTGGATGTAAAGCTACTGAGTGATTTCCAAAACCATGTTAATTTAATGAGAACTTGTCTTTATTTGTCCACACTCAGTATGGAAAAGTAGAAATAAAAAAAGCGCTGTATTTTATGACATTTCTAGAACAACTATTCAATGCAAAACTATGCTTGACTACCACTGCAGGATTGCTGCTGGCCTTTTGCTGGGCAACTTTTTCTCTATGCTCTCAGTCCAAGTAATGAGAAAGAAAATGTTTTTTCAGCACAGGCCTCAAGAACAAGTGAAAAATCTTTCCGTTTCTCAACAACTCCCTGTCTTAAAATACAGGCATTAAATGAACATTAGCATTTAAAGGATTTTGAAATTCTGGAAATGAGAGCATTTCGGAATTGCTTTCTTGAAATTGTATACCTAACTCTAAGCTCCATTTATGTACTGAAAAATCACTTTTCTAAACTCGCTGTATATTTCCCATAACTTTCTTATTTTTTCATTTAAAACATGACTTTTCAAGAAAGATTTCAAGAAAATTTGCCTACCTTCAATTCATCCCATGCTGTTTCATTCCTGTTACACAGCATCAAGCTGCAGACAACTGTGTCCTTAGGAATTAGATGCACAAAACGTTTTGCAACAAAACTTTCAATGCACAGGTCTTTCAAACTGCCGTAACAACTGGGAGACAAGGAATGTATGGAAGCTATAGGCTTTGAACCTGTCCAATTAAGAAAAGCACAGAACAGTATGTATTACTGCCATCAGAACAGCTATCTGTTGCCTTTCATAGAGCACAAACTTTCTAAATTATATATATTCAATACCCAACATTCCAATCTACACAGGAAACGATAAACAGACCAACGTGATTTCGAAGTGTGGGACTTGGTGATAGTTTAAGATAAAAACAGTAACCGTTTTATTCTCAATAGGAGCTTGAAAATAATCTACATTTGCAAAGTTACTAAAATTGGATATTCCTCATGCAGCAATCAGTAACCACGCATGCAGCATGTCATCATTAGAGCCTGCAAAAGACCAACCCCACCTTAGAAAATGTTTTTCACACTAGAAAAGAACAACTCTTGCTCAGCTGCTAAGGTAGGACACAGAAATAAGAGAATCCTTACTCTGCAATGACACCAACCTAGACAGGTTCTCATTACGAAATGAGCACTAAGGACAACCATTTAGTAGAGAAAACTAGTTTTTTTACCTGTCATCTGACTCAGGGGTTCCATCAGAGATAGCCCAGCTCTGTCCACAGCGACGACATGGTTTTCTTTCAGATACTGCTTCAAGGATGGATGGATAACCTTCTGGCACACTACAAGGCCGACCTCATCATTAACCAGCTGCTTTCCCACATTAAGCAATTGATTCAGCTCTGACATTTCTAGAGAAATTCCCTGATGGACTGTTACATTTCCTTCTTCAGGGCTGAAGGAGTCTCCTGACATGGACACACAGAAAAGTGCTACCTTGATCACGTTTGAACAAGTTCTTTTGACGATAAGTGGTTTTGCCAATTGAATTTCTGGTGTTTCTATCAGGAGCCCAGGAAGAACTGTAGAATCCACAACTCTCCTGCCTTTCACAGGTACTATTACACACTTTCCTAAAACAGCATTAGTCTCAACATGACATGGAACTGTGAATATAAAAGCCTTTAGAATCAGTGCAGTGAGATGATCGACTTCTGGTTTATTAAGCATGCAAGCAGGTTTGCTTGTTAATACACTACGTACCAAACAAAGAAGAGTCTCAACCCTGCTAAAATCCACAGGTACTCGGCAACCACAAGCCTCAGATTTGAGGTAGTCCATACACAAACTCAGAAGATGTTCGCTTATTTTAACAACAGTGCAAGATGCAACATTTAAGCTTTTGAAGTTTTCAATCAAGCTACAGCAGAGAATGGCAGTAAATAAGCCACAGTCACTGAAGCGGGATATATGGTTCTGCACAGAGGCTGTCAAAACACTTAACACAGGATGACCCACAGGAAGACGACTGAGTATAGCTGAAGATTGAGAAGTTGTACAAACATAGCCTCCCACACCATTGTGGAGTTGTTTGAGTCTCCCAGTGGGACCATAGCAAGATTTTAATATCCCCCTCAGCAGGGACAGTGACTGACTAACTGTACCTTTAGTTAAAGGTTCACTAATAAATAACGCAGGCTTTTTAGCTTCAAGACGAGACATTTTCAAAGTAAGATTTTAATTCTGGCCAACAAAACAGATTTCATTTTTACTTGGATCTATAATTCAAAGTACTTTTCAAATCCAAAGTAGTACATTTGAATTCTTTGCAGCTAAGGATTATTTCACATGTGAAACTGCATACAGGACAATGATGACATTCCTGTGACTGCTCATGATCTATCTCTTAAAACAAGGCTTAAAAATCCATTGTGAAATTGACACACAATGACAGTAGTAAGCTATTTCATTCATGACGATCTTCTTTCTTAGCTTCTGAATGAGATCGAGCAGATTTTTTTGCAACAAAGTTTACGAGCATGCTTCCAAAATGGACACCTATGACTGACAGTCCTGCCACAAGCAGAAAGTTTTTTCGACTCCAGCTAGCTTTCCTCATCTCTTCTTCTGGCAACACTCACAGATGAGAAGCTTCAAAGTTAGTTATACCTGCAATAAAAAAAGGAAAGGTATTAGGATAATCTTGTAACAATATCACATAGGTTCAACTGCTATTTTATTTTTCACAAGAAACTCACATAAGGACAAATACCAAACTATAATGCTTTTTATTGGAGAAAATGGTATCATTAATATGATATATATTTAGTATATATAGTACATATAGTATATATTTAGTATAGCATAGTACACTAATTACACAGGTTTGTTAGTAACTTCAATACTGTCCACCAGTTTATATACTGTTTTACCTGTAAAGCTCTAAGTAACTAGCCACTATAAACGGCACTGAATTGTATTAAAGTGATTATAGTCAAAACTATAGTGATGTTAACCTGTTTTTACTCGAGAACAAAAGAACTGAACTACCCAGCAACTTTCTAGACAGCCACTTCAGAAACAAGAGCTTTTAACCTTCAAACAACTTTAAGAAATCTCTGCCTCTGAAAGAAAGGTTTCTTTCTTCAAGATACCTAATATACAATTCTTTTTTCTTTCAGCTCTTAAACACTTGAAAACTTAACAGGACATTTATTTACATATCTATGCAATCTCTACAGTATTTAGATTTCTCTCATACTTAATTTTGTTTGTTTTCTATTGTAATTACCATCCCTACTAACAACACAGAACATGTTACTTTGCAAAGTCACAACTATTTCTAGGCAGTTTTGAACCTGAAAGGACACTGTTGCAGGCGCAGTCAGCCACAAGAGGATGAGTTACTGCAGTTTCTTTTCCATTAAGACCTATAATATCATCCTATTGCATGCGATTCAGCAGCAGTTTTTGAGATGCATGATGCATTTTTTTTGTCCATGTAACTACCAGATTAACTCAGCTGCAAAAATGAATAAAACTCTGTAAGACTAAAGTTAGAGCAGCAAGACTGCATCTGTTAGAAAATTCTCATTTAACTGACTCATCTCCTGCCTCAAAAGATACAGATACAACTAATTAGGCAACTTACCCACAATACATAGCACTGATGCTATTTCTCTTTATTTTTGTGATCGTTTTGCATCACATATGCCACAATCCCAGGTTCTGGAACAACCTCCTCTCTCTTCACTTGGAAAATAGGACTGGACTTGATGGAAAACCACCCCCAGTGCACCAGCCCAAGGCTAATTCCCATAACAATCAGAACTTTGTAGTCCTTCCAGATGGTTTTAAGACCCATTGCAAACTGGCATCTACCTAGGTAAAGACAATTTATTATTTTAAATATATTCTAGAAATCCTTTTTTTTGCTCTATAATAACAGCACAGAACAGATGAACCTGAATGTTAATATCTTTAATTACAGTGCAGCAGATAATTAAAACACAAAACGACACAAGAAAGTCTTACTCTGTGAACTTAAAAAAAAAAAGCTATAAAAATAACCTCAATACAGACATCTTGAAACGTTAATTGCTGCATTTGCTTCAAGGTCTGGCAGGCTTAATCTCAAAGCTTTGTTCCTTCGTTATGTTTATCTAATTACAAACACTGCTGCTTCAGACGGGAAATACTTGAAGCCTGAAGCAAAGCAGTTTCAAAATACACCATTTTCTCCCCCACAAGCAATGAAACCCAATGACTAACCAAGCTCTTCACAGAGCGACACGTCCCCAGCCGGCACTCTCCGCCCCGCGCCCCAGCGGCCTCACGGCCCGGACGCCTCAGGAGACAGCGGCGCCCCTCGGGCAAGAGACGGCTGAGGAGAACCGCGCGGCGGGAGCGAGGGAAGAGAACGGCGCACCGGAGGCTTCTTCCCCCTTTCCTCACACAGCGGGCGCTCACCTCAGGGCTCGCCTCAGGCAGGACACGACCGCCGACGCCTCGGCGGGAAAGGCCCCAGGGGCGCGCGCCGCCGCCCCGCGCGTTTAAACCCCCAACGGCAGGAAGCGGCTTCGCGGGACCCGGAAGTGCCGCTCGCGCCCCGCCTCCCCGTCCGCAAGGGCCTCGCCTGCCATTGGCCAAGCCCTGCGTCACGTGGCCGCGGGGCGCGCTCGCTCCGCCCCGGCGGCCATTTTGCGTTTGGGCAGGGTAGGGCGGGCAGTGGGCTACAGCCGGCGGCCATTTTGGATAGGGGAGAAGAAGCTCGCTCCCGGCCGCCATCTTACTTGGGGGCAGAGGAGCCGTTAGAGCCGTCGGAGGCGGCGCGGCGCGGGGCGGAGGTACGGTGCGGCTGTGGCGGCAGCGTTGCCGCTGCCCGGCGGGGACCCTTAGCCGGGAGGCTGCTGCGGGGTTCGGTCTCGCCTTCCTCCCTAGATAAACGCGTTAGGGGGTGCCCGGGGACAGCTGCTGCTGTGGCGGTGCCCGCCCGCTCCCGCCGCGCTTCCCTCAGGCACCGCCTCGGCTCGTTCCCTCCGCGCCGCCCCTGAGCACCCGCTCCCCGCCTGGCGGGCCTCTGCAGCACCGGCCGGGCTCAAACAGACACGTCTCTCTGTTTTTTCTTTCTTGCTTAACTCCTGCGACAGTCGCTCTGCGTTAATCCTTCATGTTTCTGTCTCAGCCCTCTTGCAGGCGGGCAGTGTTGTCCCGAGCAAAACAAAGTCAAGAAAACTTTTGTTGCCTCACCTTTTCTTATTTGCCAGCTCTTCTGGACCTTTTTTGTGTTCGCTCTTCTCTCCCCCTACTCCTGCAGTCGTTGTCAAGAATATCTTGATATTATAATCATGTGTTAACGTATGGGTTTATTTTTAGTTTTGGGCGTAGCTGCTGTGGCTAAAATAAAAGTTTTTAAAGCCTAATCTTCATATAGGAAGGACTAAAACTTTTTTTTTTTTTAAGTTTTGTGAAACAGCTTAGTGCGATGAACAAAACTTAAAGAAAAACTTTAAAAAAAATGGGCATTCATAATGCAAAAATATAATAGCCAGCACCTGTCTGTAATAAGCACTGCGATATTCCTCAGTGCTTTATTCCTCGAATTCTGTGCAGGTGTGTGGTGAATGGGCAACCTGTTTGAAAGGGATTATTGAACCTTGAGGGTGAATTGACAGTTCATGAATGAAGAAGTGTAGATAGCCATGAGTTTAAAATATGCTAACTTGGTGGAAGAGTAGTTTCCAAAGGTTAAGTGGAAAAATAGGGAACAGTGGGCCTAAAGTCCTGAGACTGCAAAATGTGAAGCTTCTGGTATGTCTTTCCAGAATTAAAAATGCTTTTGTAAATACTTGAATTGCTGAGTAGTACATTGCTCCTCCAGGTTTAGGATCAGCTCTCTGAAACTGACTAAAATCAGTGTTGAATCTGGGCTGGAGATTGGTTTGATTCCAATACCTAAGGACTGGACAATTCAGAAAAACTCTCTTTTATGTTGTGACAGTTAATTTTGAACTATAAAACTAGCTAATGTTAACTTATCCTAGGGTGCTCCTTCGTTAGCGTTTGTGTTTTTGTTTCTGTCTTTTTCAGGTGCCCAACTCTCTGCACACATGGTAAAGGCACTCAAAGATGGGCAGTGTGTGAATAGTTTGTAGCTGTCGTGTTAGAAGCTGCTGTATCTTAAGTGGGCATGTAAGGCTGGAGTTTTTCAGTTCCACCTTCTCACTGAGTTCCAAATTCCCTCACCACAGGAAACTACTTCTTTGCTAAGGTAAGATACTGTTCATCAGCTGGCAGAAAACACTTTAGCTCACTCTCTGGGGGGCCGTGTATTCTGTCTTCTCCTGAGTGTCTACCATTCCACTTGACATCAAATTTAGGAAAGAAAGATATTCTGCCACAGTATTTTTGAAGTGGGGCACACTCTATGTGTTTAATTCTAGATCATGTTTTCTTGTACAGGGTGTCTATCAAAAATTTAGATGTTGTAATATTACAAATACCATAGCAACACTTTTTTTTTTTAAATGTATATAGTTTCTGAAACGACTTTTTCTGCCTTACTTGCTTATCTTCCCATTTATTTACAGTTTTCTTTAGAGGTTTGCATTAGTTAGCAACAGATACGGTGTTCTGTGAAAGAGATTCTTGTTACCAAATAGTAGCAATTGTAAGAGATCTGTGTTTTGTGTGGGGTTTTTTCCCCGACAGGGAAAAATGGCAAGTTTTTTGTGGTTTGCTGGCTTTTTTTCTTGTACAATTGGTGGGTGTTTTTCCTCGTTTTCCAATTCTTGGATATCTTTTAATATGTGACAGTTCTGTGACTTCCCTGATGGTTCACACATTAGGCATATTCTTTTCGGTTTTCTAAGGATTTACTTGCATTTATTCTGTCTACTGGATTTCCTTTGTCTTATCTATATGGTCAGTGAAAAGAATGGGGTAGTCAGCAAACTCCCAAAGTCAGCTTATTCCCATGAAGAGCCAACTGAAACAAAGGTAACTTTTCCTGTCCATCTTTATTATTTTTTTTCTCCTTCTTTTCTCTTCTTCTGTTGTTTTGTAAATGGCATTTGGAGAGGATTTTGGAGACTGCCTGCCTGCCAGCAGTCCTTCTCACGTCAGTAGTAGCAGACTTGTTGCAACAGTAGTATTCCGGTTGGCAAATTGTTACAAAAAAGAGGTTGGTGATGCCACAGTAAGTTCAACTGATTCATCCTCGTGCTTTGTTTGTTCTCTACTATAACATTAGCATTTGGAAAAGACATGATGCTCTGGCATGTTTTATTGGAACTCTTCTTTGTATTATTGCTACTGCAAGGATTAATGATAAAACAGTAGCTGTCCAAATACTGTTCTTCAGTTCGCAAGCCTGCAGCACCATTGTGAATTGTGTGCCATATGCAGCTCAGAAATGATGTACAGTCCAGGTGAGCTATGTTCCTGGAAGCATGAGGCAAGTACCTTGTGTTCTACCATTTCCCAAGATACAGGTAATTCCGTGTAAATGTTAGGTTTGTTCAATGTTGTCATTGCTTGATAAAGCACTCCACAGCAAATTGGGTTTGTAATTACAGGGTTCCTGACCTCAGGTCATGATTCTAGCTACTTGGAGAAGAGATTATAGCATTTAACACTCTCCTGCTTTTTGCTGTTTCTTGCCTACTGTTTTTCCTATTTTTGATATTTGATTATTTTTTTTTTTGGTTGAGAGGAGGAGGTAAGGATCATAAGTAGAGCTCTATATACTAACCTGTCATTAAAATTAAGCACCCAATCCTGAAATGTTGCTGTGAGGCCTTTTTTATTTTTTGGTAAGAGAATCTGATGAGTTGTACGTGCCCAGGTTTTGTGGTGTTTTAAAAGGGCTGTGATATATCTTATTGTTTGCTTCTTGTTTTTGCATGATGGGGTGGGTAGTCCTTCCTTGGAGTTCTTGAACACCAAGAATAAAATGTTGTACACAGTTATAAGGAACTGAGAAGTGCAGTTGTTTTTCACTTGGTGGCTGCCATTTCTCTTTAGCATCTCTTCTGACCTAGGTCCAGCAGCTGCTGTTTCAAGAATTTCTGAATTTCATCTCCTGCTAAGATTCTTCTTATAGTTGTTGTACTATGTTTAGTTGTATAGAGTAGCACCTTACTACCTGACTGAATTGAAATACAATGTTCTGAGTGGTCCAGAGCACTGTTCCTTTCATTGTGTTTCTCAAAATTGCTATTGGTAAAGTTGACAAAATTTACTCCAATAAGACAGAAAAGTTTCTAGGGCTGTTTTGTGCGAGGAAGAATGACAGTCGTGTGGCACAAGGCGTGGTATGCCAGCTTCAATCTGCATGACTGTTATCTGAAAATTCAGTTTGCTTTATTTAACTTTGTTTACTATTGCTGTGCAGCTGATAAAAGCTCTAACTTTGACCTTTTTCAGAGCACAGTTGAAATATTTTATTAACCGTGTTAATTTTCCGTAGTTACTTGCAGAATGGCTCTCAGTTCAGACTCATTTTAACCTGGTTACAGTAACAATCATTTTACTTCTCTCTCTGATGCTTTTACTGTTTCTGTTTCTTACTGCTGGAATACTGATATGATGGATAAAAAAACCCATGGAAGTAATTGGGGGTTTTCCTTGAGCCGGTACATGGAATTGTGCCCTTGTTACTTTCACATTTTCTCGTAGTTGTTTTGAAATCCTTGGTCTCAGTGTTTGGATATTTGGAATGGAAACATTGTATGTGTTTGTTTAGTTCAAAATGCTTACTGTTGAATCTTAACATCGAAATTATCTCTGCTGTGCTATGTAGTTGTAAAGTGGGTCTTTATCTTGTTTTGTACTTTTTTGAAGTTCAATAAGGATAACGACTGCATTTTGAAACATGGAAGTGTAGTGCCTGACAGAGACATGTATCACCAACCTGACTTGTATCCTGAAATTTTGACAGCTCTATCACAGTACTTTACAATAACTTGAAGTATGCAGTGAGAAATGGGGATGTCTTCCTGCATTCTTACTATTTTCCTATACCATCTCTTGCAAAATTGACCAGATTTGTCCATCTTAAGAGATTAATTCGTTAGGAAACTTTAGAGTGTAAGAGGCAGGTCTGTTCCCAGTGTAGTGTCTGTTGCAGTTGGTCTATTGCAGGCAGCAGCTCCTGACACTTGTTTTCTTTCTTGATTTCGAATCTTGAACTGTACTCTGTCTTCTGCCAATACACTGACACCCTTGTTCACCTGGTTTTCTGTCCAATCCAAGTCTCTTCTCTATTGCCTCTGTTTCTGTCCTGTTTTAAAAATACAATGTATTTTATTTTTTTTATTCCTAGGTTTTTGTAGGTATTAATTTGGTACCATGGGGCCCATTCCATGTCTCTTCTGAATCCCAAAATTGTGGGGTTAGCTGGAAAGTTTTAATGAATTTAACCTAATCTTTTACCTTTTGACAAGTGAATGCTTTGCTCCCATTTATGTGGAGAATGACGAGCTTCCCCAGTAGTTTCAGTGCTGTGACCGTAATTGGTTTTGGTTTGGAAAAAAAAAAAAGCAGTTAAGCTGAAGTCAGTGTGAAAGGTGACTAGACTTGTGGTTTGGCTTGCGAGCCAACTTGAAGCTTGTAGTCATTTGAGTGAGATACAGCGTTCTTCTAAGGAGGGGAAAAAAAATCTTAGCAATTAATTGAAGGTTTCTTCTTATGCCCAATGGAGGGAGTGTTTAACTTCCAGTGTGAATTAATGCTTCCTGAATTACTTGGAATGGTCTGAGGCAGGGTCAAGGTCTGTGCAGCTAAATGTCCCTCACTCAGTATCCCAAATCAAGCACTCTAAATCCTGTTCGGGATAAGTAAGAGAGGAGGATGTGTAAAGTTCACTTTACTTTTGTGTAACCACAGTAATGCTCAGGTCACACTTCTTTGTGTGTAGCAGTATAAAATTTTAAATATACATAATGTGTATATATTTTATATATATATGCATACTAGGTGTACCCAAAGCCATAGTTTCTTATTTAAAAAAAATTATAATGACTGTGCCATGTTCTTGAACTGGTTTGAACTCTGATACTACTGAACTGCAGGTAGTGAATGGGTGTCTTAATTCTGAAGTTTGCTTACTGCTGCTTGGTCTGAAAGCAAATTTTGAAATTTGCTTAGTGTTGCTGAGCCGGTGTTAAGAGAGCATGATGGAGGATGTTGTTTTTATAGGGCCATTGCTGTATGCACGCTGTTGGGGGCTCCCTACTTCAGTCAAAAGGGAGTATCTAGGAAGGGATGAGCTTCATGTAGAGATTTGAGGACCCTCTTGACTAGGGCAGGTTTTGTTTCATGTATTAAGATTGTTTTTTCTTGAAAACAATACCTTTTTTAATTTTGTGTGTTTTCTTCCCTCTTTTCTTCTTCATTCTTTCTTTAAGCTATGCGAAGTGATTTGATGTGAAGCTATTGTTCTGAAAGAGAAATTAGACCAGAGGCTGTATACTTAGCGAACAGCGATTGAGACGGTAGTAAAGGAATATTCCGGGTTTAGTTTGCTATCTCTGAAAGGCTTCTTGAGGATACATTAGGTGGTTTTGTCTCTCTCTTGGTACTAGTCTGAAAAATAGTTTGTATTTCATGTATTGGATGCTAAGTGCCTGAACAGTTATGAGGTTCACTAAAAGAAACCAACGCAGGAAGCTAAGTAATTCTCCTTTAAGTAAGAGTTTTCCTTGATTTCCTTAAAGTGGAATATAGAGTTTGAAGAACAGCAGCAATGAAAAAAATGAGTATTACGTTTTAAAAATCCTTCTTAGTTGCTGTAGAGATGCGAGTTTTTCTATAGTGCTGATCACTTTTAATTGATATTTTTATAGGACCAGCTTGCGCTGACCTATCATGGCATCCAACAAATTTGTCATTAAGGTAAGTAGAATGTCATAGTTTTCATTAAAAAAAAAAAAATCTATAATACTGCTTAGAACGTATGTACGTTGATTTTAAAAGGTCATGATGAAGAGGTGCCTCCTTCATGCTTCTGGTAATAGCATATTTTGTATCAGCTTTTCTCCTCTTGTAAGCAAACTTCTTGAATCGCTGCTGTATCATAGTGTGTTGGAGGTCAGTGAAGATGGAAAAGGGATTAGTCGTGTAGTTAGAATTAGAAGCTGCAGGAATTCTCAGTAAAATAGTATTTGCTACCAGAAATAAAATTTAGAGTTGATTTTTCTCTTACTGTGATCTTGCAATATTATTTGTGTGCTTACCAGATAATGTAAGAGTTCCTGGTTTAAGGTGTAGCAATGTTCTTAAACTATTTATCACACTTGACTCTTTATTTGCATCTTTTTTGCCTCTTTTCGCGTTTTCAGGGAGTAGTTGTTTTACAGCCAGTAAAATGCCATTGCAGTTTATTTTGCAAACAGTCTTTGACTTTTGGTTATGGATCTGAAGAGTAATGCTTTTCAAAACATTCTGGAGTAAACATAGCACTTCACAATTTTTCTACTGTAACTATATCATGTTATCAATAAATACAACTAATTGTTCAGTAAAAATTGTGAAACCTTCGATTTTGGACCTTTTCTCTTGATTCTGTGTTCTGTATTTCTAGGATAGTTTAGGTAATGCATACATTTCAAAGTGATTAGCACAGTATATTACTCTCTTGGAAATGTATTTTCCAGGAGTTTTCTTACAGAAGAGAATTTTTTGTCTGTGGGACAAGCTTGGGTATTTTGGAGAACAGCTACAAAAACCTTCCTGACTGATCAGGCTGTGGAAGCTGTTGAAGCGTGGTTTTGTGGGTAACCAACCTGTTCAACAGGCAGACCAAACAATTTTTCCGTGTTGTGTGTGCTTTTCCAAGGAACACTGCCGTCGTTTTGTAGGACGTTTGCCTTAACTTTTTGACTGTAAACCTTAAATTTATGGTATCATGTCTGTACTATTTGCTGAATTGATGCTGAATATTACTGAATTGTTTTAGGAGTTCAGGGCAATATTTTGAGCACATTTTAGCTGATACTGAGTCTACGTGCCGCTGATGTGGAGAACAACAGGCGCTGCCGAGGGCATTGCTTTTCTCAGCTGAGAACTCTTGATCCATCAATACTAATGTTAAGTGCCCAAGAAAACAAGTGGTGTGAGTTGAAGTGTCTTCAGTAGATAAAAAGCCTTAAGATATTTCGTTACTGACCTGCATTATTACAGCTTGCTGGTTCAGCAGACACTTTACTGGTATTCAGCAGGTACCCTGGCAGTCTCTAAGTAGTTTAACGTCACGGACTGTCTGAGCAAACGGATGGGCTCTCGCTGAGCGTGTGTTTGTAGGTAAGCACTATCACAGATGCAAGTTTGGAAAGCGCTGAGGAGACATTACTTGACTTTCTTTCTGATAGTACTTGAGAGATGATAAGTTTTTGCATGTACGTAATGCTGAAAATGAACTTTGTCTAAAATGTATCAAATATATGATGTAAATATGTGAAAAGCTGATTGGAGTTCGCTTTGTGCACAGATGCGTAGCATTTTACTTGTTAGATCGAGGATTTTGCAGGTGACTTTTTGCTTCTTTACATTCATTTGATTTGTATTTAATGTGCATATTCCCTTTTTAAAGATTGTTCAACTTTCACATAGGTTTTTCAAGGAAGATCCTTAGAATCAAGGAAGATTCTCCATTCAAAGGCAGAAAATATTCTCGCTCCTCTCTGCAGGGGAAGTGTAGAAAATGCTATACTCTTCTTCTGAGGTTCCTTGTGTTTGAAACTGTTTGGGGTATTTTACTGAGTTTGAAAATGTTTCACACATGCCTCATTTCCTACGTTCTCTCCTTTTAAGTTTTTAGATTTTGTAAGCATGTGTATGTTAATCTTTTTGGTAAGAGAGTGGAAAGTAAAGCTTACTGGTCTTTCAAGTCTTAGCTGACTGGAACCTAATTAAGAGGAAAACACCTTTAATGTGTTTAATGTCTTTTCTTCTTAACAACGTATTTTATGAAAATCTCAGTTCCTCCGATGTAATGGCCAGTTATTTTCAGCAGAGGGAGTAGTTGGCCTATTTTTGATCCCAAGCTTGGTTTTATGGGCAATTACGAAAGATTGAAATAAAATAATTGATGCAGTAAAATAGCTTTAAACCTTAATACAAAAACTACAGTTAGGTCCTAAACACACTTTCTTTGCTTGCCAAGTGGCTGGATGCCATAGTGGTGTGATGTGCAATAGATATTTTATGCAAGTGAATTCGATCAGCAATTTTCGATTTTAGGAAATACTGATACTTCATAAAGCGCTGCATGGTAAAATACCCCCAAATCTTGGAAATAATACATACGAATTTAATTAAGCTTTCTCTGTGTGTTGCTAAAATATTTTACTGCTGTTCTGAGAAATAAATCTTAAGTTTAATTGGTGAGGCTTAAAGCAAAATCATGAACTCTATATGGATTTGAAAAAGAATATCACTAAGGCCTTGTTTAAAACTTTGGACAAACTAGAAAGAATTGCTCTTCTAGAATTGTGTAAATTGACTTTATTCATGCCAAATTGCAGAACTAAATATAGTATTTTTTATGGCTGTAATAGAAAAATTTCGTTTACTCTTTTCTGCAATTCATTCATTTGCCAAACATGAAGACTTTAAGTCATTACTACATTTCAATAGCTCGGCTCAAAGGGAAGCTTTTTTACTTTGCAGTTTCCTACTTTCAGAAATTAAGAGCTCTGTTCTGTCTCAGATTTGTAGGCCTTTACTAGTACTTATCTTAGATTAAAATAGTTACAGTTTCAATGTTCCCTCTGGTTGTCCAGCACACTCTGCAATTGATTTTTCAGCAGTGTTCCTTGTTGTCGATTTAAATTATTGCATGTTGGAAGTGTATATGAAACTTTTTGGTCCTTTCTGCTTCAAACTTTTTGCGTGCTTTAAATTGCAAGTTCCTTTGAAGCAGTGAGAATATTTTTCTGTTTTATATTGAAACAAAGATGGAAGTACTGGAAATGATTGGACAGAAAAATGACAGTATGACTGTAATGTGGTCAGTTTTCCTCTTTGTTTTGTTTGTGTATGTATACTTTACTTTTTTTAGGTTGATGTATCTTAATGTAATCGTTAAGATACTGGTTTATAACCAAAGGCATCTTTATATTTGTCTTTGCATGTCTTAGTGCTTCATGAAAGAAAGTGTGCCTAGAAAGAATGTTGATTGTAGACCCTAGAAAGAGAGAAATGGAGAGATACCTTCCTTTCAGCCATATGCTAGTATGTGCCTAGAGGGCTGTACGGATCGTTTTTGGGTCTGCTCACAGACCCGTGGAAGGTCTGGAATGAAAAAAGCAGCAGTTTATTTTGAAGGCACCTTTTTTGATATTTCCATGCGTGTTTAAATATGTGAATAGATTTCTGGTGCTAAAGCTTCACCATGTCTCTGGCCTTTCCAGTGTGCTGCTTTTTTTTTGGCTACTAGTTGAAATGTGATACAGTGCTAGTACGTCAACAAAGATTTCTGTATCGGATATGTCTGTCTGGATGATTCTTAGGTGATGTCTAAGTGGGCAAGGCAGATTAAAGTTCACGTTTCTGTGAAGTATGTCCATTGAATTAGCTAATCAATATTTCTGTAAATATTTAGCTCTGTGAGAAAGTGGTGTTTGTAGAGGAAAAAAAACTAGGGAGATGAGTAGATTTTCTTCTCTAATTTTTAATTTTTTCTCTGGTTCCACATAATGGGCAATAGAGGGTAGTAAATGTGTTTTACTGCAGTATTAAGTCCATAGATACATGAATGCAGTGCTCTCAAGTGGAGAGTGAGAATAGGGAATACTGTTTGTATTTGAAATAATTTTTTCATATGTTGTGACTGCTGAGAGTTACTCGATTGATACTACAAATGCTTTGTTTACATACATAGTTTTGAACTGTTTAGCATACCGATTTCTAGTTTGAGAGCTAGGTTTTTTTTCAGTGCTTCATAACTAATACATACATTATTCTCTGATGTCCGTTTCTTTTTCTTTATTGCAAAACTAAGACATTTGTATGTGAAATTCCTGTAGTTGGAGTACTTAAAAGTGTTTGAACAGAAATACGCTAAGATTAAGTTTTCTACAGTCAGATAGAATTTGTAAAAATTCTCCAAACTGATTGAAGGTTGTTGAATTTTACGTGTACTGGATGTTCTTGTATTTGCTTTTTGGGTCTTTAAAAATTAAAAACCAGTTATATTGACTATTTAATGGTGGTTTTCTAGGGATGGTGTTCTCCTAAAGCAACATTGCTCACAACAGCTATAAATACAGGTGGTTAGAGTTGTTATTATGTAGCATCATACACTTCACTCAGCTGTGATGTTGGGATAAAATATGATAATTGGCTAAAAAGGCTTAAATGTCTTAAGAAAATAACAAGGAACCTGGGGGAAAAATATGGTTTAAAATAGGAAGCAGAAACCAATAGTAAAGGATGGAGGGACATCTATGTAGTTCTCTTTCTTAATTCTGCATTTAATTCCCAATTTCATGGGACCAGATATGGAATGACTAAAGCGATGAGTAAATAAGTTCCAGAAGAAAGAAAAGAGGAAATTGGGAGGTAGAAGGGGGAGGAAAATTAAGTATACGGTCTAATTCTAAACCTCCTGGAGTCAATGGAAGTTTCCTCACTGACCTCAGAGGATAAATTTTCAAGCCTAGGGAAATGATGAGTGGATGAAGAGTTGAGAGATTAAAGTGTTAGCAGAAGGAGAAAGGAATAGGAAGCCAGAGGGATAAACATCAATAGTGGCAACACTGTTTTCACGGGGATCACTTCAAATAAGGAATAAAAGAATGGTTCAACTTGCATTGCTTTTTTTTAGTAATTCAAATAAATTAATCAGATCAGTTTTAAAAGTTCCAGCTGTGGCAGAAAATGAAGCTTTTGCTGATTGTGATCCCTGTGCTACTGTGATGGTTGTATGGGATTCTAAACATGCACCGTACCAAGTGGTACTGATTTTTTTCCAGCTGTAATTAATTCAAAGATGTGATTGCCATGTGACTTATTTCTGACCAGCACTGCATATTTTACACCTCTGCTCTTCTGCTTCTTGGAGATCTTGGTGGTATTGCCTGCTTGACCCCTGAGTCCAGCAGTGAAGGAGGAAGGGATGGGAAACTTAGAAGCAGGCTTCAATCTCTGAGTCGAGCAAAACATCAGGGCTTAGCAGAGATGCTGCATGGGGTCACTGGGTGTCTTTAGGTCCTGGGAGAGGCTTCAGCTTGTGCTGTAGGTGGAATTCTTCAATTCTTTCCAGTGAGTTCAGACGGAGGTTAGTAGACTGGGAGGTAAAGGGATCCATGTTTCGTGTAGCACCTGGTAATGTCATATGCAAGCAGTTTAATGATGCAGTTTTTGCCTCTGATGTTAGGATCATGAAAATTTGCTATAAAAATTTTCATGTTGTTTCGTGTGGCCTCTCCCCATCCTGGACAATGTAGATGGATTCTGGTATGTGGAAGTTATCTGAGTATTTGATATATGAGTGTGTTCTGACTGGGCTATGGAGTAAAAGGGAGAAGAGAGACTGATGACACGTTTTTATTCTTTCCTTATGTTTCATCCATGGTTCACAACTTCCTTAAAAGGAATCTATTTTTACAAGCAAAATTATTGCTTGGTTTCTGTTCTCAAATAAAAGCTTAGTTTCTGGACGTTTTGTGTTCACTTCAGCGCTTATTCAACCGTGACTTTGCAATATTTTTTCTTGACTCAATGGCTAAACTTTTCCTTAAATAATGGTACCACAGGACGTGGCACCCTATTTCAGTGTTCTGCTGCAGTCATTGCTAAGCATGAGCACTGATGACGCTCAACTATTGTGAAAACCCTTTAAACTGCTGATAAAATGATGACTCATGGTCACCTGATGAAAACAGATTCATTACCATGACTCCAGAAACTTTAGATCCCATGTAAGCGTTTCACTTCCCACACTAGTTCTTCTAAAAGGGATGATGATGCAGTTATTTTCTAACAGTTGACAGCTGCTCAGATAAGCTGTGACAATGTGGTTGGCAAAAACGATAAATTCCAGACTTTTTTAATAGTAGTTTAAGGAACTAAAAATCTGTATGAGCTGTGAAGAAGTCACCAACAATATTTGCAGTGTTCCTTGGAGTGTTTTCTAATCAAATCACACATCTTAAATGTCATGTACCACTACCAAATTAAGTTGTTTTTGTAGTGGATCTGACCCAAACCTCACTGAAGTCAATGGGCTTTGGATCAGAGCCTGTAGGATTATGTTGGTAGGACACTGTAGCTTAACTAAGAATATGCTAATTTATTTCATCAACAGCCTTCCTCCGTTCAATTTATCTGTCTTTTTTAAATGCAGTCTGTTTGTCTATAATGTCAATGTCTAAAGCAGTTAGGTTGGAGAAATATTGAAAAGTGATACAACCAAATAATAAAATATAAATCAGTTTTATTTTCAATATGAACAGAGTAAAAGGAAAACCCCTGTGTTGCCAACTTGTGATTACCTGGCAACTGTGAAAAGAAAAGTGAAAATACAATCATGAAAAATCATTACATTAAACTTTAGGTGTGTATTTTTCTGTGTTATAAAGCAAGAAACGTGCTCAACAAGTAACTGGATGTAAGGTGGTGCGGGATGGTACATTCATTCTTAAATGATCAGCACTTCAGTTCCATTGGTGATTTTTGTCTTACACTGTTTTCTGTCTTTTGACTGGAAATATTTCTAACTTGAAGTTTTGTGAGACGTCATGCTTAAGAAAATCAAAATACTATTAAGCGACTTCAAATGTATACGATTGAAACTTTTGCTAGAATGTATAGTATTGGTGTGTGTATGGGACCAGTATAAAAAAATATTTTTTTCTCTTTTTAAACAGGTGTTGACTAAGTAAAATTCATGCTTTAGAATTTAAGATGCAGACTCCTACAGGTTTTTGTTATATCTGTATTTCTGTTCATTTTTCTGTTTATTTTCCAGCTGAGTCATTTCAAACTTAGATGATGAATCTTGTGTATTTATTCTGTGCTAAAAACTGAGACTCATCTAGTTTGAAAAAGAATGGTCTGATCAGAATTGAAAATTAACTTAAGATGTGAAGTAAAAAGGTAAAAACAAGATAAATTTCTTAGATGCTGTCATATCAGTCATTCAAACTATGTCAACTAATTACATATGGGAAAGTCCTGGCTTGCTTTTTTTTTTTTTTTTTAAATCCCTGAATCCTTCTGCACCATTTTCATTACCAGAAGCAGTGTGGTAATGAAGAGGCAAAAAGTTGCAGATTTAATAAAGAAATTTAGTAATAATGCCAGAAATACATTTGAAAAATGACCTACAATATGGAGTGAAGTGGTATCTTAATTGAATAAAAAGAACTTGTACTATAGAAGGCAAGTTCTGCAGAGTTTGTCCATATTCTAGTCCTTCTGCAGTTGTGTATTGTTCTGTCCTTCTGGTTTTTAGCAGAATCTGTCTGCTTTTGCCTTTGTGTGATATTGCTTGGCCAAATGAACAGGAAGAATAAAAACCTTTACATAATGAATAAAAATGAGATTAGCTGTATAGGTTCGTTTAGGCATACAAAGAAATGGCAAATGAAGATGAGTCTTGCTAAGCCATGGTGTCTGTGCCTTTCCATATCAAACGAACCTCTTTTTTGTTTCCTTGCTTCATAGAAAGTGGTATTTGTAATGAGGCCTATATGAAAGACAACTTCACCTGTTTACTATAAAACAGTAACTTTTCACTTGGGAAAGTGGGAAAAGAATAGTTTGTGGTCTTGATCATGTACAGGTGGTTTTGAACCAAAGTCTTAACTTCAATGATTTGAGTGCTTCAAGATGATAGTTTCCTGTTGGCTGTGTACAGTTTGGTAGGGAAGTATGGTCTGTTTAAGAAGCCTTAAGAGCAAGTGTCATTTCTCTTGTTTTTTCACTTTCTTGTCTTTGTAACTTCCTTCATTGAGGCTTCTTTGCTGTTTCTGCTGTGTTTTACAGACAGATCCTCTTGCACAAAATCCTGAATCTACAAGCTTCAGCAAAACAAAGATTTTATTCCTTTTTCTATGTCACTTTTCATGTACATACTAAATAGCATTCAAGTGGAGAATCATTATAAATGTGTTGCATCAGATGCACATTGAAGAATAGTTAGTTGTTAGTCTTGAGGGAGAGTGATGAAAAGAGCAGAGGTAAGGAAGACTGACATAGTATCAGTAGTTTCCACGCAGCTGACAGAGCCACAGAACACTTTCTCAGCATTTTCATGTTGGTGGTGACTCTGTCCTTATTTTGGTCTAGAAACCTGTGCGATAACTAAACTAAGCTGTATCCCACATGCAGGGTCCGCTTTGCACGGCCCTGCTTAGTTTCCAGGAAGTAGTAAGGTGCCTGGCGTATCTGACAGCGCTCAGCTGGTGGAAGAATAGTTTATATAAGACATGGTTAAATACAGCCTTTCAAGTTCGAGCCAATATTCTCCTATTTTAAACTCAGAGGGTCGTCTTTGTTCATTGAATATACCAGTGATTTAATAGCACTCATAATTAACCAAATATACGTGGTTGTGGTTTGTCCTGCTTTGTATCACACAGATAAAGGCTGAGGGAAGAGGAGTGTATAGCTCTGAACGTAAAATATTTGCTGAACTAAAGAGTTAGGAAAGAGCGAAATCTTGGGCCATTAAAGAGGATCTGTTCAATGCCAAGATCCTAGGATGTGACAGTTGGTAGAGTCATGCAGTGTATAAATTTGCTTGTTTTATTTTGACATTCCTGTAGTACAAAAATAGGAAGGAGAGTCATATAAGTAGTGCTACCGTAGTGCATTGTCTTGCCATAATAAGGTGATACTCAGTAAAAGAGTATCAAGCAAGCTTATAAAGGGTTATTCCCTTTGTGATATTGTCTCTAAGTCTCTGGTTCTTATTTTGCTGGATTTTGAACTGTCGCGGAGTGGCAATGCGTGTCTCAGTGAATTTACAAACGATTTAGATGACAGGAGTTAGTCTGACACATCAAAAGCTGAAATTGAAGCCCACAATTTAAAAAAGCGATCAGCCAGAACTTATTCTCCCCTCAAAGAAGTGCTGAGTGTTTGTGGTACAATGTGAAGTAGACTGAACAGCAGTGAGTGGTGCTTAAATCATCATTGGTTGCCATGAAATCTTTTAAGAGGAATCTTACAGGAGGATTTGGAATAAAAGAACATCATCGGCTTATAGATTTCTTCAGAAAATTGTTAGAATTTGTCTTTAGTTTTAAATCATTAATTTACACAAATCTAAATTGTTTGTAAGTTTTGCTTTTATTGCTTGGTGAAAACAGAGGCTGATGTTTAGAGATGACCTTAAAAGACCTGAAAAAACTATTAAGGAAAATGTTTATTTGTTTATATCCTTTCTTTGCCCTGATAATTGGCAGGAATTGGGATTTGATTTGCAGAATGTTTGGAGGATAACTAGGGATGTTTGCTGATTATAAACTGAAAAGAGATTTAATTACAGATGCTCAGCATATTCTACATAGTTCAGAAAACTCTTGACTAATTTGAAGCCATTTTCTGTAGGGCTATTAGAGATGGTTCATATGTTGTCGTTGTCATCGTTTTATAGAGGGCTATGTTATTAAGCATGTTGGGATTTAGTCTGGTGTTGTTAATTCCTATTTGAACCACGATACAGATTTTAGGAGGGAAAAATCCAGTGATGAATAATACAATAAAAAATATTGTAGGTTCAGAAGTGACATGATGTTCAGGTATTGTTAGAACCTACCTTTTAGTTAGAGTACCTTTTGCAAGCATCAGGATATCTCACAGTATTTCAGACTGTACACCTAGAAAATCACTTAAAGCTTTGTTGTTGGTAGCCTGCATTATGACAGTGTGAGGCAACTGTTATTCATGTCCCATTATGAGATGGCATTCCTACTCCAAGCAGAGAAAATGAAGGTGGCAAAATATAATTACCAGTTTTGTAAGTTGGCCAGCCTGCTGGATCTGTAACAAAGTGTCATGGATACCACTGATGGTCACAGGCTGTTAAAACATAATAAAGCTTGATTGTCACAGTGGACTACAAATTCAAAACTAGTTTAGAAGGAGAAAATACTTCTGGAATCAGCAGCGTTGCTCGTCATGTTCCTTGGAGACTCCTGCAAGTAGAGCCTCACTTCACATTCTATTGCTCTGCCAATTTGATATTCCTCCTTCGCATGGAGATACTAGGAATAGTAGATTGTCAAATACTTCAGCTTTTTTATTAAGAAGGAAAAGGTGATGGACTTCAGTATCACCATTAAGTCTTGTTAGCTGTGGGTCTGTTATATGGAGCTTTTTGAAATGCTGTCTGAGCAGTAGCACAGAGCTGTGGCTACTCTTCAGAGAGTACAGGTGTTCCTGAACTAACTTTGGCGTGTATCCTCCTCCAGAGTATTTCTGTTCCATGTAAGAAGTGGTTATGTCCTTGACGCCAGACTTTATCTCCGTAGATACTAGTGACTTTAAATTGAATCACATGATAGTTTCACAAGAGGCAACATGATGGTATTTAAGTGGGTAAGCTCATTGAACGTGAACATCTAGTTCGTAGTGATGCCCACATCAAAAATCTCTGCTGATGATGGCTGTCATCACACTGGGCCTTGGTTTTGGAATGCTACTTCTTTCTCTTTGGATTGCCACACAGATTTGGTGAATAGACCTTGATCAGCAAGTGGCACGTCATTTCTCTGATGTGACCATCTGTAAATGAGTTCAGTGATCCTCAAGATGTTCAGATTAATTCCCTTTTCAGTAATAGTTTGGGCCTCTTTTGGTTTTGACCTCCAAAAGTCAGTATGGTACATGTTTAAACATCAAAGTAGTAAGACATTAGTCCAAATCTGTTAAAATATAATGTAGTTTAAATGCGGTGCTATTATCTTACTAGGGTGGTAAAAACCAGCAAGGGCTTTTTCAGATGGTAGTTCCATTGTGGGCTGCACGATGGAGGTTCCCATGCATGTAAGGTGAGGATTCCAGGCTTTTCCACAAAGTGAAAAGACTATGAAAATTCTGTTCTGTGAGAGCTCATCCTCAGCAGTGAAGATCTCCTTCGCTTTCATTTTTATGTTGATAACGGCACCTTACAGAGACTTAGACGTCAGACAGAACTAGGGAAAGGAAGAGTAAAATAAGAAGTGGCAGAGTTGTGGAACAGGCTATGGAAGGTCAGCGTCCTATGGGGGGAGCAACTTGAGGATCAGCTTTCACCCCTGTAATTGTCCAGTAGCAGGGGTGTATTTAAAATACACTTTTAAATTGCAGAGACTTTTTAAATTGCAGAGAAACTGCAGGTTATCAGCATGGAGGTGCAGTGATGTACCATTAATATTCTAAGGGACAGATTGCATGTGAACAGGTAATGGGATTGGAACGATTACGCTGCTGCCTAAATGGAACGAAAATCTGTCGCTTGAATATTGTGCGTTCTGGAGTTTCCCTCTGTGAATTCCATAGGAAGCTTCTGCCATCTGGTTTTCTACAAAATAAATTCTTTGGCCTTTGTTGTTTGCAGCTGTCTTCAGGAAATGTGCTAATGTTTCTGGACTCGAGCAAAAGCTGAATGTTTACAAATAATTCCACGCTGAAGAAATGCCTAGCATAAAGCTTAATTTAGCCAAAAAAAAAAAAGAAACTAAACTCTGTTAAGGAGTCCGGTTGCTGTGGGCTACGATTCTCGTGTTCCTCATGTGATGCAAGGTGAAGTTTGGTGTGAGGGAGCGAGATCCACCTGGCCAGTGGTATCAAAGCAGCAGGCACCAAACCGAGGTGCTGGGAACCTCCGTGCTGGAGAACCCGCGCTCCGGCCGGGAGGTGACCCCGGCGGGGCGGGAGCGGCTTCAGCACCAGCCCCGGCCGGACAGCGCCTCTCCGGGCCGCGCCGCTCGGCTCGCTCCGCCCCGGTGGGGGGTCCTGGTTTAGCTGGGACAGGGTCAGCTCTTCCAATTTTAGCAGCTGGAAGAGCTCCGTGGTTTGGTTTTACTCAGAGGCTCGCTCTGAGAAGAATGTTGATAGTGCACTGATGTTTGTAGTTGGCACTGAGGTCTCAAGGACTTTTCAGTTTGCTGTGTTCTTGCCAGTGTGCAGGAGCACAGCAGGATAAGGGAGAGCATGGCCGGGACAAGGGGCCGCGATTCCCCTTGTGATTTGTATTTGAACTTAAGATTGAGGGCCAAAGTGGCCAATTAGTATCCATATCATGCAGCGTCATGCCCAGTATAAAAGTGAGGGTCAGCTGGAAAGAAGGGCTTTTGCCCTTCCAGGACTCTCACTTTTGGACTCTGAGTGCTTTCTCTCTCTTTCGCTCTCTGTCTCGGGGCCTCGCGTTCGTCTGGGATTGCAGCTTTGGGATAAGACAGGCTTCGGATGAGAGGGGGTGGTGAGCATCTACACTGTGTGGTACTCATCTGTATTAAATTGTTCTTATCTCAACCCATGGGTTTCCCGTTTTCTCCTTTAATTCTCTCCCTCATCCCTGGGGTGGGGGAGGGTGAGTGAGCGACTATGTAGGGTTTGGTTGCTGGAGCGGCCTAACCCACAACATGTGGTTTAGCCAACTAGTCTTCCTCTTCAAGTGCAGCTAGATGGAGAGCGGTGTTAGCTTGTTTTGGTTCTGCCTAGTTACAGAGCAATGCCGCTTCCTTTGAGGAAACCCAGGAGAAGCCCTTTCAAGGGTCATTTACTGTTTGTTTTTACAGCGAATTGCCCTTCGTACATATTTCTTTTCTAATGACTTCTTGATCGTTTCTCTAATTTGGGAAGTATACTTTGAAAGTCTTTGGGTGATGTGTTTATTTTCCTTAAATGCTTATGTTACGGAAACACAACCTTATGAGACGTGTGTGTCCCAAGTGAAGTTAGAATGGTCCCACAGTGTTAATTCTGTTCATCCATTATATCTCTCAGTTTTTTCTCTTCTAACTTTAATCCTGTAATGTTAGAGAAGAAACTGTTTTGAAGAGCCTTGTTTTCCATGTACACATTAAAAATATCAATAGGGTATAAGCATATGGAGAACTTAAAAGTCAATTTCTCCTCCCTTCACCTTCCCACATATGCAAATGAACATTAGAAGAGAAAGAGGAGAAAAAAAAGGCAAATATAACCAAAAATCTGTCTATAACCTTTTTCCATCCATTTTCTTGATAATAACTTTGTACTTTCAATGTCTTTTTTTCAATGAGATCTTAGGAATTTCAGCCATGGGTAGTGAGGTTCACAGAGAGATGCTGGAAAGATGATGGCCTCTGCTTTTTATTGCTGACTGTGGGAGAAAAATCTTAATTAGTGTAAAAAATATTGAGAATTCTTGTACTGAGTGCTTGAAGAAAATATTTTTGATTTATACTGCATACTCGCCTTTTAAAATTGTAGGTTTTATTGCTAGACACAGAATGGGAAGATGGAATAGTTTGATATGCTTTAGCTATGGCTGTCTTTAGATGTAAGTGTGTGAGTGGTAAAGCTACTGCTAATTGAGCTCCCTGTGTTGCAGGCAGCTTGCATCTTCTTTTCCCTAATGGTTTCACAGTGCTGTCCTCAGTAAACCATGAAAGCAGTAGGGCTTTGGTTTTTATTGAACAAAAAAACCCCACCAACCAAAAACCAACCCCCAAAAAAACAACTCAAAAAACCCCACACCATGTTATTGGTAGTTGCAGAAGGCTTTCTGGTGATTTCTAAGTAAATTAGCAACAATTTTTAGCAAAAATTTGCAATGCATTGTTTTGCAGTGAAAATTTGCTAAAAATCAGCAAATTAGAGATGTAAGACATTAATGTACTAGAGCTGTGGTATAATAGTTGTAATAAAAATTAGAGTAATTTAATACATCTTACGTGCTAAGAGAGTATGAGTGAAGTTACCATAGTTTCTGTTTTTAACAATGACGATGTTTGTGATTTTTTTTGTCTCTTGATCTTTTTTTTCCCCCAAATCTTTTCCTTTGTAAACAATGTAAAGGGAAGAAAAATTAACTTTTGTGAAATGTGAGACCTCTGTTTACTTTTAGAAGAGCTTTGTTTCAATTTATTTCTTAATTACTTTTATAAAAGGGAGTAAAGATGTAGGTATCTGTATGTTATAATGCTCGTTTTAAGAAACTCAGATCTCAAGGCATCTGATATTGGCAGTCTGGCATTCATTGTAAGCATAATGGCTTATTTCATGCTGCTTCTCTTTATGTTCGTGGTTATGATACTGGAACATGGAGACCACACACAGCCAACAAGATCTCTAGCCACTTATGCGTGTAAACAGTCTGGCTTTTTACAAAGTGGAAAAATATTTCTTGTGCAGTATTTTAACATGATCAGCATGTTAAGACTCAATCTGCAACTGTGTCAACATTTCGTTGGCTGTAACCATTAATTCTGTAGCCTCTTGATAATATGTAAAATGGGAAACTGGTTTGTTTACTACTGGGATTTGTCAGCAATTGCCGTCTGCGTTTAGCGTAGTACTTTCAAATAGATAATAGATCAAGGAATTATTTTGCATCATCACTCTGGTTTTAGTAAAACAAAGGATTATCTTTTTTTCAGCTGGCTTTGGGCTTTTTAAAGGGACATTGGAGCAATAAATTTAATAAATACCGTTGCTATACCTGTTTGCTGTTGGTAGGCACAGGTACAATACATTAAATAAGATTCTGTAACTACTATTTGACATGAATTTATCTGTAGAGACAGGAATGTACGTCTCTTTGAGGCCTCAGTTATTGTGTGACCTGGCATGCCTTCAAGATAGCTAGGATTTTGTGTTTTAATTTATTTTTTTGTAATTAATGCATGTTTTCAGAATTCTTGATACCATTAAGAACTGCAAGTGCAGTGGTCATGTATGATATTATCTAGACACCGTATCATCTTCATCACAGAGAACTGTGAAGACTACAAGCTCTGATAGACTGTTCTTCACTTGTTTGTAGTATGGAGTTAATAAGAGTAAGATGGCATAGAAGTGTTTTTGTGGACTTCATAAAACTGGAACTAGATGGTCTTTAAGGTCCCTTCCAACCCAAACCATTCTATGATTCTATATCTAGTCAAATAATATTTGTTTTTATATACTGTCTTTTCTCTCAGTTCTCAAAGTCTTTATTAATATATTTATGAGTTTAGTTTCAGCAAATCTTTGACATTTCACAGTTAACAAAAAAACGAAAACAAACCCCAAAATCTACCAGACATATTTACAGAACTTTGGTAAGGATTTTTTTGTTTACTTAGAAGTAGGATGTGTAATCACTATCTAAAACTTGCCAGTGGTGCTGAGGAGGTCACCACTAATTAATTCTGTGATCTCAGGGGTACTTTGGTAAAATATTTCACCTGAGCTTTTCTTACAAGTTTGTGCAACTCTAAAGCATTTGTTTTTCTAGAAGTATTTTATTGAAGAGATAAAACTAATAGCATAGTATGGACTGGTGTGCATTCTATAAGACTTTAAAAATCTCAAAATACAGACAGAATTGCAATATGGATGAGCTAATTGGGGGGATGATGAGCTTATTGGGGGGGAAATTCAGTTTTAGGAATAGTCAGCTGATGGAATAAGCTATTATATGAAACTCTTGAAAGGCAAACCTGTATTTTTAAAGTCAATATTATAAAGTATTTAATAAATGTGTCACTATTAATATAGGAGGTTAGTAAAACTTTCAGTTTGTGGATCACTATCTTTTCATTTTTAAGACTTAAATGCTCTTTGCTTAAATTCTGTTACAGTTACTGAATACCACTCAGAGAAAATGGTTTTTAAGTGTTAAAATTCAAATGAATCTTTTGCCCAGTAAAAACCAAACTTACCGTTCTCCCAAACAATGTATGAATAAAGAGAATTGATGTATTTCATCATTCCTATTCAGCTATCTGGCTCAACTTCATTTCCTTCGATGGAGAAATGATAAATATAAATTAAAGTGAGGCAGCAAATGATCTTTATCTGTTAGTTAAAACTAAATTCTTGATATCAGTTTTGTTTTCCAAGATTTTAAACATTTAACTTAAATTGTGAATTTTATGCAAAGAATTTGTTTAGTGCAGTTATTGGAATGGAAAAGTTTTTCCAGAACCAGTGGAGTTCTTCTAGTGCATGTTATGGCATAGTAAAGGAGCTCCTTTAAAACTGTTCCTAACCATGTTGGTGTTTTTTTTCCCCAATGTCAACTGACAACATGTTTCACCTCTTCAACAGACATACATACATATGTACTGTATAATGTTTATATAATGTGTCTATATTAGTACATATATTAAAAAATAAGTTTATTTTTACTCGTTTTTTCCCTGCAAATGGCAGTTTTGGACATCCCTGCCAGCTATGTGTTGTAGTCTTTTGAATGGTAACAAATCACAGGCTTTAAGAAGTGGCAGTAATCGTAAGTTGAGTTTTGTGATAAGCCCTTCGCCATTGGTTTGGAAATCTCCCCACCAAGTCACACACATCTGGGAAAATCAGTTTACATTTATTAAGTAGATTTGATTTTTAGTTAAGAAAACCCTCTACTGAGAGTGAATCTCCTGTGATCTTAGTGATCCTTGCTGGACTGGAGATTAGAAGGGTGAAGATGGAATCTAATTCGAAAGTAAGGAAGAGAAGGGGTGGGATGACTTACTTAAAACAAAAAAAAACCCCAACGACAGGCAAATAACCCAAAACCTGCTGAAGATATTTGTTATTTATGGGACAGAGACTGGGAGTTGCTGGCATGGGAATAGGCTACAGGGATTCAATAGTTTGGGTGAGGAACAGAGGTCGTTATGACAACGGTGGAGCAGGAACAAGGAGAAAATTCATGATGGACATCAACACTGGAGCAGGGATGTGCAGGTAGTGTCAAACTGAAAGCTGAGCTAAAAGGTTGAATGGAGAGAAGATTAGGAACAGGGCAATAGTCTTTTGCTTGCCCTTTCTTTTTCCAAAGTGTGGAGCAGGGGGAGTAAGACAGGAATTGGTAATGAGTCAGTAATGGGATGAGGATTAGGAGTAGTAAACAATATTCAAACTGATGGGAAATCTTGAGAGGCAAGATTAGTTGGTCAAAAGACTGCTTTTGGTAGCTTCAAACAGGGAAGAGATTAGGAATATCCAGATGCTGGAAAGTGTCATTTTTGGGGGACGATGGACACAACTGTCTGCTTTATAGTCTGTGCTCTCCTTTGTGCCTCGGAAGGAGGACCTAAGGCCCCTGAAGTGAAACAAAGTCACAAAATATTTTATCCTTCTCCAGTACTAATCCAAAGAAAGGATGATGATTTACTGTAGGTTAATTGTATTGGTTCAACTGGCGGAGACTTCTGTGGTGCTTCCAATCTTGCTAATTTCCCTGTGGGAGTCAGCGTGTCCCCATACGGTAGATTTTACTTAATCAGGCTGCTGCCTGCCCTTACCAAGGTCATGTTCAGAAACTGTTGAACTTAACAAATGTACCTGCAGTCATCCAGGAGCACGTGTGACGTCCTTGACCTTCTTTGAAGTCTTTCAAAATAGTATATGGTTATTCTGGTTTTAGTGTCTCACTGCCTTACTGTGTGCCTTTTTTCTTACAAAGAGGTAAACAGTGTCTATGTAAGGCTGGAAAAAAGTTCACTTCAGTGTGGTATTCTTACAGGAGCAAGTCCTTTCTTAATTAACTGGAATATAGGTGGACTATTCCAGGAGAATATTCCAAGACTTTGTTAGAAAGGTCAGACCTGATCTTGAACGTTTATCTCCTAGCTCTTCCTACTTTTAATCAGTCAATAGAGGATAAAATTAATTTTGGATCATCTCCACATCCTCAGTAGTAGAGGAAGACACTGCTTCTTTAAAAAAACAATCAGACCCCCTTTAAAACAGTTCTGTATTAATAGATTTTTTAATTTTGATTTTCATTATGTTTTTGTCATCTACAGTTGTATACAAGATCTAACACTTTATCCAAAAAGTGTGTATTTCTCTTAATGACTTTCAAACGCTTGTGTATTTGCCTGAATGTTTCAAAAATGCTTGGTTGATAAAATTGCAGGTTTTTTGTAGGTTGTTATTTTTCATTGTTTTCCTGAAGCATCAAATATAAAATTTTGGTCCGTGAAAGACTTTTCACTGAATACTGTCAATTAATAACTTTTTTTGCTAGTCATGCTTACTCAGCTATTCATGACGAATTGTATAATTTCAAGATATAACTTTTGTTAAGCTTGGGATGACTTTTTCTCTATTAATTTTTAGTGCAACTATTTCAGAGTAATCTTCAGCCTAATGAAGGAAGGTTGAAGGCCATATTGAAAAACTTTAAAGCCAGCAAGGTTTGGAGCATCTAGCACATTTATCATATGATAACTGTTAATATTAATGAATTAAAATGTTTACACACCCTAGTCTCTAGTGTTATCTTTGATGTTAATTGTAGTAGATCACATATATTCATTCTTGGTGTCAGAGAAGTAAGGAAATATTTCCTTTTCATTTAACTGTGTCTCTTAGCCAACATAGTAGTTCTTATTAGTTGATTAATAATATGTTTTTTTTCTGTGATTTCTGTATACTTGACTTTCTTTTTAAAAAGCTCTGAGTGGACCTTTGTTATTAAGTTTGAGCAAAATGAAATAATATAAAGATATAAATACATGGCTATATGTAAGTATAATGAAGCTTAACAGCATTCTCGAACATGTTAAAGCAAAGTTCTTTCTTTTTTTTTTGTCTTCCTCTTACTAATGTGAATCAGATAAAATGTCCAGTGCGTTTGCTTGTTCCTGTCGCAGTGGTGCTCTGCGTGTCTGACATCCAGGAACTGTAATCCGTCATGTGCTGTCGTCTCTGTTTCTTCATTCCTTGTAACTAAGACGGTTGTGAGGCTAGTATGCTATCTTTTTTTTCAGTTAAAAAAAGAACTGTTGCTTTCCAAGGGGTAATTCCCTCTCAGTCTGTAATGCAGGTTTTTCTTCTGTTGAAATCCATGGAAAAAAAAATGAGTTTTTTTTTACTTAATTTATGAAGTGTACTCTTTCCCTGCATTGGCTCTTTAAAAAGATGCAGACGTGTAGAAAGTGAAAACTCTGCGATAGCAATTTAGCTTTGCAGATGTTGTTGAAGATTCTTAGTTGGCATAGTCTTATCACCTGTTGTCTTTGGTAAGTGGTTTTTGCAGCATGTGAGAATTCATCCTTTGGTTTTGCTTCTGTGATTTTCACACTTACAGTTGTGTGACAGCTGTAGCTTTCTTAAACCAATGAAATCACGTTTTATTAGTAGCGTCTATCAGCATGTATTTTAATATAAAATTTCTGACTACTGGTAGGCATTGCTTAAGTTCCATCACAAATGTTATTGCTGTATACAAAGAGGCCTTTCCATCTTGTAAACCTGTCTTTTGGAATTTTGTGGGTTTCCAGTAACATGGATACAGGTGAGTATTGTAACAGGTAGAAAAGAAACTTTCTGACCTGTAATACAATCTGTCTATTGAAAGAATGCTTCATCGATCTGTTTATCTGCTGCCCACAGAGGGTAAAACCTTTACATAGGATACTGCTGTTGCACTGCCTTTGGATGAAAGGGGAAGTGTATTCCCTAAAAATGAATTCCCTTAAATTCATGGCTGAATGTCTTGAGCAAAATGCAAGTAGGTTTATGCTATTGAAGCTGATTGCAAAGCTTTAAAATGTTAGAGCTGCGTGTTCTGGGATTATTTTTCATCTTATTCAACTATTTTACAAATGTTAATCAGGATTGTGAAACTTTTGCTGGATCTTCTTGTTTTTACGTATCGGCAAGTTTAAGGATCCTGAAGGATATGTTTTGTCCTCAAATCCAACAAATTGTCTCGAAGTGTGTGTCTGTGAACCTTTTCTGTATCTGGGCAGAATTTGACCTTGTCTTCTAAAATCTATTCTTTTCCTTTGCTGCTACAATTGGTGGTATCCTTTTTTCTGTAGCTGAGATGGATCTTTTTTAATGGCATTTTAAAAAAATTAAAATTTTTTCTTAAGCAGCCGTAACCAGAAATACATATAGAAATCTTTACTTATTAAAAAGAATTGTGAAAAACAAGGTAATTAAACATTATGCAGCATTATAAAGACTGTAGTCGTAAAAAATTGCTTCTGTATTATGCCAAATTGATCTTTACTTCTCCTGTTTCTATGTAAGTAAAAGTGCTATTGGCAGATATGGCTTACATAGGAGAAAATTCTCCATGAATCTATCTAAAACCTCTAATGCTTTCTCGTAATATTAAACTGTAAGGATATTTAAAGCAGTTATTATTTAATTTCCCATTTGTATTGGGTGAGAGTGTTTTTTCACAAATCCTTGGAAAGCAGACCTAAATAAAAATGTTGTATCATTAAAACTTCAATGGAAAAGACTCTGGCAGGTTACATTTCTTTCATACTTTTGTGTTTCCTTTGAAAGAAAAGCTTTCCCAGATGGTCATTGCAGGATACTGAATGTGACCAGTAATTTTATGTAAGCATTTAAGTTCATAGCCCCTGTCAGAATTCCTTATTAGGGTATTGAGTTCTTTGCAAAGGGTTTTTCATTTTTTACCACTATCTTTACGCTATTAAATGAAAGCAAGTTGAGGGTAAGATTATCTGCAAGGTCACAGTGAAACTTAAAGCATGATGGACAAAGTATACTTACTGAGGTTGGAACTGGAAATAAACACGCAAAGGAAAGTCTATGGCCATACTGATAGTTATAAATTAAGTGTCAAGGTTCCAAATCTGGGAAAGTATCATCAGAATTTATAAAGTTCTATTTAAATAGTCCATTCTCCTCGTTTCAGACATCTGTTACTGGTTATTGTTTGAGTGACCACCATGTACATTATACAAAAAGGAATGTGTTTTTTGTAAGATCTCTGCTAATGTGGCAGATAAAATCCCAGAGTTTGATAGCAGTGCCAAAGGGCAAAGAGGTGCTGAACAATATTCCTCATCTTTACCATAACTTCCTTCCTGGAAAAACAGGCTTTGACAGTGGGAAAATGAAGACAGAGATAAGGAGAAGTGGAAAGAGGCTTGGGAACTGAGAGTGATATAGACCAGAACTGTACTTCAGCAAGCAGGGAAAAAGTCTTCTCTTAAACTGATGCACCAATAATAATTTTTTTGTTGAGTACAAATTTGAGTTATATCTCCTTGATATGGTAATAAATTAAAAGGACTAGTGAGTTAAGAAACAGTTGTTTTTGTTGGCATGTAGTGTAAACTGGGCCCAGTTTTTCTAGCTCTGACAACTGATTGTTGACTTTTTTAAAGAAAAATAACACTGGTTTTATTAATGCAAAATGCTGTATCACTCTCAGAATTTCATTTTTCAGAGGTGCAAAGTCAACACTGACGAAAATTATATATTCGTTGTGGGATATGAAGCAGTTGACATTGATGGTTGTCTTGTTTTTATTGATTATGAGCATCAAATTGCAACACAGCAAGTAGGGATGTTTGCATGTAAACCATGTTTTTTTCCTGGTCACAAAGCTAAGCAGGTAGGTACAGATTACGGAAAATTAGGTGTGCTTCAGATGCGTTAAGTAATTCAGTTTTAGTTTTCCGTTGTAACATCTTGCTGGCTTAGACATACACATTGCGTTTAAGCAAGGTCCCGTTCCGCTAGGTGACATCTTAGGCGCTCGTTGTTAGATGATTTACTGTACTGAACTGCTTTCTTCTGTCGGTTTCACTGTAGCACTCACCCGTTTAGAAGATGCATTAAGGAGGAATTGTGACTTGGGCAGGTGTAGAGAAAGTCTTGAATGATGAATTTATGAAAAATGTCATGAAGCGTTAGGAGACCTATAGCAATTTTTTGCAATAGGCTTACTGATAGAGCAAGGAGAAAAAGGATCTGATAAATGTAGGAATATATGTATCTTTGGCTAGAAAACAGTAAAAATTAAAAAGTGTTACAGGGCTGTTTTACACAAGACTATCATTTTGTGTACAGAAGGTGTTTTTTTTTTTTTCAGCAGTTTGGCTCAGTATGGAGGGAATCTGGGAGAAGAGTGAAGCAAAATTAGTCTCCTGAGGGAGAAGGCACTAGTTTGAGCATGATTCTCTGTATTTGCACACCAGAGGAGAGGGTGCTAAGATGCATTTGTAGAGTTTTGCTATTTACTGAGATGTTGTTAAAAAGCTGAAACATTTGAAACAGACATACTAAGTTTGAAAACTGATTTTCTAGTTTCATGGTGTTCTTAGCTGCAAAAGAAACAATGAGTTTTAATATAGTTGCCTATTTTGATTAATTTGTACTCTGCACTGGAATAAGTACACAGAAAGCCAAATTCCAGCATATGTGTGAATAATAAACTTTGGCAGATCTTGTTCTTTTATACTGCTCTAGTTTCATGTATTTGAGTACCTCATATGATAGGACTAGAAGGTTGTCAGATCAATTTCCAACATTTGCAGCAGGCAAATTAGCACAAACTCCATTAAGGCAGAATGAATGGATGCACAGGTTTGTGTAGTACGTTGAGAAAACATCATACCACCCATTGTAAAGAGAAGTCATGCATCACAGCCTTCTGGCTTCTTTACAGCAACTGCTGAGTCTAAGGAAGAGGGAAATCTAGTTACTATAACCCATTTAGATTCTCCAAAAGTGATTGACAAGGTCCCTCATCAAGGTCTCTTTAAGTGAGCTCAAAAAGAAGGTCCTTATATAGATTGCCTGGCTAAAGGATGAAGGTGGATGGAGGTGATACTGGAGTTGAACAGGGAGCGCTGGGGAGGACACTGTATTTGTACATGACCTGAGAAGGGAGCTGAATAACAAAGGCTTGCAATGAAGTACTGTGAAAAAATCTGAGTATTAGTGACTGTGCAGTTAAATGATGGATGAATAGGTAAGTGCCACCTATGTGGGAGTGAGGGAGAAGAGCTACAAACTCATGGATGCAAACGATGGGTCCTGAACACAGGACCACCACACAGGAATGACTTCTTAAAGTTCATAATGTTTTCAGAAAGCATCAGCTCAATTCACGGCAACGTTTTAGAAGACAAAGTCCATTTGGGGAATTAGTAGGAACAGAACAATGAAAACATAAGTAATACCATCGCTGTGCCTTGGTACAAATGAAGGGCACATCTTTTTAAACACTACGTATGCTTGTAGTTCTCCTTAGTGGAACTAAGAGAATTAGTGAGAGGTATGGAACTTCTTCAGTATGAGGAACAGTTTGGCACTCTTCAGCCTGGAAGAGAGAAAGCTGGAGGTGGGTGGGTGGGGAATAATAGTGGTCTATTAAATCACGGATGGCGGGAGGAGATAAATAGGAAATTACTGTTTATTCTAATTTAACAACTGAGGGTATTTAATTAAACCAACATGATAACTTGAAATGAGCTGGAAGATACGATTCCTCGTGTGTTTGTGATCGGTTTGTGGGACTGCTTGCTGCAGGATATTGTGAATGCAAAAATTCACAGAATCACAGAATGTTTGGGATTGGAAGGGACCTCAAAGGATCATCTAGTCCAGTCCCCCTGCTGAAGCAGGAAATTTCACTCAGTTTTATAAACCAGTTTAACAAATTCTGGGAGAAAACAATCACTGATGACTTCTAAATACAGATATAGCCTATGGGATATAAAGCCCCATAATCTCATGTTGCCCAATGTCTAATGCATCTATTGAGGAAAGTAGCATTATTTGCGCATCATTTTTACCCTTTTTCTGTAGAGATCTACTACTGGTTGCTGTCAGAGCATGTGGGTCATTGTGGACCTTTGGATTGACCCAATATAATTTTTTATGTATTTAAAGTGTACATTTTGTTACGTAAAATCAACACTATTTATCATTTTCGGTGATGTTAATGTTTTCCACGTGTGTTAAGATTGCTGCTAATTATCACTGGAACTTTTATAAACGTAATTGTGGGAAATATTTCCCACATATTCCCAATTAGTAACATAATCCACGGGAAATTTGAAAAAAAAGGCTTTGAAATTTAAAACTTCAACTTTTTAAAAATACATTCTCAAATATCAGTTGAAATCCTAGGTACTGGTAGTCTTTTTTTATCAGTATTATGTCGTTTCTTCTTTGAGACAGCAGTTTTTTTGATCTCAGTGAAATAGATAAATATTTTTTGAGAATAAGTCAGTCCTTCTTGCTGTCCCCCCCCCACCCCCTGCTTTAAAATAGGACTTCTCTGAGATTTTGGGAGCATATTGTTTCTATTATACTTCATAATAGGTGAAAATGAGCAAAGTGTTACCCATACTGTCTGTAAATTGTATTAAAAACAAGTGTTTTCCCTTGGGTTTACATTACTTGATTGACCACATGTATAACATAATACCTATCAATGCACTTAGTGTAGAAAAAGAATAATAGAAACTGACAAAACCAGTTACAGATTAAACTATACTTGTGTAAAATACTGAGTTTGTTTCTTTCTATGTCCATTCAATGTTTGTTTTCATGTTAAAAACAATCACACTTAGTTTGGATCTTCTTTTCCCCTGTCAGAAGAGACTTGAGTTGATTAACAATTTTTACAGCTCTTTAGAAGAAAAATGGTAGGTGCTTAATTCCCCAACCTGAGAAACTGAGTTGTAGAAAAAGGAGTATTTGCAGAAGGATTCACATTTTTCATTTCCAAATTGTTGATGGGCCTGCTATGTGCATGTAAATACTGATGAACATGTGTAGGATCTAATGCTGTACACACCTGCCTTCCTTCTAGGTAGGTGATGAGTTCCTGGGTGCCTCCTGAAGGCCTGATGTTAGAACAGAGTCAGGTGTACTTCTTCAGCTGCTTCCGATCTGAATTAAAGGTCTAGTGATCCACCACCTGCTTTTCATTGCCCTATTCTCCCACCAGAGGTTACCACTCCTTGAGTTTACTAGGAGAGATACTAGGATTCATGAACTGCTTAGGGACATGGTTTAATGGGGGATTAGGGACGGCTGGACTGGATGATCTCTAAGGTCTTTTCCAACCTAGAAATTCTAGAATTCTATGATATATGAATAGTCACTCCCTATTTATTTCTGTCAAACTCAGTAGTTTGTAGTATGTGTTTTAAAGCAGATGTTGTCTCAAAACTGGTTTAGTTAGGGGACAGTTGTAGCTGTTCAGGTCTGGAAGTGGTAACCTCCGGAAGAAGTAAGATGGGGGCAGAATGGGCAAGGACAGACAAATGGGGAAATAGCTTCTTAGCAGCTTAAGTTTCAGTCTAAGCTGCCTTTCTGGTGACAAACACCTCTACCAGGAATCAGTGGTGCATTTCACAACTCATTCTTTCTCGTCTCTCTCTTCAGTGTTCAACTATGTTAATATTTTACATGTTTTTATAAATCAGTTGTTGCTCCTGTTCCTTTTGTATCCATTTTTCTTTTTATGTATGCACAAAGTCTATTTATTATATACTCTTGCCAGTGCCAGATGAAAACAATTTTTTCCTTTGGATGCTAAAGAAAATAAATTATATTCCTTTGCTTTCCAGCTGGTAATTCCTTGAAGTTTTTGCTGATCTGTTTCCATTTTGAAATACCATGTATTCTCCATCCATTTGATTCTGCTTTTCCAGCAGTAAGATTTAGAGCATCACTTCTTCGCTTGAAAGGCTCATCTGTTTCTTCCCTTCTACCTTCATCGATAAAGCATTGATTATTTTGTTGAGGTTTCCTCTGCTTTATGTTGTCTACATATGCTACCACTTACTAGAAGGATTTTGTCCAAAGGGTGTCACTTTTGTAAGATGCCTTTTTCAGAAGTGAATCACTTTTCTTACGTTATTTCTGAAAAAGCCTTCATGCAGTTCTGAAACTTTCCTGGCTTAGCCTCGCTTCAAAGACAAATTAGTTAAAATGCAGAGTTAAAAAGTACTTCTTTTATGCACTTGGAAAACGTAACATTTCAACCACTTAAGCAAATTTAACAAGATTGAGAAATTTGGCTTGCTAGTCCTTTTTTGCAAATAAAAAACACTTTTGCTTTATGTATTTGTCTTAAAGTCTGAGCATGTGTAATCAATGTATCTTTAATCTGTTAAATTATTTTGGCATAAAGATGTAACATCTGCAAATATTTTATATTGAAACATGGGCTGCAGATGTTTGGTTTGGTTTTCTGTTGCCTCCTGCTTCTCACTTCAGTAGCTGCGTGCTGCGGTAGGTAACATCTTCGTGAGAGGGAGGGAAGGAAGGAAATTTTAGGGCAGGTGAGACCTTGTCTCTTAGTATAAAACGGAATCAGAGGCTTTGTGAAATAATTGCAAAGTTGGGAAACATGGAACAATTTCCTGCGTGGGACCTGCCCTCACTTCCCCGTTCTGTTTTTGTGAGAGGGAAGTGGGCCCATCCCTGCAGCTGTTCTACAATAAACTCCAGAAATATGTTGCTGGATGCATCATACGCTTGAGAACTGCTGCTCCCTTCATCTTAGTCATGTGCACATTACCTTACCAAACAGACATTGTGGTTTATCTCTTCTTCACCTTACAAGAATTTTGTAAAGTGTGTTTTCCATGCTATCCAATGGCTGGATTTATTTCCTCTGACAGAGTTTGCATGAAAATATAGTGAGGGTGGTGTCTTTTTACCTTAATTTTTATTGCACTTCATTTTCTAGTCACAACTAGTATATGCAGAAACACATCGAGTCAGGTGGTAGGTTACTAAGCTCCGTAGCCATCCTGCATGGTGGTTCTTCTCCAATGCTTAAAAAACAGATCAGTAGCTTGCCCATACACACTTACTGGTCCGTTGTTTATGCTTTAAAGTTTGGCTTGTGAATGCTAAAACAGAGCATGTAGGTGAAAACCTGGGAAAATTATCTAACAAGTTAAAGGTCTGAAAAAGGCCCTCAAGCCTTTTTATTACTGGCAGTAATTTCTTCAGAAAATTGTATTGTCACTTTACTGTTCATGATTTTTAGGTTTGTTGAAAGCTTTGGTCATCCCTGGTGTTTCTTAGCAGGACTTTAAGCAAGCCCTTGTGTGTATTATGAACCTCTAATCATTCTAGTTGTTTTAACTGATTGCTAGACCTGTAATAGTTAGAAATGGCTAAATTTGAAATTCGATTTAGTTACTATGAGGAAATATCGAAGAAGCTGATAGTGAAGCAGGTTCTTCTCTGATGTACAGTGCAGAAATCAAAGGAAGTGACGATCATTGTTAGGGTACCAGTTCTTAATATGATGATACCTACTACTGTAGTATGTGATTGTTACAAAATGAATCATTCAGATGTGCAGAGTTTTTTTGTACAGGATGCATACTAGTTTTTGTCTTTCCACCTGGGTAAGAAACTAAATCCCAGCACTGATTTTTCTAGAACCACAAAGGATGTCCCAAATTCCAGTTTAGTACAGCAGTGCCAAGGCTGTTCTTGTCATGAATCACTTTCGTAACAGCAAACTTTTATTGTTGATAGCTTAGAGTGAGAACTGGGTAATGTAGTTCTAATTTTTATCTGCACTTGCTTATCAAAGATCAGGTGATACACAATAACGCGTTATGTTATCCTGTGGCACTCTGTTGGAGTGGAAATTTCCTTAAAATTTACAGTTAGGAATGAATTGCATTTACATAGATTGTGAATGTGTTCAGCTCTCCAGTTAATATGGCCTCTCACCTTCCCCAACCCGAAGTGTCATAAATGCAGGTTACTGCAGAGATTAGGATTTCTTCATCGCTTGCTAGCTATGATTTCAAAAATACCATCATTTTTATAATAATGTTTTACAACAAAAGGGTGAAAGCAGCTTGTTGGAATCTCAAATTATCTTTTTACTATCTTGAACAAATAGCGTGCTGCTATTTCTGTTTTTCTGAATCAGTTCTGCCACAGGCAGGGACATGGTGTATATCCTTTCAAAACAAGGTTGAGATTGCGCTGTTACTTGGAGACTTTGCCCTGAGGAGAAACTTGCTTTCTGCGATTGTTTGAGCTCCAGCTTCATGGCTCCTTTCAATGTGTAGGCTACAAAACCTCCTACGGAATTGGGACCAGACCAGCATAGATTGACAACCTAAATTAAGCTTAATTCTCTCATGCAATTTAGACTTCTTTTTCAACATCGTACCTGATAGAGCAGTTCTCCAAGACCAGTTCAGATGTTTAGATTCAGTAATTACTCCTTAGCCTGACTGTGAGTGATGAACTAAGGGCTCTGTTTGCACTGAAGCATTCTTATGTGGCTAAAAAACATGTAGATCCTTTACCATGACAGATACTTAGGGTGTTCTTGAAGGAGTTGCCTTGATTAATTTAATTTAATCTGTTGATTTGGGTGGCTCTCTCACAGTTAAGTGCTTTAACAACAGCATGTTAGTCCTTAATTTGAAAGTCTCCATTATACACAGCTCCATGAGGTTTGAAACTACTTCGATTCTTTACATTTTCCTAGGGTTGAATCATTCACTTGTATTTCTTGTTTACTTTTTCCCATTATTTCTTTCATTTAATATTCTGTCTATCTGCATCTTCTAGGAGTCTAACATGCCTTGATGATGCATCCTAGTTTCTTCTTGTGTTCTCAGACTACTTTTTTCAGGAGTTTGTTCTAAAGGCTTGTTCTTTGCTTGCACCTCTTTGCTTGGCATGGGAATCCCTGAATGTGATCTGAATACTGCTATAGCTCATTGGTTGAATTCCCAGACACTACTACTTTCCTTGCACTAAAACATCAGAAAACTGAACACTCTTCCCTTTAGGAATTTCTCATACATGGACTATACTCCTGAAAAAAGCAAACTAGCCACTTGCAAAAGACTGCTTAGATTTAACTTGTGTTCAGCTGAACTTTAAGTTCTTAACTTACTAAGAATTTATTGAACTTTAACTTATTAAGCTGAACTTCATTCAGCTTAAAGACTGAATGTATTTTAAATTGACTGATTCCTGCTTAATTTGTGTATAATTTAGTACAGCTATCTTTGAGGCTAGATATTCAAGTTTGATCACCCGCCCCACCTCTGTGCTGCTGCTGTTGGTCTGCTGCTCCCTTTTTATGGTTGCAGAGTGATCCCATAGATTTTTTGAAAGCAGAGGACTGAAAAGATTTATGCAGTGTCTGCTGATGGCTATAGTCCTTCTTTAATACCACCAGCTAATTGTTAAAACTTTTTTGGAGCTCTAGTAAATAAAATAGAATCCCATTTGAGATTTCTGAAGGACAGCCTGGTTGTTTGCTGGACATTCAAGAAACTGCAATATACAAGTTAGATGTGGTAAAGTTTTCTGAAACACAGCAGAGCTTAGGCTGTGGGTATGAGTTTCTAGTTACTCTTCCAGTTGTGCACATCTTCCATCTTTTCCCCTTGTTGTGATTCATGGTCCAGCAGTCCCATTTTGCATCTAATACAAGCAGCTGTGGATTCCCCAATAATAGAGTGAATGGCTGAGCGTTGAGGAGGGCTTTGGGTTACAACTTATCTCCTCAATGCAATATTGATGACAAATGACAAGATTTTCAAAATTTCCAGAACCAAGCAGTTCTTACCCAGAAAAGACAAAATATCAAAAGTGGATTTCACACCCACCCACCACCCCTGACTTTTGCTTCTTAATTCTTGACCATTCTGAAGAATGGACTTGAATCGTAAATTCCTTGAGGGTTCCTGCTTGTGGCTTCTTCCAGAGCCTTCTCTCTGTTCTGTTCTCTTTCTGAATCAACTGGTGAGAAATTACTTATCACCAGTTCCTCTTGTCAGGTGACAGTGTGATTAATCTCATGACAGTAAAACTGATCACTGGTGACCTGTTGTTTTTAAACACTGTCCTGAAATTCAAAGTTGAAAAACCACCTTGCTTTGAACAGTAACTATAGAGACACTATTTCTCTGCAACTTGACTGTATGGTGACAAATAATTCTCTCCTTTTCTCCTTCCTCCGTCTTTTTTTTTTTTTTTTTCTAGGACAAAAAAAATCCAACCCAAAACAAACCCTGGAGATTCTGAAAAAAATATATGGAAAATCATATATGCACATATCAAATTGTAACCTCGTCTACTTCTTGAAAGATTAAGAAATGTATGATGTCAGGTGTCACCAAACCTCCTTTGCTCCCAGAGTGCCATCAGCAGTGGTGATGGCATAAATAGCTATCCTGAGCCGTGTGTTTATGCAACTTGAGGTATTTAACTACTGGAAAAGTGTATCCTACAGTTTGGGAATCTCTGTATGTTACCTTAGATCATAGTCTCCTAGACATGACTGTAAATGAAAGGTAAATTAATTTGTATAATGACAGATATATTTTCTGTGCTGTATGCTCACTTGCTAGGATGCTTTTTGCCTGTTGCTATTGCTGTAGAAGAGAAAAAGTCAAAATATTGAAAATCATTGGTGCTAAGTGTATAAACAAAAAGAAGTAGTGTAATTTTCTTTGGAGTCAGAAAGATTAAGAAGGAGAACAAACTTTTGCTACTAAAAAGCCTGGAAAAAGTGAATATCTATATAGTCGTAATATAGCTGACCAGTGACAATATATAAGTGTACCTTATGCTGTAGATGTTTGAACTTGCATAACTGAACTTAGACCATTTACTGATTTTGGAAAGGATGGAGTATATTAAAATTTTCCTGTTTATTATAAGAGAAGATATTTCACTTATCCTTTTTTCTTTTTTCTCTTCTCCACAAAATCTCTCAGCCGTGCTTTTGCCATCTGGGAGCTGATGAAACCACCTATCAGTTATGTCTTTGGAGGCCCTTTTCAGCATTGTGACATTTCTGAGTGGTCAGCAGGATCTAATCTATTTCTATTATCTTTCTATTGACATCATCTGAGAGTGGAATAAAATTACCACTGCAGCTAAACATCACGCCTTTCAGGGACAAGGTAACATTAGAAAGAAACAATCTCTGTATACTTAGCTTTACAGTGTAGGGCATGCTTCTCTCCCAGTAGAACTGGGAAACATGTTTCAAAGTTATCTTTAATGAAAATTGATTATGAACACAGCAAGGCTTATAGGGAAAGGTATTGTCTTTCTGTAGACCAATTAATATAACAAACTTCCCAAGCTTTTGGTACTACAAAGACGATTCTGATCTAAAGCAGAGATAGCAAACTTCAAGCTAACTACTACTATTACGCTGATGGTGTCACCTATGTTTGCAGCTATCCTTCTGGAAAGTGAAAGCATGTGTGACAGTTGGAGCTAGCCTCCTTCCTGCCTGCCCCCAAAAGCTACCCAAACTGTCGGACGTTTCCTTTTCAACTCAGCTTCAATTAATTCTGACCCTACAGCTCACATCTGTAGAGTAATCACAGAAATGGAAAACGCTAATATGTGTCTTGGGAGGCTGGCTTTCCAGTCCTGTCTGGTTTAATGATACAGCACATTTGGAATGATGTAACTGGATACAAACTCACCATGATTATCCTCAACATCCCAAGTATTTTTGTTTATAATGAGTGTCTTTATGCTATTTGAAGTGATGCAGTTTAAAGAAATGAGAGTACCCATGCAGGAGCTCCCTGATTGTAAAAACGAGTATAGCAATAAAAAGTATTTGTCTCAGTTTATCTACTCATTGGGGGATTTGAGATAATAACCCACCATCCATATGTGCTTATCCTGGGCCAAGGTTTTGGCAGGTTATGAGCAGATGACTTTCCTGGCCTGACTGACCACTTTGCGTCGGCATTCCTTCTGTTTACGTTACATGTCTGGTTATCTTTCCATGTGCAGACCCTAAAAAGCGTTTGATGTATTTGTATAAACACTTTGATTCCTGAAAATGTGTTCTCAGTTAGATGCCCTTACTGTTCCACAATACACTAACAACATTCGGAAATCATTTAGAGCTCTTTGTTTAATAACACAATGAATGTCATTAGACTGTGACAGTAAATACATTAGTGTTAAAAAGCAGCTTGTAAAAATGAAAAGTTTTATGAATTCTAGAATTATGGACAATATCAAATGGGTGCATCTCTTTCTGTCTTAAATTTTTCAGTGAAATGTTTTTCTATTGATTCTTAACAAAAATATTTCCCGACGAATCAGGCGTTCAGGTTTCAGTTTTGGCAATCGCACCTCTAAAAATAATTTCTGGTGCAAATTTTGAGATTGAGATTGAAAACATAAAATGAAAAATTTCTGATTTTTTTGTTTGCCTTTCAGTTGCAGTACTTAGGAGTCATGAGTTGCTTCTTGCAGCTGCAATGATTGGAAATGCTTCATTTCCTCTAAAATAAAAGCTAGTATTTTCACAGAATTGCACATCTTCAGAATAAAAATTATTTAGAAACGTTTATAAGATCATCAAATCTGTTAATATAAATAGTATACATTTTTTTCCACTTCCCTCTGTTCCCCACAATTATTTGTATAGGAATTTAGTCTCTAGAGAGAATTTTCCTTTGCTGCTGGAGCAGCCAAAGCTGTATTGAGCTGCTTAGTGGAAATATCCTACATGAAGCTGTACCGAGTGAAGGCATGTCAAGGATAAATACAGGTGTATTGGAAAAGCTTGTCAGTTACAAGGATTTAAGCATTATTCATATATATTTGTTTTTCTTTTGAACTACTACAAATATTTGATCTGTTTGTAATATTTTTAAAATAATTTTGAATGGTTCCACTCTATAGTTTCAGACATGGTTTGTTATTTTCTGTTTTCCAGTTGTTTCAAGATCGGCAAATGAGACAAATATTGCCATTCAAAACAAAATAATTACCAACATTATCTGTCCTGGAAATCAGATCTATACATTGCATCTGTGTCTGTATATAAAGTTTCTGTAGTCAATGGAAAATGATGCAATTTAACAATTTGAATTTTCTTGATGTATCAAATACATATTCGTGGTTACAAGTGCTGAATCATGAATAATTTATTGACTTCCTTTTTAAAATATGCAGTGTCTGCTGACTTTGAAGTTCGGTAGTCAACTCTAAAGTTTGTTAGAGCTGACTAATGATTCACTAGAGATTTTTGAGAGATATTTTGTCATCAATTTAAAGCTTGAAGAGGTTTGCTGTTGCAGCCATCTGGTAATTCTTGGTTCTCTGGAGGAAAGAGAAGCCTTTTGATAGAATAGATCAAAGCATTCTGCTGTTTCAGTGACTGATACCTGTAAGTAATGTAGAAGTTTCTCAAAAGGATTTCACAATGCCCGTCTCATTTGCCAAACTGTTGCATTCTAGTTACAATACAATATTAGTCATTAATTATATTTTAATTATATTTAAATCATTATTTAAATAGTTCTGCTCATGGCTAATTTACAGATGTGTTTTGTAAACCCAGGGATTTCTAATTTACTAAAGATGTTGTCATGGTTAATAAAATCGATGCTGAATCTCATTGTTCTTTGTCTGTACTGACTGTACAGGTGAGGATACACAAAGACTGTACTTCTGCTCTACCATGAGCCTAAGATACAGATGTACCTCTTAGACTGTAGGTGATGTACAACTATAGTGTAAAAATAGATGTCATACTACTTCTAGAACTAGTTCTGTTAGCAATTGGAATTCTGGCATGGGGTTTTTGGATGTTTGGCAGTGAGGAGCAAATGTGGAGAGAGCGAGTTAGGACAGGAAGTGTGCGCTGCAACGTCCACTTGAAACGAGACCAATCTAACGCCGGATTGTACACACACGGTTGAGATTTGTCTGGAATCAGGATGTTGTTTCTATTCCATCAGACATTCCGGATGTACAATTGCCGTGACCACACATGTCCAGTCCTCTGAATGAGTGAGTTTATTGCATCACAAGTACGGCACAAGCTGCCAAAACAGAACGATGAAACTGGCTTTTACCTTGCAAGTTGTTTAGATAAAGAATGTCTGGGTGAGATTTGATGCTGTGTTGTTGTAGAAGAAAGGGAAAGCATTAGCTTGTGATGCACAGTGTAATTCCTCTGTGCAGGAAAAGAGGCAGTGTCCTCTTGCTAGGGATCAGTTAGTGCATGGCGGAGCTAAGATGTGTTAGTGCCGTTCACTTTTCCTTGTATTAGAAGGACTGATGTACTGATGAAAGAAAATAATTAAACCACATGATGTCACGCTGCCCTCAAGTAAAACCTATCAAGGAATTTCAGAAATAGTTGATGTGTCTTGGGATGTAGCCTGCATCATCCTAACAACTAAATATAGTGTTTCTGAATAGGTTAGCCTTATTATCGTTTAGCCACTCATAGTATTGGCTGAACAACAATGAATATTAGGTAGTTAAGTTCTTCAAACTTACTGTTCTGTGTGTTAGGTAGTTTAGAGAGAGGAAAAGACTTCTTAGAAGGCTGAATTTGTAAGGACTTAATAAATTTAAAATGCAAACTACATAACTAATATGGTGCTAAATTCTCAGAAAATAGAATGATGGGAGTTTGGCGAAGGAATAGCCAATTTCTCACATGTTAAAATTTGCTTGAACTCAGATTTAAAAGTGGCATATAGATAGCAGGAGATAATTCCATGTACTTGTGCTTCTTGTTGTTGTTTAAACTTTTCAGTGTGCTATCCAAGATATCTATCTGGTGTTTGTGTTTCTCATTAAGCTCACAAACAATGGCAAATTTGTAATTCCATACTTGATAATCTTTCACAGTTTTATATTCTGCCTACTGTATCTCTGAATCAGATGCATATGCTTACCTGATTGCTTACCCCCATGTCTGCTCGACATGTGCTTCCTAGCAGCTACAGTTGAACGTTTTCTTTTTCTTCTTTGTTGTTTTTTTTTTTCTTCTAGTGTGGGAACTTCGCTGTTTTGGTGGATGTTCATATTTTGCCTCAAGGCTCCAGTAAAGACACCAGCTGGTTTTCAGATCATGAGAAAGAGGTACAACAAATATCAATTCTACTTCAAAAGCATGTGGCTGCAGGGAAAAACTTGGATTGCCTTGAACTGTTCACAATTTTTCGGTGTTATGAGAATATCGTTAGTTATACCTAACTGTCAACGGTCCGTGTGGGACCCCTAAGTCAACCACATGTGCTTTTTGGGTCACTAATGACCACTTTCAATTTGCCTTTTAATTTTTAAACTCTTTGTGTTCATACATGCATGTGTGCATGCTGTCGTGATTCTTCTGACTTAACTTTTAATTTTAAAAACATGTCTCTCATAAATGTTTGTAAATTATCCAAAGTGATATAAACCAGATTGGGACAGGTATCATTTTTGCAGACCTTGTTGGTGAAATATCTTTCTATTCATTTTTTTCTCCTTCTGAGAAGCATGAATGATGCTGCATTTAGAGAGTGCAGGAAAACATAATGAGTGGGCACGGTGAAGTATAGTAGAACCATTGTACCTTATGGAAAGAAACTCCCAATCTTTATTTTTAAATGTATCATTTGTATATCCTGACAACAGACCAAATTTTGGAAAATCAGTGCATCAATGAGCAGTAAAATTTGGAATGTAACTTTCATCAGATTATTTATGATTTCTGTTACAATCTGGTGATGAGTTACTGGCAGGAGTTTTCCCCTATTTCGGTTGGTGTGGGAACTTGAGAAGTTCCCTATTGAAAACGAATGCAGGACGTGTTTCAAATGCCTGTGGACTTTCCCGCAAGTCTCCGTTACGGTAATTTTCAGCGGATGGCTTTCCTAATAATGGCGTAATTAACTTGTCACTGCAGAGCATCCCCGTGCGTCCCAAAGTAATGCATTTGAATAAAATTAAAAGAAACGATAAATTAATATCCTGGGGGAGCGAAAGCAGAATATTTAACAGCATGTGGTTCATCTGATTTGTGCTTTATTAGGCAGAGAAAGAAGAAAATAGGGGAAATATTTTAGATTTCTTTTTTCTGACTAAATGAATACTTATTACCCCTTCTATTTATAACCAGTTTTACTATCCCGGTTATCTGACTTTTAAGTGTTTTCAAAATGTATATTGTAAGACTGCCAAAACAAAAGATATGAATTTCAGGAAATTAGCTCATGATTGATTTAATAAAAAGGCATGACAGGGCAGCATTCATTACATTTCTGTGACTGCACGTTTTGAGTGAAGTACAAAGGTTGCATATTTTTTTGGAACAGTGTGATTCCAATGGCTTTACAGTTCGCTTCCTGAAAGTCCTATGCGGAGCCTTTGTTAAAGTGGGGGGAAAAAAAGGTCAGTAGGATACTAGAGACAAATTATACCTATGTAATTTTTTTTTTGAGAGCTTTTACGTATTCATCACAAGCAGTTTTCTACATTTTTGTTGTTTCCGAATTCTGGAAAATACTAGTGGTGGTACTGCTTGTCTGTGGGAAAAGCAGATATGTCTCAGACCTCTTGTAACACAAACATGATTTCTGCTGATCCTCTGCTTACCCTGGATGAAAGTCGGTGGCTTTCCAGGGGAGACGAAGAGCCCTGGAAGGATGTTAGGTGGATGCGTGGGCAGAGACACTGCTGCAGAAAAGGAATGCTGTGAAATGGAGCTGCTTGGCAGGGACTCCGCTGGCGATGCCATCCCAGGTGGAAGGAGGGAGCAGTGCTGGCCTGGCAGCTGCCAGCTCCTGCTGGAGCGTGTAGAGCAGACTGGGAATGAAGTGAGCGCCTGTAAGCATGAGGCTGGCATAAGAAAGACAGTGCGTGTTGTCTCGCTGGGCATTGTCCAGACCGCGGTTTGCGCACTGCTGTCACGTGGGGTACACAGAGTCATCTTGAGATTGAGACATCTGGGAGCTTTTCTCTCTTTCTTTCAAATTTCCCTGTTCCTTCTGTCCTGTCTCTTTCCCCCTGGAATAACAAGTAAATGTTTTATCTTCGTACTTCAAGAAACATTTATTAACTGGTTTCTTTTCATGTCATTGCTATGATCGCTCCATGTGCACAGAGAAGATCTTGGTTAAAAGTTCTTTTTACCAGTGGAAAGTACAGAGACAATTCTCTTGCAGCCTGCTCCTGTTTATAGTTTCTTAGATATAGCGCTCTCTAGTTCTTTGTGGAGAACCATTTGAATAATATTTCCATAAGCATAACAACTAGAATATTTTCCATGTAAATTAAGGAAGTGCATGCTCATCTTTATTGTTGCAGAAGGAACCAAACGCACACTGTGTTTCCACTGCTTTCTAGACCTTTTCATTCTAACCTGAATGCGTAGTCCTGTGAAGGAATGTGCAATGAGATCACTTTAATGAGTTAAACAGAAGAATAAGTAGATACAGTATTTTATAATTGTACTCTTGGAGCAGAAAGGAAAATGTATTTCTTACTGTAAGGAGAAAATACTGTTTGTGGTTGACCAATATATGGGCATTGCTTTCATTTAGAGCAATACTTGAAAAATTTGTTGCTCTGCATACTTTCTAGATTAATCTAAAGTAAATGTCGAGCCAAGATCTTTTAGTTTAGATGGTACTAATATAATTTTGTCTATTGTCCAAACACTGTAAAAAAGGTAAAACGATATTTTTGTGTGCCACAAAGTATTGTTTCTGTGAGCACATCGTTATGCAAAATGGAGAATGAAAATAGTGAGGTCTAAAGTCTTAAACGTGTGTATGTATTAATCTGAACACTTATTCTGGTATTCCAGAGATTAATTTTTTGCTCTCACTCCAAGTCTTTTTCTATGGTTATTCTGGCTGAAGGGTTTGTTCTGCTTGAGTTGTATGTGGTTTTTATTGTGCTTTGCTAAAAGAAGTATGAAGAATATGAACGGTTCTGTTTAGGAGCAGAAAAAACAAAAGGAACCGGAGAAATTAGGTTTCTGTGACCTAATTAGCTCTGAGTCTTCCTCCAAAAATTACACTGAATATAAACCAAAATATCTGTTGTGGTTTATAAGGATTCTTGCAGAGAAATAGTGTGTTGACAATTCCTGCGAGGATTTTTACTAACATTTTGCTTAAATACCTAATGTAATGATAAATTTTTAACACGTGTTTTTTCCTTACTTTGCATACAAATTAAACTAATTTGCTGTTCAGAAATTATTAGTATTGTCATATAATGAATTTCATAATGTACTTTCTCTTTTGTTTGGTAGCAAAATTGTTTGATTCCCCCACCACCTCATTCCCATTCATTTCCTAAATGGTGCGTTTCTCACCTCTATGTAATACATCAGTACTTAATTGCAGATAATGTTTTTCTTTTTTTTATGTGAAAGGGAGTGATTTTTGTATTGATTTCTGCTGTGTGTCTGTGGACATGTATGTGAATTTATATCTAAATGGGCCAATGGTTACTCTTTCAGGAGGTCTGCATGCTGCTAGAAGAAGTTGTTGCTTCAAGGGTCAAGCACTTCTTGGAAGCGCCTAAACAACGTGGTCAATGGAAGTCAATGGAACATCCACCATCTGGTCCTTTGTTTCTTACTGGTAAAATAAATTATTTAACTTATCGTGAAATAAAGTAAGATAAAGTATGTTAGAAACTGCAGTTCTTTATTTTTTTCCCCTCAGAAATTTGCCATCAGGAAAGCCAGTAAGCCTGAAATAGCTGGTATTTCAGTCTGAAGTTACTTCAGCCTTGAAAAAAAATTAAGTGGATTTTAATTTTCCATGCCATTGGAAAATCAACATAGCACTTGTACGATTAGTGTGAGAGCCTATCGTTAGATTTAAAAACAATGAATGGTGTACTCCTGGGTCCTCCAAAAGTGATGGAAGTCTTGCTGGTTTGGAATTCTCATTTCCACTTTAATGTTTAGTTTAGAAATAATATCTTTACTTTTCCCTCTTCTGACAGTCTATTGGTTCTTAAGAAGTTGCTATGATGTGATAAAAGACATTTGTCGTTTCACTGGTATTACTGCAGGTTGGGCAGTAGTGTCAATGACCTTGGGAGTAATTATTGTGCAGGAGAGAACAGCACTAAGCATTTGCCCAGTGGAATTTATTTTTGTGTATGTGAGGGTGGTGAGACTAATAGGTGCAATTTCAGTACATGCATGTTTGAAACTACTGATAATGATCACTGCAGCTTGTGCTCTAATGTTAGATCAGCTTTGGGCTAAATGGCTTGCCAGTTTTTGTTTAATGTTATTTCACTGGTTGTCCTGGTCATCATGGTGGGTTTTAGCAGTTTATAGGCTTATCTGTTGGTGTTATATCACACCAATTTATTTTTAAATTGTTCTTAGGAAATAATGACTATTTTTATTACCAGCCTCGAGCATGTTATAAACTTGTCACAGAAAAGAAGGGCTGCAATAGTAAAGCCCTCTGTTAGCCATGGTTTCTCACATTTCCTTAAATATATTGAAATAGATCTCTACAGAAATATGGATTCTGCAGTGAATGTATTTGCGTACTTACAATATACAATTAGGATACAGATAGAGATTTTTTACTTCGATGTATGTTATATTAACAGTTTTAATTCTGAACAAGTTCTTTGCCTCTCAAAATGTTTTCAGTTTTTGAAAAAGTATATCCCTATAGAATTCTAGTTGATAGCTGCAGCTTTAAACACCATTATCAATATTAATCAGTGTTTTTAATAAAGAAAACACAGGTTAAATACTGCATGGTTGGCTTATTATTGCAAAATCTTAGGCATATGTGGGAGCCAAATTGTAATAGCATGACAGGAGCGTTTTTTCCACCCACAAGAACACAATACCACATAACTAAAAAGTACTTCAGGACACTAAAGGAATTTCAAATCCTTTTTTTTCCCCTTGCAAGTTGTAACTACATTTTATCTCTTTAAAGTATTATTATAAATGCTTGTAAAACACATGGATTTTCAGATCCCTGTATTTTTCTGGTTTTGAGTGAACAAATAAAATTTTCTTACGGTGAAAGGAGAGGGACATTACAGAGGGTGGGATCAGAAGTTCTGAGATTTGTTGAGGTCTTTCTGTGTTTTCTTTTACTGAGTGGTATTTTTTATTTTTTTTTTTACAATTTCCTGCCTCAGTAAAAAGTAGGTTTTCAAAAACAATGATTATTCTGTAAGATACAGCTGCCAGAGATGATAATTGTTTCTATATATGTAGACAGATGCAACACTAATTTGAGGGTGTTCATGAGATTTTAGGGTCTTACAGTTTCTTTATATCATGAAGTTTTCAGTAAAAATACTGGTATGCTGTGCCAGGGTTGTGAACTGATCTTCTGCTTAACTCTTCCCCTTATTTCCTGAAAATGAAAAACTTAAGGATATGTGTTTGAGGAGGTCATCAGTAATATCTGTGACGGTTTTAGATTAAAGAATATTTGCTTTGGATGAGGCACAATTACTGCTCCATCAGTTTTCTGCAGTTAATCTCGCTGTCATTAATTAACACTAAAGAAATAAAGGAAGAAAACAGTGTGATAATGAACATTCATGTCAAACTTAATTTCCAAATCCATCTCTTTCCTCTTCTCTCAACCTGCTTTGCTCAGGGCTGTAATTTGTAAGAAAGGAGTGCTTTGTTCAAGCCCAAAAATCAAGTTTATTCAAGTTACATTCAAGTCTGTTCTTACCTGAGAAGGAAATAGCAGAATAGGTGGGTGTTCACCAGAGCAACAGGGACCTACCTCTAAGGGACTGGCCCTTTCAGGTGAGCCACATGTCTAACAGTCTTTAGCAGTTATCACTCGAACGTGGCTCCAAAACCTCTTGTATTTTGCCTTCCTCCCTGGGATCACAGGTTCTGTTTGTAGAGTACAATGATATGTTCTTGTGTTTTTTCACAGACAGATGAAGTGCAAGATACTGTAGGTGCTGCTGGTGGAATGTTTAAGCTTGCAGCTACTGCTGCTTTTGGAGGTGATTAAAAGTTTTTGAGCCCTTCGAACAGAATGTGGTGGCTTTTGCTCAGAGTTATGCAAGTCTGTGTCTTGAGTTTCACTGCTGTAACCCCCTGCTATTGCAAGGTATAGTGTATCTGCAGAAGGAACGTTAACATGCTTGTTAGCTGGTTATTTACTGCTTCAAGTATCTCAGGCCAGCACTCCACCCCTGTTTGAACTTGCATATTTTCAGGTCAGTTTTCATTAGTTTGCTCTTCATGTTGCAGGATGTATTCCAAATTTATTAGAATCAGAAATATTAGACCAGTATTAGTAAGATTTTACACTACCTCTAATATCAAAGCATGTTGTATTAGGATTTTCTTCAGAAATAGAAGCCAAGCTACCTTTCTTCGATGAGCAGATCTCATCCTGCTGCCTAGATCTGCTGAGCAGAGAAGGCTGTTGTTAAACTGACTACGATAACTATTCTGAAGAGAAAATTTTCACCTATCACAATTTCTTTTTAGTATTAATGTTTAATATTAGTATCATTTAATACCACCTTTCACTTTTGTGGCGCTTAATATAAATATCCGTGCATGTTACTTGTTAATTTACATTTCTTTTCCATTTAAGTTACACCCACACAGCGGTGTGCGGTGGGTCGCATACCATCTCATTAGGAAATCTGTGGGTGTTACACACAGGAGAAGAAAGAGAGAAAGAATGGAAAAATGAGAGAAAGTAGCCAAGACAAGCAAGTTCTTCCTATTCTTCCTTCTGTCTGAACAATTTCCCCACCCCTCCCAAATGGCCAGTATGAACAATTTGCCAAAGTAAGCTTTAATTTAGTCTTTGGACATAGGCTTTAGTATAAACTCTCTGTTTCCTGTGTTTAATTAATGTCTAAACGTGTTTGGTTTGGGGTTGTTTTATTTTTTTAAGAGACAATTAAAATAAGGTAGATTTTCAAAGATTTAATTTTGCCTGCAGCCAATTTTCATGGCCAAAATCATGCAAGAGCAGCATTGATCAGGCATGGTTCACTTGCTTTACCTGAAGTTCAGTGAGCGTGCGCCATCCAATAACAAAACCCGTGTATTAATGAATTTCTGTCATTTATGGAAAAACCCCCACTCCTTCACTTTACAGATGTATCGTCTTTAAAACTAGAACTTATGTTTTCATATATCTGCGCCATATGTTTTCACTTGGCACCACTTGTGCTGCTCAGTATCTCGTACTTGTTTTTAGTGGTGATGTCAAGCATCTCCGTGTGTCAGAACGCTCGCCTACTGTAGGCTTCAACAAGCTAAAAGCAGAGCCTGTTTTTTCGTGTTCCACAGAAGGTGGCTGGTTTTGATTAAGAGCAATGAGAATTAAGTAACAAGAGGCTATAAAGAGGTCTGAGTGGAGATGTTAAATACAGGAGAATGACAAAGGGAGGACTGTAGAAAATTAAGGAGAAAGGCAAAGTTTACATGGGCACAGAGGAAACAAAAAGGAGGATGCGGAAAGAAAATACAGCTGATAGAAATATCCACGGTAGAAGTGGAAGGAAGGAAGAAGATATCTTGTAAACTGACCTTCTTCCCCCTCTTGAGGGAGTGGGACAAATTATGTTTATCCTAAAAGTAATTTTCAGATCTTTTCTCGTTCCTTCCCTAGCATCCTTGTTGTTTTTCTTGGCTTGAAAGTGGAACGTTTTTGCTCTGATTTCAGATCTTTTTATTGTACTGTCTCTTCTACAGTGAAAATAATTAGAGAGCATGCTGTCACATGGCACAATGAGCTCCCAGCTTGATTTTATCTGCTTTCTCTGGGATTGTGTATATTTTTTTATCTTTTTAACCTAGTTTTCTAAGGAAATGGGGCTTATTGTGATCATGTTTTCTCTGTGTGTGTCTGTTTATCCATCCATCTTTTCCCCCATTTGCTTTTTGCAAATGTGATTGAACTTTATTAACAGGTAGACGTCTCAGATATTAAATTTTCAGACATTAACTTCTGATAAGCTTACTAAAATAAGAAGCTGGAAGAAATACAAGCGCTATTGTGAATAGTTCAGCCTTCCAAAAATCTGAAATCAAAGTTCACGTCTTATTTAGTATAAAAATAATGCATAAGATGCAATTTCATAAGATAATACATTTCTGTTGCTTATGAAACTGCTTGGCTCTTGTAAGCACATTAAAAATATACAATAAATCATGGTGGTAAATATTCTGAACTGTTTTGGCCTTGCATTTTAATTTGAACGTTATGATGTTTTTAATGAAAAGATCCTTTTCAGACTGTTCTGGTTTACTTCAGGAGTGTTCACTCTTACTGTAGAACGTGAATTGTGCAAGATGTTTGTAGGGTATGTTCCATGTTACAATCCTGTAGCAGCAAATCTGATTTATTCCCACCCTCCCAGCTGTTAACTCTTACTCCTCTGCTGTGGAACAGTGTTTTGTTTGGTTTTAACTGGAATCATTTCACCTATATTGCTTAAACAACAACTCCACAATAATTTGATGGGCGCAACTGGAGAGAAAGTAAGCTCTAGCAGAGAAGCTACCACAGGGGACCGAGGAGGACAGAAGTCTTTGAAATGAGCTTTGATGTTTGCAGTGGCACGTTGTAATTTCTGTCTCTCGAAAGAATTATAGTGCAGCTTCTTTACAATGGACTCATTTATGATTTGTGGCCAAGTCCTGCAGATCTTTGTGAACTTTAAACTTACATTCATCTGTCTGTGACAACAGAGCCTGATAACTCCCTGAAGTATGCAGTAACTTATGCAATAACTTATGAAAAATGTTTTGATTAGTATCTTGTACTTAATATTTCCTGTATTTGCTTTAGATTACTTTTTTCCATTTTTTACAGCCAGCTAATGGGGAATAAAGGCCCCTTTTTTCACCAAAATATTTTTCTTTGCCTTTATGAATTGAAAAAAAACCCCAAAATTTTAAAAAATCAAGTTTACATACATGAAATTTTTTTGTTCTTTTTTCAGGGTAGAGGATATTTGGCAACAACAAAACCCCTCTTAATTATGCACTGTTTCTCTATTTTCTTTTTAGTGATTTATTTTTTTCTTACCTTAGGTTATAATACAACAGAATTAGGAAAAACTCCAAGAAGGGCAGCAAAGATTGTCCAAGATGAGGAAATGCAATACAATGAACACACAGAATACAGGGAATAGTTCAGTGGACTAGGATTCTTCAGCCCGAAAAAGATATGCATTAGGGAGAACACAACAGAAATGTACAAGTTTTCTTCTTCTCTCCTTCTCTTCTAATTTGAGAACAAGAGAGAATCAAATGAAGGTATTGGAAGTGCTGTGGTAGTTAGCAGAACTGTGGAACTCTTTGCCAAAGGATGAGTATGGTGAAAGCTTATGCTGAGTCCACAGAACTGGACAAGAACAGGAGAGGGTGCCGGATTCACGGAAATCTCCTTTGGTTCAAAAAGGTCCTGAGCTGGGAGTGCTTGGAGTTTGGGAGAGTACTGGGGGAAAACCACATGCACCTTGCTCTTGTATGGAGTCTCCCCTTGCAGCCATTTACAGCAACTTTTCCATACAAGGCATTTAGCTACAGGGCCCTTTGATCTTTCCCAGTATGGCCTTTCTGCTTGTTGCACTTTTCTGGAAGAAGCCTGTTCTACAAACTGAAAACGCGTTGCTGTGTCAGAGAGAGTCAGCGTGTTTCAAAGATTGTCAGAGAAAGTTCTACACTGTCTAGATTGAAGGATCTACCCTAGTCTTCCTTTTATTGCACTGATTTTTGTAGACGCTTCAGCAATTGCTATCCCTGTCTTACATGGGACGTTTGCAGCTGCAGCACCAGGTGGGTTGAAGGCACTGGCCATATTTTACTTCTTCCCTAGTTGCAGCTCCCATATGAAGCTATTTGTGGTCTTGGATAGGAAATGAAATAGTGTATTTCTTTTAAAGATACCCTTAATAAAGTGATTTATATAGTTAGTATTGTATTGAATAAAAAAATCATTTATTTAAATAACAAGAGAGTTGTTTAATTTGGTGTATTTTTGTGAAAAGAAAGAGTTTGGTGTTGGTTTTGAAAACAGCCTTGACCTCTACCCTTTAATTACTATCTGCCTTAATTTGTTCTGTTTCTCTTGCTCCCACTTCTTTCCATTTTTTGTGTCTCCTCTTTCCATATGATGTTTTTCATTTTATGAACATAAAAAATATTATAGAAATTACTCATAAGTATGCGTGTGTGCAAAAAGAAGTGTTTGCATGCACAAACATCGACAGCTACTGTCTTTCACACCTGTATAAGCTATAAAGGTCTTTCTGTAGCATCCTCGTACTTCTGCATAGTAATTTTGCTGTTAGCACTTGAGTTTTTGCAGACACACATATATTTATGCAAATTTAAAGTTCGCCTTCAGAGTTTTCATTATGTAGTTAGGCCAAAAGTCAGTATCCATTACTCATGTATTTACAAATTATATCTCCTCTTTCAGTTTATCAGTGCTGGCTAGAAGTTAATAGGCAATTAATCTCTGTCAGTTAAAAATGAAGTTTAGGATATTGGCTTGATGTAGGTTTTGCAAGTCAGGCAAGATGAACCCCACCTTTAATTTCTGGCTCGATATTCACTTGAGAATATCGAAGTGACTCTCACCTAGGCCAGGGCACATACAACTACCTCTTGAAAGAGCCCTTAGCATCGGTTTGTCCCAAGTGGGAATTAAGCATTTTCGGAATCCACATGGAGTGATTCTGAAAATCTGTCCCTTAAGCACTTGCCATTTCTTATTTGACTGCCTGATTCTTTTGTGCAACATCTGTTCCTCTTGTGTGCTCTGAGTAGTTGTAGTCACTTGGAAGCAGGAATACAGAGGATGGGATATGAGTGTACAGCTTCTTTGGACCTGTTTAAGCGCTAGGCACAGTTGGAATAGGTAGCAGACAGGTTTGGGGGGGGTTTTTTGAGTGCTTACTGTTCCAGCTGAAATTTTCTGAAGATTAAGTTTGACTTTAAATTGTCTTCTCCCATCCTTTGTGAACGTGGCAAACAGGATTTCTGCTAGAAGCATTTATAGGTTCTGCGGTCTGCATTTAATGGATGCTCAAATTCCTTGCATTGGAATGTCTAAAATACCAGAGAAGAAATTATTTGGTCAATATGATAGACTTCACTTTCCTTAACTGTCTGATCTTTCAGAAATGTGTGTGGGATAGCTCGAAGACTCTGCTGCCTGGGATATGCTACAGATAAAGTAGTGAGAGCAGTTTAATGGAATACGTGCGTTCTGCTGAAGGAAAGTGTTTGCAAATAATGTCTGAATCTGTCATATCTTTTGGGGTTGGCTAAATTTTTAGTGTAGTATGGATACTCCTTTAGGATTTAAGTTTTTCAGCTTGGGTACATACGGTTGCACATACCCAGCGGGTTGTTTAGATGCACGCCAGGTCTACCTCTCGCGCGTTCCAAAAACCACGTACGCTGCATTCCTGTTGTGCTGCTTGTCCGTGTGCAGGTAATGCTGTGGTGGCTGGGTGTTGGGGACTTGTGAAAAAAAAACCCTCTGAAAATCTGTGTGTGCTACTGGGACAGAGATGGTGTGTTTTCAGACCTGACTGGTCTCGTTGGGCAGTGCTAGGAGTCAGGAGATCGTTGGTGTGTTTTAGCAGGCACGTCAGCGTTTACAGCAGGGCCATTGCCAGCATCCCAGGTTTGAGGGGTTTTCGTATAACTGCATGGGAAGGGGGAAATAGTTTGATTTGGTAAAAAACTCCAGGAAACCTAACCAAACCCTTCTATGAAAATACAGTTAATGAAAGTGGATAAAAAGGGAAATATGATTTCTAAGGGGAAAAGAAAGACTGTATCAATTTTTTTCTTTTAAAAAATTGAGTAGATCTGATAGCTTCTTTTGCCTTTTTATGTAGTTCAACTGTGTATTAGATAAGATGGCAAAAATAAGAATTTGATTTTTTTTTTTTTGGAGATGACATGTCAAGTTCCATGAAAAAAAAAGTAAATACTCTTTGTTAAGTGTTTCTAAAGAGAGCAATATTGTTTTGGTTACAATGTAAGCAAGAAAGAATACGGATTTGAAATAAAACCTAAAAGAAACATGATTTCCCTAGAAATGTTTAGAGGAATTTACTTAATTGCAACCAGAAGTTTGACCTGGAAGTGTAACGTTTTGACCTTTTAGCTGTCTGGTTTCCTAAATGTGTTGTTTTGCTCTCTTTAAACTGTGAGAAAATCTGGTTTACACGTCTTTAACCCTTGCGTTCCCTAAAAGTCTCAATATAAGAGTCTCCAACTATCACCAGCAGCTCATAAAAAACAAAAATTGTCATTACATTTTAAGAAAAAAAATTATTTTATATATCTATAGAGAGAGAGATGTGCTGGTATGGATGTCCTTTCTATTTTCATTACAAATGGAAGTAATTGTGGGTGTAATTTCATGGTTAAATATGAATAGGAATTTCTTTTAAACTTTCCATGTTACCATATTACACAGTAATACCCTCCTTTGTGTTCTTTTGTTCTTAAGTTTCACTATCGTATGACAAAGGTAGAGAGAAAATACAGCTTTTTAAATTGCAAACATTTTTGTGGGTTTATTTATATTTGGAAAATTTTTAGAAGGCTTTACAGAAATCTATCCAGATGGAGATGGAGAGCCAATTCCTGACAAAAGTTCTGCATACTTTCTTTGTGTAAGCAGTTCAGTGAGAGCAGTTTTGTGCGTTTGATTCACCACCAACGGTACTAGATATGTTGTGTTTATTACACAGAGTATTTCTATTGACTACGAAGGCACCAATGACAAACCATAAACAAAACTACACCAGCAAAGCTTTGCAGGGCCTGGGCCTTAATTTATTAAAAGCATGTAGAAGTAAATAAAAATTTAGTAGTGCAGCAAATAGTAAAGACTTCTGCTTGAAAGGAGGAGCAAAAAAAGTCCAGTGCAATCTGGAATATGCATTGTGGGCTTAGTGACAGAACTTGATGTATTCCGTCAGCTTCGAACAGATAAGAGATATTCCAATGCAGAGCAAATTACATTTAATTCAGAGGAAAACATTCTACCTGTGAAATATCCACTCTACAAACCCATGGAAAACCAAGTTGTTTAAACAACAAAGCTTGCTCTAGAGAGGATAGAAGGTGACAATCTTGTATTTGTTTACAGAGTCTCTTTCTTGTATTTTTTTTGATTAAGATATTTAGTTCTCTTTTTTGTGTGTGTGTGTGCATGTGGCTCACAGGATATGGGCAATGCCTGTCTGTTCTTTTCCGTTGTCTTCCTGTGGTATGAGGCAGGCTCACGGGTTTTGGTCTTGTGTATAAATGACCTTAAATTTGCTATTTAATATCAAGAAAGAGAATGTTCTGTGTAGGTGGTTTTTTTTTTTTCACTTAGCATCTGTTACAGTTTCTGATACAGAAGCTGCAAAATACTGAGCTGCGTAATTCCAATGGTCCCTTATTCTCCTGCATTCTTGAGTAAGCTAAAATGAGCGGTTACAAACCACTTTGCAGTCAGTCTCCAGCTCTTTGCACCACATCAGGCACTTGCTTTGCTGCTAGAGCTGAGTGGCACTGGTCAATTGATCACAGTCATGGGTTGTTCTTCGTCTTTTTGCTGGTATCCCATTTGCATCAGAGTTTGAGAGAGCAGAAAGAGATTGAGAGATATTTGGAAATAGAGCCTTTCAGCAGCTGACTTAGTTAGGGTTTATTTGCCAGCATTTACAAAGAGAAAATATTCCATGCTCCAGAAAAGGCTCCATTGTGGTGACTTTCCACCTATTTGCTAAGCTCCGGATTTCCTTATATTCTGAGCTGTTTTAAACCTTACAAGAGTCTGTTGTGTGAAAAGACAAAAACCCGTGGACATCTGGCACAACTTGCTTTATTCAGACAACAGCGTGAACGTGTGCTGGTTCGAGTCCACGTGTGTCTCTTACTTTTGAAGTGCCCTCTGGATGACAGGGTAGAAGAAAAGAGGAGTCACCACCATCAACATCTACCTCTTAGCTCCACTGGACTGTCCTAACAGGATTCCCCAAAAAAGAAAGACAAGAACATTTATTGCTGTCATGTATCAGGATCAGCTTTGAAGACATTACCTTTTCACATTCAAGCCATGTTTTTAAAGTTCTGCTACAGATACCTGCTACTAGCTTTTCTTTCCCTCTCGTTGTCTCCCATCATGTCTCCAGAGACACTGTCAGGCTTTTTTCACCAAACCCATAGGTTTTATAGCCACATGATGCAATATGTCATTTTTAGTGGCCCTTGGCTAGGGACCTTGTTATTGGTAGAAGATGAAAAGTCTTGTCAGCTGTGGGAGCTGTAGGGTTAAACCCCTTTACTCTCTGAAAAGTTTTGCAGAAATTATTTCCTATTACCAGGAAAAAAAAAAAAATAGAGCCTGGAGACCTGAGAAGGGTTTGATTGACTTTGTTTGAATGTCTTTCAGCATCGTAGTATTGACACCCATGATAATCTAATGATCAATGAGGTGAACCAGCCGTGTCCGTTAAATTCTGAAAGGCTCATTTCCACATTTTGGTTGAGTTTTTGTGCTAGAAGGGACTTTGCTTTGTGGAGATTCCTGATGTTTAAAATACAAAATCCTCCCTTTCAAGTATTTCATGGCATCAAAAAATTTCATGAAGCTCAAGGAAAAAAACACGGAGACAGTTAGGCTGAAACAACATATTTTTTTTGAAAGAAGCATGTGCTTTAGAGGCAACTGTATGTATTCCTTAGTGCCCTGGAAGTCAAACTTGTCGCCGTCACAGTGTCTGTGTTTTATTTTAGCTAGAACTTTTACTTTTATTCCTGCGAGGAATTCAGTGGTGTAAGTAAGTGACATTGCTCCGTCTGGATACAACTGTGTCTGGCCAGTTTGGGGGAGATGCTCAGCTTGGTATGCAAATGTGGCATCAGACAGTTTTTAACTAAGCTGCTCCTTCATGGCGATACAGCCACTTCGAGGAGTCTTTAGATTCTCCTCTGCCGCTGACTTGTCAGGCGTTTACAATAGGGTTTGTTTTCCAGTTCTCTCTGGAATAGTTTACATGTTCAAAACAGTGAGCATTCCTAAATAGCTCTCAGTTCTTGTGTTAAAGCCCATCACATGCAATTAATGCTATGGTCCTTGAGTCTGGGATCAACAAAAGGGTGAAATCCAATCTTGTCTCCTACTATGAAACAGTTGTCTGTGGTAGTGGGATACTGACCATCAAATATATCGCTCTCCTTTTATCTGTTTGGATGCACTGGCAGGTGGTGCTGGCTGTGATTGCTTGTACATTATGAATGGGGACTGAGAGAAGAGTTGTTTTCCAAGATTGATCAGCCTGCCTCTCCATCTCATGTATTATGAGGGGAAGATGGGCTTTTTCTCTCGGAGCTGGTGTGTTCTCAGGACCTCCATCAGGTGCATTTCTCATCTAGCAGCCAGATGGTCTCATACATGCTTCTTGACTCACTTCTTTCCTCCAGAATACCCATGACAAGCAGGCTAAGAAATGCCGGATCCAGTTTGGCCAGTATAGTTCTGATTTTGGAGTGAATTCCACACCACTCCTGCTAGAGAGAGCCCTACAACCCTGCTCTTGGATTTCATAAAATGGCTCAGTCCAGTTTCACTGTTAATGGCTCATATTCTGAAGGTTTTAGACATTGTGCCACGTCCTGCTATCGTTGTCCTGATAGCAAAGAGGATTCTGCTAGGCGTATCTCACCCTGTCTTGATCAGATTCATTTAAAGGTTAATGTATTTCTTCCAGTTAGGGACCCCGTTCCCTGACAGGAACTGAATCTTTCCCGGCTTCCTTGATGGGATAGATCTCTCACCTATTTGTGTTGGCAATTGGTCTGTGTTCAGAAGATTTAGCAGATAGAAGAATAGCACTAATAGTAATAAAATTGTGAAAGAGTAAGGAGAAAAAAAATCAGTAATCTGTTTTTGTCTATACTTGGTTTAAGCTGACTGTAAGGCACCCTGGAAAAAGACACAGGGAAATTACATCACGGGTATAAGCGTTTGTAAGATCAGACCCTGCAGCAATATTCACTCAATATTTGCACTCAAGTCTTTTTTTTTTTTTTTTCAAAGTCCATACTTTATGTGTTTAAATTTAATGGCCTGAATTTTTTCGTAAGTATTAGGCATTTTTTAAAAGTTTATGGGCTTTATTTTACTTTAATCGGTACATTTTCCTGTGTACTTGCTTGTGATTATCACTTCAAATAAAGACAATTTAAAAAAAAAAAAACTGGAAAAAATTTAAAATTAATTTAAAAAAAATAAAACTGAGATAAAATGGAGGGAAGAAAGAATGACATCGTGAGCTGTTTCAGTTTTCTGAAAACCACTATTCGGTGTATAAAAATTTGCACTAGGTAGAGATGCTTGCTGTCATTAACTATGAGGTGGGGTTTTTTTTGGTTTTTGAGGGTTTTTTTTTGGTGTGCATGTGTCTGAGATGATACAGAAATTATATACCCATCCTGAACACCAGAAATGGCTCAGGAAGTCTCGACAGCTTTTTGTATCTGACATCTTGCATCTGCTGTCCCTGGTCTATCCGAGACTTGGACTTAATCTTACATGCCAGTAAGTTCTGAATCTCTTCTAGACTGGAAATGGCAGCCTACTCTGGAGCACATGCTGTGAATGTTTGTTTTGGGGAAAGAAAGCTGCATAATTAACAGCAGGTTTAGAATAAAATGTTCCTTTTTGTTTTGTTTACAAACAATCAGGAATTTGGATTTGGTGGGGAATAATTTTGAGTGGAGAAATATGACTGCTGAAAAGCAATGTAATAATATGCCTGTAGAGCACTTTGAAGATGAAAAGCTCTATATACTGTAAACATTATTATTAGTATAGCTTAATCTGTGTGGAATAATTAATCTAGCATAAGCAAAATGTACGTTTTGTTTTTAAATGTGCAATACAGTCTTTTAGAAAGTCTACCTCACCGATGTATTTACTTTCACATTGTAACATAAGAAGTTCATCCTCTTGTTTTTTTAGTATCTGTGTGTTGCAATGATTTACTTTGTTGTTACTTTCCAAACGTAGAGGCAGTCCTACTCCCAACCAACCTGGCAGAGATGTGAAACATCTAGTCTGGGAGGAAAAATAGGTGGGTTTTTTTAAAGATGGTATAAAAATACTGTGCGATGAGAAATCTGGTGCCTGTCAGATATGGAAATGTCTGCGGGGTGATCGGCCTTCTTCAACTCGTGCTGTGGCTTTGGAGAAGACTCGACTGGATTCAGTTAGAGCCATGCAGGTGCCAGATTGCGTTGGGAAGTGAACACCTGCCAGGCTGCTCCAGATAACTCAGCAGCTCAGAGGCATTTTCCCAGGCTCCCAGATGAATGGTCCGTAATAGCCGTGGGAGAGGGCTTCCCACTGCTCCACGCTGTACCACAGCCTCTTCTTGGCAGCCTTCTGGAAGCACAAGTCAGCTTGGCTGTGACTCCTTTGGAAAACAAGTGTTGCTGGATAGTCTTACGGTGAAGAGTCAGTGTCTGGTACTTCCTCTCGGTGTCGTGGGACTATGAAGTATAACAAACAGGGCAAATTACCGTTCCCTTAAAAGGCAACACTTGCTGGTTCCTATTTCAGCTGAAACTGAACTGTGGCTTTTCTAGAACCACTTTTATTCAGTCACATCTTGGGTTCCAGGGTTTATTTATTTTGTTGAGTTTGATTTTTTTGGTGGTTAGTTGTTTTTTTTTTTTTTCCCCTTTCTTGTTTGGTGTTTTTGGTGTTTTTGTTGTTTGTTTTTTTTTTTTTTGAACCTGGTTCTGATGATTTAGGTGCACAGTTTTGAAGTAAGAAAAGCAAAACTCCAAATCACTAACAACAATTTAATTTCTGCTTCTGTGCTGGTAATCTACAAATGAACATTTGTCTAAGTTTCATGATGAAGAGAAAATTGAAGACTGAGCCAACTGGGTTTGCTGAGCCTAAGATCTGTGAACTTTCTGCAAAGCACTTTATGTAGCTTGAGATTAAAACTTCGATGGTGTGCTTAGAGAGGTTAAAACTTCAATGATGTGCTTAAAAGGAGTTAGTGCTGGATCATTTGGTACATACCAGTTGGTCCCTCCTTCCAGATACTAAGAACAGCAGCTTTTAGTCCTTGCTGAGTATACACTGGCTGTCTTCCCTGGAGCCTAATCCACAGTTTGCCCAAAGCCAACATTAGTATATGCTGGTATATAAACAGTGCTGATGGTGGACAAGTCTGGAATTGAGAACAGACTTAGACTCATGCTGAGTAACTGTGTAGAAAGTTTAAAACGCTGCAAGTTGCATGAGGTTGTCAGATTAGAAGGTTTTCTTGTGGGGCTTATTTTTTAGTTTCTTGTTTCGTGAAGCAGAGTGCTTAATTGGATAATATATTTCTCTTGAAGGAAGCAGAAAGAGGATATCAAATTTTTTTAGTTCTGCAGTAACTCTGGCAACTTTAAAACTAGGGAAGTTTTGCAAACTCCAGATGACTATGGATTAGATCAGATGTCACATACAAGAGGATTTCAAAACGTTTGAGCGTAGCTGTGTGATACTTTCAAAATATAGGTATCTTGAATGTCATGCATTTTAACGTTTTTTTGCAATTAACAATAAGGAACAGCAAATCAGCTGTTCAAGCTTTTTCAGCAAAGTCAAGTAGTAAATAGTCATGGAAACTAAAATTATTTTCTGGTGTTAGTCCCTCTGGGCTGAGCTTATTAGCTCGGGTGCAACTGCCTGTGAAGGCCTCATAAGACTTTCAGACTTGAGCTGACACTGCAGAATAGTGTAGAGGTGTCTCGATCTCTTCCCTAATTATTTATTTGGTTAGATTTGAGGTAGGTGTTCCCTTCCAGAGAACAGTAGCTAGCTGAATCAAGAGCCTTTAAGAGGAATTTGAAACTTTGCTCAGGCCATTAGTCAATCAAATATGATTAAACACTTAACTTCTCAGAGAATACCAGGATAGCAAGAAAAATAAACAGATACACATGTCACTGAGTCATAAAAGAATTTCAGGAATGAAATATCATGCTTTTCCCTGTGAAAATCAAAAGATTCACACTTTTTCATTCTAAGTTCCTCTCAAGAAAAATCCATTTGGAATATCCCCGACAAATGGAGATGGAAAGACTCTTTGAATATTTACTCTCTCTTTGAAGATTTGTTTGCAGAGTTGTACTTTGAGTAATGTTACGTTTTCAGCTTTTATGGAGGTCACAGTGGAAGATGCCATTATCACACTAATAACTTATTTATATACAGGGCAAATTCTCTGATTTGGCTAACCCTAGTAACAATGTTAGAGAATTGTGGATGCCAAACTGGAAATAGGTAAAAGTAATTTTCTTTAATTGTGCTCGTAAATATACAGTTAATAAAGCTGGTGGATTACATCCAATTTTTTCTCTAGCGCTCATCATTTTTAAGGGATGGTTCAACTTGTCACATCTTGACTTGCTTTCTAAAAGGAAGTAAAATTTTAGGTATCTTCCTGAGGGGAAGGAAAAAAGATGGCTGATAAATTTCAAAGGGATTGATTGTGATCAATAACTATAGTTCTTAATGAGAGGTGATGCTAAACAGCACTCGATGGTGAGCTCCAGGAGATCTTGTACGAGTAGGAGAGTTGTAGACTATGCAGGAGAGGACATGTATTTTGGGGCTTATAATTAGAAATAAGACATGCCTTGGCACTCAGTAAAGGTTGAGACTGGAACAAAGAAGCTTTCCTTCTTTCTAATGGTTAGATTAGAAGAACAGCAGTAGCACTTAATTTTCTGACTTTTCTGTGGTAATTGCACCTAGGGTGTCTGACTGTCTTGGAAGCAGCAATAATTTAAGTCTTGCAAAACCCATCAGAGTTAGGGGAAATACTACTAACCCTCTTTTGCACATTCATTGTAGTGAGGTGTACAGGGAGACTATGGAGGAGGAGTCACAGATGCTAACTTCTTTCGATTTCAGTGGGAGTTAGGTTGCTAAATACCTTTATGAATCAAGTCTTGACTGATTTACTCAGGGTCATTTGGGAGTTTAAATAGAAGTAAAGTAAAAGCTGATTTCCTTGGCCATAGTCTAATAGTCTCTTCACCGTAGTATAATCCTTTCTCTCTCTTTCTTATGCTCCTGGTGCACAAGGACTTCTGTCGTTCTCAGGAATAGAAACTGAAGAAGCCTCTCTGTATGTTACAGGTATCTGCTGGGTCAGCCAGGCTAGCTCTGTCTGTAGATACTGAGGGGTTTAAACATATGCTTTTCTCACTTAATTCAATGGAATTGTAGATTATTAAGACCTTTCATGTTTGTTTGTTGGGTTTTTTTTATAGCCAGCATTGTTTCTGTCAGCTTTGAGTATGTCCCCTTTCTCTAGAATGCAGTTAAGTAAGTGGTCATCTGTAGTGTTCTTGTAAAATATGTATGAAAACATTGTAGTGAATAGGATCCTAGCCTATTGGACTAGTGACCATGACACTAGGCTATTAAGCGGATGACATCTCTGAGCAATTAATCGATTTAAATATATTTCTGTGGTGGTTACTAACCCTAACTTGGTGGTTAGTAATTTGTTTAGATTTTTTGTCCTGTTTCAGACACTAATTTCTTGAGATTTCGGTACAAGTAGTTTCTTTTTAAAAAATATACCTTTAAAGTTACATTTTCTTTCATATTCTTGAGCTGCTGCTGCTTTCTCTCAATCCTGTCTTTGCAGATGTGCAGCGCTTTGAGAACAGAAAGCCCAAGATACCTGTACACTTATTATTATCCCTTTGTTTTATGTTGCAGCCAACGGTTTTCACATTACTGCCTACTTTATGAAGAGATGGGTTAACCTCCGTTGTGCTGTAGGGAAACGTTATCGTGGTAAGAAATCAGTTTCTTTTAGTGTTACTTGGAATTTTGCATTTCTGGTAGAAAAAAAAGGAACATAAACTAATACTTTGTCAGATTTTGGTCTACTTAAAATTCCGTTCAGAACTTGATTTTTTTTTTTTCCTAAAAAAAAAAAAAGGTGTTTCTTAACATATGATGGATTTTTTTAAAACTTAATTTTAAATTTGTATATGCCTTGCCTCAGGGTAATCAGCTAAGCCACACCAAATTCTGTAAGTATGATGAGACTCAGCGTTTTACTGAGTCTCTGCAGGGTGAAGCAACCAGAGGTTGCAGCATGAATCACTTCATTATTGCTCGAGTGTCTTGTGACATCAACTGTACTGTACAAGTGTATGCAAGAAAAGGCTTTCATTCACCTCAGTGCTATAAAATCTTTGCATAGGTGATGTCATTGGACCAGATCTTTTTTTTTTATGTTTTCTCAAGCCAAGATGCTCTGTAAGGAAGTGATATCAATCCTGTCCCACAATAAAAACGAGCTATAATGATCATTGATCTTTGCGTGGAGCTTTTTGTATTAAAAAAAAGCAAAATAAATCAATTACCCTTAAAAATGTTGAATACTTGAACGGACATTTTAAAATAATTTCTTATTTTTATAGGAATTCATTGTATTTGTAAATGTTTAAATGTCTCTTCAAATGCTAGCTAGTTGTTTTCTAAGTCCATATTGGTTGAAGAGACTGGAGGGTTGATTTTAAATGTTTCATCAAACTTGTTCCCAGCCTCCTAGAAGAATAGTTAGAATAGAATAGCAGAGTGTCTGCATTGGTATCTCAACATTGGTTTTTATGTATTAAATTTGAACTTTTCCTAAGCATTGATGAATACCTAAAGATACTTTCCTTCTGTTAACCAGCAAGTGAGATTGTTATAAAATGTAAATTTAAAAACGTCTAACTGGAATGAACTTGCCCTGCTAGCACTGCCAAAAAGAGAGGCTCTGATGCTACAGTCAAAGCTTTGCTTCCACATGAAGTTCCTAACAAGAAAGGACCTTCATTTGGCTGGGTTGTGCTCCCAAGAAATACCAAAATAAGCACATATCCTCAAAAAATAAATAATTTGGCACCGATGTTTCCTTTCTGTAAGATGCACCTAGTACTTCACAAACAAAACCAGGCATTGAGCCTAATAGAAGAAGAATCTTGCATATTTTAATCGGTGATGCTCGTTCAATATCTAAAGTAAACGTACCTGAGAGGCTCTTATTGGAACCCCACCTAACAAATTCAGTCCTTGCAACAGTTGTCTGGCTTTTCTTTTGTAGCCCGTTCGGAAGATGCCCGCAGACTGCTCGCAGTTTGAAAGCCATTGTAGTAGACCTTTGCGGGTGGCTTTTCAGGTCCTGAGGATACAAGCAGAGAAAGAATAGTCTGGACTTAAGGCACAGCATGAATACTTCCTTGGACGCAGTTTTTCTAACAGAGTTGATATTTCTGAGAGGATTATGAGAGGCTTATATTCATTATCAAGTTATAGTAGCTTACCAAGCTATTGTGCCAGTACAGCTGCATCTGAGGTCTCTGTGTAGGCTTTTTCAGCCAATGGCAAAGGCAAGGTAATCTATTTCAACATCTCCATCTTTCATGGTAACAACTCTGGAAGAGTCCCAGCTGGTACGCACTCAGAGGGGTTTGTCAGATGCTAATGGAGATAGGCTGTTGGTGAAGAAGCAGTACCTTGTAGAGAGGCAGTCACCCATATGGATGACCTGCTTTGTCACAGGTGCACATCATGCCTATACTCAATTCATTGTGAGGAGATATTCTACCAAAAAAATCTGAGGTCAGCCTTGTGTTTTTTCTGCATGCCTTGTCCCTTTCTTGTCCCAGAAAACAGTGTTATGACTTGCTTTTGGAGTATACCAGACTCGAAAAATGAGCAACTCTCTTTTTATAGAACCAAACCAAAAACCAACAACAAAAAAGACCTAAGCTGAAAAATGTGAAGGTGGTAATCTGGAAATAATCTGACATGTAAAATAACAAAATATCCAGCCATGCTCTTTTCATTGCATTGCTAGGTACTGCATAAAGCTTTGTCTGGACTATTCCAATCTGAGAATCCTTCGATTTTTCATCCTTTGTAAACAGAAACTTTGTTGTGTTCATAACAAACCATGTGATCTTGAGTAAAATATGTAATTTGGCAGGAGTTAAACAATTTGTTTAATGACTTCAAAAATCACTCTAGTCAGAGTTTGAAACACTTAGCCTTATGCTGAGTTTTTATGCCAGGTCTTGATTGAATACGTTGTGCTGTATTACAAACATAATTTACGGCTTTGGTGGTGGAAAGACTCATCACCAGAACAGCACAAAAGAAATCATTAAGTGGTTTGTCTGTTGGATCTGTCTGGGATATTTGTCCAGGGGTGCAGGTGGACTAGGTTGCAGCCATGACTATCCTCCTGGGAACTAAGCTTACTCTGACTTATTGATTTTTTTTTTTGAATGGCTTAAAAAAGCAAAGCAAAAGGAGGAATGGGACGTTGAAGAGAGCAGGTAAGAAACTAGTGGAGTGCATGAAGTGATTTAGTGTGCAATTTAAAAAATAAATTACTTTGTTTACTAAAATAATGTGTATATATGTTGTCATTATGTGTGGTTTTGAATATGCTTATAATTTTTTGTAATCTTCTTTTCAATTATTTTTGTGTAGAGCTACGTGTGTTTCCAGACAGATTTATTGTTTGCGTCAGTAAACTTGAATTTGATCCAAGTGCTTGGACATGTGAAAATGGTGTATTGGTATGTACAAAACCATTCTATAGGTTTTCTGGTTTGTTTTATAGCGGTAAGATGAATGTTTATATAGAAATGTAGTTTTTCACGTATTTGACTGTCATCTTGGAACCAGAAAGTCACATTATCCGTTGGGCTGAAGTATTCAAAAGGACATCCTGAAGTGAGTCTGAAAAGCTGTATGAGGCTCAGAGAAAAAGGTGATATATTTAGAAAGCTAGGTATGATTTTAGCACCTTGATTTAAGGGTCTTTTTTTCCTTTATATTTTATCCTTGTAACATTTTACTTTCCAAAATTATAATGGGGCAGTCGTTAATGTCCATGGGTTTCTTGTATGTTTTCTTAGCACTTGTTCTGCAGAACAACTCAAATGGATCAGTGCTAGCCCTGCTGGGGGAAAAAAAAAAATCCCCAAACATTTATGGAGAAAAAGGCACTGGTGTGTAGTTAAATACCATAAACAATTCTACTTTCATCCTGAAGGCTTTATCAGGGTCAAAGGCTTACGAGTTTCATGCTGCAGTTAAGTGCTGATTGTCTCAGGAGTGCTCAAGAGTCAGAATTACGCTCCGAGGTCTATGTATATTTTAGTAGTTTCTTAGATGTGTTCAAGTATATTTGACCCTTGGAAAAAGAAGTTTTTCTTCTATTTATTCAACTTACAGGTTTTTTTAATATCAAACAGGGTGTTTGTATTTATTATACTAAATGCAGATTTTACTATCTTGATTCCTAGATTGGTAAGTATCCTTAAATATCAAAGGATCAAGCAAATGTTTTTCTCTCTCAGAAAAAAAACCTAACTACTTTAGAAGTACTTTACTATTTTGAAAATTATTACTGTCTCAGTATTGCCTTGAAAACTACTTAGGTGCTTTAAGTAGAAAATCCTGTCTGCATTTTGACTGAAAAATAATTATCTTTTTTTTTTTTTTCTTGCTTAAGTATCTCCTATGAGATATCCAATTCTCCCATTTGGTATTTTTAATCTTTCCATAAAATAAAAGATGAGAAGTTTCCTTTAGTTTCGTTCACATGATTCTCTCTGGTAAGGAGAAAGCAAATGAAAAATACAACGTTATGGACTTTAGCTTGACTATTTCAAAATTTGATCTTGATCTATGGAAACACCTTGTTGTTTAAAAAGGGAGTTTAAACACTTTTATGTTTAAAAAAATAATAAATCTCTTAGTGGGATCATCACCTAATCAATAATAATGTCTTGGGAATTTACTTCACTTACAGATGTAATATGTGTACATAGAACTGGCTGGAGTGGTCAGTGTAGCATGTTGGTAGGAGAGAGTAAGATAATCCCTAAGGCATCTTCCCTCATTTGAAGAACTAACAAGATGTGAACAGACCTTCAGCAAATGTTCTGGACTATATCTTTAATTCTTACCACTCTAACTTAAAAGGTCCACTCCAGTCTGTTTTGTTGGTCCAGAATTTCTACAGCACATTAGTACCAAATTTGTCATATACTCCAGATCAGTCCTTTGCCAAACTGAGGGAATGTTTGATTGCCACTGAGAGGTAATTTCAAGTTTTTGGCACTGCAGAATTAAAAGCTAAGGATGTGCACTTTGTGTGTGTACTTTTCTCTATGCAATTTAGCAGCGAGTATGCTTGAACTCTAAACTAGACTACGAAAGACCACCCAGAAGACCTTTCCGTTGATATACTCCAGTGTATTCTGTCACGGGCTAAAAATGAGGCATGTGTTTTGTTTTCCTCTGTGTGTTGTTTGGGTTTGAGTAATTTCATAATGTTGCATGCAAGTTCTTTGAAACATTTAATCAGCTCACACCCTTGGTTTTGAGGGCCGATCTGTGTTTTATAAAAGTAGTTGACTATATGTTAATGGAGACTTCGTCACTTTTCAGTGTTGCTGAATGTCACTGCGATTGACTTGACTTAGCAATCTTTTTTTTTTTTTTTTTTTTTTAAACTGCTTTTATGCTGGTTTATGGTTTGGGTCAAGCTTTCATTCCTGAGCTCTGTCAAGACAAGTCAGGCTCAATGCCTTGCTTTCCCATTACTTGGAACCAGTTTTATGTCAGCCTGATACAGACAGAGTTTTTTCACTCATTGCAACTCTTTCTTCCACCTATCTTCAGCACTTTATTCTTTGCCTTTTCACTGCCTTTTAGGCTGTTCTCTGTATCTCTGAAATAGACTGTGCTTCAACTAAAAGTTTCAAGGGATGTAGCCAGATTTGAAATGAAATTCTTATGTACCACATCTGAGGAAAGATCATAATTAGATTGTTTTTAAGATATTCACAAGCACAAACCTTAGCATCGATTTCTGAGAGAAGCAATTTGAAGCCTTCTGTGATGTATTTTGTAAGACCAAGGAAAAGGTGAATTAGGCAGTCTCTGTCAAATTAGCTTTAAGCATAAACTAATAAAAGATTTCTCGGGAGTAGAGCTGAAATAAACTAGAAGAAAATCTATTGATATGTAATTTTCTGTTTTCTAGAATCTATTTAGAAATGGGTGTTTCTGAGGTCACATTTAAAAATCAGGCTGCAGGCAGTAATAATCATTTTGGAAGAAGGAAAATCTCTATTAAAGAAACAATACAGCAAGTTATTGAAAATACATAGGCAAATTAGAAGTCTCAAGGAAAAGATGGAAGAATAGTCTGGCTGATTAATGCTAAGTTTAAACATAAAACCATTGTTTCCTGTTTTGCCAAACTATGTTTGTAATCTTGGATAGTTTTATCTTGAAAAGGACAGTTTTGGGAACATGGCAAAAGAGGAAACCCAGGGAAATATATAAGAGCTCTGGCGAGATTAGTCATCTTTGTCAATGACGACATTTTCTTGATGATTATTATGTGGAGAGCTAAAATGGAAAATTGGAAATGGGTTATCTGAAGAAACAGTGGAAATGGAAATGGGAGGAAGGCTTATTGGAGGCTTGTGAGCATTTGAAAATGTACTAACAATGGAGTATTCATTGATAACCACATTGGCTTTATACTAGAATCTGTGAGAGGAAGCAGTTATAGGGAGAGCATGAAGAAGGTTAAGCTAATGATGATATTAAAGTGGGAAGTTGAAATTAGCGTTCGTGTGAAATCAGAAAAGAAAGTGAGGGGTAGGAGATCTTGTCTCGATTAAAAAGGTCTCAGCGTTTCCACTGAGCCTTGTTAAGTTACAGAGAATAGTATACAAAACTAAAGAACTTTTCCAAACAGAATATTACTCTTTAAAACAAAACAAAACAAAAACACTGCGTAGGTACACAAGGAGAATAAAAGTCCTAAAGATATGCCCAGTGCTTTTTCAATCTCCAACAGAGAAATAAAAGCAAACTATTGCATCTTCTTCATACATGTCTGATTTTATAAGTTGTGTCATTGTAGCATACTTCAGGTACATTAGAGAATTTTCTTCCCTAAGACTCATAAGAGCATAAATGATACGATTTCCTTGGATTTTGATTATGCTGGGAAGAGGCTTCTGGTTCTTCTGTGAAAACATGTACACTCAGCTGTAATTAACAGGAGACTTTCAACATCAGAGTATATGCTGCTGGAATAGAGTGTCTGTGGGAAGGTAGAATGAAAACTTTTTTTCAGATAGCAGCAATTTGTAAAGATTAATAGAAGACTTTATGTGGAATTTAGTTATCTTAAATACTTTAAAGACTTTTATTGTTAAGTGATATCAGATTGGGTAGAGAAAGAAGGAAACACGGTGAAATATAATTGCACAATTCACACTGTGTAAGTGCTGATCTTGGCATGGAACTTGGTGTGTGTGTATGTGTATGAATATATATGTATATAAATAAAATATGGCAGTTAAACTGCTGTAATGGTGGGCTACGACTGAAAAGGTCAGTTCACATCCCCTCTAGTTCCAGCTACATATTCCTTTCCTTTCTGGTTACAATGGACCAAATGATTCTTCAGTCGAGAATGAATTAGGTCATTGACTTGAACCAGCAGAAAACGATTTATTTGTGAAGTTTCTCTGTTTTTTATTGGAAGATTAGTTTTCTGTCATGTCAGTTCACTGAACCAACTCGTCCTGTACCCACGCAGTTGCCAATTGTGACACAAAAAATGTCACAGGAGCACGCAGCCAGGATTTGGATGAAGAGGGCAGAACCACCCCTTTAGGTAGCAGCTGATGGTTACCCTGGTTTGGAAGTAACATCCAAAACATGCATTAGTGTTATATTTGTTGTAGTGTTTGTCTTGTTGATGGTTCATTATCCTCTTTTAAAGTTCATAAAATCTAGTGTTCATGTGTTTTCAGATAATATGCTTAATTCTTTTCGGTCATTATAGGAAACATAGCTAGAGGAAAACAACTTTTAATATTAAGCTCTAGTTTGGTAACTGTATGAACAGGGTTCACCATGTTTTTCAACAAGGTAGAGAGGGGAAAGTGCAGACTAATGAACTCTATGCAAATACCACAAAGTGCAACAGGTAAAGAGTTGTTTTTTTCTTTGGTGAGTTTTCACTTTTGACACTTCAAGCTTCTGGCACTTTTTTCTACTTCTCCTTCATATTCTGCTCAAGCTGATGCAAGACTAATGATATTGAAACATGCAGTCCCTCCTACCTTCTCTTCCCCATGCATTCTTGTCCTCAGTGTCTGTCAGTACTGGCATGTGTGGGGAGCTGGGTTAATTCATTGATCCCTCTGAAAACGATGTGTTTTTTGTTTGGTTGTGTTTTTTTTATTTATTTTTGTTGTTGTTGTTTGCATGGTTAGCTTTCAGATGGATCACTGCAGTCAGACTCTCACCGTGTGGCTGCATAAACCCTAGTGTTGATACAGAGGCTTGGCAGGACCATGTGTTGGCTAAGGGTGAGATTTCCCTTTCAGTGTCAGAATAGCTTTAAGTTAGCTCGAATCATAAGACTGCTCTCTGAGAAACTGCATCACAAAGCGGTGATACTGACGTCTTTGACCTGGTCATAAAGAACACTTCAGCAGTTTTACAATATTCCCTTTTGTCCCAGCTGTCTGCCTCTTCTCCTTGGAGATCACCACTCCTATAGCAGCGTGTGCCAAAAGGGCTGTGTGCCTGCATCTCATCTTGCTGCCTATCAGTCTTGTGGATTCATGCACACCAAACTTCCCTGGGTTTTAAGCATTGAATTGTGGGTGGGAGCAGCTGGGGCATGTGTGTGTGTGCTCCCTTCTGCCAACCCTGCAATGGGGCTAGGAACCTCCTGCAAAAGGGGAGGGAGGATACCTGAGAGAAGTAATGCTGTGAATTGCCTCAGTGAGGTTTGTCTGAACTTGTCTTAGTTTCTTCTTATAGCTTACGAACGGACTGATGTATTTTCTGCATGGCAAAAGTCTAATAGCTGTCTGCTGTTTGTTGCATTAATGATCCAGAGAAGTGGACAAATGATGAAATGGTATCTGACACAATTATTTCAATTAGTGAAGACTGGAGAAGGCTGTGGAGAATTTCAGAGAAACCTCACAGAGATGGGTGGAGGGGCATTAGGACTGTAAATGAAAATCATCTGTTGATAAATGCACAGTGTTTGCACTGAAAAGAGCAATTCCAGAGTTCGTGCATGCCACTGAGTGAATTAACTGTACAATCTCTGGAAAAAGGCCAAGATACTGCTACAAGGAACCGATTTGAAAATCTTTACTGTATGGCATTAGTTATCTGAAAAGCAGACAGACTATTAGAGTATATATGGAATGAAAGAAAAAGTAATACTTAAATTGTGTTAAATTCAATAAGTAAGTTGAATATATAATAATATATAATAAAAGATTACGTACCTCTCATTGTGCAAGGAGAGCAGAAATACAAAAGGTCCTGTAACTGCAGTATAAATGATTAAGCACTTAAAATGATTTCCATATGAAGCAATTTTCAAAATGTAGGGACAAATTGAGTAATCTTTTACTGATTTTGGTAGTTGTTTCTTATAAGAGTGATCCAGTGGATTTAAATGTAACTACTTAGCAGTGTTCACAAGATCTCATTTGTCAAAGCCCTGTGGTTATTTAAGATATTATCATCCGTCATCATCCTTTCACCTCCTTCATTTTCCTCTCCCCTCTCACTCTTTTTCTGCCACAGCTGATGCTGGAGGTTAATGCAGATTTGAGCTAAAATTCAGGACTTTGCACTGAGTGATGTTCTTTCCTCTTGACAGACTTTTGAGGATGAGCACCTCCAGCAAAGGTGTGTGGTGGAAGGCTGGCAGTGATAATGCTTAAAGCTGCAGTGAGCTAAAGGTTTTATTTAGCTACTGTGCATCTGCGAGATTTTGATGACTCTAGGACTTAAAAAGGTTTAAATGACTTCAGTTTTTGATAATAATTCTCATTATTCCTGTTGGACAAAGAGTATTTGATGGCTTTTAAAAAAAATTGTTTTAAAGAGCAATCTGTTCCTCAGCCTTCAGCAGAAATCTGTTACAACTGATAGAAATTTCATAACTTGACGGAACAGTAAACTGAAATGTATGATGGTAAAGTTCACAGAAGGATTTTTGAACAATTTGTAATGATTTGAAATTATTTGGAGGGACAGATGCCCAGTGTAAGCTCAGAAGTCTTGGGGACTTTGAGAGGGGTGGCAGTGGTGTTTGTTTTGAAACCAAGCTAAAACGTTGACTAAGTCAAACAGTAATTATCTCCTGGGCTGTGAAGTTCAGCCTATTTTACATATTTTGCTTCTGTATAACCAGCAAGATCAAGAGTATTAGTTATTCTTTCCACGATCTCCTGCAGTTGTTAAACACTATTATAATTGTATAAAGACAACAGTTGTTGTTTTTAAAATTCATGTATTCTTTTCCAGATTTTTTTTTTTTCTGTAAGAATTGAAGTTTTAAGTATACGAATCATGTTATTGTATACATCATGTACCCTAATTGGCATTCTGTTATGTCATATAACCCATGCTATATCTGGAAGGATAAATGCAGAGTTTACTTCAGTATTACTGGTAGGTGTTCAGGCATCTGCACTGGTTGACTCTGCTAGCCATTTAGATTTGGTAGGTAGACAGAGGATCCTTGTGCCACGCTGATAAAAGCTGTAGGACAGGATTACAGGAGTGCCTTGCTTTTTCAGTGACAATTGAGTAGTAGATTTCTTCCCTCATGGTTTATAAGTTGGGGAAAGAAGTTGAGCACCACATCAATTTGCTATCCTCTTATTTTATAAAAAAGTCTTTAAAGCATAGAACATACATCTTGTGTGCATGTTCTGTTTCATAACTACTGGAGGTAGGAACCTTAAAATTGATGAGAAAGGCTAGCTAAAGATGCATGATTTTAAGACATTGGTTTTCTTAAAAAAAATAAAATTCTTCAGCATTAATCTGCTTTACATTTTTCTTTAGTGTCATTGAGAGAAGTTATTTTGGTTGAAAAGCTATTGTCTTCTGTTTCTTATCAGTGGACACTTTCTCTGAAGATAGAATCTGAGTCTTGTAGCATCAGTATATAAAATCAGAATGATTAATAGCTCAATTACTTAACATTAATTTTAATGCTTTTCGCCTTCAAGCAAATACACACAGCATGTATCATGTGCTTCGCAGTATGTAAATAAACTGTTTGCTTCAGGAGCACCTGCTGTGGCTTTAGAAAGTGTTACGGATATTCTTGCTATCTGTGTTACAGATGTGTATCAATTTTTTTAAAGGCCTGCCTGCAACTTGAGATTTTTTATGAAGTATCACATTGTATTTAGTTTATGCCATTTACAGTTTATTAAGAATTTTTCTATTTTCTATTATCTAGCAAGTGTTCAAATGCAAATCTAGAGAACTCTGGATTTTTTTTCTTTCAGAATAATCTGGGATTCCTGCTATATATAAATATGATTAAAATCCAAACAAAAGACTTCAAAAGCAAGAAGGTGTTTTCCTCGTAGAAGTCATAAGCTTTAAGCTAATCTGATGATGCTTTGGGGACCTTTGGAGTGTTTGGAATTGCCAGGACTTACGTATTGAGTGAGAAACCTGGGTTCACACCTTGTATTTTGAGAAAGTGGAATGTGCATCACAGGGATTTGTAACAGATTGGGCCAACTCTTGTATTAAACAGTACAGACCGTAGTGACTCTTGGCAAGCAAAAAGTTAATAGTTAAGATCAAAACAAGTTTTGGTAGAAGATAATGAAGACTGTACTGATCTAAGAGTTAGATTTTGTTTTCTGTGCTAGGCCACGGGTAGGTTATACGGTTCTGCTCCTTACCAGAGAGATGCAGTTTTCTCTGGTTTTCTTCTCCAATTTCGATCTTGAAAAGAATGTATTTTTTTTAATCACCAGCAATCCTTAAAAATACTTATTTCAAATGAAAAATCAGTACTCCCATATGTAACATGGAATGATCCTTAATATTTTTTACTGGAACTTACTGACATATAGAGCAGGACAGTCTGTTTTAAAATGTAGAGCAATATTCTGCCGGTCCAATCAAGGAACTGTATTTCAGGTTGAGAATAATATCCATTCCTCTACTTGGAAAACTTCTATGAATGCTTTATGGTGTGGTAAGAGTTCGTGAGTAGAATTGTTAGGATATAGATTTGTTGGAGCGTGTTCAGAGGAGGGCCACAAAGATGATCCAGGGGCTGGAGCACCTCTGCTACGAGGACAGGTTGCGGGAGCTGGGATTGTTCAGCCTTGAAAAGAGAAGACTTCGGAGGGACTTAATAGCTGCCTTCCAATACCTGAAGGGAACCTACAGGAAGGCTGGGGAGGGACTTTTTGCAAGAGCGTCCACTGATAGGACAAGGGGAAGTGAGTTTAAGTTGAAGGAGAACAGATTTAGATTAGATCTTAGGAAGAAATTCTTCAGTACGAGGGTGGTAAGACTTTGGAATAAATTGCCCAGAGAAGTTGTGGATGCCCCCTCCCTGGAGGTGTTCAAGGCCAGGTTGGACGGTGCCTTGAGTAGCCTGGTCTAGTTGGGAGGCGTCCCTGCCCATGACTCAATATGAGCCGGCAATGTGCTCTTGCGGCCCAGAAGGCCAACCGCGTCCTGGGCTGCATCAAGAGGAGCGTGGCCAGCAGGTCGAGGGAGGTGATTCTCCCCCTCTACTCTGCCCTCGTGAGACCTCACTTGGAGTACTGCGTCCAGTTCTGGAGTCCCCAACATAAGAAGGACATGGACCAGTTGGAGAGGGTCCAGAGGAGGGCCACGAAGATGATAAGAGGGCTGGAGCACCTTTCCTATGAGGACAGGCTGAAAGAGTTGGGGCTGTTCAGCCTGGAGAAGAGGAGGCTCCGGGGTGACCTTATAGCGGTCTTCCAGTACCTCAAGGGGGCCTACAGGAAAGATGGGGAGAGGCTGTTCAGGAGGGCCAGTTATGATAGGACAAGGGGTAACGGTTTTAAAATAGAGGGAGGTAGGTTCAGGTTGGATATTAGGAAAAAATTTTTTACCATGAGAGTGGTAGAACACTGGAACAGGTTGCTCAGAGAGGTGGTGGATGCTCCATCCCTGGAGACGTTCAAGGCCAGGTTGGACAAGGCCCTGAGCAACCTGATCTAGTTGGAGATATCCCTGTTCCTTGCAGGGGGGTTGGACTAGATGACCTTTGAAGGTCCCTTCCAGCCCTAACCATTCTATGATTCTATGATTCTATGACAGGGAGGTTGGATTAGATCATCCCTGAGGTCCCTTCCAGCCTATGCCATTCTATGATTCTGTGATAGATGCATCACTGCATTGGAAACACTGAAAAATTTGCATTGTGAAATTGTGGGAAGCTTTTCCTTCATGTGGGTTGGGAGAGGGCAGAAGACTAGACCCAAAGTCCTGTCTCTGTCGAGTTGCTATCAGTTACATTATAGTATCTGATTCATCCTTCACTGTCAAGCCTCCTCACTTGCTTTAGGAGCCCTTTTCTGTGTCTCAGATCGGAGAGAGTCCTCTCTGACCCCTCTGATCTGCCACTCATCTGTTAGAACAGTTCTGAAACCTGAAGGTTATGCTTAGATGCTTGAGCTCATGATACTGCTTAGAGTGATGTTAAGAGAAATCATGCAGTTGCAAGCTCACATAAAGCTCCCCTAGGTAAGTGTTTCTGTCTGATTCGTTTTACCACTTTTAATTTTATTCACTTGTGTGTGCCTGGGATAATACTTTATTTCATTGCTTTGTCTACGTTATTATATTCAGAGTCCCCTCCCTTATGCCACTCTAATACTAAATTTGATTTATTGGACCCATTGATGTTTTCTATTAAGTTTTTTTTCATGACCAAGTTGAGCCACACTGATAAATGCAATTCAGAAATAATGTGTGTTTTTAATTGTGGTGGTTCTTTTGTTAACCAGATCCAAAATTTAATTATCCCTTAGTGTTACTTTACACAAGCATGTGCAACTGTTATCCTGAGCATAGTAAGAGACCACTAGAAAGTATGAAACCAAATGAGAGGTGGGAAGGGAGGGCAGCATTGTTCACTTCAGAAATTCTTCTTTCAGCCCAACATCCCAAACTTTAGACGGGGGGGGGGGGGGGGGGGAATTAAAAAAATCCATATTTGTAGAGTCTTATGGTCAGGCTGAAAAGGCCAAACTTTTCAGTCTTCTTCAGGATAACGAGTTTTAAGGATTCTTCACAAACACCCATCCACGAGTAGTTCTTTTACAGGTATTTGATGCCATGTTGCTGAATTCAGCTGTCCTGGAGAGAGCCGCAGACGGCAGTCACCGCTTTCACATTTTTTAGGGTTTCTTTTTCATTTCGAGTGAGATAGTAAGTTGAGTAAGATATAGTAAAAGAATGAATTTTCAATTTGATAAGCCTTAAAGTAAGGATATTGTGTTTCTGAGAGCTATGTTTCTCTGTAGGTCTTAATAGAGGATTTTTTTTCCCAGGCATCTCTTTGGATAAGTACTAAGGATCTTAAAATCAGGTTTTGAGAGGCCAGTATTACGAGCAGGCAGGTAGGGTAGTTGGACTTTGTAAGCTTCATTTCTGCAGGCCCTTCTTTGCTGAGTTTTAGTGACAAAAAGGAATGAGCTTACCCTAGGATTTTAAGAGCACATATTTCTAATAGAACTTGGCAGTTCAAGGGCTAAAGAAGCATTTTAATCTTTTGTGCCCACCCAGTCTCTATACAAATGTAAATATGTCTGTCTTTAACAATTTGCCAAGAAATGTGGTTTTAATTTGTTAGCAGCAATCCCACTCCCTGCAGCTCTTTCAGAGTCAAGTCACAAGTCTGGCGGTGCTTTGACGTTTTTCTCTGTCGTGGTGTCATTGTTTATATGATGTCTGCTTCTGCTGTCCTCCTTTTTATGCCTGGAATATTTTTCTTTAATTATTTCACTGCCTAAAAGGAATTTGGGATTACTAGACAGGATGAGAGCAGATTAGCTTTTTTTCTTTCTTTAACAAGTCCTGGAGTTCCCATAGGAAATAAATAGTATTCCCAAAACAGACAGTGTTTTTTGTTTTTTTTTAATTAACTAAAATTATTAAGTCTAATAAAGAAAATAAAGGAAGTATCACCAATAATGGCTGAGTGTCTTAGCAGTATATGGAGTGCCCATTGTTGTTATTTATGACTCTCTCTGCCTTCTATTGTGGACTTATTCCAGCCTTAGGGAGTTTACATCACTCCTAATAGCAAAAGGCTCTCTGGTTCCCACAGAGTCTTTCAAAGACTGACTCATATGCCTTATGTTAATTGTTCAGCTCTCAAAATACAGCACTTACAGGGTGTGGTTCCAAGGGGAAAATCTACTGTACTTAGAGGGCATGTTCAGAAGTGTTTCACATATAAATCCTTTTGATTTTTAATTTTTTAAACGCCTTAACTCTTTTCTGTCACTGCATTATGTGATAAGTTTTGTGAAAACAAAATAAAAGAATGACGATGGCATAGTGAGGGAAGGTGTTGGCCCTTCAGCTCTGGACCATTAACTCCAGTCTGGCTCAGCTCACAAGTGACATGACTTTGTCATCTTCGCGTCTCTCCAGGGTCTGCTCTTCACACCCTGGCATGACGGTACGCTCCAGGCAACGATCAGGCACCGTTCATAATCAGATGCGAGTTAGAACTGAGGTTTATTGCTTATCTCCAGTAGCTGAGCACATGTGGACAGGAGCCGTCCCCAGTCCTACTCTGGATTTTGTACAAAGTGCTACTTGCCACGCGTTGCTTACCACATCTACAAGAATTGCCTTAGTGGGCTGGCGATCCTGTCACCATCTGCTGTGTTGAGGACTGAAGAAGATGTAATAGAATTAGCCTTACTGGTTACCATACAGCAGAAATTCAAATACTTCTGCTTGTGCTCCTGTTTTCTGGCTAAGTAAGAGTGTTCTCCAGCTGCTTTGATGCAGAATGGTTGTGCAAGTCTGAGTTATGTGGATGTTACTGGAAATCACAATAGTTTCTACAGACTTTACAGTTAAGAGTCTCTGTCTTCTCTTAAAATTAGCAAAGCTCTTAAGTATCTTAATAATATTCCCTTCTTTAGTAGTTTACAAAATAGGAAAACATGTTTAGTCAAATTAGGGGAGTCCATACCTCTAACAGGAATAGAAGCAGCAATTAATCCCTCAGATTAACCTAGTTAGGCTCGATTTCTGAGGTTGAAATCGCATTGCGCGTGTGTCCCGTGTGTTTTCTGCCTGCTGTAAACACATGTGTTGCAGCATGAGTGGACAGAACTTCATGCATCTGTCAGTACAGGGAAAAACATTTGCGTAATTCGCCTCTGAAAGGAAGGCTGGAAACAGCTGTAGCTTTTTGAAACTGTCGAAATGGCTCTTGCTTTGCCCGACTACCCGCCTCCTGCTCGCAAAACAGGAAGTTGTTTTCACTGGCTTATTTTTCTGGAAAGAGCAGTGAGGTTTTACCCCCTCTCCTTTAAAACAGAAATAAAAATAAAAGCGGGCCGAGCCTAATTCCCCGTAAGTGACAGGTTCCAGAGGGGCGTTCCGGACGCGGGTCATGTACGCCCTTTGGCCCTGCGCCCCTGAATCTTTCTCTGCTTTCTTCAGTTCTTCCCTGCCGCCCGGCTCCAGCGCGCTTCGCGGTGCCGCGCAGGGAATGGTGTAACTCAGCACTCCCTGTGTTTGGTGAGCCCCCATCAGAAGTTGCATCGTGCATGCTGATGGAGAAAAATGCAATCAAAGAGAGAGAGACGCACAAAGCCTCTTCTCTTCTTGACTTTGCGGCGTTTTTCTTCTCTCCTCTCCATAGCCTCAGAGATAATACTTTTTTGAAGTATGTGGTAGTTAATAGTGAAGCCAGCAAATGGCCCTTCTCTCATTGAGATTGTTTCATTGTGAAAGGAAGTGCTCACAGCTTGAAGAAAAAGAGCATTTTCCTTCCCTCCCTCTCGCCCCAATCTCGTATTATATAAAACCATGGTGCTGCTGTTAGCTGAGACCAGAAAGAATTCCCCTGTTGTCCTGTAGTAGCCAACCACTACAAGCTGTGAGCGTTTGGACGTTAGTATTAAAAGTTTTAACCCTTGCCTTCTTAAATGAGCAAATAACACTCCATATTTTTTTTTTTGAAGTATGGAAAATTATGGGAATTCTTCTGAGAATAAGTGTATAGACCGCTGCGCCAGTCAGTCTCTTCAGAAAAAAAAAAAAGCTGACAAACATGCTCCTGTCTGCAAGAGAGATTCCTGGCATTTGTCACAGTTTGAGCCACAAAGATGTCAAATATTTGCCAACAGTTTCCTCAGACGGTTTGGAAAGCTACATCCTTTACATTGCAGTCTTGTTTGTTTGCGGTATATTTTAGCATATGAAATATGTTCGTTGAGAGTCTGAAAGAGGAGGGAACTGACTAGACTCCCAAATATTAAAAGATTAAAAATAATTCTGTTTCTCTTAGACTGCTCAGATCGGAATAATAAAGAACATCTGTAAGTCTTAGTATTAGAACTAGAGTTTTATGTTGAGTAATCATAGCTTGATGTGTCATGTTTTAAACCTGTATTTTCTTTTGGAGCAGAAAGAAGAACTTTCCAATGGGACATCTGAATATTTTACTGAATCTGCTGAGGACAAGATGCTTAAGATTAGTCTGAATGAGCAAATAAAGCAAGACATCTTGAAAGAAATGTATGTCACTCTTCTGTCTAAGGTGTTAAACTTATCATCTGGTAAAATCTGGGTAAATAAAATCTAGCCTATGTAATCAATTTTCAAATAATATAAACTCCTTTACAAAAGATTATTTTAAATTACTAAGATACTGTTACTCTAGAGTGGATAAGCACATAAAACATAGCTTTTCTCATGCTGTACAAAGCAATTACAACCCACGTAGATATCTCACATAGCGCTAGGCAGAATCAAAACAGGGTGTTTTTTTACTTGAATGAAGCTCTGAGCCAAAATAAATATGTGATGTTTGAATCTGATGAAAAAACACTTTGCCAACATTTTTTTTGTTGTTGTTCATTTTGAGATTCTAAAGTGTGCCATGTCATTAGTCGGGATTTTTGGTCGCAATTAAAGAGTGTCGCTGGTGTAGTGGAAGGGGAGGGTTAGTTGGACAGCTGAACATTTTGCTGGTCTTCTGCTGTACCAGGATGCCATTCTTTCTTACACAAGCTGCCAGTAGCCCCAAGTCAACTATAGACTTGGGGATTTGCTGTGAACCCTGGCAGCTTTTCTTTCTATCCATGTTGTCTCATCTGAGTTGTCTTTAGAAATGAGATGAGATCTGGAGGTATGCCAGCTCTACCTATTTTGGAGGGCCCCCTTTCTGAAGAGTTAGATATCCTGACCTGGGAACTGCTCAGCATCGGCAGAGCGGCAGAAAGCGGTCTCAGCATGGCAGGATCTATAGCAATATCTTTAGACTGGAAATCTTACATAGGCACCTTCAGTTCTTGTGTGTCAAGTTCATCTTACAGCCCGTGTTAAATCTGAATTTGTAGGTAACACGCTGCTGAGGAGCGTTTATGTGCTGACACTCCATCGTGTCCCTTGTGATTCCATTTTCCTGTATAATTCCTTTTAGAATATCATCTACTTGCGTTACCTAAGTCCTTCCCAGATGAATGGGCTTGATGTTAGACGAGTAGTGGTTAACTTTAAAGTAACGCTTTGAAATGTCCTGGGAAAAATTCCAGAGGAATATTTTAAAATAGAGATTAGAAACTCTCACGCAGAGACGCGCATGCTGCCGCTTCCCGTCTGTCCCCCTCTATTCTTTAGATGCACATTATGCATGTGACTATATGGGAATGGTTTGAAATCATTTAGGCACTTATGAAATACTGTTTTATCTAGCCGTTTTGGGAAGGAATTCAATATACTTATGCAGTGTTGACCTTTGACATCTGTAATGAATCCCGTTCTGCCTCTTGGAATAGTATGTGAACTCCTTCATGGCTTAGTCATTAATAAACAGGGTTCCCCTAGTGCAGTGGAAAATCAGATGGATAACACTTGATATTATCCACGCTAGACAAACATTACTGCTTGTCAAGATGATATACAAGGTTTTTTTCCTGCATTCGGAAAGAGAGTTGCCCCAGTGGTCTTTCGGAGTTTATAAGAAGGGTAAATTGAGGCAATAAAGATACTTTTTAAAATTTAAAATCAAAATTCCTTTTTATTGCAGCATGAAAAGGACAAAAACAAGGAAAGGTGGCACAAGCAAACCTCCAATCAGCAAGGACTCCAAGAAAGTGTGTCTTGGCTCAGTGGACTCACGGACAGGGAGCAGAAAGAACGACTGTCAAACTTGTCCCAATCCTCAATCTGAAGTGAAATGTAGGAATATGGGACAGCTAAAGGACTGCATAAATACAGCTGAGAGCAACTTGGAGCTTCCTGTTTTAGAGCTGGAAAATTATGTTAATCAGAGACAGCCAGATGATGTTAGCAGCCAGCAAAAACCTCACTCTGTGGAATGGTTGAAGTCAAGTCTTCTAAGCGAGAACCCTCCTTGTAGCTCTGAGTCAGCACTGCCGGGTCCAAAACAAAGTCAAAAAGTGACCGAAACACAGGCTCAACAAAAGAGCTGTGGTTCAGAAGAAAAGTTAGAGCATTTTAAAAAAATATCCTCCCAAGGTGGTACTTTAATTCCTAGCAATACAGAAATGAGTAAGTGCAATGACAATTGTGTAGGTCCATTCCCAGAGGTGAAGACCCCACTTAATTCCAGGTTGTTTTCTAAACAAGACTTGGCAAAGACTGTGTCTGATGAGGAGTCACAAACTTTGGGAAAAAACCTTTCCCAGCCTCTTTCTGTGAGGAGCAATATAGTGCAGACAAGTGAAAATGAGCCAAGCACAACCACTGAAGAATTGCCTGTGATGCCATCATCTTGTGTAGAACTGCAGCCTGTGCCTTCAGAGCAGCTTACCCAAAAAAGAAAAAAAGAAACTGAAAGTGGTCTCAGGAAGTTAAAACTGCGAAGGCTTAAGAAGTCATAAAGTCTGAAATACTACCTTGATGGCATGGGTGGAGAGCCAAGTCTGTGTTCAGAAAGCATATGCAAAAAGTAGGAAGCAATTCAAAATAATGAAAAATAATAAAACTATAAAGTCAAAATTAGATAAAACTTTTTAAGAACATGTAGTTAATTAAGTATTTTAGTCATTTGGAACTGTAATGAAGATAATTCTAAGTCTTTAGGAATTAGACATGCTGTACAAACCAGTGTGGTATTTATAGAAAGAAAAATCTCTTATAAAATAATATTTACTAAGCGTAGCGTTGGATCTATGTATGTTTTAGTACTGTTAAAAAGTCATATCAGCTGGTGACAGCAAAAGTTAAAACCACTTTCGTGATCTGTTAGCAGCTGCAGTTATTCAGTGTTTTCCTTTTTCTGAACATACAGTTTATTTCAGTAAAAATTAATCCCTTCTCTCTCTAGGTTAGGAAATTCACGATTTATTCACATATATTTACTTTACAACAGCAAGGCGAACTGAGGCTATTTCAAATAAATCTTCTACCAGGATTTAATGCTGCTGATAATTTAAGGGCCCACCTTTTCAGAGGGGTTTCAAAATAACTATCGTCGTACGCGCGCGGTTTTGATACGAGCACGTGTTTCTGTGGATATATCCGAGCAGTGGATACACGGGATCGTGGCGTTCAGTCTTTGGAAAAACGAAGGACTGTTTTTCAGGTGTTAGCGCTACTCAAGTCATTTCTTTTTTTAAGATGGAGGTAATTTTTAACAGCACAGCGCTTTTTGATACTGCTTTTGTAACTTGTATACGAAGGGGCTAAGGAAATGTAACTTTTTATTTCGTGCTTATCTTTTTAAAATGTTGAAAATAAAATTATAAGCAGTTTTCTTTCATCGTTCTCTCCAAATAAGTGTGACCACAGACGTTTTATGTGAAGCAGTTTTGAAAAATCGTACTGGCATGTACTTAGAACTCTGGATATCCTCATTTAGGTGAAGGAGAAGATTCGCATCCATAATCATTAGAGTTGGTAGCGTAATCCAGGTCCTCATGAGAGTTAGCAGCTCCGCAGTTGACCGCAGGACACCGTCAACTGAACAGCATCTTTCTTCTATAAATCATTTCTGCTTTTGCTATAAATGAAAAAGATTCTGTGTGCCTGTTAGAAGACAAATTCTATTTTTTTTTTTTTTTTACCCCCCAGCCTGTGTGTGTGATGTTTCTCACAGTGCTTTGCAGTAAGGTTGCTAATGCTTACCAATCTTCAGGCTCTGCAGAAAGGTCTTTCCTGGTAAAAAGCAAAACCGAGGCTGCAAATGAACCTGAGTTTGGAGGAAGAATAGCCTGAGGTATGTTTACTGTTGTCTTTTGGATGGGCTTAAGATACTGGGCCAGGAAGGAAGTAAAAGGCACCTTTTTGACGGATTTAAAAGAGGGATAAGGATGTTTACTTAAGTATTTGTAAGAAAAAACAAAGTAATTAAAATAGAATCATTTTACTAGTTTATATTAAATTTCTAGTGTGTGTTTTCTGGATGGCTTCTTTAAGTGCTTGCAGCGAATGCATCGATAAAAAGCAGTACAAGCACATATTCTAGGCTGCAGTTTTAACTTGCCATTATTTCTACTTTGCCTTTGCTTGGATCTTTGTGAGTTTCCAGTGATGTCCTTGGTTGTAACAGATACCTACGGGAGAGCTTTAGGTGATTATGCAGTAACAGACACATGTTGAGTTTACAAAATCACTTCAATTACTTCTTTTCTTTTCATTTCATTCCAGTTCAGAAAAAGACCTTACACTTGCTTTTGCAAACTGGAGAACACCCCGATGGTATCTGTGAAAAGTGTGGATGGTCTCGAGCAAGTACGCCCCAAACTATTACTGCTAACAGTTTGGGATTCTGAAGCTTCCATTCTTCTTATCCCCTCCTCTCCAAATCTTTTAACTTGAGTATTAAAAACCAGAGGGCAACAACGTTGAGTTTGTATCGTTGCATGCTGTTGTTATGTATAGTTCAACCTTGTAATTACAATTTAGTTTTAATTAATCAAATAACATACCTGCATGCACCCTTACAAATGGATGGCATACATTTGCAGGGGGCTTGGGTAGATTAAATCATTGTCTGGGTAGCTGAGAACACTTGGGTTTTTCCTTTCGGATGTTTTGTTACGTTACAGTGTTGTTTTCCATCACCTCACTGATAGCATGGAAACATCCTCTTTTTAAAATAGTGATCTTGTAACAATAAGAAACGTGGGGCTAGATTGGTTAAAGGTGTTAGAGCCTAGAGATTCAGAAGAAAGACAAGGGGACTTTCTCAAAAGGGGTTAGTTGCATCATTCTTACTGTAATTACTCCCTTGTTAGGTTCCTAGGCTCTTTCTAGCTCTGTATTTTTACAGCTTAGTTACTTGAAAAAGTTGTCTCCTGGATGCTCTCAGAAATGAGGTTATTCAGGGAAAAAGTGTTGAATTCGTGGTCATTTCTGGATTTAAGATGGTGTTGCTGCTCAAAACCTTTCGTTACTTTTGTCAGCACAGCAGGACTACTCTAAAAGTTTCCCTTTTGCAAACCTTATGGGTGCTTGACGTGACACCCAGGCTGTGTCATTACCCTGCGTCTCTGTTATCTCTGTGCTTTAAGCCCAGGGTTGTCTTCTCAGTCTTTGCCTTTTTCTTTATCAACAATCCACCTGCACCCCGACGGCTGGCAGAGGTGTGGGCTGACATGCTCCTGAACTACAAGCCTGATTTCCTGAATGGGGTTGGGGATGGGGGGAAGCAGCTGGAAACTGAGCTACAGTAAAATCAGCAGTTTGCAAGTCTTGGCTGTGGCTTTCCATGACCAATTTGCTTCAGAGCAGCATTAGCATACCCTTCTGTTAAAAGTAATAAATATTTAAGGCTCTGTTCTGAAACTGCCATGGAAGCGCAGAAACAATTTCTTTGGTTCATTTTCTTCTTTTATGTGTCTTTGTTATGTTTTTGTTTTTTTTTTTTCCACGGCTTCTTTGAACTCCTCTGAAATATGTGTAGGTTTGAGACTGGCTAAAGCCCACAGTGCAGAGCTCACTTGTAAGAATATATGTTTATCTTAAAGAGAAATAACTGTCTATTCCAAACCAGCCAACTTTGTTGTTGTTGGGTTTTTTTTTAATGAATCATCTGGTTAATTTGGTCTGTGCTCTTTGCTGATAATGAAACAGTCCTTTCCTAGCCAAACACTTTCTAATGCGTGCAGACTATCGTTTCCATTATTCTTTACATCAAAGTAGTTAAAAATATTTATTTAGTGCACTTTTGTGTTTAAACACACATCAAAAGCTAGACCAGCCTTTTACATATTTATTTATAAAGAGGAAACAGACTGATGTAAAATCTCCCTTGCCCGGTGTTGATCAGTAGGAAGGTCTTCACCATCGCAAGGGTTATTTTGAGTGGTAAGCTTTGTGCTCGGCGTGATGTCATCTGTCAGGTGGCAGTTCTGCACACCAGGGTCCGCAGCGTGCGTCAGCGCGTCATTACGATTGCGCAGCCGCGTTTGAGTTGCGCTTGACTCGGTTCGATTCCAAGAGCACTCGTTTGTAACAAAGAAGGAAAATTTTAAGAGCCAGAACTTTCCTTGCCTACAGGAAGTTCTGACCCAGTGAGGTGTTAAGGAGCCTTCTTGAAGGCTTTTGGTTGGTGGGAACTCCCTTCCCTCGTGCCGCTCTGCACGTGGGTCGCATTGGCTGAGTTTTAACTGACGTTTTTATATCATCGTCTCATTGGCTTTTGACTGGAAGATGGGTTCTTTTTAAGGAAAAAGATGGAGGAAGTAATTTTTTGCTTGCAGTTGGAATAAGAAAGATGTAAAATGTAGTTAGAGTATCCCAGATTGCATGTTATGAGTAGTTATCTCCTTGCCTATGTCAGTATCGAATAAAAGGTTTCATTCTGTGTTAAAACACTCTAATGCAAGCCTGAGAAGACAGAGTTAAAGGTATCAAGAGTCTTGTAGCCAGCAGTGGGAAGTGTGGGTTGGCCTCAGAAATTAGCTTTAATAAAAGGCACTCCTCACTTCTTTGCTTTCTGCTTTTTCCTTCTGTGAGAAGCATTAACCAGCATCCAAAAACCTCTGCGAACGAGAAGACGTGGGATGGGGGAACAGCAGCGCGCCGAGCCTTTCATCAAAGGGATATCAAAGCGTTCTCCTGGGAGGGATATGAATATGCTTATTTGGACAGTTGAGGCAGCACTGAGGGTAAGCAATTCCTTCGAGGTAAAGCAAGCTGGTTAAGGAACTCGTGCTGCCAATTCTTTCATCCACTCATTCAAGCATTTTTGAACACAATTCTCCCATCTCGTTCACCTTCCCCCCCGCCCCAGTAATTAAAATGGAACCTGGTAGTGCGTGACCTTGTGTTTTCCACAGTGGCAATAAGGTGACATTTTTAGAAGGAGACTTGTTAGTTGGGTGGCGTCGGCTTATGCCGAGGAATCGTAAGAGAGTTGTGAAAATGGTGTAGTGTCCCTGGGCATTTCAGCTGTAACCTGGAAATTGTCCAGGGAATTACCCTCCACTGTCCTACCTCCTTTACTATCTATTTCAGTCATTCCAGAGCTGGAAGTGACTCTGTGAGAGCTGACGATGCACCATTTTTGAATGAGAATTTCACTGATTTGCTCCTATTCTGTCCAAGTTAAATCCTTTGGTGTAGCTGAGACGTAGCGCCTCAGCAGTAGGAATTGCTAATCTAGCTCCATAACTGCTTTATTTGCTGCCATAATAATTATCATTTTGATTTATGCATCAGATCTTTAAAGAAAAGTGTCTTGAGCTATAATTCTAGAGATGGGCATGCCTCTTTTCCATATTAATATGATCTCAGAGTGCTAGAATGAAAAGAATAGAGATTTATTTCTCCACCCTGTAGAGAAACTGGTTGAAACAATTTGCACATCACAGAGAAGGTGCTCACTGGAAGATCCGGGCTGGAACCTCCTGTCTGACACCCTATCTGATACCACATCACTCCACTGCTGCCCCAGCGCTGGGTAGACCATCTGCTGAACTTCCAGCTGGTGGCCAACAGACCGTTGAGAATCTTCACCGCTTTCTTCCTCCTCCTTCTCCTCACCCCTAGAAATTGGAATTAATTTTCCCTGCTTTGGGAGCAATAGTTAACTTCTAAAAGCAAACTTTGCGTGCACTAGTAAACAGTCACCATGACGATCACGGGTGTCAATACTGAAAAAGAGGAAGTTGACAAATTCTTAAATATTCTTAAATATTCTTGCTCCTTTTAGAAGGGAGGGGGAGCTTACGCAATCACTTCTATCTTCTGGGGAGGAAAAGGCGGAATTTGGTACTTCCTTTGTCAGAACTTCTCATCTTTGCAGCCGCTGATAAAAACGTGAAGCCTCTGCCCTGTGCCTTGTGCCAGAGGGGCTCTGCCAAGGGCACGGGCAGGGCTCCTGGGAGCTGAGGGGGCCAAGGGTGGCTTCAGCCGGGCGGCCGCTTGGGGGCTGGCAGAGCGGAAGCTGAATCTCGCCATCTTCAAGGAGCGAGGGCGAACGGAACCTTGGAGGTTTTCTAGCTTGACAGAGAGCTGATGAATAACGTTAACCCTTGCTGTGCAGGTGTGTAGCTGGTGGAAAAGCAAGGGCTGTTTCTGGAGAAAGGGAAGAAGCTTCATCAGCGAAATTGCTTGAAGATGCTGGTCTTGTGTTGCGGCCCCGAACTGGTCTCCATTGGTCGCTTGCTGGGCTCCAGATGTACAAGCGCTCGCTGGCTGTCGTTTGCTCCTGTTAGCAAGGCAGAAATAGCTGTTCCCAAGGCTGTCTTTTGCCCCGTGACAGCAATATATTGGCGTGAAGGCTGATGTAACGTGCACCATCAGCGCCTTTTCGCTCGTTACCTCTGCGCTCAGATGGGCCCTTTCCATGCGGAGGTGCAGCGGCTTTGATGTGGCTCCGTTCAGCTCGAGTTGAACCAAGCCCAGATTTGACAGGTTCAATTAGCTGTTGGTAGAGCAAAGCTGAGGGTGCCAAGGGGAGTAATTTTTTTTTTTTTTTTTTTTTTAGAGCTCCTACGTTTAAATGGCAGCTCAGGAAGCACACCTTTTTCAGTTCTTGGATGAATAAGGATCCAAAGAACAAATGCACGCTAGCAGCAGGAAACTTCTCCCAACTAAACAGAATGTATCTTCCCAGAGTAGTAAACCGTGAGCTGGCAAAGCGTAATTTCCACACAAATAAATGTGCCTCGGTATTCTAATGGGAAAGCCTTAAATGTCATGTTTCTGGTTAATTTCCATGACAATGGAAGGCAATTCATAGAGCAGCCCCCAGCTTGGTGGCGGTCCTGGCCGTTGGAAGACTGTTTTAGTTTTAAATTTTGAAGCTACCACTGAGATAAGAGGACATAACTTAAAAAATTGTAGCAATTTCACAGAATTCTCTTCCCTTCACCTGTCTAACTTCTGCGGCTCTGATTTTCTGACACCCTGAGGTAGCGAAGAAATGAGTTTTATGGGAAAAATCGTTTGTGTCTGGAGAAACTCTGCAGTAACGAACTCCCTGCACGGTCGATGCATACTTTGCAGCACGGGAAAGGCTGGAAATGACTAACTGAATACTCCGCTCGAGGCATTGACAAGTTTTGAAGCTTGAGGAACTCAGGTTTTGCCCTGCACAGTCTTCAGAGACTTCAACAGCTTCATCACTATATTAAATGATTGTCTGTAATTAGAATTTGCCTCAGTAGATGCTGAAGTAGCCTGTCAAATACACGTTCCCAGGACTAGCAAAAGCCCTATTCATTTTTTTCTCTTTCACTTAACAGAGACAGATTTATTCCTACAAATTCCAGCATAAACGCATCAGTCATTTAGAAGAGGCAGTTGGTTTCTGCAGCATCGAATTTGAGACCTACGTGACAGTAGACGTCAGGAAAGTGGTAATTCCACATTAAAAGTACAGGAAAACATCCCCTTCGTAGCCTCACTTGGTCCTTCCAAGCCAGGTGGAAGATTCTGTTATCCTTAAGTGGCTGTTTTAGACATGACGTGTTTGCTGTATTGCAGAAATCAGGGAGCAAAGGGAAATAAATATTCATGGGATTTGTTTGATGGGGAATTACTGGAGTGCTCAGATGAAGCTAATCTTGTTGACTGGCCGTTCAGCAGGCAGTGAACTGGTGATGCTCAGTACTTAAGTGGTGTGTGAGGAGTCCAGAGCAGTCCCCCTTTCACGGCCACTTAGCGACGAGTTAGAAATCGCCTTTCAAAGCGAGTTTGAAATAAAAAGCAGCACTAAATAGACTTTATCAGTTTCTTTTAGACAGCTGTGAAGAAGGCACAGAACAGAGGATGTCTTGCTATCAGATTTTTTAAGCGTTCCTGGTATTCGTATCACAGCAATCTTTATCTTGAAGTATCTCTATTTGCTAAAATTAAAATATGGACGGAAAGGCCTAACGGAGCAGTGGGTTGGTTTAAGCTGAGGTACAATTTTTGACCCTATTTTAGAATATTTTTCAGTTGAGTTTGTTACACACTGTTAATTGTCACTTCCTTAGCAGCTTCACCAGGAGAATGTGCTGAAATAGGACTGGCAGACAGCTGACCCGTACTGCCACCCACAGCCCCTTGCGGCTGGGAGCGTGTTAACTAACAGCTTTTAGTGCTTGTGTTGAATATTTTGGAGTTTATTTTATGCTTTACCAAGCACTTTTTGCCCCTTCGAGATCAGTGTAATCTATGGCTGCCTTCCCATCCAGGTCAGCAGTTTGGATCTTGCCTAGCGACTTAGATTTGGTTACTATCTGGTAGTAGCTCATTGGTCCACGCACAGGAAACTCATTGCACAATTCCAGTCACACCATCATCATCCTCCTCTTAGGTGGGAGCACACGGAGATACATTAGCCAGAAGACACTGAGAACAAGGGACATGCTGCTTTCAAACCCCTTCCATTTGATTTAGAGCCGGAGGGGAACATGTCATCATCTCCCAAAAATCTGCCTCCACCAAAACGAGCTGCAGGTCCTGGAAGCGTAAATCAGCACCTGCCCCTGTTTCTGCACAACTAGCTACCTAGTGGAGGGTGCCTCCAAGCTCAATAATCTCCACGCTCTTTTCTGTTTTCATACAAAAAATTTAATAAATATTACTTTTCAAGATTTATTGCCAGGAACAACACATCAAAGATGCATTTTCATGTAACACTAATATCACAATACAAGGTATCTTCATGATCTCAATGGTTAACCAGCGAGATGACTATGTTCATAAGCCTTTTGATCTTAAACGTCGTAATAGCACTTGGATTTCCTCACTTGTTAAGGCGGGCAGTGTAATCTATGGCAAACCTACACAGTGATCTTACTGGACATTCTACTGTTCAAGTATTCAACAACTAGCTTATTAGAATACTCCCTAAATGCAGTAGATTACAAAAAAAGTCAAATCTACAAGTGGTTCAGTATTACATATTCATGGTGAGAAAAAAAAAAAAATCAGAATTTACAAAATAAGATTGCTGTGTTTCCAACTTCACACGCTAATTTGATATTTTAATTACATGCAACCACTCACATTTCATCTACATAAAGTAATAGCTCAGTTTTGTTCCCTTAAACTGCTTCTTAGCAGATTATCTGCCTGTCACTCGTTTTTCAAGTCTAAAGCAGCAAAAAAAAATTTTCTAGTCTAATTATCTAAACTGCCTCAGTCAGTACTTACAAATAGTCTTAAAGTGATACTATGGAAGGTGTTTCAAACGTTTGACATTGTACAAAAACCAGCATCAAGGCGTGAAAGCCCATCCTATTAAAAATAAACTATTTTAGAACACCTTAGTTTTGGCATATAGGCAACATGTAACAAGAAAATAAATTCGAAATAGAGAAGCCACAAGCTTACAATGCTATCAAAAACCTTCAACTCTAAACACATATATATAAATAAAAAGGAATGATATTTTAAGGCTCTTGATTATTAAGTTAATAAATCAAATATACACAGTGATTAATAAAAAAGAATTATTTACATATCTATACAAACTTCTATTTTTGACACATTTTCCTCTTTAAATTCTTCATTTACCAGCAACTGCTGACAAGTTCCCCCCACCCGCCCCCAACAAAAATACAATAAAAAATAAATAATAAACTTATTTGTGATAGTTGCTGTGGTTCCGAGCTGCAAAGGCACTTTCAAATACAGAACTAGTTGTACGTCACCATAAAACCAATATACAAAAAACTCAAATTCAATAAATATAAATAAAATGTATTATTCTAAAGAAACTGTATAAATCGGGACATCTGGAAAAAAAAAAAAAAGAAGAAAATTAACACTAAGGAAGGGTAATAAGGCTACGTAATACCTTATGAAACATTTCCATGGTGCATCAGCTACAGCTGAATTTACGCGAGGGCACTTTCGACTAGTTTTGCATAGATGTGAAATGCAGCACTTGGTATTCCAGCCAACCACAGCAACTATCATTGCCAGTGTAAGCCAGCTTGTCCAAACTTAAATTAACACAGGGATTCTAAGTAAATAATAGCCTTGGACTCAAATATTACACAACGGTTGAAGAACTACAAGCTCTCGAGTGCCTTTCTAACGACATTTCAAGGCCCTGCACGGCAGCACCCCGCTGTCTGCTATACGATGTACTCCATCCGATTGAGGCTTTGTGCACTTTCCAAGTCTCTGTTGTCCTGTTTGTTTGTCCAGTTTGGGTGTTTTGTGGGTGTGCTGTTGGGGGGCTTTTCATCTCTGTCTACCAAAGTGTACGCTGGCTGCTTGGCAAATCGGGCCTTCTGCTGGTGTTTGTCCATGTCGTCTTCCTCCACCTCCGAGTTGTGTGTCCTTATTTTGGCGATTTTAGAGTTTTTGTTCTCGTAGTCTTTAATGGGGACAGTATTTGCTCCGTGTTTCTCGATGGGGTTTTTGATCTGGTTCAGCTGCTCCCTTACGTTGTTGGTAGTGTTGTCGTCGGACGCCGTGTGAGTATGGCTGCTCTGCTTTCGGCGCTTTCGAATGCACCAGTAAAAAACAGTTACCAGGCAGCAGATCCAGGCTACTGTTAGGACCGAGCTCAGCAAGGGCACCAAGAAATCTGGAAGAGATACGAGACCAGTTAACCCTGCTGCAAACCAAGTGTTCCAGTCAAGGCTTTCTACAAAGAAAACAAATCTCAGCTCTCAAGCCTGACTGTCTAGACCTCGGTGAAAAAATAACATAAGGATAATCTTGGCTCTTTTGGAATACAGGGTGTTTAAAGGGAGTTTGAGACTCGGCAATATCGTCCGATAGCCCTTGTGGAAAACCCTTCCTCATACGCACAGAGCCAGCCATTGCCAACAAGAGCGACCCAGGCTTCCTTACGCTCCCAGCCCAGAGGGAACATCTCCTGCCCCGAGGGCACCTGGCTCCACACCCACTGTGGTCATTCCTCTCTCCACTGGTGGCTGTCAGTGCACACCCAGTGCTACATGGAAAGCCAATGATGGACACATCTGGCATTATTTAACTCACCACCGTGGGACAGTGGCATTGCCAGGTAAATCCATGGGAGCTTTCAGAGCCTCCGTGTTGTTCCCAGTTCCCAGGGCCACAAGGCAGAGGTTCTCAGACTCACTCTGAAACTCCAAAGTGAGAAAAGCGTTGCCCACTTGGAAAGGCTCTCCCAGTCACGGCAGGCGTAGGAGTTTTCAGAGAGAAGGCAAAGCTCACCTGTTTTGTTTTTAACCGGCCGCCGCTGCACTCTGACCTCCGCGACTGCCGCAATCAGAGTGTTGTTGCCATCGCGCTTGCTGACGAGGTCAATAATCTTATCTGTGATGTCTTTGATAGGGTTTTCGTCGTCCCCTATATCTTCTGCAGACTACAGAAGAAGGCATGAGATTAATGCCAAATGCCAGATCGGATGCGTGGGTAATCTGCTGTTTATAAACTTTCACAATCAGTTAAGGCTCTCGGTGCTTTTAATACTTAAGAAACAAAACAGAAACAAGCAAAAAGCCCAGCTGTGGGCAAAACCTAATAATGCAGAATTTCTGTCCCCATCTTTGAAAAGAAGAGGAAAAAAAACCCCAAGCCAACCCAAAAGCAGTGCTCGAGAGAGTATAAGAGAAAAACATTTTACTACTCTCTTACAGTTGCAAGCAGATGGTAGCTTTCAGGTATGCACGTGTAACCAGGATTTCTTCCCTGTTCTTAAAGGGGATTGGGATGGAAACTAAAGCATGAGAAGTGCTGATGAAGCCAGGAATTAGGATTTTTATGAAATCCACATGTTGCGCACATATCCAAGCAATTAACTACTAAGATATTTTAAAATATTCCAGGAATACTTACAATAGCAACATGTATTTCATTGTTTGCCAAGTGTGAAGGCTCACAGGTAATGTAGATAGAATATTCCACAGAAACATTCTTCAGAATATTCAGATTCCTCAATTCACTGCAAACGTGCTCTGTGGTAAGTCCCTGGAGGATACAAAAAAGATGTTGTGTTTTTTCCTTAAATATACATGCACACAAACACACAGATGTAAGAAAGTGGGTTTGTTTGCCCTGAAGGAAGAGTGCTTGAGGAAAGAGGGGGTGGAATTCCTTCCAAATCAGCTTTTGTTCTTTTCTGGACACAAAAGTATTTAGGGTAGAAGTCTGTGTTAATCCTTCTATACCTTCCATTTTCTGAGCTAATAAGGGAGTGCCAGCTTCTACTGTATTTTACCAGTCAAAAAAGTTGTTTCACGCTCTGGGAAGCGTGTGCCGCAGGCACAGCGAGCCAAGTTCTGCTACTTACTGGTGCCATCATTTCTTTATTAAAGGTAAAGGTGATGTTGGCACAGTTGTCCTGGTAGTAAGAATCAGAATTGCATTTGGTCTTCACAGGCTGTTGGTTCGAAGGCCAACATTCACCCACTGCAGCACAAGGGTGAGTGAAGCAGTGGTCGTCTTTCACAGGAACGCAGGCGTGTCCAGCCGGGCATTCGTTGTGACCTTTGGCGTGCATGACACAAGGTCGAGGACCACACCAAACCTAGAGGAGAATAAATGCCAGTAAGTAACTGCTGGTTCCAGGACAGAAGATGGTATAACCCAAAACACAGCACGGGCATACCTTAGAACAGGTGACTTTTCCATTCAGACACTGGCAGGTATTACAGTCATCGTCCCACTTGGCCCCATCGGGCATTACTCGAACACTGGTGATGCAAGGCCTTCCTGTTACTGGAGATTAAACAGAATTATAAACTTAAAATAGGAAAAAAAAGTAAAAAAACTCTTTCCTAAGTTCATCTAAACTTTGTGATAAGTTAGATAGATAGATATAATAAAGATAGATAGTTGCCTTAAAACAACAGCCCCTCCCTCAAAAAACCCTGTACAACCACAAAGCTGTTAACATGCAATTATACAGATGTTGCTACAAGTGTTATGACCTATGACATCTGGAATACCTTCTTGGCATCCTGGACCACTGCGACCTGGTGGGCAAATGCACCGGTATCCGTTAATTTCATCTACACACGTAGCTCCAAAGGCACAGGGTGACGACTGGCATTCATTGATATCTATGATAGGAAGGAGAGGAAATTAAAAAAAAAAAAGTTCCTCTATAGCATTCTCTGTTTTGTTAGGAAAAACAAATGAGAGATTTGCCTAGCGGAGCTTTGCGTTCATTTTCTAGCATCTGCTCGGAGACAGATTCTCGTTAGCAGCACCAGTACAATCTCAGGGCAAGTTCTTTGAAGTTTCTGCTGTGTGGCACTAAGAGATCAAAACCTGACCCTCATGGCTACTTAAGCTTGTCAAGGGCAAGGACACATTCCTTCTCACACAAACACGCTTCCTCTCCTTCGACATACTCCAGTTTTGTCCCCTCTTAGATTCTTCAACCGATGACAATGTTAAACCCCTTTCCAGTGCTATTTGTATTGCTGCTGTGAAACTTCTATTTCCATGGCTGTTATTAAGTGAAAGTGTTAGTGTCCTCCTGCCTGTAATTATTATTAAATTACAGGGAAGCGCATACATCACCTCAGGGCTTGTAGGTGGATTATTAATTGACAAGGTTTTTGGCTGGCAGAATCCTACACCACACAAACACATTCTAACTGGGAAGACTGCCCTGAAGGGCATTTTGCCCACTGGGCTGCACCGAGAGGTTTCAGCCCTAGCTGGAGGACTTGATTTCTTCCATTTTCAGTGCGATTCCTGTCCTCCTCACATCTGCTACAGCTCTGGGTACAGCTACAGAAGACACAGGACAGCTATCATCAATCTCATCTACCACTTAACTCAATTAAGATGATTGCCTCGCAACAAGATTCAAGCCAGCCAAAAATCGAGGCGGAGCGCCATCGAAACACTTACTGATCCTGCAGTCAGGACCTGCGAAGCCTGGAGCACATTCGCAGCGGTACCAGTTGTCTCCATCCACACAGGTGCCACTGTTGTAACTATAAAGAAAAGTCATTATAAATAGTAAAACTCTGCCACAGATAAAAAGCATCTGGAATTCTAACACAACCAAAAAAGCAAAAGATGAAAGATAAACATATTAAACTTACCAAGGATGAGGACTGCAGTCGTTTGTGTCTGCAAAGCAAAGACAGACAACGTGAAACATGCAGATTTTGGCTAACACAACTCAACTGTCAGTAAAGAACGATCCAGCTTCCCCTAATGCCCGAGCTACACTTAGCTCAACTTTAACAAAAATATGCCGAAATTCCCTACTAAATTGATTCCAGGCTTCTACCACAAAATTTGTTAACTACATTGTGGAACACATGTACACAGGAAGAGAGCCTTGTAAAGAATCTAACAGGGGGGAGAAAAAAAAAGTGGAAGCAGACAGAGCTGCTCGTTGAAAAAGAATGCGGGAGAAAACAAAACAACATCTGTCTCCACTTAGCTCATTTGCAACTTTCTCATGCCCAGGTCAAGGCTCTATCACATAAAGTCATTAAAAACAAAGATTCAGGTGATGCTAAAGCCTACATCAAACAAGCTTTCCCTTCTGGTTTCAATCTCGACTCCGAGGGCGACAGGATGAGCTCATGTTCTCATCATGCAACACTGGAAGAGTTCAAGCAGAGAGGACGTACTCTGAGTACACGTGGGTCCTTCCCAGCCCTCCTTGCAGACACAAGTGAAAGAATCCCCGCTGACGACGCAGGTACCGCCGTTGTGACAGGGGTTTGGCAGGCAGCTGCTGTTCCTTGCTGTAACAGAAACAAGATTTGCCACTAAGTTGTTGGAAAGCCGTCAGAACCGAGCCAAGAGGAGAAACTGAGGTCACCGACTCGGCACTGTGTCTGCTTCCCGGAGATCGTGCCGGGTATTTACCTATGTTACAAGTGGCTCCTTCCCATCCTGCAGGACACATGCACTTGAAAGTGTCCCCCTCATCATAACATGTTCCTCCGTTGTTACACGTCGCCTCATCGCACTGGCTGTCACCTGTGAAGAACCCAGACTATCCTTAATGCCAGTGCTTTCTTAATGCAATGCAACCAGTTTAAGCAGCCTAACAGAGCACGCCTGCTGTGCCTTGGAAATGGTGGACTTACGGGAGTGGCACGTTTTTCCTTTCCACCCGTTTTTACATTCACAGAAGAAGTCATTGACCAAGTCCCGGCAAGTTCCTCCATTGTGGCAAGGGTTCTTACTGCAGTCGTTAATATCTAGATACATTAAGGAGAGAAAACAAGCTAAGCAATGTTTACAGAATTGACAAACACTTAATGCTTGAGAGGTGCATGTCCCATCCCTAGTTTTGGCCTGTGTTTCAGTCATGGATTAAACACTTAAGTCAGGATTTTAAAGTTTTAAGTGCTGTCACAGAGAAGACGACTATTCCACCACATTGCTCCAGTTTGTTTTCATTTCGTCATCTTGTTTCAGTAAACAAGAAGCGCAAAGGCCTGTTACATAAAGTGTCCTATCAGTTGGAGGAGAGGAGCTGAGTACTCACTCGTCCCTTCCCGAGACTGACAACATACGAGCGTGATATGCAGCTATGCCATTCCTAAAACGGTGCGTGCCAATGCTAAGGGTTTCTTACAGGAAGTTAACCAAAGGGCAGAGCAGAAAATTGATTGGTAGGAGAGCCAGGTTCTGCTCCCAGTCCAGCTTTGTAACTTGGGTTTAGCTCCGATACAAAAGCCTGGGGCTCAGTTGGAAAAAAAACAAACAGGACCTTGTCCTCTGCGGCCTTTGAAGCAGAGCTTATGTTGAATTGGCATTGGTCGCTATCGTCTTAAAGACAGCACCAGCCATGCCTGCCTGGTGTTTTTCCAAGGGATCTTTCTGCGTGCCAAGGAAGGGTTAACTCACTTGTTTCACAATACGTTCCTTCCCATCCATCACTACAAATGCATTTGTAGGAGTTGATGCCATCGATACAAGTGCCACCGTTTTTACAGGGGTTGCTCTCGCAGTCATTAATATCTGCAACAGTTTGGAGGAGAGGAGAGGGGAGGGGAGGGGGGAAAAAAAAAAAGAAGGAAAAAGCCATCAAACCTAAAGTACAGCTATGAGAAGTCATCTTACTGCAGACTATTTGATGCTACTTCCATTTCTAAGCCCCTTTTGAGAGGAAGGGTTATTAGCAAGATGAGAAATTGCTGTTCACAGTGATGAGCCTGTCACTCCATCGTCACTATTAAAAACTAAAAACCAGGAGTCCTTAAGATCCGTGTTAAACCCCACTATTAACTCCCTCAGCCCTTGTATACATAAGGTTTTTAAAAACCATACAATTCAAGGCCAGAGGGTTCGCTACTGTGACCTTTCCCCAAGGCCTAGCAAATTCCAGCCTGCCTCACCCAAGCGGGATACGAAAACTTAAAGCAGTTCCAAGGTTCACTGTGTTACAAGAAAGAAAACTTAAAGCAGTCTGGGAGGAAAAGATGGAATCTTTTTCCGAAAAGAATAAGGGACGGTACAACACATTATCTTTTTAGCTCTTACTCTCGTGACAGTAGGTGCCAGTGAATCCTTTGTTGCATTCGCAGGTGAATTTTCCACCCGATTGGCTCTTGCATTTTCCATGAGGACCACAGACATTTGAAGAAATATAACGAACCCCTTCCGGTGTGCTGTTAGAAGCTACTGCCACGGTACAGCTGTCAATTACTGCAGAAAAAGCAGAGACCTGAGTGAGGATTGCCCATTCTACCTGATTTCTTAAGCTAAGAGCAACGTTTTTATTTCCAGTGACGGACATTTAAGAGATATGCACATCATAGGATTATTTCTGTTGGAAAAGACCTTTAAGATCGAGTCCAACCGTAAACCTAATGGTACCAAATGTGCTTGCTGCTTTAAAATAAAAGGACTATACCAAGTGTTTGTGCATAAAATAACCACAGCATCTTAACTGAAGATTGCTGGACCAAATTCAGCAAAGCAGGCTATTTGCTACGTGTGTTTTCTGTCCACATGGACGTAACACTGTCTGCCAAACAGCTGATATTTACAAATATTACTCTTCTTCTCAAACAAACAGAGGCATAAGGCACAGGGCAAAACTCAGCCTCTTTACACAAGAGCTACTCTACTGATTACGTTACTGGAGCTGCATCATGGCTTCGGCCAGGGAAGAGGCAGAACCTACTGCCAGTGCTTCCCGTTCACCTGCGAGTGACACGGACCTTCACAAGGAGTTGTGCGGCAGTGGTCTTTCAGGTGGGAGCAGTTCTTCCCTTCGTAATCCTCAGGGCAGTTACAGAAATAGTCCATAGCAAGATTGAAGCACTGGGCACCGTTCTGGCAAGGATTTGGCTCACAATAATCTATGTCCAGCTGTAAGTAGTGCAGAGAGAAGAAGGGGTGGGGGGGGGGGAAAGGGGGAGAAAGGAAGGAAAAAAAAAAGGGGGAGGGGAAGGCTGAGTGAAACAGAAGTTTTATGGTGGTATTCCCTCACTACAGCAGGCAGCCATTGTGGAATCTGACCTTTTTATCTGCTGCCTCACTGAATTGTTCATAAGGCAGCGAGTTTAGTTCGACTTGCAACTGTTTCAGCGGACAGCACTGGATACTCAACAGCCCCTGGAAGTTAATCGTTAGCGCCCAGCTAAGCCTGGCGTGCAGATACTTGCAGCCCGCTTAACGAAACGAATCCGCAGCAGCCCGAGAGGGTTTTTTCTTGGTCTCTCCCCCCAATATATATTAATCAAGCACTTTTTTGGCAGGCTGACAGCGATATCAAGTACAACTTTATACTATGGTTCACTGGGTGCGAGGCATTCCGTGTACAGATCCAGAGTGCCGGTAGGAACGCCGCTGGCTGAGGGCCTGCCTTTCACTCGTGCTTCTTACCTGACAGAGGTTTCCTGAGAAACCAGCAGGACACAGACATTGGAATCCATTGATTTCATCCTGGCAGTGACCCCCATTCATGCAAGGGTTACTTGCACATTCATTGATGTCTTTCTCACAGTGATCTCCTGCATAGCCAGGTGAACAGATACACCGATAACCATTAACCAAGTCCTGGGAAGGAACAAGAAAGTTTAGAGTTAAGGTTTTTTCCTCCCCCTTGATATATTCTTATTAAAAAAGGAAAAAAAACAAAAGATGATAGTACAAAGAAAAAAAAATATCCTCTTACTATGACCACGACCAACACAGGAAACTAGCTCAAATTAAATCAAGGCAAGAATTTTTAAGGGGGGAAAATAAACACACACAGAAACACATCAGTACTGGCTTATGTTCTTGATTTCCACATTTTGGAGTATCTGCATTTACAGTAGGTAGTTTGCACAACGACCAGCCCATTGGTGACACTGGCAATGAAAATGAGTCATTTATTGCAGTCATGTTTTTTGCCCTTGCTGTTCTACACACATACCCCTACACACTATAGCATGGCCTAGCCCCTCCCCCCAACTCAAAGAAATAACAATTTATACCAGCTAATTGCTATTTTCCACACTATTTGTGCTTAGACTCAAAAGGTTTAGTTACTGTTGCAAGTCTCAGGGAAATGAAAATAAAACAAGGAAGGCTTACCCGACAGGATCCTCCATTCTGACATTGTCCACGACAGTCATTAATATCTGTAATAAAATTAGTGTGGTTAGAAGGCAAAAAAAATCTATTTACTCTAGATACAGAGTTCAAGTCTTTCTCAAACTGCAGCTAGATAAACCTTTTGTCAAGTTTCCTGCATGCCTTCCTTGAGATAAGGTGGCTATAATGGGTGGGAACCTTTAGCGATTCTTCTACTAGAGGCAGCGAAACTTCACATCATTGTTTTAGTCCCTTTATCAGAATATAGCTATGTTATGGACTAATGAGTTTGATAAAATTGTGTATTTTCATGCCACACCAACTACTCCCTTTCTCAAAACATCCACTGCTGAGACTCTGCCTGGTGTTTAAATCTGAGCTTCGAACTTCGTGGCACACTTACACACACACACACACACAACTGGCCCGCAGTAAACCCAAGGATGTAGACACTTACTTATATCACAGTTGTGGCCAGACCAGCCAGTAATGCAGTCACAATAGTAGCTGCCAATCAGGTTCCTGCAGGAGTTGGCATTGACACAGGGTTTGCCCTCACATTCATTCGCATCTGGAAAAACAATGTGAATGGCCAAATGCAGGGCTTGTAGGGCACGGGAGAAGGGGAAAAAAAGCCTACTCAGCAGTTCATTCACATCCAAGAGGAACTTTTCCTACACAGTACGGATTAGCGTGACTTGAACGAACAAAAGTCAATCATACATCAGTCTCTGAAGCCTCTTTCAATTTCTCTGCAATTAGAACATACAGGCTACGCTAATTGTTTGATAATTACCCAGCCACTCATTAAGAGCAACTTTTCCCCCCGTCACACGCACATCTCAAGGGAGCATTTTGAAGGAGGAGTGCTGCAGCCTGGTCACTGGGATTAGTGTGTTGTGTAAAGAATGCAGACAGCTCATTCTTCGTGAGATCATCCACATTTTGGAACCCAGCTGTGAACTCCTTGGTCTGGAGGAGTTGACATGGCTGAAGAGATACAGCAACTTTCTCACAGGCTAAAGGGAGAAATACATGTGGGGGTGGGACTGGAAGGCACACACATGCACCCTCACCACTCCGGCTCATTTATGGTTTAAAGTATGTCTCCCTGGCTTAGTTAACCATTTCCTTCAACTGCTAGCATGCCTCAGCAGAACGACGACAGAAGGAAGCCACTCTATGCTTTGAGGCCCCAGTGCTGCAAACACTGACATTTACTGTTCTCAGTGTGCCAGAACACGTCCATAGGCTTCAGAACCATAAACGCGCCCAACGCAAAGGGCACAACTGCCCTCACCTGCTGGGCTACGATCCCTTTTGCATTTATGTTCCCCCTGCCAGAGTGACATTGGATGAAGAGAAAAGCAGCTCTCACCTAGCTGGCACGTTTTGCCAGTCCACTGAGGTGGGCAAACACACTTAAATCCATCAACTAGATCTTGGCAAGTTCCTCCATGACCACAGGGATTTGGAGAACAATCATCAATATCTGTAATGCAAAGTAAGGAGAGGCTTAGCTCTGCTACCAAACAGGCAACGTCAGTAACTGACAAATTGGATAAATAAATGGCTGCTGCTACTAGGATTTGCCCTGAGGAAGAGAAGGCCAACAGGACTTCTACTGGGAATTTCGAGGTCTCCAATGATTTCAGCAAAACCTCCCTTAGAAATAATAGGAGTGTGAAAGGGAGTTCAAGGCACAGGGGAAGACATTTACACCTGTGGCCTTTGTGGAAGTCAGATTTTGATCCAGCAAGTCTCTCAAAACAGTATTTTAACAACTTGCCAGAAAGCTACAAAAACTCAGTGTTCTGCTTCTTTCGAGAAGCCATTGGCCGTTCTGTCCCCTGGCATTTAACACAAACCTTGGTACGAAGGAGAAGAGGTGCACCGAGGTATAAATGGCTGCTAGGAACCAATGCTGAAGCTGGGAAAGGTTAGGCAGGCTGCCCTGTGAGTTTATCAGGGATTAGAAAGACTGATCTCAACCAGCACATTTTAAATTCGATTCTGGAAGGACTTACTGTCAGTGCAAGTTGGTCCAGCCCAGCCAGGCGCACACACACACTCAAATCCCGTAGACGTCTCTAAGCAGCTTCCTCCGTTGTGACAAGGATCAGAGAGGCAGGCGTGCTCCGCTGCACCGGGACAGAAGCACAGCACGGTACAGACTACAGCTATATCACCAGAAGCCAACCCCTGCTCCCTCCACACACTTCTGCTCTGGGCACGCCATCGTTACTCTTGATGTACTGCACTCCTGTGAGAGCTGTGAATCAAAAAGCTGCAAGCCAGCAGGAAGTCATCTTCCATGCTAAACTCATCAACACACTGACTTGCACCTGTTTGAGTCAGAGCCAGACAAGGTAATTTGGAGAGATCTCTCTGGTGAGAAGGCGGCTGATGTTCAGAGACACCAGCTGTTCATGATAAAGCATGAACAAGCACGTCTGGATCTTTGTAGCTAGACCCGACATCATAATTAATATTAAAAGTTGACTTTTCTCCAGCCTCGTAACATACATTCAAAGCCAGCCACTAAAAGCTGGCAAGAATTAACTGCCAAGTGGCAGCTCAGTGGCTGCATCAAACACTTACCAATTTCACAGTTCTGCCCCGAGTAGCCCTCAGGGCAGGAACACTGGTATTTATCAGGGCCAGTGTTGCTGCAGGTACCACCATTCAAGCAGGGTGGGTGGGTTCCACAGTAGTTCAGATCTGCAAGAGGTGAGGAGCATTAAAGTCACGGTTAAGAAAAAAGAACACAAACATCACCATGTGCATGCTTTGTGTCATTATTCTGAGCCTTTACAGGATATATCCCCACGCAAGAGCAGGACAGGGAAGAGTTAAGCACACATGCTGACACCACCAGAACAGCAGAGGAGACAACGCTAAGTAGCCAAAGGACAAAAAAATGGAGGCTCACTCACTCACTGGAGGCTCTGGTGCACCCTCTCCTTGCTAAGTCTGCCAGTGTTAAAATTCAAGTGTTACACTTGGCTCTCCATACGATTAGCATACCTTTGTCACAGAGCTGACCACCCCAGTTGGTTTCACAGAGGCATTGCCATGGTTCAATGCAAGTGCCATGGACACATCCTGGGTGTGGAATGCACTTATCACAGTACTGGCCTTGCCATCCATACTGACACCTTCGTTTAAAAAAGAAATAAAAAAAAAAAAAAAAGAAAATCAGAATGGGGAAACAAACCAAAAACCTGTTAGAATTGCTCTGTGTGGACACGAGTGTGGAATTCCAAAGCTTAGAGAAAGTCTGGGAAGGTGGGTGAGAAGGGCAGGAAGAGGGGAGGGGAGAAGCTATTCAAAGTTTGTTTGATGGTTTCTTGTAAACAAACATTTTGGTATTTTTGCCAAGGTCTCTGTAGCCAGCCTCCTGATAAAAGAATAACTGTTCTGAGAGAACCAGCATGAGGCCATCCAGCACAATAATACTCTTTTGGAACCTCACACAAATGTGGCCGAGAGGGTGGGTGTGCACTACAAATCAATCTCTGGACTTTGACAGGGTGCTTTATAAACTGAGGGGGGGAAGAAAAAGTCAGTGGAAACAATAGTTATCCAGAGATCCTCGTGAATCCAAGGTTCCAGGCATTTCAGCCATGCTGGGGTTGCAGGAAGACAAACAAAACCGTAAACATCAACTCCAAGCTCTGGGCCAGGCAGCAGCAAAGCACTGGGAGTTCTCTGCTCTATCGGAAGCCAACCTCATGCTGAACTGGAGACATACAAGCAAGTATGGACCGGGCCGCAGTAAGAGATGAAAGAAAACAGCACACATTGGGATTTTTTTTTTTTTTTTTTTTACATGTGTTCAAAGAAGATCAGTTGTCAGTGAATTTCAGAGTTTGATTTATGCTAACTTCTTTTCAGGGAATAACTAAAACATATCCGACTCCGAGAAACTTTAACTTCATGTCTGGAGAAGAATTTATTATTATTAAAATTACTTATTGCCGCTATCAATGAACTACCTGAATTCTGTACTTAAAAGGAAGATGTTCTTTTAAAGTCCCCTTAAAAAGGGACGCTCGTTTTGGCTTTCCTTTAATTCTCACTAGCAAGGCGGACCAAGGATTCTTCAAATGAAAGTGGCTCTATAGATAGAAACAAGGAAAACAAGTTGAAAATGAAAAGCAAGGGTTTGTTGAAGTACTGTATTTCATTAACAGGTCCTGAGAGTAATTGATCACCAGCAATTATGCACTAAGCTGTCACTAAATTATGAAAACAAACCTCATCTCTACAGAAGTCAGCTAAGCTTTCTATTTATAAAACCCCCCACCACTCTCCTACTGGCAATTTCTTCTCATGGGAAAAAGCTAGAGGGATCTATCCATTGGGTAATCACACACAGCAAGTGGTGAGTCCGACTTCCCTTCTAAAAATCTCAGGTGACAAGCTGCATCCTAATTAACTGCTTTTTAAAATAGCTATTTCAATAGCAGCCTATTCAAAGTCAATGGGAAATTCTTACTAGTTTGTGTGTTTTTTTAAAAAAAGCTAAAAAGCTAATCCAACTTATGTGTCTTTGTGTGCAAAGAACATGAAAGAAAACTACATCAGGCAAAACAACCCCTCTCAAGTAGCCCTTGGAAAATCCTTCTGTATAGGGAATATATTAAGAATGCACAAAGATCAAAATTCAGGCACACACCTTTTAATTTGTGTTGCGTTCAAAGCAACTTGCCTGTGAGCTTGCACACAAGCAAAACTAAGGGACCTCACCTGCAAAAACAGGTATCCAAACTGAGAATTGAACTCATTTCTGCCAAATCAAAGGGGTGGTTTTTTGTTTTCTTTAAAGCAAGCATAAAGAGAAACAAGTAATTAAAAAAAAAAAAAAACAAAACACAAAGCACCACATAGGAAAAAGAGCCATGAGCTTTAGAGCCAAAGATACGACTTTCTTCAAACATCAGCTTCAAAGTATAACAAACAAAATCGGATGAGGCTATGGGCACTTTAAAAAAAAGTTGGATAGCAATTCCAGAAAAAGATTCATGGTAATAATTCTTGTTCAATAACAAGTATGCAGCAGTTTCTCATGAGAAATTTAAAGTTAACTTTCCTTGTGTAGCAATCCAGGAGTAAATATGGTTTTGTTGGCTGGCCTGCATTAAAGAAAGTGACTCGCACCAAAAGGCAAAAAGATATTTTAAGAACGTTTGCAAGTTGTCTATTGTACCAGAACCCAGAGCAGTTTCTGCTGGGATGTTATTTTTAACCTCTGTTGCATTTGTAACATGCAGGCTATATGACTCATCAAAACTTAAAAGAAAATAAAATCTTGTTTCTGTGTTCACTTTAAAGATATTGGTCTAACTTGGCAAGCAGAAGTTATCTGAAAGCACCAGAAGGACAGCATTGTTTCAAGACTATGCAAATCAAGTGTGGGAAAGTTGCACCTTAAGTAAATAAGAGCACTAGTGCATGTCTGGGCAGTGAGTGGGAGGTAAAAGACTTAGAAAGAGAAAGGAAAGAAAAAAAATCTGGAAACAAAGCCTGTTGTTCTGACTAGGAGACAGCAACCTCTACCAAGGCATGTTTATTCTGATGACAGAAGCACAAATCACTGGTAGTCTTGACTGATACGCTCCTCTCACCATCTGGCCCCCCAATACTTCCTACTACTTGCTAGGCTTTTTTCTTTTTTTTTTTTTAATTAAAAAAAGATTTAGATTTTGTGTTCTGGGGGTTAACCAGCTTATATCCGTGCTGCTAAGCATTAAACTCCGTCCTGTGGCTTGACTTTCACTTTCCCATGTCTCTCTCTTGTGGAGGACGAGAAGTTACTTCCCACCTTACTTTCAGAGTGCTCCTTGATGACTGTTTTGTTTTGGTTTTGAAGCGTAGCTTACAGGGATAGAGAGAAAGAACGAACCCCTGTGACTATTTAGGCTGATTTATTATGTAATAGAGTCTGTCAGACACCTCAGATTTAGTTCTTATCTAGAAAGAAAAGCAGTCCGCGTCGTGCAAAAGTTTCCAGCAATACAGAATCCACCAATACGTTTGTTAGGCAGAAAAATTCCTTTCTGTTCCTTCAGACTTCCGAGTTCTCTTCATGAATACCCAAGCTTCACTTTTAACCCTTCCTCCACAGGATCAATATCAACTGTTTCTAACCTCATGAGTCCTCAGTTGCCTATCACATGTAAATAGATATGATAAAGGGTTACATAAAGCGACTTAAAACCTGTTTGTTGATAAAGAATGTCCACATTTAATATCCACTAACCCTCTAGTAGTAGGGGAGAAAACTTCCCTGTGATGTAAATATACGCTGTATATTTTGAAGCATTTGAAATATTTAGTTGTTGGGTTATGGAAAAACTCTGTTTTTCACTGTCTCCTTGCCAGGACAGAACGGACTTCAAAGCACAGAGGCAAAATTCTGCATTCATCGGAGCCTACTGACGAGATTTCATCCCAGCTATTAACCTCTCAGCACTGGGAGCCTGGCTCACAATGGTAAAGGAACCGAGAGATTTAACTAATCCCATTCTAAAGAACGCTTGACTTTTGCCTACTGATGGAAGAAACCAGGGGGTGGGAAGGAGTAAGGGAGAAACAGTGAAAGGGAGAAGAGGAAAAAAAAGCCACACTGTATTTCAAGCTTGGAGTTGAAAAAGCCTATTAATCAGGCTGTTGGAAAAAAAACATACCCACAAAACATTTGCACTATTTATGCAGAAACAATTAGTTAGTGCTCATTAGGCAGCATTCACACGATTTATCCCATGCCCCCCTCCCCCCTAGTGCCACCATTTCACAAATCAAAAGCTTCTTAAAATTATCAGTGCATTAAAAGCTTGTTCCCTCCTTATTCTGGGCAAGTCAGCATGAATAATGCGCCTTGGTCAAAAACATGACTCCCAAAACCACCCTCCTTCCCCGATCCTATTGTGTTTAGCATCACTTGTTTAATTATTTGTAGAGGTGGGGGGAAACAAGGAGGGAGAGGGAGCATTTACCTGCACTCTCCTGGAATTGTGCAAGAACCATGCTTGGGGCTACATCCCTGACGACAAATAGCTGTTAAAACAAAAAAGAAGAGTATCAGCATGCTGCCCGCTTCCTGCATCTTCACACTCATGGGAATGTTTTCATCTGTAACCAGCACTGTAATCCTACTAAATCCAAGGTTTTAACGAGTCTCTCGTATCGAGTCTACTGGAAGGAAAGCCAAGGTGGCTCCCTGTGATGGGAAATCTATCAGCTAGCTTTGCAGAGGAATCGTACCTAATGCTGTTCAAAGAGTTGTTTCTACACCAGAGAAACCATCTCTCCTTAGAGAGCTGTGAGTCACTTTGAGTCTAGTTTCCTTTCTCTGTCTTCTGCAGGTGAACTGGCCCACTCTCCCGGGCTTTACATATAATTCCAAGCAACTTTTAACTACCCTGGATTCACTTTTGAGCTGTATCTCTGAACAGACAGGACATTAAGGTGAGCGTCTATTCATACTGCAGGTAAACTCACGTCACACACTGATAGTCTGTTCCTATTCAGAGTCCTGTTTTCTCCTTCTGAAATTACCTAGGAAGTTGCCATTCCCTAACAAACATCTTAAACACCATCTCAGGTAGAACAAACAGCCTGGGACTTTTCAAACACCAAAGCTTCACACTTGCCAGGTCAGCTCTAAAACAAGTCTCTCCTTCCTGCTTGTCTTGAAGTTCTGCACCAAAGGGGAAATCCTTTTTGAAGTCAGCAGCAGAATTCCCATTGAAGTCAATGGGCTGGGTTTTCTTCCCAAGGGCAAAGATGTGGATAATCAAAGAAAGAACACATCTGCTAAGTGCCCAGTACTTGTCAGACCTCTCCCAAGATTTCGAAACAAGGCAGAAACTAGTCTTTTCCTGCCCCGAATTAGTCGCTGTCCCACCAGCCCTTAGCCCTCTTGTCTGCGCAAACTGGCCACTGAATTGTAACCTGGATATGATGCACTCAAACCCCATCCAAGCCCACTGATCAGCTGGGGGATCAAGCATTCATCACAAACCTTTGTTGCATTCTGGTCCCATCCAGCCTTCCAAGCAGGTTTTGTTGCCATTCTGGTCACAGGTATGGTGAGTGAAGAAGTCATCTCTTGGTCGACAAAACTTGTTGCAGCCAAAGCCATAGTAATGTTCTGCACAAGTCACACGGATTTGATACTCAAAGTGGGCAACTCCTGCATTATGTTTCAAAGTCTGCCACTGACGGCTTGGATTGATCATGCCAGAGTGGGATGCCTTCTCAATAATGCGATCGGGATCTGGAAGTCAGAAGACATGTCAGAGTCAAAACTTCATTTAGGTGTTGTTACCTCCCACATCACAGCTCTCTAGCTTCACAAGCAAGACTCTCCGAGGCAGCCGGTTGTTTTTATTAATTTTCTGCTTTAGAGAGTAAGATAAGGCTGCCCTGGAGCTACAAACCATTAACTGACACACACATGCAGCAACATCAAACTGAACGAAGCTCGAAATCAAAAGGTACTGGTAGGTTACTGCCAATCACTTATCTCTCTGAACTGCAAGGACATCCAACAAGAATCAGAGAGTTCGTGATTAAAGAAAATTCAGCTGCTTTTACTTCTAGCTCCAACAGATTGGTACATAATGTGGTTTTCCAGGCTTCTCCATTAATGGTACTACTCTTATTTTTAACTGGAATATTTATGAAAACATCGTACTACAATAGCCTAATAAAGCAATGTCTACAGACTGAACATAAGCACCGCAAAAGGTTTACAGCCTTCTGGGACTCCGGTGTAAACACTAAATTGAAAACTAACTAGCAACTCTAGCATTGATGACATCAGTGATCTCACCAGGTTTGGCTGAGAAATCCTGTGGAAGTTCTCTCTTCAGATGTTAGCTGACACTAAAAATTCAAGACTACCAGAGCTGGGAGCGGAGAACTTAAAATTACTGCGTACATGTGCTACAGATCCCCCTTCTCTCTACAGAGCGTTTCAAAGTTTAGACTTTGTACTTGACATTTAGTTCCAGCAAAAGTCTTCTGGCTTTTAGAGCCCTACAACTGTCTAAATTATGGCTTGAAATAATAATATTTCTCATTAGCTCGGAACATTGTATATATCTGTGGTATTTCACTTTGTAGTCCAGGTCTTGTGACTTAAATGATCTGACACTGCCTTACGACATGCTGCTAGCAAGCACTTGACTGCCGAGTGAAAGTTTATCATAAAACAGCCAAAATATCCCTGCAGACACAGTGCAAAAACAAAAATAAGTACCAGGCTACACTGGTCTGTATATGGGAACATAATCCAGTGACAGAGGAATTCTAGGTAGAAGGGCAGTTTGCCAATGACGTGTTAGAAAGCAGCGTGTGAAGTACTGGCACACTTGAGTGTTAGGAATTTAAGAATTAAAACGTACCGATGTTCAGCTTGTTCTTCCAACAATTACAAATGAAACTGGGGATTTTATATGAGGCAGTGTTGAAGCCTAATGAAGCTGCCACATAAAGCTGAAGATGAGACATGGGCAGTTTTTGATCTAAAATACTTTTGAACATATTGCTAAGGACTTTCGCTTTGTAGCTTTCAAAAAGAACTTCCAAACAGTCCTCTCAAGCCTCAGATATCCATGATCAATTCCCCACCGGATCCTGCCTGCTTGTCTGCGGTTTTGACTCAAGTTAAGTCAAAGCACTTGCTGCACAACCACAGGAGAGTGTCAATACACAGACACTGTAAGCATTTACCATTTTTGGGGGTATTCTTGGCTTGAGACTAGAGCATTCATTAAGTGTTTACAGTGTGAAATTAAGGGCAACAACTTGTTATTCACCTTCTGGTATTTCTGGTTCTATAATGTTTTCCATTTAAATCAGGTTTTATTATTCATTGGCACTAAGCCCCCAACCCCACATCTATGGGTAAGACTTTCAAATGCACGCAGGCCTTTATTAATTTAAATCCCATCCACAGGTAATGTAGATGCCTAAGGACTTTTCCATACTGGTATATCCAGAGCAATATCATGGCCTGTACTGTGCAGGTGGAAGGCTCTTAGATCTCATCAGCATGATTACTGACTAATTCTAAGAGGTACTTAAGCAGATGCATATCTATTCGCCTTGAATGGGACTAGTCAAGCGATTATAGCTCCACTCCTGCGTGCTGGAGATGGCTTTGCTGCTCTTGCCAGGATTACACCCCAATGATCTACAGCGCAGTCAGAAAGCAAACGCATTTCTCCAAACACTGAGCCTGTGCTTAAAGACATCCTGTTTCTTGCAAGTAAAACAACTCTATCCTTTTCTCCTGTAAGTTGTAGAAGAAAAGGGGAATGACACTCAATTTTCCAGTCTTTTCCTGTTCCCCGTTGGGAACATACCACTGTCAGCTATTTCAGTCCTTGGCACCAGAAAAACAATCGCCTTGGAAAAGAGATCTTTCCTCTTGCCTCTGCTCTGTCATTCTCCCTCTATCTGCCAGCTCATTAGGAAGCATGTCCTTGCTGTATGCCTATGACATCTCAATCCAGCCACCGGCTCTTTTAAGCCCTTAACCACAGGCTGAACTCAAATGGAAACATCCTTATTAGTCTACTGGACTTTATTTTTCTTTTTTTAAGGGCTCAGATGAAAACCAGCTGCGATCCCACTTCGGGTCACGGCTAAAATGCCTTTCATTTGATACACATCATAAAGCTACCACCGTGCATCTAAATTCAAGTACGGCCTCACAGACTTAAGATCCCTTTCCATTAGCCATCACCCACAGTTTTCACAATGAAGTATTGGCATGTTCCTTCTTGTAAAAAAATTTCTCCGCCCTTCCCTATTCCCACCTGTCAGTACGCACGGTTACACAAGCGCGCTGACCCAGACTACAGGGGAGGCATTGCAAAAACTCTTCCATTCTTAGCCCGCACCGACAACGTTTTCAGTTTTACAGTAAGCAATCCCAAAGCAGCAGACTGGTTAAGTAAATAAAAAGCAGCAGGCAGCCAGGCTTGAGAGAAAGCCATCTTCCTAACTCCCCTGACATCATCTGACTCGGAATCCCATGCTTTGAAAGAAAGGTTGGAGGAAACATTAACCAATTAGAAATTGATGAAGTGGAAGAGAGAGGCTTTCTCTACATCTTTAGCTTCCTCTCTGCACTTCCCTGTCCGTTTGTTGGTTTCATTCACTTTTTGTGGCTACACTTCAGAGCTATTAATCTATCTTTTCATTCAGTGGGCAACTGTATCAAAGGTTTGAAGCACAGGGAAATTAGCCATCTTGACTGCCCACCTTTGCTCTTCAGTGGTCCAATTTCTGGAAATTGTAACTACTCATCATCAGAAAGCAAACAACAACAACAGCCCAGACTCCTCTTAGCAGTTTGGGTGGCCAAGAACACCGCAGTTATTTTTGAAAGCCTTTGTTTCAGACAACTCCCAGCTATGGCTTGGTTTACATCGTGCTGAAGTCTCTTACGCCTGACTGGAATTCACATGCAACTGATACCAGTAATTTACAATAGTTCTTTGACATAGTTTGAGATGCAACGTCAGCCCCGTTAGCTTTATGTGTGAAGCAGCAGTGGCAAGATGGCATCTAGACAAGAACCAGAGTTAGAAAACCATTTAAGTTGAATCTTGGCTCCAAGAAAGCATGATTCTCATCAACTTCACCAGGGCCAGAATTTAACTGCAAGCCACTCTTGGAAGTGAGACAACAGAGAGTATGCGGTAAAGGGAACGTAGGAGGAGTGGAATGTAGAGGGGGGAAGGAAGCATCCACTCGAGGATCTCCAAGCGACTGCATTGATCAGAGGGTGCTAGAGCTACTGAAAAGTTACACAAAGCCTACTAAACCCGCTTTTTTTTTTGACAGCTCTCAGAGTCCTTACAATTCAGTGGTAATTAGGGTAAAACAAAAACCTGGACATCAAAAAAATACTCATCGCTTCATATGATGACAATTGCTTAGTACTAATGATTTCCTTAACTAGTTCTTCAACGCTTACTCTTCAGCTGTGGGAAAGCTCACTGTAAGCAAAGTGATGCAGTACAAAGGAAAATCATTGTGCAGTTGTGACTGAAGTGACCTACAGATGGATATGTGACAGCAAAGCTAGAGCAGGAATGCAAATCAGGAACATGTGTAAGAACATGTCTGCACTTGGCCAAACGCACTGCTGAGAAATGAGGCAATTTTGTCTGAAGACAATTGTACTTCCAGAACATGAAAGCAAAGAAAGGGTTCATTGTGTAGCTTTGGAAACGCAGTTGTTTCATGAAAAAAGATGAGCTCTAATAATAGTAAAAGTGGCAGAGACCCAGTCTGAAAAAAATCTCTCAGACCCTACTGTAAACAAGACCTTCATTTTGAATTCAGGCATCTTCCATTTTTAATACAACTCTGCTGCTGTAGCAATCTATTTTCTGTTCCTCCCTAAACCACTCCATAGTCAAGAGCCAAGAAGTTTCCCAGCCACCGCTTCACAACTGTGTTGGGGTAGGGCTTGAAATCACAGGTACTACAACAGTGTTGAACATGGCAGGTTGTAAAGCAAACCATTGCTATCACTGACAGGTCCCATGAATCATTTGCAATGAACAACTCCTCTTCTAGATCTTAGGACTAATAGGACATCTCATGTATATTTTAAAAAAATTGAAAAGCAGATCTGAGCAGAAAGTTTCCAGACTCAAAAGGCCATTCCAAGCAGCGTACCCTTCACCAATTAAAACATAAAGCCTCAGTACTGTGCACATTTCTACAAGGCCTTTCCTTCATGAAGCATGATGTCCATTTCCTTACTGTGCAGCTGTCACTTGGCATTCCAAAGTGGACCACAAGAAGCTGTTATAAGATTTATGTAAGTTGGGCCACAGTGCTGCCGCTTCCTTGTTAAAGAAAAAGGCTTGTTGTGTCAACAAAAGGTTTATGAGTTCAGATTCATACTTTCTCCTGTGGCTTTTACCACACACTACGAAAGCCTTAGATTGAACATAGAGTCAATTTTGCCCACCTGCCTGAGTAACAGCAAACCAGTTCATATGCCAAGAGACTCTATACAGCTTCCTCTAGCCAACAAGAAAAGCTTAGCAGAAAGTTTCTGAAGCCAACCAAAGACATTCCAGGCGAAAGATTCCACTCCTGATTTCCAGCCAGCTCTACCAGGTGGCATCTAGTATGTCTCAGCCTCTGAGTATAAATCCCTAGACATCCAGCTCCCAAGGAAGAGCTGGTAGTCACTCCTGTTTCTCATCTACAGTCATTAGACAGATATCTATACCAAGTCTTATAGAGGTTTGTTGTTTTTTTTTTTTAAAGCAGCATGTTCAGTTTTGAGAAGTACATAGTTTACAGAGAGGTTCCAGTCAACAAGAGACTTAGGCTTCTGAGTATCACTCCTAATTAAAAAAAAAAAAAAAATCTAAACAAAAAATCCTGAAGAAATCCCTTGCCTTTTACTTTCCCTAAGGAGAAAGAGGGAATTAACAGCATCTATTTTTAGGCATCAAACTGTTGGTGCCTAGGTGAGCGGCGAGCGAGCTACTCATCCTCTACAGGCAATGTGAGGGAGACAGGCTTCCTGCAGAGCCTGGAGTAGTTGCTCTGAATCATCTGGGGGAGAGCTTTTCCCTCTCCTCATGCCCTACTCACAGTGCACTGGTTAAACTACCAAAGGCCTTTCAATGGACAAGAAATCAAGGTGTCTGAACTAAGTAAACCAGAAAAATTAATACTTACTAGTAGAGTTATCATTGTAATCCCATGCCTCCACAAGCAATGTGTAGGATCTCTGCAAAAGAGAAATAAGAGTTAGTTTCAAAGCCACATATGACTGTAAGGAAAAAAAATACACAATTTAACTTGAAAAAAAAAAGATAAAATAATCCTGGTCTCTGCCCTACAACGGAATACTGAAAAACATAAATAGGTAATAGATTATACTTGAGACAAACATGATCTTCTTGAAGCCCGGTAAGCTACCTTATCCAGTCTGACTTAGAAGACCTTTCACCTTGGCTAGCTCATCTTTGTCATCATTAATGCATCTTAGGTACTTAACCAGGAAGCACAGCCTTTGACACTATGCTGTAGCCACAATAAAGCACGCGTGGAAGAATTGCACATGGAAGACAGAATGCACCAGGCTAGCACAGCAGCATCAAAAAAACAACCAAAAACTCCCAACACCCCCACCCTCAAAAACTGCTTCAGAAGAATTTTAGGTACAGAAAAGTAGCCTTTATGTCCCTTCCCCCAAGCACGGTGAAAGCAAGAAGTGTTGCTAAGATTACTGTGCCCTGCCTTGACAGCGGATCTCTAGGGACTTTGCTTTTCAGCACCCCCTTTGAAAGCTTTGTCTACACGAGGGCCATTGCAGCTCCCACAAGTATCAGGTAACCGAGGGAAGAGGTGGTGGTGGCTAAGGGAAGGGGGTGGGGTGAGAGAGAAGCATCATAAAACAAAGGCTAAAATGAGACTATTGGGACAAGCAGGGAAAGGGAAGACACACCATCCACCCCGTGTCGCATTTACAGATGCACTAATCTGCCAATGAGCTCGCCAGCACTCCAGTAATAATAATCACAAGCACAAACTAACTGAAGCGACTCCACGCGTTGGAAAGATGCCAGTTATTACATCTAAGCCACCTTTATCTTCCGTCCTAACTTGGGAACAAGAGCCATTAAAACATCTTCTCCTCCGCCAACTCTACTCCGAGATATTATTACGCAGGCTGTACCTTTCAAAATTGCCATTTAGCCAGCCATATCCAAACTTACAGAATTATTCTAACACAAAACACATATCTCCCCCCACCCCCTAAAAAAAAAAATAAGCTGAGGAAAAATGAGAAAAAACGCAACTTGAAGAGCAAAAAGTGTAACAGTAACTATAAATGAGGTAGTAAATGTAACATCTTTCTGGTGAGCAGAACAATAATAGAACAAATGACAACTCTGCACGAAGGATTTTGATGCTTTGCCATCAAAGCTGTGTATCGTAAGGTTTATTTATTCTTAATTGTATCTGTGCTTCGTTGCAGTCTGCTCATTTGTGGTCTGCAGTGCTCAACACCTTTTCTGCAACAGAAACCAAAACAGAGTTCTGAGAGTAGGCTGCTACAAGGTGCAAGTCTAAGGCAGACCTTAAATTCCTTAAGAGAAGAGGAGAAAAAAAAGAAAGAAAAAAAAAAAAAGAGCTGAAGCAGACTGCTTTCTCACGACTGGACACAGCATGCAGCCTCTGAATGAAAACCCAGTTTGTGATGGACACCGGCTTGGAATATAGCCTAAATATGTTTCATATTCAAAGCAGACTAGGATTCCATTTCGTTCACTGATAACTGTGGGAAAACGCTTCCAAAAGTAAGCAAAGCTGGGCAAGCTGAGACATGCGCCCAAACTTCTGTGCAGAGGCTCCATTGGCTCAAACCATTTTTGGTTAATATTTCATGAAAGTTACAAGTTATTTGTTACTATTCTAGACCAAGTCTGTCAACTTGAAAGAAACTCTGGAAATAAACCGAAACACAACATGATTGTTTAACACTGTTTGAAGTAGATTTAAGAAGTCCTTACACAATCAGAGGTAAAAAAAAAAACAATCAAACAAAACCAGAATAGAACTCCGGAGCCATATTACAGATAGAGATTGCACTATCTTGGGTGCTTCCTCACTGGTTTAATTACCAACATTGAGGAGCACAAGCACAACATGTTACTGCAAGCTCGACAAAAAAAAAATAAATATTATGATATAGAGAATGACTTATGGCAACTAGCACTACTTCCAATAAAGTTAAGGATGTTTTCCTTTCGGCCTTGCATAATTGTTTTGGAAGATATTTTGTCTAAACTCATAGCAACAGTTCCCGGTTGGTTCTCAGGACTGTTTACCAACACACCTAGCCCTTAAGGAAAGGAAAGGCTGAATCCCAGCTGTAAGTGCTACTGTTGCTAGATACTTGTGTGACCACTTTCCAACACCACACAGGAGTTTGTTTAAAGAGAGGAGATGCTTCTGCTTCACTGGATGGAAAAAAAATGCAAGGGGAATAGACCTACCCTAGCAATTCCCTTGTATCTATGTGCCCCCTCTCACCTCATCTGAATATTTTAAATGAAGAATCCCTGTCCTGAAAAGGGATGGCACAAAGAATGGCAGTTTAATCTCTTGGCTCTGTCCCTCTCAGCACGGGGCAAAGAAAGGACAAGACTTTGTGTTCGAGATGGGACACTTCTACACAAAAGACACAGACACCCACAGCCCCAGAACAAGAGCAGCAAGCCCGCCTCAATAATCCAACTATCACATACCTCTAGCCAATTCCCACCCCTCCTCAAAAAAGCAGTTCTGTGCAAAGACTGCACTGTTGAGGTTTTTTTTTTTTAAGTGCATATCATCCCCACTCTATAGATCAACAATTCAGATATCTCAGGAATGACTACTTACAGCGTGGAGGTTTAAGTTTTCCCATGCCCACAGACGACCTCTGCCCATCTTTGAATAAATATATATATCCAGACACAAGAATTCCACATCATGCACCTTATTCCATCAAAGCAATGTCCTAGGCAACAAGGCAACAGTGAACTTTCCAGAGTCACACCCAATTAGCCACTGTAAATGTGAGCTTGACCAGAAGGCAGGGATTCTGGCTTGAGAGGAAAGGCAGCTTGAAGGGAACAGCAAGCCCGCACGCTTCGCAGAACATCCGCAGTCTCATCAGCCCAGAGGACTGAAAGGCAGCATGGTCAAATTTAAGCAAAACTCCTATGAGGGTTAAGCTATAAGAGGATGGAAATGGTTAAGCTCACGCTCAAAAAAAAAAACCAAAAAAAAAACAAAAAACAAACAAAGAAAGCACGAATGCGCAAGAGCTATTTTCGTCAGTGAAAAGACACCACGATTTAGTCTTGATCCATTGACAATACAACTCAAGAAAAACTGTGAAGACCCTGAAATCCATCAGAAACTCTCCCTTTTAAGGGTCTGAAAGGGCAACGCAACCTCTTTTCTGGTTATTTAAATGAAACACTAGCAGCTCCAGGTAAGCGGAAGGTGTTTGAAGCTCTCGGCTTGATTACCTTCTTCCCTCCCTTCATCCAGACATCCACCCAAAAGAGGTGGTTTTGTACTTTGGCTTCTAAAGGCATTCTGCAAGTCAGTGGGACAGAGCAAGATTAAAACATCAGGCTCATTAGTGAAAGGACTGCCTCCTTTTGAAAGAGGCTGCAACTAGTCAAACTTCTTTCCCTCCTGTCCTTGTGGTTAAACCATGCAGGAGCTTTGCTGAGCCTGTGAAACCATGACTAGACAAACGCAGTGGGAAGTTTGCATTCTGAGTGCTGCGCCTGCTCCTCCTCTGCCAAACAAGGAGAGCAGGTTAATCCCAGCAACCTCCTCCTCACGCTCCGCCAGCCACGCACAGCTGTGAAGACCAGTTTGAGAATGGTGCTCGCACCCTGCCTGTGTCCTAGGGAGAAGGCTGGGAGACTGGCACGCCGTCACAGCAGGCCACAGCAGATTGCCAAGAGCTCCGGCAACCCCTCCTCCCTTCAGCTGGAAGGGGGTGAGACAGGGAAGAGAGAAGCTGAGGAATATTTCAAAGTGTCCAAGGACCAGGGAGGAGGGCATCTCAGAGCAGAATTGAGGCAAACATCTGCAGGACTCACTTGGGTACCTCTCTTGCCACATGACAAGTCACGATGACGCTATACAGACGCCTCACAACGTCATGTCATGGTCAGCCAGTCAACTCTGACAACAGAATATGCCTTCAAAGGAGTTGAAGACAACTGGTTCCTCATCCAGAGGAGATACAAACATATCTGGGAAAAAGAGGGAAACAACGTAACCCTCTTAACCCTTTGTCAAACGCAACGTCATCAGGAAGCTCTTCTTTAGGCCAACCTACACAAGCATAAGGCAACCCCCTATACAGCTGTTACTCTCTCAGCCCTTTGTGTATCAAGTCTAAGCCATAAGTGTCTCACACCTCGGAGCCAAGAGCTGGGCTGAACCTCCAGCAGGAGCCTCATCAGAATACGCCTGCATGAAAACAGAGCACACTGTTCCTCTTGTCTTCATTTTGAGTAGTTCCTTCCTTGCTGTTAGTGCCAGTAAACACTTCATAGTGCCACATAAAGACAATGACACAAAAACAAATTTAACTGTATGAGCAGCTTCCAGGAGAGACTTCCCCCTCCATTCTGCCTTGGCACAAGCCACACCAGCAACCGAAGTCAAGACCTTCGCTGCGAAACAACTGCCACCCTCCTGCCAAATGATGAAGGACGCAAAAGGACCGCTATCCAAACTATGCATACGCTTAAGCATCCAGTAAACCAGGCTGATCTCTGATCTGGCAAGCCTACTGGAATAATGAGTATCCTGTGAATACATAATGTGCTGAAGTTGCCATTGTGTGAAGTAAGTCCATGGTTTGTCTGGGAGCCGAGCAATGCTGAGTCTACTGCTGCTTCCTGTTGCTTGTCCTGTATTAGCATTATTTTTGGATAGGCCCCATTATGTTCTGTAATCCTCACTGCAGTCAGTATGGCCACGCCATTGTTCTTGGTTAATATTAGCAGTCAATGCCTCTGTCTGGGTGGCCGGACTACAATGTATTCCAATCATGAAACTAGCATGCATTAACTGAACATTGTACTGGTGTGGAGCGGGGAGACTTGGGGTCCTCCATCGTCCCCTCTTTTAAAAAAAAAAAAAAAAAGAAAAGCGTATAGCATCTTTTCTTTCTTTCCTTCCTTTTTTCTTTCTTTTTAAACTAATGATTTTAAGTGATCTCAGCTACAAGGGTGCTTCATACAACAAGAGCATTTTAATCAGCACCTTATCTCGTTACTGAGTTATTTTCTCATGGAGCCCCACTTGTCAAAGACTAGCAGCTAGGCCAAAATGTCAATGGTTGCTTTCAACCTTCCCCAACAAGCAGATTACCTGCTCTTATCAGTCTCCTTACCTGCTTAAAGCATCCCACTGATAATTAAATGCGCCAGTTACAAAAGGGTGGCAAGGTTAATAGAGAGAATACCTAGTAGCCAGCCAAGCAAAACAGTCAGGTTCACATAGAGCAAGCCTGAACAAGAAGCCTCTCTACTTATTTACCTAAGTGCGCAAGAACTGGGTTGAGCTGGTAAAGGACTCGGGATGTTTGACTATTTACAAACCACTTCAACCACTTCTACCCACATTTTACAGTTTCTTCTGAATACGACAAGAGTAACGAGTGTAATTTATGCTGCACAACAGTGACCACAGAACCATGAGCTCCACAGACTAACAAGAAATGAACCAGCAGCTTCTAGTTTCGACGTCTTTCCCCATGTTAAGGCATATGCGTTACCAGCTAAAATTATTAGAGCTGTGTGGATTAACATACGAAACTTCTATCCATCAGCAGAAACGGAAAGTCAAGTTTAGTGGGACTTTTCTAAACCAATCCTGTTCTTAGTATTATCTACAGAGAAATACTTTTAAGAACAGTAGCTTAAGGTTTTTGCACGTACTGCAGGACAGCAGAGTTAAGAACTGAAGTTGAAGTAAGTGCCATGTAGGCGAGTGGAAGCCTCTGGTATGGCACATCATCTCACTTAATCAGCCAAGGCCCAACTTTACTTGCTTCAGAACTACTTTACTTCTATTCCAGCCTTCAGTTCGCAACCAAGCAGTAGGTTTCCTTGAGCTACCTGGAATTTTAAGCATAAAGCATCAATTTTATGCAATTCATTTTCACGCATGCAGAATTCCAGCTGCATAAACAAGCTGACAGTGCTAAATGTGCGTAGTCTGAGAAAGTTTAGGAATAAGCTTCAATGCCAGGCCCAATCCAGCTGCCACTGAAGTTAAATTGGAGCAGGCCTTTATTATAACAAGAACACAAATTTTAGGAGCAGGCAGGATGAAGATTTAGTTTTAGACATATTATGGTAATATAGTCAAATGGATTTACCAGGAAGACGAAGTTCTGAACTGACTGGAACATAAATAACTCTTAAGAACATGTAAGAAGTCCAAAACCTCCGAATGAATGCGTCCCTTCTCTGCAGTCCTGGGAAAAAACAGCCTTGTAGATGCTAATTATGCTTCAGATGTCACTTAATACTCTCAGCTCCGTTTTGGATAGCAATCCTAGGCAAAACATTGCACTTAGAGTGCTGAACATTTATTCTTAAATTATTAGTCAACAATAAATGGCACAGTGTGGATTTGATTAATATGCATTTTGTTATTATAAATATTTCTTCTGATCTGCCTATGCTCCAAGATGACTTATCGGGCATTCTTTAAGAAAAGCTTGAACAATATCTAGCATTTGCTTCTGCAAGTTTTCAAAAAGATAACTGGAGGGAAAAAACAAAATCAAAAACCAAGCTTTAATTTTATGACCGTGACCTACTGGTTTTTTTTGTTTGTGGGGTTTGTTGTTGTTGTTTTTTAAAAAAGCAGTTGGATGAAGTGATCCTTTTCTCTAAGATTCAAAAGGCTGTTACTTTAATATCAGCTGCAGATTAGTTTTTTGGAAGCCTCTTGTGTCAAGACAGGGGGAAAAAGTTCACGAAGCTTAAAAAACACTAAAGCGCTTTCATTATGTCTTTCTAGCCAGAAAAAACAATGCCTACCCAGAAAACATATCTTACATCTTCAGGAACCAGTAGCAGTTAAGATTTGTCATTAAAAAGGGGAAAGGCTGACTATTTGGTTTTTTAGAGTAAGGTTGAAATAAGATGTTCAAAACTCTTTTTAATTGTATTTTATGCTAAAGTCATTTAGATGCTGGAGGGTTTTTTCCACCTCAGTAGTTTCCTGGTGTGTTGGCACAATTGGCCCCAATATTAAATAATTACAAGGATCCTAATTTCAGGATAAACGAGCCATTTGAATTGGAACTATGCATACCAAAGGATTTGCAAGTTTGACCTCCTTCTTGCTCACAGTCTCGCCAAACCCCCAAAAGATCTTTCTTCACATAAAAGCAAAGTTTAGTGCTAAGCTTGGCTCAGTTAATTCATGCACAGCTCCCTCAAGGTACAGCACACATCACGCTTCGGAGTCTTTAAGACAGGCAAGAGATTTGATTTATGTCTGAGAAGAACATGTGCCTACCATGAAACAAAACTTGTTGAGACAGACTTTGACAAGTGGAACATGGAAATTCTTTTGTTCTACACTTTTCTATGTGCCTTCATAAGCCAAGCCTGCCTGTCAAGAAAGTCACTAGTCTCAAAACAAATGCAAGAAGCAAGACTATGTGTATTTTTTTTAATCATCTTTATTATTATTCTTTCAATTTACTGAAGAATTGCTAGCAACTGCAGGAGCAGCTTTCTGATGCACTCTAGTTCCTTTATGCTGGTCTGCTGCCCCGTTTCCTAGCAACTTACTCAAGCCTCCCATCACTTAAATTAATTCATGGCCCACCACCTCCACACCCATTACTCACAGGGGTACATATCAAAACTGACAAAAGCAAACCACATAAGTTATTAATAAGACTCCGACACTTCCAATCTGCATTACAACTATGAGCCAAATCTAACAATGCATTTAAAGCACACCATTCCCTTTTCTTCCCCTCTTGCATGAGGAATAGAGACCTCTAATGCAAGATAACTTTTTCACAAACAGTTTAAAAGGGCAACTTGACACAGGAAGAGATTTTTTTTTTTTTTCTGAAAAAAAAAATCTTTTAAAGAAGTCTTGTTGCCTTGACTGCTTTAATGTTACTGACTCAAGCTGGAACATCCAAGAAAAGCCTCCCTCAGACAGCAGAATACAAACAATACATATTCAGAGATGCCATGAATTTTCAAGTGCAATATAATTAACATTTTGGTCTAGCTCTTATTACCTTTACTGTAATTTTCAGTTGGATGTATTCAAAGACAACTCTCATGATTAGCCACACCGGTAAATGCAATGTTAGTCTCAAGCTTTTACTGAAGTCAACAGTATCCACCCACCTAAAGAAATTTTTTTAAGTTCTGAAATTCCAGCGTCAGATTTGAGTTGACTAAGTTTACTACTTTATCTGTAGAGCTTTCCAAACGCCTCAAATGATTTGTGTACACAATTTTAGTACAAACAAGAGCTTTGCCACATTAGATATTCTTTTGTTCAAATGCCATTGGGAAGTCACAAAGGCTAGCATAAAAGCTGTGTCCTATGGAAGTTAAAGCTGGGAGGCAAGCTTGGTAATTGCAAACAGACTATCATCACAATCTCAAAAAGTGCATTCCTGCATGGGAACACGCAAGAATTTATTCCAAAAATGCCAGTCTTAGGAACCAGAGTGCCTGAAGTTGTCAAGTTTTACACATTTCATAGGCTGCACTGGAGTTTTGCTGCTGCTCTACGATTCCAGTGCTCAATTAGATTCAGCAGGACAATAGAAGCATTTCTTTTACTAAGATGCAGGCAAGCTTAAGAAACTTCTCCCAGGGTCTCCTCCCCACCAAATCCACCCTCTACGCACAGAATCCCCTATGAAGGGAGGGGCTGTTTGAAGGAATGTGTTCAGTTTTCACATGGTTTTTATATAAATACATACATATATCTTCAGATTCAAAGCATTCAAATTACTGGGAGCAGGGTAGGGGGCTAGTTTGGGAAAAAAAAAAAGTCCTTGATGAACCTGACTTTTCTGAAAAAAAGACAAAATCTGCAACACAAGCACTGCAGTCATTGGCAGAGCTTCAAATACCTCAGATTTTTACAAAGCCCTTTATCCCTTTGATGGCATATTTGATAACAGTTTTATCTCATTTCACATTAGGAAAAAAAAAAAGAGAAAGAAAAGAGAGAAAAAGAAAGAAAGGAAGGACTTGTACTCTCAACAGAGAATACTTTTGTTAACTCCACTATTGTACTTTGTAATACTACCTCCCTAAAAACGCTGACTTAATTTCACTCTTTGCCTCTCCAGCAGTCACAACTGACAGAGGAGGCAGGTAGGAGGCAGCACAGGACATTTCAAGAACACATGGCTGCCTGCAGCACTTGGCTATAGGACTACAAAGTGGGTGTCTACACTACAACTGGAGAAGGAATGCTTTTGGGGAGGGTTCCCCCCCCCCCCCCACCACCAAAAAAAAAAAGTCCAGGCCCTCCCAGCAACCAGTCTTTATCTGACTTGGAAGGGCCAAACTTTGGAGGGAGCAGAAAGTCTACACATGCTTCCACCTCACCAGCAGTGATAGTGACAGAGGACAGGAAACAAGATTCACCCCTCCCCTGCGTGCACGTAAAAGCCCTCCTCCCCTTGCAAAAATGACCTTAGGCATCTAGGTTAGGATGACTGGATTTTCAAAAGTGCTGAGCATCAACATATCCCAAGGCAGTCAGTGGGAAACTGTCTGCTCAGCACCTTTGGAGAAGGGGAGGGGGGAAAAACAGTTTTGTTTCCTAGGTGATCTCTAAATATAAGTTTTAGGAGCATGAATTTGGGAGTTTTCAGCTTTCATACCATAGCATCCCAGAGAGTCACCACAGAAGATTAACTGTTGTGTGTGTACAAGCCCCCACATCAGTCATTCTCAGTTTCTGCTTGCCTGCACGCAGCACTGCTGGGCACAACACAACGCATCTCCTGCCATCCAAGGCCATGGCAGTCTTGTATGTCCAGAAACCCTCTGCATCTGTGGGTCTGTCCTGGGGGATGGCCATTTTGGAAAGATGGTCCCCAGTTTCTGTGCAGCGAGTAAAGGACTCCTCTGCAGAGTTGACCATATCAAAGCCTCGACTCTCTCGAGCACCCCAGAAGAAACAAGCAGCACTGAAGTCTAAGCGAGTGTTCTTTACATGACCAACAACAAAGCAGGCTTCAGCTAATGAAGGAGTCACCTGTCCTCCACCTCACCGCTCTACAAGGCTGACCAGTATTTGATAGAGTGGACAACACTGGGAAAGTGCCTGGCAAAGAGACCCAACCTCCTCAAGCCATTGAGTTTTGCACACAACTAGAGGGAAGCCAGAATCTATGGACCACAGAGGCAAGTAGCCAGGAAAAGGTGTGCTGTGGGGAGGAGTGGGAGAAATGGACCAAAAGCTAAGGCCAGGCTTTTCTAGGTCTTTAGCTTCTGGAGTTCACAAGTACCTCAAAACACAGCAAGCTTCCCAGGGAAGCTGGCAACTAGTTCATCAAGAGCAGCAACAGCAGCTCCCATCAACACCGAGCAGTGCAGTGAGATTTCCCCTCGGGAGAAGCAGGAAGCCTTCCCAAACACGCTCCAGGGAAGGAGGCCAGCTATGACACACACTTTTCACACGGGATTCCTCTACAGCCCCTAACCCACTGCTCTTCTGGCTTAAGCCCAAGACTTCACTGGTTTGGGAATAAACAAAAAAAAAATGTAAAAAAAATAAATGAACTTCTGACCTTCTAAGTCTCAAGAGACTTATTCATGCTGTAAAGTGCAGAGATACTGGGTTTGCTTCCCTGACCCATTTAGATCCCCCTCACTGCACATCTGACTTTCAAATTTAACAGGCTGTGCATTGTGAGCCCCAGGGAACAAAAACAAAAACACCACCACATTTTACTTGTTTCTGTGCTGCGGATTCCCGACGCTCTTGCCAAGAGCTCCTGCACCCTCCCCAATCTTGGTCCCTCTCCCCCAGCACGAGAAGTCAGAGCTCAGCTCCCTGTGACCATCTCAAAGAGCACCGTCCAACAGAAGCAGAGCCAGAGCAGGCCACGCAACTCACCGGCCAGGCGAAGCTGAAAGGGATAACAATCCGGTTCTTTTCATTATTCCGGTTGTACTTTAAATTGAAGGTATTTCCTCCGATGACAGGAGTGGATTTGGATCCGAAGCTGCAAGGACCACCAGCAGTGACCCGTGATTGATACTCCTTCAGGCAAACTTTAAAATAGGTATCACACTCGTCTCTGGTGCATTTTTTTTCTCCTGGGTTTCGGATGCCATCACAGCAATTTCCATTTTGCAGTTCACCGTTCACATTTTGCATGGATAAGATCTCCAACTCAAACTGTCCCGACGCTAAAGTCACCTGTTAATCCCAAGAAAGAACCGGAGCAGAAAACAAAACAAAAAAAAAAAAACAAACAAGAAACAAAAAACAGACAGTTACCTCACTTTTTTTCCCCCCAAACACAAGCTACAACAACCCTACAGACAGGAGAAAGTCATTTTAAGTGTGCTATCAAGAAGCACACACATAACATGAAAAAAACCCAACCACTCCAAGCCTTTCCCTATCAGATACCCATGAGAAAGGCTCATAACTCATCCCAACCAAATAATGCCATTAATGCTAAAAAAGAACCTTAAGAGCCCACTCCAAAAAACAGTGTGTGTGGGGAAGGCTTCTAAATAGTTAGGAAATAAAACTACTTCAAACCAAGAGCGCATACGCGAGGGCAAACCCGATAAAACGATGTGGCTCAACTACCCTGGAATCGCAACCCCTTTGCCTTCACCGGGGTGCAGCTGAGACAGGGAAAACAGCCTCCCCGCTCAAGGCTGCCCAGCTGGGATTCAGCCCTTGCCTATTAGGCACTCCAAGAGTACTGCAATTAGCCCTGATTTAAAAAAAAAAAAAAAAAAAAAAGTAATTTCGAGAAAAAAAAAAAAAAGGCAGTTTGCAGCAATTTCATTTTTCATTCCCAGGGAATTAAGCCTTGCAGAAAGGAAGGCTTCTGCGTTTGCCATCTCCGCAGAAAAGTTAGCAACTCCGTTCTTACGGAGGAGCTTTGCAAAAGCGCCTTGCGCACCACTCGAGCTTCGGGTTTTGGAAAAGCCACCTACGGCGATCGCGGAAAAGCGGCAAAATCACCGCACCCGCTCCGCGCGGCGGACCCCAGAGCCCCGTCCGGGCTCACAGCCGCTGCCCCTCTCCCTCCATCCTTCCTTCCTTCCCTCCCTCCCTCCCGCGGGGGGCTGCCGCCCGGCGGGACGCGCAGGTACGTACCTTTGCCCGCAGCCCCAGCAGGGCCAGGAGGACGAGGGAGCACGCCGCCGCGGCTGCCCGCCGGGGCGCACGCATGCCGCCGCCGCGCTGCCCGCCCGCCCGCCTGCAGGCCGCCGCCGCCGCTCGCTCCGGGACGGGACGGGGAGGGCCAGGAGGGGAGGAGGAGGAGGAGGAGGCGCCGCCGCTGCTGCCGCTGCCCGCCGCCGCCCCGCTCTAATATACCGCGCCGGCCGCGGCGCGCACCCGCGCCGAACAACGCCGCTTTTCAAGCGCTTTCAATAGCGCCCCGGTCTTCAATGCAAAGCAGCCCGGCCTCCTTTTATCCTCCTTATTCTCTCGCCTCCCTCTTTTCTTTCCCTTTTCTTTTCTCTTTTCTTTTTTTTTTTCTTTTCCTTTTATTATTGCGATTATTATCCCGATCCTTTTATTTCTTTCAGGTCGCCAGCCACCGAGCGGCGGAGGCGCGGCGAGCCCCCCCGCCCCCCCGAGACACGCACACACACACACACACGCACGCACACACGCACATGCAGCACACACACCGCCCGGGAGCCGGCCGCCCGTCTGGGAGCGCCGCCGCCGCTCGGCTTCATCTAGCCCACGGCGGCAGGCGGGGAGGCGGCCCGCCCGCGCATGCGCCCATCCATATGCATGAGGGGGGAAGGATGGAGGGAGGGGAATAGCAGGAGCAGGGGAAGGCAGGTACCAGCAGGAGAGGAGGAGGAGGAGGCGGAGAAGGAGAGGAGGGCTGAGCGGCCGCGGGCGGCGGCGAGCTGCGGCTGCTCCTCCCGAAGGAGGCGGCGGTCCCGGCCCCAGGCCGCCCCGAGGGTCGCAGCCCGCCGCGCCGCCCCGCCTCCCGCGGGAAGCCCCGCGCCGCAGGTGCCTCCGGGGATAACGTGGAGCAGCGGCCGCGCCGCGGACTCGCCGAGGCGGCCCGGGAACGGCGGGCGCGTCCCCTCAGCGGTGGCCGCCGTTGAGGCAGCGCCGCGCGGAGGAAAGGGCTTTTCCCGCCCGCCGCTCGCTGAGGGAGCACGCGGGTCCTCCCCGCCCGGGAGCCGCAGCCCTTTCCTCCCCGGGGCTGGTTGAAGGGAAGAAAAAAAAAAAAAAGAAGAAGGTTTTGGGGTCGCTTTTGCAGTGACGGCTTCTCCCCGCTCCCCGCCGGCGGCCGCCCGCCCGCCATCCCGCCGCGTTACCTGCGGCAGTGCGGCCGTTACGGGGCGGGGGGCGCGCGCGCGCTCGCGGCGCGACCGTTGAGGGTCCGGCGGGGCCGCTGAGGGGACGGCGCTCCCCGGGAGCGGGGTTTTCCCTCCCCGAGGGGGAAAGAAGGACGGCCGGCCCGGTCTCCGAGGCGGTGGCCGCCGCCGCCGCCCTGTCCGGCGGCTCTCCTGAGGGAAGCGGAGGCGGCAGTCGTCCCCGTGGGACTCGTCGTCCCCTGCTTAAGGCGAGGCCGCGCTGCCGAGGATCTCCCGCGTTTCGGACGGAAAAGAGCTGGAAGCGGGGCGCATCCCCCAGCTCCAGCTCCAGGCTGATGGGTTCAGGGAAGCCTGCGGGGGCTCCCAGCGCTGGAGGCAGGTGCCTGCCGCCCAGCTTCCAAGTGAGTGCTGGGGTCTGTCAGCCATGTCCTCTCAGGAGCAAAGCCTGGAGGCGCGTAGTGAGGTGGTTACCAGTGGGGCTCCTCTCCACGGGACACTGAGAAGGACAACAGTTTGCACGAAAAGCGTTGGGACTAGCTCCCAGAAGAAGAGTCACTTATCAAAGGCCATTGAACAACAACAACAAAAAAAACACACCACAAACAAACAAAAAAATCCACCCCACCCTTAACTTTGTCTCTGGTTCGGGAAGTTCCTGAGCAACGATCCAGAAGCTGGGTGAGCATGCTGGGAGCTGTCACTGCATCACTGTCCCTTTCTTCCTCAGGCGCTGGAGCCAGGAACGTGGCCTGCATGACGTTCAGTCTGACCCAGAACAGCTATTCTTATGTCCCCATCTCCTATTCCACCCTGATCTAATACAGTAGATGCATGAACGTCTCTATTTTATACGTCAGTCAGTGGTATAGAGGAAAACAAGATTTCTGACCTAATTTTATCTCCTTTGTTTTCGTTTCCTATGGCAAAAGCAAAGTGCATGCTTGTTCTTGGCTATGGTAAGGTCCGTCCTGTTACGGAGTGTCTAAGGCCGTGAAGCTGGCAGTGTTTGTGCCCCAGCACTAGAACCATGCTCATATTCTCATCAGACTCCTGCAGATCACTTCCCATGTGAGAGTTCGAAAATTGAGATTACATACCAGCAATTTTGGCATGCCTGTGAGGTACACGGTTGCCGAATACTCCTTCCAGCCCCATTCGACCTCGAAGTTTTAACAGTATCAGTTGTTCCTTACTTGGAGTCATTAACTTTTCTTAGGCTGGTAAACCTTCGCTGTGTTTTATCCACAAAGCGGCTGCAGTTTGGTGATACGGGAACCAGTGCCTCTCATGTCTTTTTTGGTGGGTGTAGCTTCTGCAACCTATTTAAATGTTACTCATTCACAAGTGCCACACATGTGCTCCTCTGGGCCTTTAAATACCCTGCTGCTTGCTGGTATGCCTCGTACCTTAAGGGCAGGTCTGGAGTTGGCCTTTCTGCAAAAGGTTACTCCACCTGTTTGACTCCAGTGCTTAGGAAATCCAGAGTTCTGGTTCCCACAGTGCTTGTGACTCAGCAGTGTAGCTGCCCTGAAACAGAATTACTTGTCCAACAACTTGAAATGCTTTGCAAGCACTGATGAATTAAACCTCCCAATGTCTCGAGACGCAAAGTACTACTGATAGGTAAACCAAGGCATAGCGTGAGTCATGTGCAGGAGTGCATGCAAATCTTCTCCCTTGCAGCCCTGAAAGAAATTTTGACCTCATGGAAGCCAGGAGTAAAATCCCCTTAGCTTATGAAGGCCAGAATTTCACCCTTGGAGTCCTATCTCCTGCTTTTCTTCACTGAGCTCTCCAAGCCAGATGTTTACCCACTGCACAGCGGCACTGAAAACCAACTGAGCGTGGTGCGTTACGCAGCCCGAGGATCTTTTTAAGATGCCCATTTCACTGCGTGTACAGCAGTGCACCAATTGCTGCATGCACACAGGGAGCCTAAATTGTACTTGCTTTGAGTAGCCCGAGACCGGTGCGTGTAAAATTCTTGCTGCAATGCTCTGCTTGCCTATGTCCGTGTCTCACGAGGTGTGGAGCTGACGTGTCTTCCTTTGAGGCTGGCGAAGAACTTTTCAGTGTCTGGCGCTCAGCTTTTTACATTGCGTAAAGTTACTTCCTGCTAATCTTCCTATTCTGACATAATTAGATTATGTCCACATTAGGAGCCGTTATAAACATCTCGTGTGCCAAGGTCCAGTGTCACAGGCAATACTTCGCTTCGTTGAAGCCACTGGGAGAATGCCCAGGACTTTGGTGGGACAAGGATCACAGCCTTTAGAGGGAGCGCCTGGCTTACGAGGGTCAGGTGTCATGAAGTCAATTCTTTGTGTTAGGAAAGTTGTAATTTCCTTTTAAAACTCGGTGACTCATTGAATCATGGCTGTGAACAATCCCACAGGATTTCCTTAGATTTGTGATACCTGAAGGTAAGCTTGGAATGGCGCCCCTGGAAAAATTTTTCGTTCAGGGACCTGATCCCTCTCATTTTCAAGTCAGTGACTAAACCTCTGTTCACTGCTGTAATGCAGATCAGGACGGTTGCCTAATCTTGGGGGCCTGATCCTGCATCAGCCTTCAGTAAACCAGCAGAAAGGGCTACCGGAAAAGAATCTGTGGAAGTGTGGAATCTGTAGTCATAAAGAATTCATAAAGCTCGATGGCCCCGTTTCACAGCAAATGAAGAAGATAGAGGAGCCCTTTGTTTCTCCGTAGATTTTTATAAAAGTAGCTTTGCTTCTCAAAATTAACCACCCTCTAAAATTCATTTGCTGCAATTTTAGATATAATTCTGAACAAACTGACTGAAAGAGTGAAAATTTCACCTACTGGGAGAATCCTTTATCTAGGAGTTAAGCTTCCCTATTGCAAGGAGAAGAACGTATCGCTCCAGTCAATCACGGAGGAGAGCTTTTAGATAAGGCCTTTCCTATAATACACCCATAACACTTTATTTTCCTCTTGCTGTACTGGAACTGGCCTCCCCACTTGGGCGAGTGTCGCGGAGGCAGAGATAGGGACTGTGCCGTGCGGCTCGGCTGACACACATTTCAGAGCAACACATTCCAGCGGATGAACCCATTTGCACAGTTGAGTGATCTAAACTTAGAAAGCTAATTTCTCTAATTACAAAGTGAGACTGAACTCCTGTAAAGCTTTTCATCACCTGAGTGGAATGGGAATTGCACTTCCATAATTATTTAATGTTTAGAAACTAATTAGAAAGCATTTTGTGGCGAGGCCACACCCCGCGTTAGACTATTTCACAAATGGATCGTGAGAGAAAACTACCTCTGACGAGAAAGTTGAGCAAGTGGCAGAGGTTAGCAGAAAAAGTTCAGTTTACCAAACATTGAGCAGTGCAGACCTACTTCCATAAAAGCTTCAGTTCTTTGGAGTAATTTCTTAAAGCTGTATCTCTGGGCAAGCTTTCCAGATGTGGCAAAAGATTTTGGAGAAGAAGATGCTCTAGCGACGAGAGACCCAAATTCACTTTGCAGCTACAAGCACTTACTTTCCTCTTTCCCTAGAGCATATTGCTTAAAAGAATTCAAATTTCAAAGCCCCCTTGTATATATTGTGCATGTGTGTTTTGTGACTTGGAAATTCCCACCTTAGTTTTTCTGTACCTTAGCTCCCTGGAATTAAAATGAGGCACTAAATCTAGTTAAGAGGATACTCTGAGAACAATAAAAAATAACGACTGTGTGGTACTTGGAAATGGCTATAGTGAGAACCAGTAAAGTCCTTTAAAGAGTTAAAAGTTGTAGAGCCAAAAAATATGTCTATTGTAGAGCTTTTAAGTTTTATCCAGCTGTAATTAACTGAATCCATAACATTATTGCTTTCTGTCACAGCTTAAAATTGAGACCTTACTCCATTCCAGGGAATAGTACTGTTTCTCCTACATTTTCCTTTATTTACATGCATATAAAACCTACTTTCTGGTTGTTTCTGTTAACTCTTCAAGGACTGGATACCTCCACTTTAACTCATGAACCTGATTGCTTTGTCCTTCAGTTATCCTCCCCAGTGGTGGGATTCCTATCCACTAGTGATTTGATCTCAAATCCCTGCTTTCTAAAAATGGGGGAGAGCTGAGACTACGGTTTTAGGTCTGAGTAGGGGTGCAGCTTATCAAGCTGGAGTAGCTTCCAGTAGGTGCAAAGACTATGACACTGAGCAGTGCTGGCACGTCTGTCACGGACAAGATGACACTTTCATTTGATAAGCAGGAACCTCAGCTATTCTTGTCAGTCGTAGAAACCTGGGCTGAGCCCTGTCTCCAACAAACAACGTTGCTCTTGCTTTCAAGAGAGCTCCAAGTTTCTAGTAGGGTTTTCCTCACAGCTTTCTGCAAGGGTGCTTCTTTTTTGCCACTTTTGTTGAGTAAGCACTCAGATCAAGTTTCATTTTCTTGTTGTGAAAACACCAAAATATCTGAAGTTTTCTTTTCATGTAGATTATTTTCCTTGTTAAATGGGTATGATAGTATATGTTCAACATATTCTCAATCACAAACTATCCTAAGGGTGCAAGACTGAAGTACACAGGCATGTCATTTAACTAAGGAAATTACTAAAAAGAAGAGAGCTGTGATTAGCAAATTGAAATTTGGCTGTACAGGATGCGACTTCTTGCCATCGCCTGCTGTTCTTCTTCCATGGCTGATCTCATATTCTGGGCCTTGAGTTTACTTAGTCCTGCTTGGGAGATATAAAGGGAGTTGCTTCATTTGGCATGAAGAAATGTTTAGAGGAGTTAGGATTACTAAAACTCAGATCCAGCCCAAAATATAAATGTTCCTAAGTCAAGGAACAGAAAACTTAAAATTAGGGATGTGCTTAAGTAACTTGCTGGAATGGCCAGTGAGTTGAGCCTCAAAGTTGGGTGGATGGGAGTGACCCTGCGGATCTACAGGGAAAACGTTTCTCCAGGGAGTTAGGGGGTATATATAGAGGCACAACAGCCTGTGCTCACCCAGTCCCCTGGCACTGCCTGCTCCCTGGTAGAAGGAACCTTTTGGTATCAGCTAAATATTTTTAGATAAAGCACAGGCCCCAGAGGGTGGCTGGCATCCTTGGTATAGATAAGGTCCTAGACAAAGGGACTAAAAATGGCCTTCTCTGTGTCATTTACATAGGAATTAAAAAAAGTCTTTGACCATTCTGCGTGTTACAACATGCTGCTGGCATGCAGGTGTTACCTGTAGGTGCATTGAGGGCTTTTCTGTCACTGATCGTCCAGTGAGAGACGTGACAGGACTGTACGTTAGAGCCAGCAGCATTCAGAAGAGTCTCAGTCTGCCCGAGTTTGGGAGTTCTGCTGTTGAAACACTTCATTTTTGAACAAGGTCTGCATCAACTTCAGCAGTAAATCACTTGAGCCTCTCCCAGTCTCTCTTGAGTTAGCTGTGATCAAAGTGCCTGCAACTCCTAGCAGGATAGTGGAAACAGGAGTGAATGAGAAGGAATGGAGTAAGAATAGGCCAGGGGCATGATGGAGAGATGGCAAATAAAATGGCCTTATTCTTGGGAGTATGAGCAAGATCCAGTGCCCTGTCACCCTGCCTCTCTGATTAAAGGTTTTTCTTTGCTCTTTCTACAGTACCTGGAAGGTTCTGCATTCCTGCCTCCCTGTTAGCAGTTCCGTCTCACAATGTTTTCGAACACACGGGAGTTGATTTTTGCTTCACTTGCTCCTCATCTCGACCCTGAGTCATGGACCACTCCAAGTGTGATGAAGGACATCCTTGATCTGTGGCACTGTGGCAGCAAGACACGCTCGGTGAAGACCCAAAAGAAAAAGAGCCCGGCTGTAGAGCTAAACCCTTAAAACCAATTAATTTCTTGGAAGGTAATGGCATTACCCAGTGTGCATCCGCTTTATGTCTGAAAAGGGCCACCGACTCTCGCAGATCCCCAGTCTGTGTGTTGCCCTGGGTTGTTGGTTTTTTTATATCTGTAATGACGATTTTTATTTACTGTGGCAGAGGGGAACGAATGAGGATCTGCCACAACTTGAATAGAAGCAATTCCACACCTGTCCCTTTAAATGCACATTTGTGGTTGGCTGCCTTTTATTGTCCTTCCTCCTCTGGGGCTGAAGAAGAGTGTGTGTGTGTGTGTGGAGAAGGATTTCCCAGCCTAGTGGGTGACCCCTCATCTTGCTGCTCCAAGCAGTGGCTTCCCACCCCTCCTTTCTTTCCAATATTTATTGAAAGCACGTGCTAAGGAATCTGTGAGCCTGCAATGCTAACGAGTGCATGGCACTGAGCAGAGCAGGGCACCAGATGCAAAGGGATGGGCGCGTTTCCTAATGAGGGAGTCCCGAGACCCATCTGTTGAGTCTCGTGGGCCCTCTATGAAGTTAGCTGCGCAAGGTTGCCGGAGGAGGTTCTTTTCTCTAATGCTTTTAGTTCTCAACAAGTGCAATCCTGTATAGAGCAGCATGTCATGGGGTTAGGCTTTGTTGTTACTAGCAGATAATGTGACTTTGAAAAGAACGCCCCCACCCCAGCTGAAAGGAGGATAACCCTCCTCTACCCCCTTCCTGCCCATCCTCCTTGCTCAGATCAATAACAGGTCCCTAGGCACAAAGCCTGCATTCTTTTATTCTCAAATTAGAGCAGCTGCAGCAGCAACACCACAGCTCATTGGAAACCTATTAGCTTTTGAAAGACTTAATCCAGTTTGAAAATAACTAGTGTTTCTCAATCCTTCACGCACTCGCTCCCGTACGAGGCAATATTCTCAGGCTGCATTGAGAGTGAACTTTGCTTATTATTATAATAACCTGCATCTCTCTCAGTGTCCCAGAGGGGCAACAAAGAAGGCAAAATGTCAGTTTCCCAGCTTCACACGGCCTAAGAACATCGGATTTACTCTGCCATATCACACCCCGTCACCAAGCGATGCCGCCTACCATCCGGCCTTCAATAGTGACCGATATCTTGCGATTCACTCTCCAATTTCATAGTTTTTAACGCCAGAAGGGACTATTATGATAATCTATTTGACCTCCTGCACAACACAGACATTAGAATTTCATCCTAGGTGGAATAAAAGCTAGAAGCAGCTGGATTCTTTGGTGCTGCTTTGCTGGGCAACAGTGGAAATGTGGGAGTTTTTCGGGGGTACTTTGTGCTATAAGGGAAATTTGTTCTTTTTAAGGGCATTAAACACAGAGCTTTGCGAATAGGAGCCTTGTGCATACTCAGCAAATGCCTTGCTTTGGAGTTAGGGGAGCTGATTTTAGGCAGAAAGGGTTTGCTCACCTGTCGTGGTTTCTTCTTTAGCTTTTGTATCTAATCACCCCTTTACGGTGGATCTCCCTGCAGCAACCCTGTGAGCCAGTTACTCCCATTTTAAAGGTGGGGATCTGAACTTCAGCAATTGCTGCGCCCTTCAGAGACATTTAGGCCACAAACACCTGGTGAAGACCATACCAGTGAGAAAACAAAGTTTTCTTTGTTCTTAATCTCGTATCCCATGTCACACTGGAAATCTATAGATGATCAGGGAGCTTGTTTTCTCATTTTTCTGGAGTCCCAGCCTAGTGTGTTTGCTGGGACATCTTTCTCTGCTCAGTCTTTTCCTGTACCGTGCCAGTCCTAAACCTTTCGTGTAAGTGCTGCCAACTGTTAATCGGTAATAACGGTACAGATATTTTGCCAGTTGTAGCTGGGGTAGGACCACCAACTGACTTCCTGAAGGCCACTGAACAGCAACAGCTTTTGATTTCTACTGACCTGGACCAGATTCAGTGTGGTGACCTAGAGCTAAGGGGCTCAGTATCTCATTACTAATCCCTTGAGCTAGCCAATTCCTTCCACCAAGTCAATGTTTTCTAAAGTGTTAAAAGACTTTTCCTGCCTGCCTGCACATTAAATCCTGCTCTTCTGTCCGTGTCCTTGGATCAGCCTAATCACTGAAGTGGATCAGTTTCAAGACTTAACGATGCAAGCTGTGGTACTGACAATGCAGAAGATGGCAGGCAGCGCAGCTGAGGCACTGCGGTGCCGGCAGCGGGGCAGACCCTGCTCTTAGGGGTCTGCTTTGGGGTAACCCTGACGTGCTGCTTTTGTTATGCATTGCCAACTGAGCCATGCGGTGTTTCCTGCTTTTAGCTTATTTATCTGAGATTTACAATTGTAGATGTTTCTAGAAAATTTAAATCTAGAGAAAAGAAACCAGGTATTTCCCTGGATCATCCACTGAGGTTAACTATTTGGGTGCCTCAAGCGCTAATGCTCTTCTGTCATATTTTAATCTTCTCACTTTCTGAGATGGGGAACTTACCTTCACAGAATGAACCACACAGAGCACCATCACTATGTTCTGACGCGTCCTTGTTGTTACTGAAGTCTTACATTTCAAAGATACAGAGAAATGGGTTTCAAAAGCGTGCATACAGAAAACCACTGTGTTTTACGTTAGAATCTGCAATACACATACACCTAACAGGAAAAAACTTCCATTGTCTTAATTTTAGACTGGGTACAGAGCAGCTTAGAAATTAATTTCTTCTATTTATATGTCTCTTCTTCCAGCAAAGCTTCTTCATAATTCGTATAGGCTTACCAGAGTAGGCATGTACATTGCTCCATGTATTTGCTTCTTTTTTCCCTCATATATATCTGTATGAAAAAAAGGATCTATTCTTAGACATTTCAGTTACTCATCCTTGATAACAGTTTTCTTAATATTTACTCTGGTAAAGTGTTCATAGCTGTGTTTTTATGAGGAATGTTTTTCTTCTTGCAGAGTAGGAACCCTGTTTCTTCCACTACGTGTGCAGCTCTACATGTGGTGATGTCTGTGTGCGCACATGCGCTTGAATACAAATTTTCCTCAATCTTTTCCTAAAAATTATTCGTAGAGAGTATGCTTGCCTTTGGCTGCGTGTAGTTCACCAGACTGCAGATAAAAAAAGTGCATAAATGTCCCAGCTTGGTTGCACTTGCAACTTATAGAAGGAGTTGTGTATTCACTGAGGGATGGTACCACATATGCCTTTACTTTCACTCAGTGGATCAGGATACTCTAATTCCAGGCTATGCCATTAAGAATATTCTCACAATAGTTAATTAGTCTCCAGAATTACAGGGAGTTGCTGCAACTTTCCAGTACTGGTGATGTCAGTTAATGCTCTGTTACTGTTTGAAACTAAGTTCTTCATGTGGAGCTTCACAAGAAGGCCCATGTCTAGTAAAGACACAGAAGCAAAATCTAACAGTGTCCTTCCTCTTGCTAGTGCTTTGTTTATCTGAATTGTTTCCCAAGTTAACTGCTGTGGCCTAACCCCATAGAAGAGAAGATCTAATCTCTAATTGTCCTCTGGGACTATTCCTGCAAGGTCCTTGAAGAATATATCCTGTTTCCCAGTCAAAGAGTCATTCCAAGGATGTGTCCTGTCTTCTCTTCTCATTTGAAGATTGTTTACCTGTTATTTATGAACTGTGTTTTGTCTATGAACTATTCCTAGTGTGGTGGCATTGTGATCCTTATTAGAGAAGGAGGAAGGATTAAAATGGCTCAGACTTTACATTCCACATCATATATTGTATGCAGGAGGATTTACCGTCGTGTTACAAATTCACCAAAGCCCAGCCAACCCTTGGAGGCAGCAGGAATTCTGTCGTCAGTGGAAGACAGATTGGGTCTGTAATAGAGAAATACTGAGAGAATTCGTGATTACCTGTCCTGATGATGTTTTAGAGCAGCACGGTATACGTTGTTGGGTGTCAGATGTGGAACAAAATATTGACCATTTCAGGATGGTGCTAAAATAAAAGCAATTCAAGGATCAAATTATGCATGAGTGTAAATATTCAAACTCAGCTGTAGCAAACAGAGTGCTCTCATTCATGCCAGCTAGAATTACAGTTTGGCAATTTTATTAGAGTATGAAGAGGTCACTTATTGTTTTCCTGAAAGGTTTTTCCTGAAAGGAAGGCAACCAGTGCTGAAGAGCTGAAAGCACTCAGCTGTGTTCATTTGGATTAAAAATAGGTATTTTGGGCCAGCAGATCTTCAAAATAAGCAAATTCTCAAACCAAACAGTTTTCCTTTTGGTAGCCGAAAAGGAAACTGCACATCCAGGAGGAATGTAGATCAAAGCAAACTCTGCAAATGATGCAGAAACACATAAAATAACAAACAAGGCTGGTGGGAAGAGGGGAGCTTTTGTAAGTAGATAGGTCTGTTCATATTACACTGAAACCAAATGCAAGATTGCTGAAGAAGATACTTGAGAGGGGCACATAAGGCTATAGATTTTTCTCCTCAGAGGATTTTTTCCAGCCTCTTTTTGCATGTCTATTATATTTGCAAAGTAACATATAAGGAACATACTTAGCATCAGATCTCGCTGATACCAACTTTTGCCTTTCATCCCTCTGTCTTATCTCTTACTCTCCTTCTCTCGCTAGCTTCCCTGAGCCTCCCTCTGCCCAAGTCTGTGGCAAAGCATGTTTGTTTTACTGCTTGCCCATAACGCTGTTAAAACACATCACCAAGTCATCTTCCATAGCTAAAATTTCAATATTTAGGTAGTTTAACTGGCATATTTTCAGAACGGAACCACTCTGGACGCGTATAGGTAATAGCTGGTTAAGTTGGAATGCATTTGTTTAATGTGTTGTATATGGGAGTACAAATCTACCTCAGAACTAATTTTAACAGAAAATATAAAGTTATTGCTAAATATTTTTAAACTCATTGTTTTACTTATTGTCGAAGTAAATATATTGCTGCAATAATCAATGCTTGTAAAAATTGAATCGATAAAGATTTTACAAGTGTTGCAGTGAAGTCGCTCTTTAGGTTGACTTATCCTTATTTAGTCCTTTCTTGAATGCCTCTTCAAGTGATGGGCATAAAATTCCTGAGCTCCTCAGGGTTTTGATTCACAGAATTCTTGATACAAGAGGAAAGGCCTTGCAGAAGGGAGAAGGGTCCTTTGTCCAACAGCCATTAATAGACTGAGGATTACTGGGATAGCTGTGTTCCTTCCCGTGGGTCCTGCAGACCTCTCACTGTCTCTTTCATCCTGTGAGCAACTTCCATGTGCCTCTCCAGCTGAAGATGCTGCATGTGTGACACCTACCTCACCTTTGGTAGGAAACAACTCTTTTCTTGTGCAGAAGGTAATTTATTTCATCTAGGCCAACAAGTGAGAAG